>NC_091079.1:26417500-27667500 GCF_032405125.1 Capricornis sumatraensis
GAGACCTGGGTTCAACAGCAGGATTGGGAAGATCCCCTGGAGAAGGGAATGGCTACCCACTCCAGCATTCTGGCCTCGAAAATTGCATGGACTATTCATGAGGTCACAAAGAGTTATACATGACTGAGTGAATTTCACTGTCACTTTGTGGCTCAGTGGTAAAGAATTCACCTCCAATGCAGGAGACTTTCAGGAGACAAGGGTTCAGTCCCTGGGTCAGGAAGGTCCTCTGGAGGAGGAAATGGCAACCCACTCCAGTATTTTTGCCTGGAGAATATCATGAATAGAGGAGCCTGGCTGGTTACAATCCATGCGGTCACAAAGAGTCAGACACAAAAACAACAGCAACAAAATGCCCACCACTATCTTTTCAGACACCTAGAAATCAGGTTAGAAATCACTGATCCAACCAAAACTACTTCTTTTGCATTAGGAGAAAAAAAAACCTAAGATCCAGAGAGATAAAGAGATTTCTCCAAAGTCATAACAGCAATTTCCCAGCACAGCTAGGAGCAGAAGTCAACTTCCCTGAATCCCAGGCTCAAAGCTCTTTCCACTTCATCACCTCACCTGCAGGAGATTTAAACAGCAGACATCATCTGCCCTTTGGTTGGTTTTTGCCAAATGGTCACCCCGAGATACTGGCAAGCAGACGAGTGAATGCCCAGTTAAGCCCAGCTGGGGTCATCTGCAAAACGGAACACTACCTGAGGAGGAAAAGAGTCTCTCGAGGTCCCAGGGAGACACCGTGGAGGACAAGCTTGGAACCGGCAGCCCGAAAGAGAAATGGGAACAGCATGGAGACTTCCAAGCGCGCCAGTCTGCCTTTCCAGCACACCAGCCCTGGGAGCATATGGCCCATAATTAACCACCCAGAAGCCGGTTATTGAGCCACAAATGGAGAATTATGGCTTCAGGTGAGGATCGACAGCAGGATGCCAAGCCCTCAGAAGACCAAGAAAACCGCGTTTTCGTGCAAAAATCTTCAGCAGTCATAAACGAAAGGAGGCAGACAGGGGCCGAGGGATGATGGCAAAGCACAAGGCTGCTGCTGCATTGGATGCTGCATAGATACTTCTGGAAGGTCCAGCGGAATCTCCCAGGCTTTCCTCATGGGCCCTGGGAACCGCCCCTGCTTTACTGCAGGACAGCAACCTGAACATCCCCTCAGGGACACAGTTGAGCTTGGGCTTCCAGTGACATGCTTTTTCTGGTTGGGAAGATCCACCTTACACCTGAGAATTGGTCGAACAGAAAAAGAAAGTGAAGTTGCTCAGTTGTGTCCAACTCTTCGGGACACCATGGACTGTAGCCTACCAGGCTCCTCAGTCCATGGAATTTTCCAGGCGAGAGTACTGGAGTGGGTTGCCATTTCCTTCTCCAAGGGATCCACTTTCTGACCCAGGGATTGAACCCAGGTCTCCCACATTGCAAGCAGATGCTTTACTGTCTGAGCCACTGGAAAATTGGTTGAAGTTCCTCTAAACAGGATTCCTTTGGACTCTGCTCACCGCATGTCATTCCCTTCCAGACCACGTGGAGGCGGTGAAGCAATCAGGAACACAGTCTGGTGGTTAAATGCCTGAGGCACTCCACCTGGCTGTGTTATCACAGGCTCGTACTGCACTTCGGTGTAAAATGGGGAAAGTGTTGCTTGGAAAATATAAGTTACTGCACTGAAAGCTCTTACAAGAGTATTTAGCACATCATACACATTCAATGGGCTTCCCAGGTAGCACTGTGGTAAAGAATCTACCCGCCAATGCAGGAGGCATGAGACTCAGGTTCAATCCCTGGGTCAGGAAAATCCCCAGGAGGAGGGCATGGCAACCCACTCCAGTATTCTTGCCTGGGGAATACCAGGGACAGAGGAGCCTGGAGGGCTACAGCCTGTGGGGCTACACGACTGAAGCAACTTAGCTTGCACGTACTCATTCAGTCAAGATTAGCGGTTCCTATGAATAGACCTGTTAATAGTCACAAAACAGCGACTTCCCTGATGGTTCAGTGGTTAAGACTCCACGCTCCCAAAGCAGGGGCCCTGGGTTCAATTCCTGGTGAGGGAACTAGATCTCACATGCCACAGCTAAAGAGCCCACATGTCGAAACAAAGAACTGGCACAGCCAAATAAAATAAATAAATATTAAAAAAGGAAAAACAACTTAAAAAAATTTTTAATAGAGGAGAAAAGAGTGTTCCTACCATAAGAGGCAATCAACCAGGTCTGTCCTGGGGGCTGCAGTTTGCTGGACCCCAGTGTTGAGGGATGAGCACTGAGCTCGTTATCACACAGCCATATCCCAGTTCTGCTTCCTCACCTGACCTTCCTGGTGGTGCAAGTTACTCACTGTCTATGGGTTTGTTTCCTCCTTGGGAAAAAAAAAAAGCTGGAAAAATAATAATGAGCTTCTTACGGGATTGTTGTCAGTCTTCACTGAGACATAGCATAAAATGGCTTTGGACACAATATCCCAAGTAATGAATTCTAAGTTTGGATAGTGGTGACTCTTTCTTCTCATGGAGGAAGAATCTGGCAGCTGGAAAGTGTGAAATAGTCAGGGGAGAAATCAACTTTGGAATCGAAAAAGCCCTGGGTCCCACTCCTGACTCCATCGCTTAGAGCTGTGTGGCCTTGATGGCGTTCCTCAAGCTCTCTGAGCTCCAGTCTCCTCATCTATAAAACACGGATGACACCCTCAACCTCACACTAGATTTCAATGATATAAAAAGTACTTGACATATAGCAGACCAAAAAAAAAGATAGCAATTATTTATCCCAGCGCCATCTTGATAGATTTTTTCTATTTCAAATTCCTTTTTTTTTTTTTGGAGAAGAAACCAACGTTTCTCATCAAAAGCCTGCCTCCTCTCTGCCTCCAAAACATCTCTTTTGATCATTCCCCTGTGCTCCATCAACGGAGCAGGCTCCTGCCTCCTGGGGGGAAACCTTGTTGCAGGAAACTGGGGCAGCCCTTTGAACTGGCATTTTTTTCCCCCATGCTGAGAAACAACATTGCATGGCGTGCTGGGAGTTGCTTGTTTCCTCCCCTTCATCCTTGGACTCGCCCTTTCTGGGTCTGAGGCTGACAAGGGACTGGTCCAGGGAGGGGCACTCTCTGCCCAGGCCTGGGATTGCAGCTGCAGGGGCCCAGGGCCCTCTGCGCTTTGTGGGCCAGGATGAAGGTCTGTTCCCAGCCCGACATATCTCTGATCTGACATCAGCAGCCCTGACACAGACCAGGTTCTCGTCTCTCTGAAAAACCTTTCAGGTGGAGGCCTGTTTAGTGCTGAAGGAGACAAGATGGCTGAGGGGAGGGAAGGTGGAAGGCAGCCTCCTTCTGGCTGTCTGGTTCTCCTGCCTCTCGCAAGAGATGGATGGGCTGAGCTTTGCATCCTGGAGGTCAGAGCCAGGAGAGAGGCCAGAAACAGGAAAAGCCAGGGTGAATGCGAGCCCAGAGAAGTGGGGGGGAGGCGGAGGAGGGGAGACAGAAGGCTGGGTTTAGTCACTGAGTCTGATGGATGAGGGCAGGGCCTGAAGTCAGGACAAAGTCAGAGTCAGATGCCTTCAGTTCTCTTGTGTCGATTCCTTTCCCTGAACCAGACACTGTTATGTGCTACTCTCTGGGGAGACAGCAGAGAATAAGATGAAACTCCTGTTCTCACTGGGTTTATATCTGGTGAAGATCCATAGCACTTGTGCCCCTACAGGGAAATCTGAGCTCAGAGAAGTGACGCAACCCATTATAAGCCACGCAGTATGCTGTGAGATGCAAGCCCATGCCTCTCCGTCCACCTGGGAGTGTTCATTCCTTGCAGACGTCCAGAAAAAAGGGTGGTTTTCTCCGTCTTCTCTCAGAGTCGTTGACAGAGCTTCTCACTCTTCCTCTTTCCTCTTTAAAAACACCGTTAATGGCAGTTAATCCAATTGCAACAGTAACCACTCATTAGCATCTAAAGAGCAAGTTTTAGATCATGGTTCTGACTAGATTTTGTGGGTTGCAAGCAACAGAAAGTAGCTCTAGCTAACCTGAGCCAAAAAGAATCTTGTGGAAGGATATAAGGTAGCTCCAACAACCAAAGGCAAAGCTGAGCAGCCAGGCTTCAAGAAAAGCAACAGTGACAGTGGCCGTTAGTGCTGGGTACCACCATCAGGAGAAACTGGCTACAGGCAGCTCCTGTTCCTCGGTTCCTATTTCCCCTTTGCATTGTGTATATTCTGCTTCCCATCACTTCACTTCAGGACTCAAAATCTTGGGGGAGAAAATGTGCCGGGCCAAGTCACATGCCCATATCTTTGACGTCCCCACTGACATTTCACCTCCTGGGGGAGCAACTTTCTCAAATGGGACTCCTGCAGCTGCTGAGAGGAGGAAGCAGAATGGCTGCAGGGCAGGAGCCTACAATCCTTCTGTGACGATAATCATTAGAGAAGCTGTGGGGTGGCAAAAAGAGCAACGACAGGAAGATGGACTCTGATTCTAATCCTGGCTTTGCCTCTGTGGGGCCCTCTTCCTCTCCTAGGTCTGGCCTGCCGAACGGGAGGTCTACTCTAACCGTGCTAGTCCATGATTCTTAAGACTTTGACTCCAGTTTTTCACTTGCATTTCAGATCATTCATATAACAGTTCTATTCATGTGCTTGGAACCTTGCTGTACAGTGGACATCACGATCAATATTTTCATGTATGTGTTTTCATGCTCTTAATAACAACAGGAGAGCTAGGTAGCATTATTCCCAATTTGCTGAAGAGTATTTGAGGCAGAGAGGATAAGAGAGCGTCCAGGATTTACAGCCAGGTCCTCCTGACTCCAAAGCTCCTGAATCTTGTCATCGGCAGCTCTGATTCTCTGATGGTTCTTTCTGTTTTCTGAAAACACCCCACCAGTGGAGGCTTGGGTCGGCAGTGGCCTGCTGCAGACCTGGGGGCACTGAGTGAAGCAAGGTATGCATGGGACCTCTTGAAGGAAGTCGCCATTATCTTCATTACCTCCACTATAGTTTAGCCTCAGGTCAAACAGGGAAGAAACATAGCCCTGCCCATTAACAGAAAATTGGATTAAAGATTTACTGAGCATGGCCCTGCCCATCAGAACAAGACCCAGTTTCCCCCTCAGTCAGTCTCTCCCATCAGGAAGCTTCCATAAGCCTCTTATCCTTCTCCATCAGAGGACAGACAGAATGAAAACCACAATCACAGAAAACCAATCTGATCACACGGACCACAGCCTTGTCTAACTCCATGAAACTATGAGCCAGGCCATGTAGGGCCACCCAAGAAGGGCGGGTCATGGAGAGGTCTGACAGAATGTGGTCCACTGGAGAAGGGAATGGCAAACCACTTCAGTATTCTTGCCTTGAGAGCCCCATGAACAGCATGAAAAGGCAAAAAGATAGGACACAGAAAGATGAACTCTCCAGGCTGGTAGGTGCCCAATATGCTACAGGAGATCAGCGGAGAAATAACTCCAGAAAGAATGAAGGGATGAAGCCAAAGCAAAAACAACACACAGTTGTGGATGTGACTGGTGATGGAAGTAAAGTCCAATGCTGTAAAGAGCAATATTGCATAGGAACCTGGAACATTAGGTCCATGAATCAAGGCAAATTGGAAGTGGTCAAACAGGAGATGAACATCGACATTTTAGGAATCAGTGAACTAAAATGGACTGGAATGGGTGAATTTAACTCAGATGGCCATTACATCTACTACTGTGGGCAAGAATCCCTTAGATGAAATGGAGTAGCCATCACAGTCAACAAAAGAGTCCCAAATGCAGTACTTGGATGCAATCTCAAAAAACACAGAATGATCTTTGTTCATTTCCAAGGCAAACCATTCAATATCACAGTAATCCAAGTCTATGCCCCAACTAGTAATGCTGAAGAAGCTGAAGTTGAACAGTTCTATGAAGACCTACAAGACCTTCTAGAACTAACACCCAAAAAAGATGTCCTTTTCATTATAGAGGACTGGAATGCAAAAGTAGGAAGTCAAGAAACACCTGGAGTAACAGGCAAACTTAGCCTTGGCGTACAAAACAAAGCAGGTCAAAGGCTAACAGTTTTGCCAAGAGAACACATTGGTCATAGCAAACACTCACTTCCAACAGCCACAAGAGAAGACTCTACACATGGACATCACCAGATGGGCAATAACGAAGTCAGATTGATTATATTCTTTGCAGCCAAAGATGGAGAAGCTCTATACAATCAGCAAAAAAAAGACCAGGAGCTGACTGTGGCTCAGATCATGAACTCTTTATTGCAAAATTCAGACTTAAATTGAAGAAAGTAGGGAAAACCACTTGACCATTCAGGTATGACCTAAATGTAATCCCTTACGATTATACAGTGGAAGTGACAAACAGATTCAAGGGATTAGATCTGATAGACAGAGTGCCTGAAGAACTATGGACGGAGGTTCGTGACATTGTACCAGAGACAGGGATCAAGACCATCCCCCAAAAAAGAAATGCCAAAAAGCAAAATGGCTGTCTGGGGAGGCCTTACAAATAGCTGTGAAAAGAAGAGAAGCAAAAGGCAAAGGAGAAAAGGAAAGATATACCTATTTGAATGCAAAGTTCCAAAGAATAGCAAGGAGAGAAAAGAAAGCCTTCCTCAGTGATCAGTGCAAAGAAATAGAGGAAAATAATAGAATGGGAAAGACTAGAGATCTCTTCAAGAAAATTAGAGATATCAAGGGAACATTTCATGCAAAGATGGGCTCAGTAAAGGACAGAAATGGTATGGTTCTAACAGAAACAGAAGATATTAAGAAGAGATAGCAAGAATACACAGAAGAACTATACAAAAGAGATCTTCATGACCCAGATAATCATGATGGTGTGGTCACTCACCTAGAGCCAGATATCCTGGAATGTGAAATCAAGTGGGCCTTAGGAAACATCACTACGAACAAAGCTAGTGGAGGTGATGGAATTCCAGTTGAGCTATTTCAAATCCTAAAAGATGATGTTGTGAAAGTGCTCAATATGCCAGCAAATTTGGAAAACTCAGCAGTGACCATAGGAATAGAAAGGGCCAGTTTTCATTCCAATCCCAAAGAAAGGCAATGCCAAAGAATGTTCAAATTACCACACAATTGCACACATCTCACATGCTAGCAAAATAATGTTCAAAATTCTCCAAGCCAGGCTTCAACAGTACATGAACCGTGAACTTCCAGATGTTCAAGCTGGATTTAGAAAAAGCAGAGGAACCAGAGATCAAATTGCCAACATCCATTGGATCATTGAAAAAGCAAGAGAGTTCCACAAACATCTACTTCTGCTTTGTTGACTATGCCAAAGCCTTTGATTGTGTGGATCACAGCAAACTGTGAAACTTTCTTCAAGAGATGGGAATACCAGACCACCTGACCTGCCTCCAGAGAAACCTGTATGCAGGTCAGGAAGCAACAGTTAGAACTGGACATGGAACAACAGACTGGTTCCAAATAGGGAAAGGGGTACATCAAGGCTGTATACTGTCACCCTGCTTATTTAACTTATATGCAGAGTACATCATGCGAAATGCTGGGTTGGATGAAGCACAAGCTGGAATCAAGACTGCTGGGAGAAATATCAATAACATCAGATATGCAGATGACATCACCCTTATTGCAGAAAGCGAAGAGGAAATAAGGAGCCTCTTAATGAAAGTGAAAGAGGAGAGTGAAAAAATTGGCTTGAAAGTCAACATTCAAAAAACAAAGATCATGGCATCTGGTCCCATCACGTCATGGCAAATAGATGATAAATAGTGAGAGACTTTATTTTTTGGGGCTCCAAAATCAAGGCAGATGGTGATTGCAGCCATGAAGTTAAGACACTTACTCCTTGGAAGGAAAGTTATGACCAACCTAGACAGCATAGTAAAAAGCAGAGACATTACTTTACAAACAAAGGTCCGTCTTGTCAAAGTTATGGTTTTTCTAGTAGTCATGTATGGATGTAAGAGTTGGACCATATAGACAGCTGAGCAGTGAAGAATTGATGCTTTTGAACTGTGGTGTTGGAGAAGACTCTTGAGAGTCCCTTGGAGAGCAAGGAGTTCCAACCAGTCTATCCTAAAGGAAATCAGTCCTGAATATTCATTGGAAGGACTGATGCTGAAGCTGAAGCTCCAATCCTCTGGCCACCTAATGCGAAGAGCTGACTCGTTGGAAAAGACCCTGATACTGGGAAAGATTGAGGGCAGGAGGAGAAGGGGACAACAGAGGATGAGATGGTTGGATGGCATCACCAACTCAATGGACATGAGTTTGAGCAAGTTCCGGGAGTTGGTGATGGACAGGGAAGCCTGGTATGCTGCCGTCCATGCGTTCACAAAGAGTCGGACACAGCTGAGCGACTGAACTGATGTTGCCTAATGGAGTCAGGTCTAAGTTTTCTTGGAAAACCAGGGTTAAGACCTAGCTCTGCCCTGAAGTCACCATGTGAGCATGACCCTCTGTGCGACCATTTAATCACCAGGAGGAACCACAAGTCTGGCTCTGAAAACTTGCAGCGGGGGTGGGGAGCTTCCAGATAGAAAAATGCCTTATAGAGGGAAACCTTCCAACCAATATAAGATGGTGCTTATCCTGCATGCATCAGACTTCACTGAGAGCAGAATTCTGAAAGTGTCTGAATTCTCTAAGCATTCAGAACTTGTGAAGAAGAAGAAATAGGTGTGTAATTTTTGTGTTACTGGAAGCTCGAAGAGGGATTGGGAAATCGTGACTTCCAAATCTCACAGCTCTGAGTGTCTGTGGACAGCTGGGCCTGGAGATGATGTCATCTGGCATGAGTGAGAAAGCCTCCCTTTAGCAAAAAGTGATTTGCAGGAAAGGAATTTCTGAATGCAGCATGTGGGCACAGGACAGCCAAATGTTCCCTGGCGTTCACACTTCATCACCAGTGAAAATGGGGTCCCATTCTAACCGTCCACAGGGGAAAAAAAATATGAAACCACATAAACTATTTCCACTCTAATGTAAGACTGAGATCCCCCATGTGAACACACTTTGGAAAGCAGAATATAATAATCTGATGTGTACTCTTGTTACATCACGATTGGCAATGCAAAAGTGGACACAGGGCTAAGTCGCTTCATCCGTATCTGACTCTTTGTGGCCCCATGGACAGTAGATCACCAGGCTTCTCTGTCCATGGGATTCTCCAGGCATGAATACTGGAGTGGGTTGCCATGCCCTCCTCCAGGGGATCTTCCCCACCTACGCGTTGACCCCACGTCTTTTATGTCTCCTGCGTTGGCATGCGTTCTTTACTACCAGAATCATGTGGGAAGCCCAGAATTTCACAAGAGTGAACTGGTTAAATCAATCTTATGGTAGACCCACTTACTAGAATATTGTGATGCTCTTAAAGGGATGTTTTCAAAGACTTGTTAATGGAGTGAGGAGAAGTTAATAGTGTGAACGTCCGCATGTCCATGGCCGATCTCCAAAAGATACACGGCTAACCGGGAACAGTGCTCTGGGAAAAGAAAGGGTGGCCCAGCAGACAGGGTTAGGAAAGAGACTTTGCATTGTTCCTGTTCTCAGAACTTTCGAATCTTCAAATGGAAAAGGGCCATAAATGCTCAGCACAGGAAAGGAAATAGGACCCACACTAAGACACTATTATAAGATCTTAGCAACTTCCAGACAGAAAAAAAAAAAAAGATGTCCTATGCAAGGAAATTGGAATCAGAACACCATCAGGCCATTTCCAACTGAATAAGCTAAATAAAGACATTTACAGATAGTTGCAGAGTCAAAAATTATCTTCTCTGTATCCCTTCTTGGGAAGTTACTGGAAGTTGGGCTTCAGCGATTCATGAAAGTCAAGAGGAAGACGGAAATCAAGTGAGTCAAGAGGAAGACGGGAAATCTAACACAGGCCAAGAAAAGAGGTAGAGAGAACAGCATTCTAGCCCAAAGGACCTTCACTCCAGAGCAGAGAGGGGCCAGGGTGCTCCTGGAGGGAGGTGTATACATAAAAATTAAACAGGAAAATAAAACAGACTGAGGACCTGGGTGATGTTAGGTCCCTTGGGGAAAAGTAAGTCATAGCTCCTTATAAAGGTAAATAAACAAAACACGTGAAAAGCCGTTTTATTATAGGAAAATACACCAGTTAACTCAGGGGTGGAAATCATCCGCAGAGTCTTCACAACGGATGTGTTAGTTTGGGTCCTCTGGGAAGCAAATACTGTAAGACGCGCACAATACTTAATAGAGGAAACACCAGCGAAAGACAAAGGGAGGGAGTCGGCGGCAGAAGGCAGGGCCACCACCTGGGAAGGGGAGAAAGTTAAGAAAAATTTGGCCAGGCTGTATTGTACAGAGTGAAGTAAGCCAGAAGGAGAAAAACAAACATCGTATATCAACACATGTATGTGAAATCTAGAGAGACGGTCCTGATGAGCCTATTTGCAGGGCAGCCATCAAGACGCAGACACAGAGAACAGACCTGTGGAACCTGGGGAGGGGTGGGGGGGGCGGGAAGGAGTGGGGGGGGGCGGGAAGGAGTTGGGGGGACGAATGCAGAGAGTAACATGGAAGCCTGCATGTTACCATACACGAAATAGAGAGCCAGTGGCGTTAGCTGTAGGACTAGGGAGCTCAAATCCAGTGCTCGGGGGCAACCTCGAGGGGCGGGATGGAGCGGGAGGTGGGAGGGAGGTTCAGGGCTGGGGGGCATACGTGTACCCATGGCAGATGTATGTTGCTCTGTGGCAGAGGCCAACACGATATTGTGGAGTCATTGTCCTCCAATTAAAAAATAAATTTTTTTCAAATTGGCCAGGCTGATGGGGAGCCTTCTAGCCATGGTCCCTCACTAAAGGAGTCCCACACCTCGTCCGCCCAGCGCCCCTGCTGTGCTCCAGCTCCTCGGTCACCCACTCACCTTCTTCTCAGTGGCCCAGGAATCTCTATGCTCTTTCTCTGCAACTGTTTCCCTATTTCTTTCCCCTCTGAAGATTCAGCCTCTGCCCCCAGCTCCACCAAGAAAGATCTGAGCCTTCATCCCCTGGTCAGTTCCACCCTGGGGCAAGGGATGCCCACCCCTCTAAGACACGAAGCCTTCCGCTCTCTCTTAGGAAGGGGAACATACTCTGCCTCGCCCCCCTTCCCCACCCCCGGCCCAGAGAGAGCCAGAGCCCCAGGGAACCGTTGTACAAGTGGTCCGTGGTACAGCGCTCCACTGTGTTGGCCCAGGAGGTGCCATTGATAGCAACAGCCATCCTCGATGGAAGTGCTTATTAAAGGCCATTTCTAGGGGATCAAAATAAACTGAGGAAGGGCAGGACTTTCTCTTGGGCTAGACGTGGGGCTGAGAGGAATCCGCCCCAAAGGAAAGGGGGAAAAGACAATACACCCATTAGTCTCTCAATGCCTCATCCTGTGAACATTGAGCACCACCCTATCCAGCTACACCTCTAAGGACATCCGTTGTGTCACAGAATCTCCAAAACAACCCTATGAAGTGGACAACATGTCATCGTTGGGCCCAGTCACTCAGTCATGTCCGACTCTTTGTGACCCCAAAGACTGTAGCCCCCCGGCTCCTCTGTCCATGGAATTGTCCAGGCAAGAATACTGGAGTGGGTTGCCATTCCCTCCTCCAGGGGATCCTCCTGACCCAGGTTCTAACTTACTTCTCTTGCATCTCCTGCACCGGCAGGTGGATACCTTACCACAAGTACCACTGGGGAAGCCCAAGACAACATTAGAATCCTCAGTTTGCAGGAAAGGAAATCAAGAATTGGTTAAGTAATTTGTCCAAAACCACACACCTAGTAAGTAGAAGAATTGGGTTTTATTTTTTTATTTTTTTGGCCCCACCTTAAGGCATACAGGGTCTTAGCTCCCCAAACGGGGAGCAAACCCTTGCCTCCTGCATTGGGAGCATGGAGTCTTAACCACTGGACCACCAGGAAAGTCCCAAGAGATGGGATTTGAAACCGTGTCTGCTTGACTTCCCAGACCTCACTCCTCTTTTTTTTTCTTAATATATATTTTTTATTGAAGTATAGTTTACTTACACCGTTGCAGGTACACAGCAAGGTGACTCAGTTTTACTTGTAGACATAGATTATTTTTCAGATTATTTTCCATCATAGGTTATTACAAGATATTGATGATAGTTCCCTGCGCTATACAGTAAAACTTTGTCGCTTGTTACATATCTATTTTTAAAAACTAGGAATCTAGCATTCTATTCATACGAAGTCAAACAAGTGGAATCAAAATGTCATAAATGTTTTAGTTAGGCAAAAATTCTTAAGTTGTCTAAAATATATATATATTTATATATTTAAAATATATATTTATATATAATAATATATATGGTATGTATATATATATACACACACACACAAAAGCTAGGCTTGAGAAAGAACATCAAAAATAGAAGAGACGGATAAATCCTAATATATAAACTAAATAAAATGGGAGCACTGAATATGAAATAGGAAAAATGGAACAAACTAGATAAAAGTAAAAGATCGCCATATAGCCCAGGTGTTTTTAAACACGGCTGCTTATTAGAAACATATCTGGAACTTTGAAGAAAAGAAGCAATACCTGCCAGTCCTCACTCTTAACCTCTATGGGTGATAAAGTTATGCCAAGACTCAGCCTTGGGCAAGAAGGGATCAAAAGAAACCTACAAATGGGAGATGAAATCAATTTTTGCATAAAAATCTTGCCAAGGTCTCTTCCCAGAGTTCCGCAATGATGGGATCACACAGAGTGAGGAGGGGTCTGCATTTCAGAAATCTGACTGGAGTCCAGGAACAGCAGCTGCCTGCGCAGCTTTGGGCACTTTGCTTCAGGTATCAGAGCCTCTTGGTAAATGTCACATTGCTCTTGAAAATATGGGGGTTATTTTCAAAAATCTTTTGATATTGATTTCTAGTATAATTACAGACCCTGTATGATTTCAATATCTTTGTGTTAGTTGCTCAGACATGTCCAATTCTGTGTGATCCCAGGGACCGTAGCCCACCAGGATCCTTTGTCCATGGGATTCTCCAGGCAAGAATACTGGAGTGGGTTGCCATTTCCTCCTCCAGGGGATCTTCCCAACCCAGGGATTGGACCCACGTCTCCCACATTGCAGACAGATTAAATACCTTTAGACCATGAAATTTTTACACCTTGTTTCATGTCCCTGGATACGTTCCAGTGTCTCCTAGTTTACAGTCTATGGGAACCTGAATAGAATTTGTATCCTACTTCTGTGTGAAAGGAGAAGGCGATGGCACCCCACTCCAACACTCTTGCCTGGCAAATCCCATGGATGAAGGAGCCTGGTGGACTGCAGTCCATGGGGTCGCTAGGAGCTGGACACAACTGAGCGACTTCACTTTCACTTTTCACTTTCATGCATTGGAGAAGGAAATGGCAACCCACTGCAGTATTCTTGCCTGGAGGATCCCAGGGATGGAGCAGCCTGGTGGGCTGCCGTCCAAGGGGTCGCATAGAGTCAGACACGACTGAAGCGACTTAGCAGCAGCAGCAGCAGCTGTGTGAAAATTGTACAAATCTTAATTATGTTGAATTGGTTCATAGTGCTTTTCAGGTCTACTTATCCTTCTGCTTCTCTGTATATTCATTCTATTAATTTTTGAGAGTTTGATATTGAAACTCCAACTATAAAATCTTCATTTATCTACTTTTAACAATAATTGTAATGTATAGTGGAACTATATGTAACCTAATTCTATATTTTCCAAGTCTCCTCTAAATGTGTTGTCATACTTTCATAATTTAAAAAAATTTTTTTAAATTTTAAAAAGATATCAGAGTCTCAAATTCTCTCCCTGCAAAACTAAGGCTGATGCTAACTGTTTTGCAGGAGGGAGGATAAATGGTATATCCTATATAAAGTACTTAGGATGTCTTTTACGTAAATATGATGTTCTCTTCTTCCAGCTACAGATTGGCACTTGCCGTCTACTTCTACAAGGATTAAATCATGAACTGTTGGAGCTGCTGACCTTCAGCATCCTCTGCAAAGAGTTCAAGGTGGAGATCAGGAAAGAAGGAGGCACTCTGTGCTCTGAGAAAAATGGCAGAACAGGTCTGCCTCGATAGTAAGATATTTTCAGGAGAAGATTTTACGAGCCCAATTTTTACATCTCCTCATATCTAGAAAAAGCACTAAAATCAATAACAGTGACATCTGCTCCTTGCAGTGAGCAGCGAGCCTCTGTCAAAATGTGTTCTAGGCTGCATGTACCCCCCTCACTAGAAGCATCTACGACACTGACCTTCTGCCTACCTCTCTGGAGCTCTTTCTCAGAGCTACCTGAGTTGCTGGCTCCCAGGCTATAGTCCTCATTTTGCCCCAAATGAAACTTGACCCACAACTCTCACATTGTGCTTCTGTTTTTGCAGCCAACACTCCCCATCACCAATTCTCCCCTTTCCTAAAATCCCTACCTCTGAATTTCCAAGGAACCTGCCTTTTCAGTGAAATTCCTGGAGTGAGCTTTTAAACAGAGACTTGAGCTGGGTTTTATTATCCGATGCAGATAACTTTTTTGATGTGTATCAATCATTTTCATTTGTAAAGTGGATGGATTTTATATATCTATATCTAGCTGCTGTGAGAAAAATCTTTAAAGCTTCAAGATGGGATTTTAAAACATCTTTACAGATGAAAAAAAGCAAAAGTTTAACCTTCAAGGAAAATAAAAGAGAACATGAACTCTATACTTGAACACACACAATACAAAAAAAAAAAAAAAAGACTGAGCCTGGGATTGCAAACGTATGACCTTGACATCCATTGTTCAGGCAGCAGAAAAAAAGGATTATTTTCATCTGACTTGGTAGAAGAGGCAGCCCAATGCATCAGATGATTCCTAAATCCATCGCCATCCACAGCATGGCCAGGGACCCTGAAACCCATGATTAGAAATGCCTCATTCATTTACTCATTTGTCAGTTCTATCTCTCATCTACTCTCTCCACTCATACAAATCTCTTCTCAAGCAATTACCCTGTGCCAAACCCTGTGCTATCTGTTGAGAGCTCAGAAATTATTGGCAGCCCTGTTACAGATGTCTGCTTTACAGACAGACAGGCATGCACACATAATCATAAAATCAAATGTTTTATCTAAAATATGCTATGTTGATGCTTTTGAATTGTGATGCTGGAGAAAACTGTTGAGAGTCCCTTGGACAGCAAGGAGCTCAAACCAGTCAATCCTAAGGGAAATCAGTCCTGAATATTCACTGGAAGGACTGATGCTGAAGCTGAAGCTCCAATACTTTGGCAATCTGATGTAAAGAGCCGACTCATTGGAAAAGACCCTGATGCTGGAAAAGATTGAAGGCCAAAGGAGAAGGGGGCAGCAGAGGACGAGATGGTTACATAGCATCACCGATTCAATGGACATCAGTTTGAGCAAACCCTGGGAGATAGTGGAGGACAGAGAAGCCTGGCATGCTACAGTCCTTAAGGTTATAAAGAGACGGACACAACTTAGCAACTGAACAACACCGTGCTACAAAAGCAATAAAAAAGTAAGACTCAATTCAAAGACATACATGTGTCTTGAGGTGCAATGAGCATTCAGAGAATCAAAAAGGCTTCACATCGCCCAGGGATATTAGAGAAGGCTTGGGGGCCGGGGGTGGTGGTTTCTGAGCTGTAATGGTAAGACCAGCAGACCAGGAAAAGAAAGGATCATGGATATTTTTGTCTCCTGGTAAAAACCAAATTATATAAGAGGAATAAGCCAGGCATCCTAATTACTCATTCATGTATTTGCTTCCATAATTCTTTAGTTTACCTGGTTGCTTTCCAGGTCAAGGCTGTGAATGTGTAAAACACAAGACAGGTAGATTTTATAAAAGGTTGGAATGGAAAAGGTTTAAAGCATCACCAGTTCCAACCTTGTCTTTTACAGATCAGCAAGTTCAGGTCCAGAGAGATCTGCCCAAGACCACAAAGCAAATTAAGACCTAGAACCTGGGTTTTTCTAATCTTCTAAATGCCTCCCACTGCAAAGGCAGATCACAATTATATGCAGCGCCTTCACACACTCGATAAAGCAGGTATTAACCCTCCATTTTGCAGACGAGGAAGCAAAGAGTGTCTAAAGGACAGGAAGCAACTTGCCCCAAATCACACAGCAGAAATTCTAGGCAAAAGCAGCGTTCGCTAGAACCCCAGTGCCCTGACGCAGGCTCCAGACTGCTCCTGGTTATGCCATGCTGCCGCCTAGGGGCGAGAGCTCAAAGCAAGGCCCCCAGAGGGAGGCAGGCTGTCTGGGCGAGGGCAGGACCACAGAGGGGAAGCAAGGATGCTGGAAGCCGATTTCATCCACCGCACACCGAAAACTTCCTGCACATCTCTCCAGAGGGGACTGTTAGAGGTTACACAATCTAACGTTGCTAAACTAAAATCCAGACTGGAAATAGGTGCGGCTTGCAGAAGGATCATTTTCCATCCTCCTCATGATGAGCATGTGGAGGGAGGAAGGCCTATCCCTTTGAAATAGTTTTGGCAGCAACCTGTGAGTTTTCACAAGGAAATCTGTGAACCTTTCAGAGCGTAGAACACGCGATGTCGACCCTGCAGGTACCATTCCTGCCCACCCCCCAAAAAAAAATCAGGTACCAGGGAGCCAGGGTGCAGCTAATCACCTGCCACACCCCATTTGTTATTGATCATTTTTATGTGACATTTTACATTGTAAGTCTAACTGTTGGTAGCAATCATCCGTTTGAATGATGCATTGTCACAGAGCAGATGGAGACAATGGAGGAACCCAACCGCGGGCCAATAGCGCCGCCTAGTGGTGAACTAGAAGACGACACCTTCATCTCCCCATGAGCAGAGACTCAGAAAGCACAAGAGACCGACCTCATTTTAGATGGGAAATCGAATTTTAGAGAAAGGCCCGCTGCTTCCCAGATCTAACAGTTTCACTAACATATTCACATTTCTGCTATGTGCCCGACACCAAGACACGCTTCATAGAATCTATTATGAGTAGAACTCTGCCCCTGTCTCATGGGGGAAGAGCCATATGACACAAAGGATTCAACACGATCTGATAGCAGCTAGAAAAAGAGAGAGCGTAGAGCCCAACAGTTTGTATCAGGTCAATTCAACTTTAGCAATCCTGCCCCATTTTTGCCACATATTCAAAATTGTTTTCTCTCTTTGGCAATTCTGGGGAATAAATTATATCCATCAGGATAATTCTTGACAGAGCCAGTTTTAATTGTCTGAAGCCGTTGTTCTTAGCTTTTCGAAATCCACATACTTAGAGTCTGGTGAAGTCTGTGCATTTGTGCTCCCAGAAAGTGCACCAGTGTTGTAGGTATCAGCACGCTATATGCATGTCAGTCTAGAATTTTTCCTCTAAGAACCCAACTAAGAGTTCCTGATCTCAAGAATCTTCCCTCCTGATTACTTGGAAATTTGTGCTTTAGAGCAAAGTGGTAACTCTTTCTACCTTAGGGAACTAGGTCATTGACTGAAATGCAATTCATCAGTGAAATAAGAGAAATTATTCCCTGGTGGCTCAGAGGTTAAAGCGTCTGCCTGCAATGCAGGAGACCTGGGTTCGATCCCTGGGTCAGGAAGACCCCCTGGAGAAGGAAATGGCAACCCACTCCAGTATTCTTGCCTGGAGAATCCCATGGACAGAGGAGCCTGGTGGGCTACAGTCCACAGGGTCGCAAAGAGTCAGACACGACTGAGTGACTTCACTTGATGGAAGGCCCAAAACATATGCAAAAAAAAAAAAAAAAAAACTCTACAAGTTGGCAAAGTGCACAGAAATATAACCTGTAGCCCTTCCCATTGAGAGTTTGGACACCCAGATGTTCAGGGCCCAGGCTTTGGGTTCACATGCTGACTTCAGCCTCAGGACAATCACCTGACCTCTCTGAGCCACAGTTCCCTCATCTGTCCAATGGGAGTAATGACTGTGAGTTCCTTACACAGCACTGGTGGTTCAGACAGTAAAGAACCTGCCTGCAACGCAGGAGACTTGGGTTTGATCCCTGGGTCAAGAAGATCCTCTGGAGAAGAAAACGACAACCCACTCCAGGATCCTTGCCTGGAGAATTCCATGCACAGAGAAGCCTGGCAGGGGTCACAAAGAGTCAGACATGACTGAGCAACATACATGCTAGTATGTATATATACATACGCACACATACAGCACTAGTTAGAATTAATATAAATCACAGTGACTGACAGATACCAAGAACACAAACACTGGCTTTTATTATCAACATTATAATTAGGTTGAAATAATTCATTAATCCATCCAGTGAAAATTTAGCTATGACCCACTGTTTACCAGGTGACAAGTACTGGGAACAGATTTGGTTAAATGCATGACTATGTAGCCAGTTTCAAAGTTCCATCCAAGGACAGTCATCAAAGGCATCTTCCAGCAGCTTATTGGGTTTCTTTCAAGTCTTGGTTATTGCAAATAGTGCTGCAATGAACAGTGGGGTGCATGTATCTTTTTGAATTGTGCTTTTCTCAGGATATATGCCCAGCGGCGGGATTATATGGTAGTTTTATTCCTAGTTTTCTAAGGAGCCTCCATATCGTTTTCCATGCATGCTAAGTCGCTTCAATCCTGTCCAACTCCTTGTAATCCCAAGAACTGTAGCCCCCAGGCCCCTCTGTCCATGGCATTCTCCAAGCAAGAATACTGGAGTGGGTTGTCATGCCCTCCTTCAGGGGATCTTCTGGACCCAGGGATTGAACACACAGCTCTTACTTTTCCTGCTTTGGCAGGCGAGGTCTTTACCACTAGCAACCCCCGGGAATCCCTGTTGTTTTCCACAGTGGCTGTATCAAGTTACATTCCCACCAACTGTTCAGGAGGTTTCCTTAACTGCACATCCTCTCCAGCATTTATGATATGTAGACTTTTTAATGGTGACCATTTTGGCCAGTGGGATTGAGGGGCGTGGCACCTCATTGTAGGTTTTGCTTTTCCTCATGGCTTTCAGAAGCTTAGTTTCCTGACCAAGGATGGAACCCGGACCCTCGGCAATGGAAGCACAGAGTCCTGGACCACAGGGAATTTCCCTCAAGGTAGTTCTGATCTGATTTGCATTTCTCTAATTACCAGCAGTGTTGAGCATCTTTTTTATGTGCCTGGTATTGACCCACTTTTTTCCAGGCATTCCCATAGCAAACAGCAGCATGCAGGTCCCCCTGGACAGCACCTCACCTTTGCTGTACCACGTAACGTTCATTTTCTGTATCAGCGTTGTTTTTTCAGCTTATTATGGGGGCATATTTGAAGACTAACTCAGCCATCCTGTGTGTGTACAACCCTGGAAGATGCACATGGATGCCCCTGTGTAGACCCTTCATGTATGGGAGGTGAGAGCCGATAACGAAGACTCTCAGTCTTATCTCTCAGGCTAAAAATTCCAGAATGCATTCAGTAGAGTTCTCCTGAGGGTCCTCAGCGAAACTGAGCTCCAGGTTGCTCAGCCAGCTCGGTTGCTCACCTGCTTGCTTTCCTCCCCTTCCCTGATTGCCTCCTCTAAATTCCCCCTCTGCTTCCTCCGGGTCACTTTTCTAAAGAAACCACACAAACACATGCTCAGATCAGGTTCTGTGGTGGGAGAAAGTCTAAGGCTAAAGAAAACTTTCAAGTGATGATGAACACGTGCTCCTGAGTCAGCGTATTATTATCTTCCATCAAAAAGATCTTCCGGGGTACTTGTCATCATTCAAAGGCCTGGTTATTGCTGGGGATTTTTGCGCCAGGTTCTAAGCTCCTCCATTTCCCCAGTACAAGCAGTCTGCAGGAGACCTTGAGCAGACATGTCCAAGGAGGAGACAGAAAAGGCTCGTTAATTCTGCTCCCTCTGCCCAGGGGCATCCGTAAGCAGTGGCTCTTTTCTACGTCACTAGCCTAGAGTAGCCTCTAGCCCCTGCTCAAGCAAAACTCAGCCTCCTAATAACCTCAGCAGCATTCCCCAGCGGGCCTTTTGCCTGAGTTCCCTAACCTGCATAATACTGTACCCTGTGCAAAACCTTGATGGGTCAAAGTGAGAAAAATTGTCAGTTTACCTTACCGCAATGTTGAATGTGAATCTGATCAAACTTCTAGTTCTGTTACCAGCTTATAGTAAATATGGAAGACAAAGAAATATGTTATATCCATCAAATCGAGAACATGGAAAAATCTAGAAGATAATTGACCTAGTTTCTTTAATAAGAAATTGACAAGTAAGAGAGAGCAAAGGAGTGAGAGACTGAGAGAAATTATCTGAGGTTAAATGAAGCTTAGAAATCAAATAAATACAATATATGGACATATTCAAACCAAAGCAATTGTGAAAAGAGTTTTTTGTCAATCAGGGAAATTTAAAACCTCTCTGTCTATTTGATGATATTAAGGAGTCATTTTTAAGTTTTAGGAGTAATGATGGTGCCATTATTATATTTTTTTAAAGACTTTGTTATACATACTGAGTCATTTGTAGATGAACTAATTTGATGTCTGGGATTTACTTTAATATATCCCAGCATGGGGTGAAAAACACAAAGAGGGATGGAGTGCAGATAAATGAGATTGACAAAATCGTGATAATCTGTGCAGTTGATTGATGGATCCATGGGAGTTCATTATACGTCTCTCTCAGCTGTCACACAGGTTTAGAAATTTTCCGTATTAAAAAAAATGGAATCATAAGCAGGAGGGAGAAAGGGATAGAGCAATAAAGAGAGACTGAGAAAGTTGCCATTTTAAAACTATTTAATAGGAAATTCCCTGGCAGCCCAATGGTTAGGACTCCACACTTTCACTGTCAAGGGTGTGGGTTCAATTCCTAGTCAGGGAACTAAGATCCCACAACCCCTGTGGCACAGCCTATATACATAAAATTTACACATATACAAAAAACTTTATATGTGTATATACATATATGCATGAAAAGTGAAAGTCACTCAGTCGTGTCCAACTCTTTGTGACCCCATGGAATACACAGTCCATGGAATTCTCCAGGCCAGAATACTGGAGTGGGTAGCCATTTCCTTCTCCGGGGACCTTCCCAACCCAGGGATCGAACCCAGGTTTCCCACATTGCAGGCGGATTCTTTGCCAGCTGAGCCACCAAGAAAGCCCAAGAATGCTGGCTCGTGGGTAGCCTGGGCCTTCTCCAGTGGATCTTCCCACTCAGGTCCAGAGCATCGCAGAGTCTCAGACAGGACTGAAGCGACTTAGCACACAAGCTCAGGATCTCTCACAAGATGGGGACGGTGGAGGTGGAGACGTTCCCGGCTGGTGAATGACAAGGACATGACTGGACATTCAGAGGTGGGCTCCTGTCTTTCTTCCTCTCCAGAGTGAACCGCCCCGGGGAACACACTCAAGCTTTTGAACCAGATTTTGAAGACATAGGGGAGTCACTGAAGGATTTTAAACCAAGAAAGGAGGGTTAAATATCTTTTCTTTCTCTCTTGCCTTCAGCCCTTTGCATCTTCTGCATCTTACCTTCCCAGGAATTGAACCAAGGTCTCCTGCATTGCAGGAGGATTCTTTACCAACTGAGTTACCAGGGGAATACTTACATATATGCATGTATATATAAACATATACATTTTTATATGTGTATTTTTTTTTGTCTTTTAGCTTAGAAATAATACAACCTAAGTTCAGTCGTGTCCGACTTGTAGTGACCCCATGGACTGCAGCCTACCAGGCTCCTCCGTCCATGGGACTTTCTAGCCACGAGTACTGGAGTCGGTTGCCATTGCCTTCTCCAGGGGATCTTCCCAACCCAGGGATCAAACCCGGGTCTCCCGCATTGTAGACAGACGCTTTACCATCTGAGCCACCATATACATATGTATATGTATATGTATATACATATATATAATTATTGGGCTTCCCTGGTGGCTCAGATGGTTATACGTCTATCTGCAATGCAGGAGACCTGGATTCAATCCCTGGATTGGGAAGATCCCCTGGAGAAGGCAATGGCAACCCACTCCAGTATTCTGTATACATATATGTGTTTTGGGGGCTTCCCTGGTAGCTCAGCTGGTAAAGAATTCCCCTGCAATTCAGGAGACCTGGAAGACTTGGGTTCAATCCCTGGGTTAGAAAGATCCCCTGGAGAAGAGAACGGCTACCCACTCCAGTATTCTGGCCTGGGGAATTCCATGGACAGAGGAGCCTGTCAGGCTACAGTCTATGGGTTCACAAAGAGTCAGATGCAACTAAGCAACTTTCACTTTCATACATATATACAATTGTATACATATGTAATTACATATAATTGTATACATATAATTTATATGTATATAAAGACATATATAAACATATACATAGAAATTATGTTATGATGTTTATATAATATAAATGCAATTATAATTATGGCATATAATATAGTTTATATGTATATAAAACAAAACAGAAATAGACTCACAGAGAACAAATTAGGGGTTACTGGTGGGGAGAGGGCTGGAGGAGGGGCAAGATAGGAGAAGGGGGTTAAGATGTTCAAACAATTAAATACAAAATTCAAAACCACAATGCACCCAGGGTATACAGCCAGTGTTTCATAGTAACTTTAAGCTGATTATCATCTATATCAAATCAAATCACTAAGTTGTACACTTGAAACTAATGCTGTAAATCAGTGATACCTCAATTAAGCAAACAAGTGAATCTTTAAATAAAACTAGAAGAAATTTACCTGTTGCTTCTCCAAAGATGGCAGCTTGATAGTACTGGTAATAGCAAACCGCTACCAAATGATAGCAGCAATAATAATAATAACAATTATAACGGTGGCACCTGTGCTCAGGTAGGACCGACACCCTCTAGATGCTGGAAGAAACTGGGCGAGAGGAGCCAGACTGCTCCGGTGGTTGTCCTCATCAGGAAAAGTGTCCCACCTCTTCCCGTCCTGTCTGTCTGCACCTGGATCCCACTGTCCCTGAAAGGGTTGTTTGCGAGAGGTGTCTGTGTACCCTCTTCACGTCAATCTCTGTAGAAGACGAGGGAATACAGAAGATGATGACAGGGAGGCAATGTTTATAGAGGGCTTCTGGAGGGCCTCTGAGCTTCCCAGATGGTATGAGCGGTAAAGAACCCGCCTGCCAGTGCAGACGTAAGAGACACCCAGGGTTCGATCCCTGCGTTGGGAGGATCCCCTGGAGGAGGGCATAACAACTCACTCCAGTATTCTTGCCTAGAGAATCCCATGGACAGAGGAGCCAGAGGGGTTATGGTCCAGAGCATCGCAGAGTTGGACACGACTGAGGCGACTTGGCACACAAGCTCAGAGATCTGTCACGAGGTGGAGACGGTGGAGGTGGAGAACTTCCCGGCTGGTAAATGACAAGGACTTGACTGGATCCTCATAGGTGGGTTCCTGTCTCATTTCCTCTCTAGAGAGAACTGCCCCGGGAAACACATTTAAAGTTTTGAACCAGATTTTGACGACATGGGGAGTCACTGAAAGATTTTAAGCAAAGAAATGAGAGCTGTGTATCTTTCCTTTCTCTCTTGCCTTCAGCACTTTACATCTTCTCTTCCTTCTGCCTAGAATGCTCATCCTCGCGCTCTCCACCTCTTCTCTCAACTTCCACTCATTCCACAGGAGCCAGATGAGGTGATGCCTCCTCCAGGAAGCCTTCTCTGACCATTAGCAGCACTTAAAATCTACACTGTGTCCTAAGCCCATGCTTACGCGTCTCCCCACGAGGCTATGGATCCATGAGAACTGGGACCACTTGCCCCGTGAGTCCTTGAAACCTAAGCCTTAGCTCCATGACACATCATAGTGCTTCATTAATCATCTTAGTATGAATCACTGAGTTGACTCTGTGATATCCCAACAACGTGTACCAGGATGGAGCTGGGTCAAAGGTCCTATACCAGGAAGGGTAGACAGGTGGTGATGAGGCGGGCAAAGCAAGTGGAGCGCCTCCACCAGCAGACACTCCATCAGCACCCACCGAGCTGGGGTCTGGCTGCCTTTCCTTCGGTTTCTGCTCCAAGAATCCGCCACAAGCTTCCTCCTCAAAGAAGATGCCCTTGAACCGACATCCGTTGTTGTTGTTGTTGTTGTTGTTTATCACTAAGTCGTGTATGACTCTTTGCAACCCCACAGGCTGTAGCCTGCTAGGCTCCTTTGCCCACTGGATGTCCCAGGCAAAAATACTGCTGTGGCCTGCCATTTCCTTCTCCGGGGGATCTTCCAGGACCAGGGATTGAACCTGCATCTCTTGCTTCGCCTGCACTGCAGGGGGATTCTTTACCACTGTGCCACCTGGGAAGACCTGACATCCATTACACCTATGAGACTCTTCTGGCATTTGGAAAATAGATGGTGATGGAACATGATTTTGCTGCCAAGGGACAGTCTGGTGGGGACAGGGATACACTGCTGTGGGTGGCTAACTTCCCATTCCACTTTCTCACCCTGTTTGTGATCCATTCATTCATCCAGAAAGTATTTACTAAGAGGTACCATGCGTCTGGTTTCCCAAGTGGTGTAGTGGTAAAGAATCTGCCTGTCAGTATAGGAGATGCAAGATGCAGGTTCAATCCCTAGATTGGGAAGTTCCCCTGGCATAGGAAACGGCAGTCCTCTCCAGTATTCTCGCCTGGAAAATTCCACGGACAGAGGAGCCCGTCGGGCTACAGGCCATGAGGTTGCAAAGAGTCCGATATGACTAAGCATGCACCTGGCACGATTCTAAATTCTGGAGATAGGTCAGGAAACAAAATAGGCAAAAATCCCCACCCCGTGGACCTAACGCCTAGTGGAATAGACATGAAATGTGAAGTGTTAGTTGCTCAGTCATGTCCAACTTTCTGCGACCCCATGGGCTGTAGGCTGCCAGGCTTCTCTGTCCACGGGATTCTGCAGGCAAGAATCCTGGAGTGGGTTGCCATTCCCTTCTCCAGGGAATCTTCCTAACCCAGGGATTGAACCCCAGCTTCCTGCATTGCAGGCAGATTCTTTACCATCTGAGCCACCAGGGAAGCCCCTCTCTTTCATAGCACCTGCAACATCTCCCTTAATCATACATCTTTATGTCCCCCGGCCCCGAACTCTGAGATACTCAAGAGCGGACTCTGTTTTATCCATCCCTGGATACCCAATCCTGGACACACTATATGCTCAGTAAATGTTCTTTAGGGACATCTCAGATATCTGCCTTATTCTGAGTTGTTTGAAATGTAAATGAAATTATTTTGAGCCCCACATCGGGACAATCTCCCCCAAGAATTTGAGAGAAGAGGCAAGACAGAAAAATGGGAGAAGGGTGGCTTTTATTTTCTTCTTGTCCTTGTGTTAAATCCTCTTGCCCCAGACAGAACCCTAGATCCTTCTTGCCTTGTATTCCGCATGAAGAAACCTTCTAGCAGAAGGCCTGGGGGTTTCTTGCAGAACATTTGAATATGTGAGGAAAGAAGAAAGCAGTGATTGGGCCAGCACAATGCAAATAACTTAGATTAACTGCTCCTGAAATGGCTTGGGAGGATGGTGTCAGCGGAGATGGTGGAGGGGGGAGGGAGCACCTCCAAAAATCCACTCCTCCATAAATGCAACAATCTGGGGAACATTTGTCTAAGGGAAAAAAAAGCTTAATCTGGTTCTTTTTTTAAAAAATAAACCATGTGGCATCTTAACTTGCTTGTTCTCCTCCTGCTTCTCCAGCTCCATAATAGGCTTGACAACCACAACCCTAAGTCACAGTGGAACCCAGCAGCCCATATGCCAATGGAGCGGGGCAGAGAACTACACATCAATGAGAATTTTTAAACATACGTAAAAAAAGAAGTGTCTATACCCTTTTGTGTAAATAGTGTTACACACACCCCTCTTGAAGGTACAAGTGGCCACATTTGGTTTGGTTCTAATTCATGTTCATCCCCGCTCTCAAACACAGAGAGACTCAATTTGATTCTCCACCTTCCAGAAGCTTCGGTTGTGCCCGGGAAGACAGAGAAAGGCTCTCAGGTACCTCAAATGCAGGGCAAGTTGAAAAGCCCAGCATATAGTTTCTCAACCAGTAAGTAAAAAATGCATGGATGAGTAATAAGGATGGGGTAGGCAAAAGCAGAGACGTTACTTTGCCGACAAAGGTCCGTCTAGTCAAGGCTATGGTTTTTCCAGTGGTCATGTATGGACGTGAGAACTGGACGATAAAGAAAGCTGAGTGCTGAAGAACTGATGCTTTTGAACTGTGATGTTGGAGAAAACTCTGAGAGTCCCTGGGACTGCAAGGAGATCCAACCAGTCCATCCTAAAGGAGATCAGTCCTGAATATTCATTGGAAGGACTGATGTTGAAGGTGAAGCTCCAATACTCAGGCCACCTAATGCGAAGAACAGACTCGTTGGAAAAGACCCTGATGCTGGGAAAGACTGAAGGCGGGAGGAGAAGGGGACGACAGAGGATGAGATGGTAGGATGGCATCACCAACTCGATGAGCCATGAGTTTGAGTAAGCTCTGGGAGTTGGTGAAGGGCAAGAAGCCTGGCATGCTGCAGTCCATGGGGTCACAAAGAGTTGGACACGACTGAGCAACTGAACTGAACTGAACTGAGGTAGAAGTTATTGCCAATGTAAATATAGGAGACATAATGAAAGAGACGATGCTGGCCAGGTCTGCAAATGGTGGGTGCATGAGTTTGAAGCACAATAAATACATTTATTACTAAGCAAACAGAGTAGAGAACAATCGGACGCTTTCCTCTGAGACCAGCTGGTTTGTCATTTCACTTTGCACCACCAGAGGGCACTGTAACACTCATTGGGATTTATGGAAGAAAGTTGGTTTTGATTTTTCTTTACCAGGTCCAGTTGTCAGCAAGGTCTTTGTAAGTTTATAGCTGCTGGGAAACTTGGCTAGTTCTGAGCATTGCTAATGCCCCTCCCCAGAAGAAGGTGTTAGCTGAAATGTGAGGCTGTAACATTTGTAGGAAGGGATAACAGGAATTTTTTCCAAATTTGACCTCAACATGCTCCCTAGTGTGTGCGTGCTCCGTAGGTCTGACTCTGCGTGACCCCGCGGACTGTAGACCACCAGGCTCTTCTGTCCATGGGATTCTGCAGGCAAGATACTTGAGTGGGTAGCCATTTCTTCCCTATGGGATCTTCCCACCCAGGGATCGAGCCTGCATCTCCTGTGTCTCCTGCATTGCGGGCAGATTCTTCACTGCTGAGCCACCAGGGAAGCCGAGAGGATCCAGAACACCAGGGCCAAGCACCTTTTTCTTTCTGCTGAGATGGCCCTCCCCCAACCCTTTCTCCTCCTCATCTCCAAGGACTGCCTTCTCTCTGAGTCCCCAACATCCGACAAACATAGTGCTTCTGTTAGTATTGATTCCATTGGATTCTAAGGATTCGTGTTATTTTAACTAAGGTTTCTTAACAGTCAGAGAGATTCAAGGGACTAGATCTGGTAGATAGAGTGCCTGAAGAACTATGGACGGAGGTTTGAGACATTATACAAGAGGCAGTGATCAAGACCATGCCCAAGAAAAAAAAATGCAAAAAGGCAAAATGGCTGTCTGAGGAGTCCTTACAAATAGCTGTGAAAAGAAGAGAAGCGAAAGGCAAAGGAGAAAAGGAAAGATATAAGCATCTGAATGCAGAGTTCCAAAGAATAGCAAGAAGAGATAAGAAAGCCTTCCTCAGCAACCGACGCAAAGAAATAGAGGAAAACAACAGAATGGGAAAGACTAGAGATCTCTTCAAGAAAATTAGAAATACCAAGGGAACATTTCATGCAAAGATGGGCTCTATAAAGGACAGAAATGGTATGGACCTAACAGAAGCAGAAGATATTAAGAAGAGATGGCAAGAATACACAGAAGAACTATACAAAAAAAGATTTTCATGACCCAGATAACCACAATGGTGTGATCACTCACCTAGAGCCAGATATCCTGGAATGCAAAATCAAGTGGGCTTTAGGAAGCATCACTACAAAAAAGCTAGAGAAGGTGATGGAATTCCAGTTGAGCTATTTCAAATCCTAAAAGATGATGCTATGAAAGTGTTGCACTCAATATGCCAGCAAATTTGGAAAACTCAGCAGTGGCCACAGGACTGGAAAAGGTCAGTTTTCATTCCAATCCCAAAGAAAGGCAATGCCAAAGAATGTTCAAACTACCACACAATTGCACTCATCTCACACACTAGCAAAGTAATACTCAAAATTCTCAAGCCAGGCTTCAGTAGTACATGAACCATGAACTTCCAGATGTTCAAGCTGGATTTAGAAAAGGCAGAAGAACCAGGCAATGGCAACCCACTCCAGTACTCGCCTGGAAAACCCCATGGGCAGAGGAGCCTGGTAGGCTACAGTCCATGGGGTCGCTACGAGTTGGACACAGCTGAGCAACTTCACTTTCACTTTTCACTTTTCTGCATTGGAGAAGGAAATAGCAACCCACTCCAGTGTTCTTGCCTGGAGAATCCCAGAGACAGAGAAGCCTGGTAGGCTGCCATCTATGGGGTCGCACAGAGTCGGACACGACTGACGCGACTCAGCAGCAGCAGCAGCAGAGGAACCAGAGATCAAATTGCCAACATCTGTTGGATCATCGAAAAAGCAAAAGCTTTCCAGAAAAACATCCACTTCTGCTTTACCAACTATGCCAAAGACTTTGACTGTGTGGATCACAATAAACTGTGGAAAATTCTGAAAGAGATGGGAATACCAGACCACCTGACCTGCCTCCTGAGAAATCTGTATGCAGGTCAAGAAGCAACAGTTAGAACTGGACATGGAACAACAGACTGGTTCCAAATTGGGAAAGGAGTACGTCAAGGCTGTATATTGTCACCCTGCTTATTTAACTTCTATGCAGAGTACCTCATACGAAATGCTGGTCAGGATGAAGCACTAGCTGGAATCAAGATTGCCGGGAGAAATATCAATAACCTCAGATATGCAGATGACACAACCCTTATGGCAGAAAGTGAAGAAGAACTGAAGAGCCTCTTGATGAAAGTGAAAGAGGAGAGTGAAAAAGTTGGCTTAAAGCTCAACATTCAGAAAACAAAGATCATGGCATCTGGTCCCATCACTTCATGACAAACAGATGAGGAAACAGTGACTACTTTATTTTGGGGGGCTCCAAAATCACAGCAGATAGTGACTGCAGCCATGAAACTAAAAGACGCTTGCTCCTTGGAAGGAAAGCTATGACCAACCTAGACAACATGTTAAAAAGCAGAGACTTTACTTTGCCAACAAAGGTCCATCTAGTCAAGGCTATGGTTTTTCCAGTGGTCACGTATGGATGTGAGAGTTGGACTATAAAGAAAGCTGAGCACCGAAGAATTGATGCTTTTGAACTGTGGTGTTGGAGAAGACTCTTGAGAGTCCCTTGGACCGCAATGAGATCCAACCAGTCCATCCTAAAGGAAATCAGTCCTAAATATTCACTGGAAGGATTGTTGCTGAAGCTCAAACGCCAATACTTTAGCCACCTGATGCGAAGAGGTGACTCATTGGAAAAGACCCTGATGCTGGGAAAGATTGAAGGCAGGAGGAGAAGGGGATGACAGAGGATGAGATGGTTGGATGGCATCACCGACTCGACGGACATGAGGTTGAGTAAACTCCGGGAGTTGGTGATGGACAGGGAGGCCTGACGTGCTGCAGTCTATTGGGTTGCAAAGAGTTGGACATGACTGAGCGACTGAACTGAACTGAACAGTCAGAGAACTACTCCATTTCTAGTTTGTCTTGGGTGCATCTTGGGAAAGACCTCTGTCCTGTGCCCTTCCCAGAAGCTGACTTTTAACCTCTGCCACCAGAGGTGGGCTGACTGTTTCCTTGTGTCCCATAGCAGGAGCTGCTGGAGGCCAGGATATACCCCAGGCCACTCTGTATCCTCGGTGCCAAGCAAAGTGCTGGGTGATGATTGAATGAAGAACAGGGGGATGAATGGAATAGCCATTCTCACTGTGTGACCCGAGCTCCAACCATCGGGCCACACTACTGGCCTGGGAGGCTTCCATGGGCACCCTAGTAGAGGGGCCAGTGTCTGCAAAATGCCAGCGTCTTATCTGACCCAGTCCCTGCAGTGTTCACGGCCTCCACGGCTTCCTCATGCACTTAAATGAAGTCCCAGCTCCTCGCTGTGACCTGCAAGGCCCTGCACCCCCGTCTCCCCACCCCATCTCTGCCACACTCCCCACCCCTCCCCCTACTCCACCTCTGGTCCACACACACCCATCCCGCCCCCACGGTGGGGCCCTGGCCCACATGCAGGTTCCTCTCCCTGGAACGGCCTGCCTTCTTTCTGTTTTTAAGAGTACTGGAGTGGGGTGCCATTGCCTTCTCCTGTTGTTGAATAGTATCCGTTAATTAAGAGCAAAAGAGTAAGAGCATCTTAACTGTATAGCTGAACTAACAAAATTTGATATTTAGGCTATTAAAACCTAAAATCCAGGTCAATCATTGAAAATAAAGTTAGACACACAGAAATCAAAACCATAAGTGAGAAAATGTGAGTAGCTACACAGAGAAAAGAAGGCATTAGGTCCCCCGGATTATCTTTCTCGAGCTAATTATGTTGAATAAACATAGGTCTCTCGATTAAACCTGGGATGGTTTTGGCATTTGCAGGGGATCAAAGAGGGAACTGGGCTTCCCTGATAGCTCAGAGGTAAGGAATCCGCCTGCAGTGCAGGAGACAACTGGTTCAATTCCTGGGTCAGGAAGATCCCCTGGAGAAGGGATAGGCTACCCACTCCAGTATTCCGGCCTGGAGAATTACAGGGGCTTCATAGTCCATGGAGTCGTGGAGTCGGACACGACTGAGCAACTTTCACTTCACTTACAGAAGGATTGGGGTCTGTTAGGTAACATGAGGATGGCTGCAGCCACTCACAGCTGAGCCCTATCCTAAAGACTATGGGAGCCCTTCCTTCTGATCACCTCATGGCTGGCTCCATTTCGACTTTAAGATCTCAGTTTGGGGGAATTCCCTGGTGGTCCAGTGGGTAGGACTCCAAGCTTTCACTGCTGAGGGCCCAGGCCCAATCTCTGGTCCGGGAACTAAGACCCTGCAAGCCATTCATTTTCAGTTTCAATGTCACTTCTTGGAGAGGCCACACCTGGTTATCCAACTCAAAACCCACACCCATCGCCCATGAGCCAGCTGTAGCGCCCTGAAGAGCGCTCACCCGGGTTTCTATGTGCTGACATACTGTCCGATGCCCCAGGTAAATGGCTGGATCCTAAAGGCCAGGTGTTTCCCAGTGACAAAGAACCAGCCTGTCAATGCAGGAGGCATAAGAGATGCAGGTTCGATCCCTGGGTCGGGAAGATCCCCAGAGGAAGCAATGGCAATGCATTCCAGTATTCTTGCCTGGAGAATCCCCACGGACAGAGCAGCCTAGTGGGCTACAGTCCATAAGGTCACAAAGGATCGGACACAACTGATGTGACTGAGCAGGCGCACGCAAAGGCCAGGGACATCCCCAGAGCCCGGATCAGAGCAAGCTCCCAGACGCCAAGCCAAGCTCCCAAGACGCCAAGATGCTCCCGCAATGAAGCCCACAGCTAGCCCTGGACCAGACGCTCTGCATTCTCACCGCAGACCCTACCCTTCAGCGGGAGTGAGGTGACTTCATACAGAGGAAGAAGGTCAAGGCTCAAGAAGAAGTGAGTCTGCAGACACAAACTTATGGTTACCAAAGGGGAAAGGTTTCGGAATAAATGAGGAGGCTGGCATTAACATATACATACTATTATAAAACAGATATAAAGTATAAAATAGATAGCCAGCAAGGACCTACCATATAGCACAGGAAACTCAACTCAGTATTACATAATAACCTGTAAGGGAAAAGAATCTGAAAAAGAATACATATGGTTATAGGTGTATGAAGTGAAGTGAAAGTTGCTCAGTCATGTCCGACTCTTGGTGATCCCATGGACTATACAGTCCATGGAATTCTCCAGGCCAGAATATTGGAGTGGGTAACCTTTTCCTTCTCCAGGGGATCTTCCCAACCCAGGGATTGATTGCATAATTGTAAATCAATTATATATTACAAATCAATTATATTGTAAATCATTTTAATTATATAAAAATGCAAATTATATATTGCAAATCAATTACATATTGTAAATTATATATTATAAATCAATTATAAATTGTAAATCAATAAATTGTAAATCGATTGTATAACTGTAAATCAATTACACTTCAATTAAAAGTTTTTTTTAAAAGGAGTCTGGAGAAAAGTACAAGTTCACCAAACAGGGATCTGGGATTTAAGAGCCAGCAAACGTGCCACTCACTTACAGTTCTGGGAGTTGTCTGGCTTCCCAAGATGAGCAAGAGATAGAAGCAAAGAGCGTTAGGAACGTGAACGTGGGTTCCAGAGAGCGTGGGTTTGAGTCTGGCTCCTCTTCCTACTAAGAGATGACTTTGGGCAAGTCACCTCATTGCCTTGTGCCTCAGTTTTCTTATCTGTAAAATGGAGATGAAGAAGTATGGAAGTGTCAGTCACTCAGTCGTGTCCGATTCTTTGCAACCCCATGGGCTAACCTGCCAGGCTCCTCTGTCCATGGAATTCTCCAGGCAAGAATACTGGAGTGGGTAGCCATTTCTTCCTCCAGGGGATCTTCCCAACCCAGGGATCGAACCCAGGTCTCCTGCATTGCAGGCAGATTCTTTACCATCTGAGCCACCAGGGAAGCCCCAAAATGGGGATGATAATCATAATATCTACATCATGAACTTAAAGTACCTAATGCTTTTAAAGCATCAGCATCCAGCATGTTGATCAGTGGTATCTCTCTGGTCTCCGATGAAAACCAAGGGCTCCTTGATCAAGGGGCCTGCCTGTGCACATAGAAGCGCTGGGTTCTGTTTGCATGAGCTTCTGTTTCTCTTTGCGTCCTTACCTTTAACAAAGCCGTTTGCAAGTCCCCTTATTTTCCAAAAGGAGCCACTTCACGAGAGTGGGCTGGACCCATATGCAGGAGACGCAGCTCTGCAAAAAATTAAAATAGACGCCTTTCCCTTTAGGTTATTTCTGCTTCCCCACCCCCATCGTGAGCGGCATCGCTCCATCCTGAGGCGCCCTGGAAAAGCTCTCTCTCTGTAGGAATGTAATGGATGTCCCGTGCAACTGTCAATACTGCAGCCGATTTCGCGGGGAAATTGCCTCTATCCATCACAGCAGCCCAGAGCCAGATGCGCATTTACTGGGAAGACCCCAGGCCAGCCTCTCCCGAGGGTTTTCTCAGAGGCAGCGGAGAGAAAGCCGCTGCTGCAACAAAATAAAATGAGAGAAACAAGGAAGGAAATGAAAGCCACTGGAATCTATAGCTGTTCCCCCTCCAGGTAGACTCCTTGCCCACCATCTCCGAACCCGGGACCAGAGCGCGACTTGGCATCCCCAAAAATGAGTTTCCCAACCCCCTCCTCGGACGCACTGGCAGACATGGGTCAGAGTTTGGGAGGCTGTGCAACCATGGCTGAGTGGGTGGCTTTCCCCAAGGGCAGCCTCCTTCCTGCAGGGAGACCCACAGGGCAGTCTGCCCTCCCCTCTCATCCATCAGCTCCATGCCTGACAAGCGGGCAAGGCACGCATCCCCCTGGGGAGGCTAACGATGAAGAGCTCGGGCCGCTAAACCCTCTCCTCCGGGATCCACGCAGGCATTTCCCCTGGGGTGACCGAGCCCAGTTCTTCTTGAACCGAGCAGACGGCAGCGGAGAGACGGCACCTAAGCTGGCCCCCACGGGGCTGTCTGACCTGCAGGGGCACAGAGGATGCTGCCCTGAGCATCCCAGCCTTGGGGTCTCCCTGAGCTCACAGCCAGCTGAAGGCTGAGGCTCCAGGACGCTGCGGAGAGCACCCGAGGTCACAGGCGGAGGAAGGGGTGAGGACTGGGTTGGAAGCCAGGTCCTGGGGACCCCGCCACCTCCCCGTGCTCTGGCCTCCGCGTCTTCAACTGGATTTCTATCCGTGCAGCTGGGAGAACAGCAAGGATGAGGGTAACATGGAGACATCTGACCCAGGCCCCCCACCCGCCCTTGTGAGTTCTCCAGCATGTCTTTCCTGCTCAGCCACTCGAAGAGAACAAACACTTCTGTTTATCCTGGCTCCTCCTCGGCTGGTCACCGGCCAGAGTTTGTCCTCCCTGGAGAAGACTCTCCCAGCCATCTCTGTGTTCCCGCCGCACTACTCAGGGTTCAGACATGGCGGACACACAGTCAGGGCTTCTGGGGCTGAACTGAATTTGCTGGACCTACCATAAGTTGGGAGGGGGCTTCCCTGATGGCTCAGACGGTAAAGAATCTGCCTGCAATGTGGGAGACCCGGGTTCTATCCCGGGTAGAGAAGATCCCCTGGAGAAGGGAATGGCTATGCACTCCAGGATTCTGGCCTGGAGAATCCCATGGACAGAGGAGCCTGGCAGGCTCTGGTCCATGGGGTCACAAAGAGTCTGAATGATACGACTGAATGACTAACACACACACACACACCGTGAGTGGGGAAGGTGATGAGGATGAAAGCTCTGCTGAGACGCATGATAATAAAACCCAGGAGGCTTCCCTCGTGGGCCAGTGGTTAAGTCTCCTCGCATCCAATGTAGGGGGCATGGGTTCAACTCCTGGTTGAGAACTTCAGATCCCACATGCCATGCCATGCAATGAGGCCAGAAATAAAAAGATAAATAAAAGAATTTTTTTTAAAAAAAGGTGGGTGCTTACCAATTATACACAATTATACACAAAATCTTTCTGATTTTTAAAAAAATAAGTAAAGAAATAAGACCCAGGTCTCTTCAAAACCAACAGAAAAATGAAAATATGAACTCAAGGAAGATGCTGGTCCCAAAGCCCCTGCTCTTGACTCCCTCAGGCTGCAGCTCAGGACACATTTTCTCTCTTTGCTTTGGGAAGGAGACAAGCAATTTGTAGTTTGGCTGGAATCAGGGGCTTCTCCACTTACTCGCTTATCTGGATGGAAAATTTGGAGCAAAGCTGCCAGGTCCCTGTGAGCCACTTCTGCAACGACTTGAGAACACAAGTGATGGAAGCCTTCCAGACGTGAATACCCATGACTGGGTACTGATGATGAAAGCCCGGCAAGCGCTTCCTGCCATCACCCAGCAAAACCCCAGGAAGACGAGGAGAGGTGTTCACGCTTCTCTCCCTCATGCACGACCTCAGCTTCATTCAGGAAACTCTTCAGGGCTCCTTGTCCAAGCCAGGGTCCAGACTGAGTGCCGTGGGGAATGCAGAGGCTGGATTACAGCTGGAAGGGCAAGTGTTAGAACCTAGTGCTTGGGGATGGATTCCAGCCCTGGTGGCTCAAAGGTAAAGAATCCACCTGCAATGCAGGGGATGCTGGTTTGACCCCTGGTTGAGGAACTAAGATCCCACGCGCCTCAGGGCAGCTAAGTCCATTTGCTCTAGCTACTGCGCCCTAGCGACACAACCAGGGAAACCACAGGAAGCAACAAAGATCCCCAGTGCTGCAACTGAGACCCGATGCAGCCAGATAAAGAAAGACTTTTAAATAACAGTAACAGTCATTGAGAACAGAACACACAGTGTGATGAACCGTATGCAGTGCGTAAAACAGTTAGCACAGAGTGTCCGGAATTACTCAGGCAGCATTTTACAAATAACAAAATATGTGGGATGCACTCCAACCCCTTCTCCGGACGGAACATAAAAGCCCCAGCTGAACGTGAAGACGGGAACTTCATGCTGTCCTGCTTCTGCCCGGGTCCTTTACTGAGAAGGCACAACCCGAAGGATTGCTCTCTGAAAGATGGAGCTGTCTAGGATAGCACTGCAGAGAGGCATGTATGTTAGGGACACTCAGACAGTAAATGATCTGTAAATCCAGATCCAGCATAAGCCACAATTATCTCATCATGTTGTTGTTTAGTTGCTAAGTCATGTCTGACTCTTCGCAACCCCAAGGACTATAGCCTGCCAGGCACCTCTATCCATGGAATTTCCCAGGCAAGAATACTGGAGTGGGTTGCCATTTCCTTCTCCAGGGGATCTTCCCGACCCAGGGATCGAACCTGCAGCTTCCACCTGGTTACCTGCATTGCAGGCCGTTTCTTTTACTGCTGGGCCACCAGAGCAGCCCATTAAATGGGCATAAGCATACCTAACTCACAGAGCTGTAGAGAAAATTCTAGGAAATATACTGAAAGCGCTCAACACGTAGACTTTCTCACTAAATGAAAATTAATCTTCCACTCTGTTAGTGGAGAGGCCTTCCAGGAGCTGACTCTGCTTACCTTTGTGAAGTCAGAAATCTGATTTTTGTCAGTCCATGGAGAGTTTAAACCACATACACTGAGATGGAAGCATAAATCAAAATGCCAGTTTATTCATTTATGTCGAGAAATCACTGCCATGGTGTATTAGTTTCCTCTTGCTGCTGTAACAAATCACCACACATTGAGTGGCTTAAAACAACAGAAATTTATTATCCTACAGTTCAGTAGGCCAGAAGTCTAGCCCTCAACTCACTGGGCTAAAATCAAGCTGTCGGCGGGCTGCGTTCCCACGGAGGCTCCAGGAGAGACTCAGCTTCCTTGCCTTTTCCAGCTCCTAGAGGCGGCTGCACTCATTGGCGTGACACCCTCTGCCTCCATCTGCAAAGCCAGCAGCACTGGCTGAATCCTTCTCACATCTCATCACTCTGACCTCAGGCTGCTGCCACCTGCCTGTTTAATGTCTTTAAGGACCCTTGTGATCTCATGCAGCCCTCCCAGACGATCTAGGATAATCCCCCTCTTCTAAGACCAGTTTAATGCCATTTGCAACCTCAGTTTGCATTTGCCATGTAACGTAACTTAGTCACAGGTCCTAAGAATTGGAACATAAATATCTTGGGGGGAGAGATATTATTATTCTGCCTACCACACATGAGAACAGAAATACTTGAGTCCAATAGAAGCAACCAAAACGTCCATCAACAGAGGAACGGATAAAGAAGATGTGGTATGTACATAAAGTAGAACACTACTCAGTCACAAAATGGGGTGAAATTGGGTCATCTGTAGAGATGCGGATGGAGCTACAGAGCATTATATAGAGTGAAGTCAGAAAGAGAAAAATAAAGATCGTATATTAACAATGTGTGTGCATTAACAATAATCTACAGAAGTAATAATAATCTAGAAAAATGGTATAGATGATCTCATTTGTGAAACAGAAATAGAGACACAGACATAGAGAACAAATGTATGGATGCCAACTGGGGAGATGTGAGGGTGGAAGGAATTGGGAGATTGGGAGAGACATACACAGACTACTACATATAAAATAGATAACTAATGAGAACCTACCCAGGGGATTCTACTCAGAGCCTTGTGGTGACCTAAATGGGAAAGAAATTCAAAAAACAGGTCATACATTTGTATGTATAGCTGATTCACTTTGCTGTACAATAGAAACTAACACAACATTATAAAGCAACTATTAATAAACTCGAATAAAAATTAATTTCAAAAAAAAAGAATACTTGAGTTCATACAACCAATACATTATTTCCCTGTATATAGGTCTGTGAAGGAGGTTTGGTGAGCGTGGAAGTGGAGCCACAGTGGTGTCAGACTTACACAGTCTAGCGTGTCCACCTCCACCATGGACATGGGTTAATGAACAGACCCAGGCATGACTCCTTCCCTGATGAGAGGTGGGCTGGTCCTCACAATATTTGGCTCTGTGACTGTTTTCCATACCTCCAAGGCTGAGTAAACACCACCACAACCCGTAGCCAAGGCAACCTTCTGATGGACACACTTTTCCTTTAGGGGATGGTACTGAGGTCTGCAAAATTGCTGCAGACAGCAACTGCTGCCATGAAATTAAAAAACACTTGTTTCTTGGAAGAGAAGCTCTGACGAACCTAGACAGTGTATTAAAAAGCAGAGATACTGCTTTGCCAACAAAGATCTGTGTAGTCAAATCTTTGATTTTTTCCAGTATTCATGTACAGATGTGAGAGTTGGACCATAAAGAAGGCTGAGCACAGAAGAATTGATGCTTTCAAATTGTGGTGTTGGAGAAGACTCTTGACTGCAAGGAGATCAAACCAGTCAATTCTAAAGGAAATCAGTCCTGAATTTTCACTGGAAGTACTGATGCTGAAGCTGAAGTTCCAGTACTTTGCCACCTGATTAGAACAGCTGACTCATTGGAAAAGACTCTGATGCTGGGAAAGATTGAAGGCAGGAGGAGAAGTGGGTGACAGTGAATGAGATGGTTGGACAGCATCACTGACTCAATGGACATGAGTTTGAGCAAGCTCTGGGAGATGGTGAAGGAGAGGGAAGCCAGGTGTACTGCAGTCCATGAGGTCACAAAGAGTCAGACACAACTTAGCAACTGAGCACACACCCACTCAGGTCTTAGGTGGCATGAGTGTCTTCACGCTTACATGACCACATTTTATAATCCACTGTGGGTGGGGTTTACAGTTGAATACTTAAATTGTTGGAGTGTGAAGAAAGCTGGGCGCCAAAGAATTGATGCTTTTGAACTGTGGTGTTGGAGAAGATTCTTGAGAGTCCCTTGGACTGCAAGGAGATCCAACCAGTCCATTCTGAAGGAGATCAACCCTGGGATTTCTTTGGAAGGAATGATGCTGAAGCTGAAACTCCAGTACTTTGGCCACCTCATGCGAAGAGCTGACTCATTGGAAAAGACTCTGATGCTAGGAGGGATTGGGGGCAGGAGGAGAAGGGGACGACAGAGGATAAGATGGCTGGATGGCATCACCGACTCGATGGATATGAGTTTGAGTGAACTCTGGGAGTTGGTGATGGACAGGGAGGCCTGGCGTGCTGCAATTCATGGGGTCGCAAAGAGTCGGACACCACTGAGTGACTGAACTGAACTGAACTCAAATTGTAAACATATCCCCTAGCGTTTAGGGAACGTCTATGTCTTGAAAGTGCTCACGGCAACATGAATCTAATCCTCTGGGTGCTCAGAAAGGCCTTCTTTGCATCAGCAGGACAGTGACGTACTAGAGAGTGAATCAGCCCCCGATGTCAGATGTCACATCCCAAGGCCGTCAAGAAGGGCTCAGGGCTTCAGAGGGGAACAGGGCCTGTAAGCTGGACAGAGCCAAAAAGAGGATCCAGGGCTGGGGCTTGGCCGCTTCCACACAAATTGAATCATTTGACTGTGGAAGGCTTTGTACTGTGACCCATTTTCATCATGCCCAGACTTGACTGTGGGCAATTTTCCCTTAATTTTGAATACTAACCCAAAGGGAAAAGAACAAGTTGTTTGTTCTTATGATCACACAGTAGGTATGAAACCATATGCTGCGTTTCAGTTGCCAAGATTCTTAATTATGTTCTTTATGTTCCGCATAATGATGAGTATGTATCGGGTGTTTTTTTTAGGATCACTGGGGTAGGTGCTATCTTTGATCAGGTACCAACAACCGCTGACATTTACTGGCTGCTTCCTCCTTGTCAGGCATGAGTGCTCAGCACCTTCCACGTGTCCCATCCCTCAACGCTCCCAACAATGCTAGAAGCTGGGTCCTATTATTATCGTGGTTTTTGCAAATGTGGCAACTACAGCTCAAGGAGCTTAAGTGGCATTGCTGAGAGCTAACCACTGCATCGCACAGCTAGAGCCCAGATCTGAACCCAGCTAGTCTCCCATCAGAACCCATGAGCATAAGGTAAACAATGCCTCGTTTACCCTTGACTGGAAGGTTTGCACTGCAAGCAGATGAGACATAATCTTAAATTGTGGGAAAAGACACATAACATAAAATCTACCATTTTAAACATATGACTTAGTGCTACCAACTACATTCCCACTGTTACACAAGCATCATAACCCTCCACCTCTAGAACATTTTTCATCTTCCAGAACTGAAACTCTGCTCCCACTGAACACTAATTCCTGGGGCTTCCCTGGTGGTCCAGTGGTTAAGCCTCCACTTAACTTTCAATGCAAGGGGCGTGGGTGTGATCACTGGTCGGGACACTAAGATCCCACATGAGGCAGACAACCGGGATGAGGCACACACCATGTGCGCCACCCCGCCCAGCACCGGCGGGGTTTCCCAACGCTGGCAGCACTCTGTCAATGTAACACTGAAACACTGCGATTGCACTTTCTACAAACTTGGATCAGCCTCGCTTTCCAGGTTTGTATGTGTAGCATTTCTATGCCGGCAATTGCACATGCAAAAAAAAAAGAGTGAAGTTGAAAGTAGGATCAGTCTAATGAATAAGAGCAAGAATTCTGGAGCCAGGTATCACGGGGTCAAGTCCTAGCTCTCGTATCTGTCAGCCGCGTGACCCTGGACAAGTTCCGAGACCTCCTTGAGCGTAATGACATCAGTTGAAAAGATAACAGTACGATCTTAGGGTTGTTATGTGCATGGAAATCATGTAAGTAAGTATGCAGCAGGTACTTAGAACAGTGCTGGGGATCTTGTAAATACCCTGTAAGTTTGCCAGGTTATTTTAACTTTTTGAAAATTTATTCATTTATTTATTTTTGGTGGTGCCGGGTCTTTGCTGCTGCCCACGGGCTTTCTCTAGTTGCGGTGAGCGGGGGCTACTCTCGTTGCAGAGCACAGGCCCTAGGTACACCGGCTTCAGTAGTTGCAGCACACAGATAGAGTGGTGGTGCACGGGCTTTAGTTTCCCACAGCATGGGGTCTTCCTGGACCGGAGGTGGAACCCATGTCCCCTGCATTGGCAGGCGGATTCCTATCACCGTACCACAAGCGAAGTCCCTATTCTAACTTTTTTAAAATGGCCAGTCAACGTAAAGCTTACAGTCACTTCAACAGACTATCCAACTAGGGAGAAACTCTGCTCCCTGGTACAATACTATGGATAAACCCACATTTTCTTCATCCACTCCAAAACTCCTATAAATACAAGACGTATAGAAAAGCACACCACTGAAATAACTTGATGTAAAACATACAGCCATTACAATGTCATGTAGACAGGAACAAGAGCTAAACAAGAAGTCACATCATTTTCACAGTAAAGTCCCTGCAGAACTGTAAGCCGCATAGAATAATCCTATTTTATTAAGATGTCTTCTTCCATTTGGAATTTATCATGGGCACTTACTAACAAATTCTAGTTCTTGCCTTTTTATTTCCAAGGAGTGTATTCCCTAATGTATAGGTTTTATACTGCTTGTAACAAGGCACATAATAACCTCAGCTTCACAAGTCAAGGTGGGAATCCTGGATTTTTCCCTTGTAACTAGGTCAAGCAGCCAGGCCCCAGAAGGACACGTAGTGCCCTTGGGGACAGAGGACCTGGAGTCAAGCTCTGGCCCCACCACTTACTACCTGATGGGCCTGAGATGCCTGGCCTTAGTTTCCCTGGAAACGTGAACAAGTCCTGCTTCATGAGAAGGAAATGAGGACCAGGGGAGAAAAAGGATGCGAAAGGGCTTTTTAAACAATACTTGAAATTAAGAAGTAGTCCAGCAGAAACTAGGGCTTCCCGGGTGGCTCAGTAGTGAAAAATCTGCCTGCCAAAGCAGGAGACACAGGGGAGGCAGGCTCGATCCCTGGGTCAGGAAGATCCTCTGGAGGAAGGCATGGCCAACCCACTCCAGTATTCTCGCCTGAAGAATCCCCAGTCCCATGGACAGAGGAGCCTGGTGGGCTACAGTCCATGGGGTGGCAAAGAGTCTGACATGACTGAGCGCACACAGCGGAGTCTAACACAAGATGGTCAAGCAACTCTGTACGTGTTCAGTCGCACAGTCTTATCTGACTCTTTGCAGCCCCACGGACTGCAGCCCACCAGGCTCCTCTGCCCATGGAATTTTCCAGACAGAAGCAACCCTACCCCAATAAAAAAAATGAAATAAATAGAAGTAGTACGTCTCAGGGTCTCATCAGCAGACAGAAATTCTACCAATCACTTTAACAGGGAGATGCTGGTATAAAGAATCATCAGCCAAGTATGAGAACTGAAAAGAAGAAAAGGGGGCAGGGGGTGGGAGACACTGAGACATCATCGAGTCACAGGCTGCAGAAGCAGCCCACCCAGAGCTGGGACGTGGAAGTGGAGGCCAGGGTTACCAACCTTTTGAAGCTTCTCGGAGGGCGAGGAGGGGCCCCGTGGGACTGGAACATGAGCGTCTAAGGAAAGGGCTGCAGCTGGCTGGTGGGGGCCTTTCTTTGTCGAGGGTACGCTGAGGCTGCCCCTGGGGTGTGGAAACTGTCACTGGAACTCATGTGACTCCTGGGGTCAACTGTTGTGACAGCTTCAAGGTGAAACAGATGAAGAATACCGTCTTCCTGTATCTTCACCAATCCCCTCTGGTACCTCCTGCTGAAGAACTTAATCTGGAGAGCCCAGGAAGGGGCAGGAGGAGATAGAACTGTGCTTTCAGGGTCCCAGTCCCAGCAACCCAGAGCAGAGAACAAAAGGCTGGGCTTAGGGCCGAGGGCCAGTGTGCTAATGCTCAGTGCTAGAAGGTGGAGAAAAGGCATTAAACCCGTTATCAGGGACAGCCCCTTCCAGATGGGAGTGGAGCCCCGTCCTCTCTGCACCAGATTCCACCTGTAAAACTGGACCTTTAGACTTGGGCTCTGGAGGCTTCATCCCTGACTCTGGGGTTTCTGAGCATGGGATGTTGTAAAGACTCCAGCAGCCTCCTCTTAAGAAAAGGCCCTTCCTTGGTTTCTTCTCCTTTGAGAGAAAGAGAAAGGCAGACGGACTGGGTTTCCTGGAGGTGGAAGGTGGGGGTATCTCTCGGAGAAAGAGAAACTTGAGCTGAGATCTGAATTACAAGCCAGGCTCACAAATGTCCTTAAAGGGGATTCCAGACCGAGGCTGGTATCAAGTGTGCGAGGCGAGTGTGCGCTCGGTGAGCTTGAGGCTGAGGCAGGAGGTTGGGGAGCTGGATGGTGGTCAGCCAGACACAGGGACAGAGGCTGTGAGGGCCAGCCCCAAGGTGGGCTCAGGGGTGCAGCCGTGACGTCTTCAGATGCCAGCCCTGGCAGTGCCTGGCGGGTACCCACAGGACTGAGGGTAGGCAGTCAACTGAAATCATCCATGAGAAGGACTGAGTTCAGACCCCAGTGTGGTGACTATTCAGTAAAAGTACGGCTGACCGAGAACAGGTAAAAATAAGAAAGATTAGCATGGCAGGTAGAAACCTACACAATATTGTAAAGTAATTGTCCTCCAATTAAAATTAAAATAAAACTTAGAAAAAAAAAAAAAGAAACAGGAGAGATTAGATAAGAAGTCCACTGATTGGAATTTCCTTGGTAGTCTAGTGGTTACAACTTCACACTGGACACCATATTTCCAATGCAAGGGGCCCAGGTTCGATCCCTGGTTGGGGACACCATGCAGTGGAGCCAAGAAAGTTAAAACAAACAGCAACCACTGATCTTATCTGCAAAGTACAGGAGATGGCCCAGAGTGGGGGTGAGGTGGGAAAGGCAGACCCTTGAGGGTGGGTAAAGACCCTCATCTTCCTCTTGGTACCTATAGACACTCATCCCTCCATGTCCTCCTGTCTGCTTGCTTTCCTTTCCAGATCTCTCTTCCCCACTGGACTGTTTCCTTCTTGTGGACAGGGACTGTCTCATTCACCCCATGGAGGGAAAGAAGACCCATCACAAAGCAAGGGAGTCACTCCTTGCTTGGCAGAGAGTGAAAAGCAAACGGGTGGTTGTTACAGGAGAAATCCTACAGAGCCGGCTCCACCAGGCCTAGTCTCCTGTCTCAAGACTGGAGTGTTGTTTTTTTTCCCTCTTGGCCTCGCCTCAAAGGGACCCTGAGGACACGTGTCCAGTGTGGAGCCTTGAGAGGGACGTGGCTCTGTTCTCAGCCGGGACCTCCCTTCCTCCTTCCCCCTCAGTCCCTTCATTGCTTCCCCCCTTGCTTCACTACATCATTTATTTACACGTCTCTCCTAGATTTTAGACTCTGTTAAGAGCTATTAAGATAATGTCATCCACCCTTGTAACCGTGCAATAAAAATGAAACAGAAATCAGCCCAAGGAAAGAATGGGTGTCAGTTCATAATTCAGTGTAAGGAAACACTTGCAAATTGCTAAGTCTTCCAACAGAAAGAACGGCAGCCATGGGAGCCAGTAAGCCCCGCCCCCCACAACCTCCCACCTTCCTCCCCTCCCCCACCCCACCCCACCCCGGGGAAGTTTGCAAACAAGAGCTGCAACCTGTTGGAAAAGTTGCAGCGTTTCCTGCAATGAAAGCCGGATTTGACCTTGGTAGGCACTGCGTGGCTTCCTGGGCTCCTCCACGGAAAATGATCTGGGCCCCAAGGTGTCTAAGCCCTGCTCTGAAACCCCAGTCCCTCAAGTCTGGACGGAGATGGGAAGAAGTTGGCCAACAGCTATTCCAACTCAGAGGGTCCCCGTGGACCCTGAATGTTGCCCTCCTCCAGCCTGGCTGACCCACTCTCTGGACGCACTCTGAAGGCCAGCTCCACAGAAATGCCAGTGCCAGGCTTGCAGTTCTTAATTGGATACTTGGCAGAGAATGAGGACAATTCATCAGGTCCACTGCCCAAGGCTGCATGTACGCAGGCAAGGGAGAAAGAGTCCTTGGCCAGAGCACAGGATGCCAATTTCCACTTGGCAAAGGGGAGGGTGTTTCAGCGAGGATTACAGGGCAGTTCTAACCAGCTGTCACAAGGGCCAAGTGTTGTTCTAACCAGCTGCCCCCGTGTGAACCCAACTCTCCAGTCAGGCCAGTGTGCCCTGTCCCCCGAACACGCAGTGGCCTGGCCCCTGCCTCACCCCTGCACACACTGTGTCCTCTCCCGAGTGGCTCCCCACCCCCCGAGACCCAGCTGAAGTCCATCTTCTTTCTGAACCCTGCCCAGAGCCCCAGACAATGGGGCCCTCAGCACCTCTAAGCTCCCCATTTGGGTAGTGGAATAATAACGACCACAGCTAGCATACCTTAAGCTCCTACTGTGTGCCAAGATGTTGCCAAGTATTGTGCTAATTTCCAAAACAGGCCTGCAAGGAAGGAAGTTGTCTTAAAGATGAAAAAACTCAGACTTCACACTACTAGCTAAGCTAGTGGACGACAACCCAGGCTTGTCTGCCTCCAAGTCTCACGTGCTTTCCACCCAGAAATCAAATGTAACCTACACTCCTCGAGATCAGAGCCATAATCCCACGTTCCCCCAAAGTTCTTACCCCGGGATATGAGCAAAAGTCTCTCTAGTACATTTTCCCCTGTGCTTGATCCATTTCACGTGGGCTTTCTGTCACTCATCACCAAAGACAGCAGTTTGGAAATGTCCTTCTCACTGAGCAATTATAGATCTTTGAAGGAGAGTGAGGACTCAGAAGGTCACCTGCAGCAGGTAATAAGGTCACATCCTGGGCATCCTCATACAGTGAAGAGCTGTGGCTAAGCTTGTGTATGAGTTGCCAGTCCGCATTCCTCAAATTTGAATAATCTCAGGAGACAAACAAAATCTTCCCAAACTCTTCTTTTTTAAACAATATATTGTCTTAAAAAGTCTTTATTGAACTTGTTACAATATATTTTGGATTTTTGGCCCCAAGTCATGTGGGATCTTAGTTCCCCAACCAGCGGTTAAACACACACTCCCTGCTTTGGAAGGCGAAGGCTTAAACGCTGGACCACCAGGGAAGTCCCTTCCCAAACTCTTGAAGGTGTCGAGATGCTTATTCAAAATCATGTCCCATAAGAACTCCTAGGAGAGAAAATGAGAGAAAAGTTATTTCAGTGCTGTCCCGGCTGGGAGCTGGCAAGCAACTAGAGAAGGTGGTCCTTCTCGCTGCCCCCTGCCCACTCTGGGTCAGCCCCAGCCCTGCGCTCACCCTACTCCAATGCTGCTCTGGGTCTTGGAGTGTTGCCTCTGAGATGCACATAAGCTACCTCACTCCGGCAGGTAATAGACAAGCAGCAATGACGGCCGTGCCACTCAGGGCTGCCTGGTGGCTGCCTGCAGGCTCTCTGCCACAGAGGAGAGAGCCCATTAGCTTTGGCCGGCTGCCCAGGCCACCCAGTAAAGTCAGGCCCAGACTTGTTAGCCCTTTGCAGTTTCCCATAGAAGCCATTTTTTGTGTGAAATCTATCCACTTTTTTTTTTTTAATATCAGCCATTTACTTCTTCTTGTTTAGTCCCTAAGTTGTGTCCGACTCTTTGCAACCCCATGGACTGTAGCCCACCAGGCTCCTCTGCCCCAGGGGTTTCCCAGGCAAGAATACTGGAGTGGGTTGCCTTTCCCTTCTCCAGGGGATCTTCCCAACCCAGGGATGGAACAAACTGCTTTAAAAATTTTTCAGTTTAATTGACCTAAATCAATTAACCCCATTGCAGCCTGGATCCTACCTACCGATGGCCCCTTGCTGACCCAACCACTGAAGCAAGGGCTGAGTCCAGAGAGGTGAGGCAGCCTGCCGAGGGCACACAGCCTGTTGGTGGCAGAGATGGCACGGGGACCAGACCTCCCGACGGCCAGGCCCCAGTCCAGCCCTCCTCTTGCTCTGCAGCTCTTAGCAGGTGGGACTCCCTGCCAGGGTTGCTCTGATGAGACACCCCTGCAAGGTCATGGGGCGCGCACACCTTTGACAAGGTCTCTGCGAGTCACTGCCACATTCACCTCCCTAATCCACAACTCTCCAAGGATGCCCAGTTATTTCTGAGACTCACGTCCACTCTTCTGGGCTGAGCATAATATTCTTTCTCTTTCCTTGCTTCCTCCAAGGTCATCCTGGGAGCTTTAGAGTTTGACTCATTCATACACGTGCATGTCCTGAGTACCCACTGCACAGGGCACAGGGTCTAGCCGTGGAAACACAGAGTCAGGTGAGATTCAGGGTTGACTTTGAGGAGCTTCAAGGGTCAATCTTATGAATCCGCTTGGCTGGACCATAGAGCCCAGATGTTTGGCCAAACATCAATCAAGTTGTTGCTGTGAAGGTATTTGTTAGATGTGCTTACCATTCAAATTGGCAGACTTTGAACAAAGTCGAGGACCCTCTGTAATGTGGGTGGGAAGACAGAGAAAAGACTGAGGTTCCTGGAAGAACAGAAAATTCTGCCTCGAGATGCGTTTGCACTCAAGCCACAGTATTGACTCTTTCTCTTGGGTCTCCAGCCTGCCTGCCTGTCCTGCAAGCTTCGGTCTTGTGAGCCTCCACAATCACATGAGCCAATTTATTAAAATAACTCTCTGCTTCCAGAGAGACAGACAGGTAGGCAGGTAGGTAGGTAGATAGATAAAGCCAGAGAAATAGACAGGCAGAAAAATAGAATGATAGATAGATAGACAGCTAGATAGAAATAGATGAATGGGTGAATAGATACACACATACACACACACATACCTTATTAGTTGTTCCTCTAGAGAACCATGACTCAGATAGGAACTCAGGAACTCATAGTCTAGTGGGAAGTATACTATGTTACTTCCTTCTATTATACTCAATTCAGGAAATGAGGAGATGAGGGACAGGGCAGTTTTTCCCCCAGACTTGTAAGCAAAAATTTGTGTACCTGTGTTATATGCATTTTTTTCAGAGAAAAGTGTCAAAGAATTTTGGAACCCCTCCCCAGAACTCAAGGACCACTAAGTTTCCAGTCTGATCTTCTGAAATTTGGTGGGATATGAAGCATCTCTGTGGTCTGTTTTGTTCTCATTAACCAGGGACCTAGAAGGTTTCCAGTGCTGATTCCAAATGAAACCACTAAGTAATACTAGAAAGTGTCTTAAATCCAGAATCTGACATTTGTGGATCCAAACCCCATCTCTTTTGTTTATTATCTCCGTGATCTTAAACACCCTGAGCCTCAGTTTCCTCATCTGTTAAGTGGAAATAACACCATCCCACAGAGTCGCTGTGAGTCTTAAAGGAGGAGGCAAACGTGACTGAGCAGTGCAGGGCCTCACAGAGACTGTTCAGAAAACGTCCATTTATTAATAATTCACACAGTTAAACTCAAAGCCCGAGAAACCACCATCCTCAGCTTGCAGGTCTTCAGAGTAAGTCGACCAAGGTCAAGTTGCTTTCCTTTCAGTCACAGACACACTTGCCCACTGACTGGGTTTGAACCCAAACCATAAGGAACAGCGTACATGATCCACCTGCTCCTTTGAATCCAAACTCCCAAGATGGGACACGTACTTTTCTCATGTGGAGGCAGCTTCGCTTTTCTCAGCTGCCAATCAGGGATAATTATACCTCCCTCAAAAAATTGTCACAATGCCAGGACGTGAGCACTTTACAAATGCCTATCTGTCGTTCCTCAAACCCAGAAGGCAGAAGAGTGGAAGCCTGGAGCCTCAGGTTTGAGAATCCAGCCTTGCAGTTCTATCTGATGGCATCCTGGCCATAAGGCTTTGGTTGACTCCAATACCAAGTAGGATTGATAAAATGTGGTATCTCGTAGTTTACCAGGATTTAATGAGGTAAGTTATACAAGGCTTGAGCTTCCTGTCTAGTAGGAACTGGAAGCAAATCCTATTATTATTATTATCCTAATTTTTTTTGGCCATGCCAGGCAGCACGGGCTCTTGGTTCCCTGACCAGGGATAGAACCCACATCCCCTGCTTTGGAAATGCAAAGTCCTAACCACTGGCTGGCCAGAGAAGTCCCAATTATTACCCTAACTTTTGCAGGGAAAGGTTCTCACTGCTGATACCAAGTTCTTGCTGTAAATTTTCCCTTTACCTAACCTCTTTTGTTTTGGGCTTTTCTTGTTCTGTTTTCATTTGTTTGCTTTTAGGTATCTATTTTTCTCTGGCTGCTCTGGGTCTCTGTCACGGCACGTGGGATCTCTGATCTCAGTTGTAGCATGCAGGATCTTTTATTTGCGGTATCTGAACTCTTAGTTGCAGAATGTCGGATATAGTCTCCTAACCAGGAATCGAACCTGGGCCCCCTGCACCAGGGAAATCCCTGCCTAGCCTCTTTCAAATGGGCATTCTATCACCTGCCGGCTGAGGAGCCCAGGCAAACACGTTTTGGGAACGTACTCTCACTTTACATGTTGGAACACTGAACTGGGCGGGCAATGACCTCTTACCCCCTTTCCAGATGGGCCATCTGAGGTCTGAAAGATGAAGCCACTTGCCCAGTGGGCTGTGGTTAGGGAGCAGTGGAAGAGTTTTATTCACCCCTGATGTTTCTGCCTCATCCTGCTGACTGCATGGGGGTCAGAAGGTTGATAGAGCAGCCAAGAAATTTGGCAAGAACTTCTCAGTCAGGGGGTCACAGAGCAGGAGAAAGCATGGAATTTTGCCCCTAATTACATCCTGTTTAACTTGGCTTTCCCGGTAGCCGACAAAGCCAGACTGTCAGCTGAGGTCTTGTCCTTGGGTAGCCATCAGGAACTCTGGCTTCTAATTTGGGCTGATCATTCTGGACAAGTTGTCCAGCCTTCCTATTCTCATCTTCCCATTTATAAGTCTGGGATAATAATAGCTTCTTCTCTTTGGGGAACGTTTCAATGGCTTTTTTTCTTTTTTCCTGAACAGGGTTACATCATTTGTTCTCCTTAATTTGCTTTGTTTGGGTAGGCAGGAAATTATTTTCAGCCAGCAGCCAGTAATTACTAGTCACACTGACAATTTGTTAAAAAAAAAAAAATGAACCACCAAATATATTTCAAGACTAGATCTCTATTTGCTAATGAAATAGTCCCCTGGGGATGGGTTTTAGATGACGTTCAGCCACTACTTGGCTGTGATTCCAGGCTGGACTGGACTAGAAAGAGCACTGGACTGAGTGTTAGGGACCCCTGGCTGAGGCTGGGAGACCCTGGTGAAGTCACTCTTCCTGTCTGAGTCTCTGATTGATTCTTCAACCATAAAAGGAGGGCATAGGACTAAAAGATCCTTAGGGTCCTCTTCCGCAAAACTGCTCTGATTCCACCAACAATAATCACATAATAAAAGTAGCTCTGTCACCCTGGTCCCTCCCAACCTGCTACCACTCTCTTGACAGCTACCAGCATTAATCTAATCATGCCATTTCCTGTTCAAAATTGCTCTGATAGCAGAGGAATGGACATGAAGATCATGGCATGTCCATGCAAATGTATCATAAGCAGTCATTGAAACTAAAACATAAAGAGGAGCTTTGGGGACTTCCCTGGTGGTCCAGTGGTTAAGAAAGACTTCTCCTTCCAGCGCAGTGTGTGCAGGTTTGATCCCTGGTCAGGGAACTAAGATCCCACATGCCTCTGGGCCAAAAAAAAAAAAAAACATAAAAAAGAAGCAATATTGTAACAAATTGAATAAAGATTTTAAAAATGGTCCACATCAAAAAAAAAAAATCTTAAAAAAAAAAAAGAGCTTTCAGTAACATGGAGACATAAAGAGCTTAATTTAGGTGAGAAAGGCAGGATGCAAAATTATGCAATAATATCTCAGTAATGAAAAATGCATAGGACAAAGATTAGAAGGAAGTACCACAAGATGCGAACAGTGGCTAACTGACTCAGCCTACTAAGTGCCAGAGCTGGGACTTGAACCCACATCTCTAAGTGGGGATCACATGCACAAGTTGTTAGAGAAATGGCATAAATGGTAAATATCCAGTACTTTGAAGACTTCAAAGACAAGAGTACCTGAATTGTGTCACGGACCGAGAGACCTTATTTAGAGAAGTCATCTCTGTTTTCTACCATGAACATTACCATGGGTTATAATCAAAGCCAGTTAATGCATTTCCCCCCCAGATCATTCACTTTATTCCCTTCCTTCAGCAAAATTTCTGCACACATTAAGAAGCCATATTTTGTTCACTCTTGAGACCATCCTCTAAATATCTGTAGAAGCTGAGCAACAATTCTTTTGGCAACTTAAGTAGTGAATCTTCATTAATTTCATTAGATCATTATTGTGTGTGTTAGTCGCCCAGTGGTGTCTGACTCTTTCTGATACCATGGACTGTAACTTGACAGGCTTCTCTATCCATGGGATTCTCCAGGCAAGAATTCTGTACTGGGTTGCCCCTAGTACCGTACACAAAAATGTCTGATGTATCGTCTTACGTATTTTCGCTGTTTGAGAGATTTGCCCCATCGAAACAAACAAAAACTACCCTATCTCTAAGATGAGGTACAAGATAAAAGGCCACTGTCACTAGAAAACCAATTTCACTTAAATGATCAAGAAGGGAATAGTCATTTAAGTTAAGCAGTATTCGATGGGGCAAATCTCTCAAAACAGTGAAAATATGTGAGACGAGACATCAGACATTTTTGCGTACAGTACTAGTGGCAGCCCACTCCAGAATTCTTGCCTGCAGAATCCAATGGACAGGGGAGTCCATGGGGTCTCAAAAGATGGAGCAGCTAAACAACAACAAAAAGTATATGATCCATGGTTGGTTGAATCCATGGATGCAGAACCATGAACACGGAGGGCTGACATGGGACTTGAGCATCCTAAGATTTGGTACACATGGGGGCTCCTGGAACCACATCCCCGTGGAAACCAATGGGGATGACTGGAGATACAGACATAGACAGAGATAGAGATAAATGGAATATGATTCAGCCACAAGAAAGAAGGAAGTCCTACCTTTACAACAAAGATGAAGTAGCGGGCATTATGCTAAGTCAGGCAGAGAAAGACAACGTTGTACGATATCACTTTTCTGTGGATTCTATAAAAACCGTACTCACAGAAACAGAAAGTGGAGTGGTGCTTACCAAGCACTAGGGATTCGGGGGCGGGGGTGGATGTTGGTCAAAGCAGTCCAAACTTGTAGTTATAAGATGAATAAGTTCTGGGGAACTAATGTACAGTAATGTACGGTATGGTGCTCACAGTTAATAATACTATACTATACACCTGAAAGTTGCTCAGAGAGCAATCGTAAATGTTCTCATCACAAAAAGGAAACAGTAATTACTTGCTGTGATGGAGGTGCTACCTAACACTAGGGGAATAATCATTTTCAACATATAAGAGTGTCAAATCAACACACCGAGGACTTTAAACTTACACAATCTTATATGTCAATTACATTTCAATAAAGGTAAAAAAATTTTCAGAATTTAAAAATTCTCTTTAAAGAATATAATAAACAGATAAGTTTACCCCCTGTGCTTCTCTAGACACCTACTATCTTTGACTAGGCTCATTTTTCCATCACCCTTTGGAAATGGTCCCACCCTGTCTCCACTCCATTCTTCTCCCATTACAGGGACGGTGGTGTGTTATGACTTCAGCTCAAGAAGCATGTACTAATCCACTCCATCTTAGGCAGTGAAAGCTTCCATAATAAAATACCGTACACTGAGTGGTATCAACAACAGCCATTCATCTTCTCCCCCCTGTTCTGAAGACTCAGAAGTCCAGGTTTCTGGTGAGAGTTGTTTTCCTCGCTGTTAGAATCACTTTCCTGCAGTGACTTCACGTGAAGAGAAAGAGGGAGAAGGGGTGGAGGGGGGACTGGGAAGGTGGAGTCAGTGTCCTGGTGACGCTTCTTAAAAGGATATTAATCCTATTGGGTCAAGGACCCATCCTTATGACCTCAAGTAATCTTTTCTTTTTTCCAGTGAGTCAACTCTTCGCATGAGGCGTCCAAAGTACTGGAGCTTCAGCTTTAGCATCATTCCTTTCAAAGAAATCCCAGGGCTGATCTCCTTCAGAATGGACTGGGTGGATCTCCTTGCAGTCCAAGGGACTCTCAAGAGTCTTCTCCAACACCACAGTTCAAAAGCATCAATTCTTCGGTGCTCAGCCTTCTTCACAGTCCAACTCTCACATCCATACATGACCGCAGGAAAAACCATAGCCTTGACTAGATGGACCTTAATCTGCAAAGTAATGTCTCTGCTTTTGAATATACTATCTAGGTTGTTCATAACTTTTCTTCCAAGGAGTAAGTGTCTTTTAATTTCATGGCTGCAGTCACCGTCTGCAGTGTCATTGGAAAAGACTCTAACGCTGGGAGGGATTGGGGGCAGGAAGAGAAGGGGATGACCCGGGATGAGATGGCTGGATGGTATCACGAACTCGATGGACGTGAGTCTGAGTGAACTCTGGGAGATGGTGAGGTACAGGGAGGCCTGGCGTGCTGTGATTCATGGGGTCGCAAAGAGTCGGACATGACTGAGCGACTGAACTGAACTGAACTGAACCTTTTCCAGTTCCTTAAAGTCCCCATGTTCAAATACAGCCACACGATGTTAGGGCTTCAGCATATGAATTTAAGAAGAGACACAAACATTCAGTGTACAACAAGCTCCACATGAATGTCTGAGGATGGAAACGGTGAAAAACAATATCAAAAAGAAAAAAAAAACTGAAAAATGGGAGACTCCCTGGTGGTCCAGTGGCTAAGACTCTGAGCTCCCAACACAGAGGAACTCACTGGGTTCAATCACTGATTAGGAAACTAGATCCCACATGCTGCAACGAAAGATTCTACATGCCACCGCTTTAAAAAAAACAAACAAACAAACCATATGCCACAGGGCTGCCCAGGTGGTGCTGGTGGTAAAGAACCCGCCTGCCAATGCAGGAGATATAAGAGGTACAGGTTCAATCCCTGGAGGAGGGCACAGCAACCCACTTCAGTCTCTTGCCTGGAGAATCTCATGGACAGAGGAGCCTGGCAGGCTGCAGTCGATACGGTTGCAGAGTCAGACAAGACTGGACCAACTTAGCATGCACCCACACATGCCACAACTAAGACCCAGAAAAACTTAATAAATGAATAAATTTTAAAAAGAAAGAAAGGAAAACAAGCCAACAAGTAAATAAGATAATCTCAGGAAGTGAGAATGCTATGTGAAAACACAGCAATATAACATGCTAAGGGGAGCCTGGGAGAAGGATTGCATATGTACGCATTAATATACAATAACTGACACCTCTGATGGGCGTCTATGGATGTCCTCTGAGCAAGCTATGTCTGAGCTGAGACTTGAGGGGCAAGGGGCCAACCTTGAAGAACATGAAGATCTGGGGAAAGAACATTCTAGGAAGAGAAAACAGCAAGGGCAAAGGCCCTGAGGTGGAATGAGCTTGGCTTATTTAAGGGAGGGACCATATGCCAACATCACTGAGCAGAGTGAGCGCAGAGAATAGTGGTGCAACACGAGGTTGGAGGTCAGTGTTTCTTCTGTTCCATCTCTTGCATTTTGGTGCCGTTTCCCCACCTGTGCAATGGAGTTGGTGATCATCGGTAGCTTTTATCTCCTAGGATCTCTGCAAGAAGTCTGTGCCAAAGTCAGGTATTAACATTCTTGGCTTGATGGGTGAGGGAACTGAGATTTGAAAAATGACGTTTTCCCAAATCACACACTTTGATCCAACAGAATCAGGACTCAAATTCAGCTCTCCTGATTGCTATCACAAGGCCCTCCCCACTCTGTTATAAGCTCCTCCATCTCACATGTGCATCTCAATAACAGCCACCACAAATTCTGAGATGAGTCTTTATAACCTCCAGTTCTTTTCAGAGACGTTTAGCCCCAGTGTTGTAAGAATAGAAAAATTGAATTCTTCAGCCTGCAGCATGGAGCCACCCATGGGTTCATGAGTTTTATTTGCTGTTTACATGTTTATCTCTCCCACTAAAGTGTGAGAGGTCAACATGCTGGAATGATCCATGTAGCAGAACTTGGGTAAGCAGAGAAGTTGGTGATGGAAGATATGGTGAGGGGCACAGGGTCCAAGCTACACACTCAAAGTCACTCAGCTTTTAAATTGTGAGACCAGGGCTTGAGCTGATATCTATCCAAATGGAAGTGGGTGCTCTTCAATTTACAATAGCTAGGACATGGAAGCAACCTAGATGTCCATTGGCAGATAAATGGATAAGAAAGTTGTGGTACATATACACAATGGAATATTACTGAGCTATAAAAAGGAACATATTTGAGTCCGTTTTAATGAGGTGGATGAACCTAGAGCCTATTATACAGAGTGAAGTCAGAAAGAGAAAGACAAATATTATATATTAACACATAAGGTCTGATGCATTAAAGAGCAACATTGCATAGGAACCTGGAATGTCAGGTCCATGAATCAAGGCAAATTGGAAGTGGTCAAACAGGAGATGGCAAGAGTGAATGTTGACATTCTAGGAATCAGTGAACTAAAATGGACTGGAATAGGTGAATTTAACTCAGATGACCATTATATCTACTACTGTGGGCAGGAATCCCTTAGAAGAAATGGAGTAGCCATCATGGTCAACAAGAGTCCCAAATGCAGTACTTGGATGCAATCTCAAAAACAACAGAATGACCTCTGTTCGTTTCCAAGGCAAACCGTTCAATATTACAGTAATCCAAGCCTATGCCCCAACAAGTAATGCTGAAGAAGTTGATGTTGAATGGTTCTATGAAGACCTACAAGACCTTTTAGAACTAACACCCAAAAAAGATGTCCTTTTCATTATAGGAGACTGGAATGCAAAAGTAGGAAGTCAAGAAACACCTGGAGTAACAGGCAAATTTGGCCTTGGAATATGGAATGAAGCAGGGCAAAGGCTAATAGAGTTTTGTGAAGAGAATGCACTGGTCATAGCAAACACCCTCTTCCAACAACACAAGAGAAGACTCTACACATGGACATCACCAGATGGTCAACACCGAAATCAGATTGATTATATTCTTTGCAGCCAAAGATGGAGATGCTCTATACAGTCAGCAAAAACAAGACCAGGAGCTGACTGTGGCTCAGAACATGAACTCCTTATTGCCAAATTCAGACTTGAAGAAAGTGGGGAAAACCACTAGACCATTCAAGTATGACCTAAACTAAATCCCTTATGATTAAAAGTGGAAGTGACAAATAGATTTAGGGGACTAGATCTGATAGACAGTGTGCCTGATGAACTATGGACGGCGGTTCATGACATTACAGGAGACAGGGATCAAGACCATCTCCATGGAAAAGAAATGCAAAAAAGCAAACTGCTGTCTAGGGAGGGCTTGCAAATAGCTGTGAAAAGAAGAGAAGCGAAAAGCAAAGGAGAAAAGGAAAGATATAAGCATCTGAATGCAGAGTTCCAAAGAATAGCAAGGCGAGATAAGAAAGCCTTCCTCAGTGATCAATGCAAAGAAATAGAGGAAAACAACAGAATGGGAAAGACTAGAGATCTCTTCAAGAAAATTAGAGACACCAAGGGAACATTTCATGGAAACATGGGCTCGATTAAGGACAGAAATGGTAATGGACGTAACAGAAGCAGAAGATATTAAGAAGAGGTGGCAAGAATACACAGAAGAACTATACAAAAAAGATCTTCATGACCCAGATAACCATGATGGTGTGATCACTTACCTAGAGCCAGACATCTTGGAATGTGAAGTCAAGTGGGCCTTAGAAAGCGTGGCTATGACAAAGCTAGTGGAGGTGATGGAATTCCAGTTGAGCTGTTTCAAATCCTGAAAGATGATGCTGTGAAAGTGCTGCACTCAATATGCCAGCAAATTCGGAAAACTCAGCAGTGGCCACAGGACTGGAAAAGGTCAGTTTTCATTCCAATCCCGAAGAAAGGCAATGCAAAAGAATGCTCAAACTACCACACAATTGCACTTATCTCACACACTAGTAAAGTAATGCTCAAAATTCTCCAAGCCAGGCTTCAGCAATATGTGAACCATGAACTTCCAGATGTTCAAGCTGGTTTTAGAAGAGGCAGAGAAACCAGAGATCAAATTGCCAACATCTGCTCAGTTCAGTTCAGTTCAATGGCTCAGTCGTGTCTGACTCTTTGCGATCCCATGAATCGCAGCATGCCAGGCCTCCCTGTTCATCACCATCTCCCAGAGTTCACTCAGATTCACGTCCATCGAGTCCATGATGCCATCTAGCCGTCTCATCCTCGGTCGTCCCCTTCTCCTCCTGCCCCCAATCCCTCCCAGCATCAGAGTCTTTTCCAATGAGTCAACTCTTCTCATGAGGTGGCCAAAGTACTGGAGTTTCAGCTTTAGCATCATTCCTTCCAAAGAAATCTGAGGGTTGATCTCCTCCAGAATGGACTGGTTGGATCTCCTTGCAGTCCAAGGGACTCTCAAGAGTCTTCTCCAACACCATAGTTCAAAAGCATCAATTCTTTGGCGCTCAGCCTTCTTCACAGTCCAACTCTCACATCCATATATGACCACAGGAAAAACCATAGCCTTGATTAGACAGACCTTATTCGGCAAAGTAAAGTCTCTGCTTTTGAATATACTATCTAGGTTGGTCATAACTTTTCTTCCAAGGAGTAAGCGTCTTTTAATTTCATGGCTGCACTCACCATCTGCAGTGATTTTGGAGCCCCAAAAAAATGAAGTCTGACACTGTTTCCACTGTTTCCCCATCTATTTCCCATGAAGTGATGCGACCAGATGCCATGATCTTCGTTTTCTGAATGTTGAACTTTGAGCCAACTTTTTCACTCTCCTCTTTCACTTTCATCAAGAGGCGTTTTAGTTCCTCTTCACTTTGTGCCATAAGGGTGGTGTCATCTGCATATCTGAGGTTATTGATATTTCTCCCGGCAATCTTGATTCCAGCTTGTGTTTCTTCCTGTCCAGTGTTTCTCATGATGTAGTCTGCATAGAAGTTAAATAAGCAGGGTGACAATATATAGCCTTGACGTACTCCTTTTCCTATTTGGAACTAGTCTGTTGTTCCATGTCCAGTTCTAACTATTGCTTCCTGACCTGCATACAGATTTCTCAAGAGGCTGGTATTCCCATCTTTTTCAGAATTTTCCACAGTTTATTGTGATCCACACAGTCAAAGGCTTTGGCATAGTCAATAAAGCAGAAATAGATGTTTTTTTGGAACTCTCTTGCTTTTTCCATGATCCAGCAGATGTTGGCAATTTGATCTTTGGTTCCTCTGCCTTTTCTAAAACCAGCTTGAACATCAGGGAGTTCATGGTTCACGTATTGCTGAAGCCTGGCTTGCAGAATTTTGAGCATTACTTTACTAGCATGTGAGATGAGTGCAATTGTGTGGTAGTTTGAGCATTCTTTGGCATTGCCTTTCTTTGGAATTGGAATGAAAACTGACTTTTCCAGTCCTGTGGCCACTGCTGAGTTTTCCAAATTTGCTGGCATATTGAGTGCAGCACTTTCACAGCATCAACTTTCAGGATTTGAAATAGCTCCACTGGAATTCCATCACCTCCAATAGCTTTGTTCATAGTGATGCTTTCTAAGGCCCACTTGACTTCACATTCCAAGATGTCTGGCTCTAGATGAGTGATCATATCATCATGATTATCTGGGTCATGAAGATCTTTTTTGTACAGTTCTTCTGTGTATTCTTGCCACCTCTTCTTAATATCTTCTGCTTCTGTTAGGTCCATACCATTTCTGTCCTTTATAGAGCCCATCTTTCCATGAAATGTTCCCTTGGTATCTCTAATTTTCTTGAAGAGATCTCTAGTCTTTCCCATTCTGTTGTTTTCCTCTATTTCTTTGCATTGATCACTGAGGAAGGCTTTCTTATCTCGCCTTGCTATTCTTTGGAACTCTGCATTCAGATGCTTATATCTTTCCTTTTCTCCTTTGCTTTTCACCTCTCTTCTTTTCACAGCTATTTGTAAGGCCTCCCCAGACAGCCATTTTGCTTTTCTGCATTTCTTTTCCATGGGCATGGTCTTGATCCTTGTCTCCTGCACAATGTCACGAACCTCATTCCATAGTTCATCAGGCATTCTATCGATCAGATCTAGACCCTTAAATCTATTTCTCACTTCCACTGTATAATCATAAGGGATTTGATTTAGGTCATACCTGATTGGTCTAGCGGTTTTCCCCACTTTCTTCAATTTAAGTCTGAATTTGGTAATAAGGAGTTCATGATCTGAGCCACAGTCAGCTCCCTGTCTTGTTTTTGCTGACTGTATAGAGCTTCCCCATCTTTGGCTGCAAAGAATATAATCAATCTGATTTTGGCTTGACCATCTGGTGATGTCCAAGTGTAGAGTCTTCTCTTGTGTTGTTGGAAGAGGGTGTTTGCCATGACCAGTGCATTTTCTTGGCAAAACTCTATTAGTCTTTGCCCTGCTTCATTCCGCTTTCCAAGGCCAAGTTTGCCTGTTACTCCAGGTGTTTCTTGACTTCCTACTTTTGCATTCCAGTCTCCTATAATGAAAAGGACATCTTTTTTGGGTGTTAGTTCTGAAAGGTCTTGTAGGTCTTCATAAAACCATTCAACTTCAGCTTCTTCAGCGTTACTGATTGGGGCATGGACTTGGATAACTGTGATATAGAACGGTTTGCCTTGGAGACAAACAGAGATCATTCTGTCATTTTTGAGACTGCATTCAAGTACTGCATTTCGGACTCTTTTGTTGACCGTGATGGCTACTCCATTTCTTCTGAGGGATTCCTGTCATCTGCTGGATCATGGAAAAAGCAAGAGTTCCAGAAAAACATCTATTTCTGCTTTATTGACTATGCCAAAGCCTTTGACTGTGTGGATCACAATAAACTGTGGGAAATTCTGAAAGAGACCACCTGACCTGCCTCTTGAGAAACCTGTATACAGGTCAGGAAGCAATAGTTAGAACTGGACATGGAACAATAGACTGGTTCCAAATAGGAAAAGGAGTACGTCAAGGCTATATATTGTCACCCTGCTTATTTAACTTCTATGCAGACTACATCATGAGAAACGCTGGACAGGAAGAAACACAAGCTGGAATCAAGATTGCTGGGAGAAATATCAATAACCTCAGATACGCAGATGACACCACCCTTATGGCACAAAGTGAAGAGGAACTAAAAAGCCTCTTGATGAAAGTGAAAGAGGAGAGTGAAAAAGTTGACCTAAAGCTCAATATTCAGAAAACGAAGATCATGGCATCTGGTCGCATCACTTCATGGGAAATAGATGGGGAAACAGTGGAAACAGTGTCAGACTTTATTTTTTGGGGCTCCAAAATCACTGCAGATGGTGACTGCAGCCATAAAATTAAAAGACGCTTACTCCTTGGAAGAAAAGTTATGACCAATGTAGATAGCATATTGAAAAGCAGAGACATTACTTTGCCAACAAAGGTCTGTGTAGTCAAGGCTATGGTTTTTCCAGTGGTCATGTATGGATGTGAGAGTTGGACTGTGAAGAAAGCTGAGTGCCAAAGTATTGTTGCTTTTGAACTATGGTGTTAGAGAAGACTCTTGAGAGTCCCTTGGACTGCAAGGAGATCCAATCAGTCCGTCCTAAAGGAGATCAGTTCCTCAGTGTTCATTGGAAGGACTGATGCTGAAGCTGAAACTCCAATACTTTGGCCACCTGATGCGAAAAGTTGACTCATTGGAAAAGACTCTGATGCTGGGAGGGATTGGGGGCAGGAGGAGAAGGGGACGACCGAGGATGAGATGGCTGGTTGGCATCACCGACTCGACGGACATGAGTTTGAGTGAATTCCGGGAGTTGGTGTTGGACAGGGAGGCCTGGTGTGCTGCGATTCATGGGATCGCAAAGAGTCGGACACGACTGAGCAACTGAACTGAACCGAACTGGTGTGAAATCTAGAAAGACGGTACTGACAACCTTATGTGCATGGCTGCAAAGGAGACACACATAAAGAACAGACTTTGGACTCAGTGGGAGAAGGAGAGGGTGGGATGATTTAAGAGAATAGCACTGAAACGCATACATTACCATATGTAAAGGAGACAACCGTCGGGAGTTTGATGTGTGATGGAAACCCAGAGCCAGTGCTCTATGACAGCCCAGAGAGATGTGGTGGGGAGGCAGGTGGGAGGGGGTAAGGGATGGAGGGGACACATGTATGCCTACAGCCGATTCATAGTGATGTATGGCGAAAACCATCACAGTAATGTAAAGTAATTATCCTCCAACTAAAATAAAGCTTTTTTAAAATATGTGGAAATAAAGTGGGTGCTCTTTATAATAATTGGGACAATGCTGCGTGCGAAGGACCAGGCAGAGAGCCTGACGTGTGGTAACAGCTCACTCACCTGCAGCGGCTGTTAGTGTATTGCAGTGTCTTCTTCGAAGGGTCTCTCCCTAGTCAGCAGTCATCCGGCCTAGAGACAGCAAAGCCTCTACCCGGAGATGTTCGGGACTTGAAAGATCACCTTGTGAGGATTCCAGATGATTCCAAGCGCTGTGAATCCTCCCTCCATAATTCACACAAAAGCCTGACAGTCTCGCTTCATTTCTCAGAACAGAATCTGCTGGGGACTGAAAGATTAATCAGACTTCATTAATTCTGCAAAATAAACCGTGGCATGTTTACCCGAGCACTCAGAGGCATTATCATAAATCACTAAAATTAAAGCTCACCTGTCTTTGGCCTGCACTGGGGCCCTGTGAGCAGAAGGTCACGGCATCAGTGGTTTTTCCCAGTGGCTTCATTTCTTCCTGAGCTTCCACGTGACCAGCGAGACCAGCTGCACGGGGCTCCAGTTTGATCATTAACAGAATCCTGACCCCTCGTCCAGTGGTGAAGGGGCTCTAAAGCGTGTGTATTTTTGCTCAGAATAAGTAAAGAGACTAAGCTACATTGAGAGGAGATTAGAAGTTTGAGAGGCAGTGACTTGTTTTTTCAAGCCATAGCTTCTTAAGCCCATAGCCTGAAAAGGTTTCAGAGATCCGGAAAGGATTAGTAGTGTGTCCAAGGTCACACAAACCATTAACAGCAGATCTGGGCCCAGAACTCAGGACTCCTGGTTCTCAGTTTAGTGCTCGTTCCACACCAATGCATCTGCCTACGGGCTTGGGGGAGATTAAAATGCATTCCAAAATATTTACTCCCTTGTGGGACAAGTCTACCGCTTACCTTGGTCTTGGTCACACGACTTTCTTTGGCCTTCAAATAGAAGCTGACCCACTGCAAGCAGGGGTTGGAATGTGCTTGAGGGGTTGGTCACAAGACCTTCACAATCTCATGGGCCCAAGCGTTACTGAAAGCTCGGCCTCTCCTTGCACCTGTGCCGAAGCAAATCCCAGAGATAGAGTAGAAAAGGATAGCTTTAAAGAAGGCTGAGTGCTTAAGAATTGATGCTTTCAAACTGTGTTGCTGGAGAAGACTCTTGAGAGTCCCTTGGACTGCAAGAAAATGAAACAGGTCAATCCTAAAGAAAATCAATCCTGAATATTCATTGGAAGGACTGATGCTGAAGCTGAAACTCCAATACCTTGGCCACCTGATGTGAAGAGCTGGACTCATTGGGAAAGCTAGGAAAGATTGAAGGCAGGAAGAAAAGGGGACAACAGAGGGTGAGATGGTTGGATGGCGTCACCAACTAAATGGACATGAGTTTGAGCAAACTCTGGGAAATAGTGAAGGACAGGGAAGCCTGGCATGCTGCAATCCATGGGGTCACAAAGAGTTGGACACAGTGACTGAACAACAATTGTTTTGCCAAGAAAAGGAGGACACAGCAGGCTCCTGCCTTAAAAAAACCTACGTGTCCCAACTCAGGAGGATTTGGTGAGTTTTATAGCAGTACTTCCAGGATGGGATTTTGGACGAGATTAGGGTGTGTGCAGGGCCTCATTCTCCTAATCTCCATGAGCTTCTCAGGTCCCTTTAATCTTGCCTTATGGTTTTTTGACTCCTCCTCCTTTGATTAGCAGCTGTTTGGAACTCACCCTTTGGAACTCAGGGAAGGACATGGAGGCTGCAGTCTTGCCTACAAGAAACAAGAGACCAAAAAAAAAAAAAAGTTTTTGTGACCAGGAGCCCACAGCTAACTCCCCACCCAGTTTAACTAGTGTGACTTGGCTAAATGACCAAGTTCTTCTCAAGAAAGATATAACTGGAAATGCCATGGACTTCTGGAACACATCCTTAAAAAGAGTGGACTCACCTCCTTCATCATTCCTGCTGACTTGAAAGTGGACACAATGGCTGGAGCTCAAGCAACCATTTTGGAACAGGAAACTGCATGCCATGTACAGCAGAAAGGAGACAGAAGGAGTCTAGGCTCTGACACCACAGTACCAGCCCCGAATCAGCTGCCTATGAATTTCTTTAACATAAGAGAAAATAAACCATTAACTTGACTAAGCCACGATTTGTCGTTGTTGTCCATTCGCTAAGTTATGTCCAGCTCTTTGTGACCTCATGGACTGCAGCATGCCAGGCTTCCCTGTCTTTCACTCTTTCCTGGAGTTTGTTCAAATTCATGTCCATTGAGGAGGTGATACTGTCTAACCATCTCATCCTCTGCCACCTCCCTCCCCTTTTGCCTTCAATCTTTCCCAGCATCAGAGTCTTTTCCAATGAGTCAGCTCTTTGCATCATGTGGCCAAAGTATTAGAGCTTCAGCTTCGGCATCACTATTTAGGATAGCCCTAGTCTGCACTATCTCTACACAGATTCTGTCACCAGTACAGAGCTGCTCTGGGGCCCGGGAATCTGTGTTTTGACAAGCTCTCCAGGTAATTCGTATACTCAATAAAGCTTGAGAGGCACTGATTTAGAGTTTCCCACCACATACACCTAACCTGATAACTGATAGAGTAGTTCTAAATTGCAGGTTTTGTCAAGGGTTTGGTGAAAGCTTAAAAGGCAGGTGATGTAAAGCCAGGAAAGACGGCAAAGGCAATAACTGACAATGTCAAGATTTAAAATGATTTTGACAGAGTGGAACACTGGACCAAAGCCAAGCAGATGAATGTAATAGGGATATAAAAAAAGCAAGTCTAAATGTTCTTTTTTTCTTGAAGCAAATATAAAATGTTCTATCTTTGACTTCGTAAATTAAAAAGAAGAAATGTAAAATTACTTATTTTGAAAGACCGCAAATAATGCTATAAATCAATGCCAATTACAGCTAGTGCAAGGGACAAAAGAAGGAAAGGCTATCCGGAAAGGGAATGAGAACAAAACTCAACATCATGAAGAGATGTAGAGTTAAGGACAAAAAGGAAGAGAATGGGGGCTCCAGTTCAGCATCACTCTGTGGATCCTTAAATGGTCTTTGCATCTGGAGGTGATCATGATAAAGCATCAGATTATATTAAAACTCACTGTGCACCAGGCACTGTGTGTTATGCAAATGTATCCTTTCAGGAACTCTATGAGATAAGATTTATTATTATCATTGCTTCTCAGATGCAGAAACTGAAGCAGAGAGAGGCTGAGTCATTTTCTAACAGCCACACAGCTAGCACAAGGTAGAAGCAAGCTTGGAACCCAGGTGACTAGACTTCTGGTCTGTGACCCTCAGCACCCCTGGCATGGACCCTACCCTTTGGTGCTGCTGCGCACTCCTCATTGATCAGTTTCTACTGACTGATAGCCTGGCATAAAGACAAGGAAATGCGTTACCTCCTGTAACTGTAAAGCCAGAAGTTGAACGGGAATCTAGACGCAGTCTGATTACAAGCACAAAGACAGCGTCACAGACACACTTTGTTCCATTCCTATGTGCTACAGTCCTCAACGTCTGGACTCAGCCTAAGGCTGGTGCCCCTCACGGTCCCAAGACAGCAGGGAACAGTCCTGAAACCTTGCGCTTTCTTCGTCATGGCCAGCAAGGGAGAGACGTCTTCAGTCCAAACATGGAATATACTGGAATATATACTCCTTAATTCAGTTTATTGTACCGATGTAGGCAAGTGACCATCCTTAGACAACAGAGGTCACCCGTGGGAATACTATGAGTTGAGTGGGATAGATAACTCCTTATGGTCAGAGATGGTCTCGCCAAGTCAGGGCTTTGTACTACTCAGGACAGATGGGTGTCGCTATTAGTTGTGATTCTTTTTCCTTCTAAAGCAAATTAAGTTTCTTTTTGTGTTCAAATTCTGACAAAACAACAAGTACTGAGAAAATCATATACTATTCATTAGAAAGCATCTTGGATAGAAATCAATAAACCCCTCTTACCAACTAGGTGCTGGTACCAGGTGATTTAGGAGGAGAGAGGTGCCCAATGTGTACTAGACACCAAGAATGATGACTCATGCTTTATTATTTCTTTTAATCATTACAAGGAAGTCATATTATCCCCATTATGTAGATGAAACAACCAAGGCCCAGAATTTGTTTGGATGTGAATTGCTCAATGCCATTCAGCTTGTCAAGTGGCAGAGGTTCAAACTCAGCCCTATAGGATTCTACAACCCAAGTTATTTCCATCCTACTATACTGACCCAGTACAGGGTCATTTCCATTTGTGAAATTATTAAATTTGAACCTTTTTTTTCTTTTTCATTTTTGACTGCACACTGCAGCAATGTGGGGCCTTAGATCCCTGACCAGGGACTGAACCCATGCCCTTCAGCATTGGAAGGCAGAGTCTTAACCACTGGACTGCCAGGGGAATCCCAGCATTGAATCTTTTAACTGAGATTTCTTGGCTATTTCTTATCTTTTGCTAAATGCTTTATGTGTACAATCTCAGTTTATCCTGCCAATAAACCTGTAATGCAGTTTATTATAGAGAATGCTTTTAGTTGCAAATGATAAAATCCCAAATCAAACCTGTGCCAATGGCCACATCCCCAGTTCTTTCCTAGTTATGATTCTCTCTAGACTTAGCTGCAAGTATTTGAGTTTATTTTTCTTTGGTGGCAGAACCACACTTATAATCTCTTTTCCTGGAGTCATTTTGTCCAGTTGAAAAGATTTAATGGGTGCCACCTTCATCCATTGAGAGGTTTTCATAGAGGGACCATGCCTTCTGTTGGTCCTTGGTACAAGACTGAATTTTAATTAAACTTTGTCACTTAATCAAACCAGTCAATCCTAAAGGAAATCAACCCTGAATATTCATTGGAAGGACTAATTCTGAAGCTAAAGTTCCAATTCTTTGGCCACCTGATGCAAAGAGCCGACTCACTGGGAAAGATCCTAATGCTGGAAAAGATCGAGGACAGATTAACAATGCTGTGTTGGTTTCAGGTGAACGGCAAAGGAACTCAGTCATACATGTCTCCATTCTCCCCAGAACTCCTTCCGCCGCCACAGTGCCACATAACACTGAGCAGAGTTCCCTGTGCTATACAGTAGGTCCTTGTTGGTTTTCCATTTTAAATACAGCAGTTTATACAGGCAACCATAAGTTCATTCTCTAAGTTGACAGCAGATATTTTTGAGCAAATGATACAATCTACCCAGTAGTGTTCTGGTGAATGTTTAACAACTACCTCTTAGGGAATAAAAGTTCTGATTTATAGCATTTGCCAATTTACATAAGGTAAATACTCCTGCAATGGCTGATTTAAAAATACCAATAAGATGTCACTAAATGCAGAATTAGGAAGCGTTGTGTGCAGTCAGCTTTGTGAACAAGTACGAGCAGGCTGTAGCACGGCTATGAACTTGCCCCATTTTAATTAAATCAATTACCATTGACCTCCAGACCTCCTTAGCCACAGATTCTGAATCGGGGATTAAACCAACCATATGTTGAAAATATTTTGGAAAAAAAAAAAAAAACATTTCAGAAAGCTCCAAAAGGCTAAAGTTGAATCTACCATGCGCTGCACTATTTACATAACATTTACATTGTATTTGCAACTATTTACATAGCATTTACATGGTATTAGATATTATAAGCAATCTAGAGATGATTTAAAGTATGTGTGTAGGTCAAATGCAAATGATATGCCATTTCATATATGGGACTCGAGCATTCGTGGATTTTAGTGTCCGTGGAAGTCCTAGTCCCCTGGGATCCTGAAGGACTATTAAGTGTGTGTGCTTAGTCGCTCAGTCGTGTCTGACTCTTTGCAACCCCATGGACTATAGCCCACCAGGCCCCTCTGTCTATGGGATTTTCCCAGCAAGAATACATAATGGGTTGTCATTTCTTCCTCCAGGAGATCTTCCCAGCCCAGGGACTAAATCTTTGTCTCCAGAGTCTCCGGCATTCACAAGCAGATTCTTTGCTACTGAGCCACCTGGGAAGCCCTAAGGACTACTATTCTAAATGTAATTTATCTATACTTGTTCCACAGCTTGACTATGAAATCCTGCTGTGGACTAGAGCTATTATATGGCAGCATATACCTGCATAAACCTGCCTTACGCCTAAATTAAGGATTTCCAGTAGGGCAAGTCGGACCTAGACAACTCAGACTTCATCTCCACATCATTTGCTATTCCTGCATTAACTGGCAAATTCAAGAGGAGAGTAAGACTGTGAGATTGAAATAAAAATAACCCTTTGCCTCTATAAATAAGATTCAGCCCCAGGTTCCTCCTCTTTTGCAGACATGCTTATTAAGAACTTGGCTCTTCTCTAAGGAAACTAAGGTAGAGATCATTCAAAAACCCTTTCATTCCAAATTACTCATGATAGGAGTTGCTTAATGAAGCTACCTCTTGATTTTTAATCTTTACCATCATAACTTTTTTTCCAGTAAAAAGTTTGTTTAAAATATCCCTGAGCTTGTAATTAACTTTTACAAACAGAAGTTTTATTTGTTTATTTTTGGTCATGCTGGATCTTCATTGCTGCACGGACTTTCTCTAGTTGCAGTGAGCAGGGACTACTTTGCATTGAGGTGCAGAGACTTCTCACTGTGGTGGCTCCTCTTGTTGTGGAACTTAGGTTCTGGGTGCATGGGTTTGTGGTTCATGGGCTCTAGAGCACGGGCTCAGATGTTGTGGTATCCAGGCTTAGCTGCCCACCGCATAAAGGATCTTTGCAGATAAGGGATCAAACCTGTGCCCCTGCAATGGCAGGCAGATTCTCATTTATTGTATCACCAGGCAAGTCCCATGGAGAAGTCCTGAGTTATTTTTTTTCCAAAGAATATACTTTAATCAAATTGATATCACCACTGCGGTGACACTGAGCAAGTTGCTTATGTGCCCTGAATTTCTCTTTCCCCATCTATCAGATGGGATAACTCTTATTTCTGGCTACTCCTTATAACCTTGCAAGGTTGTTATGAGACAAGTATCCCAGCACACCTAAAGCACTTGCAAGAGAACCTTGCTTGTGGTAGTCAATCAATAAATAATCATTACCATGCATTACGGAGGATACTGATAAGAATTTTCATGATTACTATTCAGGCATGGTACTAGAGGGTTGGAGCTACCATTTAAATAGTACAGGGCTTTCTTCAGTAGCTCAGAGCATTTGGCAGGAGTAATTTGGCTGTTGATTTTGAGTACATCTGACAGGAATGACTTTTGCAGCTTCCCTGGAAGCGTGGATGTTATTGTAATTTAACAACACTCACCTTCCTAGTTTCTAGTCCATTATGGCGGTTGGCCCCTAGCTTCCCTCAAATTGCCAGCCCAACAGAAAGACTGAGCAGCCTGTCTCAGGACAAAATTGTGGCCTGGGTGGGGGCGGGGGATGGGTGGGGAGTGTTGGGGGGAACCCTGAGCCCCATCCCCTGGAGAATGAACAGTTCACTCAGCCCTGCTGCAGTCTTTCATCACGACACACATACAAAATCCCAGGAGCAAACCCTGCCTCCAGCTAGCTGCAGAGTAGTCCTGGAGGAGCTGGAGGGCCATGCACACCCAGAAGCCTGGTTCAGTGCTGCATGCCACCTGAGGTCACAAGACCATCAGTGCAGAGAGACAGAGATGACAATCCACAAAAAGGCTCCCCCCCTCCCTTCCTGGGGTCACCTCATTCATTCTTCCTGAGTTGCTGTGAATAGTCAAGATTATTATTTCAGACTTCTTTAAACCTCTTGACTTAAAAAAATAATAATGAGGGGACTTCCCTAGCAGCGCAGTGGATGAGAATCCGCCTGTCAATGCAGGAGACACAGGTTCGAGCCCTGGTCCGGGAAGATTCCACATGTGGCAAAGCAACTAAGTCCGTGCACTTGGGCTTGAGCCTGTGCTCTCAAGCCCAGGAGCCACAGCTGTTCAGCCCACATGCCCAAACTACTGAAGCCTCTCCGCCCTAGAGCCCATGCTCTGTGAAAAGAGAAACCACTGCTGTGAGAAGCCCGCACACCACAGCTAGGGAGCAGCCCCGGCTCTCTGCAACTAGAGGAGGGCCTTTGCAGCAGGGAAGACCCAGCACAGCCAAAAATAAATACATAATTTTTAAAGATAGCTCTAAAAAAAGAGTGCTGATGCAGATAAAGACAATAGTTAAAACGGTAAAAGTTACCTGACAGTCTACATAGTACTGTGTGTGTGTCTGTGTGTGTCTACTGGTTTCTCCTGAAAGGCCTAATTATCGGCTTCTGGAACTGAACATAATGATTTTTTTCTGGCAGTGACAGTCACACATAGCTAGGCCATCAAAAACTTGGAAGCAAGGATACAGAGCCATTCTTAACTGGGTTCTGGAGAATGTAATGTTACTTGTATGAGCAGCTCAATAAATTTGGGGTGTAAATATGGCCACATGGTCTTTTCCAATGAAGCCATAGAGTAAAGCTCACGTTTAAAAAAAATAACTGCCCCCCCAACATTTTCATTTATTTCTTGCCCATCTAACAATCCAAAATGTCTGTAGTTGAAGATCAGCATTCTTCCACAGAGTGATTCAGGAATCCAAGTCTGACTATACCCTCTTTTCTGGACAAGGCAGCCACGAACTTATCCTACAAAAGGTGGCTTCTCCAGTACTCCCAGGAGACGTTTAAAGAAGCCAACTAACCTTTCTGGCCCTTCTCTTGATAGAGCTAGGAGTGGCGAAAGAGTATGTTAAAGCTTTCCATTCACTGGGGCATCCTAGTATATTGGATTTTTTGAAATGCAAGAATTAGATGTCATTTCAAGGTTTTAGTAGATGAGTGTCTATCTACTGAAGAGAAATAAGGAGAATTTGGAGACTATCTTCATATGTAAAGGGGCATAAAGAAACTGAAAAATGCATACATTTTCATTTAGTTATTTATTTAATTATTTAGCTTTGCCAGGTCTTAGTTTTGACCCTCGGGATCTCTAGCTGCAGAATGTGAGATCTAGTTCTCTGATCAGGGATCGAACTCTGCACATTAGGAGCTCAGAGCCTTAGCCACTGGACCACCAGGGACCAGCAGGGACCACCAGGGAAACCCCTATAAACTCTTTATTTTTGAAGGACTCAGTTAATATTTATAGTTTTTTATATAAGACCTATAGTTACTGTTCAACACATTTGTTGAATCCAACCTCTTGAATCATGCCTGGAACTTGGCTGCTCAATTGTTGCTTATTAGAATTAATAAATGAATGGTAATGCTATTAGTCTAGTAAGTACTTCAAAATATGTACAGATCCTTAGAAATAACTCTATACAATAAAAGTCATTTAAGTTTTTGAGATGAAAACTGGTGGGCATTTGATAAATATTTATCTATTTGTATTATCAAAAGAATAATTGGGATCCTTTAAATTGCCGAAGTAGACAGAGATGTGCCTTGTATATATCACAATCAGGACAGCTACATGTTGAGTACAGTACAGAGGAAGTCATTCGTAGAGACACCCATGGAAACAGCTTCCCCTAGGGTTGTGCAGTACGCATTACCCACACAGTAACCTCAGTCTATCAGTCTGAACAGGTTATGAAGGTGCAACAGCGGGTTCCCCTGTTCGCCACCGGCACCGATTGAGCTTCTCGGCTAACTGGGTAGTCACGGCCTCTCACTTCCCACTTCTTTCTCATTCACCACCTTTCCCTACAAGTCTATGTTCTCGTCAAAGATGCTGACTCTCCCAGAGAGAGAGGAGTGTTCCGCAGTAGAGAGTGTGCTTGCAACTCTGCGGGAGCCCCACTCCACCTCTAGAGGCCTCTAAATCCTGGAGCAAGAGATCCCTCCAGATAGGAACTGAACGTTCTTCTCACTTTCTAATGAGGTACTTATCCAATGTCTTTTTTCTAACCCAACATTTTTTTAAAATGTGGTTATTTATTTATTTGGCCGCATCGGGTCTTAGTTGCGGCACAAGGGATCTTTGATCTTCACTGTGGCATGCAGGATCTTTAGCTGCACGGAATGGGGGATCTAATTCCCTTACCAGGGGTTGAACCTGGGCCACCTGCATTGAAAGCCGGGAGTCTTAGCTACTGGACCACCAGGGAAGTCCCCCTGGTAGGTGTTAGAGTTACATACAGGAATGAAATATACCAAAACCCCTGCCCTCAAGTAGCTCACAGTCTAGTGAAGATAAGACATGTGAACACATAAGGTATACTCATACCACTGAATAAGAGCCATGCCAGAGGGATGAAGCATGGCTGTCCTCACAGACATAGCAAGCACAAATGCAATTAACTTGGTGGAGAGGGCGTGGACAGAGAATTCTAGGCAGGTGAACCTTCGTATACACAGAACAAGGTATGTATGAGAAACTACAAGTATTCAACATTCCTGGAGCAAAAGAGTTCTTGCAAAAGTAGTGGGAGACCTGGCTGAAGAAACTGGCTGAGGATGAAGCATTAAACAAACAAACAAACAAACAAAAAAGATGAAGTTTGATCATTTTTCCTAAAGAGGAACAGAGGAGCCATGGAAGATTTTTAAGCTATTTGATGACATGGTCAATTCTCTGCCTTTCAGAAAAGTCTCTCTGGACTCTAAAGTACAGTCGAAGTTGGGCTGAACCAGTCAAGATGAGGTGAAGACACCAAGTAAAGAGGGTTTTGTCCAGATGAGGGATCCTGGGAAGGCTGAGAGCATGGGGAGCAGTTCATGGCTATCCCCCTCATTCAAAAGGATGACTTTATGGAATTCAGAGACTAACAGGATGGAGGTGGGGATAAACTGAGAATGACTTGTGCTACTGGATGCTTCCCAGGTGGTGCTAGTGGTAAAAGACCTGCCTGCCAATGCAGGAGACATAAGAGATGTGGGTTCACGCCCTGGGTGGGAAAGATCCCCTGGAAGAGGACATGGCAACCCACTCCAATTTTCTTGCCTGGAGAAGCCCCATGGACAGGGGATTTCCTGGCGGGTTACAATCTCTAAGGTCACAAAGAGACACTACTGAAGCAATTTGGCATGCACTGGGTGTTTGGGCTTCCCTGGAGGCTCAGACAGTAATGCAGGAGACCCAGGTTTGATCCCGGGGTCGGGATGATCCCCTGGAGAATGAAATGGCAACCCAATCCAGTCTTCTTGCCTGGAGAATTCCATGGACAGAGGAGCCTGGCGGGCTACATTCCATGGAGTCACAAAGAGTAGGACACGACTGAGCGACTAACTCTGGCAGTGCCATTCACGTGAGGACTAAGAGGAGTAGGCCTGGTAGGGATCCACTCACACACGCATATAGGGAGTTAAACAATACAGCAAGGGGAGACGAGGACTACACACGGAACAAATGCTACCAGTACAGAGTAAGCAAACACTGCTTGATCTCTTTTTCAAGACTCCTCTTTGCACAACTTTTCTCCTTTATGGGAGCAGTATCACTTGGAGGAATCTGCCTGTTATCCTTAACAACATTTGAAAATCTCTCTAGGTCTGCAGCAGCAGTTAGTAAGAAATCACGACCTCTTCTTTTCTGGATTTCCTACTTCTTCTTTGGAGGTTTCTTGTTTGTTTTTTAAGTTATTTTAGCTATGTGCAGGCTTTGTTTAGTTGCAATGAGCAGCGGCTACTCTCTAGTTCTGATGCTCAGGCTTCTTCTTGTGGTGGCTTCTCTTGTTTCACAGCACAAGCTCTAGAGGGTGCAGGCTTCAGTAGCAGTGGTTCATGGGCTCAGTAGTTGTGGTGCATGGGCCTAGCAGCCCTGCAGCATGTGAAATCCTCCCATACCAGGGATCGAACCTGTGTCCTCCACACTGGCAGGCAGATTCTTAACCACTGGACCACTAGGGAAGTCTGTGAACTTCTACTTCTTGCTCTGCTCAGTGTCTTCTGCTACTGCCAAGGCCTTCCTTCATTGCATGAGTGTGACCATGTAATTTCTGGTGCATTTTAGAGTAGTCAAAGATTTATAACTTCCCAGAAAATATTTGGTTCTGAGATATAAACACAAAGTAAAAGCTGCCCCTAAGAACTTTATGAAGTAGGCAAGGAGCCATTCAGGCATTCAACAGCTAGTCATTCTGTAGTTATGGTTCTGAGGTTAATGTTGGAAATGCAAAGTGGAGCTAAAAACCTCTTGCAGTTTCAGACTTTTACATTTGATGGAGAAGGTGAATAAATCAAACCTTAAAGGAATGGGTAAGGCATGACTTATTACAGCATAACATGCTATGAGAGCAAGGAATAGGAAGAGCCAACTCATATGTGGATCTCCAGAGAAGTTTTCTCTAGGTGAGGGACACAGATCACAGAACACAATGTCTACCAGGAACAATGTCCCAAGCAAGGAATGCACCAAGTGCTCAGAAAAAGGCACTATTTCATTCTAAGTAGATCCAGCAAAACTTTTTGGACAGAAGTATGTTTTAGTTGAAATTTGAAAGGCTTCAGTGAATTGAGTTCCAGAAAGTAGGGAGCATAAGAGCATGTTTGAGAAGCTGATGATGTCCTTTACCCAGATCAGACTTAGGTATTTTGGGGGGACTCTAAGACAGGGAGGGGGACAAATACTTTTAAACACTTAACAGCAAATATAGAGTTAAATAGTACTGTAACATTCAAGAAATACCACGAGGCAGTTAGTGATTAAGAGCGAAGTCAGAGAAAGGACTAGAAGCACATGGAAGAATGAGATCACCAGTATGTCTGAATCATAGGGTACCCGCATAGACCTGCGGTCACAGGTCTTTTGTGGGCTGGAGAGGCATTCTTGCCTACTCATTGGATGCAGAGTATATGTTGGTTAACTGAGTTAATCTTTCCTCTGGTAGCCAGAAATTGTGGAGGACCTTGCTACTGTGTTTACACTTTAACCACAACTTTAGGAAAAACTGAGGCTCCCCAAGGAAACTGAGGAAAGTGCCATTCTGGTGCTTATTCGGGCAAATTCATAGCCAGAGAGCTGCCCTCCAAAAACTGCACCAAGGCTGTCCAGAGGGCATTGGTGTGGATTAAAAAGAGATTCCCAGAGAGCAAAGGAAGTTCTTCACATGCTTTTCTTAGTGGTCCACCTCCCCTCGACCCACACCCCGCTTCCTTGAGGCAAAGCCATGTAGGCAAGAGTATTGAACTTGAAGCCTGGGTCTCTGCCTCTACCTGACAATGAACAGGTCACTTAATCTCTTCATCTCCGAGTCCTCTGTCCTCTTTCATGGCTGTGGGCTCCATACTATTTAGGGTCTACTCAATGGCACCCCACTCCAGTACTCTTGCCTGGAAAATCCCATGGACGGAGGAACCAGGAAGTCCATGGGGTCGCTGAGGGTCGGACACGACTGAGCGACTTCACTTTCACTTTTCACTTTCATGCATTGGAGAAGGAAATGGCAACCCACTCCAGTGTTCTTGCCTGGAGAATCCCAGGGACGGGGAAACCTGGTGGGCTGCCGTCTATGGGGTCGTAGAGTCGGACACGACTGAAGCGACTTAGCAGCAGCAGCATATGAAAGGTGAGGCGTTTTCCACGCTCTCTTTTAATCCTCACAACCACTAAGGTAGATTTCAGTAATCCCATTTGACTCAAGACATTCAGTTCAGAGTGTGTAAGTAACACGCCCAAGGTCACACAGCAACAGTGGCGGGGGCCAGATGGCAATCCAGGGTTGCTTGAGTCTCTCACTGCGCAGTCCCAGCTCGGCATCAGTTGAGCAGCCCTATACTGGTTCCCTGGGTCCCCCATTCCTGGACTACCGGACCGCCTCCCCTCCTCCCACATAAACCCCCAGGCTAAGCGCCCCTTTCACCACCGGGCATGCTCAGCCGCTCAGGAAGAGTTTTCGCTCTGCCTTGGGAAATTTTTCACGCCGCTCCGTCAGCCGAACCCGCCCCGCCCACGGCTTCTCCTCACCGGATTGGTTGAACTCAGGGACGCTACAAGGAGGCCCCGATGACCTCCCAACTACCCCTCCCAACCATCTGGGCGCGCGCGTTCCGAGCGTGCGTGCGTGCGTGCGTGCGTGCGTGTAAGTGAGCACGTGAGGCCCCGGAACGTGCACTGGGGGAGGGGGGCGGGACTGGAAAAACCGGAGGCAAGGGGCGGGGCTGCCGTTGCCATAGCAGTGACGTCAGGCGTCGCGGAGCGAACCCGGCCCCTTCCCCACGCGCGCGCGCGCGCGTGCGCGCGTACACACACAGAGACAGGCACACACGCGCGCGCACCGCCGCTCTCCGTCAGACACTGGAGGGAAAGGTCAAACTAAAGGCGAGGGAGCTGGGAGGCCGGAGGGAGCCGCCGCTGCGCGCCATGACGGACGCGGCCGAGGCGGCTTTCTCGCCGCCGACGCCGCCAAGCCGCTGCTCCCGCCGCGCCCCCGAGCCCCCCTCAGCGCCCCGCGCCCCCTCCCCCGGCGCTCGCGCGTCCCCGCGCCCCCTCCTCCCCGCTGCGCTCCGGGCGCGCGTCGGGCCACGGGCACGCGCCGGCTGGAGCGGGCGCGGGCGGGTGGGAGGCCCCGCGGCCTCCGCGCCAAGACCCCCCCGACCCCCTCGGCTGGTCCCTCGGCCGGAGTCCGCCAGGTGAGTGCGGTGGGGGGCGGGCGGCGGGGAGAGCGGGTGTCAGGAACGGCCCGGGCAGCCGGCGGGCTCAGCCCACTGCCTGACCCCTTCCGGGGGTGCTGACAGGCTCGCGGTCCCCGGCCTCTGGGGGGCGTCGCGGGGTCGGCGTCTCTCTCACGGGGTTGGGGGGCTGCGGGGGAGACCCCGTTTGGCGTCCCTGCCCTTCGGGGTCGGCCGCGGAGCGCCGGGCGCTCGGGGCCGGGGAAGTGCCGCCGCCGGGCGGGAGTCGGTCGGGCGACCGGGCCGTGGGGACCGGCGGCGGGAGGGCAGGTGGGCCCCTCTCGGGGGGTGAAGTGTGGGAAGGGGGCGAGGGGCCGGGCCAGGTGCGCGCGGGGCGGGGGGGTCCGCTGAGCTCTCAGGAAATGTTTGTCCGGCAGTTGGGAGAAACTCCGTCCGGGGGACGAGGCGCCTTGCCTTTTTGCCCCCGGGGCAGCGAAAGTGGAGGATCTTTACAGCAAAACTCGGGGGAAGCCTCGCTGGACCGGACTAAAGGGAGAGGGGGAGCCCACCCCTGCATAGGGACGGGAGACGAACAGACCTGCCTGTGGGTAGCATTAGGGTATGAGGCGTGGACGTTGCCATGCCAGTGTTGGATGTTTGTTGCTGATGGTTATTTTAGGACTAAATGTTTTAAAAAAAAATTAAAAAAAGTTACTTGGGAGAGAGGGAACTGCTTGAATGGTCAGGAGTTAGGAAATGGGTTAATCTTTCACACCATCACCACCACCCAACTGAATCGATGCCCAGTGGACTTTAAAAATAATAAGTACGAAACCCTAAAGCCCTGAAACGAAGTGGTGTTTGTCTGATGAGTTTCAGGTGTCAGGGCTCCGGGTTCTGCGAGAAAAACAGAGGCAGGACACCGAAGTACTTGATATGCTCCAACAGCCGTCTTTTTTTTTTTTTTTGGTAATAAGCTTTGGAGCCCATAAAAGTGGAGTTTAGTTATAACTGCCAGGGTTAAGTAATCACATTGACCCCGTGCCACCCACCAATCAGGAGCTTCCCTGAAAGTAACTTGGAAGCGAGCTATCAGTGCAGTCCTCTGCTGATTGCGAGTAACCACTGCTTCTGCTCATTTCTTTTTCCCTCTTTAATTTTCCGCTGTTGTAATGCATGCAACCTATTTACCAGACGTTGGAGCGAATCATCCATAGTTGAGTTGCTCTCCACACAGTCACTTTTCGGAAGATCAGGTGCTAGCTGTAACATAATTTCTTTCCAGGTTTGAAAGTTGTTTGGAAATTTCCATTAGAGTAATTTCACATGATAAAGATTGTTTGAGTGGAAGTCTAGCTTAAACAGATGATTACCAAGTGGGTAATGTGCTTTAGAGTTTAAAATCTCATCTAAGAAAACTTCTGGTTTGTAAAAGGTGCAGGATTGTGACCGCTAAGGAAATGTCTTTGGTAAAGAATCAGGAACGCCAGGACACCTGGTGAATTTCATATTAATTGGCAGGCTCCGCATATGTTACACAAACTTTCTCCTTACCTAAGCATTTCTAATACATGGGTGCTGCTTTGGTTGTTGATGGATCTTTGGTTATTCATCATTTTCAAAAAGTTCTATGAAGAGAGAACTCTCACTTTGAAATTGAGTCCTAGTAGCCGTAGCCAGGATACCAAAGGTTTTCAGTACAAGATGTGAGGGAGGATTTTTCCGTGTACCATCTTAATTCTTTCTCTGCAGCTATTTTTGTACCTGGTTCTGTGCTCTGATGCCCCTTTTAGGCTTTACTCCTATGGCAGTTGCTGGCATATGTCTGTATACAATCCTGTAATGGGGTACTTAAATGTTAGGACTTAGAACATCATTTCCTGTACTAGATAAATAAATTTTTGTTTGTCTTCCTTCTCTGTGTCTAAAGGGAGCTGTAGAACTGTTCAAATTAGTACTTAATCAGCATATCCCCCCTTCTGTAAGTCTCGTTGACCTTGGTGCCATCGTGGAGGTCATGCGTTCATGGAGATAAACTTCTTGAATTGTTTCCTCCAGGTGACAAAGGCATATGGGAAAGTGATTTGAGATATGAGTTTCTTGATTTTTCAAAAAAAAATAGTTTTAATCCAGCATTTATTGTGATCATTGCCAAAAATAGTTCATTGACTTGTCTTTGGGAGTCCATATATTTCTATTTCACATTTTAAAGAATCAATTTATTTTTTGACTTTTCTAGTGTTGTATATTCTACTACAGATGAACAGCTGGTTTTGTGGGTGACATTTTTAAAACTTGGGAGAGAGAGAAGCGCAGTAACGCTGGGAAGAATTTGGCCCTGGAAGGCAGTTGTGCTCAACTTTAAGAAATTTGATATTTACAAGTGTAAGATTACAAAACAAGTAGTGGTTACTTATGTTATATGAAAATTCTAAATTTTAGAAAAAGGATTCCCTAAAGGGTGCCTTCAAATAATTATCCCTTTTATACGTTATTTACCAAATGTGATTTGATTTTTGAAAAGATAGTTGTCATACAACAATTTAAGAACAGATTTTTGACATAATGTTAAGATTTATCAGTGTGTTCCTTGAATTGTCCCTAAAGTGTTTTGGGGCAAAATTAATATTTATGGGTTTCCTGAATTCAAAGTTGTGCCACTTATACGCTGCCTATTAAGTAAGGTTTTAACTGAATGGAAAAATTGCCATCTGATTTGTGCTGTACCGTTTACAGAGTACATTGAAACCTAATTAAAATGCCAAAATTTTATGGTCAGGTTTGTCTGGAACCCTACCCAAGGTTGTACAGTTACTAAGGTATCAAAAGCAGCTTGTTGTAAGATACTCTCACTAGGACGGTGGTCCTGCAGCAAAGGCCAACAAGTGGTTATACCCAGACTTCAGCAAAATCCAAATAAATAGATTTGGTCTAAAGTCCACATGCTGTGAAAACCATTACGTGGAATTTTTCTCTAGGTGCAAATTATTTTTCAGAATTAAAGGTTTGATTTTCCTAAGCTGTAATTCTATTTGGGTCACTTGTGAAAAATCTATTTTGATAAAAGAACAACTGCATACTCTTGGAACTTTCAAGGGAGCTTTTTTCCTCTCTCTTTTTGTTAGTGCAGTTGGGTTTTATTTGGAATCCCAGGAGATATTGAATGAAGTCCTTGGGGAGTTTTCATTCCAAAATCATTTGGCTTTGATGACATTTTTTTTAAAAAGGAATGTGAGTTAATATGAGTAGAACTTGCTTATGGGTTAGCTCAGACTTTATGTTGGGATAAAGGGGAAAGGGAGGAACTGGACACAAACTTAATTAAGGATAATTAATCAAATTTGTTTTATGCTGTTCATGCCTGGCTGTGTAAGAGTCTTACCCTTTCTCCGCAGCTTTAGAGAAATCTTATTCCTAGAGAAGGGATTTGAAGGTTAAGAGCTAAGCATTGAGTATATAAGTGTTGTTGGAGTATCTTTTGAGCACTTTGATAGTTTTTTGTCTTGTTCTTGTGCATTAGACAGAAAGCAGGAAACTATTTTCATGCTGAATATAGATTGAGAGCCCAACTTTGGAATAATGGGCACAGTTTTATTGCTCTTAGCATAATTGAATATTATAAAAATTAGGGGAACAGCTTGAATGATGCCATTAATTTTTTAATATAGGCTCTTAGTTCCTCTCCTGAACAAATGAATAAAAATGAAGATTGAAATTGTGATGTTAAAAGAAATGTTTTCAAGTTTTGTTTTGCTTTTTTAATCTCAAAGGACTGTCTCAAGGATTGCTAATTTAGAACATAGGTAAAAATTTCATTACTTGGGTTTATCATAATTGAGGGCATGTAATTTAAAAAAAATTTTAAGTACATGCAAAAAAATAAGTAGACTACTGCATTTTAAAAATATTTGTGCCGAGATCTATGAGAATAGGGGTAATGATTAGAAATTTTATTTGGGACTTAAGGCTGATTTATGTTATTAGTGTCGTTATTTAACCCAGTGTCACTTTTAAAATGTCATTTAATTTTTTTTTTCTGTGACATGCAATCGGTGGAACATACTTTACATAAAATTGTGTTCTTAAATATTTGGTAGACTTCTTAAGTATAAAATATTACCTAATATAATAAAGATGTTTAAGTCTGTAGGATTTTTTAAAGTTTTTAGACCTTGTAATCTGCAGAAATTTGTAGAAAAATTTTAAAAATAAGAAAGGCTGAGTTCAGATTTTTAGTCATAGATGATCCCATAAACTGCATTTTACTTATTCTCCTTAAAGGGTTTTACTGTTAAGTGTTTATATTTTGCAGACTCCCGTCACACTGGGTTTTTTAATTTTGATTTTTTGGTCGCACACTACCTGGCATGTGGAATCTCAGTTCCCCAGCCTGGGATTGAACCTGTGCCCCCCGCAGTGACAGCTTGGAGTCCTAATCACAAGGCCACTGGGAAAGCCTCTGGTCACACTGGTTTTTAGTGTTGGATCATCTTATCTTTAGCATCAAAGTTCTTTTGTAAAAACTGTCCTCTATTTTCTCTCAGCTCCTCCATCTGGGAGACTGTTTGAATCTGTTATTGAATGTTGTTTAATCAGAAGTTAGTCTAAATAGAAGGGTTTTTTCAGTTTTCACAAACTTGGGAAAAATACAGATTAATCTTAAGATAATTTATGAACTTCTTTGTATTAATACAAGGACAATTAAACACTGTATATAATTTAATATTCCTAACTATTAGCATTTGTTCTAAGTTAACTTTATTCGATGTATTGTTGAAATCAACATAGTAGTTGTACAGTCTCTAAAAAATATCTATTTTGTCTGTGGGATAGTTTTCAAAACACTTCCCTTAAGTGGGAAAGACATGGAAATTTTACTCTGAAACTTTCTACTTGAATGTATAGTTAAATGTTTGAGATTGGGTGTTGTTTTGATTGTTAGTTACATGTGAGGATTTTTTGTAGCTTTTTGTAGGATTACTTTCAAGTATGTATTCATTTGTAAAAAGCTATTGTTTTTAAAAAAAAGTTATTTTGTTCTTAATGATTGGAAATTCTCCAGCTTTTATATTTGAAAGAAATATGTGAGTAATTTATTAAACTGTTTCCCTAAAATGCATGTGGTAACATTTATTTTACTATAACAAAGAGAGTTATCTTCATCCCAAACAAATTTATAGCAGAATAGTTGGCTATTTTTGCAAATTTAGGGAGTGTTGAGTGTGCCCAGAAATGGTGCATTGAATGCTAGGTTTTGGACTGAGTTTATCATATGGAGAGGGTGTTTATCTTATAAAGACATTTATATTTCTGTTTAAGGACCATATCTTACATATGCTTGAAGTGACTGTGCTATACATGTTGGTCGAATGATTTATGGAAGAATTAGTTGGTATCCTGAACTTCGGTCCCCTCTTCCTCCTTTTACTAATTGTCACTGGTTGGCTTTGAGCCAGGTGCTAGGAGGGAACTTTCAATGCTCGATAGATAGATAGAGGATGGTTGTTGGTTTCTTCCCAGTGTCATATCCTATAGAGAAAAGTGAGGTTATTCTTTAACTTTCTTTTAATGTGTGTTAAATGTTGTTTTGAACATTTCAGTCTATTTATAAAGGGGATGATACTTTAAAAATTCTCGAGACTGTTTAAGTGGTTATGTTCCCCACAGCGGGGAAGGAGAGGGTAGAGACGATTGTAGGGATTTGATTAAATTGTGTAAAGCGAATATAATTATTTTGATATAAAACATGTTAATCACTATATACCTTTTCTGTAGGATGGTAATCTTGCTTTTTTAATGAGCATATCTCACTGTGAAGAGTCAGGACTAGTGAATTGCTAGGAGAGGCATATGCATATCATTAGTCAGTTTTACATGTTATTGCTGGGGACATTTTAGACGGCCATGAGAAAGATAAGCAGTTTCACTGAAGATCATTTTCAGAGCTCTCACTTGGAGCTCCACATTTGAAAAGGTGGGAGAACAGATTCTCAAGTGATGGATGGGGAAGCATTTTCAGATACAAAGTCACTACTAAGAAAACAAGTGTACCGATCTTTAAAAAATTGCATTATACCAATTACAATCATATATCCTTTATTTTCCAAAACTGTAGCAGTTTTGAATATCCTTTGGCCATAAATACACTAGTATTTGTCCACCCATAAGTCCTGAGTTTGAGGTTAGAAAGGATAGTCACTTACATTATAGTTTAACTCATAAATGAAAAAGCTGATGATTTTTATCTTCCTTTTCCTATATTATAACTGCGATTGATTTTCGAAGGCCTAATGTTGTTCAGTTGCTCAGTAGTGTCCTACTCTTTGCGACCCCATGGACTACAGCATGCCAGTTTGCTCAAACTCATGTCTGTTGAGTTGGTGATGCCATCCAACCATCTCGTCTATCATCCCCTTCTCCTGCCTTCAGTCTTTCCCAGCATCAGGGTCTTTTCTAATGAGTCAGCTTTTCGTATCAGGTGTCCATAAGTGTTGGAGCTTCAGCTTCAGCATCAGTCTTTCCAGTGAATATTCAGGGTTGATTTACTTTAGGATTGACTGGTTTGATCTCCTTGCTGTCCAAAGGACTCTCAAGAGTCTTCTCCAGCACCACAGTTCGAAGGCATCAATTCTTTTTTGATGTCAACTTTTTTTACTGTCTAGCTCTCACATCCATACATGACTACGGGAAAAACCATAGCTTTGACTATATGTACGATGGTCGGCAAAGTAATGTCTCTGCTTTTTAATATGCTGTCTAGGTTGGTCATAGCTTTTCTTGCAAGCGTCTTTTAATTTCATGGCTGTAGTCACCGTCTGCAGTGATTTTGGAGCCCAAGAAAATAAAGTCTGTCACTGTTTCCATTGTTTCTCATCTGTTTGCCATGAGTGATGGTACCAGATGCCATGATCTTTGTTTTTTGAATGTTGAGTTTTAAGCCAGCTTTTTTTACTCTCCTCTTTCACCCTCATCAAGAGGCTCTTTAGTTCCTTATCACTTGCTGCCATTAGGGTGGTGTCATATGCATATCCGAGGTTATGTAACCTCAGATTCTATGATTGAAAAGAAACTAAGAATGAATCCTGGCACCTGAGACGTTAGATTCACGTTGGTAAAGAGAGGCATGAAGTAAATAAAACATAGCTGTGTGGCTATATTAATTCTTCTGAAAAGCAGTGGTTTTGAAGCTATATTCTATAAAGGATTCATTCTAAGCAGATTCATTCCAATTTCAGCCAGCACAGTTTTATGTTGATCAGTTTTAAATGTGGACGTTTGCGTAAGAGTTCATGAAATCGGGGTCCTATTGTTTAAAATAGAAAGTGTGATAGCTAACATGTTTGGTCTTATCAGTGTCCTGCTTAAACCCTTGGAATGCTTGAGTCTTTATTATGACTTACACAGCTTATTTATTAGCTCCAGCTTCATCCTTCATCTCTTATCACTGTTTCCCTTGCTTTCCTTGGAAACCTTGCATTGTAGTCCTACTTCAATTGCTTGATATTCCCTAAGAAGGAAATGCTCTTTTCCATCTCCATGTCTTAACACGTGGAGCCACCCTCATTCTCATCATGCTGAGGAACTCTGTTTCCTTGGAGCTTTGGTCATTGCTCCACAAAAGCACTTGTTTCATTATTTTGTAACTGTGGCTTTCCTTGAGAGCAGAAACCATCTAATTTATCTTCATATCCATACTGCTTGGTGTTCATTAAGTATTCAAATGTCTGTTGAATAATTGCATTCAGGACTTGAGAAGTAGAAGAATTACTTTAATGCGTACTCATGTGAGTAAAACATCAGAGATCTAGTCTGTGCAAAAGTACTCTTAGTGACATTTTGTCAGGCACAATGCTAAATATATAAGAAGTACCCAGATGCACTTATCAAGAAGAATAATAAAGCCAAAAGATATATTAAATGAAAAGTTAGATTAGATTAGGTAGTAGTGATTTAAATGAAGTAATGTATTGGCTTCAATCATCTAATCCTGAAAGCTGGTTGTGGAAGCATTTTAATAATAATTCCATACAGTCTTGAAAAAGTTTCTTTCTATGTGACTAGTGCTAATAAATTCAAAAAGACCTTCAGATGTCAAAGTTTAACATAGTGTTGTGCGTGTGTGTGCTCAGTCACTAAGTCATGTCTGACTCTTTGTGACCCCATGGACTATAGCCCACCAGGTTCCTCTGTCCATGGAATTTCTCAGGAAAGAAACTGGAGTGGGTTGCCATTTCCTTCAGGGGATCTTTCTGGCCCAGGAATCAAACCTGCTTCTCCTCCATTGGCAGGTGTGTTCTTACCACTACTTGGGCAGCCTCTAACATACTGAAACCTATCCGTAAGAGTGAGCCCTGGAGCTGTCCTGCCTGAATCTCAATCCCTTTCCTAGCTTTGTGATCCTGTGCAAGCTGTCTAATCTGTGGCTCCTTTTTCTTATCTGTAAAATGAGGATTTCAGTCATACTACCTTATATGGCTGTGATGAAGGGTGAACACAAGTTAATGTATGTTGAGCAGTTAGAAGAATGCCCAATACACAGAAAACACTCAACACATATTGGCTATAATTTCTAGCAGCTTCTTAAGCAGTTTTTTAAATTGTACATCGTTTCCATCATTTAAAGGCAATTTCTTTAATATGTGAGTATCCAATTTAAAATAAAAATAGCACTTTTAGTTAGTTACTGTTCTATCTCCTTACGGCCTTCCCTTGTGGCTCAGCTGGTAAAGAATCTGCCTGCAGTGCCGGAGACCTAGGTTCGATCCCTGGGTTGAGAAGATCCTCTGGAGAAGGAAAAGGCTACCACTCCAGTATTCTGGCCTAGAGAATTTCGTGGACTGTATAGTCCATGGGCTCACAAAGAGTCAGACAGGACTGAGCGACTTTCACTTTCACTATCTCCTTCCTGCCTCATTCTCCCGTTTCCCAGTGGAGTATAGGCTGTTTCTGTCCTCTGGTTGACATGAGATACGAAACTGTTCTTCTGATTTCTGCAGCAGAGCGTTTTGTTCCCATGACCTGTGCGGTTCCTGACAGTGCCGACAGGAGAGGAGGGGGAGGAGCAACAACTGTAGGAAATCCAGTGACAGGTTCCTAACCAGCCTTAACCTGTACCAAGTCAGTCCTAAACGTTCATCCTTCTTGGTAGAGGATAGGTATGCAACTTTTTCCTTTACACTTTCCCTAACTTTTTTGTCTTGGAAGAATAGATTTTTTAAAAATCTGACTTTATATATGCATACTGGTGTTAGTTGCTCAGTTGTGTCTGACTCAACACTCTCGGCTGTAGCGTGCCAGGTTCCTCTGTCCATGGAATTCTCCAGGCAGGAATATTGGAGTGGATAGCCATTCCCTTCTCCAAGGGATCTCCTGACCTAGGGATCAAACCCAGGTCTCTTGCATAGCAAGCAGACTCATTTACCATCTGAGCCACCAGGGAAGCCTGTGGACACAGTCCATGGGGGCGCAAAGAGTAGAATACCACTGGGCAGCTAACACATATATCCCAGAAAGGCACATACAGATTTAATAAGTCAGTGAACCTGTTTTTTAAGTTCAGTGTTCGCACATGTACCTGTAGTGAGGACAGGAAGTGGGGTGTTAGTAACTTGTGTCAGTACCCTGAAAATCCTGTGTGCCTCAAAATCCTGTCCAATGTGCCCTTTTATGATGCAAAGAACACTTCCAAGGAAAGAGAAATCTGTTTGCAAGATACTCGGTAGAGTGCTTATTCACTTCTCACTGTAACAAGAACATAATATCCAGTGTATCCTTACAGCCTAGTGTGACTGCCTCTCTTGTGTAACAATTAAAATATAATGAAAAGCTCATTAGTTTTTTTTTTTAATATTTCATTAAAAAAAGAAATTTAACCAGTAATTCTGAGCTGACTGTGAGTAATTTGAAGGTGAGGGGCCAAGATATAAAGATAAGTTGAGCACTTATCTTTACTACTTATGACCTATTAGAGAGACCAGAGTACTTGGGAGTTGGAAGCTGGGAATGAGATTGGACAAGTGCTGGGTTTTGAACGGATTAAGGAAACAAAATAAGACGTTAACGAGGGACCATTTTTAAATGCCAGTGGCATCCTGTGTGATTGTTCGCCTTGGGAAGTCTGAATCCTTATACAAGTCAGTCAGTAACACTAGTAGTGTCTTGTAATTTGAACACTAGTTTAACATTAGCAAATTTTTGCTCAGGGGCCTTTGTAGGAACTGTCAAATCCTTTGCACCTTCATGCAATTGATGAGTTAGGTCATACAAGAAAAACCAACTTCTAAAACAAATACAGTTTTTGACTAAACATATTTCTTCTGTACAGACCTAGATGCTGTGTCCATGTTTAAATGTTATCTAGCCTTGAAATGTCATTTCCTTCAACAGCATGCCTTTCTGTATTTGTCAGGCCAGAGAACTTCTTGTTTTACTTCTTACCTCAGTTTTTGTTCTTTGTTGTTAGTAGTATTGATAGTATTATTTAATCAGGAAGGAGAAATACTGTTTGGACGTTTTCAAATGCCTCAAAACTGTTAGGTTACCTAGAGGAATGAGTAAGATTTGTACGACTTCCACCCCGTTGGATCACCTCAAGAACATCTCTGTGCTGTCATCCACCCTTCCTTGTTTTAGGTTTCTGAGTGTTAGAAATAACTTCTTATTGAACTTGATTTATTTCCCCTCTTAAGTTTCACTTACTTGTCTTTGCCTGTCTAGGGCACTATATACATGAAACTTAACTCTTCTTACACACAGTAACTCTTAAAATGATTGAAAGTGACTGTTAAATCCTGCTTGAGTCTTTTTGCCACAAAGGGGGAAAAAAAGCCCTAATTCTCAAACCGTATGCACATGACATGGTTTACAAGACCTTTCTCCGTGCACATTGCTAAACTCATGACAAAGTCTGTTTGTCAGTAACCTCTCAAAATACAGTGGCCAAAACTGACTGACGGCCTCAGATGTGGACTGCCCATTGCTGAAGACAATGAAGCTATTATCTGGATGCTGTGCTTCTGTTAAAACAGCCTGAAATTTATATCACATTTTTTGGCGGCAGCATTATCCTTTGATCATATTTAGCTTATGGTCAACTAAAACGTTGTCTCTCTTTCATGTGGACTGCTTGAAGTCTGGCTTTCTCAGTTTTTACTTGCAAGTTGATGCTTTGAAAATAAATGCAGGATATGATGTATTACATTACCCTGAAAGTTTAAGTGAATTTTTTTAAATCAAATTTTATCTCATTTTGACTATCCAGAGATATAGCATTTGTATAAAAGAGCACAGTTTTCATGGTGCTCTCTCATATATTTTTATTTAATCTTTACAGCAACCATCCCAGAATCAGAAAAGTGGCTTTCTGCTAAGTCAGTTATTGGCAGGTGTGGTACTTGGTCACAAGGGTTTTGGTTCCAGATCCCCCGTTCATCTTAACCACTGTTCACTTAGTGAGCATTTAGCGCGTCCTCTGCCATGTGGAGAAGGAAATGGCAACCCACTCCAGTACTCTTGCCTGGAGAATCCCATGGATGGAGGAGCCTGGTGGGCTACAGTCCACGGGGTCGCAAAGAGTGGGACACTACTGAGCGACTTCACTCACTCACTCACTTTCGTGTGGCCAGCTCCGCGCAGGGCTGGTGCGTTAGTGAGCGAGACCGAGGACAGCGTCCGCCCTGTGGTGTATGAGGCTTGCTGTGTAAATAGTGCTGCCAGTTCCTGAGCACCTTCTCCTTCAGAGGGCGCTGTGGTGGACTGTGTGATCGTTCACGGTGTGTGTTGCCTCTCTCCTAGGGTCCTCTATATCAGAGGATTGTATTTCCCACTCTGTTGACATCAGGTTTGGACGCTTGGCTTTCCTAGACTGATACAGTGTTAGAGGAAGTGGCATGTCCCATGTTTGAGCAGATGTTTTAGATTCTGTTTTGCGGTTCTGCCAATGGCTCTCTTCCTTCTGTCATGGAACCAGCCTCCCTTAGCTGGGGCTGGTCCCAGAATGACGGAGCTTCAGACAGAATTCCTGAATGATGGAGCAGAGCTGAAGCCGATTCACGGTTGACATCTAATGTAAGTGAGAAATGAACCCTTGTGTTGGAGGCACCATGATTTTGGAGCTGTTTGTTAGCATAGCATCATGTATCCCAAGCAGACTGTGATACTGACATTCAAGGCGCTGTTTGATGATGATTAAGACTTAAGCCTTGTTCTCAAGGAATGTGCAGTCTTGGCGGGTGCAGTAAATTCCTGTCAGTTACTGTAGATGAGGAAGAGGAGAGTATGTGTATGGAAAGGTCTTTGAAGCTGAGGATCTTTCCTGACTCTGCTTCATCTCTAGGCTGAATCAGTCAATATGTTTTAAATTCAGAGTCTAAGGTCCAGTTACTCACAGTCACAACTTCTATCCAGAATTTGATAAGCATGCTTTCTGTGTCTTGGTTCAAATCACCTTTTTAAAAACAAATGTTCAAGAGGATGGGCTTTGACAGAATAGTCATTAGAAACTTCCTTCCTAAGTCTTATTAGTTAGCATTCACTAGGTAACCTAAGAACCTGCCTAGTTGAACTATTTCCCCAACGTATCCATGAAAGTATCATGAGATCCTCGGCCCTGTTGGAATTTTATTTGTCAGCGTTCAGATTTTCCATTGCCACTGCCGCGTGTACCTGGTTTTGCATGGGTTTTCATTTAAAAACGAAGCCCAGGCTGGGATTCTGTGAGGAATTTCCTTACCTGAGAAGCTGAGGGATGCATGGCCAGGGTTCAGGGGAGCTCTTGAAACCTTTGAAAAAATTACGCAGAAAATTTTCTGTAAATATATATACCTTGTTCTGAGCTGTAGCTTTCATTAGATTATCAAAGAGAATTAATGATTCCCCTTAGAAGGTTGCAGCCACTGTTGTGGCGTGAGAGGAGAAGTGGAACGAGGATTGAGAGGGCGTGAGTGTGTAAGGGACGGGGGCCAGAACCCAGGAGAAGGGCCGAGAAGGGAAAGGGAGCAGGGCTGAGGACCGCGAACACATACAGTGTTTCAGAAGCCAGTTCCTCATTAGTCAGGTTGTTACAAATCTGTTCTAGGATTTTGCAAGGATTCTACTTCCATTCTCACGGCACTTATTTGTGATTCCTTGGAAATTACCCAATTTTCAGATACATATAATATTTTATGGTATAATTTTTCTCAGTCTATAAATATTAATTTAAAGCAGTTCCTTCTTCTGTTCCCATCTCCTTCCTATCTTTGGCTTTGATTTTTTTTCTTTCATTCTTTTTTACCCCCGCCCCCCCTTAATCCTTATTTACCCTGCTCAGATTAAAGATCATTCTTATTTAAGAAGGCTGACTCAAGATAGAAACTGTTCCTTAGGTTATCTGTTGATAATTGACCCCAAGTCAGGAGATAGCCTTTGTTATTCTTTCTTGTTGGGAAGGCTTCCCCCACCTCACCCCACCTCAGGATCTTAGTTCCCCAGCCAGGGATCAAACCCTGGGCCACAGGACTGAAAGCACAGACTCCTCTAACAACTGGACTACCAGGAAATTCCTGAGGAAGGCATTGTTAAGTTAAAAAATTTTTAACACTTATTACAAATATCTTTTAAAAATGTATTGAGATATTGTCATACAGTTAACTGCACATATCAAAAGTATAATTTGATAAGCTTTGACTTAGTTTATACCCATAAAACCATACCTGTAGTCAAGATACTGAGCGTATTTGTCACCCCTCAGTTTTTTTAGTCCCTCTTGGTAACCTCCCCCCACTTTATTACCCAGGCAACTACTGTTTATTTTCTTTTTCTTTAGTTTAGTCAGCATGTCCTACAGGATGCACTCTTTTTTTAAATTTAACTTCTTTCACTCAACATGATTATTTTGAGATGTATCCATTTTGTAGTGTGTATTAATAGTTTATTCCTTTTTTAGCTAAAAAATATTCTATTGGATGGATACATACTATAATCTGTGTATCTGTTCACGTCTTGATGAGGGGGGTGGTGGTTCTGGTTTTTGGCTTTTACAAGTAAAGCTGCTGTGAACATCCATGGACATACCTTTATATGAACATATGCCCTCATTTCTCTTGGCTAAATTCCTAGGAGTGAAGTGGCTGAATAATATGGGGGGGCTGGGGAGACAGGGAAGAAGAGGTTGAGAAAGCAAGAGAGGTTTATTGTAAGAAATTGGCTCACAGGATTGTGGGGGCTGGCAAGTCCAAAATCCATGGGATGGGCCAGCAAGCTGCAGCTGGCAGGGAAGTTGCTGTTGCAGTCCTGAGTCCAGCATCTATAGGACTGGCCCAGAGTCTGGGAGTTCAGGCAAGATTTGTGTCCCTGTCTTGACACAGAATCCCTTCTTGCCCAGGAAGCTGCAGGGTTTTGCTTTGAAGGCCTTCAACTGATTAGATGTGGCCCACCCACATTGTGGAAGGCAATCTTCTTTACATAACATCAGCTAATTGTGCATGGTAATCACATCTGTGAAATACTTTCACAGCAACCCCTAAACTAGTGTTTGACCAAACACCTGGGCACGAAGCCTAGCCAGGCTGACACAAAATTTAACCACTACAGTCCCTAAATATTTCATGTTTTTAATGCTGTTATAAATTTTTATTCATATTTTTAAAAATTCAGTTTCCGATTGTTGCTAGCTCACTAGCATGCTGTTGGTGTTTTCTTCTTTGTTTTTGTAAAATTTATTTTTTGGCCGTGCCACACAACCTGTGGGATCTTCGTTCCTCAACCAGGAATTGAACCTGAGCCTCTGCAGTGAAAGCACAGAGAACTGGACTGCCTGGGAGTTCCCTGTTGTTTCTTTTAACTGGCCTCCTTTATACTACTCTTAAACAGATAAGTGTTAGTTTTTTCATTCTAGTTTAGGATTACCTTCCATCTTTTTAGACATATCCTTTAAAAATAGAAATTATTTTAGACGCTTCATAATGTCATTACTTCTCCCTTCTCTTATTTATTGGAATCATCTGACAGGAATGGCAAGTTCATTTTAATAATCTTGTCTTACCTTATTTGAGTCATCCTTTTTATTTTTCTTTAATCATAGGATTATAACAATTCTTAAATATTTTAAAGATTTTAAATGTAGGTGGATTTAGAGTCTAGAACCTAGAAAATTTCAGAGCAGAGGCACTGACACCCAGAAAGGAAACAGAAAATTTGGGAGAGAAGATTCAGGCTCATATTTTAGTCATCACCTTTATGCCATTCGCTTTGTGATTCACTTTTTGAGCCTCAGGTCCTCATCTGTAAAATGGAATAAATAACATCGATTTCCATGGAGCCATTGTGAAGTTAAGTGAGCAGTTTTGTGTGAAGAGGCTGGAATCGTGCTTTTAAACATAATAGCTCCCATTACTATTAGCATTTTATTCAGCAAATGTTTGATACTTCTATTTACATTTTTTAGAATGAATTTTGCAAGAAGTTTGTCAGATTCTCCGCCAAAAGCTTGCAGACACTGTTCCATGCTCTAGAACTGTAGGAGTTAAAAGGATGAGCAGGGTTCCTGTTCTCACGAAGGTTCAACCTGTCAGGCTCTGACAGGACAGGTAGACAGCAAACTAGTAAAGGAGTGAGCAGAGGACAGCATCTCAAGGCGGGATGAGAACTGTGAAGAGCAGCGGGGGGGGTGCAGTGACGTGGGTGGGGGCAGCCCCGTCCGTGGGCAGGCTGGGGAGACCTCTCTGCCGAGATGACATTGAAGTCCAGACCCCGCCTGTGGAGGGTGTGAAGGAACCAGGCATGTGAAGGGCTGTGTAACAACTGGTATGGCAGAGAAAGTGCAGAGCCTCTGCAGGGGGAGGAAGAGAGAGGAGCCCCAAAAGCTGGCGCAGAGGAGTGGGGGAATCAGAGAGGGGACGCGCGTTCCACGCCAAGCACGGGGGAGGCCTTGGACGGGTTCTCGGAAGGGAAGTGACCTGATCGGGGCGTTGTTGCCGTGGGCGTGTGGGGACAGGAGCCCAGCCCTGAGGCACCAGCTCGCTGCATATTTCAGTGTGACTTGGATTTCCAGTTGCCTCAGAAACATTAAACTACATATTTTCCCCGATATAAAGATCCCAGCCAGACCCTGTCAAAGCCAAGTGTGTATTGTCTAAAGCAAATTCTGTTTTAAATCTTCTCAATTTTACTAAGATTTATTATATACTTGCATGTATTTTCAAAAATAGTGTTTTGGGGATTTTTTTCCTTTTCAAGCTCATGTGGCAATTGATTGGCATCGTAGTCAAGGCTCAACCTTGGGGTCAGATATCAGCATAATTATTGACCACATGGAAGCATTTGGCAAATATTAATATCAACAGATCTTTATTACTAGAATATGATTCCCACGTAGAATCATGGAACCAGTGAACTTAAGAATTTGTTGGTCTCGATTCCTTCCTTTTATAGAAGAGACAGCTTGCATCCAAAGAGGTTAAATGGTTCACATTACATAAACATAAAAAAAATAAGCCTGGTTTATGTTATCCTCCCTTGATCTAAGGTGAGAGATTCTTGAGACAAAATATGGAGCCAGTAAAGACGCAGACATTAATTTTCTTGTTGTTTGCTGCCGCCTTCTCTGTTGCTCGTTTATTTTATACCTGTGCTGTTTTACACTTACCCCTGGACTAAGGATATTGGAATGAATCAGACAGCCATTCCGTAGTGGGAAAATAGGGAAACAGGCAAGTAAACAAGCAGTTGCCATACATGTCACATGTCACAGTAAAGCCAAGCTTAGCCCATGGGAGCGTAGCCTGTTACGATGGCCACGTCTGTGAAGTGTGGCCCCAGGTTCAGACTCTGTTCACCTACAGAGCTGGAAGTGCTTCGGCCCACCTTTTAATACAGTGAGCATTATATTGCCTTAGCTGTTTGACCTTTCTTCTGGTTTCTTGCCTCCCATCCATAGCCCTGGGCTAAATGTAGTGAGTTCCGAGGTCAGGCTGTGTCTGACCAGTCCATATCTGACCAGTAAGACTTGTCTTGATACAGCCCTGCTCTGCCCCTGCCACTTGCTCAATATGGACCCACAGCCAGTGGTAAGTGACAGCTTGTCTTATTTTAAATAGAAACCCATTTAGAGACTAATTTAAGAATAGTTGAACTTGATGTAGTTCCTCTCTCAAGTGATGCAGATTTTGTTCTTTATTTTTGAAAAATTCTTAAACAGAAACAATGACTTTCTTTTTTTTTGGTTTACTCTGGCTCATTTGCCTTTTTGCTGTGTTTTATGTGGGGAGAGTGGCCATTCCTAAGAAAACTAGCACATGAAGTTCATTGTCATCTTACACCATGCTCTCTGTCTTAAAATAAGGCTCCAGAAATGCATTCAGAGAACAGGTAGAGAAAGCAGCGCTTCTCTGATTGTGAAGAAACAGTAGTTTCCTGTTAAGCCTTTCTCATTCAAGAGCTTATAATTTTCTGTAAAAGCTAAACATTATCCCTTGGGCGGGTATGTTTTATTCTTGGCTCTGATTCTGTGTTAGAAAGTTTGATTTAAAAGGGAAGATATTAGCTTTTTGTCTCCCACACAAAGAATGTTCTTATTTGTCTTTATTTTTGGTAAGATTCAGTTTCATCCTCCTGAACCAGGACTTCCTTGGCAGTCCAGCGGTTGAGACTCTGTGCTTCCACTGCAGCAGGGCACAGGTTTGATCCTTAGTCAGGGAACTAGGATCCCATATGCCACACAGCGTGGACAAAAAAACTGAAAACAAAAAAATACTCCGAGCTTGCCTTAGTGTGAAGAGTAGTGTCAATATCTTTTATCTGCAAAAAAGTATCTTTGCCATCCTATGTGTGTATTTGTGTGTGTCTGTGTGTGTATAAAATCAAAACCTGCAAATACGGTACATGTTGTTGAGGGTATTAATGAACTCCTGATGACTATATTGTATTTGCCCCGGGTGTTAGATGACAGCCATTTTTGACAGTCCAGTGTGGTAGGTGATATGGCATTCTCCATATGGGGATAAAATGATCCATCTCTATTATCCATCTGCTCGATTATCCTCCTAGTCCCCTAGATGGGAACTAGAATTTTAGATGTGTGCACTGAGAAAATGGAACTCAAGTTGTGTAGCTCAGATGGTAAAAAAGCTGCCTGCAGTGAAGGAGACCCAAGTTCTATCCCTTAGTTGGTAAGATCCCCTGGAGAAGGAAATGGCAGCCCCCTCCAGTATTCTTGCCTGGAAAATCCCATGGACAGAGGAGCCTGATGGGCTATAGTCCATGGGGTCACAAGAGTCAGATGTGACTTAGTGATTAAACCACAATAGCAGCCTAAAAAACAATAAAACCAAATTGTGTATGAATAGTAGTTTGTCCTCCTCTATCTTGTGTACATTGAGAAACTGAGCTATAGGGGTATTTTTAATGACTGGAAGAAGCTGTTTGTAGTGAATGATTTTAGCTTGTACAGAAAAAAAAGTCTCCAGGTATACTAACACTAACGCTGTCAGCTCTGAAGGTCTCTGCAGTGATCACTCCTCCTGCTCGGCGACAGCAACAGCACGTAGCGCGGGGGAGAACCGCCTCTGGAGCCAGGCTTCAGGGTCCAGAGCCCAGTCCCCGAGCTCCTGTGTTGCTCTGGGCAGACTACTTTCTGTCTCACACTCCTTTCCAAAAAGGGGATAATACTAGTACTTCCCTCACGGTGCTAGGAGAATTAAATGAGTTAATATATGTGAAGCACTTAGAACACGAGGTAAGTATCAACTATTATTGATGCTTTTCTGCCATACATTTTAAGTGGCCAGTTTTCATAGAGTTTGGCATTTGAACGGGGCTGAAAGAATAAATAAGGTTTCCAAAAATGAAATGTAAAGAATTTAAAATGGGGAAAGCTGTGGGGGGAGGGGGAGAGGAAGAATGCTAAGAGGAGGTAAAAAGTCTTTTCCCCTCCTTTTTGTCTCCCGTTTATTGCTTACTAATTTTACACCTGCCGCAGAGCTCAGCATTGATGAATGTTACGTAATCTTATTCAGCCCTCATGAAAACCCTTGCCAGATAGGTGTTTTTAAATCTCATTTTACAGATGGGAGAGTAGCCATAGAAAAGTCAAGTCACCAGGTTAAATACCTGGCCTAGTTCTGACTGTAAAGCTCAGGCTCTTAATTATTATCCAGTCCTTCCTTCCTAAGAGCAGGCTATTAGAAGACGACTCCAGAAAATATTTATAAAACGATGAGTGCTCTGTGGTTGGAGCACAGAGTGGTGCTGTCAGGGGCGCACGTGATCCCTTTGTCCCAGCGAGAGACTGGAGACCGTGTGTGCGATCGTCGCAGAAGATGGACGAGAAGCTCGCGTGCCCGCGCGTGCTGCCTGCGTCGCCGTGCCCGTCATTCCAGCAGCGTGGAGGTGCGTGTTTGCTCCCAGCTGAGAATGACAGCGTTGGGTTGTTGAGGTCTTTATTATTTTTCTTATGAGAAATTGCACACGTTTCCCCCGCGACATCCCGATTGACCCCTTGGACTCGAGTGCTCTTCACTTCCTTTTGTTGCCTCAGATTGACGGCTGTTTGAACACCCTTTTCAGTTCCCTACCTACATCTGCTTCCCAGCCTGGAGCACTTTTTGGTTTCATGCCCCCTCCGTGAGGTCTGTTGGGAATACAGTGAGGACGATCGTAATTCCGTTACTGTTATTCCTTCCGTCCCCTGACTGTACTTTGTCACACTGTCTTTTGAACCTTTAATGGAATCTGTCATTTCATCCTCAAACTTTCCTCTCCAATAGCTCACTGGCCTTGATTTGAATTTTAAGTTGTTCTGTCCCCACGTACTACTTCCTTCCATTAATTAGCTGATGGCTGTTTTTTTCCCCCTTTAGTGTTCATGCCTTTTTTTTTTTTTTTTTTTGTCTAAAACTCCCCTTTCCAGAAGACACAGCCAACAACTCAGGACTAGGCTTTATAAAACTAGAATCAGACTAAAATGAACTAGAATCCTGGTAGCTAGTATCTTTCCCTAGAATTTACATCTTTTTCTCCGCTTTTAAGGGATAGAAAAAAAGAGAGAACATTTTCTGAAAACAAATACCAGAGATTCAGCCGAAAATTTCAAAAGAAAAAGCAAAAACATTCAGGATTTATCAGTGAACCATTAACGTCTGTTACATAGCCTCCAAGAAACCATGAAGGTTTTTACTTACAAGTCAATCTCATGTCTATACCTTTTACTTATTTCTTTTCATCATCATGAAACAGGCCTTCATGACTTGTCTGGACTGTGGCAGCAGTCTTAACTGCCGGTTCCCTATCCTTCCCACCTCCCCAGGTCATCATCCATGTCGGCAGCATTCTGATGTTTCTTAAACAGTGATCTAATCTCGTGCCTTAAAAGTCTCCTTTGGCCTCTCCTTGCCTTCGCTCATGTTTAAATCCCTAACATGCCTCATGCAGCCTTGTAGCCTGCTTCAGAGGGGTGCTCCATGGAAACAGGTATTTTATTCACTGTTCCCCCCACACCTAGATCAGTGCCTGAAACAGCCCTTCATGCCCTGAGTTCACTAGGCCAGGGCTTCCCCAAAACAGGTCCTAGGTTTGCCTCTCACAGGTCACAGGTTTGTTGAGAGGTGCTGGTCTGTGCCTTCCACCTTTGGGATGGCCAGGTGGAGCCTGGCTCAGCCAGGACTCAACTGAGTAATGGGAATCTCAAGTCTGCACAGTGGCGGTGACCTGCCGAGCACGGGCAAGGAGGTGCTCTGCCACCTGCACAGCTACTATAGCCGCCCACTGCAGAGCATCCCGCTGTGGGTGAGGGGCCCGGGGCTGCTGGCGGGTTTATGATCCAGGGGCCTGAGCAGCTCAGCCAGAGGTGCTGCTACTCAGAAGCAGGGGTGGGCTCACAGGAGGCCAGTCAGGGGCGTCTGCTCTGTCTTCACTCCCACAGGATACGTTTCAGTGCTTCTGTGGGTGCTGTTCCCATTTAGTAGCATTCAGGTTAGCCACGGGCTGACCAATCCACTAGCCGTGAAAAATATAATTAAAATCAGGCTTATCTTTTATACTTTTAGGAAGTCTTTCCTAACCTAAACATGAAAACTAAGAGTATTGTTTATAGTATTATTGTCCTTACGATGGCTGATGGAAGGGCCCAGTTAGCCCTGTTTGGTGTGAAATAGGCCACTGTTGTTGGTGCTCTTTTGTATTTATTTTTTGCCCAGGCCAGTGAATGTCACATCAAAGAGAATTCTGTAGAACCCTGTCGTGTTCCCACAGACCATGATCCTCATGGTTGTCCTGTCTTTCAGATGCATACTCAGGAGGAAGGTTTGCAAGAAAATGTAGATGCAAACCTGAAACGCTTGTCAACATCTGTACAGTGCTTTATTGTTTCAGATATGCTTTTATGCTCACATAATTTTGTTTAAACTTCACAACCATTCTGTGAAAGGTTTTTTTTTTAATTTCACATTATAGGATTTTCTAGTTTTGCAGATTGAAAAACTTGTTCTGAGTAAAGTAACTTAAAGTCACACAGCCAGTATATCAATAGAAGTGCAAAGATTTGACTGAGCACGTGTGACTGTAGGGACACAATGTAAGCAGACTTTATGGAAGATAATGACTGGGAGAGTCATTCATACCTCTTGTTCTTAGAAGAGGATTCTTCTTCTCAAGTAGAGCTTTAAGTAGATTTCTTACTAGAAAAGGGAAAATTGAAAACAGTATTTAAAACTCGGTAGATATACATGGATCATCTCCGAAGACTGAAACAGCTTTGACACTAAGACATTCACAGTGAGATGCATGACATCCACTTGTGTTTCACGTGTAGAGATATGTCTGATATATAAGTGTGTGGATACATATTCTGTGTCACTAAGGCTCACAGTTAGGGTCTTAGATCCTTATTTGCTGAAATCTCCTTTTGCTTGTATGTCGAGGCCCAAGTTGGCAATTGTCCTTCCAGGTGTGGATTTTGAAAATAAAGTCCACTTGTTGAAATGTGACCTGCCTCATCATGATGCATTCATATCCAGGATTATGGGAAATTTTCAGTGTCGTAGTTTGGCTGATGGTATCCATGAGCCATGGAAAGCACTCTCAGACGAAGCAAGTTAGCAGTTTTGGGTGCAGTTCATGGTGTTTATCTAAGTCTGTAAAGCAGAGTTCGGAGCCTCTTGCATCCTGTTGGCTGAAGAGACTCTGCCTTTCAGCACTTACCTGAGCGCTGTGGAACCACAGACCTGCTCAGCTTATCCTGATTCAAGTGGTCTTAATGCTTGGGGTCGGCCCCGTGTGTCACTGGTAACTGATTTTTGCCCCCGTTTGTGACCTGGGACCTTCAGTGGATGGTATTTTGGGAATCTAAAAAGATCCTTAAAAATCATGAGACTCTAAGAAGCTGGCTGCCATCAGTTCACTGTCAGTGGTCAGAGAATTTTATTTTGAAAAATACAGGGAATTCCCTGGCAGTCCAGTGGTTAGGAATTTGAGCGCCCACTGCAGGAGGTAGGGGTTTGATCTTTGGCCAGGGAACTAAGATCCTACATGCCATGTGGTGCAGCCAGAAAATTTTGAAAACTTTTTAAAAATTAAAAAAATACAAACTTGTGACTGCCCTATAGTTTAATACAGTGTTTGGTCGTTTTGTCCAGAACACTGCCCTGCCCTACCTCCCCCAGGTGGTTTTTCGTTTGTTTTGTTTGCCTGTGCTTCAGGACGTATGGAATCCCGGTTCCCTGACCAGGGAGCCAACGTGCACCGCCTGCATTGGGTGCGCAGAGTCTTAACCACTGGACCTCCAGGTCTCTCCCGTCCAGGTTTAAAGCATTCCTGGGCAAGCTTTTCTTTTCGAGTAAGTACATAACAAATCAGTGGTTATATGTAGATATATGGCACCCCTCTCATGGAAAGCTCTCTTTGTTCACAACAGTAATGGAGAAAATGCGTAATTACCCTGAAATGGTAAACTAAATTAGCCATTAACACTTCCTGGGATTTCAGTGTAACCTCCTTTCTCCACCCAAAAGGCAACATGAGTTCAGTCCATAATATCACTGATCCTTCCCCCCCCCCTTTTTTTTTTCCGTTTTTTACGTGAATAGTTTTTTGGGCTTTGATCTGTAATGGCGATTAAGGTAACAGATTAGTCCTTGCCTGCCCAGGACTGTCTGGGTATTAAAACTGATAGTCCCTTTCAGTCCCAGACAAGCCCTAACACAGCGCTGTGTTGTTAGTGGGCTTTGGCCATGTTTTTGGAACTACGGTACCACCTAGATCAGTGGTTAGGAGAGTTTAGTGTGCCTCAGAACAACTTGGAAGGCTTGTAAACACTGATTTCTGCATCTGATTCCCCCTAATTCCTGATCTAGTGGGTTTGGGTAGAAGCCTGAGAACTACTTTTCTTACAGTGTCATGGGTAGTACTGATGCTGCTGGTTTGGGGTTGAGCCATGTATATACCATGTGAGTATATGATGATGTTTTATTAAGCTTTGTGGAGAAAGGAACTGGTTCTCTGCCTTGCAAGCCTAAGCGCTGACTACCCCAAAGGGTGTTTGTGTGTCTGAGCAGTGATCATGCAGTGCAAAAAACAACCCATCCTGTTGGAAGTGACAGAAGTGGGGGACAAGTTAAAAAAAAAAAAGTCAAAACAGGTCATTTTTACACAAACATGTGTCAGTATATACACACACATATGTATTTTATAGTAAGTTTTCTAGGTAAACTTTCATTTGATAATCCGTTTGAATCTCATAAAGTATCTGACATGGGTAGTTGCTTCCAGAGAACACATAATTCATTATTATAGCAGAACCGATGTAAGCTGAGTGGAGTAGAGATGATGATACCCACCCTGCCTGCCCCTCGGAGCTCACCATGAAAACCCACAGGGGAGGTGTGAGCACACCATGCAGATGTCAGATGTCATGGCGACGATTTCCGTGCTTTTCAGCGCTCTCCTCTTCATCATCTCACTGGTTGTCTGGTGTTCAGTTTGCCAGGCTGGTCTGTCCTCAGATGTGGTCACCTTGTAGATGATTCCTTGAGAGTGGCTCACAGTCAGTGAGTCAGTGGCTGAGCTTGCTCAGACCACCTGTCCAGTTTGTACCGTCTTCCTCATCTGTAAACACCTGCTCTACTACTAACCTCAGGACTCTAGTTATACGGCTAACTTGAGAAATCATGTGAAAGCACGTTCAAGCCTCTGTTCCCAATGGCAATTGGCAATAATGAGTAAATAATAAATAAGCCTCATAGAACAAGAGGCGTATTGTTTTGTGCTAATGCCAAGAGTAAGAACAGTTTGCTCTCAAATATGAAATAGATTTGTGTCAAGTGTGGAAGTTGTTATGCACACCAAAACATGTTCATCTTTAGCCTCAGCTATACCTTCATTAGATTCAACCTGCTTACTCTGTTGTTAATGATGAATACAAGAACGAAAAGAACATTTGTGAAATACAGATTACATATTGTAATTACAGTGTGTGTCTAGATACTTTGTAATTATAGAATATTTCATAATTCATTTTATTATAACATAATTATTCAACTTCTATACATTTAGTTTTCAGCTGTCTTCAAGAACACATCATAAATAAATTACAGCATTTGACAAAATCCCCTAACAACCCTGAATAAAAGATTCTATATATTATATGTGAGGATTAAATATAGTAGCTCTGATAAAGATGTCAGTCTTTTGATCAACCTTTAAAAAAAAACAAAAACAGGGAAATTGTTTGAAGGAGAGACTTGCAATCGCTGGTTCATTGCAACTCAGTATGCAGTATCCTAATTAGTCAAGTATCGTGTGCCTACCTGGGCATGAAATAATTTTTTTTTCCTAATTTAAACCTGGAAATTTTCAATTGTAGAACAGCTTGAATAGCCTTTGTTGGAAATAGCCACTGGGTTCTTTTTTTTAAGTATTTGTCTTCAGAAACAATGAAGGTCATCTTGTATCCATAGAGACCACATGCACTTTCCTCATTATTTCTAGCATTGTTTCTGTAATGGGTAGTTACTTATGACATTTAAAGCAAAAAAAAAATTTCACAAAGCAGCATTAAATTTACCACAGTAAATATCCAAGACCGAAATCACTTACTCTATAGTTTCTCAAAGAAATTAATTAGAAAATTAGTAGCCTTTCAAAATTGTGTGTATTGATGTATTCAGTAGTTATCCTGTAGGGTGTCTGTGTTCATTTCTTGGAAATCACTGAAACTTAATTGTATACTCTAATTGTTTTAACTGGGTTTTTTTTTTTTTTTAAGAAACAGTAACTTCACATACTTTAGATGAAAGTAACGCTTGGTTTTGGTGGAGTGCCGATTTTTTTCACATGTCACCTAATCTTCATTCTGTCTTTCAGGAAAGTGGTGTGGTAACAAAACGATTTTAACGTATTGCTGCTTTATAAACAAAGCCAAGGTCATGAGTTCATTTTCTTATTACCTACCTTGCTTTGTTATCTCCATGGACTGTATATGCATCTCTAAGCTAACTCAGCTGGGGACGGGCGAAGAAAGTATGAGAGTCTTAGTACAGATGCACTGCCAGTGAAACCCACTGTATTAGCGACCTAGATTAGGATGCTTTTGTTAATGGAAGAGTCACTTTTAATGATAGAATCAGCGCAGCAGGCATACCTTCAGACTGTTTCAGGCACAGGTATGGTCTCTCTGATTATTCGGATTGTCATTCTGGTGTGTTTATTATTAATTCTGAAACTCTGGGTTCCAGGAGAGAAAACTTCATTTTTTGCACATATCAAATAGAAAGTGTATCTTCGTATAGAATAACTGGGTCATATCGTTAATGTTACTAATTTGCCACAATAACTTTACAATGCATATTGTCTTTTGTAATTTATTTAGGAAAAATTGCTGTTGATAAACCACTTATCTCTTGCTAATGAATTCATTAACCATATCAATATTTTTGTCCCCAAATGTCACAGATAGCATTCAGGACGAAAAGGCCTAACAAGCATTTAGAGATGGTGACCAGCAATACTTGTGTCGATGCCTTCTGTTAACTTGTGCAGAAAGTCTGTTGTTGTAAACATCCCCGACTGGAAGCTGTACCACACTGCTAAGCTTTCAGTCAGATGTTTGCTGCTACCGGCTATTCGCAGACGTCATTTCAGTGTAATTACATCTAAGAGGTAGAATTGGAGCGGGGCTGGGGGTGCCTGTAAAGGGTGTCGGTGAACACCAGGAATCTTTGGGGTTCTGCCTTCACTGCACTCTGTGTGAATGCGTGTTTCATGCCGAGTAGTGTGGGATGCTCTCCTCAAAACAGGATATCCTGGAGCGGATGCCAGCCTAGCTTCCAGACTTTAAGATGCTGCTGCTGCTGCTGGGCCTTAGAGAATTCTGTTAAAAAAAAATTTTTTTTTTTTCCACTATGGGTTCTTATTTCTGTTTTTACCCTGTCAGTGAACTCACATTCTTTATTGCCTTTCCAAGTAGGCTAGAGTTTGACTTCCCAGCAGTTCAGAAGACTGATTTCCTCCTTTAGAAATTCTGTAGACTTTCTTGAGAGTAAATTTATCACCACCGCCCCACCCTACTGCCCAGCAGTATATAACCTAGAAATTTTCAGTTTTCTCTGTAGTGAAGAAATGTGTGTATAAACTTTGTCTCTTGCCTCTCAACAACCCCCCACCCCAGCTTCCTGTTCTCCACCCTGAGTGACGTCACAACTCCTAGTCAGAACTGTCCTCTAAAAACTTTTGCAGGACCTCAAACTACTGAGCCTTCTTACAGCATTCACCGTTGGTTATATTTGTCTCCGTTTATTGAGTATGTTTTCCTGCGTATTCTCAGGTCACTGCTTGGCGTTTCTCTTCCTCATTCGCATGTCGCTGCCTTGTGAGCAGATGCACTGAATCTATTTGTTTGGGTTTCCCCACAGAGCTGAAGAATACAGGGCTTTTCTCACAGCCGACATTCAATGCACACTGTTGATAATGTATGATTTTACAACAGCTCTTTCTCCGAGTTTTGAAAATTTGCTTTCTTACCTCTATTTGTCTTGTAGACACTGGGAAACATTTCTGTTTTATTGAAACCTTTCTCTTCAGTAAAGCTTTAGTATTTTTATCATGTATTAATATTAAACTGCTGAACATGTTACTGTATAGGGCTCAGTGCATAATTAAACCAAAAGGTAAAGCCCTTGGTAACTTTTTACATGCACATCTTCCTTGATTGGATCATAAGCTTTCTGAGAGTGAGGACATCATATCCTTATAATTATCCATTTTCCTGGCCATCAGCACCAAGTAGGGCACCTTGCGTGCACGGGGCTGCGCCAGCGATTTTGTTTTGCTGCAGGGGCTACTATGTCCTTTTACCTTTCTGCAGAGGAGCAGGTGACCGTTTGGGGCATCGTGTAGCTGCCCAGATGTGTTCCTGCAGCAGCCCCACTTCTTAAACACTCCTTCGCCAGAGTGCTAGTTTACAAGCCTGACGTGGCCAGCGTGGAGGAGGGGGAGGAGGATGGTGAGCTGCTTCAGACACAGGTGGCTCTGCAACTTGAAGTATGATTTTCAAGCTTGATGATTCACATGCAGCAAGTGTCCCTTCCTGCTGAACTCTTAATAAAGCAGGTTTCTTGTGTACTCCTTGACCCTCCAATGTAGGCCTCAGAGTCCAGATAGCAGCAAACGGATGGGGCCATTTGGGCTCTGAGAGCCCGAGGCATGTCCCCTCAAAGGGTAGAACGAGTCCTCTGCTAACAGGGTTGTTCTGTTAGACAAGGGACAGTGTTTCCTATGAAAAGTTGTGTTACACAGCCTTGAGATTCAGTAAGATGGATAGAAACTGCCCAGTTTAATAATTTGCCTGGCTGGATTTGAGAGGCTTGTTAAAATGAAAGCCCAGATCTGTGCTAAAAGGAGGATGCAGTTCTGGCACAAAGCTGTCACCCTCTGCCCAGCCCAGCCCCTCACCCCTGGCTGCAGGATTAATGTACAATCTGTGTTACATAACATTTGTTCCATGTTATTCTGCCCTGATGAGGTGAATCAGAGGCCATGTCAGCTTTAATTCTGGATGCCCTTGCCTCAGTGTACTGGAATACCACCTTATAAAAGTCATCTGCAGATGACTTCTTTATGTTTTAATTTGGAAGAACTGCCGACTTCCCAAATGACCTGCCAATGTAACAATTGACTGTATAGGACAAATGCTTTAAAATGTTTGAGCAGTAGTGTTTGCTAATAAACCTATAAGAGCTTGTCTCCCCACATTTTAACTTAGTATTGAGGAAGAAGTGTGTGGTCTTTATTGACAGGTCCTAAGAAGATTATTTTGATTGAAAGTGAAAGTAAAACATTTTTAGTTGCTGAATAGTATTCTGAAAATGACAGGCTTTTTTTCCTTAGCATTTGCTTTGACATTTCTAAGGGATTACTTTTTAAAAGCAAAACTGCAAAATTGTGTCTGCAAGTTCATTTCCAGTTAGACACATTTGTGTGCAGATATTCTCTGTTGAAAGCACACTGTTCGACAGGTCCTCATTGGTCTTGGTGCTGGAGTTCCTTTTACCCTGACTGGCTCCCTCCATTCCTCTGGATAAAGCTTTATTCATTGAGTGAATAAATAGAGGTACATTTGCGGTGCATATTCAGGAGGAAAAAAGTTTCAAGTGTGAGTCCGAACTTAATCACTTTTCAAAACTATGCTGTTTCAGGTTGTCTCTGCCAGTTTCCCCAGCCTGGTTCCTTACGAGCGGACAGTGTGGTGGGTGTTTTGATGTTGGGTGGGTTTCTTTTTTTCTTCATTCTGTAGCATATTACAAACTTCCTGACAATTTGATGTTCACTGCTATCTTTGCTCTGGCTCTCCAGCATGTTTGGTAACACCGTTACTAATGCATTGGTTTTCAAATAATAGCAGGTATCAGAATTACTTGGGAGAGATTGTTAATTAAAATACTGATTGCTGGGCCTTGCGAGACTTTCTCATTCAGTAGGTCTGTGGTGATGCTTGCTTCTCCTAAATGCCCACGTGCTCCGATGCTGCTGTCCTAAGTCTAGGCTTTCAGAACCACAGAGCTCATCTTCCGTTCGTCTCCCTGGTCAGTGGTATGGTGGCTGTTCAGTCATGTCCGACTCTTTGTGACCCCATGGACTATAGCCCACCAGGCTCCTCTCTGTCTATGGGACTTCCCAGGCAGGAAGACTGGAGTGGATTACCCCTTCCTTTGCCAAGGGATCTTCCCGACCCAGGGATGGAACTCATGTCTCTTGTGTCTCCTGCACTGACAGGTGGTTCTTTACTACTGAGCCACCTGGGAACCCCTCCCTGTTCAGTATCCATGCCCAATTAGCAACTGAAGAGAAATACTCATACAATCCCTAACTTAAAAACATACAGGTAATCCAAAAATTTGCTTTGAAAAAGATTTGTTGGAAACCTGAGACCCACTTTTCTCTCAGAGAAAGCATCATATTCATTGTCTAGCCCACGAAACCTGTTTGAATATATTTGCAAAGAAAAGCAGAAGGAAAAAAAATAGTGTTGCGGTGGAATACTTGAAGCAAAAAAACAGTATATTTGTAGAGAAAAAAAAAATGTGTGTGTTTAATCTTGAGAACTTGGGAATTTAATCAGAACTCCTGATTTAATCTTGGATCAGGAAAAGTGGCCGGAAGAGACAGGAGGTTCCAGAGGGCCCAGAAGGCCTGCGAAATTCCAGAGATCACTTTAGAGTTTGCTGGCAATAATTCTGTCATTTAATTTTACTTCCAAGTTTGAGGATTTTTCTCTTCGAGGCAAGTGTATTGATTGGGCTGCTTAAAGTGCTTTCTAGAGGTATCAGTGGTAGTAGTTTCTTAATCAGAGGAATCCAGAGAGACGACGGATTCCTGGGAGGTGACTTAGCAACACTCGGGCAGGAGGAGGAGGACTCGATCAGGGTGTGGGAGACGTGTTCCTGAGGTGAACGTCCTGAGGCAGGAGCAAGGGAAGGAGATGGGGAGAGGCTGGGGGCAAGAAGGCTGCTGCGGGGCCCTGAGCTCCTCACAGGTGTGCTGCTAACTTTGTCTTCAACTTGAAACAGGAATCTCCTTCCTGAGGAAGAATGGATGCCCTATGCGCCATCCCAGCCATCAGGGAGGTTCCTGTAAATGCAGGTTGGCTTGTTTGAAAGGGAAGGCTGTAAACCCAGCCACACTTAGGTCTGGAACATTCATGAGATGTCTGCTTATATCGCCACCAGTTACGAGAAGAACATCACTTGGGCCTTTTCCCCTGCATTCTAAACCTTGTCTCAGAACTACCTCTTGATAGGACTTGTGCCTCATTCGTGTTAATCTTTGTGCCTCCTGTTCTTTTTTCAAAAGATTCTACAAAGTTATCTTTTTAAAAAAATCGTATAAGTTATTCGTCATATATCCCTTAATTTAAATTTGAGTCTCAAGGAAAGGACCAGTGCAAATACGGTAAAGGATTATGTAAGTCCTGCTTTAAACCAAGTTTCCAGTTCATGTAAACATCCTACACTCAGCTGTAACACTTGAGTCGGCTGGGAGGTGGATGTTTACTTCAGCTGACTTGGACTGTCAACCGTTAACACGGATAGAGGATTTGGCAAAAATAGTACACAGAGGCTTGATTTTCTTTCTTTTAATGTAGTTACTGTAAACTTTCATTACTGTCATATCTTTGCAGTTGTGCTCTTGTATCTCTAACATGACAGGAGATTCGGGGATTGGGCCAAGGAACGTCCTCACTTGGGTGGTGGCGTGCCGGCCGTGTGGAGCTTGTGGTGTGCGCCGACAAGCAGGGCCTCTGACATCAGACCCTTGGAGCCGCCTGGGCTGTGCCGGACAGTTTGCTGTGTGATTTGGAGGAGGGAAAGGCACTGCTTCACACCTCAGAGCTTTTCTCATCTGCAAAATAGGTATGGTATCCACTTCACAGGATCATTGTAAGGACCGAGCTCTGTGATGAGTGCAGAGTGGTTCATTAGTCAGCGCCTGTCACATTAAGTCCTGATAAATGCTAACGCGCTAGCTGTTGTTCTGCCAGCTATAATGCCTAATAATAGTACATAGCCTGTTTTAAGTGTTCAGTGAATAATTGCTGTTCTGTTTGAAGTAGATCAAACTCATTTTTATTTTAGCAATAAAGACGATACCAGCTTTCCGATTTAATGGAAATGGTTTGAAATCACTGTGATTTAGTGGTAGGGTTTTGAAGCCTAGCTTCTTGAACTCATATCATGGTACTACCACATACTAGGTGTGTTACTTTGGGAAAATTATTTCTACGTTTCCTCAGTCTGCTAAATTGGGATTATAACAGTACGTCCCTAATAGGATTGTTATGAGATTAAATGGGTTAATGTAATAAATAAGTTAATAGCAGTCAAATGTTATAATAATTCCTGGTACACACTAAGCTCCTGATAAATGGTAGCTATTATTACTGTTATTTCAAAAACATGTTTGTCATCCTTTTTTGTCAGAGCATAGTTGTGCCAAACATTTATAGATAATTTAAAGATAAGCTAACAGCTGATAATTAGTCCTAGATATATGTTGTTTGATTTAAATGATACTCTCATATTTCATGCTCTTATTGAAAAGACTCTACTTAAAATTAACTTTCTGTAACTTTGTTTTTCAGCCCCGTGAAATCACCTCTGCTTTTCATTTTTTGACGACACATTCACATTCTATATAGGTGAAAAACAAAGCAAACAACAGCCACAGAATCAAAAGTACTGAAGAAGGACATATTGTTTCAACAGCTTGGCAAGTATCCATAAACTTATCTATGCCTACATTCAGAATTTGAGTTCACATTTGATGCTTGTACTCAGGAAGATGCCTGTGTTTATGAAAAAGTCACAGTTAAATAAAACCATGAAGTCCAGGCAAGGAGACTTGTTCTTGAACAAGTGAGTGCTATCTTTCTAATTGTATTCTATTTGTTCAGTAAACTAAAGTTTTGTGTGTGTGTGTGTGTGTGTGTTTTAAAGTTTCTTTTTATTAAGTGAGAGTTATTCTGTTATGTACTTGGATATAAAACATATTTCAGTTAGTTTCACATTTTCATTTGAAACTTGTGAAATGCTTAAGTTATTTAATAATTTATAATACTTCAAGAGAAGTATCACAGTGCATTATGGAAGCATCATATAACCTAAGATAGTTTTATGAAATGTGTTTTTTCATATTTTCAGATTAAGCATATTTGGAGGTTCCCCATCAATTTATCTTTGAACTTCAGTGAATAAAATATAAAATTTTCCTTTCATATTCTCCAATATGAAAAAGCATTCATTTAGCATATCATTGTGGTTTAGGCTTCCAAACGTCCTATAGGTTAAATTCCTAATTTATAGTTTTTTAATTTATTGCTTGTTTCTTTTGTTTGATAGTCCTGTGTTTGTATCTTTATATTACACACTTTCCTGATTATATAGTAATATAATTTGGGCTATCAGCTTTGTCTCACTTCAGCACTTAGAAAAAGCTCTATGTGAAAGTTGAGTTGTAGTTGAGTCAAAAAGATTTTTTTCACGTGATCTTGTTTTAGTTAATACTATAAAGCATTCTGTTATACTGAGCTGTCTCCCACCTTTTAGATAATACATGCCTTGATTTCTTTAAAAACTGTACATTTATTAGAATTTTTTCTGATGAACATGTGCTTATAAGTTTTAAATGTTACAGAATCTGGGTAAATGTTAAAATGTTCCCATTTTCCCCCATTATTTTCCAGTTGTCATTTTTCATTTCATTGATTGATAAAGAACATAATACGATTGGATTTTTTATAATATTTGATATGTTCTGAAATGAAACTCCAGCTATTTTCTATCAAGTTTAAAGATTTGTTATCTCTCCTCATGATTATTTGCTATGCATTTGGCTTAAATTATTTAGCTTCTTCCTGTTTCATTACATCTTTCTCATCTCATCAGTTCCCAATAGTAGGATTCCGTGCTTCCAAGCAAATGTCTCCTATAGGCTTCAGTAGTTGAAAACTGTCACTTATAATAGGGAATCTGATACACATGAGTTTGCCTTTTAGGTCTATTCGTTTCAGTTGTTGTTTTTTTTTTTAAAGCAGTTTTACCTTTTGATAAAGGTAAAGTATTATTCAGTGGAAAATATTATGCACAATTATAATAAGCAATTAAATGATCTCTTTTCATTGTTAATGGCTTGATATTAAGGTTTGTTTGTTTTTAAACTAAAGAGATGATAGTATCAAATTCTGGCTTTTTCTGGCTTTCAGTGAAAGGTGGGATTTAGTTTGTTTTGTTTTTAACTTTTAAGTTACCAGTGCATTATGAAACCAGTAATAATTTCACTTTTAGGATTTTTATATCTATATAAATTAGGATTATTTATTAATATTAGCGTTAACTTCCTTTAACTTTATGGAAGAGAACCTGTCCTGAGGATGTTTGTATAATTTTATGCATATTATTCCTGTGAGGCTGAGTAAAACTGTTCCATCAGTTAAAATCTTAGTAGTAGAACCTGTTCATCTACTTAGCTGTCTTTCTTGGGATTAACCAGATGCAATTATAACTGGCTTTTAAAAGTTCCAACCTTTTTTCCTTGCTTATTTCAAAGTGATTCTTTAGAACTGTTAAGCTATATGGTCAGTGTTTGTCCATAAGTGCTGTCTAAAGCTACTTAAATATAGGATTGGGGCTATTTGTTTTGTTTTTTAAAAGTAGTTTGAAAAAATTTCTTTGCTGCTTGTTCTTCATGAAACTTTTATAGGAGTTCAAATTCCCTGGAAAAATAAGGGTTTTGTAAGATTTCTTTGACTGAAGAAGTATAAAGGTTGCTAAAGGTATATAGTTGTCTTAATGTTGACATAAATTTCCCTTATTCTGTAGATATTTCTGAAAATTATTGTTTTAGATATCCTATTTATGTATAATAATCATTGTTTAAAATTTTGTAGTAACATAGTCAGGAGCACAAAAAAATACCATATTAACCAGAATACTGGGTTATTTCAAGTAAAGGTATGACTTTGAAAGAGAAACAGAGTTTGGGAAATAGGTACTGGTAAATCCTGCATTCTGAGATAACTTTCTAAATATGTGGTCATTCTGTATTATTTAGACTAAACGTGAAGAGTGTATAAAAATACTCTCTTCACAGTCACATACCACTGGCTGCCTTTTTCTTACACCCTGCAGTATTAATAATGGTGATCCTTCCAAGCTCCTGTGTTTTTACACACAAATATGTTGGTGATATATGTGGGATTTCTTATACCATGAAATCATACCATATCTTGTACTTTTTTCCATGCTTTGGAAAACTTTCCATATCTATGTCTCAAGTTTTTTTTTTTAGTTCTGTATATAAATATACCAGATTCCCTGTTGGTGGATGCAGAGGTTGCTCCAGTGCTTCACTGTTGTAAGCTGTCCTGCAAAATACACAGTATTGTGATCATATTCTGTGTGATTATTTCTGCAAGACCATTTGTAAAGGTATAATTGCTGTGTCAAGGAACACATCTATTTGAAATACTTAAGGGTGCTGCAGAATTGTTCTCCCAGGAGTCTGTGCCAAGTTACCCTTGGGCTGGTGGTATAAAAGAGTGCCTGTTCCCTCACACACTTGCCCCCGGGCATTACCATTCTTGTTCGTTTTTGCTGATCTGATAGCAGCAAAAAAGTACCTCTTTATTTTCATTTCCTTGTCTAAGAGCAAAGTTAATATCTTTTCACATTTCTGTTGGTTTTCTTTCTTTGATTTTTATTTGTTTGATTGTTCATCCCCTTAGCCCATATTTATTTTGATTTGTTAATTTGTTCTCATTGTTTTCTAGGAACGCTATATATTTTGGATTGGGTTACTGTATGTGTTACAAGTACTTCCTCCTAATCTGTCATGTGTTTTTTAAAACTTTATTTTAAACCATTACGTAATCTTTGGTAACTTCTGGGTTTTGATGTCTTAGAAAGGCCTGTTGCACCCTCAATATTATAAATGCATTATGCTGAATACATTATCCTTTAATCTTTTGAAACTGTATTTCATCAAAGCTAAGAAATACCATTGTTGATTACATGACCCAGTATTTTATATACTGAGAGGGGACCAAATCTTGAGGAATGCACAGAGTATTTTCTAATCATTTCAAATTTTATTTATAGTTACGTAAAGATTTCTTCTAAGACATTTATTCTGATCAGTTTTTTTAAACTCTTATAAAAAGGAACGTCTGTTCTGTCAGTTCTTTATCTTTGTATCAGCAATCCTCAGACCTTGGGTGTTCCCCTCAATTTGTCCCTTATTTTAATACAGCTTTCATTATTACTGTCTGAGTATTCATCTGACAGTAATAATGTATATGGAACACCTTTTATGATACAAGTATTTTATTAGATACTTCCATAATGTTCTCATCTAACCCTTGCAGCAGCCCTTTAAGTGTTATTAGTGTACTTTACAGTTGAGGAAACTGGGACTCAGAAAAGTTAAGTTGCTTGTAATCACAAACAGTTAAAGTGATGGAGATTCCTGAGCTCAGAGCAAGCACCCTGGGTACCGTACGTAAGTGGTTCAGAGATGCAGGCTGTGGGTCTGAGACATTTGTAGAGATTGGAAAACTAAATACATGGGAGAAATTGACCCTCAGGTATGCAGTCAGTCTAGAATGGAGCACATAGAGTGTGTGATTAAATGTGTGATTCTAATTTTCATACCTTTCAGAACCGTGCCTCCAGATAAATGTTCACTTTTGCCCTTCTCTTATTAATAAACTTGCTGATACTCCGGCTCTTGTTGGTCTTCATATTGTTATAGTTCTCAAATCAGTAGGATTTATAACTGGATCTTCGCTTTAATGTGGGAAGTAAATGCAGTGGTACCAGCAATGCTGCATAACCACTCTCTCCATCTATATGTTAAACCTAAACCGGAACAGGAGATGAGAATTGTACACTAGCATGAACAAAGTCATTCCATTTGAATCACAGTCAGTCTCAATAGTCATCCTCCTTGAACCTTTAAAGTATATTTTTAAAACTGCATACATAATAAGAATGGCAGAGTTTTATTGTGACCCTTGGCAGAGTTTTATTATGACCCTAAGGAAGTTATTTAAGCTTTTTATTTCCACACAAGCATTTAAAGTTTTCGTTTCAAACTGAACAAACAGAATGAAGAGTCCGTACTGTTTGCTTGTGTATAAAAAATGATTGAACAGATCCCAGGCATCTTGGACAGGGCAGGTAGAAGAGTCCCAGGGCTCACGTTAGGAACGCGAACTCAAGTGCCTAGAAAATCTGCTGTCGCCACGCCATACAGGGATTTGTGGCTGTACAGGCTGGAAGCAGAGCTCTGGGTAGACAGAGTGCAAGTCTCTTCTCGAGTCCTGTGGCTATCTGGGGTTTAATCCATGCCTTGCAGTTACTTCTGTGTGTAACAGGTTGAGTGTGTGAGAAGCAGTGCTCATAAAAGTTGGCAAACCTGTTTTACTTGTTTCTCAACCTTTGCAGATCATTGCTTATGAAACACTGGTATTTACAGTAAATACCTTGTTTTAGATGTAGGCCAGCCCCATCCAACCGTTTGTCCTTCAACAGCTTCGCCCTTTGGTAAGTTGGCACGTGGTTTGAGGTGGCCTTTGGTGATGGGAAAAGGGGAAAGCTAAAGGGAAGGACCTAAAGGGAAAGGCAGGAAGAAAGTAACATTTCCAGGAAAACGTGATCATACTGGGGATGGGCGAGCCCTTGAGAGGAAAAAGGGTTATCTCTGTCTGTGTCATGTGACCTTTGGCTAACTCCTGCAGCATCCTGACTTCATAGCCTTTTGTGTAAATGGGAACATTTGGACGTGTACACCCCGTATCCCTGTGACTCCATCCGGTGACCTGTTTCACTGTGCATTCGTGTGTGTCAGCTCACAGTGCTAATATTTAGCAGATTGAGTCCTAGATTAAACCACCTGAATTCATCTGTGAAACGGGGTTACCTGTCTCCTAAATGGTAGCGGTAATTTAATTAGATAATCCAGATAGTCCCTTAGCACAGTATCTGGCCCCTACTAAGCCCTCAGGAAATAACTCGCTCTTCAAAACTCTGTTCAGATGTCCTAATGTTACCTGAATCTTGGGTCTCCCAGGTGAAAGCGGGGAGAGTTTTCGTCATGCCGTAAACATGTCTTCCGCTGTCTTCTCGTTTAGCACGTTATGGTGCTAGTAGTGCTATTTCGCACTGGTACTAAAATCATCACCAGTTTATCTACGTGTGTAGTGTTCCACTTAGATTATGAGCCCCTTGAGGACAGAAACAAGCTTATTTGTCTTCATAAATTCAATGTCTAATGATAAATTTTGTTGGAGGGAAAAAAGTTTATTCCTGTTTAAATAAGGTCCCCTCCTCTCTCAGAAGAAGATAATGTTGGAACAAAGGTGTCCAATAGAAATATTCTCAAAAATCCTGGGCATGGGGTCTTCCTTGGTGGTCCAAGGGTTAAGACTCTGTGCTTCCAGTGCAGGGGGCTTGGGTTCAATCCCTGCTCAGGGAATGAAAGAGTTCCCATGCCATAGCTAAAGTTCTCACATGCTGCTACTAAGACCCAGCGCAGCAAAATTTAAAAAAAAAAAAGGTGTATTCTCCAAACACCTTTCTTTCTTTCTTTCTTTCTTTTTTTAAGTTTTTTAATTGCCACTCTGCTCCCAAGGATTTAATCAGTTTTTCACTTTGATTCTTCACAGTGTTTACCTTATAAAAAAACTGAGGTAAGAAAATGACTGCCTGGTGAAGAATAAAGCATCACAGTGGCAGCACCAAAGAGTTGCTCCTGGAATCAAGGCCCTGGGTTCACGTTACAGCATCTGCTACTTTCTCGCCAGATGACAGTGATCAAATTATTGTGTCTGTCTGACTCTACAAAGTGGGCATGCTTCAGTGACTTCAGTGACTTGTAACGGTAGAAACATAGACTCTGGGATGTGCAGGGCTAGAGTCCTCGGGTGGTACTCTGGTCTCTCACGTCTTTTCTAAGTTGTTATAACCTATTCGGAGGTGATATTCATGTAGTGCCAACCCTGGACCTGCTACTAGAACACACTCAATTACTTCAGGAGTGGAGTTAGTTCAGTTCATACCATACCCTCAGGGGGGAAAAAGCCTATTTATTTTACCTAATACACAATTTTTTATTGTTAAAGGTGTTTAAATTAATTGTACCCTTGGTTCCACATTGAAAAACAGAACTAAGATGTAAGTGTTGATCAAGTAATTATTCTTCCATCATGCCGGTGTTGTAGGGAAGAATGAACAGCAGAGGCATACCTGAGAATTAAGTTGTGCAATTAAAGGTTAATATTTTCTCAACGCAAACATAGGGGTCTCTCCATCCTGTAACTCTTACAGTTAATTGTGGTAACTTGAGACACACATAAAACATTAAAGCCGACTAGGTCTTTGTTGATTGCATGTTCCTTAGAAAAGATGGAAGTGTAGGGAAAATTATTCTTAGTACTGCTGATACAAATAAAGCTATTAGGTGCCTTTCAGCATAGTGCATATGGTATCTGAACCTTTGTCACCTATGAAATTTTTGCCCAAATTACTTTGCAGTTGCCGTGTTTTAAAGGAACCCCTTAAAATCCCCGACTGGTAAGTTCTCCTTTCCCTGTTTTACTGGTTTTGAACCTCATACTGTTTTACTAAATAAACAGTTTCTCCTAACACTTCAGTTTCTGTTTTCTTCATTTGTTCTGCTTTTCAGAATGCATCAGTGAGTGAGTGAATTTTACAGCAGTGTAATAGAAAACTGCTGAACTGTGGCTTAAGATGGCGGTTTACTGTTCTACCCTCTTCCGTGGTTTGTTTCCAGGAATCTCAATGGAAAGGCCAACTGAACTAAGATAACCATCCCAAAGCTCCAAACTCAAATGTCAAATAAAACATAACCTGTGCACAGCCAACAGCAAAAGGAAGGAAAGGAAGTCCCAACCACCAGAAGTGAAGAGAGAACAGAGCAGTACACGGAGGAACTGGAAGAGACACTGACCTTCAGGATCATCATCTTGGCTGAGACATTGAACTGTGGGGCTTTTATAGGGAGACAGAGTCTGACAGTTGCGGGAAGGGGCCCGAGACCCCCGCTGGCGCTGCAGCCTCCAGGACCGGGGTGCAGAGCTCTGTGCAGCAGCCTCTGAACCTGACACTAGGGGGAGGGAAAGGAATGGTCTGGTGAGAAGAGCTGAAGTGTCCGGTGCAGTCTTGCTCTCCCAGCATCCAAGCTCAGCTCAGGAATTAACTGTGCGCGCCCCCTTAATGTGCGGGTGCAATGGGGTGCTGGTGGTGAAGCACCGAAGAAAACAGATGCCTGCCCTCTTGGGGGCCTCTCTTCCTGTGTCTCTGGGAAGGAATTTACTGTTGTACAGATCAGACACACTTGATAGTCTTTGAAATGGCAGGAATAAGAATAAGCGTAAAAGAGGTGGGGAAAAATGGTTCACACAAGGAAGACCCAGTACACATATATTTTAGGGCTTTTAAGCGGGAGAAAATAGGTGTGGCGGTTGTGAGCTGACCTAAACCTGTGTATTCATGTACTTCCCTTGGTAGATGCCCACTTACCCCACACACACTCTCCTGCCCTCCCATCAGCCCCTAACAACCAGGTCATAAGGAAGACAGTTTCTTAGCAACTTACGTCACCAACACAGATTAATTAAACAGTTCTTACTGCCTCTTCTGTAGGCTTAAGGAAGTTGTTCTCTGCCTTTGAGATGCCCTAACTACTGCCTTACCTAAAAATCCCCTTCAAGAAGCAGAATTCTGTTACCCTTAACAAAACCTTGTTCGTGGCTAGACAGAGGACCTTCCAGGGGCCTGTATTAGGACATCTTCCCAAAGGGTGAGGGTTCAGACGAGCCTGGATTCTTGACCTGTTCTTGGAGGGTGGATGTGCAACTCCACTCTTGGCCAGTCCATGTAATCTTACAGGCCACTAATTTCACCAATTAAAACTTCTGACATTTAGTATGTAAATTAACAAAGTATTCTATGTTGGTCAGGAGAAACACAACAGTACTTAGGAAAGTTTTTTAAAGATTTGACAGGCCACATAACATGGGGAAAATGTTTGAAGCTAACCAAATCCTGTGGACAAAGAAGGCTGGCAGGCTGCTGTCTATGGGGACACAAAAGAGTGGGACACGACTTGTAGACTAAACAACAGTGGTGACGGCCAGGATAGAGTTTATACTGGCAAATGTCAGTAAAACAAGCTGATACAAAAGAAGATATGAATAAGGATATAGTTAAGGTTGTTGCATAGATAGGGGCTTCCCTGGTAGCTCAGCTGTTAAAGGAATTCGCCTGCAGAGCAGGAGATGTGGGTTCAATCCGTGGGTTGGGAAGATCTGGAGGCAGGCATGACAACCCACTCCAGTATTCTTGCCTGGAGAATCCCATGGGCTGAGTAGCTTGGCGGGCTACAGTCTGTAGAGTCACTCAGAGTCGAATACGACTACAGTGACTGAGCATGCACGCACATAGTTAAGGTGTGTTTTTTCTTTTAACGACAAAGCTATTGTGAATTTTTGTAGATAAGTTTGAAGTTTTAGATATGTTTTAAAATGTGGATCATTGTAAAATAACACTGAATCTGTTTTTTAAAATCTCCCAAGTAATCCACCAGAACCAGATGATTTATGATGTGATCTGTCAAACATTAAAGAAACCACCTTTATAAATACTGTAGTAGAAAATTTTTTTAAAGGAGGGGGAAGCTCAACTGTGACGCTGAAGTTAAATGGGATATGTGAAGGGAAAGTAATATAGTTCAGTCTCTCATGAACATGGTTAAACTAAATTGTAGAATTTCACTTTCAGCAATTACACTCATTGTGGGAAAGTAAAATTGATTGCCGGAATGGAAGAATGATAGACACTGGAAAAATCTTTCCATGTAACATGCCACATTGATAAAGAAAAATACCGTCTCAATGAATGCAAGAGGAAACAAGCCACAGCGCTCATTTTAAAAATCAACAAAATGAGGGCCTCCCTGGTATTCCCGTGGCTAAGTGCTTCCACTGCAGGGGGTACACGTTGGATCCTTGATTGGGGAACTAAGATCCCAGATGCCACTTGACGTGACCAAAATATAGGGGGAAAGAGCCAAATGAAACATTCTCTTGATGGATTATGAATAGACAGAAGCTTCCTTAATATGGTTTTGATATGGGTTTCCCTCGTGGCCCAGCTCGTAAAGAATCCACCTGCAATTTGGGAGACCTGGGTTTGATCCCTGGGTTGGGAAGATCCCCTGGAGAAGGGAAAGTGTACCCACTCCAGTATTCTGGCCTGGAGAGTTCCATGGACTGTATAGTCTATGGGGTCGCTAAGAGTCAGACACAACTGAGCAACTTTGCCTTCCTTAATATGGTAAATGGTAACTGGCTCAGTGGGCAAAGAATCTGCCTGCAATGCAGGAGATGAAGGAGACAAGGGTTCAGTCCCTGGGTCGGGAAAATCCCCTGGAGAGGGAAATGGCAACCCACTCCAGGTTCAGTCCATGGAGTCACAAAAGAGTTGGACACAAGTGAGTTAATAACACACGTGCACACTAAAAACATGGTTTGGGGCTTCCCTGGTGGTCCAGTGGTAAAGACTGCAGCATTAGCAAAGCAGGGGGCCGGGCTCCGATCTGGTCAGGGAGCTTGATCTCGCGTGCCGCAATAACATGATGAGTTAATGGTATAACTAGTAACTAGATAGGTCAGCAGTGGGACAGGGATGACTTGTGCATCTTGTTCCACATTGCGCTGAGGGCCTGGCCAGCACAGGAAGATTAGAAGAAATAGACATAAGGATTGTAAAGTAAGAAACAATTATTATTAGTGGGCAATATAATTGTTTATTTGAAAGTCCTAGGAAAATTGAAAAGTATTGTAACTAATAAGAAAGTTGAGGGTTTGGGGCTAGAATATGCAATATACAAGAATTAGTAGTGCTCTATTTAGAGTGTAATATTTAAAAGAATTTCATTCACAGTAAAAACGATAATACAGCTAGTAAAATGCCTAGTAAAAAAATGTGCAAGAATTATATAAAAGCAGAACCAAAATAAGTGAAGCAATATTCCATGTTTCAGGATGGGAAAAGTTAATATATTAAAGTGTCAGTTCTTGCCAAAGTCATCTAGAAATTCACTGAAGTTCCAAACAAAATTCTCAACAAAATTTTTCATGGAATACAATAAACCTACCTAACTTAATATGGAAAGACAAAGAGCCAAGACTTCTTTTTTTTTTTTAAGAGAATCATAAGAGGGGAGGGGCACCTATATCTTAGGCAAGACAACAGGACATGGTGATTAAACAGCCCTAGTGGTGCAAGTTTGGGATGTATAGATCTATTGTGTAGAATAAAGGGCCAGATACATGAGAACTTCATATGACAAAGTGGGAAAATAAAGTTCTTTTGGCTTTTTTTGCTGGGTTTTCCCTACTGCTTTCCCTACTGCACACGAGTTTTCTCTAGTTACTGTGCGGGGGGTCTACTCTCTAAGGGGAGTGGGCTTCTCACTGCAGTGGCTTCTCGTTACAGAGCACTAGGCGTGCAGACTCAATAGTTTTAAAGGAGTTTTCAATAAATGGCATTAGGATAATTGCATGTCCATGTGGGAAAAAAATTACTGTACCTTTCTCACACCATATACAAAAAAATTCGGTAGATTGAGAACATTCTAAAGTCTACAAGCAATAAAAGCTGGAGAGGGTGTGGAGAAAAGGGAATCCTCTTATACTGTTGGTGGGAATGCAAATTAGTACAGCCACTATGGAAAACAGTGTGGAGATTCCTTTAAAAACTGGAAATAGAACTGCCTTATGACCCAGCAATCCCACTGCTGGGCATACACACCGAGGAAACCAGAATTGAAAGAGACGTGTACCCCAATGTTCATTGCAGCACTGTTTATAATAGCCAGGACATAGAAGCAACCTAGATGTCCATCAGCAGATGAATGGATAAGAAAGCTGTGGTACATGTACACAATGAAATGTTACTCAGCTATTAAAAAGAATACATTTGAATCAGTTCTAATGAGGTGGATGAAACGAGCCAACTATACAGAGTGAAGTAAGCCAGAAAGAAAAACATCAATACAGTATACTAACGCATATATATGGAATTTAGAAAGATAGCAATGATGACCCTGTATGCAAGACAGCAAAAGAGACATGTATAGAACAGTCTTGTGGACTCTGTGGGAGAGGGAGAGGGTGGGGTGATTTGGGAGAATGGCATTGAAACATGTATAATATCATATAAGAAACGAATCGCCAGTCTAGGTTCGATGCAGGATACAGGACGCTTGGGGCTGGTGCACTGGGATGACCCAGAGGTATGGGGAGGGAGGAGGGAATGGGGTTCAGGATGGGGAACACATGTACACCCATGGCAGATTCATGTTGATGTATGGAAAAACCAATACAATATTGTAAAGTAAAAAATAATTTTTTTAAAAAGGGAAAAAAATAATACTTTGGAAAGACATACAGAAAAGAAAAAGACATAGAAAAATATCATGACCTACTGCAAAGAAATAGTTGAATGTGACACAAAATGATGCATAAAAAGATAAATGCATCTGTTTGTATTAAATGTAGAAACTTAAATCCTACAAAAGACACTAAATATGAAAAGGCAATCCACAAACTTGCAGTGAACTTGCAATGTATCTACCAGTAACTGACCAGTAACTGAAGCATCCAGATTATAGAAAGGATAAATTAAGGGGAAAAAAGTAATACATGAAAGACCCAAAAGGTCAATTAACACAAAAATATTTCAGGTCCCTAAATGTAAGACCAGAAACTATAAAACTCTTAGAGGAAAAGATAGGTAGAACACTCAATGACATAAAGAAAGATCCTCTATGACCCACCTCCTAATGTAATGGAAATAAAAACAAAAGTAAACAAGTGGGACCGAGTTAAAAGCTTTTGCACAGCAAAGGAAACTATAAACAAGGTGAAAAGACAACCCTCAGAATGGGAGGAAGTAATAGCAAATGAAACAACTGACAAAGGATTAATTTCCAAAATGTACAAACAGCTCCTACAACTCAATACCAGAAAAACAACCCAATCAGAAAGTGGGGAAAAGACCTAAACAGACATTTCTCCAAAGAAGACATACAGATGGCTAACAAACACATGAAAAGATGCTCAGCATTGCTCATTTTGAGAGAAATGAAAATCAAAACCATAATGAGGTATCACCACAAACCGGTCAGAATGACCATCATCAAAAAGTCTACAATCTTGCACTGTTGGTGGAATGTAAATTGGTACTGCCACTTGGTACAGCCACCATCCATGGGAGACAGTATTGAGATTCCTTTAAAAACTAAGGAGAAAAAAAAAACTAAGAATAAAACCACCATATGACCCAGCAATCCCACATGAGTTCAGTCCCCCAGTTGGGGAACTAAGATTCCACCTGCTTTGGGAAAACAGCCCTCACGTTGCACCTATGCAGCCAAATAAATAATTTTTAAAAAGATAGAGATGTAATAAAATAACAAAATAGTTCATACATCCACATAAAAACACAACAGAGCAACTTGTTGCTTATGATACAATACAGAGACTCAAATTTAATATCTCTTTGAGACCTTTGCATTAATCTCTTAGTATCTAACAGATTTTATATTTAGTTCACTAGTTGTAAAATCGCTTTCCTTATTAAGAAAGGCTGAGATTTTATAGTCCTACGTATAAACACATAATTTTTAAATCCTAGTGACTAGCCTTATAGATTGATTTCTAAAGAGAGTCACATATTTCTAACTTCATATTTTTATTTCTGGAAGAAGTTACTTATGTCATTGTTCCCACAATATATTGTGTGCTTATTTGGGCTTCCCTGGTGGCTCAGACTATAAAGAATCACCTACCAATGCAGGAGACCCAGGTTTGTTTGATCCCTGGGTGGGCAAAATCCCCTAGAGAAGGGAATGACTACCCACTGCAGTATTCTTGCCTGGAGAATCCCATGGACAGGAGCCTGGCAGGCTACAGTCTGTGAGATCGCAAAGAGTAGGACATGACTGAGCGACTAACACTTTCCTTTCTTTTTTTTTTTCATTAAGACATCTACAGGGACGTTTCTTAACAGCACTGTTTGAAGTAACAGGGGCAAAACTAGGTGACTTACATGTAGCACTAGAGCCTCCAGTCAAATCCAGTCTATAGCCCTAAGCTAAGAATGGCTTTACAGGTGTGCAGTGAAGGGCTTAGTGAGTCTGGCTTACTCAATCCTGCACATTCCAAAGCTAAGTCTGACCCTTGGCCAGCTTCCCTGGGAGATAACCTTTAAGCTCTTGAAATAACCCGCCTTCCCTGAGTACCTGTGTCTACCTGGGGTCTGAATCACATCAGACAGTTTATCCTAATAGTGGTTTCTGGCAGGAGGGGCCTTGTGAATGGCGGGATCAGTTTGCTTTCCAGAGGATTTAGGAGCTGAGTGACTTAAGGTCAGCCATGTGGGTGCTCCATGCCTGTGAGGACTGACCCTCAATGACAGCCCTGGACATGAAGTCTTGGACAGGTTTCCCTGGCTGACAAGTCTACATGTGTGCCCCACATCACTCTGGGGAGAATTAAATGCTGTCCATGTGACTCTTCTAGAGAGGACACCTGGAAGCTTGTACCTGGTTTTCTGAACTCTTCCCTATGTGCCTTTTACATTTACTGATTTTAAACTGTCTTTTTGCTATGGACTGTAGCTGTCAGTCACTTTTCTGAGTTTTATGACACTGAACTAGAGGGTGATCTTGGGGACCCTGACACAACATATTTAAAGAAAAAATTTTTTTAAAGAACCGTAGAGACCATATGTGTCCTGTGAAGCTTAAAATATTTTCTGTCTGGCCCTATACAGAAAACTTTTGGGAACTCATGCAGAAATGTAGCAAATAAATAACCTATGTTATTTTCATACATTGAAATCAGATCAGTTAAAATGGATGAATAGAGATATAAATAAAGCTCCAACTGTTTTAAGTGAAAAAAATTACAAGAATAAAACAGAATGATACTATTAGTGTAACTTAAGCTATCAAGATTATAGCTCAGATGGTAAAGAATCTTCCTGCAATGCAGGAGACCCGAGTTCCATCCCTGGGTCAGGGAGATCCCTTGGAAAAGGAAATGGCAACTAACACACACGTGAGTAAATGTACAGCTTGTTTATTCGCTATATCGTGTCCCGCTCTTGTGACCCCAGGGACTGTAGCCCATCAAGCTCCTCTGTCCATGGGGATTCTCCAGGCAAGAATATTGGAGTGGGTTGCTGTTTCCTCCTCCAGGGGATCTTCCTGACCCAGGGATGGAACCTATGTCTCCTGCATTGGCAAGCGGATTCTTTACTACTGAGCCCCCTGGGAAGCCCAACAGTACAGGTAAAACCTAAAAGATTACTATGGAGGACATCTCGAACTTTAGGATTGTGGTGAGGTCTGGGAACAAATGGAATGAAAGGTAAGATTCATTTGTCAGATTTTCATTCTTAAAAGGAGAGATTCAAGGGGCGAGGGGTGGGAAATGGGTGTCTCCCATCCAAGTGCTAGCTTCCCAGATCGGGTAGGATCGGGCACACTCATGGGGCATGGTACAGACTGAGTCTTGTAAAACAAATGAAAAGGTTTTACTTTATTGATACTAATATATATATGAAGTGACGTTGCTCAGTCATGTCCAACTCTTTGCGACCCCGTGGACTGTAGCCCGCCAGGCAAGAATACTGGAGTGGGTTGCCATTTCCTTCTCCAGGGGATCTTTCCAACCCAGGGATTGAACCCAGGTCTCCTGCATTGCAGGCAGACGCTTTATCCTCTGAGCCACCAGGGAAGCCCGAATATATATATATATTTTATATATATATAAAATTTCACCAAATCTGCTTATCTTGGAGTTTTAGAATGATTGTTCTAAAGACCTCAGCTGCTTCAAATTCCTCAAGTCCTCAGTTAAGAAACAGGCCTTGGTAGATAAATTGCCCAGGGTCATGCTAAATTCTTGTTTAACAGGCCCTCTGTGGGGAGTATGGTCATGCTGGTAGGGTCAGTTATTTTGAACTGTAGAAACTTGAAACTGATTCTCATAAAGATATGAGGGCTGTGGTATACATTCCAGAGACATACCAAGTTCTCTTTCAATTTTGTCAGTCTATAAATTAACATTGAGCAATTAGATGAGTAAGGAGAGAGAGGAGCATACATTCTGAGAATTCATAAAACAAGCTCTTTTATAAACAGTAAGCCATGTCCTTCTCGGGGGTTAATTTCCTTTATGCTGGGAGCAGGATTCTGAGCCCATTTAGGTTTACAGTTGAATTAATGTACATAATTCGTGTTTTCTTTTAAAAAATTTTTGCTCTTTGAAGCAGTTATAGAGATCATGCCAAGTTTATTGTCTGCTGATACCTAGCTGATTTTAAAGGTATTAAAAGTTAAATACTAGTAGGATCTGAAGTACTCATCAAATAAGCAAATGGTTTTTAAAATGCTTTGTAAACTGTAAATTAGGGTAAAGTGGTGCTAATGTGAACCATACTGAATTCAGACTTCTAGTGTATAAAATTTAGTGATACCTACCCTACCTACCTTAAGGGCTTCCCTAGTGGCTCAGATGGTAAAGCGTCTGTCTGCAATGCAGGAGACCCGGGTTCGATCCCTGGGTTAGGAAGATCCCCTGGAGAAGGAAATGGCAGCCCACTCCAGTATTCTTGCCTGGAAAATCCCATGGACTGCAGAGCCTGGTAGCCATGGGGTTGCAAAGAGTCGGACACGCCTGAGTGACTTCACTTTCACTTCCCTACGTACATTCAGGGAGTTACTGGGAGAATCAAAAGAGATAATAAACATTTTAAAAGGAAAAAAAAAGAAATCTTTTATAATACTATGTAAATGGTAAACTACTATGTGGATGAGTCATAAAAAGTATTACCATCATTACTGTGATGACACTGATGGGGGCTAATTTTAATTGTGAAAGGACAAGAAAGAAAAACATGCTTTCTTGGTTCCTGAGACCAGAGGTGAGCTGTCAGCTATGAATAAGGAAAAGTAATGAACACTCATTTAGCTTTTCCTTTGTGGTTCACACAAGGCTACACGAGAGATGAAAGAAGAGTGCAACACAGCTCATGCCGTTTTCTCAACATTTACTGAACACCCACTGCGTGTTAGGTGTAGGGGTCAGACAGCTGAGAACTTACTGTATTAATTGTCCTCAGATTTGTCTAATGAGGTATTCTCCTTGTTTCCTACATGGAAACTGAAGCCCAGGGAAGTAAAGTAACTTAAAATCGGATGGATCCAGAGCTAGCCTTCAAACCCATTGTTTCTGGCTTCAAAACGCGTGCTTCCAGAAATCACCGACAATACAAGAAAGCTAGGATCCAAACGCTAAGCAGTCTGGCGAAGGGAAGCAACAATAGAGGAAGTAAGTGAAAGAAGACACTGGTGTGGGGGGCAGGGGAGCAGTTCAGGGAGGCTTCTGGAACCAGGCAGGACTTTTAGGAGGCCCTGGAGGATAGCTGGAGTTAAGAAGATGAAGAAGAGTGAACGTTATCAGCAAGGGAAGGTGGGAACCATGGTTAGCATTTACCAGGTTCCCTACCAGGTGGAGCCAGCAGTGTGTCCTGGGAATGGGAACACGCACTAGGTGTGCTGCCTCTGTGGTCAGTTGATCCCAGGACAAGAAACAGGCTTGGGTAGATGGGGAAGATACTGAGGAAGCAGGAAGCAAAAGATGCTTCTTGTTTCCCTACGGTCAGGAGAGAGCCTATACTGTAACACTCATCATTTGGTCAACATGCCACATCGGAGAACCATGGGGATGGCAACCAACTTGTGTGTTTGCTTAAGTCTGTCATTTTTTTTTTTAATTTTTTCTTCCAGTTGTATTAAGATATAATTGACATTTGTGGCTGTTCAGTTGCCAAGTCGTGTCCAGTTCTTAGGACCCCATGGACTGTAGTTCACCAGGCTCCTCTGTTCGTGGGTTTCTCCAGGCAAGAAGAATGGGTTGCCATTTCCTTCTCCAGGGGATCTTCCCAACACAGGGGTCAACCTGTGACTCTTGCGTCCCCTGCATTGCAGGCAGATTCTTTACTACTGAGCCACTAGGGAAGCCCAGTGTATGGCATAGTGATTAACATATACTGTGAAATGATAACCACAACCAGTTTGTTTACTACCCATCGTACCATACAGATGAAACAAATGTTTTTTCCTTGTGATGAGAACTTTTAGCATCTACGGTCTTAGCAACTTTCAAATATGCCAGACAGCAGTGTTAGCTATAGTCTGCACGCTGTACGTTATGTCCTCTATATTTGTTCACCTTATAACAGGAAGCTTGTACCTTTTGAAAATCCTTTATAAAATAGCTGTTGATGTAAGGTGGAGAGGGGCTGGGGTTTTGAAACACAGGGGTAGAATTTAATAGACCTGGGTGCGGTGTAGAATTCAGTAAACCTCTTCCCTTAACACAATGCACTGTATGTGCACTTACGCATTTTCATTATTTTTAAAGTTTTCTTTTTATTTTTGGCTGTGCTGCGTCTCTAGTTGCTGCAAGCGGGAGCTGCTCTTTGCTGGGGTCCCAGGCTTCTCACTGCGGTGGCTTCTCTTGTTGCAGAGCACGGGCTCTAGGCATACAGGCTTCATTAGCTGCAACACCCAGGCTCAGCGGCTGTGGCACTCAGGTTCTAGGGCACGGGCTCAGTATTTGTGGCACACAGGCTTAGTTGCCCTGCAGCACGTGGGACTTCCTGGACCAGGTTCTGGTAGCCCGACTGTCCAAGTAAAAGTGGTACTCTGAGCCAAGGGAAACCTCATTCTGGACGTAAGGCACTGTGAGTGTTGTAACTGCTCAGTTTTCATGGTTTCCATAAGACTAATGAAAGTACAGATGCTGAATTCCCCTGTGCTGCCCATTCTCTGCTGGTTACCAGAGTCAGGAGGCGCCTGAGCTGCCAAGCAGGTAGATTCCTGCACCTGCCTTGCATCCTGCCTGCACCTACCTGTCCGGCAGTGCTTTGTAACACTCTAACTTGCATTCTATCAGCCTGTTTTCTTTGCATTTTTGATTTGTTGTTGTTGCTGTTTGTTTGCTTCTTCTACCAGCCAGTTTGGTCAGATTTCAATTCTGGTAGTGTGTATTGTTAAAACAGCCCATGGGTTTTTCCTGATCTAAACATCTGTTGAGACCCACTCCTCCTGTTGAGAGTCACTGTCCTGTAGAAAACGAGGCAGAAATGAGACAGTCTTTATCATTCAACCTTCTGAACACTGGAGGACAAGGATCATGCCCCTCGACTTAGCACAAGATGCTTCATTATCTAGGCCGGTGGTTTTCAAACATTTCTTATAAGGGAACATATCCTTTAAAAAAAGAAATCTTGTAACATTGAAACGTGTACATTACCATATGTCAAACAGATAGCCAGTGGGAATATGCACTTGGAGCTCAAACCCAGTGCCCAGTCTCAGCCTAGAGGAGTGGGATGGTGAGGGAAGTGGGAGGGAGGTTCAAGAGGGAGGGGACATAAAGTATACCTGTGGCTGATTCCTGTTGATGTATGGCAGAAACCAACACAATATTATAAAGCAATTATCCTTCAATCAAAAGTAAAATGAAACAGACAAACAAAGGAAACGTTCGGGGACTTCCCCGGCAGTCCAGTGGTTAGGTTTCCACACTCCCACTGCCCCTGGTGTATGTTCTATCCTTGGTCAGGGAGTTTAGATCCTGCATGCCACATGGCCAAAAAATAAATAAAATAGAAATCTTTCATCAAAACCCAACATAAGTCACACGCCTGTGAGACCAATAGCTAGGCTGCTCCCCGAATCTAATCCCTGGAAGCATGGGAGGAGCCTGACTTGACTGCCACTAACATAAGGCCGCCTTCCTTACCCTCCTCATCTTTGGCCACTGGCCTCAATGAACTCTTCAGTCTAGCCATTCCTACCTAACCTTGTCTGCTTCTGCAGAGTCCTTCTGTTGTGCAGTTCTGTGCCTCTGCATACCTTATTCTACTGGGAATCTTCCCCATGTTCCGGAGTTTTTATGTTGATGACGTTTAATTATCCTCGATCTGAACTTTTCCTAGAACCCTTCCCTGACATCCTTGTCTGGGCCTCCGAGCCATTCATTTGGTTCCTCTACCAGAGAAGTGACTTCACAGTAATGGTACACTTATTTGTCCAACTCACCTACGTGGCAGGTATGTTCTTTTTCAGGGCAGAAACACATTGTTATTTGATATTCTGCTTCCTGTGTTAGGCAGGTGGTTGGTAAAGTGATGAATAATGTCTACTGGATGGATGGATGGGCAGGAAGATGGACAGATAAAAAGGAATTTACCAGCAGACCAGGTGAATGAAGGGTCCCAAGACCTCGAACCCAGCAGGGGAGCAGACAGAACAAAGAAGAGTATCCTTTTCAGAGGGCCGGCTGCCTTGGAATGTGCCTGCAGGTTAGGAGTGGACCTGCCACCACTTCCCAGAATACAGTCATCACTGCGGTGGCCCTGGGGAACAGTCCAGCATGAGTCATATGCCCTCTCTCCCATATCTGGTGCCGTGTATTTATAGCTAATGCTGGTGGTTTGTCACTTGTTAAACAGCACAAGAAAAATGATTGCATGAAGGCCAGGCAAAAGACTAATGGAAATGGTTTTAATAATTAATTTTTAAAAGGCTTACAAATGACAATTCAGCTGGAAAGCTATCAAAACATTTAAGCTGAAATTTCAGCTGAAGGATGCTGCTCTTTGGATTGTTCTTCTGGGGTTAAATGGGGGTAATTTGAAGCTGGCAGAAAGAAGGCCAATGACACATCATTTTGCTTGCCTTTTTTTTTTTTCCTCTTAAACAGCAAACCATATCCATGAAAGGAAGAATGTTTTACATTCGAGTGCTCAAGGATGAAGAGAGACTGTGAAACAAACTGGAAGCTGTGTTCAAAACAGTTTTCAAAATTACTCAGATAATATTTAAGCTTCACTGTCCTCTTACCCTAATTGGCACATTATTTCCCCCAGCTAATTATCACAGAGCAAAAAGTCCTGGAGAGATTTTCTCCTTAAGTTTTCCCTTTCCGTATGGAATTCCATCAATGAACCCTCGATAAAAGGTTAACAAAATTAAATTCATAAATGCAGCAATTCCTTTCTTAGAAAGAAAGATTGGAACTTGGATTTATTGAGCATCTGCAATATCCAAAATACTGTTAACTTTTTCATGAGATGTCTCAGGAAATCTTAACTATTACCCCCAAAGAAGTACTGCTTAGGCAGTTTTCTGTCTCTGTGTCGGTGGCACAGATAGAGCTGGACCAGGCCTGTGCCTGCATGCTAAGTCACTCAGTCGTGTCTGACTCTTTGCGACCCCATGGACTGTAGGCCCTCAGGCTCTTCTGTCCATGGGATTCTCCAGGCAAGAATCCTGGAGTGGGTTGCCGTGCCCTCCTCCAGGGGATCTTCCCAACCCAGGAATGGAACCCAAGTCTCTTGTGTCTCCTGCGCTGGCAGGCAGAGTCTTTACCAGTGCACCACCTGGGAAACCTATTACAGGGACGAAAGAAGTGCCCTAAACCGTTAATTTCCTTTCTCTACCTCTTCTTTCCTTCCTTTGGAGATGAGCAAAGCTGCACCCCTGATTACGCTCCCCCGCCCCCGCCCTCCATCACTAATCTATTCAGTGTCTAGATTGATGTTATAAAAAGCTGATAATTTACATTTGAATAGTATTCCAGGAATTTACAAAGAATCTGCAACATCTCATTTCATCCTCATTGTCCAACAGAGAAAATTAAATTCCAAATAAGTTTGCGACTTTCCTAAAGTCACATAGCTAATTAATAGCAGAGGACTTTAACTCAGTCCAGAATTGCTGATGCCAGATACTGTTTCCACCACCTCCTTGAATGAGAACGTGTGCAAGTGTTTTCTAAGGATGAAGAAGATTGCACTCTCCAGAGCTCCACTTGTTTCTTCTCTTATCTTAAGAAAAACTTATCTTTCTAAGACATGAAATGTATTAGCCACATAACAAACCTCACTGACAAACCGCTCCATATCCTGCTGTCATTATCTGGATGTGCAGACACTAACTCTCTGTCAAAAAATGTCAAAACATTCCGCAAATGGGCGTAGCAGAGAACATGTAAATGGTTAAACCATCATTATTTATTCCAAATGATATGAGGGCGGCCCCAGCAGAGAAGGCTCAGATTAGAATTCCGCCCACTGAAAGAGAGTCCAGCCCACTCCTCTGCCTGTGCCTTCTTACGTAACTGCTACAAAATCCACCAGCTAAACAAGCCCAGAGGATATCAGAATAAAAGGGGGGACGGTAGTGGTTGTATGGTCTCACCTTCACATTTTCCTTTAAAGATTTCTTCTTTTTTTTTTTTCTTTGCTGTGGACCATTTTTAAGGTCTTTATTGAAGTTGTTACAATATTCCTTCTGTTTTTGTTTAATTTTTTGTCCTGGAGGTGTGTGGGAGGCATGTGGGATCTTAGTGTTCTGGCCGGGGATAGACTCCCCCTCTGCACTGGAAGGTGAAGTCTTAACCAGTAGACCACTAGAGAAGTCCCTTCATACTTGACTTTAAGAAAACGAGGAGGAGGGATGGCCTTGAGCTGATTTACCCACAGTGAACAGGTGAAATGACAGGATGGGAAGAACCCTAGATTTGGATCCAGGAGCTGGAATGAAAGCAGTCTGCTTCTTTACACCTCACTTTCGGTGTCTATAAAATGAGTATTATAAAGCCACACAATGCTGTTGAGCGTCTAAAGTCAGATGGCATGTGGATAGAGAAATTTGTGTTTATACATAAGAAGACTTAGGGGTAACAATTTGAAAAAATAGCTGGTAACAGTGTGTATATAAATAAGATCAGGAAGTGTGATTTTGACCTATCTATAGCAAAGAAGGGGGGTACTGTTAATAAAGCTTAGGGGGTGGTTTTAGTTCAGTTCAGTTCAGTCGCTCAGTCGTGTCCGACTCTTTGCAACCTCATGAATCGCAGCACGCCAGGCTTCCCTGTCCATCACCAACTCCCAGAGTTCACTCAGACTCATCCATCGAGTCAGTGATGCCATCCAGCCATCTCATCCTCTGTCGTCCCCTTCTCCTCCTGCCCCCAATCCCTCCCAGCATCAGAGTCTTCCAATGAGTCAACTCTGTGCATGAGGTGGCCAAAGTACTGGAGCTTCAGCTTTAGCATCATTCCCTCCAAAGAAATCCCAGGGTTGATCTCCTTCAGAATGGACTGGTTGGATCTCCTTGCAGTCCAAGGGACCCTCAAGAGTCTTCTCCAACACCACAGTGCAAAAGCATCAATTCTTCGGCGCTCAGCCTTCTTCATAGTCCAACTCTCACATCCATACATGACCACAGGAAAAACCATAGCCTTGACTAGACAGACCTTAGTTGGCAAAGTAATGTCTCTGCTTTTGAATATGCTATCTAGGTTGATCATAACTTTTCTTCCAAGGAGTAAGAGTCTTTTAATTTCATGGCTGCACTCACCATCTGCAGTGATTTTGGAGCCCCCCAAAATAAAGTCTGACACTGTTTCTACTGTTTCCCCATCTATTTCCCATGAAGTGATGGGACCACATGCCATGATCTTAGTTTTCTGAATGTTGAGCTTTAAGCCAACTTTTTCACTCTCCTCTTTCACTTTCATCAAGAGGCTTTTTTGCTCCTTTTCACTTTCTGCCATAAAGGTGGTGTCATCTGCATATCTGAGGTTATTGATATTTCTCCCGGCAATCTTGATTCCAGCTTGTGTTTCTTCCTGTCCAGTGTTTCTCATGATGTACTCTGCATAGAAGTTAAATAAGCAGGGTGACAATATACAGCCTTGACGTACTCCTTTTCCTATTTGGAACTAGTCTGTTGTTCCATGACCAGTTCTAACTGTTACTTCCTGACCTGCATACAGATTTTTCAAGAGGCAGGTCAGGTGGTCTGGTATTCCCATCTCTTTCAGAATTTTCCACAGTTTGTTGTGATCCACACAGTCAAAGGCTTTGGCATAGTCAATAAAGCAGAAATAGATGGTTTTCTGGAACTCTCTTGCTTTTTCCATGATCCAGCGGATGTTGGCAATTAGATCTCTGGTTCCTCTGCCTCTTCTAAAACCAGCTTGAACATCTGGAAGTTCACGGTTCACATATTGCTGAAGTCTGGCTTGGAGAATTTTGAGCATTACTTTACTGGCATGTGAGATGAGTGCAATTGTGCAGTAGTTTGAGCATTCTTTGGCATTGCCTTTCTTTGGAATTGGAATGAAAACTGACCTTTTCCAGTCCTGTGGCCACTGCTGAGTTTTCCAAACTTGCTGGCATATTGAGTGCAGCACTTTCACAGCATCATCTTTCAGGATTTGAAACAGCTCAACTGGAATTCCATCACCTCCACTAGCTTTGTTCGTAGTGATGCTTTCTAAGGCCCACTTGACTTCACATTCCAAGATGTCTGGCTCTAGATGAGTGATCACATCATCATGATTATCTGGGTTGTGAAGATCTTTTTTCTACAGTTCTTCTGTGTATTCTTGCCACTTCTTAATATCTTCTGCTTCTGTTACGTCCATACCATTTCTGTCCTTTATAGAGCCCATCTTTGCATGAAATGTTCCCTTGGTATCTCTAATTTTCTTGAAGAGATCTCTAGTCTTTCCCATTCTGTTGTTTTCCTCTATTTCTTTGCACTGATCACTGAAGAAGGCTTTCTTATCTCTTCTTGCTATTCTTTGGAACTCTGCATTCAGATGCTTATATCTTTCCTTTTCTCCTTTGCTTTTCGCCTCTCTTCTTTTCACAGCTATTTGTAAGGCCTCCCCAGACAGCCATTTTGCTTTTTTGCATTTCTTTTCCATGGGGATGGTCTTGATCCCTGTCTCCTGCACAATGTCACGAACCTCATTCCATAGTTCATCAGGCACTCTATCTATCAGATCTAGACCCTTAAATCTATTTCTCACTTCCACTGTATAATCATAAGGGATTTGATTTAGGTCATACCTGAATGGTCTAGTGGTTTTCCCTACTTTCTTCAATTTAAGTCTGAATTTGGCAATAAGGCGTTCATGATCTGAGCCACAGTCAGCTCCCGGTCTTGTTTTTGTTGACTGTATAGAGCTTCTCCATCTTTGGCTGCAGAGAATATAATCAATCTGATTTCGGTGTTGACCATCTGGTGACGTCCATGTGTAGAGTCTTCTCTTGTGTTGCTGGAAGAGGGTGTTTGCTATGACCAGTGCATTTTCTTGGCAAAACTCTATTAGTCTTTGCCCTGCTTCATTCCGCATTCCAAGGCCAAATTTGCCTGTTACTCCAGGTGTTTCTTGACTTCCTACTTTTGCATTCCAGTCCCCTATAATGAAAAGGACATCCATCAACATTTTAGGAATCAGCAAACTAAAATGGACTGGAATGGGTGAATTTAACTCAGAAGACCATTACATCTACTGCTGCGGGCAAGAATCCCCCAGAAGAAATGGAGTAGCCATCATGGTCAACAAAAGAGTTCGAAATGCAGTACTTGGATGCACTCTCAAAAACGACAGAATAATCTCTGTTCATCTCCAAGGCAAACCATTCAATGTCACAGTTATCCAAGTCTATGCCCCAACCATTAACGCTGAAGAAACTGAAGTTGAACGGTTTTATGAAGACCTACAAGATCTTTTAGAACTAACAGCCAAAAAAGGGGATGGTTTAGGGATTGCCATTTTTATTGGAAAGTATTTGTTAGTTATTTGGAATATTGGACTTTGAAGTAAACACGAGAAAATATTTGTTAACCATAATGCTTTATTCACATCACAGCTTTTGCAATTTTATTATGATGATAAAGAAGGCAAAATGAGGCGAATCTAAAATCTCCCTTTCACTTTTCTTTGTTACTCTCAACATTGAAGATGCATGTTTTGATGTATTACTAGAATAGAGAAAAACAGTTCTTTATCCTCTCAAAGAGCTTTAACCATCATGAGCTCTGGGAGGAAGTAATGATAACAGAGGGATTTTCTTCTTCTGATAATAGAATATTTAAAGCTGCTGCTGCTACTGCTGCTGCTAAGTCGCTTCAGTCGTGTCCGACTCTGTGCGACCCCATAGATGGCAGCCCACCAGGCTCCCCCGTCCCTGGGATTCTCCAGGCAAGAACACTGGAGTGGGTTGCCATTTCCTTCTCCAATGCATGAAAGCGAAAAGTGAAAATGAAGTTGCTCAGTCATGTCCGACTCTCAGCGACCCCATGGACTGCAGCCCACCAGGCTCCTCCATCCATGGGGTTTTCCAGGCAAGAGTACTGGAGTGGATTGGTTTCTCCGAGAATATTCAATAATTTATACCAATCCTCCCACAGAAGACAGCCAAAAAGCCTGGACCAAATAATCCTTTAAGTCAAAGAAGAACGACTAATATAGTGAAGAACTGCCAGCAGCATCCACAACCAATTTTTTGTTTTTTGGGCACGCCTTGTCGCATGGCATGAGGGATCTTAGGGAACCTGTACCCTTCGCAGGGCAGGCACAGTGTCCTGACCATTATACCGCCCGGGAATTCCCCACCAACATTTCTGTCTCAAGAGAATTTGCCAAACTAGGGAAGAAGCCAAGAGTCACAGCTGCATTCATGGCATTTGGGCTACAGGAACAAAGTCAATGTTTAGGACTTACCCAGGTGGGAACCTTCCCATAAATCACCACGTGGGTCTGGAACCCGAAGGGTTAATATCCTGGGAACCAGAGGGTACCAGAACTAAGCCAGTTGTCAATCTATTTAACCAGGCTTCATGTCACATGGGTCATTGAGAACATGGAAAACCTTGAAATCTGTAAGCACCCCGCCCCCACCAGGTGTCTATGAGAAGCAAACCAAGATCCTCTTAGGCTTCAAATTATTTCTATAAATAAATTTTCAATTACAGTACATGGCATACAATCAGAAACACAAAACAGAGCCACAGAGGTTTCAAATATTAGTATCCCCAAACACGAGAAAAGAAGTGAACTCTGCTCTAAGTAGAAGTCTAGGATTCACTGGGAGGGTTCAGCCCCAGATGAGACAGTAAAAGACCCAGTTAAAGAGAGCTTGTGAATGAGAAGATAGATTAGAAAGAGTGATACACAGTGAGCACTGGAAAGACATACGGGGGAGCGGGGAATAAACAAAAGACAGTAAGTGTTTTGAAGAATACAGTGAGAAGACCTACCACCTGTCTACTTGGAGTCCCAGAAGGACAGGAGAGAATAGGGAGGAGTCAGTTCTGCGTGGGATAATACCTGAGAATTTTCCAGAAACGGAGAAAAGCTTTAGTCCCCAGATTCAACAGACCATACAAATGTCAAGCAAGATAAAGACATGGAAATCCACAATGTAATGAAACTAGAAAACTAAAGACAATGAGAAAAATCTTAAGGGCAGGCCAAAAAAGTGGGGGAGGGCACTTACCTTTAAAAAAGTGAGAAATAAACTTCTCAGAGGGAGAAGACGCCAAAGACAGGGAAGAAATGTGCTCAAGGAAGGTCCGAGTCGGAGCTCAGTGCTTAGACTTTCACTGCCAGGGCCCAGGTTCTGTCCCTGGTCAGGTAACTAGGATCCGGAATGCTGTGCAGTGTAGCCAGATAAATAAAGACATTTTCAGATGATAAAATCACACTTTCTCACCAATAAACCTGCACAAAGGAAATTCTAATGGTAATCCTCGAGCTGATCAAAGTTCAATGAGGCAGGAATGATTAGAGAGTAAAGAAAGTGATCAATGCGGAGTTAGAAATATTTAGGGCTGCCGTCTATGGGGTTGCACAGAGTTGGGCACGACTGAAGCGACTTAGCAGCAGTAGCAGCAGCGAGAACTAAAATGCACTCTAACACTAGCATACAGATCACAAAGCAGGTGAATTCCGTTTAGGTGTGCTAAAGTGCTCACACTGCCTGAGGAGAGAGTAAGGGTGTCAATTCACATTAGACTCTGGTAAGTCAGCAGCGGATGTCTTGCTTTCGTTGTTTCGTCGCTAAGTCATATCCAGCTCTCTTTCGACCCCATGGACTGTAGCTCTCTAGGCTCCTTTGTCCATGGGATTGTCCAGGCAAGAATACTGGAATGGTTTGCCATTTCCTTCTCCAGGGGATCTTCCCAACCCAGGGATTAAACCCATGTCTCTGGCTTGGCAGGCAGATTCGTTACCACCGAGCCGCCAGGGAAGCCTATGTTTTGCTTTGTGAGACCACTAAAAGAATCAAAATGTCTTATTTTCACTAAGAGTGAATCAAATAGAATGACTGAAAAAGACAAACCTCTAGAGGGGTGGTGGGACAGAGGCATGATAGACAGTAAACACAGGAAGAGTGGATTTAAATCTAAATATGTCATTAAGATCAAATGTAAATGGAGTAAATGCTCCAATTAAAATACAAGAATTGTGAAACTAAAAAGTCCAACTGCATGCTACTTACAAGAGACACATGTACAACGTATGAATACTAATAGATTGAAATAATGGAATTAAGTTACACCATGGTAGCTATTATTACATAACATAGAATTTAAGGCAAAAAGCATCACTAAGAAGATCAAAGTTCATATCACCAGCAAAATACACTAATTCTGGCTTCTATTTAATATGACTTCAAAACACATGAAGCGAAAATCAATACTTCTACAAGGAGGAAGATATAAATCCACAATCATCACGAGAGATTTTAACACAGTAAGATCGCAGAGGGCAAGCTTACCTACTAGGGCGTGAGAAACAGTAGAAAAATACTCAAGTCACCCTCAGGTGGCTGATTCTACATGAATCCTCAGTCCCCAGAAAAAGCTCCAGTTCCTCTCAGCAGTGATGAACTCAGTAAAGCACCCTTTGAATCGGATTGTCCTCCTTCCTTGTTTTATTCTCCCCAGATCCCATTCTTTTCCCTTGAAATCATATTCCAAAATAAACTCTTGATGGCAAGTACTTTCCTCAGCCTCATTTCTTTGGGAACCTAGGTTAAAATACTTGGTACCACGAGCAGCTCTATAAACAGACATTCCAGATGGATTCTAGAATTGGACCAACTGAACAGTGATAAGGATCCCATCTTTGTTGATAAGTGGGGTGATCTTAACCCCTGGTATGCAGCAGCATCACAGTTACTGAGATTTTCACCAGCAGTGAACTGGAATCATGAAGATGGAAGATGAAGCATCTTTTATGAGTCAAAACTCATTAAAAATAAATATATGGTCAGTGTTCATGACCAGGAATGTAGAACCAGCTGACTTTGGTTGCTGGTCTTTGGAAGACTTGTAAAAGGAAAGGAAACTGGCAGGCTTGGCTAGCCAACTATCAACCTCAAGGAATGCTGTGAAACTGGGAATGCTCCCCCAGTAGCTCGGAGATGGTCCCCTTCCTGCCCATAGCCACAGGAAGATGGCTGAAATTCAGTCCCGGGGTTTAATTGTGAGCACAACACAGTTACCACGGAGAACTAATACAGCCTTAGTAATCTCTGGTGTCAGTGTCAGGACTCAGATGAGGAAACGGTAGACCTTCAGACATGGTATGGGAGTATTTGAATGGACAAACCTGAGAACCTGTAACCCCAGAAGCAGTGCTCTCCCTCTTCATAGAGGACAGTGGTCTTTCTTGCCTGCAGACCCTGCAATGACACCACCAAAGGCAGGAGCCACACGAGATCTGCTTCTGTCTCCCTTATTTCCTCCAGGTGAGCAGAATCGGGTCACGCACAGCCTGAGAAAGGCGATCTAACTCCTTCTCTAGGAAGAAATACAGTATAGACCCAAAGAACTGCAAGCTTTGATTAATATACACATGTGAACTGGAAGACTTCATGAATCGAGAAACTTCATGTTGGAACTGGTCTTAATGAAATGCTGAGAAATAGGACCTCTTTATATTTCAGTTTCTTCATCTGTCACATCTGCTTAATAGGGCCTGTCCAACCTACTTTATATGGTTATTCCAGTAAATGAAGATATTCATATCTGTAGTGAACTCTGCCAGGCACTGTATTAGGCACATTGCATATATTTCATTAGGATATAAGTAGATAAGCGTATGGATGTGAGAGTTGGACTGTGAAGAAGGCTGAGCACCAAAGAACTGATGCTTTTGAACTGTGATGTTGGAGAAAACTCTTGAGAATCCCTTGGACTGCAAGGAGATCCAACCAGTCCATTCTGAAGGAGATCAACCCTGGGATTTCTTTGGAAGGAATGATGCTAAAGCAGAAACTCCAGTACTTTGGCCACCACATGGGAAGAGTTGACTCATTGGAAAAGACTCTGATGCTGGGAGGGGTTGGGGGCAGGAGGAGAAGGGGACGACCCAGGATGAGATGGCTGGAAGGCATCACGGACTCGATGGACGTGAGTCTGAGTGAACTCCGGGAGTTGGTGATGGACAGGCAGGCCTGGCGTGCTGCGATTCATGGGGTCGCAAAGAGTCGGACACAACTGAGAGACTGAACTGAAATGAACTGAAACACTTTTGGGGCTTCTCAAGTGGTGTTCGTGGGAAAGAACCGCCTTGCAATGTAGGAGACATAAGAAACATGAGTTCGATCTCTGGGTTGGGAAGATCCTTTGGAGGAAGGCATGGCAACCCACTCTAGTATTCGTGACTGGAGAATCCCATGGACAGAGGAGCCTGTTGGGCAATAGTCCATAGGGTCACAGAGAGGCAGATACAACTTAAGTGACTTAGCACTCATGCAAAACATTTCAAATTCATAATCTTGTTTAGAAAACTTTTAAAGTTTTATTTTAATAGCATGCCCTAGGAGAAACTCAATTCTAAGATTCATGAAACCTTAATGGGTAATAGGAGAAGGCAATGGCACCCCACTCCAGTACTCTTGCCTGGAAAATCCCATGGGCGGAGGAGCCTGGTGGGCTGCAGTCCATGGGGTCGAGAAGAGTCTGACACAGCTGAGCGACTTCACTTTCACTTTTCACATTCATGCATTGGAGAAGGAAATGGCAACCCACTCCAGTGTTCTTGCCTGGAGAATCCTAGGGATGGCAGAGCCTGGTGGGCTGCCGTCTCTGGGGTTGCACAGAGTCAGACACGACTGAAGCGACTTAGCAGCAGCAATGGGTAATAGTTAAAAGGGAAAAAGAAGAAAGGGAAGCTGATATTTCAAAAGTACAAATATATTAGAACATGGTTTTGGTAAGTTATTTTGTTTGGGGGGAAGTTGGACCACCCAAAGAGTCTTTTTTTTTTCCCTAACTTTTTGGCCATCCCCCAAGACATATAGGATCTTAGTGCCCAGAACAGGGATCGAACCCATGCCCCTGCATTAGAAACATGGAGTCTTACAACTGGACCTCCAGAGAAGTCCCCTGAAAGTCTTTTGAGGACGGCTTTATTCATTGATGTTGGGAAAAGCAGGGCGGGAACACTTTTAATGCAGAAGCTCTGGTTAAGCAGTTCAGTGTTCAGTGGAGCAATGAAAATTCCTGTGTGATGCTCGGTGGTATCTGGGTAAAGGCATGGCCTCCAAAACCAGACTTCCTGCGTTTGAAACCCAGCTCTTGTGCTTAACCCACTGGGGAATGTGTTTTAGTTCTTTCATCTGCAAAATGTTAGTATCTGTTGCATAGGATTGTTGGAAGATTGAATGGCTTAACTTACGAGATGAATGGTGGCAATACTACAGGAGAACTGGCAAGCCTGCTTGCTTTGATGGAATTATGTACGTAGTACACAGTATCTAGAATAGAGGAGATGCTTAAGATAAGATACATATAAACTGGATAAATGAAATGCCCAGATATCATGGCAGGAGGTATAATATGTGAACCACGATTGGCTGTGAGTTGAAAATGGTTAAGGCTGAGCAGTAGGTACATGGGGATTTGTTATACTGTTTTCTGTACTTTGGCATACCTTCAAATTTTTCTTTACAAAAAATGCTTCTAAAAAATAGCCTATTTTTTTGTTTTCTGTCATCGTTGTATTCAACCACTTAGTGGTCTGGGAGGTTGAGAAATCTCAGATGTAATGGTAAAAAATGTAATGTGATGTAATGGTGAAAAAAAAAAGTACTGTTCAACTCATATTCACATTTTAGAGAACATGTGATGCTTAAAAGTGTTGAACTGAGTCATGATAGAAATAGTTTTCCCTAGTTTCTGTTCTCGAGTTGTGGCTGAGTGCTGCTGCTGCTAAGTCGCTTCAGTCGTGTCCGACTCTGTGCAACCCCATAGACGGCAGCCCACCAGGCTCCCCCGTCCCTGGGATTCTCCAGGCAAGAACACTGGAGTGGGTTGCCATTTCCTTCTCCAGTGCACGAAGGTGAAAAGTGAAAGTGAAGTTGCTCAGTCGTGTCCGACTCTGTGGCTGAGTGCTAGCTCCCCTCAAAGTCCTTTCTTTCCTTCTTCTTGGGCCTGGAGCACCCAGAGTCTCCCCTGCAGCCAGGTATGCCATGTAACCGATGGAATGGAGGCAGAAAGGGTGTGTGCACTTCGTATAGCCTGAGCACGGACACGCCTGCAACTCTCCTTCAAGGCAACACTCTCAGGAACATCAGAACAGCATATGGAGACACCTACATCTCTGAGTGACCTCACAAAGCAGTCACTCTGCTAACTGGTTGGCCAGACTATTACTGGAGAGAGAAATAAATCTCCTTTTTTTTTTTTGAAGCTACTGGATCTTTGTTCTAACAGCCTAGCCCTCACTCTAATTCGTGAGATAAGGGTTTGAGGCTCAGGTATTAATAGGAGGAATTTCTTCCTGTTCAGGGTCACAGAAAGGAAGCAACTAAGTCAGAACTTGAACCACTCTCTTCTGGTATCCTCTGCACTGTATGCCTTCCCTCGCTTAGTTGATAAATGCACAGTGTAACCCCTGCCAGAGTAATCTCACTCAAGTGGAATGTGCCTACACTTGTTTCTTTGGTGCAGGGCCCAGTTACCATTTCTTTGGCCATAGAGACCCAGTACTATCTTGAGGTTCCGTTTATACTATAAAATTAGTGATTCTAGGGTCTGAATGTTTGTGCTCTCCTCCCCAAAATCTTATGTTGAAATCCTAACTGCCAAGGTGATGGGTAGCTGGAAGTGGGGCTTTGGAGAGGTGATTAGGATGTGAGAGCAGAGCCCTCACAAATGGGATTGATGCCCTTATAAAAGAGGCCAGGTGGTCAAGTGGGTAAGACTCCACGCTTCTAATACAGGTGGTGTGGGTTCAATCCCTGGTCAGGTAACTAAGATCCCACATGCCACGTGGCATGGCCAGAGAACAACAAAAAAATGGCCAAAGAGGGACTTTCCTGGCAGGCCAGTGGTTAGGACTCTGCACTTTTACTGCTGAGGGCCCAGGTTCAACCCCTGGTCAAGGAAGTAAGATACCGAAAGCTGCACAGTGCAGACAAAAAATCAAAAAATAAACAAGAAACATAAATGCACTGGTGGTGGTAAGGTAAGAATTGTTAAGTCTAAATGATGTAATTCACTTCTAACTTTTATCAAAGTACAAGGTCCGAGACAGACCTAGATCTGAATCTAGCTTCTCCTACTTAAAAGTTGTGTGACTGAGGGCAAGTTTCACAACCTGTCTGAGCCTCATTTTCCTCATTTGGAAAGGAGAGATAACTCCAGTCTCCAGTGAACTGGTGAATGGGTAACAACTGGTTCTCGGGGCAGAAAACAAAAAAAATCCTGTGTTTAACATTTGCTAATTTTCTTGGTATAATTATTCCCGCAGTGGCTTATTTCAAGCTGCCAGTGTGATGCCCCTGAACACAGAGAGGGAAATAGATGGCCTGTGGAGTACAGTATTACATAATATTCTCACCACACGGTAGATGTTGTCACCTCTAGGCCCTAGATGATGAACAGATTTCTCCCTGGTATCTGTCGCAGGATGTGTGACTGGCCCGTGACCCAGCATTCTGGCAGGCTGTTCTCCAGAAGGGCCATCGCAGCTTACCCGCCTTCCCCTCGGTAGCCTGAGGGCTTCCAAGTCCCCCTCACAAGGTACGTCAGCGCAGGATGAGTGAACTCAGGGCGGACCCTGCAACACCACACAGCAATTGAAACGTCTGTCCTGGAACATGGAACCGTCATATAAGAAGAGTGCTTAGTGATAACAGGTAAAAGCAGGAGATCCATAAAATAGTACTATTTATTTGAAAGTGAAAGTGTTTATAGCTCAGTCGTGTCCAACTCTTTGCAACCCCATGGACTGTAGCCCTGCAGGCTCCTCTGTCCGTGGGATTCTCCAGGCAAGAATCCTGGAGCGGGTTGCCATTTCCTACTCCATGGATCTTCCTGACCCAGGGATTGAGCCCTGGTCTCCTGCGTTGCTCACAGGTGCTTTATCATCTGAGCCACCAACGAAGCCCAGCGCATACAAAACAACAGACTTTCAAGAACATACAAATAAAATGCATATAAGAGACTTCCCTGATGATTCAGTGGCTGAGACTCCATGCTCCCAATGCAGGGGCTCTGGTTCAATCCCTGATCGGGGAGCTAGATCCTGCATGCCGCAGCTAAGATCTAGCACAGTCAAATAAACAATTTTTTCTTTAGGGCATTACATGGGATCACATATCTACAGCCGTCTGGCATGGTACTTGCCACTTCATCTCTTCCCTCATCCTGGTCATAGCGAAAGCCATGCTGACTTTATGAGCCACATTCGAGGCTGTATTCTCATTCCCTTTAATGAGCTGTGCCAAGTTGTACCTTGAAATGATTCTTTGCTAGAAAAATACATGGACCCTGTGTTTACTACATCTCCACAGTACAGCAATATTTTCTTTAGAAAAAAAAAATTGCTTTATTTGTTTGGCTGTGCAGGGTCTTAGTTGTGGCTCCCAGGATCTTCGGTCTTCATCGTGGCATGTGGGATCTAGTTCCATGACCAGGGGTCTAACGGAACCCGAGCTTGCTGCATTGATAGCCCAGAATCTTAGCCACTGCACCACCAGGGAAGCCCTGACGATATTTTCTGTATAGGAATGACGCACGGCGGTCGTCAAAGCATACAGCATCATGGCTCGTTTGTCCGTCTGTGGCCGGTTTACATCGTAACCGCTGCTGAGCCACAATCAATTTCAACCCTGTCTTATGTATATTACCCCACTTAACCTTCCCGGGAAAGATTTGAAGCTTAGAGAAGGCACATGTTTTGCCCAAGAAGCAAGACCTAACAAGAGCAAGGGCCGCAGCTGTCTGGTAAACCCAGGAGTGACTGGGTCCCCCGCCAAGCAGAGCAAGAGAGGCCCAGGTGGACTTTGAAGGTGATGGTAGGACTGCTAACTGCACACCCACATTTGAGTACTCTCCCCTGCATTCTGTTCCAAGGCAGGAAGCAAAGATGGCAACCATGATCAACTGGTAAGTGTGAATTATTTGATAAATAAAGATAAATCTGGTAAAGACCTTGGAGGTTAAAAACAAAAACAAAATAACAAAAATCTTGCATTTAGAATAACAGGGTTTAGAAAATTCAGCTTTTCTAATTTGCCCAAGATCACACAAAACTGTCCATAGAGCCAGGACAGGAAGCCTGATTTCCTAACTCTTAGACTGGCTGTGGTTTGACAGAATCAGATAGACGGGAACTCCAGGAAATCTGCCGGGTGATTGATTAGCTAGCTATAAAGCTTAGACAAGCTGCCGGACATTCCCAAGGAGCTGTTCCCTCCATCATAAAAGGGGCAGTACCTCATTCACGCACATGATTCATACGGCTGTTGAAAGATCATTCATCCATCTTTGTATTCCTTCCGCAAGAGGCACCTTCTCTGTGCCAGGCACAAAGATGCATCTGTGAGTATATCAAAAGTCCTGCATTAGTGGAGCTTACATCCTAGTAAATGTATATTTGAGTAGCCAAATAAATAGATATATCAATCAATGAGCACCATAAAAAAAATGCTAAGAGCAAGGAGAATGGTGGAGAAGATTAAGGAGGTCAAATATAAGATATGAGCAGAGAATTATGTGAAATGAAGGAGCAAGCCACTCCAGTGTCTGGAGGAAGAACATTCTTAGGAAAGAGATCAGCAAGAAAAAGGCTCCAAGACAGCAGTAAACTTGGCTTGTTCCCAGCCTCCTGTGCGACCAAGGGTGACCTTGTAACCCGATCCTGACCAATGAGACCTGAAAACACATTCACTGAAGGGTACCTGGAGCAAAGCTGCCTCTAGATTAAACAAGGGCCCTCTTTTCCACTCCATCTCTTTCGTCTTCCTGTCTTGAACATGGTTATGTGAGGACTCAACAGCCAGAGCAGTGAAAAGCCATCTTGCAAACACGAGGCAGCAAGCACCTTCTCTGCTCTCCACCGAACATAATCAAAAACTGGCTCCAGGAGCCTGAGGTGCTTAGAGCTCACTCCTAAACCAAGCACAGAGAGGGCAAGTAACTTCCCCAGCGTCACACAGCTAGTATGATGTAGAGCAGGGACTTGAATCCAGGTTATTTTATTCCCAATTGGCTGCTTTTATTTTTTCCACTGCCTCCTTTTCCTTACCTACAGCCCTCCTCTCAACTCTCTACTCTTCTTACACTCTTCCTAGGCAGTCATATCCAGGACCATGCCATCAACCATCTCTTCCAGGAGGGAATTCAAAATCTGCATTGTTAGTCCCAGGCCCGCCAATAAGAGCCAGTCCTTCATCTGCAGATTTCTGGTGGATGGTCCCGTGGATGGGACCATGGATGGTCCTGTCTTACTCCTCCAGCTGACCACATTTCTTCCTCCAGCTCCCTCCAACTACGTGTCCTTCCCCTGACACAATTCATTTTAGGTCCTGAAAGCTCAGTCTTCCCAGTCACCACGTGGGTGTTGAGACAGAACATGGGTTTTGAAATCAGACAGACTTGGGTTGGACTTGACCAGCGTTCGGCTGCAGAATCCTTGGGAGGGCTGGAGACATAGCTCTGGCTTGAGCTTCCAGGAGCAATAACCAAAGTCACAACTTTGCTGACCTGTCCTGCCCAGGAGACTGCCGGCTCCAGGGCCCCACCCCGTGCCGCTTTCCTGGTGAAAGGGGAAGCAGCGCAACCAGGAAGCAGCCACGGCAGCTCCAGCCCCACAGCCTGTCCGCTGAAATTCACTCTGCACAGCAGGGGCCCTTCCCCTTCTCTCATCCTGAGCCCGTCTTCTCTTTCTATCAGATCAGTGGTGCTCTGTGATAGCCATTGATTCCACTCTTTCTAGGTACCATTTTCCTCACGCTTCTCTAGTGCAAGGAATATTCCACCAAGAGGCTGTCCCCCGTCACTGGTACCCCATCCCAATTCACATCCAGCAACAGTTTTGCCAGCTTCTCCCTCCCTCCTTTCCTTACGCATGTGTCTCCTGAAAACACTTTCCGACTTTCAGCACTTAACTCCCCATCTCAGAGTCTGTCTGCCAGGGTATCAGTCTAAGGCAGTTGGTACTAGAAGTGACCCTGGGAAGTCAACTCTGAAATGGATTTTAATTACTCAGTCATAGAAAAGAATGAAATAATGCCATTTACAGCAGAGGTGAACATAGGGATGATCAGACTAAGTGAAGTGAGTCAGAGAAAGACAAATATCATATGCTATCACTCATATGAGGACTCTAAAAAAGTGATACCAAAGCTTATTACAAAACAGCAATAGAGTCTATAGCCATACCACCCTGAACACGCCCGATCTCTGATCTCAGAAGAAATAGCCTCACAAACATGGAAGACAAAGGGGTTATGGTTACCAAAGGGAAATGAGGGAGAGGAAGGGAGGGATAAGTTAGGAGTTTGGGATTAGCAGATACAAACCACTATGTGTAAAACAAGGCTTCGCAGGTGGCTCAGTGGTAAAGGCTCTGCCTGCCAGTGCAGGAGACTCAGGAGATGATGGTTCAATCCCTGGGTCAGGAAGATCCCCTGGAGGAGAAAATGGCAACCTACTCCAGTCTTCTTGCTGGGAAGTCCCACGGAAAGGGACATTTGGCAGGCTACAGCCCATGGGGTCACAAAGAGTTGAACACGACTGAATGAATGAGCACGCACAGATGTAAAATAGAGAAACAACAAGGACCTACTGTATAGCACAGGAAACTTGTCAATATCTTGTAGTAAACTATAATGGAAACGAATCTGAAAAAACATGTACATAACTGAATCACTTGGCTGTATAACAGAAACTAACACAATATTGTAAATCAACTGTACTTCAGTTAAAAATAGAAAGGGATTTTAGACAGGGACCACTCGCTGGCCAGCTGGCAGTGAAGACCCTTCACTGGTGGTCGGGGGAAGATGACAGCCCTGGGCATATGGCAGTGGAGTCGTGGTTTGAGGGAACCCATGACTGAGACATAGCTAGAAAGTGAGGCTTCCAGGGTTTGCAACTTGGTCCCTGTGACTCTGAAGTAAAGTGAAGTGAAAGTCACTCAGTCGTGTCCAACTCTTTGTGACCCCATGGACTATACAGTCCATGGAATTCTCCAGGCCAGAATACTAGAGTGGGTAGCCTTTCCCTTCTCCAGGGGATCTTCCCAACCCAGAGATTGAACCCAGGTCTCCCACATTGCAGGTGGATTCCTGTGACTCTGAAGGCTGCTTCTGTTCCAGTGCCGTATACCAACTGTGTGACCTCGGCTTAATCATCTAACCCCTTTCCTCGCCCTGAAATTCTACAGCTCTACTTCTGCCGTTGTTGCTTAGTCGTTAAGTCGTGTCCGACTCTTTGCGACCCCATGGACTGTAGCCTCCCAGGCTCCTCTGTCCATGGGATTCTCCAGGCAAGAATACTGAAGTGGCTTGCTATTTCCTTCTCCAGGGGATCTTCTCCAGGGGATCGATCCCAGGGATCGAACCTGCCTCTCATACCTCCTGCATTGCCAGGCAGGTTCTTTACCACTAGCACCACCTGGGAAGCCAGTGACCATATCACTGACTATTTTTCCATGATGCCAGTCATTCAGGAGATAAAGTCTGAACTGACTTTTGCCTATCTCTCTCTCATTTCTCATACTCCTCAATTTTCCATTTCTCTCACTTTCACCCAAACAAAATATAGATTTTTAGGTGCAGGATACCTTATTTTGCCTCTCTTTTTCCTGCACCATGTGGCATGTGAGATCTCAGTTCCCCATCCGGAGATGGAACCCGTGCCCACTGCAGTGGGAGCTCAGTCTTAGCCACTGGGCTACCAGATAGTATCCTCATCAGGAGAGAAGCAAGAGCTCTCCCCGCCCTCCCTGTGTCATGTGAGGACACAGGAGGAACAGGGCCATGAGGAGACTATGGAGGGGACTCTGAGAGTGCAGACGTGTCTGCTTCTTGGTCCAGAGGTGACTGCATGGGTGTTCACTTCATAATAATTGATTCAACTCTATATGGACATGCCATGCTTTGTCTACACAATATGCTTTAAACTTCAAAATGCTTTTTCAAAAAACTACCCCCAAAGCCCAGATATTTCTAAGATGAAATGAAATATGATATTATAGTAAAATGGACAAACTTAACCAACCCAAACACACTAGGTACATTGATTATCAGAAATAAGCTTTGACCATTGTTATCCATCTTTCATTAACTCTGGACTTCATCAAGATGGTAGCTCAAGCGGCTTTCAACCAGCATCAGAGACCAGGGATGCTTCAGGCTAATTTATGTCTCCTTTGGTCGACTAAAAATTTAATATAATGATGATGCCTTCATTATGATTAAAAAACAGAATTAGAAACACAAAATTCGAGGTCCCCAGAGTGAGGAAAAGATTAAACTCAAAATAAGAAGAAATACAAGCAGCCTAGATTCCATCCCTGCCAACTGGAGACTGTGAATTACCTGTTTGGTTCTTCACAGTTACAAGTTCCACAAATTTATTTCAAAAGCATGGTATATATATATATATATGCACATATATATAAGCATGATATATTTAGCTGTCTTTTGGAGGTATGTGAGTTATAAATAATAGCAGTTGGAAAACTTTATAAAGACTTTGCCAATTTGGTGTTTTGGAGAGAAGTGTTGAATTTTTCAGAAAGTCTATTAGGAAAAAATATTCATATACACCAATCATTTAAACAAATGAAATTTCAGAAAGTGTGCTTAAACAAGTTTCCAATCAGTCTAATGATGTTTAGAAAAGTGAAGAAGATATACTCCAGGGCCAAATTACAGTAGCATGGATTTCCCAAAAGCAGTCGACTATGAATGTTAGCAAATGGGTTGTGATCATTAGTAATGTTTAAGAATCAGCACGGTTGCATGGATTTCCCAAAAGCAGTCGACTATGAATGTTAGCAAATAGGTTGTGATCATTAGTAATGTTTAAGAATCAGCACGGTTTTTCCAGGGACAGTTTTTCTTATTATTATTTCATTTTTAAGAATGTGACTAGGTTCATGGATAAAGAGAATGTCACTGACATACCTCATCTCAGTGTTCACAAGGCATCGATGATGGTTCAGTTAAGAAGCTAAAGTTTTTCTTATGCTGTCAGATTAATAAAATCATCATGTCAACCTCTAAGAACTCAGTTCTTCAGCCTGCCCCTTATAAACCTTGATTAGCATCTGGGTTGAGAGGAATAAAATGTACTTATCAACTGTACAGGTGACCTAGAACTGGAAGAAGAGTTTACACCTTGCATTGCAGACTCACATGCAGAAGGGTTTACACATGTTTCAAAAGAGGAATGAAACTGCTGAAAAACAGTAGGAAAAGTTCAGCCACACAAGGTCAGGATTGAGATGATCTGACTTGACGTCAGTGTGGTTGGGAAAGACCCAGGGTTTTAGCCAAGAGTACTCTACAGTTGGAGGAGGGCATGGCAACCCACTCCAGAATTCTTGCCTGGAGATTCCCTATGGATAGAGGAGCCTGGCGGGTTACAGTCCATGGGGTCGCAGAGAGTTGGACACGACTGAGTGAACAGCACAGTACTTTATACATTTGAGCCAACAATGTGATGAGGCCACTTGAAAAGCTAATATGATTTTGGGATGTATTGGGTTGGCTGAAAAGTTCATACAGCTTTTTCCTATGATGTTATCGAAAAACCTAACTGAATACTTTGGACAGCCCAATATTAACGCAAGCATAGTGTCCACATCAAAGTGGGCAATGATCTCATGTGTTCTAGACTCACTAGACAGAGCATAAATGCTCCTCAATTTGGAGCCCCTCATTTTGAGAGGGAAATAATGAACCAAGCCGTGACCAGAGGACAGGTGGGATTAGGGATATTACAGAAATCCAGCCATGTGAGAAGACCTGGGGAGATTCATCTTAGAGGGAACATGGAAGCAGTGACCAAGGTGAGAAAGAGGCAACACCTCACAAATGGTAACCAGCAAGGGCTTTGGAGCCAGACAGACCTGCTATCAGTCGTACCTTTCCATGCCTAATAGCTCTGCAACTTTGAGCAAGTTACTTAACCTCTCTGAGCTTTGGCTTCCTTATTTATAAAATGGGAAGAATAATGGAAATATAACCATCTCACAGAACGTTTTTGACAATTAAATAAAACAATGCTCTTATTGATAACCCTTGAGGAATTTCCTTCAGTGGAATGTTAGATCTCAAACCTGCAAGACAGAAAAAATTTTATTCCCTGATAAAATCTCCTTTGCCTAGAAAACACGTTTGCCTATGATGAATTTTTCTACAAAAAATGGGAGTACATGGCACACTCATTATCCATATTAGGCAAAAGAAAGTTGTGATTTCAAGTTATCATCAGCCCCCATTTTTGCCATTTCTGTCGTGAAGACAGTAGTAAGGTTCACAGCCTTCTTTCACGCTTATCTCAACCCTCTCCCCGCTGGAATATTTGTTCAGCTGTAGACTCGAGGCAGAATCTTTCTGCACCCATCTTCATGGCCAGGCAAGCTTGGCAGACTGCACAAACCCCTGCAGCAGAGTACAAGGGCCATGAGCGTGATGCCGGGTATGGCTTGGCATCACATGGCTTGAGGAATTCAAACAGGGAGATGTGCTGGGCAGAATTTCAAGGTGGCTCCAGACTCTCAACCCCTGTGTATATGCTTGCACAATCTGCTTCCCTGGAGTGTGGGGTGGACCATGAATATGATGGATTTCATTCTAGTAGTTGGGTAAAATGAGGAAGAGGTTCTGTAGATACAGTGAAGGTCCCAAATCAGTTGACTCTGAGTTACTCCAAAGGATGTTTATCCTGAATGAGTCTGACCACATCAGGTGAACCCTTTAAAGACACCTGGGTCTTTCATAAAGAAGAGATTTAAAGCACTAAAGATTCTCCTGCTGGCTTAAAAAAATTTTTTTTTCTTTGGCTGTGCTGGGTCTGAGTTGTGATATGCAGGGTCATCAGCTGTGGCATGCAAACTCTTAGTTAGAGCCTGTGGGATCTAGTTCCCTGACAAGGGATGGAACTGGGCCCCCCTGCATTGGGAGTGCAGAGTCTTAGCCACTGGACCACCAGGGAAGTCCCTCTCCTGCAAGTTTTGAAGACGTAACCTGTCACATGGGCCAGCCTAGAGAGGGAGCAAAGTAGCAAGGAACTATAGCCCTTGAGAGTGAAGTGAAGTGAAAGTCGCTCAATCATGTCCAACTCTTTGCAACCCCATGAATTGTAGTCCACCAGGCTCCTCTGTTCATGGGATTCTCCAGGCAAAAATTCTGGAGTGGGTTGCCATTTCCTTCTCCAGGGGATCTTCCCAACCTAGGGATCGAACCCAGGTCTTCTGCATTGGAGGTAGAGTCTACTGTCGGAGCCACCAGGGCCTCAGCCAATACTCAGCAAGAAAAAGGGAATCTCAGCCAAACAGTCAAGAGAAAAGAATTCTGCCAACACCAGTGAGCTTAGCATAAGACCCCCAAGTCTTGGATGGGACCCCAACCCAGATGATACCTTGATGGTAGCCTGGTGAAACCTTGACCTGAGAACCCACTGAACCCATGTCCAGACTTCTGACCCATGGCAGGTGTGAAATAACAGATGTGTACAGCTTTAATTTTATCTAAACTTGTGGTAATATGTTTTGCAATAACTACATGCAATAGAAAATGTGTGCAAGAGCGAGAAACCCATTTGGCCCATCCCTGTCATTTTCTCTTTAGAGCCTGCATTCTCTGTGGCAACACAATAAAAAAACCAATGCCCTTCTTTTTAAAATTGATTTATTTTTGGCTGTGCTGGGTCTTCACTGCTGCTCAGGCTTTCTCTAGTTGCAGCGTGCTGGCTTCTCATTGCAGTGGCTCCTCTTGTAGCAGAGCACGGGTCCTAAGCTCATGGGTTTCAGTAGTTGTGGCACGCAGACTCAGTAGTTGCAGCTTGTGAGCTCCAGAGTTCAGCCTCAGTAGCTGTGGTACACAGGCCCGTTTGCTCTACGGCATGTGGGATCTTCCTGAACCAGGGATTGAACCCATGGCTCAGGTGGATTCTTCACCACTAAGCTGCCAGGGAAGGACCCCCCCTCCCCCCACCCCGCTGCCCCGCCGAAACCAATGTCCTTCTCAGCTCAGAAGGGAAAGGCAGTCTGAATTCTGGCAGGCCCAGGTGGAGATGTGTCTCCCCACGTGCCTGATGAGTAGAAAAAAGCTGGTTGTCAGTTCTACTGTCTTCACCATCCTGGGGAGGCCAAGAAGGAGAAGCAGGCTCTGAGGTCCATTCCCACATCCCTGCCTATGAGTCTAGATCTGAAAGCTTCTGGGCCTTATACTAAGAAGAGTGATCCAGGCTGGGATATGGCTTTAGAAAGCATCTGCCTAGGGATGGTAACCAGATTCCAGTAAATGTTTCCATCACCAGGAAGTGTGTGAATGGCAAGAACAGAAGATGTGGGCAAGAATCTTGGAAAACACCTCCATTTAAGAAGCAGCCAGAAAAGAGCAGACTGGCAAAGTTGACTGGGGTGGAGCTGTATGCCCGAGATGGGGAGGGTGTGATGTCACAAAGCCAAGGAACAGAGGAGAGGGAAAAGGAGTCACCAACCACGGCGGAGAGGCAAGGTCAGCGCAGATCTGGGAAGGGCTCATTCACTGTCAGGTCAGTGAGGTTGCTGGAGCTCTTGACCAGATCAGTTTCAGAGGAGCCCTGGGGCAGGGGCCAGAAGGAGGTGATTTGAGGGGTACACTAGTGGTACAGTGGATGGGAGTCCACCCGCCAGTGCAGGGGACATGAGTTCAATCCCTGGTCCGGGAAGATCCCACATGCCTGGGAGTCACTAAGCCACTAAGCCCAGGCATCACGACGATTGAAGCCTGTGCTCCTAGAGCCCCCGCTCTGCAGCAAGAGAAGCCAGCACAGCGAGAAGCCAGCGCACGGCTGGAGGAGAGCAGTCGCCCCTCTCCGCGACGAGAACGCCTGCTCATAACTATGAAGACCCAGCACAACCAAACAAAAAATTATTCTAATTAAAAAAATTTAAAAATAGGTAAATAAATAAAGCTGAAATTAGGGACTTCCCTGGTAGTCCAGTGGTGAAGAATCCACCTTCCAATGCCAAGGACACATGTTTGATACCTGGTCAAGGAACTAAGATCCCACATGCAATTAAGCCCAGTGAGACAGCAAGCACCAGAGAGAAGCCTGAGAGTGTCACAACTAATACTAGATGCAACTAAATCATAGCTAAAATTTAAAAATATGAAAAAAAGCTGAACTTACATTTACAGAAAATGCAATTTAGGGGACTTCCCTGGTGGTGCAGTGGCTCAGACTCCATGTTCCCGAGGCAGGGGGCCCATGTTCCATCCCTGGGCAGGGAACTAGATCCCACAGGCCACAACTAAGACCTGGTGTAGCCAAATAAATTAATTAAAAAATAAAAAGAAATTTAAAAATACATTTCGGAGTAAAGATAGAGGATCATTCTCTCAAGCACTTTGTGTGGGGTAAGGAGAGACAGGAGTATGAGGATGGTGAGAGATTGTGTGTCAAGGGGAAAGAACTTGGTTTGAATTCTTTGGGGAAGGAGTTGATAGGGATGGAGGAGACCTTCCACCATGAAGGACTTTTGTTCCCTAAGCCCAGGTCTTCTGTAATATCTGCAAGCTTTTTGAGATGACAGGGGAGAATTTGGGATTGGTAAAGAAATAGGTAGGCTTTCCATTGTTTCTAGAGAGCCACATTTCTGTTCTTGTAAAGACTTGATTTGTAAGACAGTAGACTTGCTTTTAATTTCTCAGGGAAAAAAAAAAAAAACCTGGGTGTCAACCTGAAAGAAATCGAGGTGCTTACCCACTCATCCAACTACATTATGTGAAATTTGCTTCTTCGTATCAGAGAGAAGGTCTTCAACTAAGATGGAAATCAAAGGGAAAAAATCAGAATGTATTTTTCTGTTATGTTTTTAGAAACTTCCTCGAGCACCTACCATACGTACAGCCCTGGCTCTGCTGGTGGCTGTGGTGAGGGCATGGCAGAGAAAGGCTGTGCATCCAGTTTAACAATTTTCCAGCCTGTTCTCAGAAGCGTCTTCAAAGCTGTGCTCACTGGTTGGCTCTGGGAGACAGGGTGCCATCATCTTGCCTCTGATGTCTTCTAGACGTTATGGGCTTCCGGCGTGGCTCAGTGGTAAAGAATCACCTGCCAATGCAGGAGATGAAGGAGACACAGATTCAACCCCTGGGTCAGGAAGATCCCCTGGAGGAGGAAATGGCAACCCACTCCAGTATTCTTGCTGGAAAATCCCATGGACAGGGGAGTCTGGCGGGCTACAGTCCATGGGGTCGCAGTCGGACATGACCGAGCCTGCACGCACAGACACACTTCTAGACCTTGTTCCACTGATTGGCTTCTCCTGGGGCTGCTTGCTTGGCTGTGCCAAGGGTGATTACCAGGCTCGGCTGATGTGGCTCCCAGCCCTCCTGAGGGGCAGCATGTGAGCTGAAGCCCTTGGAAACCTGGGGGCCAGAGGGGGGCTCCTTCCAAAGGCCAGAGCACCCCATGGTTCCAGAAGCCTGAGGCTAAATTCCGTGTGAGGGGCCTTTGTGCTTTATTTCTTCTCTGGGTTGACTTATCCTGGGAAAGACTTGGGACAAAGCACCGTTGTTAGCTTGTGGACACAAGAAACAGAAACACCATGGTTAAGAAAGGAACTGGGCATTCTAAACTTGGGCTTCTCGATGAACTGTAATAAAGGTTCATTTTGTTCAATTTCTTGATGTAGACTAAGGCTTACTCTCACTTCCTGTCATTGGACCCATAACACATTGTTCTTGGACCTGCCCTGGATCAAAGACCAGGCTTTGGTCACCTTTTTCTTTTAATAAAGATGCTGAATAGGATGCCTTACTTGTGTCTGGAGATTAGGGGTGGTCAACTAGGCTTCCCTTCAGAGACCCAAGAGCTCAGGTCAGAGGTTTCATTCCAGAGACTCTGTCTCCCCCTTCTTCCAGGTGGGTTTCCCAAGAAACAGGTTCCCAGACAAGGATTTGAGTGCTGGGGAACGATTGGTAAGTGACCATAAACAGTATTGTTAGGTTATTGGAAAGTGAGGGGCTTCTCTGGTGGTCCAGTGGTTAAGACTCTGCCTACTAATGTAGGGGACACGGGTTTGATCCCTGGTCTGGGAGGATCCCACATGCCAAGAGGCAGCTAAGCCGGAGAATCAGAGCTACTGAACCTGTGTTCTAGAGACTGTGCTCCCTAGCAAGAGAAGCCACTGCGATGAGAAGCCGTGCACAGCAAGGAAGAGTAGCCCTCATAGTTCCTCACAATTAGAGAAAACCTTCGAGCAGCAACGAAGACCAATATATTTATTGTTATATTATACACTTATTAATGATAATAAATCAATAATGTATTAATTTATAAATGAACTATAAAATAAGTAATAAATAAATAAAAGAAAAATATTTTTTAAAAAGATATGTTGAAAAAGAGAGAGATTGGGAAAGTGAAATGATGCAAGGAAGGAGTCACTAACAGGGGATGTGATAAACGAGTCATCATGGGGGCTTGTTCTGGGGAAAGTTCTGAATTCAGGGGACACTCACCTCAAAGTTAGCCTGCTCAGGGCACAAGGTTTGGTGCTGATGCAACACTGCCATGCATAGGTCAAGAGCTGCTGGGGAAGGTGGTTATCCCTCCTCACTGCCTGCCTGCAGGCTCCAGTGGGCGGAGAGAGCCTCCAGGCATGGATATGCAGGAGCTGTGGCTGGAACAGCTGGACAAGGGCCGGGAGTCAGGAGCCTCTGCTACACATGCAGCCTCTATCCACAGTCCGATCACACCTGCATCTTTCTTTTGCTCAGTGCCCATCACATTGTATGTAGTTATCTATTTCCTTGTTTTTTTCTTAACGTCTAGGACCTGGAATATGAGGTCCCTTAAAGCAGAGCCTGTTGCCTGATCTCTGAACCTCATTGTAGGGGGTAGTCTCTAGTACCCAGAAGATGAAGAATGCTTGACTCAGACCCTCAAGAACTCCAGGGTGGGAATTCTCTTACCCCCGTTTTACAACTGAAGAAACCCAGGCTGTGAGGGCCATCACCTGCACTAGATTATGTAGGTAACCAGTAGCGGACTCAGATCTCCCAGTTCCAAAATCAGGTTCTTCTCCTCTAACGATAGCTATCTAGAAATTTTCATCTCCATTCCTTACCCCAACGCTGCACACACCGTTGACTTCCAACTGTACATACTAATACCAGTTTTGAAACTAGGCATGGCTTTCTTAACAGAAGAGAAGCTATTTTTGACCTAAGCCCTTTTGTAATGTAAGCCTGGCCACAAGGCTTGTGCTGGAATGGGTCTCAGTAATTAATGATCTGAAGGGAACAACAGAATGCAGGAACAAACCATTGTCACCAGGCCAGAGAAAAAACAATAGCAAAGATGAAGTATCAGTTGTGAAGACTCTCAGTCTTTCTCAGTAGTAAAGATCAGCCAGAAGCGCTCAACCACCAGGTCAACTGGAACCTAAGAGATGCTGATGTTGACTTTTTCTGACCCTCAAGAGTCTGGTCAACTATAGCTCTGACTCACAACCGCCCAAGCCCCTTTGTGAACATGCAGATACCCTTAGCTTAAAACTCCCCCAATTCAGCTGTTTGGAGCTGCTGAATTGGGGGAGTTTTAAAGTCCCCTGTATTTTAAGTTCCCTTGTATTGTCCTTACTCACTGCAAGTAATAAACCATTCCTTATGCTACTCTTGGGCTTGGCTGCGTCTTTTAGCTTGACACAGCAAGAAGTGAACCCAGTTTTGGGGTAACAAGAATATTCTTTAAAAAATTTTTAAAGTATTTATTTATTGTTGGCTGCTCTGGGTCTTCATTGCTGCACACAGGGTTTCTCTAGCTGGAGAGAGTGGAGGCTGCTCTCTGGTTGCAGAGCCTGAGCTCGAGGCACACGGGCTGAATTGCCCCTTGGCCTGTGGCATCTGGAGCAGGAGTCTAAGCCGTGTCCCCTGCACTGCAAAGCGGACTCTTAACCACTGGATCACCAAGGAAGCCCAGTGAGAGTATTCTTTGTTTTCTTTTCTTTTCTTGTTTTTTTTTTTTTTTTTCCTGAAAATTTTATTATGTGTTGTAAAACAATGACAATAAATATTTTATAAGATAATCAACATACTAATAAATCATCTTGTGACTCCTTAATTTTCCTATGTGAACCCATGTATCTTTTTTTTGCGGGGGGGGCCTGAGGTTTTATAATTTTTTGAATTTTTTCTTCTGTATTGAGGTATAACCCATTAATAATGCTGTGATAGTTTCAGGTGAGCAGTGAAGCGGCTAAGCCATATATGTATATGTATGGCCATCAAGAATATTCTGATAGATATTTACAAGTTGCAAACCTGGCTGGGATCTATGGAGTTGTCCATCCTGAGGCTGTGCAGAATGGCCTTTGATGGACTTCACAATCTACAGGAAAGGGTGGTGCCTTCAGCTGTGGCCCCCTCAAGCCCACTGAGAACTATCACCAGAGTCATACCCACCCTGTGTCTCCTGACGGTGTTGCTGGTTTCAGCGACTCTTAGCAGGCTCAGCTGTGCCTGTCCCCTTGGCTGTTTTCCTAGAAGGGCTTCTGAGGCTTGCTTCTGAGCTTAGGCCCTGTGCCTGGTCCTACCACTATGTCCATCCCTCTGCTCTCCTGCTGTTGCCAAGTTCAAGACCACTCTGCTCCCTGCACGACAGTCCAGGTAAGTCAGGAGACAAGGTGTTGAGGCAAAGAATGATGACTTTATCCGGAAAGCCAGCAGGCTGAAAAGATGGCAGACTAATGTCTCAAAATAACCATCTTATCAGGGTCTGGATGCCAGTTTCTTTTATAGAACGAAGATGGAGGAGGAGGTGAGGAAGTCTATCAGGCTTTCTAGTTTCTCCTTGCAAGACTTGATTCCATAACTCTGCCCTGGGTTGGGGGCGGAGAGTGTTTCTTCTTTCTTGAAGCCGTTCACAGGTGGACAGGATCTGGATGTTTCCCTGAACAAAGGCACTTTGGTTTAACATTCAGGCAGAGGGTCAGGGTTCCCCCAGGCAGCCCATTCTGTATAGACAGTATCCTTTTAGTGAATAAAAGCAACAGGAAGCAAGCATTAAAGTAAAAGGAACAGACCCAACATGGAGTCAGATTTTTTTCTTCCCTGGAGCACTGCCACACTGGGCTTCTGCAAATTCCTCAACCCGTGTCTTAATGTCCCCACCCCAGGGCCTTTGCACATGCTGTTACCTCTGTCTGGAATGCAATCCCCTTGAAAGTGAAAGTGTTAACTGCTCAGTGGAGTCTGACTCTTTGCGACCCCAAGGACTGTAGCCTGCCAGGTGCCTCTGTCCATGAAATTCTCCAGGCAAGATTACCAGAGTGGATTGTATTTCATTTCCTTCTCCAGGGGATCTTCCTGACCCAGGGATCAAACCCGGATCTCCTGCATTGCAGGCAGTTTCTGTCCCATTGCTTCTGCCTAATTCCTTCCCCTTCTTCCTTGTCTTCCTCTCCCTCCTCCCCCTCACTCATCAGCTCAGGTGTCTTTCTGAAGAAAGAACTCTTCCTCGGCCTCCCTGTCTCCCCGACCCCAAATACCCAAATGAGCTCCCGTACCCTTACCTGGAAATATTAATACATTACTTGCCTCTTCGCCATTATTCCAGGGTAAAAGCAGACACTCTTGGGCTTCCTTAGTGGTTTAGCGGTAAAGAGTCCACTTTCACAGATTTCATCTCTGGTCTGGGACGGTCTCATGGGCTGTGGAGGAACTAAGCCCGTGCACCACAAATACTGAAGCCTGTGTGCCTAGAGCCCAGGCTCTGCAAGAGAAGCCACAGCAATGAGAGCCCTGAGCACCGCAACTAGAGAACAGTCCCTGCTCACTGAGACTAGAGAAAAACCCGTGCAGCAACAAAGACCCTGCACAGCCAAAAATAATTTTTTTTCTCAAATGGACCCTATTTATTGGCATCATTTGTGGGCAGGACAACTTCCCCTTTTAGGGTCTAAATTCCCTGAGAAGAAGGAACAGTGTCTGGGTTTTGCTCAGCACTTCATCTCCAGCAGAGCTGGTACTCAGATATTTGAAATGCATGAATGGATTAATGATCAAATTAAAAGCTAATCCTCACCAGATCCTCCCAAGATAACTATTATTAATCTCATTTGAGACAGAAACTCAGAAGGCTTGGGTTTGTCCAAGTCCAAATAGCTTTTCAGCATGACAGCTCAGCGTTTGGATTGACAGCTGCCTGGTTTCAGCACCTTGGGGACCTTGGGGAAGGAGGCTCGGTGGAGTCATCTAGGGAAATATGAGTTCTACCTGTTTATTTTCTTTGTCAATGCTCCTGAAATGATCCTATCTCTGTGTTGATAGAAAACTGAGATACAAGCAGCACTAGACAGGAGAAATGGAGACCATGCCAAACTGATGCTCAACCTTGGACTGTCCTGGGAATGAATGAAGTGGGGTGCCAGGTGTTTATGCTAACAGTTCTACCAAGAGACCTGAAGAGCAACTCAATGCAGAGTGATTTCCTTGCACAAAAAGTGGTGAAAGTTTGGAGACTTCCCTGGAGGTCCAGTGGTTAAGACTTCATCTTCCGATACAGGAGGTGCTGGTCCCTGCATCCACCACTCACCACCTTTGGTGTATCAGCAGCCCCCTTCCCAGACCCATTCTGACTGGAAACTAAAATGAACTAAACAGCTCCAGCCCTTCACTATCCCACTCAGGTTTATCCCCACCTCCACCCCTGCCTGAGCTGCACAGTCCCAACTTGCATACGCAAAAATATGCCTGAAGGTAAGGGCTAAAAACCACCTGCCAGAAATGAGACTGTTTCCTTAATGATTCGTTACTTTGTAGACAAGATCTTTGACACTGCTTTGTCCCCAGAGTTTGTATCTGTTTAACTTTGTTTATCCCCAAGGACAGAACACAAAGAGCCCCACCTTGAGTCTGAAGAGTTGTCCCTACTTGTCTGCTTTTTTTTTTTTTTAAGTACTTATTTAATTGATTTATTTGACTGCACCAGGTCTTAGTTGCAGGACGCGGGACCTAGTCCCCTGATCAGGGATCGAACCTGGGCTCTCTGCATCAGGAGCATGGAGTCTTAGCGACTCAACCACCAGGGAAGTCCCAACAAAATGCTGCGTTTGACCTGCTTACTATGAGTGTCATTGCTTTCAGTGCCTCATTCCACTTATCTTCATGGAATAAAAATTACAGAAAGATCAATAGAAGTATTGATCAAATAGTTGTAAAGATCAATAGAACTATTTTAAAATTAACAAAAAAGTTCTAACAGCAAAACTTTTTTTTCTTTTAAGTGATACCTTTTATTTAATTGAGCTTCCCTCATAGCTCAGGTGGTAAAGAATCCGTCTACAATGCAGGAGACCCCGGTTAGATTCCCGGGCTGGGAAGATCCGCTGGAGAAAGGATAGGCTACCCACTCTAGTATTCTTGGGCTTCCCTTGTGGCTCAGCTGGTAAAGAATCCACCTGCAATGTGGGAGACCTGGGTACGATCCCTGGGTTGGGAAGACCCCTTGGAGAAGGGAAAGGCTTGCCCACTCCAGTATTCTGGCCTGGAGAATTCCATGGACTGTAAAGTTCATGGGGTCGCAAAGAGTCGGACACGACTGAGCGACTTCCACTTATATTCAATTATTTTTTATTTTGAGCCCTTACTCCCCAGCATATGGGATCTTAGTTCCTTGCTGCTGTGCTGCTGCTGCTGCTGCTAACACCAAGGGTCAAACCCAAGAGCCCTGCATTGGAAGAACAGAGTCTTAACCTCCGAACCATCAGGGAAGTCCCACAAGTGTCGCCCTTACAGGGGCACTCTATGTGGGCACAACAGCTTATGTTGGACGTTTCAAGGGACCTGGAGGCCAGCGAGGGCCAATCCAGCTTTAGGAGTGGTGGCAATGCCATCGCTATCAAATAATCACTTGAGTCTACCTGCAGCAAATTTCGTAGAACAAAGATGTCTATTCTGTTGAAAGCGAGTTCAGATGGCAGACAGGACACCCTTGTCCTACCCTGAAATGTTCACATGTGGTCTTTAAAACTTCTGATGTGTGAATGTGTCTGCTTTTGCACATGAATAGTGGTCATGAGGGTCATATATAACTCATGAGAAAGGACCCGTCAGTGCTGGAAAAAAAATACAAGCAAAGGCACCTGCAGTAGGTGGCCAGGCTGTGGTCATTTTACATTCTCAGCCCACACCCCTCTTCTTTCCCTACCTGACAGGTTCCCATTTATTATGATTACTTTAAATTTGCTTGGCTATGCCACATGGCATGTGGATCATTGTTCCCCCACCAGGGATTGCAAGTGGAGTCTTTATCACTGGATTGCTAGGGAAGTCCTATGTTCCCACTTTAATAACTGGGGTTCTGTAGCCATGCTCTTCTCTCACCCCCATGACCCTGTTAATGAGCTTCAGTTCTAACATTTGGGGTCAACAGAGCCCTGATCCTGGCTCCCCAGTCTGTGTCTCAACTGCCTAAGACTCCAACTTCCAACTAAAACTGGAGGCTGGACCTTATCCATCTCTGCCCAGCGCCTTGGAGCCAGTGCCCCCACCTCCTGAATGGTTATAAAGTGCATGAATCAGGGACAGACTTAGGGTTGGCATTCAATATCATTTGCCATTTTTTTACTTTTTAAAAATTCTGACTCATGTTCTATTTTGCATGACCCTGAAACCAGTGAAAAACATGTTTCACCCTCTTGGGATCATGAGGTCAGCTTTAACAGTAATGGCATGACATGCCATAGTCATTCATATGCATTTAATCTCTATTTCAGGCCTCACGAGGGATTTATTGATCTTATTTTAGAAAAAATGAACAAACAAAGCCCCACACTCTCCGGTTGCTGTGATCCCTCAGTACTTCATGTGCAGATTAGGGCACCAAAAGAAACCCCTTAATAAGTAAAAAGATAATAAAATATGAAAGACACACAAACACAAAAAAGTCAATTAGAACTCCTGTGATAATGGTGACACTAAACAGTCAAGAATTGTCAAAGATCACAACTTTGGGACTTGCCTGGAGGCCGAGAGGTTAAGATTTTCCCTTCCAATGCAGCAGGGTACAAGTTTGATCGCTGGCTGGGGAGCTAAGATTCCACATGCCTTGGGCCCAGAAAATCAAAAACATAAAGCAGAAGCAATATTGTAAAAATTCAAAAAGACTTTAAAAATGGTCCCTATCAGGGCTTCCCTGCTGGCTCAGGGGTAAAGAATCCACCTGCCAATGCAGGAGATGTGGGTTTGATCCCTGGGTCAGGAAGATCCCACATACTGCAGAGCAGCTAAGCCTGTGTGACCCAACAATTGAGCTTGTGCTCTAGAGCCTGAGAGCTACAACTGCGGAAGCCCACCTGTGCCCTACAGCCCGTGCTCTGCAGGAGAAGCCTGAGAACCACAACTGGAGAGGAACCCCAGTTGTCTCAGCTGGAGAAAAGCCTGTGCTCACAGTGAAGACCCTGCACAGCCCAAAACAAGCAAACAAATAACTAAAAACATGATATATTAAATAAATGGCCCATATTAAAAAACCTTTTTAAAAAATGAAAAAAGATCACAATATTTGCTTAATTTTGAATTTTAAAACTTAAAGTATTTTAGTAAATTAAGTGTTTTAGTCTTCCCTGTAGTCCGAACAGTAAAGAATCTGTCTGCAATGCAGGAGACCCGGGTTTGATCCCTGGGTCGGGAAGATCCTCTGGAGAAGGGAATGGCAACCCACCCCAGTATTCTTGCCTGGAGACTCCCACGGACAGAGGAGCCTGGGGGCTGCAGTCCATCAGGTCGCAGAGAGTCGGACAGGACTGAGCGACTAACACTAGTGCTACCTATTTACTTGATGGACGTAGGATCAGCTACACCCTCTGTCCATTCAGTGCTCATCTCAAAGCTGCTTCTCCCCCTGCTGCTGCTCTTGGGAGAAAGCATAGGTTTTTTGGTTGTCCCTCTGGCATAAGGGGTCTCAGAAACACTTTAAGGCTTGGATGAAAGCTGGGGAGCCTTTCCCTAGGAAAAGGAATGCCCCTACTGATGGAATTTTGTGTATAATTTCAGGATGACCATGTCCCCGAAGCATGGACAAAAACTGCTCTGAAATCTTTCCAGCACCAACATTGGAAGCACAAATTGCAGAGCCGACCCTCATAAATCATAGAAGAGGAACAGGTGACAAGCACGCATGTACCCACGTGGCTTCACTTCTACCAGCCCGTGCCAGCATGGGACAAGCGGCAGGTGTGGCTCACCCGCCCCCTGGCGAGCTGCTCACACAGTGGGAAGGACGCGGCTACAGCCAGGGAGGCAGGACCAGGCTGAGCTGATCTGATAAGAGGATTAAGTTTCGGCACCCCTCCCACCAGCCCTAATGCCCTCAGACTAAACAGCTGCCCCAGCTCGGCTCTTTCTCGGATGGAAAATGTCTCTCTGCTGGGGCAGCTGCTGCGTGCCCACTTCCAGAGCCGCCAGCCATTCCCGAACACACGTGTTCTGTACACTTCTGCCCAGGCTGTGCCCTCTGCGTGCGATGCCCCGCCCTCCCGTCAAGTACAGGCTTGCTCTTCAAGGCCGGCTCAGGTTTCACCTCTGAGCTGTTGCCCTGGTTCCAGCGATGGGCTCAGCAGCTCCTCCTGAGCTCTCCTGGCCCCACGCCCACCCCTCTCTCCCTGCGCTCACTACCCTGTCCACGTCCGACTCCTACTGCAGTTATTCTTTCATATGATTATCTTCCTGATCAAGAGGATGAGTTTCCTGAGGACCAAGACCAGCTTCCTACACAGCCACTGGCACTGAACTTTATAAACATGTCTGGCTGGGACTTCCCTGGTTGTCCAGGAGTTAGGACTCTGAGCTTCCAATGCCGAGTGCTGGGGTTCGATCCCTGATTGAGGAGCTGAGATCCTGCAAGCCTGGCTGTGTGGCCAAAAAAAAATTCTTAAAAGTTTTTGGCATAATTAAAGGCTTTCCTAGGGAAAGGCTCCCCAGCTTTTATCCGAGCCTTTTATCTGAGCCTTAAAGTGTTCTGAGTGGGATATTACCACTGATAAATAGTCAACTTATGAAAAGAAAGTGACCAGGGGCTTCCCTGGTGACTCAGCAGTAAAGAATTCACCTGCCAATACAGGAGACTCGGGTTTGATCCCTGACCTGGGAAGATCCCATATGCCGCGGAGCAACTAAACCGGTGTGCCACAATAAGAGAAGCCTCTGCAATGAGAAGCTTGCACACCACAGCTAGAGGGTAGCCCTTCTTCTCTGCAACCAGAGAAAAAGCCTGGCAGCAAAAAAGACCCAGCCCAGCCAAAAATAAAACTGTGTACAAAAAGAAAACAACCAACATGATACAAGATACATGCAGGAGACAGACACCCTGGAGAAGCACCAAGTTCATGAAAGCTTCTTTCCTAAAGGTAAAGACTACCAATCACAAGGGTGTATAAGAGCAGCCTGAAGCAGAAGGTGCCGAGTGATACATGAGCAGCTCAAAGCGGACTCAGGCGGTGCAGCTGGCAGGCCAGAGGCTCGGAGCCTGGAGCCTGGACACTTCCAGCATCTTTTCAGAAACCCTAAAGGGCTTTCTGGAGTAAGAAGGCCTTCTCCGCGCTCTGCACTCTATGAAAGTTTTCGAGCAGGGATCTCGTCTTCCTAGTGCATCTCACAGACCTTCTGTGTATCAGGCCTACAAGCTTTTGTTTTCTTTTAATTAAATCCCTGGGCCTTTCTGGGAAGAGTGGTGTGGTAGGAGGACAAAGCTGGTCCAGCACACGAGCAGACCTGAACAGATGGGAAGGGATGCTCCGTCAGCAGGAAACGGTTCTCAGAACAAGTCACATCAGAAATGGGTGATGCCAAGATGAACCGCTTGTGATGAGACACACACAGAAACAGAGGGGTCTGATGGGGGGGACATCAGAGGGACAATCAAGAGCCGGAGCACCAGGCTTCCCTGGTGGTCCAGTGGATGAGAATCTGTCTACCAATGCAGGGGACGTGAGTGAGTTCGATCCCTGGTCCTGGAAGATTCCACATGCCTCGGAGCAACTAAGCCCATGAGCCACAACTGCTGGACCTGGGAGTCTCAACTACTGAAGCCACTGCAATAAGAAACCTGCACATCACAACTAGAGTGTCGTCCCTGCTCACTGCAACTGGAGAAAATCCCTTGCAGCAACGAAGACCCAGTGCAGCCACAAACACATAAGAGAGACGTAGCCCTACCTCCGCCTCTGAGCAATCCAATCCAGCCCTTCGGACACTGCCCTCTGCAGCCTCAGTTCCCCTGGTCACTGGGCTAGTCCAGCATCTGCACATAATATTTACCCACAGACCACTCTCTTAGAATGCATCGTATACAGTTAAGCCCAACAGGTCCAGCAGATAAAGGAGAAGTGGCAGTGAGGGGCGCAGAGCCCTACCCGCCCCAACCTTGTCTCCTCCCCAGACCCAATACCCCTGGAGGCAGGAAGGTCTGTGAGGAACCCAGTTTGAAACCCCTTGCACTAAATTATGGTCTTATTCCAGGCGTCCTAAACTCCAAAGACCCCAAAGTCCAGATGGAAAACAAAAAAGTGACATTGGTTTGCTTTGACAAACAAATTTTGCTTTGGCAAAATCGGGGTGTCCTACCGGTTCAGTTCAGTTCAGTCACTCAGTCATGTACGACTCTTTGGGACCCCATGGACTGCAGCATGCCAGGCTTCCCTGTCCGTCACCAACTCCCGGAGTTTGCTCAGACTCATGTCCATTGAGTCGGTGATGCCATCCAACCATCTCACGTCCTAGTAGCTGCTGCTGCTAAGTCACTTCAGTTGTGTCTGACTCTGTGCGACTCCATAGACGGCAGCCCACCAGGCTCCCCTGTCCCTGGGATTCTCCAGGCAAGAACACTGGAGTGGGGTGCCATTGCCTTCTCCTGTCCTAGTGGAGGAAGCCCCAAAGGAGAAGCTGTGCTTCTTCCATGGGATTGACTGTTGCTGGAGTCTGGCAGACCTAGGAATGCAGCAGGCTCTGTGCTCACAGACCAGGTTTTCCCAGGAAAGCCAGATTTTCCCATGATTTTCCATGAAAAATCCAGGTTTTTCCATGAATTCATCAAAGTTTCTTTTTTTAATTAGTAGACTATTTTCTAGAGCAGCTTTAGATTACAAAAAAAAAAAGAAGCATGGAAAGTACAGGGAGTTCGCATATACTCTCTTCCTGATCCTCACTCCAGTTTCTTCACTTATTAACATCTTGCATTAGTGTGGTACATTGGTTGCAACTGATGAATCAATATTGATATGTTAAGTGTTATACATTCTATGGATTTAAAATTTTATTTATTTATTTATTTTTGGATGCACTGAGTCGTCATTGATTGTGTGGGTTTTTTTTTTTTTTTGGCGTGGACTTTCTTAGGTTTTCTTTAGTTTCAGCAAGCAGGGACTACTCTCTAGTTGTGGTGTTTGGACTTCTCATTGTAGTGGCTTCTCTTGTTGCAGAGTGCGGACTCAATAGTCGTGGGACACGGCCCCAGTTGCCCCATGGCATATGGGATCTTCCCGGACCAGGGATGGAAGCCGTCTCCCCTGCTTTGGCAGGCAGATTCTTATCCACTGCACCATAAGGGAAGTCCCAATTCTATGGGTTTTGACAAACGTACAGTGACATGTATCTGCCCACACAGCGTCAGACAGAGTTTCTTCACTGCCCTCAAGCAGTGTTGGAGGTAGGGGACCGGGGAGACGGGGCAAGTCATCTCAGAAGTGGAAGCCATGAGAGAGAAATGGCTCCTGAAGGAAGGACGGCTTCCAGTTTCCAGTTTGGTTTCTGGTTTCAGGTTCAAGCTAGCTCAGCTTGGGACGAGCCCCTCCAAGGTCAGCGTGCCCACCTCCTCCAGTATCCACCTTGTTCTTATGCCTTCCTCTTTCTCCCTCACTCCCACACACTCTGCTTACTTCGAGAGAGAAAGCGTGGTGAAAATGCCCGTGGAGATCTGGTCTATGTACTCCTTCCCGGCTGTGACTGTGGCCAGGGTTTGCCCAGAAGCAGCCAGCGTAGCCATCCCCTAATAGGCCTGGCTGCCCACAGTCAAAGCCAATGATAACTGGATAATGTTTCTTAACATGGGGCTTACAGTTTACTTTTATGCTCATGCAATGCTCGTATATGGAGAACCATGTTTACATTTAAAACCCGAGGAGCAGTTGAAGAATAGGGGGTTGGAAATCAGACAGTCCAGGGCTCAGATGACATTTCTGGTGCCTCTAACTAGCTAAATAAAAACCCTCTCTGGGCCCCAGTGTTCTCCACCGCAAAAATGAGCCCAATAATTCCTTCTCTGAGAGTTGTTAGGAAGATTGAATGTTACAGGTGGCATGCACACAGAAGTGTTCAATCCTTGTCTGCTCCTTACTGGGAGCTGGAGACATGGATTTCAGTTCCAGCTTTGTTATCATCCAACTTTGTGACCAGGGATTAGTCATAAATCAGACATACAAGCCAACAGTTGCCCTGCTCCTATTTATTTTTAAACTTTTTATTGAAAATCTTCTTTTTTTAAAATTAAAAATTGAAGTACAGTTGCTGTATATTATGTATTACAGGTGTACAATATAGTGAGTCACAATTTTTAAAGGTTATACTAAATTTATAGTTAATTGCAAAATATTGGCTATGTTCCCTGTGTTGTACAATATATCCTTGTGTGTGCTCAGTTGCTCAGTCGTGTCCAATTCTTTGTGATCCCACGGACAGAAGCCCATGATGCTCCTCTGTCCGTGGAATTTTCCAAGTGAGAATTCTAGAGTGGTTGCCATTTCCTCTTCCCTGGAATCTTCCCAACCCAAGGATTGAAACTGTGTCTCTAGTCTCTCCTGCATTCCCAGGCAGTTTTTTTTTACCACTGTGCCACATGGGAATCCTTGTAGCTTAGTTTATACCTAATAGTTTGTATCTCTTACTTCCCTACTTCTATTTTGTGCTTCCCTCTCCCCAGTGGTAACCACTAGTTTGTTCTCTATTTCTGTGAGTTTGCTTATTTGTTATATTCACTAGTTGGTTGCATTTTTTAGATTCCACATGTAAGTGATATCATAAAGTATTTGTCTTTCTCTGACTTGTTTCACTTAGCATAATGCCCTCCAACTCAGTCTACATTACTGCAAATGGCAAAACTTCGTTTCTTTTTATGACTGAGTAGTATTCCATTGTGTTTATTCCATTCTGAAGGCGATCAGCCCTGGGATTTCTTTGGAAGGAATGATGCTAAAGCTGAAACTCCAGTACTCTGGCCACCTCATGAGAAGAGTTGACTCATTGGAAAAGACTCTGATGCTGGGAGGGATTGGGGGCAGGAGGAGAAGGGGATGACCGAGGATGAGACGGCTGGATGGCATCACTGACTTGATGGACGTGAGTCTGAGTGAACTCCAGGAGTTGGTGATGGACAGGGAGGCCTCGTGCTACGATTCATGGGACACGACTGAGCTGGATGTGACTGAGAGACTGAACTGAACTGATACATATATACATATATATGTGTGTGTGTGTATATATATATATATATATATACACAGATATATAAGTTCAGTTCAGTCACTCAGTTGTGTCTGACTCTGCAGTTCCATGGACTGCAGCATGCCAGGCTTCCCTATCCATCACCAACTCCCAGAGCTTGCTCAAACTCATGTCCATTGAGTTGGTGATGCCATCCAACTATCTCATCCTCTGTCATCCCCTTTTCCTCCTGCCTTCAATCTTTCCAAGCATCACGGTCTTTTCTAATGAGTCAGTTCTTCACATCAGGTGGCTAAAGTATTGGAGTTTTAGCTCAGGATCACTCCTTCCAATGAATATTCCAATGAAAATATATATGTATGTATGTATATCAGTTCAGTTCAGTTGCTCAGTCATATCCGACTCAGTCGTGTCCCATGAATCGCAGCGCTCCAGGCCTCCCTGTCCATCACCAACTCCCGGAGTTCACTCAGACTCACGTCCATCGAGTCAGTGATGCCATCCAGCCATCTCATCCTCGGTCGTCCCCTTCTCCTCCTGCCCCCAATCCCTCCCAGCATCAGAGTCTTTTCCAATGAGTCAACTCTTCCCATGAGGTGGCCAGAGTACTGGAGTTTCAGCTTTAGCATCATTCCTTCCAAAGAAATCCCAGGGCTGATCTCCTTCAGAATGGACTGGTTGGATCTCCTTGCAGTCCAAGGGACTCTCAAGAGTCTTCTCCAACACCACAGTTCAAAAGCATCAATTCTTCAGCACTCAGCCTTCTTCACAGTCCAACTCTCACATCCATACATGACCACAGGAAAAACCATAGCCTTGACTAGACGGACCTTAGTTGGCAAAGTAATGTCTCTGCTTTTGAATATGCTATCTAGGTTAGTCATAACTTTTCTTCCAAGAAGTAAGCGTCTTTTAATTTCATGGCTGCAATCACCGTCTGCAGTGATTTTGGAGCCCCAAAAAATAAAGTCTGACACTGTTTCCACTGTTTCCCCATCTATTTCCCATGAAGTGATGCAACCAGATGCCATGAGCTTCGTTTTCTGAATGTTGAGCTTTAAGCCAACTTTTTCACTCTCCTCTTTCACTTTCATCAAGAAGCTTTTTAGTCCCCTTTCACTTTCTGCCATAAAGGTGGTGTCATCTGCATATCTGAGGTTATTGATATTTCTCCCAGCAATCTTGATTCCAGCTTGTGCTTCTTCCAGCCCAGTGTTTCTCATGATGTACTCTGTATATAAGTTAAATAAGCAGAGTGACAATATACAGCCTTGACATACTCCTTTTCCTATTTGGAACCAGTCTGTTGTTCCATGTCCAGTTCTAACTGTTGCTTCCTGACCTGCATATAGGTTCCTCAAGAGGCAGGTCAGGTGGTCTGGTATTCCCATCTCTTTCAGAATTTTCCAGTTTGTTGTGATCCACACAGTCAAAGGCTTTGGCATAGTCAATAAAGCAGAAATAGATGTTTTTCTTGAACTCTCTTGCTTTTTCCATGATCCAGCGGATGTTGGCAATTTGATCTCTGATTCCCCTGCCTTTTCTAAAACCAGCTTGAACATCTGGAAGTTCATGGTTCACATATTGCTGAAGCCTGGCTTGGAGAATTTTGAGCATTACTTTACTGCCGTGTGAGATGAGTGCAATTGTGCGGTAGTTTGAGCATTCTTTGGCATTGCCTTTCTTTGGGATTGGAATGAAAACTGACCTTTTCCAGTCCTGTGGCCACTGCTGAGTTTTCCAAATTTGCTGCCATACTGACTGCAGCACTTTCACAGCAACATCTTTCAGGATTTGAAATGGCTCAACTGGAATTCCATCACCTCCACTAGCTTTGTTCATAGTGATGCTTTCTAAGGCCCACTTGACTTCACATTCCAGGATGTCTGGCTCTAGGTGAGTGATCACACCATCGTGATTATCTTGGTTGTGAAGATCTTTTTTGTACAGTTCTGTGTATTCTTGCCACCTCTTCTTAATATCTTCTGCTTCTGTTAGGTACATACCATTTCTGTCCTTTATCGAGCCCATCTTTGCATGAAATGTTTCCTTGGTATCTCTAATTTTCTTGAAGAGATCTCTAGTCTTTCCCATTCTGTTGTTTCCCTCTATTTCTTTGCATATTTTCCTCTATTTTTTTGTATGTATGTATATATGTGTAATCTTTACCATCTGAGCCACTGGGGATAGTTATACCACATCTTTATTCATTCATCTGTTGGTGGACACTTAGGTTGCTTCCATATCTTGGGTATTGTAAACAATGCTGTTGTAACAATTGCGATGCATGCATCTTTTCTAGTCGGGGGAAATCTTTTTTTTTTTTTTTAATTGAAACTATTTTTATTTACACTCCAAGAGTACACATATCAGGGAGTTCCCTGGTGATCTAGTGGTTAGGATTCAGCACTTTCACTGCCATGGGCCAGGTTTAATCCCTGGCTGTGGAACTGAGATCCCACGAGCCTCCCCAGCATAGCCAAAAATAAAGAAAGTACATGAACATTGCGCATAACTCTGCACACTGATGAATTTTGAAAAGCGGAAGACTGTACGTACTCAGAGCCCAGATAGGAAAAAGCATCCTGAGAGCCTCCTCATCCCCCCTTCCATAGGCGCTACCTGTAAGGGCACAACTACCATCCTAACCTCCAACACCCTCCACAGTATTTCTGCCTGTGCTTGGACCTTATAAAACTGGCATCACGAAGAACGTGCTCTTGGGTCTGACCTATCTTGCCCAATACCATGTTTGTGAGAGTCATCCCAATTGTTGGATATGGCTGTGAATTGTCCATTTTTACTACTGTTTTGTAACGTTGGCATTCTAGGGCTGGCGGCCCAAATTCAGCTTTCCATCTGGTCTCATAAAGTTTTTTTTTTAAAAAGCACAGCCATGCCGGTTCAGTTCTGTACATGTCTAGGGCTGCATTCTACACTGTACTACAGCGACTAGAGCTGAGACCATATGGTCCACAAAGCTGGAGATGCTATCTGCCTCTTTACAAAAAGGTTTTTTGACTTCTATATAGAATTCCATCACGTGAATACCCTGAAATTCATTTGCTCATTTTACTGTTAATGGGCAGTTTTGCAGTTTCCAAGTTGGGGCTCTTAAGAGTGATGTGAGAAGAACTTGTATGTCTTTTGATGAAACAAGCAGGTGTATTTCTATTGTGTCTCTTCCTGGGGGTGAACTTGTTAGATTACAGGGCAGATGTAAGTTTATCCTTGTCAAAAGCCATCAACCAGTTTTCCAAAGTGGTTGTACCATGACTTGTCCCATGAGCAGTATCTGAGAGCTCCAGCTGCTCCATGTCCTGACCCACTGGTATTCTCTGTCTTTAACATTTTCCCTGCCCCTGTTTTGATGCTTCTCTTTATAAGTTATTTCTCAGTTTCATGGTTGGGCATTTACAGGGTTAAGAGTGTTCACCACTTCTAGTGGTGACTGTTCCATCTTTGGACACTTTGTTCTCTTTTTCCTTACTTTCTTGTTTTTGGCCATGCCATGCAACATGCAGGATCTTAGTTCCCTGACCTAGAATTGAACCCATGTAACCACTGAATCACCAGGGAAGTCCCTGCACTTTGTTTTCTTAAGAAGCTCTTCTTCATAGAGTCGCCTTTTGGATATTTAAAGATCAACACGCATGTCCCTACTGAATGTTGTCTTCTCCCAGGAGAGGAATGCTAAACATCTCCAGCTTCTTGAAAGTGGCTTGTAACACATGGTTTTCATGCTTTCACAATCCTGGTTGCCTGGTGAACAACAGGCTTAGCATCTCTGGGCCTGTTTACCCATCTGAAAATAAGGAGGTTTGATGTAAAGATTTTTAAAGTCATTTTAACCCCAACATTCCGTGTTAACCCTTAAGTTGGGAGCCCTCACAGAGATGCCCACATGCGTGTCTGAACAGGGAACTCCCATCCCCAGATATTCCTGTTAATGTTTATCTGCTGACAGTAGAAAGTGGAGACATTTATTCATTCCATTTCTCTTCCTTCTGACAAATAGACAATAGTTTCTGAGAGCCAAGGATGTCAAGGGCGAGGCAGAAGGTGCTCAGGAAGGTAAGACTGATCTAGGTTTCTCCAGGTAGACACACAGCTTCAGCTGGAGGGCAAGGTGGACTGCATACCTGGGGGACCCAGTATGGTCCATGGAATGCATTTTAAGACAGTAAGAGTCCTGGGAAATGTTGGCACTGATGAACATCACCCGAGGCTGGAAGGTGACTGGGGGGAGGGAGGAGCTGATGGTTGTCTGAGTCTGCTCCCTGGAGGAGGTGGCCTGAGTCATTGCTCCTTCTAGAGACTGGGGAATGCTGGTTTCCCACCCTCACTCTTCTCAGGATACATTTTGTTTGCAGCAAATGACTCCCAGGCCAGACTGCTCTTGGCTTCCTCCCTGACGTTTAGTGTCAGTGGTGTGTAAGGACCAAAGAACCAGTCAGCAAGCCTGGATAGCAGGCCTCTCTGATACTCGAATTTTGCAGAAACCAGCATAATTTAACTGACCCAAACACTGACAAAATATGAAGGCAGGGTGGAGAAAATGAAAATACGAATTAGGTTTTTGAGATATCAAATTCCATAGAGTCTCATAGGATCACTGCTTTGAATTTTTAAAAGAAAACCTAGCTGTTGTGTGTTAATTCATTTAAGCCTCACAATTTAAGCCCATGCAGTGGAGATAATCAGCCTTGTTTCTGAACGGGGAAACTGAGACACTGTTTTAGAACTTGCTCAGGGCACCAGTTTGTAAGGGTGAAGCCTAGTTGTCTTGCTTTATAGACATTGCTCTTTATCACAATCATTTAACAAGCACAGCGGCAGGGCTTCATGCTTGCAAGGAAACCTTTGCTGGCATGTCAGGACTAGAGGCTTGGCAGCTTGGCTAACTGGTGTTGGAGTGGTGAGTTGATGAGATCCCACTTAATCTAATTCTCCCCAGTTTTACTGATGGGCCCATGAATGGGGGTCTCAGGGTCACAGAGCTCAGTAGTGTCAATTATATCATCAATAATAGCGACATAAAAAAAAAAAAATCACTCCACCAGGGCAAGGAAGTTCCTGGAGAGAAGCTGAGTGCTGTCACTGGGAGAAAGCAGACCAGGAAAATGAACATTCACTGTGGACTGAGTGTAACTCGCCCAAGGTCACACAGGCAACAATGGCAGAATCAATCCTGAATTCAAATCCATCTTATATCAAAACTCAAGGTTAAAAATATATCCCTTGTTTATACCAAATCCTGAATGACCAAATCTTTTCTTCTATTCTGCCGAGCACATGGTCAGCTGGTTCTTTAGAAAATAAATTACTGGGTACCCTTCTTTAAAAAGTAATTAATTTGGTTTTCTGGTCTTACCATGAGGCTTGTGGGATCTTAGTTCCCCAACCAGGTAGCAAACCCTGGACCCCTGGCATTGGAAGCACAGAGTTCTAACCACTAGACTTCGAGGGAATTTCCCTGAGTACACGTTTATGACTTTTTTCCTGTGGGTTCATGATGGAATGAGTCGTTGTTGTTGTTGTTTAGTCCTGTTGGAGGACTCTTTGTGACTCCATGGTCAGAGGAGCCTGACAGGGAAAATCCATGGGATTTTCCACAAAAGAATATTGGAGTGGGTTGCATTTCCTTCTCCAGGAAGGAGTGGTAGATTATGGTTCCATCTCTTCACTCTACCCTAAGGAGACACTCTTTGTACTGGGAATTTCTCTTCTCTTACCAAAAAGATGAGTACATTTTTCTTCTTGTTGATTCTGAGTTTGGTCACGTAACTTGCACTGGTCAGTGTGCTGGTAGAAGAGACTTGAAAAAGCACTTGACATTTCTACTTGCCCTTTTTGGTTTCTGCCATCACCATGAGCAGGGCATCCCTAGGCTAACTTGCTGTCCCAGAAGGAAACTGGAAGCCACAGGAAGCAAAAGCCGCTGTAGTCCTTAGGTCAGCAGAGTTCCCAACCAACTTGCACACACAAGCTCTCCCCAGTGTTCATTCCTTGATCCATCCTCCATCCTTCCAACCCTCTCCCTTCCTTCAATAACTGTTTACTGGGCCTCTGTGTTGGGTTTGGTACTCTTCTTGTCTCTGGCTGCTGCTGCTGCTGCTGCTAAGTCACTTCAGTCGTGTCCAACTCTGTGCAACCCCACAGAGGGCAGCCCACCAGGCTCCTCTGTCCATGGGATTCTCCAGGCAAGAACACTGGAGTGGGTTGCCATTGCCTTCTCTAGTCTCTGGTAGCCCTTCTGTTTTACCCTCCTTGCTGCTGGGATCCAAGGCCACTCTCCCTTTTTAAAATTTAATTTTTTTTTTACATTGCCCAGTTACTACCGCTTGTGATTGCTTTACAGAATATTTATTACACTTATAAATCTATTAACTTTTCTTGGGTACGCTATTTAAACACAGCAGATAAACTTAAAACTTTGTGAATCCAATTTCCTTAAACATTTATCCACTGAGTCAAATTGCCCTGTTTCACTATGAGTCTAACATAACTTCTCCTGAATGCTTCAACCACCTTAACAACACAAAAGTTTTTACTGTACTCATACTTAAATTTATTTGTAAAAATCAGAACTATTGATTCGACCAATGTGTTAGCTTACAGAAGATAGGTTTTTGTAGTTCTCCAGGACTGCAAGATCAGACACAAGATAGAGCGATTATCTCTTTCCCAGGAACATAGAAATCACAGCCTCTGGGTCAATGATTGATGGATTCTTAGTGGGAACACTGAATCCTTCAAGGTGACTCAAGTAGCAGCAGGCATTTGCCGGTTGGGATGCCCTCCGACCAGATTCAACTGCTAAGTCAACAGGACTTACAAGTAAGTTCTTGCAATCTCCATGCCCATTGAATTTTGAGTACATGATGTTTTGCCTCAGTTTACAATTAACTTGATTATGCCTCATTAGCATTCAGTATAATCAGCAGGACCATAGCGCAGCTTAATCCATCAACCATTCTGCTAGGACATCTGGCTAATTCATTAACTCACAGCACCAATTATGAACACTCCTTCCACCCGGTTATTTTGGAGGCTGCTGGTCTTGACCTGCCCTTCCTGGTTTTGGTACAGTTCTTACTCTTTCTGGAAATCTTTGACTTAAAGTTATCTGTTCTTTTCAACTTACACAGATACACTGTTTCCCAAACAGACATACTGAACGTCAAGTAAGAAACAAGAGTCCCATATACGCCAATCTTACCTACTTACTAAAATGCTGTTTTTATACTTTCTTTGAGTTATAACTAGCTTTGTCATTACATATAATATTAACTTTTCCTTTTTGATTGATAAGGACTCATGGCTTTCCACAGACTCAACTTATTCTTGTAAATCAGCAACTGTAGACCTAGTTACTCTTTGTTGTATCTAAGTTACAACCTGACCTGAGGGACCCTCTTTCCCTTTCACCTGATTCCTTTGTCCTTTCAGCAATAGCTCAGCACTTTTGGCAGCAGCCTGGTTTTCTGGCAATAGTAAGATGTCTCAGGCCATTGGAATTTCTTTTTGCTCCCAGATGTGAACTCGGGTTCTCTGAAGGAGCCCTGGGTACTGTGAACGAAAAATGCTATTGAGATCACTATGTGTGTGCTGAGGGTACACGATGTGTGTGCTGGAGATGAGACGGCACCCTATGGCCGCTGAAAAGAAAGAACGAGAAAAGACATTGCTTCCTAAGGTCATAATTATGTTCTCAAATTGCTCAAATCGTTTGAATATTACATCTTTTTTAATATACAATTTTAAATGGATTCTTCCCTACAACGTGTCTGTTCAGATTTTTAACCCTTCACTCAGACTGTGATTACTCCAACCTCTGAATTTTAGCACTGTGCCTCCAGGTCCATTATTTTGGAGCCCCTCTTACGTATCCTTTATCAAAATCTGCATTCAAGAAAACATAAAATTATGTATACAAATTATTCTGGCTTCATGTAAATGTATGTTTGCCACACAGCTATTAGATATAATTATAAAACTATTGACACAAATGTATTCAACTATGTTAATTTATTATTGCATAATGAAATGTCATTTCATGTAATACATTTCTGGCACAAATTCACTCCGGTGCCTGTCTTGAGAGGCTGAAGAGGCCACCAGAGGGCAAGCTGGGAGGCTCACGCCCTCTAGGAACTGTCGCTGAAGCAGGATGCTATTACTTAGACAATTTTGAGCAATTTATATTTACTTCTATTAATGTGCCTTCACTAATTGAAGGCATTCTGGAACAGTACGAAAATGGCGAGTATAAAGATGTTTACTGACTGAATACAAGCCAAATCATTCAGCAAGGCCATGGGCGGAGTCATCTCTCCATTTGCAAATCTGGTCTGGTAGAAAGGGACCGTCCCTTGGTCATTTCTATATGCCTGTGGCCAGTAATGATAGGGGCTCAGTGATCCTTCTTTGAACAGAGAAGAAGGAAAATACCATGAGAATAACAGAGAAAATCATAGCTGTCCAAATCATTAATTCAGGAATATCATTCACAATCCACTATTTTTTTTAAAATTTGACTTTATTAATATTCTGAGGCAACTGGGTTTTGAGACAAATTTTAAATTGCTTCATTTCCAAAATTCATTTTGGTCACAACATCCAGGAGTAACCCATTGGCTAATCAATAACTAACATTTAAATGCTGTTGTTAGAAAGGCAACCCAGCGCAAAACCAATACTGTCAGCAACTCAGAACAACTCTAATTTCCTGACAGAAATCGATTCACAGCAAAATAGTGGTTATTGCAAATATTTATCCATCTGAAAGGGAACACTCATCCGTGCAGCTTTTTGAGCAGTTCATTTGCAAATCAAAGACTGTGATGAGTTCCACTCAGCCATCTATCTTGAGACTTGGGAAGCACTGTGGGAGGCGGTGGGTGTGTTGCAATAACCCTAGGATTGCCTTGAAGTGGCCCTGTTGGGAATGGGTGGGTAGTGTAGACACATCCCACATGCGATGTGGGGAGAGTATTGGGCATGGAGAGTCCAGTTCTACACCTGGGGTCTCACTGACCTGCTGCGTGAGCTCAGAAAGCCACCTAACCTCTCTGCACATTTTTCTCTTCTTGAAAAGGATATTCTTATTTGTCCAATTTAGCCCTCCTATTGTTGTGAAGATAAAAGGAAGGGGTAGGGGGATACCTCTTAAGATATATTTAATGGACTGGCTAAATTTGGGGTCTTATAATCTTGAGTCTCTATTTCCCAAGAACAGGGTTAAGGAGCAAGACAAGTTTCCCGATAAATCAAAGCATCATCTTCCAGCTCAATGCTGTGCTGCTGTTCAGTCGCCATGTCGTGGCCAATTCTTCGTGACCCCATGGACTGCAGCACGCCAGGGAACTGTCCCTCACCATCTCCCAGAGTTGTGGGATGTTCGTGGGAGTTTTACTAACTGTAAAACAAGTGCCAATGAGAACCAATGTGTTCACTGAGTAACACTGCAGTAGGAGCTGGGAAACAAAGATTAAAAAAAAAATCTGCGTGGCTCCTGTGCTCAAGAAGTTCACGGTCTAGATCACTGGGAGGGGGCTGTGCAAACAGATAAATTCAGTGGGCTTGGGATGGTGCAGGCCCGAAGTGTGAGCAGGAGTGTGGGAACAGTCATGAGCTGAAAGAGAATTCCTTAAACTGAGCTGCAAGGAGGGGAGGTTATTTCAGGAAAAGGCTTACAACAGGCAAAGATTAGCATTTCAGGAGAACCAGAAAAACAAATTAGTATTTCCCAAATTTCTCACTTCAAGTTCATTTTTACATTTATTTTACCTTATCTCTGTTACCACATAAACGATTTTAAGTCGACTAATTTTAGAAAATGTAAACAAGTTGGATTTAAAAAGAAAACTTTACACGATTACTACCATAAATGAAAGACGTTATTTGCTACAAACAGAAGCTAACCTTTTAAAATAAAAGCAACAGGAACTCATTAATTTAATATATCACTGTCAGGCTGTTCCTAGTTTTGGTGGCCAAAGGGGTGACCCGGACGATACCGGGATAAATTACTGTCAGACAGTAATAAATCCTACGGAGAAAACAGAAAGTGACTTAGGAAGGTTCCTTTGGATGGGGTGGCCCGGCAGGGCCCGCTACAGTATGTCATTTGAGCAGAGATCTGAAGAAAGTGGTAGACCGAAAAGGAAAAGGAGGTCATTACAAGTCAAGCAGATGCTGCGGCTTGCAGAGAGAAGGCTGCGAGCCAGATTCAGGGAGAGGGGTAAGTGATGGGGTGGCGGGCTCACAGCCAGCCGACACTTTCTGCAAGATAGTCTGGAGCGCGGAGAGAAGTCAGGCGCTCGGTCGAGGGGTAGTCTGGAGCGCGGAGAGAAGTCAGGCGCTCGGTCGAGGGGGTTCCAGCTGCTGAATTCTATCTGTAAGACTAAATCTAAGCTGAAGCTCCAATCCTTTGGCTACCTGATGCGAAGAACTGACTCACTGGAAAAGACACTGATGCTGGGAAAGATTGAAGGCAGAAGGGGACAACAGAGGATGAGATAGTTGGATGGCATCACCGACTCGATGGACAGGAGTTTGCATAAACTCCGGAGTTGGTGATGGACAGGGAGGCCTGGCGCGCTGCAGTGCAGAATCGGACACGACTGAGCAACTGAACTGACTCCTAGCGGAAAGCATCTGCAAACAGTGCAACCTTGGAAAGAGAGAGCGAGGCCGGCTGTGACCGCCCCGATTGATAAATTAGTAAATAAATGAAAGCCAAGAAAAGTCATATCGCTGCGAACTGGGACAAGAGAGCTGAAACTCTCCTTCGTCCAGCCCGGTGCGGTCCAAGGATGGGGGTGACAGGCAGACGCCGGCTCCGAGCAGAGCAGGGCAGACTTGCGCTTCTGCAATCCTCACTCCCGGCCTCCGGTGAGCCCCCTTTCGGGAGAGACTCAAAACGCGGAGCCGGCAAATCCGCGGAACCGGATAGCGAAGCCAGGACACCGAGTCGGCGCACGCGCAGTAGCCCGGCCCGCCCGGCCGCTCTCGCCGCTTGGGGGGAGGGTCATCCGAGCCTGACGTCCGCGACGCCGACGTCAGCGCCCCGGGAAGAGGAGGGCGAAGACTCCATCCGCCATGTTGGATGCCGCAGATTCGCCATAACCGCGCCGGCTCTTTTCTTAAAAAAATAAAAATAAAAAGCGAAGCATCAGTGGGGCGCCCTGCCTTCTCGGTCGGCGCGGGAGGGGGCACGGAAGAGCCCGACGCTTTTTTTTCCCTCCGCGGCGGGGGCGTTGCCATGGAGACGCGGGCGGCAGGTGAGCCGGGCTGGGGGTTGGGGTGGGGATAGGGTGGGGGTGGGGCGCGGCGCGGCGCGCGGGAAGCCGTTGCGAGCTCGGAGTCGGGAAGGAGCGCGCGGGCCGCTGGGCGGCGGAGGGATTCGCGGCCCCGGGCGGAGAGCGGACGTAGCGGCGTCCTTCGACAGCACGTTCGGTCGCTGGCAGTATCCCGCCGCCTCGGGTTTTTATTGAGAAAAAAAGTAACGAGGATGCTCCGGAAGAACGAGCCGGGGAAGGCAGTGCGCGCGCGCGCGCGCGTGCGCGGGGCCGTTTCCAGGGCAACGGGTGGGGCCGGGGTGCGCGCCAGCGACCGAGCGCAGGCGTGCCGGCGGGCGGGCTGTTCGAATCCCCGCGCCGCCGACTCTTTGGCCGCTCCTCCTCCTTCTTGCCTGCCCTCAGTTCCCTTCTCAGTGAATTGGGTAGCTCCTTCAGACCCACGTTCCTTGGGCAGGATGTGTTGAGGGACAGGGTTCCACCGAGCTGCTGAAGGAAAGTTTCTTTGTGTCCTGAAGAGGGAGCGATAAACGCCAGAGATTATTAGCGTTCTGACTGCCGGTAACCCTGTAACATCCTGTGATAAACTGTAATTTATCCTCTACCTGCCGCCTAGCCCTGCGGGCCCCTTGGTCCTCACCCGTTAAAGTTAAACTGAAATGCCACCTCCTCCAGGCAGCCATCCGTCTCTGGCTTCCAGGCGAGGGGGAAGCAGCCTTTCTGCCCCTGGACGCAGGAGCAGGATGGATCTTCTGAACACCTGGCTGGAGTCGCTTGACACTGAGCTTGGGGCTCTTTCCTGCGTGGTTAACAAGAAGCGTCTGCACTGGGGCACTGACCTCGCGCTTCCTGCCTCTCCGTTTCTACCAACAGTTCTAATTTGTATGTCGTTTACTGACGAGGAACAAAAGTTCGGAGAGGTCAACTTCATACAGTTTGGAAATGGCAGAACTGAGGCTTTAAAAATCAACTTCCTCCAGCTTGGGATGAAATCCAGACTTCGCGGTGGCTGTACGGCTTGTACTTCTGGCTCCTGGAGGTTCAAGTGCCTGGCCTCCAGTGGCTGCTGTAGGGTACCTTTATCGAAGGGAAGAGTGAATGCCTGGCTGCACTGACCACCTCCTGCCCCTTCCAGCCTGGTTCCATGGCAGAGCCCAGTGACTTCAGAAATATTGGTATAAGCTTGGTATCATATGGTGACTCAGACTGGAAAGAATCTGCCTACAGTGCAGAAGACCCTGGTTCGATCCCTGGGTCGGGAAGATCCCCTGGAGAAGGGAATGGGAACCCACTCCAGTATTCTTGCCTGGAAAATCCCATGGACAGAGGATCCTGGTGGGCTACAGTACATGGGGTCCCTAATAGTTGGACATGACTAAGCAATTAACACTTAGTGTCATAGGGTTTACCCTCAACAACGGCCCCTCCAGCATCAACTTCTGAGCCTATAACCATATTGAAGCAGTTACACTGAGTGTCCCCCGTACTGAGGGTTGCAGAAGGCATTTGAGCTTATGTATGGTATTTGGTGCCCAGACGCCAGGGGCACATTTCATGGATTCTTCAGTTGAAGCATTGGTGATACTACTCTACATGCCAGGCAGGGATGAGTAAAGAGCCCTTGGACCCTTGGTCGTGCCCTCATACCACTGTGTCAGATTCCGACAAGGAGAGCCAGTACAGTAAAGTGTGTGTGTGTGTGTGTGTGTGTGTGTGTGTGTGTGTGTGATGACGGAGCAGACCCAGATCCTCAGGAGAGCCAGTACAGTAAAGTGTGTGTGTGTGAATGTGATGATGGAGCAGACCCAGATCCTCAGGAGCTGTGAACTATGCCAGGCATGCTTTCTGACAATAATGATGTTACCAAATCCAAAACCCGTACTGCTTGCCACACGATGCGTCAATAAATGAATCAATAGATGAACTGCTGGGCAAGGAACAGTGAGTTTATTTGGAAAGCCAGCAGCTGGAGAAGATGATGGACCAGTGTCCCAAAGCACAATTGTACCTGAGTTAGAATTCAGGCTTCTTTTATAATAAAAGGGGAGAGGGGGAGTGGTTGGTTGGTGCACTTCTTGGTGTCTGAATCCTTAGTTCTTGCACCTGGGCTCCTAGGTTTGGTTACAATGTTCTATAAACCTCCAAGACAAATGTTATTCTCTGTTCTGCAAGTTTTTATCTGTACGAATGGAAAAGTGTTGTACTTTAAAGGTCAGAGCCTCGAGAAGGGGCCGTTCTGTATATTTCAGGCTGTAGGCAATGTTTCTCAACTGGTAGCAAAAGCAATAGAATATAAAGGTTAAAGTATTAGAAACAGATCCTATGTGGAGTCAGACTTGATCTTCCCTACTGAACTGTCTTTGTTTGGTGCTTCCCTTCTCCCAAGTATAGATACATGGCGTGTACCGCCCACTTTTCTGCTGGAGTTTACCTAACAGTTTCTAAAAACAACCCTGGACATTGTTGTAGTTGCCTTGAATTTTCAGCTGTAAGTGACAGAGATCATGTTTTAGAATTTACTGCTGTTAACTTGCCATGTCTAATTCCTGAATAGAGTCTCCTGCTCTGCTTGGTTGTTGGGTCACGGCAGGAGAGTCAGTACAATAAATGATAAGGTGGAGTCGCATCTGGTCTCTAAGGTGCAGCTTCTAGGCGGTGAGCCCGCCGTGATGGTCACTGCCTTGAAATGGAGATCTGCCTGCTACCACACTGCTCCCTTCTCAGTCCATTCACCTTGTAGAACAATGATTCCTGTGTTACCTTACAGTTTACCTAACAACTTTCCAAAGACAGCTATCCTTCAGTAGAATTAAGTTTCTGCCTAAGGCAAGGGCAGTCAGGAATTAGATATATTAAAAAGACTCCCGTAATTGCACTTCCTTTTATAGACAGTTTCATGCAGGCTGCTTCTGCAAACCTCCCCAGTGAGAGGAGCTGGTTTAATTATGTAGAAGGGATTTAGCCTGGAGTTAAGTTTTCTTTTTGTTCTCAACTGTTTATCCTGTTAAACTTTCACTGTCTTTGCAATTCCTCAAGGGCAGGTATCAACTTTAAGGGCTGGATCGGCCTGGAGGGTAGAATGAACACGTGCTCTGGGGCCTGGGATCTGCTCTCACCAGATTCCTGACCTGAGGGGAGTCATGTAACTCTTGGGAATCTGCAGGAGACTCACTCCTGCCCACTGCCCAGGCCAGTGCCCTGGAGGCTGGTGGACCTGCTCTTCATCGCTTTCATCCAGACCCAGTCTGTCCGCCCTGTAGCCTAGTGCTTTGTCACCTGCTTGCTTCTTGAAAACATTTGTGGTTGGAAAAGTGTGACAGATGTTGACTGATTTTTTTTTTTTTAAGAAAAAAAATCTGAGAGTGAAGCAAATAGTCATATTAAAAACTTATTACAGGTTTGAAGTTATAGTTTTGTTTTTTTTTTTAAGTGGAGTCACCTTTAAAAAATTTATTTCCCTTTGTTTGACTGTGCTGGGTCTTAGCTGTGGCATGTGCAATTTTCAATCTTCCCTGTGGCACGTGGGCTCTTAGTTGTGGCATGTGAGATCTAGTTCCCTGACCAGAGCTCCGACCTGGGCCTCTGCTGGGAGCACAGCTTATAAGCAGATTACAGGGGCTTCCCCGATAGCTCAGTTGGTAAAGAATCCACCTGCAATGCAGGAGACCTCAGTTTGATTCCTGGGTTGGCAAGATCCGCTGGAGAAGGGATAGGCTACCCACTCCAGTATTCTTGGGCTTCCGTTGTGGCTCAGCTGGTAAAGATTCCGCCTGTAGTGCGGGAGACCTGGGTTTGATCCCTGGGATGGGAAGATCCCCTGGAGAAGGGAAAGGCTATCCACTCCAGTATCCTGGCCTGGAGAATTCTGTGGACTAAGTAACAAAGAGTTGAACACGACTGAGCGACTTTCACAAGCAGATCATGCTTGGCATATTAATAGAAAAAAAAAATGGGATTACAGACTTTTCTGCTTCTAAATCATGTAACAAATGGAGTTGCAAATTGCTTAACTCTGGAAGCCGGCACCTTTGTGCCCCTGCTGGGTCAGGACCAAGGCAGGATGGAAGAGTGGGCACCAGCTTCAGAGGCAGCTGCTGGGCTTGTTGGGGTGTAGGGGGTTGAGGGGACCAGATCAATTATGGCATCTGGAGCAAAGGAGCAGGGGTTTTGGGAGTAGCCTTCTGGAAAATGGGGGTCTTGGATGTCCTGGCAACTTGGAGGGCTTGTTAAGTCAGCCCCAGGACTCCCTGTAGGGCTCTGGCTGGCTTCCTTTCTGTTGAATGTTTTCTTCCCATCTCTGCCAGCAGGCCTCTTCTTCAGAGGCCACCACCACTGCCTTGCTCTGTAGGGTCCACCCTCCCTCTCTCTCTCTTTCCCTCCCTTGTTTCTTCTAAGCAGCTTCCCTGGTTCACCCAAATGTTTGTGTGAAACTTTGTGCGGGGAAGCGAGAATGCAGAGTCAGATGTGATTCACCAACTCCTCTTGAGGGTCTCATGCAGTCCCAGCAGTGGAAAACAGATCTTTTGGGAGATGGTGCCAGGCATCATGATGGAACTAAGCCCCAAGAATTGAGGGCTTGAGGGGTGGGGTGCAGCTGCCCCTAGCCCAGCCACTTAGTCACCTTGGTCCTTTGGATGAAAAAATATGTGGGTCCATTTCTGAGCTCTTACGTCTTTTCCATTGATCTGTTTGTTTATCCTCCATCCACATCGCACTGTCTGAGTTACCGTAGCTTTCTAGTCATTTTTGAGCTTATAAAGAGTAAACAGGAGGGGCGGAAATGCAGGCAGGAGCCAGACCCGGTGTTAGGTGCTGTCGTGGTGCAGCGGCGGCCGTGGGAATGGAGGTTGGGGCAGGTTTAGAGACATGAGGCAGAGGAAAGCCCTGTGAGACTGGTGGCTGATCGGGCTTTAACTTAGAGACCAGCCAGTCTTCTGTGTTTGTTTTTAGGGGAAAGAGCAGTGGTGAACCGATCCGGCACGGGGACACGAGAGTTTGCAGGCTCCATACACACGGCCAGGGTCCATAATTTTCAGGAGGGCCACGTGGCCACAGTTCCCATCACTGGGCAGGAGTCAGAGGACCAGCAAAGTTGCGGGTTTTGGGGTTCTGGGTTGGCCAGCGGCTGGCCCACCCTGAGCCGCTCCTTCTCCCCCAGCCCTGGATCTTGGATGTTTCTCTAGGAAGCAGGAGCTGAGTGCCTTGGTTAACATTCTTCTCAGGGGTTCTAAGGTGAACATTCTCGAAATGTTCAGGTCCTTCTGACAAAGGAAATGCAGCATTTCTGTTTAGAAATAAATATGTTTGTTAACCTCATTGATCTCTTTAGGCTTTTTTTTCTCTTTAAGCTTTTAACTGATTTTGAATTAAGTGATATTGATGGTTTTGGAGTTTATAATCTTTTAGAGGAGACAGAGGTTAAACAAACAAACACACCACCAAATACATGATTACGAATTAGGGAAATTGCTTCAAAGTGGAGGGTGGTGGGGGAGTGGGCAAGAGAAAGTAATGGAGACCTAATTTGTATTGAAGGGGGTTTCAGAAAAGTCTCTCTAAGAAACTGAGGTTAAAGCTAAACCTAGGTTCTGGATTTTTTTTTTTTTTTAAAGTTTGGTGATCAGAAAGCAGCCCTCTCCACTTTGCAGAATATTTTTTACAATTAAAATTTTTTAAATATTGGACTATAGTTGATTTACAATATTGTGTTTTAGGTATACAGCAACGTGATTTAGTTGTACATGTGTCTATTTTCCTTAAAAGTCTTTTCCCACTTAGGTTATTACAGAATACTGAGCAGAGTTCCCTGTGCTATAGAGTAGGTTCTTGTTTGGCTATCTGTTTTAAACATAGTGGTGTGTACATGTCAATCCGAAACCCCCAATTTATTCCCTTCCCCCAGTCTTTCTCCTTTAGTAACCATAAGGTGGTTCGCTAGATCTGTAAGTCTGTTTTGTAAATAAGTTCGTGTGTATTTTTTTTCCCCCTGCATCACTATCATATGATATTTGTCTTTTTCTGTCTGACTTACCTCACTTGGTGTGATCATCTCCAGAATTTCAGGCAGCTCAGAACTAGCTCGCGGCCCGAGTTCTCCTTTGCCCTCTGTCGCCGCCTAGGGGTCATGTGTGGGAAAGGACCTGCTGCAGGCGCTCAGGAGATACCTTTGTCTTCAGAGGTGGCAGCCGCCAGTGCGGATGTCAGGCACGACTGAGGGACTGGGATGCTGGGCCTACAGGGGACGAGACCCAGGGGCCACTGGGTAGCCTGATCAGATGCAGTGGGAGGGGCTGGTCTTGCCAGGATCACCCTGAGGCTGCACTAGCAGGAGCCGGATCAGGGAGAAGGACGGGCTGCCGACCGGGCTGCCGACCTTCTAAAGTTCCGCGCCTCGTAAACAGAGTGGTTGTAGTCGTTCAGTCGCTCAGTCGTGTCTGACTCTTTGCGACCCCATGGGCTGCATCACACCAGGCTTCCCAGTCCTTCACCATCTCCCAGAGTTTACTCAAACTCATGTCCATTGAGTCGGTGATGCCATCCAACCATCTCATCCTCTGTCGTCCCCTTCTCCTCCTGCCCTCAATCTTTCCCAGCATCAGGGTCTTTTCCAATGAGTCAGCTCTTCACATCAGGTGGCCACAGTATTGGAGCTTCACCTTCGGCATCAGTCCTCCCAATGAATATTCAGGTTTGATTTCCTTTAGGATAGACTGGTTGGATCTTCTTGCTGTCCAAGGGACTCTCAAGAGTCTTCTCCAGCACCACAGTTTGAAGGCATCAGTTCTTTGGCGCTCAGCTTTCTTTATCGTCTGTCTCTCACATCCGTACATGACCACTGGAAGAACCATGGCTTTGACTAGATGGACCTTTGTTGGCAAAGTAATGCTTTTTAATATGCTGTCTAGGTTGGTCATTGCTTTTCTTCTGAGGAGCATGTGTCTTTTAATTTCATGGCTACAGACACCACATGCAGTGATTTTGGAGCCCAAGAAAAGAAAGTCTGCCACTGTTTCCACCGTGTCCCCGTCTGTTTGCGGTGCAGTGGCGGGACGGGAGAGAGGGAGGTAGCTGCCCTGCTAATAAGGGGGTGCAGGGCACTGGCGGCAAGGCTGGACTCTGTCCCTTCTAAAGCAGGAGTCTGTGAATTTGGGCCACTAACAAAACCACAGTCACTTTAAATTGTTTCCATGAACAAAATAGAATTATTTATTTATGTTTCTGGAGTATGTATCTTACTCATTTTAAAATGTGCTTAGTATACATGGTATGTGGTACATCTTAGGCATTCACTAAATATTGAATTGTGTGACTAAGTTGAAAATGTCTTTTTTCCCCAGTATAAAACTGAATGACCCAGGTATGTGGAGAGTACACGTGATGCTTACTTCCTGTGTTAGTTACCAGGAAGAAAGGACCAGGTGATTCTGGTGACCTGGAGCTGGGTGGCTGGTGGGGTTTGGAAAATGCTTTTCCCTGTGGCTCTTGCTTAAATTTAAAGCTCTGCTCTGGAATTTGAACAGACCTTAGACACATCTGAGTATTAGAGGGCAGTTCGTTCTTCTGGAATTAATTGTCCAGTTCAAAATGCTTGGTAACTGAGACCAGTCACAGGCTTTCGTGATAAGTAGAGCAGGTATTTCAAATTTGCCATTGAATTTGTGTGTTTCCCACAGTTCCTGTCTGGCTGTTATTTTATCTCCTTTGATTATGACCTCAGGCGCCCAGAGCAGCCAGCCAGCTTCTAGATGATAATAAATGAAAAGGTCCCCGTCTTCAGCCTCTTTGTTTTTTTTCACTGGAGGCTGGTTGCTTTACAGTGTTGCTGGTTTCTGCTGTCCAGCAGTGTGATTCAGTCATAAGCATACACGCCCATGCCGCCGCTCCCGGCCATCCCAGAGGCCATCCCAGAGCGCGGGCTCAGCTCCCTGTAGCAGCTCCCCGCCGGCTGGCGGTTTCACTCCTGCTGGGGTCTGTGTGTCAATGCTCCTTTCTCAGCTCATCCCGCCTCTCCTTCCCCTGCCGTGTCCATAACTACCTGTGTCTTAACAGCATGGACAGGAGTTCTGGTCGACATGATCTAAGCTTCCTAATTCCTTGTCTCCATTTTCCTAAGTCTGTGGGTCCCCAAAGATTTTGGGGTGCCGGAGGCCTTCTCCTGTGCCACTGGCTGCCAGGGAGTGGGCTCTGTAAATCACATTTCTCTAATCTGCAGTGAAAAAGCTGCCGGTGTCCTGGAGAGAACGTGAAGGCTAGATTTGTGTTCTAGTCCAAACTGTCACGTGTTTGTAAGTGGAAAATACATACCAGGCTGTGAATACTTAGTACAGCAGCCGCAATAAAAAAAGAATATGGAACTCTCTCATCTGTTTCTAATCTCATGGATTACAAGGGAAAGAATAATATTTGGATATACTGGGGTAACAAAGCGTAGTATTAGAATTAATTTTCCTTGTTTCATTTTAATGCGGCTGCTTGAAAAATTTGAAATCACACCAGTGATCCTGTTTCTGTGGATGGCGCTGGCCTGGCCGGGGGCGTTGGGCCTCTTGAGCCCTGGGGCCGGGGGCATTGGGCCTCTTGAGCCCTGGCGGTCTAAGTGGTAGCCCTCGCAGAGCCGCACGTGTGTGTGTTTCTCCGCGAGAGGCAGTGTCCGTGGGCAGGAGCCCAGGCCAGCCATCGGCACGTCCGGTAACAGTGTGTGTGCTGAGCCACGTCCCCCTGCCGGGTGGGTTGCGTGTGCAAGCCCGTCTCACCTCCCCGCCCCAGTTCTGCTCTGCACCTGTGTCACGTGGGGCAGCCCTTTGCCTGGTGTTCCCTGCGCGTGATTGACCCCTGCCCCCCACCGTCCTCATGAGGTTGGCAGGGCAGCTGCAGTGGTCTCCGTGGGTTTCCAGCCACGGACATGTGGGTTCGTCAAGGGAGAGGCCCTTCTAGCCACACAGAAGTAGCTACGGTGGGGCCTGAGCCCAAAGCCTCCATCCTGAGGCCCAGTACCGAAGCCGGTGCCAGGCGGCCCATCACTTTCCAAAGTTAAGACTGATGGTGCCCACGCCCACCCCCCCACACAAAGGAACCCAAATAAACTAAAACAACAAAACCCCCGGACCAGAAACTCAGAGGCCTGGTGGGGGAGCCCACAGAAACACTAAGATGGGCAAGCACTTTGCACACCTTGTTTATCCCATGGAAATGGCCCCGGAGATGTGGTGGTTGGCCTGGGAGTTCCGGGGCCACCTGGGTGACTTGCGTAAGGGAAGCGGTGATGTCAGGGGTCCCCGTGGGGGCTCCCACCTCCTTGGAGCCTCCCCCACATCTGCTGGGGCGGGCATGCGCTGCCACTTAGAGAACTGGGTGATGGGGACGCGGTTCCTGTTTACATCAAATTATTTGTGGTGCTTTCCCACAGAAAGGGCCCCAGGGCTGCTCTTCAGCTGTGATTATGGTAAATGTGAGTAGACTCTATTGCCCAGGGCTCTCACTTTGAGAGTGCTTAAAAATAACTTAAAAAAAATTATGCCAAGTTTCAACGTGGAAGAAATGCGTATGCATAAAATTATAATGCCACTGTTTGGCCCAGGCTTAATTATAGCTGATACTGAGCATTTCTCATTTTATTTCGTTAATCCAGTTTCAACAAAGGAACACCCAGGGGCTTTCTCCTTTGCGTCTAATAGAAATGTTAACTTTGTGGGCTATGGAAGTTGGCGTGCTCATCAGCATTTCATGAGCTGCATGGTAATAATACCACAAATGAGGGCATGCATTTATCGGAACTTCCACCCACTGAGTCTCAGAGCTGGGGGGCGGGGATCTTGGGGGTGGAGGTGGCAGGCGGGAGGGCAGGTGCCTTTTGGGCCCCTCCAGGCGTGGGAGCAGCGGTCGCTGGGTAGGGCTGCCGGCACACCCTGGGTTCTGTCCAGGTGGCTCTGTCTGTCTCTCTGTAAATTAGCCTCTGAGTGAAGTTCTGTTCTAAGCCATTCGAAGACCACTTCTCATTGGGGCCTCGAGAGGCTCAGAGACTTAGGCAGACACCCCGCCACCATGGAGGTGGGGAGCGGGGGACCCAGGTCCTGACTCAGGTGGGCGCCCTTCCTGTTGCTTCGGTTGCGGCGGTGCCTCAGAGGGGTCGGTCAGCGAGCTGGAAGCGCCCTGCCGCTCCAGCAGACGCCCAGCAGGTGTGGGCATGGAGGCCCAGGAGGCCGGGACCGCGTGCCGGGGCGCAGGGCTGTGGGGCCCAGGGGGGTTCACAGCCAGGTCTGGGCCTCTCAGCTCATTGTGTGCTCACCCGCTGTTGGTGACCTCGGAGCCCCCTCCCTGGGCTCAGTTTACTTGTTTACAAGTGGGGAGAGCCGCCCCTCCCTCACTGGGTTAATGTGAAAATGAAGTGGGTGGCGGACCAAGGATGGCACCTGGTGGAGTTAGGACTTGGGAATGTTCGCTGTATTTTCATGAGGGTCTGTCTACCCCGTCTTGGGAATGGCTTCATCCCAGGAATGGGGGGGGTGTAGTGCTCAGACTGGCCACCAGAGGGTGCTGCTGGCGCGTGTATGATTCGCACTCTGGCCTGAAGGTCCTGGGTTTACTCTGTGCTGGTAATCGTGGTTTTTTTTTTTTGCCAAGGAAAGCTGGTCCACTGTATGCGGTGGTTCTCTGTTCCCTGCTTCAGACCTGCTGCCAAGCTGTGTGGAGGCATGTTTATTAAATGTGTGTTCTGGTGGGTTGGTGGCCCTGCATCTGGCATTCTCATTTCCCAGCTTACTGCTCCCTGAAGGGAGTTGCTATTGTAAATTGCACAAAATAAACACACAGAGTAAAGTTCCCATTTTGGTGTAGCTCCTCTTAGTTGTGATTACTTGTTAGAAATGTCTCTGTAGCCACGAAGCTGGGTATAGGGTGGGGCCCAAGGCTTCTTGTGTTCCTCACAGGGTCCCACTGGCCCGGACGTGTGTTTCTACCTGAGTTTTTTAAGTTCCTTAGACGTGGACCGAGTAGTTTTGAAAACACGTAGGCCTGAACTTGGTCTGCCGGGCAGGTTACAGCTGCTTCGTCTGTAACGTGGAGAGTAATGCCTTTGTGGCCAGCTCGTCAGGGCCGCTGTGTACAGCTGTGCAGGTTGCGCACTGCACGAGGGTAGCATATCTGAGGGCGTCACTTCACGCCATGGATTTGTCTGTTCATTATGACAGTTCTCTGCAAGTGGTAGTCAAGTATCTTGTTCTCACAGAATCAATATGTTATAACCACTTTCTGACAGGGGGAGCGAATGTCTTTAGGAAATGGCACCCTTTTTTCTTTCTCACAGAGGTGCCTAGCGGGCTGGCAGCCACCCTGCTCCTCAGGATGAGAGGCGACAGGGAGTGTGGCCCTCAGGGAAGGTTTGTCACTTCCCTTGAAAGCAGAGTTTGAAGTGCTCTCATGGAGGTGAGCCCAGAGGCAGGGCCCCCAGGCAAGTGTGTTTGTTGGGGGTGCCAAGTGGGGGTATGGGGCCTTCCAGGGGAAGAGCAGGGGTTGTCGGGAGTCCAGCCTCCCAGGCTGCGTCTTCATCGGAACCTGGGAATGTCTCTGCATTTCACTGATGGAAAGGCTCACATTTTAACATCTCTAACATCCGGAGGTGTCTTACAGTTGATGTGATAAGACTCTGGCATGCCTTAGTTTATTTGGTAGCATTTTAATCTTCTTTTAGTCGTATTGTGAAGTATCCATGCATCTGAAGATAGATGCTGTCTTAGATTTGAGGAAATAGCATAATGAAACCCATTTCACGGGAGTGTCGTGCAGGTTAGACATGCCTGGCCTGAGCCTTGCGTGCTGCCAGCTCATGGTGAGGGTGTAACTGATTTAAACTTCCGACTCTTCTCCTTCTTCCTCTTTGAATTCCTTCATTTTGGTTACAGCGAGTTCTCAGAAAGTGCCATGGCGATGATGATGATGTTATATTAGGCATACCCACAGCTCGTTAAAAGTTGTGCAAAACAGTCTAAATGGAAGGAAAGTATTTTGATCAAGCTGGGGACTCCTTTCCTAAAGATAAAGGGAAAAAGTGTTTTTGATTGCAGTAAGCTGCACAGCATGAGGGTTTCCTCCCTGCCTTGGGTGTGGCAGCAGTCTGGCTGTGTGTTACTAAAATGTTTCCACTCCTGTTGGGATGCTGCCAGCTCTTAAGAGTTTAATAACTTAAGGGCAAGTGAACAACAGGAAGACAAAACCTAACTCCAAAGGAATCTGCCATCCGACTTTTTTCCTGAGGTCGGCAGTTTAATAGGATATTAGTTTAGTCTGTTGAACTCTCTTTATTTAAAGTTGATCAATCCAAGTAAAAGATGGTTAAAAAGCAGAGGATGGCATACTAATTGAGGAGAGGAAGGAAGAGAGCTTTGTTTTTAAACTATGGTTTTCAAATAGAGAAATCTCATAGTCCGGTAATGAGCGTTTTGTCTCCTTATGGTCATCAATAAATATTTAGGCTATTTGCAGTCCTCAGCTCACCTGGCATTCATCGAGTGCCTGCTGTGTCCCTGGCGGCAGCACGGCTGAGAGGAGGACGGCTGACATCGGGCCCGGTGGGGCTCCCATGCAGGTGGTGTGGGGGGTCCTGGGGCCGATCCCTGCCTCCTCCCGGAGGTGGGCAGGGGCTTGGACTGAGCCCTGCTGCCCCCGGTAGCTGCCTCACTCCAGCCCTGCGGGGCGCAGAGACCTCTCAGAGGCGGGGCCACTGCTAAGGCTGCTTCTGCTAGACAACGTCCTAGAGTTTATGCTCGGGGTCCCTGTCAGTGACACGCGATGTCCCCTCTCCCTCCTCTGTGGGGAGCCCAGCAATGGGGGGGGTGGAGGGATCGAAGAGGCCTCAGGGTGCTGGGAGCCCCGGGGGGGGGGACACTGGGGGCGTGTGCATGGGGTGCCCCTGCCTCTCTCCCTCCCAGACTCACAGCAGAAGCTCCGTGCTCCAGGGTGCTCTCCTTCCCAGGGTGGTCAGGTGTTGTCTCTACCCGCACACTTCTGTGTTATCCGACTGTTCCACAGCTTCGGCCTGTGACTCCTGGAATGATTAATAACAGTGATTTTAAATGGGGGCGCCGAGGGCCGGGAGACCTGGAACGCCTGCATCCTGTTCTGCTCTTCCATCCTGACAGGAGATGCCCTTACACAGGACAAGAGCAAAATTCTCCTTGACCGTGGGCTGGGCTGGACATGCTGGGAGCTGGCCGGAGCCTGAAACTTCAGCTCAAGGCAGGACTGACCGCCTTCGCCGGTTTCCTCGGGGACCTGAGATGTGGGGAGGGGTCCCTCAGGAGCAAGCCAGCTCCAGCCGCCCGATTCCAAAGGGGGTGCCTGATTGCAAAGGCGGGGGTGGGGGGCCCGTGACCCATCAGCGCCCAGGGGCGCTCCCCAGGGTCCCAGGGGCCCAGCCACCCTCCCTGGACTGTAAGCCCGTCCAGGTCGTGACCTTCCTTTGGGAGGAGTGGACAGAGGCCTTCACTCCCTTGTCTCTGGTCCCCCAGGCAGGGTGAGCAGGTGGGGGTCAGAGGTCACAGGCAGGATGCGGCTCTTCCTGGATAGGAGTGTTTTCAAATCAGGGTTCAGAAACGAGGACTTGTTGATGTGGTTATTTTAAGATTTTCCATTTTAACTGTACAGAGTAGCTGGTTACAAACTGGCAAAAAATCACAGAAATTGAGTGCTCAAGCTCCAGACTTCTGTGACTTTCCCCGTGCTGAACATGCCGTTTCCCCTCCCAAGTCCTTTTGATAAGGATGAGTGCACAGTAATTGAACCTAAAAATGCAGCCAAATTATAGCATCTTCATCAGAATTAGATGACAACATAACTATGCTTATATATCAGGGAATAAGATCCTTTTTTTCCCTATGCGTCTACTATGAAAAAATGAGAAGAGCGTCTTTCTTCTTATTTGGGTAGATGAACAGTTCTTCACATCTGGGGGCCACAGCCCGATATGCCCGTTCCCCGTGTTTCTGCGTGTTGTCTGCGCTGTGGTTCGAGCATGTCCCTGCAGGGCGAACGGCCTCCTTCCGGGTCAGAGGCCTGAGGCGGGTTACGGATGCCATTCCAGAGGGGACACCGCAGACAGGGCGGCACTCGTGACAGCAGAGACGAGCTCATCCACCGGCACGGCTCTGGGACCTGTGTGGTCCCGCTGGCTGTTATGTAGCTGTGTTCCCATCAGTGCTGACCCGGGAGGCCGTGTGGTCCCACTGGCTGTTGTGTAGCTGTGTTCCCATCAGTGCTGACCCGGGAGGCCGTGTGGTCCCACTGGCTGTTGTGTAGCTGTGTTCCCATCAGTGCTGACCCGGGAGGACGTGTGGTCCCATCAGTGCTGACCCGGGAGGCTGAGTGCTCCCATCAGTGCTGACCCAGGAGGCCGTGTGGTCCCGCTGGCTGTTGTGTAGCTGTGTTCCCATCAGTGCTGACCCGGGAGGACGTGTGGTCCCATCAGTGCTGACCCGGGAGGCTGAGTGCTCCCATCAGTGCTGACCCAGGAGGCCGTGTGGTCCCGCTGGCTGTTGTGTAGCTGTGTTCCCATCAGTGCTGACCCGGGAGGCTGTATGGTCCCATCAGTGCTGACTCGGGAGGCCGTGTGGTCCCGCCGACTGTGTGTAGCCATGTTCCCATCAGTGCTGACCTGGGAGGCTGTGTGGCACGTTGTAGAGCTTGAGGCTGCTGCTGCTGCTGCTAAGTCGCTTCAGTCATGTCTGACTCTGTGTGACCCCATAGTTGGCAGCCCACCAGGCTCCCCTATCCTTGGGATTCTCCGGGCAAGAACACTGGAGTGGGTTGCCATTTCCTTTTCCAGTGCATGAAAGTGAAAAGTGAAAGTGAAGTCACTCAGTTGTGTCTGACTCTTAATGACCCCATGGACTGCAGCCTACCAGGCTCCTCCATCCATGGGATTTTCCAGGCAAGAGTGCGGGAGTGGGGTGCCATTGCCTTCTCCAGGTCAAGCTGGGTGGCCCCTGAGGCCAGCCTCTCTGAGCCCCAGGCCTGCAACTGTAGCTGAGAGCTTGGGGAGCACGTGAGGTCGTGTTGTGGGTGAGTCATGGAGCCAGTTTGGTGCCCTTGGATGCCTGAGGGACCTTCCGAGGGCCGCTTTCAAGATCCTTTCAGTGCCTCCTCTGGGAAGCCTTCCTAGCCCTTTAGCCCAGGATCTCTGCCTTCTCTCTGCCCAGTGTCTCAGCTGTGTCTCGGCTCAGATGTTCCTTGAACAGCTACCCGGGGCAGGCTGGGGGAGGCAGCCTTGGACAGGAGGCTGCCCTGCCTGAGCCACTCAGCGCTCATCACTCGGAGCCACAACCTGAATGCTATATTCACCTGTCACCTCGCTTCTCAACCTTCCTGATTTTTAAACTCATGTAAACAGGAGATTCAAGAGACTCGGGTTCGGTCCCTGGGTCGGGAAGATCCCTTGAATGAGGAAATGGCAACCCATTCCAGTATTCTTGCCTGGAGAATCCCATGGACAGAGGAGCCTGGTGGGCTATAGTCCATGGGGATCGCAAACAATTGGACACAACTGAGAACACACACATAGACTCATTATAGGAAATCCGTAAGTGACTATAAAAAAAGAGTCCAGCAGGCAGGATCCTTTCTGCCTGGCCGTCTGTTCTTCCGTCCATCACCCGTAAATCTGTCTCTCCCTTAGGAACAAAGTCACGTACCTGTCGAGCTGTGGTGCGTCCCACTGTAGAAGTGAACGTTCATCCTGAGCATTTTCCGTGTCGCCCAGGGTTTTCCCCTTAGGTTCTCAGCGGCTTGCGGGACTGCTCTGGGGACGTGTGCTGGCATGCCCGCTGCGGAGCGCGCAGGTGGTTTGTGGACTTGTCGTCCTGAACGACCTCCGTGTTGAGCATCTCTGTGCAGAGTCCTTGTTTGCATTTTGGACGATTGTGAAGCCAGATCTTGAGAGGTGGAACCACTGCTCAGAAGTCACGAGCGAGCCTCTTTGGGGCTCTTGGCCCCTTGGTTGGTCCTCGTCAGCATTCAGGGCCCGGGTCCTGCGGGGGGATGCCAGGCTGGCCTCCCGACGCCGTGGCTTCCCCAGCCTCAGCGCAGGTGCGGGCTGCCTCCCCGCCTCTGTCTCCACCGCGCGCTGCAGCCTCTCTTCTGTGACAGTCGTCCTGGGTCGGGCGTGCTTGTCTCCGCCGGCACCCTGGGGACTCCAGACCCAGCACTGGACCCGTGGTGGGCGTTTGGGAAGTGTGCCGATGGACACAGATGGCCACGGCCAGGAGCATCCCGGGCCGCCCAGGCCTTCGGGCTGTGGGGGACCCCGGGCAGTAGGTTAGTTACAGGCGGTGCCATCTCTTGGTCACGTGCAGACGCACAAGCAGTCTTATCTGTGTGGTCTCCAGACAGTGCTTGGCGTGCCTGGGGACTAAGGGGCCCTCACAGGGGCCCGGCAGTCCCCTGAAGTGCTGCTCTGTTACCTGTCTCAGAACTCCCTTTTCCCCTGAAAGCATAGCAGGAATCAAGAGAAAGTCCAGGCTACCTGGGTAATAGTTGCAGTGAAAACGCTACGGTGTGGTTGTTCTGGGTGGGTCTGTCTCCCCAGGGGGCTGGTGGCTCGTCTGTGGAGGACCCCACGCCCAGTTCATCTCTGAGTCCTGGACGCCTGACGTGGGGGCCACCCCGTGGCTGCTGCTCCACAGACGCTGAAATGACCAAGAAAGCACTTGATAAGTGGTTTGGGGATTATGTTCCTCTCTGGAGTGATTTTCATTTCAGACTCAGTTGACTACAGGGATAAGTGTTTTAGATTTAACTTGGAGGCAACTCAGCTCACGGTCTGCAGCCAAACAGAGTTCACGTCAGAAGCAGGTGGCGGAGTCCAGGCTTTGACCTGGGCAGGTTGCTTCTTCTCACAGCCTCAGTGTCCTCGGCTGTGGAATAGGGATGACAACCCACCTTTTACCTAAATTGTAGGGGTCATCGTGGGGTCAGCAAGACACACATTGAAAATGACATGGCCTCTTATGAAGAAAGAAATCTATCACTGTAATCTCTTCTTGTTTTGGAAGCATTTTGGTTTCCTTAGGAATGAAGCATTTCTTAGAAAAAATAAAATATCGATTGGCAGTATTCACGAGAGACTTTCATTGATGAAGCAATGTTCTGCTTTGTTAAATTTCCATTTCATGTGTTATTTGGTAAAGAATTCTCGTAGCTCATTATCCTGCCTGCTTGTTGGTGGAGAAACTCTTTCTTTGAAGGCAGAGAAGGACTTGGTTTCTTGGACCTGGGTGCCTCCTGGGCACCACCCTCACTGTGGCAGCGCCGTGTCAGCCCACTCCCTCGTGAAATACCGAAGAAAGAATTTTCTGGCAGCTGGGACCACATAAAGCAAGAAGTGAGCCGCCTGGCCAGATGCAGCCTGTGGGAGGCTGGCCATTGCTCAGACGAGCAGCCTTCAGTATTTTTTCTTTGGCAGTTGGATGCAACCACTGTTTTTTGTGAAGATGAAATAACATATTTCGCTTTTGCTTTTGTTTCTTTTTCCTTACAGAAAACCCAGCCATCTTCATGTGTAAATGTTGTAACCTTTTCTCACCAAGTCAGTCGGAACTCCTCTCCCACGTTTCCGAGAAGCACGCAGAGGAAGGGGTTAATGCGGATGAAATCATCATTCCCCTCAGGCCTTTGAGTACCCCTGAGCCCACCAACCCAGGCAAACGCGGAGATGGTAAGGGGGCTGGGGTGCTGGGAGAGGGTGCCTGTGGGCGGTGATGCAGCTCATTTGCCTTCAAATACTTTGCTTCTAGGGCTTCCCTGGTGGACGAGTGATAAAGAACCTGCCTGCCAATGCAGGAGACGAGGGTTTGATCCCTGGGTCGGGAAGATCCCCTGGAGAAGGAAATGGCAACCCACTCCAGTAGACTTGCCTGGACAATGCCATGGACAGAGGAGCCTGGCGGGCTACAGTCCATAGAGTCGCAAAAGAGTTGTGCACGCTGGAGTGACAACACGAACAAGAACAACAGCTTTGACGCTAAGTTTCTGTCTGGCAGGTGTAGGGCCTCAGAGGAATCCAAGTTTCCAACCAGAAGCCTCAATAGTTTCCATTTGTAGATCTCAAATAGGATTGTGTCTCTGAATTCCCTGTACCCAGTCTTTATAGGTGCTTCTCCAATGTCTGGTTGGTGTATGGAGGGATGAATGAATGAAAGGAGTCAACACCAACTCAACAGGGCAAAAAGCACAAGCTTGTTGTCAGAGAAGTGTGGGTTTAACCCAGTTCCAGCACCGGCTCCTGCGTTACCTGAAGCAGGTGATGTTTTCTCTGAGTCTCACCCTGCTCACCTGAAAAATGAAAACAGACCAGCCTATTGCAAGGGGGTGCTGTGAGGATGAGGTCCAAGATAGGGTGATAGCACCACGGATGATGCCTGGTACAGGGGGGACAAAAGGGAAGCCGTTACGATAACATACGTCATGAACGAATAAGTATAGATAATCTTAGAAACATAGGGATGGCCCATGTGTACCGTGTCGGACGTGAAATACACTGGGTTGCAGTGTCCAGACACCTCCCACTGAATGGCATCAGATGCAGCAGGTGGCTGGATTGGAAGAACCGTCCAGGTGCTGTAATTAGGTCCCCACAGAAAAAGAAAATGTATAGTCTGGGAGGAACAGCTGCAAGCCAGAGTCAGAAAAAGCCCCCACAAAACTCTTTTTCCGTGATTGGAGAGGACGGCCAGTCCCCAGTGCCTAAGCTCAGTCTGTGGCAGTAGACTTCTCGTCGCAGGATTCATTAGTTACAGTAATAATCCAATTGCTCCTTCCTGGGAATATTCAGGCTGGCATCTCTGAACGGGCTGGCTTATTGATCATCCGTCTGACACCGTTAACAAGGAGAGACTCTAGACACAAAATGTTTTGGTTAACGAGTCCCTCTGGCCATTCCCAGGGTGCTCAGAGAAGCTTGCCTGACAGAGGATGAGTTGTCGGGAAGTTAGGAGAAGTTCTATTTAACTCTTAGTGGCATAAGGAGAAACTGAGAGAAGCCAGTGTCTGAAGCTCGTAATGGCAAGTGAGGAGGGGCGGGAGGTGTCTGCGTCGCCCTCACTGATCGGCTGGTGTGTCCGAGGTGTTCCTCCTCCCCTCCCGCCAGCCTGGGAGACAGGGCTGACCTCTACCCGCTAGAGGAAGCTGGAGTGAGGGCAGTGGGTTACACGTGATTGCTTTGGGGAGGAAGAGCTTGGGGGCGGGGGAAGGTCTGTGTCAGACTCTGAGCATCTGCCCCGTGACCTGATGAGAGGATGGGCAGACAACCTGAGTAGGTCTGATGGCCGTCAGGTTGTAAAAAAGTGCTCAACGCCACTGATCGCCAGGGAGATGCAAGTCAACACCTCCATGGGCTGCCACCCACCTCCCAGTTGTGAGAATGGCTGTCACGAAAATGGAAAGAGGCGACAAGTGTCGATGAGGGTGTGGAGAGCAGGGGTCCCTCCTGCCCTATTGGAGGGAATGTGAATACGCGCAGTCTTTGCGGAAAGCAGTAGGGCGGCTCCTTAAACAATTAGAAAGAGCACCGCCACGTGATCCGGAGATCCCACTGCTGGGCCTGTGTTCAAAGGAAACAAGTCAGGGTCTTCAAGAGATACCCCCGTCCCATGCCCACTGCAGTGTTAACTCTCTGCTTATCTGTGGTTTCACTTCCCATGCCTTCTCTGATGCTTGGTCAACCGCAGTCTAGAAATCGTAAATGGGAAAATTCCAGAAATAAAAATCACATCAGTTTTAAATTGCATGCTCTTCTGAGTAGTGTAATGAGCTCATTCCTTTCTGAGGCCCCCACCCACCGACATGACATCATCCTGAGGTCCCCACCCACTGACGTGGCATCATCATGAGGTCCTCACCCACTGACATGACATCATTGGGAGGTCCCCACCCACCGACATGACATCATCCTGAGATCCCCACCCACTGACATGACATCATCATGAGGCCCCACCCACTGACGTGGCATCATCCTGAGGTCCCCACCCGCTGACATGCCATCATCCTGAGGTCCCCACCCACTGACATGCCATCATCCCGAGGTCCCCACCCACTGACATGACATCATCCTGAGGTCCCCACCCACTGATATGCCATCATCCTGAGGTCCCCACCTACTGACATGACATCATCCTGAGGTCCCCACCCACTGACATGACATCATCCTGAGGTCCCCACCCACTGACATGACATCATCATGAGGCCCCACCCACTGACATGACATCATCCTGAGGTCCCCACCCACTGACATGACATCATCCTGAGGTCCCCACCCACTGACATGACATCATCCTGAGGTCCCCACCCACTGACATGACATCATCATGAGGCCCCACCCACTGACATGACATCATCCTGAGGTCCCCACCCACTGACATGACATCATCCAGGTCCCCACCCACCAACATGAATCATCCTGAGGTCCCCAACCACTGACATGGCATCATCCTGAGGCCCCACCTACCGACATGACATCATCTAATCCTGACATCCACCCAGAGTCACCTGGAGCAGGTGACCCTCCCTCTGACACATGGTCAGAAGGTTATAGCAGCCTCACACTCCATCACAGTGCCTACACCATTCACTTAGGCATTTCTCATCTCACATCATCAGAAGAAGAAGGGTGAAGTGGGACTCCTGTGGCAGTCCAGTGGTTAAGACACCACGCTTCCACTGTTGGGGGCGCAGGTTCAAATCTGGCTGGAGAACTAAGATCGTGTATCCTGCAAGCCATGCAGTGTAGCCAAAAAGAAAAAAAAAGGAAGGGTGAATACAGTACAGTAAGATGTTTTGAGAGAGAGAGAGACTATGTTTCAGTTCAGTTCAGTTCAGTCGCTCAGTCGTGTCCGACTCTTTGTGACCCCATGAATCGCAGCACGCCAGGCCTCCCTGTCCATCACCAACTCCCGGAGTTCACTCAGACTCAGGTCCATCAAATCCGTGATGCCATCCAGCCATCTCATCCTCTGTCATCCCCTTCTTTTCCTGCCCCCAATCTCTCCCAGCATCAGAGTCTTTTCCAATGAGGCAACTCTTCCCATGAGGTGGCCAAAGTACTGGAGCTTCAGCTTTAGCATCATTCCTTCCAAAGAAATCCCAGGGTTGATCTCCTTCAGAATGGACTGGTTGGATCTCCTTGCAGTCCAAGGGACCCTCAAGAGTCTTCTCCAACACCACAGTTCAAACGCATCAATTCTTCGGCGCTCAGCCTTCTTCATAGTCCAACTCTCACATCCATACATGACCACAGGAAAAACTATAGCCTTGACTAGGCGGACCTTAGTCGGCAAAGTAATGTCTCTGCTTTTGAATATACTATCTAGGTTGGTCATAACTTTTCTTCCAAGGAGTAAGAGTCTTTTAATTTCATGGCTGCAGTCACCATCTGCAGTGATTTTGGAGCCCCCCCAAATAAAGTCTGACACTGTTTCCACTGTTTCCCCATCTATTTCCCATGAAGTGATGCGACCAGATGCCATGATCTTAGTTTTCTGAATGTTGAGCTTTAAGCCAACTTTTTCACTCTCCTCTTTCACTTTCATCAAGAGGCTTTTTAGTTCCCTTTCACTTTGTGCCATAAGGGTGGTATCATCTGCATATCTGAGGTTATTGATATTTCTCCCGGCAATCTTGATTCCAGCTTGTGTTTCTTCCAGTCCAGCGTTTCTCATGATGTACTCTGCATAGAAGTTAAATAAGCAGGGTGACAATATACAGCCTTGACGTACTCCTTTTCCTATTTGGAACCAGTCTGTTATTCCATGTCCAGTTCTAACTGTTGCTTCCTGACCTGCATACAGATTTCTCAAGAGGCAGGTCAGGTGGTCTGTTATTCCCATCTCTTTCAGAATTTTCCACAGTTTATTGTGATCCACACAGTCAAAGGCTTTGGCATAGTCAGTAAAGCAGAAATAGATGTTTTTCTGGAACTCTCTTGCTTTTTCCATGATCCAGCAGATGTTGGCAATTTGATCTCTGGTTCCTCTGCCTTTTCTAATTATAATTGCATGTTATTATTAGTTATTATTTAATCTCTCACTGTCTGATAAATTTAACTTTTTCTTTGATATGTATGTATAGGCAGAAACATAGTACTTACAGGGTTCAGTACATTATAGGGTACTTACAGGGTTCAAATCACAGTTTGTGGTTTCAGGCACCCATTGGGGATCTTGGAGAGTGTCCCCCATGGATAAGGAGGGACCTGTGTGTTCACAGTAGGCGAGGTACGGAAACAGCCTAAGTGTTCGTCAGCAGATGACTGGATGCAGAAGATAAGGTGCACACATGCACCTGCACACACACGCAGGACGACTGTTCAGCTCTGGAAAAGGACACCTTGCCATTTGCTGTGTGGATGAGAGTGGGGGACATTACGCTAAGTGAAACAAGCCAGGCACAGACAGATACTGTATGATCTTACTTATCCGAGGATTCGACAGCAGCCGGATCCATGGAACCAGGCAGTAGCGCAGTGGTTGCCTGGCAGTGGGGGAAATGGGGGGCTGCTGGTCAAAGTGCACGAGCTTTCCTATTGGATCTAGGGATCTGACAGCCAGCACGGCGATTCTAGCTGACAGCACTGAATTGTGTACTTGAAGTTTGCTAAGAGCACACTTAACTGTTCTCGCCCGCACATACAGAATGGTTCTATGTAAGGTGGTGGTTGTGTTCATGAGCTTGATGTGGTAAGCACGTCACTGTGTATATGTATATTAAACCATCTTGTACACCTTAAAAAACCACACTGTGCAACCTAAATATATACAGTTTTTGTTTGTCAGTAATGCCTCAATAAAGCTGAGGAAAAAAAAAAAAAAGAATCTGCCTCATGTCAGGGCTCAAAGCTCAGCCCCCTGCTCTGTGCCCCCAGGTCTGGGAGTGAGCAAGGCTCTCACATCCTGACCCATCAGGAGCCCTGCTTTCCCCACGGCCACCTCCCTGCTGAGCGGTTGAGGGGTCTCAGCTTCCCAAAGAGTGTAGCTTCATGGGCAGATGGAACCATGGCTTTAGTCAAGGACTTCAAATGTGTGTGCCCTTGCCTCAACATCTATAAACTCAGAAAAACAGATAATCTCTTTTTGTAACATTCCTGTGGCAGATGGTTGTCATACAGATTAACATGCAAAGAACTCAGAAAGGCTGTTAACAAAGCTCTTCATTCTATTTTATTCCACTTTGCTTATTAAGAGTTCTCCTCCTCCTCGGGACTTCCCTGGCCGTCCAGTGGTTCAGATTCCTTGCTCCCAACACAGGGGACCTGGGTTCAATCTCTGGTTGGGGAACTAAGATCCCACATGCTGTGCAGCCGCATTAAAAGGTTTGTCCTCCTCCTGAAATGAAATGTGAGTAAGAGATATATTCATTTGAATTTTTCATTTCATTTCTAAACAATAAAGGAATAAAGCGGGTAGAATCCACATGGATATATGCATGTCATTGTTGGAAGGCACACGTGTTCTGACTTCTGCCCCTTCCCTCCTCACCGACGTTTGTGAGAGGTGTCCCTATGGGCTGAGCGGCCATCCTGAATGCCTCCCTCCTCCTGGGAACGCGTGCCCTGGCCCAGGTGGGGTGGGAGGCCCTCCTCGGGGCTCCTACGGCCCCCTGCCCCCCACGCCTCAGTCTCTTTCCTGTCCTGTGCTTGCAGGGCGCTCGGAGAGGGGCCTTGGGCTGTCCCGGGTCCTGCTCGGGCCCCGACACAGGGCACTGATGGAAAGAAACAGTCGCCTGTGTTGTCAGTCATTTTCCTCTCACCATCCTTGCTGTTCCTCTCTGTCTCACGGAGCGTGTGTTCTGTTCCACCTGTCACCCCTCATTCAGGAAGCTCTAGTGACTAGCTTTCATCCAGACCTCTCAGACCTGGAAACCCTTCTGACCGGCACGGGCCCCCTTACCTTCTCTGCAGTTCCTCCTCCTCCTCTGGTACTTCAGCTCTCCCCTGAGAGCTGCGCAGATTCTCTAGAACCTAGACCTTTCTCCTTAGAGCCGCACAGGAACCCATTCCCATAAAGCCCCCCTGCATTCCTTCAGGCACACCCCGGGGCTTCTCCTGGGCCCTGCACCCACCATGTGGGTAAAGCCGTCAAAGCAATCATGCCTTTATACTTTTATTTTCAATTAAAAAAGTAATAACACTTTGCTGGAAAAATGTTAAAACAATATACAGGGAGGAAGGTACATCTCCCTAACTCTCTCTCTGAGATCCTAGAAATACTAAAGCTGAATCCAGTCTCTGAACCCCGACACCGAGCTAAATCTCAGGGACAGAGTTTTGGGTGGAGTAGGAAAGAACAGCCTTATTGCATTGCCAGGCAAAGGGGACACAGCAGGCTAATGCACTGAACATTCGGTGTCTCGACCTGAGAGGGGTATTGAGTTCTATAGCAGTGGTTCAAAAAGGACTTCAGCAGCTCATGGACATTCTTTTGATTGGTTGGTGGGGAGGTAAGTGGGCATCCATGTCATCACGCTTATGACTCCAACCCGCCTGGGGTCTGCAGTGCTTGTGGGCAGCGTACCATTAACTCTTCTCACCTGGTAGGAATGTTAATTTCTGCAAAACAGCTCAGAGATGCTGTTGTGACGCTGTGCATCCCTTGAAGGGGAACCAGGACCCTGCAGGAAGGCGGCACTATTGTTTCTTTCGATTGTTCCTCCCTGGTCTGTGTACCTCCTTCCTTCCCTGAATAGCAGCTAGCTGTCTGAACATGCCTGATGGAACTCAGGGAAGGCCATGGAATGAAGCCCGTTTCCTATAATGAAGAAGAGAGGAAGACAGACAGACGTTTGTGCCCAGAAGCCCCATAGGCCCTGCTCAGTTTCAGTATGACTGCTAACAATTAAGTGTGTTCTTCGACATTTCTATATGCATATGTAAGCATATAAACTCTCTGTTTTCCTGTTATTTAGCAACAGAACTGTCAGCACTGTATGAACAGCCTGCCACTTCACTGCCAACATGTCTCCAAATTCTTTTTATTGTCTGTATTTCATTCTATGGGTAATTCTTAATTTATATAACCTTTTCTTTCCTGATGATATATATCTTCTCCCCAGCTTTGTGTCATTATGAACAAGGTCACAGATAAGGTTTACATAAAACCCATCATTTGAAAGTATATAATTCAGTGGTTATTAGTATATTTACACTATAATGCAACCATCACAACCACCCAAGGAAACCTGTACCCATTAAGAAGTCGCTCCCATGGTTTGCCATTTCCTTCCTGGGTCAGGGGATCTTCCTGACCCAGAGATCGAACCCACGTCTCCTGCTTTGATGGGTATATTCTCTACCACTGAGCCACCAGGAAACCCTACCAGGGGCTGGGGGAGGGGCCGATGGAGAATGACCATTAGTAAATACAGATTTTCTTTGGTGGATGATGAAAATATTCTAAAAGCAGACAGTGGTGATAGTTGGACAACTCTGCAAATGTATAAAAATCACTGAATTGGACACTTTTAAATTTAAGGATGAATTTAATGGTAGGTGAATTACATCTCAGTAAAGATACTATTACAAAAAAAAAGTCACTCTTAGTTTTCGTTTCTTCTATACCTTGGCAACCATTAATGAACTTTTTTTTCTCTTTGGGTTTGCCTTTTTTGTAAATTTTATATGACTGGAATCATATAATGTGTAGTCATTTGTGCCTGGCTTCTTTCATTTAGCATGTTTCCAGGTTGTAGTCTGTATCAGTACTTTTTTTTTTTTTTTTAATGGCTGAATAACCTTTCATTGTATGGATTGGCCACATTTTTTCCGCCCATTGATTTGTTGACAAACACTTGAGTAATTTCTTCTTTCTGACTATCATAAGTCATGCTTCTGTAAACACTTTGTAGGAGCATTTGTGTAGATGTCGAAGTATTTGTGTAGAAGCATTTGTATAGATACAGAGTTTTATTAAGTCTGTACCTCAGAGTGGAATTGTTGGATCATAGGCTAATTCTGTTGTTTCACTTTTTGAGAACAGGACTGCAAAACTGTTTTCTAACCAGATGAAGCCCTGGACCCATTCCTGTTAATGTCTGTTCCTGTTAATATACGAGGGCTTCAATTTCTCCGCAGCTTCCCCAGCACTTGTCAGTTTTCCTGTGTTTGATGCTAGCCACCCTTGTGGGTCTGGGCTAGTATCACGTGGTGGTTCTGATTTGCATTTTCTCGAGAATTAATGATAGTGAGCACGTAGGTCTTTGGGGTATATGTTTCATTTCTGTATTCTGTTTCATTGTTTCTTTTCTGTTCTCTTCTTGCGTTGCCTCTAGTTTGCTTCTAGTTTTCCAGTTGGAGGAGTAGGCTGCTGATCTCTTTTCTTCTTTATTTAACATTTCCAGCTTTAAATTGGCCTCTAAGCACTGCTTTTGCTGCATCTCATTAGTTTTGGTCTGTTGCGTTTTTCTGCTTTTCCGTCTCAATGAATTTTCTAATTTCCCTTATGATTTCTTTTTTGACTCATTATTTATTTAGGAGTGCCATTTAATTTCCATTTATTTCTGAATTTCCCAAATTTCGTTCTACTCTTCATTTCTTTTTCTCTTTTAGAAAATCATTTATTTATTTATTTGGGGCTGCGCTGGGTCTTCACTGCTGCGCGCAGGGGCTGCTGCCTAGCTGCGGTACTTGGGCTTCTTAGTGTGGTGGCTTCTCTTATTGAAGAGCACAGGCTCTAGGGTGCACGGCCTTCAGTAGTTCCGGCGTATGGGCTTAGTTGCCCTGCGACGTGTATTTTCCCCGACCAGGGATCAAACCTGTGTCCCCTGCACTGGCAGGCAGACTCCCAACCACTGGACCACCAGGGAAGGCCTTTTCTGTATTTCTAATTTCAGTCTTGTAAACTTATTGAGACTTGACTTATGGCCGATCGTGGTGGTCTAACGTGGAGAATGTTCCTTGTGCACCTGAGAATTTGTATCCTGCTCTTGGATGGGTAGGCATGTGGTATGTGTGTGTGTGAGGTTTTGTTGGTTTATCGTATTGTCATGTCTTCTATTTCCTTGCTGGTGCCCATATTTTATGATTGAGGAACATGTGTTTCACCGAGTAGAGGAGGTAAAACAGCATACTCAAGGTCGTCTAGTTCAAGGGTCCCCAACCTCAGAGTCTGATGCCTGATGATCTGAGGTGAAGCTGATGTAATAGCAATAGAAATAAAGTGCACGGTAAATGTAATGAGCTTGAATGATCCCCAAACCATTCCCCCCCTCCCCGCTGGACCCTGGTTCGTGGAAAAATTGTCTGTGTGAAACCACTCCCTGGTGCCCACAAGGTTGGGAACCGCTGCTTTAGTAAGTCGGAGAGTGAGACTTGGGTACGCATCTTGCTTGTTCGTTGGGCTGCACTGCACAGACCTACAAGCCCTGTACTCGCCCAGCTTCCAGATCCAAGAAAGAGCCTGGAGTCAGCACCAGAGGCATTGGTGGTTTAATGGATGGGGGTTTACACGTCTGAAGCAGGGCCCTGGAGCAACACGTCCCTGTGTGTGGTGGACAGCGGGCAGGACTTGGGGGCAGTCTTCATTTCTGAGGGGAAGGGAGATGACCAGTAGTAGGGGAGTTGATGTCGGTGGACTCATTAGTTACTGGGGCAACTGGTAGAGGGGCACGCCCCTCACCGCTCCACTAATAAGCTTTCACTAGCTGGGGTGGGTATAGATGAGGGTCACTCACGTCAGGAGCGTGTAGATGAAGCTGCCTGGTCAGCAAGGGATGGACAGAGAACAAGGGAGCAGCCACCTGGAGAGGCCTGGCCACGCACTGCCCCGCTTCGCACCCCGAGTGACCCTCACAGTCCTGGCCAGTCCATCTTCTACGATATTCCCGGGGTCAGGTGTGCTGGAGGCACTGCACCCAGACACCACAAACCTAGTGCAGACAGCAGCAGCCAGGGTGTCGTGAGGAGGGCGTCCAATATGCTGAGGACACTCCTTTGTCACGGTGTGGGCAGATTCTGGAGCCAGGTGCTTTCAAGGTCAGTGGCTGCCGCGCCCTGGCCGTTATAAGGAAAGTCCGGCCACCCCTGGTTGTCTTACACACCCAGAGCCACCCCCACGGGGAGGGGAGGCCCAGTTCTAATGGAAGCATTCTGGTGGCCTCACCTGGAGTCAGCAGTCAGAGGACAGGCTGCCAGCCCGTGTTGTGTAGGGTGCCGTTAGAGGTGACCCCTTAGGTCTTTCTAAACAGAAAACAGTTAATCCCATTCCACTCCAGACAGCCCAGCCCAGGGAACTCACAGGCGGTCAGTCGTACGGTGACCCTTACCGATGGGGTCCTTCTGACGCACTGGCCCGTGGGACAGGAAGGTGGAGGGTCTTTCCCCACCATGACCATAGTCTCCACGTTGGCACAGTAGCTGGTTGACTTTTCATGGGAGCCCAGAGGAGGCGGATGATTGCATCTCACTGGAGACCCAGCAGTTAGGCTCATTTCACAGGGGGGTGGGTTGCTGCTCGGTCCTCGAATAGACTTCCTCCCTCAGACGAGGGATGAGATGTAAGACACCCGACAAGTACAGCACAGGGGAGAGCGTGACCATTAAGCCAACACAAGCAGTGACCCCAGCTGAGACAACACCACCTGGAACTCTCGAACCCACCTGCCAGCACAGGAGACCCAAGAGATGCAGGTTTGATCCCTGGGTTGGGAAGATCCCTTGGAGGGGAAAGTGGTTACCCACTCTAGTATTCTTGACTGGAGAACCCCATGGACAGAGGAGCCTGGTGGGTTATGGTCCACAGTGTTGCAAAGAGTTGAATATGACTGAAGCGACTTAGCACGCAGTTTGCAGTATAGTTCAGGAAACCCTGCACTAATATAAGAACATGTCTAAAACCCCATTTACAACGGCCACCAATTTTTACCTTGGACCATGCTTACCATTTTTACCTCTGAACCATGCTGCTTCATTTTGGCTTTCAAATGCATTCCCTTCCTCAGTGGCCAAAGTGAGTGAGCAGTATATGTCTGAAAGGCCACAAAGCAGGCTGCTCTGGTCCGTGAAGGCGAAGTTAAACCGTGTATACGCCAGAATGACTTCCTCATGCCTCAGTACATGCAGATTTTCCATTGTTTCCCCTTTTGGTCGCAAATCTTCTAGTAGAAAGCACTGATGATCAAAAATATTTGTCCTGTGATGTTGGGGTGCTAGCTCCCACCCCTGGTTCAGATCATGTCCCCCGGTTCTAGGCCTCCTTCATATTCACCTGGTCATTCACACTGGGGAAAAGCTAACCAGATCTTGGAACAGGCTCAGAGGTATGTCATTGGGGAAACACTTCTTTATAGGCTCTGCATCGTATCCCTTATACCCAGTTGTCACGGTACATGTGCCTTTAGCAGCAGACTTGAAGAAGCCGTGTTACACGTCATGAGCAGTTATACCCTGTGACAATTTCACTAGATAATTTTCTCTCCATCCCCAGGTGGCTCAGTGGTAAAGAATCCGCCTGACAATGCAGGAGACATGGCTTCGATCCCTAGGCTGGGAAGATCCCCTGGAGTAGGAAATGGCAGCCCCCTCCAGTACTTCTGCCTGGAGAGTCCCATGGACAAAGGAGCCTGGGGGACTACAGTCCAGGAGGTCACAAAGAGTCGGACACGACTGAGTGACTAAACAAAACAGCATCATGGCAAAAGTACGGCTAGCACAATAACTTTCATAAATACAGACCTCAGCTCACAAAGTTAGAATTGAATATCCACTGAGATATGACACTGTTCTGTCTAAAATGATCATCTCCACCAAGCACAGCCAATTAAAACCAGTCCATTTGCAAAATAAATCTGGCCAGTTGCCCTCCTAGGCTCCTCTGATTTGGTTGAGGGGGGAACGAAATCTTCAAGAGTTCTCATTCCCAAGACATGGTTATTTCTAGAGTTTATCTAAAAGCTTTTTTTTTTTTTTCCTTTACTTTTAGAGATCACAAAAGGCTAACATTCCAGAGAGTCCAGGTAGATCATTTTAATTTCGAAGGCATAATATCAGTCCCTGCTAGAAAGCTGCCTTGGGTGCTGTGTGCTCAGTCCAGTCCCTCCTAGAAAGCTGCCTTGGGTGCTGTGTGCTCAGTCCAGTTCCTCCTAGAAAGCTGCCTTGGGTGCTCTGTGCTCAGTCACATCAGCCCCTTTGTGACCAGGGATCAGGAAGTAAACCCACGTCTCCTGCATTGGCAGGCAGATTCTTACCACTGGGCCACCTGGGAAGCCCAGAATGCTGTTGATAGCTTAACCAATGACAAAAGGCTCACTGTGATACAATAGCAGAACTATGAAGAGGCCACTGTTCTCCAGAGCACTTGGCAGCCCCCATTCAGCAAGATCGGCTCCCTGGGATTCCCCTGTAACTTTGGAGCGCTGCCCCACCCCCCGGCCCCCACCATGCTAGCAGACAGGCCCCCAGACTTTCCATCTCCCATCCTGTATTTCCTGACATCTTGACATCTCAGTGCTCACAGGAGTCTCCTCAGTTTCCTGGCTGCTCTGCTGATTGTTGGGCTGCACCTGCTTGACCCAAGCACAAGCGCAAGGACCAAGGGAGAGCCTGGTGTTAGCGAGAGAGACGTCGGTGGTTTAATGCATGGGGGGATTACACACTGAAGCCGAGTCCTGGAGCGACACCCCACCACGTGCAGCGGATGGTGGGCCGGACGTGGTGGTGGCCTTTGCTCCCCAGGGGAAGGGGGGGGGGTGTTGTCAGTCCCAGGGGAATCAGTGTCAGGTGGGCTTGTTTGTTAGCAGGGAAACCAGTTAGAGGCGCGTGCCCCTCACCACCCCTTGGATGAGCTATCGTTAGCTGAGGCCTGGGGCAAGTACTGGGCTGGCCCAGAAGTTCACTGTTACGGAAAAGCCCGGATGACCTTTTTGGCCAGCCCAATACAAACGAGGGTCACTCTGTTGGGAGGGTGTAGACGCAGCAGCCTGGTCAGGCAGGGGCTGGACAGAGAGCAGGAGAACAGCCGTCTTGAGAGGCCTGACCATGGTGTTCTTGGGGCACTCGGGGCATAATCAGGTTCTTACCACTGAACTTCTTTCAGAAGCTATTTTCCTTCATTTACTAATTTGCTTTTGACTTAAATTCTTCTTGCATACATTTTCTGTTTGTGTGTGTGTGTGTCTGAGAGAGAGTATATACTGAAAAGTTAGTTGCCTGTGTAATTTAAAAAAGTATTTCTTAAGATTTTAATTAGACTTAGACTGTTAACATGAGAACATTTCTTCAAAAGTCTTTCATTAAGAGCCCCAAGTCCTTCCTTCCCTCTTTGTCCAAGTCCATAAAATTTGAGATTTCCAGAATCTCAGTTTCCTCTCTAATGATTTTCATTCAGGTTTAACCTTCACAATTCATTTTAAGTTGAAAGATGCTTGAAACGGTTTAATTAAGCCTCTAACGGTGTAGTAATTGATTTATTATTTTGGCCTCCCTTTATAACATGAAGCTTCCTAAGTCCTCTGGTTTATTTTATAGCCTTTTAATCTCTTTTGCTGATGTTGGAAGTGGTCTGCAAAAGAACTTTTCATTTTTTTCTTCCTTTTTCCTAAGCAAATCTCTGGCTCTGCTCCAGGAAAAAAATTTTCTAATGGACCAAGTTTCTTCTTCCTCTTGTGTGTTTGTATGAGTATATAAAAGAATGTGTGCATATGAATGTGTGGTTGTATCTGTGAGTGTATGTGGCGGTGAATGGGTGTGTGATGGGTGAGTGTGTGTGTGATGGGTGTGTGTGTGATGGGTTGAGTATGTGTGATGTTGACTGTGTGTGAGGGGTTGCGTGTGTATGTGATGAGTATGTGTGTATGTGATGGATAGTGTCAGTCTGATGGGAGTGTGTGTGTGTCATGGGTGCGTGTGTGTGGAGGTGTATGTATATGATGGGTATGTGTGTGTGATAGGCGAGTGTGGGTCTGATTGAAGTATGTGAATGTGGGTCTGATGAGAGTGTATGTGTGATGGGTAGGTGTGTGTGAATTTGTGTGTGTGTGTGTGAGATGGGTGATTGTGTGTGATGGGTCAGTGTGTATGTGATAGGTGGGTGCAGGTTTGATGAGAGTGTATGTGTGATGGGTAGGTGTGTGTGAATTTGTGTGTATGTGTGTGTGTGAGATGGATGAATGTGTGTGATGGGTCAGTGTGTATGTGATGGGTGGGTGCAGGTCTGATGGGAGGGTGTGTGTAATGGGTGAGTGTGTGTGTGAGATGGTTGTGTGTGATGGGTGAGTACAAGTCTAATGGGAGTGTTGTGGGATGGGTAGTGTGTGTGATGGGTCAGTGTGTATGTGATGGGTGGGTGCAGGTTTGATGGGAGTGTGTGTGTAATGGGTGAGTGTGTGTGTGAGATGGTTGTGTGTGATGGGTGAGTGCAAGTCTAATGGGAGTGTTGTGAGATGGGTAGTGTGTGTGATGGGTGAGTGTGTATGTGATGGGTGGGTGCAGGTTTGATGGGAGTGTATGTGTGATGGGTAGGTATGTGTGATGAGTGTGTGTGTGTGTGTGAGAGATGGGTGAGTGTGTGTAATGGGTCAGTGTGTATGTGATGGGTAGGTGCAGGTCTGATGGAAGTGGGTGTGTAATAGGTGAGTGTGTGTGTGTGTGTGTGAGATGGGTCAGTGTGTGTGATGGGTCAGTGTGTATGTGATGGGTGGGATCAGGTCTGATGAGAGTGTGTGTGTGATGGGTGAGTGTGTGTGATGGGTGAGTGTGTGTGATGGGTGAGTGTGTGTGATGGGTGAGTACAGGTCTAATGGGAGTGTTGTGAGATGGGTGAGTAATGGGTCAGTGTGTATGTGATGGTTGGGTATAGGTCTGATGGGAGTGTGTGTGTAATGGGTGTATGTGATGAGTGTGTCTGTGTGTGAGATGGGTGAGTGTGTGTGATGGGTGAGTGTGTATGTGATGGGTAGGTGCAGGTCTGATGGGAGTGTGTGTATAATGGGTGAGTGTGTGTGTGAGATGGGTGTGTGTGATGGGTGAGTACAGGTCTAATGGGAGTGTTGTGAGATGGGTGAGTGTGTGTGATGGGTGAGTGTGTATGTGATGGGTGGGTGCAGGACTGATGGGAGTGTGTGTATAATGGGTGAGTGTGTGTGTGAGATGGATGTGTGTGATGGGTGAGTACAGGTCTAATGGGAGTGTTGTGAGATGGGTGAGTGTGTGTGATGGGTGAGTACAGGTCTAGTGGGAGTGTTGTGAGATGGGTGTGTGTGATGGGTGAGTGTGTATGTGATGGGTGGGTGCAGGTTTGATGGGAGTGTATGTGTGATGGGTAGGTGTGTGTGAGAGATGGGTGAGTGTGTGTAATGGGTCAGTGTGTATGTGATGGGTGGGTGCAGGTCTGATGGGAGTGTGTGTGTAATGGGTGTGTGTGATGAGTGTGTGTGTGTGAGTGTGTATGTAATGGGTAGGTGCAGGTCTAATGGGAGTTTGTGTGTAATGGTTGAGTGTGTGTGTGTGAGGTGGGTGTGTGTGAGGTGGGTGAGTGTGCGTGATGAGTCAGTGTGTATGTGATGGGTGGGAGCAGATCTGATGGGAGTGTGTGTATGATGGGTGAGTGTGTGTGATGGGTGAGTACAGGTCTGATGCGAGTGTTGTGAGATGGGTGAGTGTGTGTGTGCACGCTTGTTCACCCTGGTGTGGTGGGGACGCTGGCCTTACCCTAGGAGGGATTTGCATGGGTCTCCTGAGAGCTGGATTCCAGTTCTCCCATCGCTCCCCCTTTCGGATGTTTAACAGGACCTCTTCTCGCTTTCCTCTCTTCCTCCCCCCGCCCCCGCCCCTTCTTGATCTGTCCCGTAACTGCCCCTGCTGTATCCCTGGGCGCTGACACCGTTCACTGTCTCTTTGTGGCTGCCTGGGCTCCTGGGGACTACACGTCAGAGAGGCTGACTGTCGGGCCTGGCAGAGTCAGTGCTCCACACTTTTCCTAAATTCTTGAATTGGTGTGACCATAGATGGAGCTGCAGAGTAGGAGCTGGCGGGCTGGCTTTATCCTTGTTTTTAGGCAGAGTGGAATTTGTACTCCCTACTTCTCTACTGGCCTTTTCGGTATGAAGAAATGAAGAAATCGAGGGGAAAGTGCCTTAATGAACAAGAATGTGTGTACGTCGAGAAATCGCACGATCTCACAGTGGACAGGCTGGGAGGGTAATAGTGTCTTCAGAGATGGCCCGAGTCAGCATATTCATGACTGGAGCCGGGTTAAGGAACCATTGCCATTTATCCTTCACTTCTTAAGTGCTGTGCTCAGCATTTTAATGGGCTGCTCTTTATTTAATAGCGACTTTTTATAAAATAGTGGCTTCCTGTTTATTTTTTGTGTTAGGCACTGAGGCTGGGGGCTCAGTTTCTTCCCTGGTGGTCCGGTGGCTAAGACTCCACACTCCCAATGCAGGGGGCCTTGGGTTCAATCCCTGGTCAGGGAACTAGATCCCGCATGCCACAACTAAAGATTCCACGTGCTGCAGCTAAGACCTGGCACAGCCAAATAAATAAAGTCAAATATTAAAATAAAAGGTATACAGTCTTTATTAAAAAAGAAAGAAGCTGAGGCTGGTGAATTTGAACCAGGTCGGCTTAACTCCTGGCCACTGTTCTCATCAGTGTGGGTCTTGATTTCATTCCCACGTCCAGAACGGACCCAAGGGTCACATGGCTCAGCAGAAAAACCCCGGGCCGGAAAGAAGGAACCCAGGTCCTAGCCTCGCCCAGTTCAGCAGCAAGTTCTGGAAAATGTGCCAAGTCCCTCGAACCTTTGGGTCCTTGATTTCTTCTCCCATTGAGGAGTTACATTTGCTGCATCTATCTCAAGGTTTTCATGAAGATAAAATGAGATAATAGCTGGGAAAGTGCCTCACAGACTTGAGTGATGTACACATAAAGGGCTTATGTTATTAGATTTTTGATAATGTCGAGATTTTTTTTCATAATGCTCACGTTGTCTTTTGATTAAGTTTAAATAATGCCAGCTGGTTCTTTCTGTCCCTTGCTGGTTCGGGCCTTGAATCTGCAAGGGTGATTTTCTGACTGTGAGGAGGTTATCCCCAGACTGGATCTGAGACAGACTCAAGGTGCACCATGGCTCGCCTCTTCCTTCCTGGTGGAAACTTGGGACGTAGGAAATGACTTGTTTTCTAACTGTTTCCTTTCTTGTTATGAAAAGACTTTGTTCAGTAGCTCAATTGTATCCAACTCTTTTCAACCCCATGGACTGCAGCACACCAGGTTTCCCCGTCTGTTGTGGTCCTTTAATGGACTGGAACCTGGCGGTCTGGAGTTGACGATAAGAAAGTGACAGAGAGAGAGAGAGAGAGAGAGAGAGAGAGAGAGAGAGGGAGAGAGAGAGAGAGAGAGACACGGGGACCCAAGCTCTGATGGAGCAAGGGTGCTTTATTAGCAGAAATGTAGGCTTATATATCTTTAGTAAGATGATTACTCAGCTATTACACAGGATGAAATTTTATCAATAGCCACAATATGGATAGCCTAATACATACAAGGTTGCTGACACTGAAAAGAGTCACTGCATGTCTCATCTTATGACCTCAGTCCTGAGAATTGCATGCAGCTCTACTTGTTCCCAGAATAGGAATTGATAAGGAACAGAGAATCCTTGAGAAATAGAAAACAGCATGCAGGAATCCTCCTGTGAAATGCTCCCGACACCAGTCTTTCACTACCTCCTGGAGTTTGCTCAAACTCATATCCACTGAGTTGATCGTGGTCCCTAACCATCTCATCCTCTGCCGTCCCCTTCTCCTCCTGCCTTCAGTTTTTCCCAGCATCAGGGTCTTTTCCAGTGAGTCAGTTTTTCGCATCAGGTGAGCAAAGTATTGGAGCTTCAACTTCAGCATCAGTCCTTTCAGTGAATATTCAGGGTTGATCTCCTTAAGGATGGGCTGGTTGGATCTCCTTGCAGTTGAAGGGACTCTCAAGAGTCTTCTCCAATACCACATTTCAAAAGCATCAATTCTTCGGTGCTTAGCCTTCTTTATGGTCCAGTGGTCACATCCGTACATGAGACTGGAAAAACCACAGCTTTGACAACATGTATGCCTTGTATGGAGTATGCACTGTGCCTCCAGCACTGCCCCAGATCCTGTGGGACTTGAAGCTGAAAAGACAGCTCACACCTCAGGGTGTGTGATCGATGGTGGGGGAAGGGAAGCACAGTCAGGAAATGGTGTGGCAGAGTTTGTACAAGCGTGTGCCTCACACGGCAGCTGGGGGCTGAACCGTCTCACAGAGGATGTACTGGGATTTCAATGGGGCCTGAAGTGTTAGGGTTTGCAACGGGATTTGGATTCTGATTGGGATGCAAGATGGGGAGCAGTACAGGTAAGTAAAAAAGAGACAGGTGTCATCTCCGCATATTTAGGGAGGCCTTGGACGTTGCCCCGAGTGAGTGGGTGGTGGGAGGAGAGAGGGAGCAAGCACAATGCTCTGTATGTGTGTGTGTGTGTGTGTGTATTTGCACACGTACTTGTGTGCATGTGCAGGGTTGAACTATGTGCTAAGGGGCCTGAAAAGCCAGGTCTGAGGCAAACTGCTGAGTCCTGGGGCAAACTGTTCAAGGACCGTGGAAAGTTCTAGTGCAGGTGGGCGGCAGTGAGACAAATGATGGAGGCTAAGAGAGACCAGAGCGGAAGGCGGGTGGCTGAGATGGTGGGCGGGGGTCTGGGTGCACGGAGAGGGGGTTTACCGGGCAGACATCTTTAGGACAAAATCCACAGAGTTCGGTGGCACCTGAGTACAGGGATTCAGGGAGGAGGACGAGGAACTGGAGCTTCCTCCGCTGAGATGCCATCATGTGTGCCAGTAGAGGTGCCCGGGTTTTCCTTGCCCAGTTCCAGGATTCTCTGCTCTTTTGTACCATGTGGGTAGCTGATGGCAGCAGCTCGTTTTCGGTGCTTAAATTGTTCCAAGTTCATTTATGAAAATTTCATTTTTAGCTAGCTATTTGGACTTGCTGCTGCTAAGTCGCTTCAGTCGTGTCCGACTCTGCGACCCCAGAAACGGCAGCCCACCAGGCTCCTCCATCCCTGAGATTCTCCAGGCAAGAACACTAGAGTGGGTTGCCATTTCCTTCTCCAATGTATGAAAGTGAAAAGTGAAAGTGAACTCGCTCAGTCGTGTCTGACCCAGCGACCCCATGGACTGCAGCCTACCAGGCTCCTCCATCCATGGGATTTTCCAGGCAAGAGTACTGGAGTGGGGTGCCATTGCCTTCTCTGAATTGGTCTTGAGGATCTGAATTATGGATGTGGTCAGATGTAAGATTAGCTTCGTCATCATCATGTTAGAGGTTTCCCAAAGCTTTTGGGGTCAATTTTATGTTTTCTCCTCGACAGCAGATTGCACCCTGCTAGTTGAGTTCATTCACCCAGGTTTGCGGGGCGCCTGCTGGGTGGGACGCCGGGTCAGTGCTGGGGGATACAGACCACTCTCAGGTCTGGTGGGCCGGGCTGTGCTACCAACTGGGCTGCGAGGGGGTGGCGCCCATGGGTGGCGCGGCTGCAGCGCGCTCTGCACATCTCCATGGAGCGGACTCTGGGTACCCTGCAGCGATGAGTGCTGAACCTGAAGCTGAGATGGAGGGCACGGCTCCCGCAAGGCTTCTACGTCTGCTCAGGATTGCCGATGCCGGTGGTACAGTGGATAGGAATCCGCCTGCCATTGCAGGGGACGCAGGTTCGATCCCTGGTCTGGGAAGATCCCACGTGGCATGGAACAGGTAAAGCCCGGGAGCCGCGAGTCCTGAGCCTGAGCTCTAGAGGTTGAGAGCTGCAGCTCCTGAAGCCAGCGCGCCTAGAGCCTGTGCTCTGCAACGGGGGACGCCACCGCCTCGAGAGGCCTGCGCGCCCAGCACTGGCCTCAGCCGGAGAAAACTGCGGCTGAGGACCCAGCACAACTGGAAAACGGGGTTGCCAGCACCTTGCAAATCTCGGGTTCCCAGGGCCACCCACACTGTGTCAGTTAGGTACAAATTGGGGGACCCAAAGGACTCCCTCGGGTTCACTAGTCTTCTAGTATGACTCACAGAACTCGGGAAAGCTCTGTGCTCGGAAGACAGTTCTAAACAAAAAGGGTGCAGGTCAGAGCAGGCCGAAGGCGGTGGTGCCAGCGTGTGGTTGGGGGCCCAGGGGTTCCAGACACGGGGCCTTCTGTGCGCCTCCACCCCCCATGGTGTCCTGGACACCGCTGTCTTCTTGCAGCTATGTTACACAACAGGACTTGGGAGTGTCTCCAGCCAGGGACACTCACCCACGTCCTTGGTGTCCAGAGTTTTTATGGGGTTTGATGACACCCACCTGCGTGACTGGTCCCCAGTCTCCAGCTCCCCTAGGAGGTCAGACCTGACCTCACCTGTCACAGAGCCCCAGAAACAAACCCCCATGTAGACCTGTGGCCAAGCCCCCAGTACACAGGCACTGCGGTCAGGCCAGGCCTTCCTGGGGCCTGGGGGCCACCTGTGTGGCCAAGGGCGGAGGGCAGACCTCTGTACGGATGCAGCCCCTTCTCCACTGCTCGGCTGCATCCTCAGGATATGTCAGAGGAGGGCCTCTGTCTGCAGGGCAGGGCGCGGGGCAGTAAACGCATTTCCCGAGCTCAGTGGGTGTGACATGTGGTGGGCGGTTTACAGCCTCTCTGCTCATTCTGCTCCTCCAGCTATTAACGCTGCTTCAGTAAGCTTCTGTTGTAAAGAATAATCAGAAGGAGAGTTTTAATGGCTCTGAGGTGAATGGTTTGTCCTTACTCTGCACGTTCCTCTCCTCACCTCCCTCCCCAGCCTTCCGTACGCAGTGGCTGGGCCTCCTGTCCCCACAGCTGTCATTCTCCTGCTAAAATCTCGGGGCCGACAGGGGAGCTCATTCCCCAACAAGCCCAGCGAGATAGAGGCAAGCAGTGACGGTGTATCAGGCTGGCCACCCCGGCCATGGAAGGCTCTGGCTTGGAGCTCTAGGTCAAGGAGGACCTGCCTTGGCCCTGCAGCTCAGTGGAAACCCTGCTCCTGCAAGAGCTCCCCTGTCTCAGCCCCCCTCTCTGAGTTCCTGGGGACCCCACATCCGAGCAGGCGCCTCCGTCAGAGCCCGCATCGTCTCTCTGCACTTCCCCTGCAGAGCCTTCCTGCCCTCCTCTCCTGCCCCTGTGACTTCTCTGACTGATTTGGGAGCCCAGGTGACCCCCTTACAGGGTCCTCACGGTGACAGCAGGGGGCACTGTGGGTGACGCTTTCTTGGGCACAACCGCAGGGAGAGCAGGAGGGACCCCGAACACGTCATAATTGCATAGATGACCATTCCCCCAAGATGGTGCTAGAACCTAGGATCCTTCCTCTGCCCTGATGTTCAGATACAGAGACGGCTGGCTGCTGACATGCCATGCCTTAGCCAGACAGAAGGCTTTCCAGAGATGGCAGGGCAGCCAGGCTGTGCCAGCCAGGGCACCCCTCAAATCACATCACCTAAGACAGCACTCCACCTGCCTACAATGGCCGGAGGCCCCCTCAGCCCGCTCACCCATCTTAATCCCCACCTTCCTTTGGAGATGGATGCCTTAAAAATGAATGCTAATTAAGAAGAAATAAGCGGTGAAAAATGATTTGAAACATGCTCCAAAGCAGCTCTGATGATGACATTTAAATCCTCTGGTCTCCAGAAAACTTGAAAAATACTGTCTCTAGCTCTATAATCTTTGGCTTTAGATTGCAATTATTTTTGTCTCTTTTCCATCAGAACAGTTTGGACCTAATAATCATGATGGCTTAAATAGTCAGAATAGTTGTGTAACTCATTAGGACCATGAAATGCTAAGCAGCCTTTGAGAACCCTTTGCAGAGACAGTCCTTAGCAAGTTTCTGAGAACTAGTTTTCAGTGGAAATGGTGGTTTCTAAGGAGCCTGGTTTGTGAGCTGAAGCTGACAGTCACCCCTTAAAACCCTCCCCACTATATGGAAGAGGCACAGGGCATAGGTTCTGATAAATTAATATTTGTAAATCACATGATTACAGAATTGACTGTGTAATAGCACAGAGGTGCAGAGATGTTAGCACTAAATGATTGTTTGCAGCTGCTCATTTCTGGAACTGCTTCAAGCTTTCCTTTTTTAAATAAAATGTGGGAAGCAAAAGTGTTAGTTGCTCAGTCCTGTCCGACTCTCGGCGACCCCACGGACTGTAGCCTGGCCAAGCGTCCCCATCCGTGGAATTCTCCAGGCAAGAGTGCTGGGGTGGTGGGTAGCCATCCCCTGCTCCAGGAGATCTTTCCCACGAGGGGGTGGAAACTAGGCCTTCTGCACTGCAGGTGGATTCTGTGCCATGTGAGCTCCCCGTGGAAACAGACATGTTTCCACGCTTGGAAACCGAGCGCATGGCCCACCCTGTCGCCCTCTGTGACCCCACAGTGCCCTCTGGTTTTCCTCCGCAGAGTTTTCGGTCATGAAGAGGAAGAGAGGCAGGCCTAAGGGGTCCACGAAGAAGCCCAGCCCCGAGGAGGAGCTGGCGGAGCGCAGTGCCCTGCCCGGCACGGACGGCGCGCGGGCCCCCGAGGAGGGGGGCAGCCTGGAGTGCAGCAAGTGCTGCCGCAAGTTCTCCAACCCGCGCCAGCTCCGCAAGCACATCTGCATCATCGTGCTGAACCTGGGCGAGGCGGAGGGGGACGCAGGTAAGAGCGCACCCCCTCTTTTTAAACCAGCTGTCTCATTTGAACTTTTTTTTTTTTTTTAAAGATTTTAAAACTAATTTTATTTACTCCTTTAATTATGGCCTTGCTGGGTCTGCATTGCTGCGCGGGCTTTTCTCTAGCTGTGGAGCGCAGGGGCTACTCTCTAGTTGGGGTGCAGGGGGCCTTCTCATTGCGGTGGGGGGCTTCTCTTGTTCTGGAGCTGTGTTGTCGGGCCCAGTGAGCAGAAAGGCCGAGGTTAGGATGCTCGAGCCCCTGTGAGTGACCTTGACTCTTGCCCCTGTGAGTCTTGAGCCCCTGTGAGTGGCCAGTGCTCTTGAAAAACATACAGGACACCAGGTGCTTCCTTCAGGTGAGAGCTCGGCAAGGCTTCGGCTCTGAAGCGGCTTCTGAGAGGCTGAAGAGAGCGTGCTCGTGAGCGAGACAGTCTCCCAGACACCCATCTAGGAGGAGGGAAACAGCAAGGGCCTCTGCCGTGGGCTCTGTTGTCCTTGTTTGATTCTTGCAACCAGTTTTGAAGTTTTCAAAGTATGTCTAAGAAGGTAGAAAGTTCTTACTGTTTTGTGCCAGGCTAAGTATTTTACCTCTAGAGTAGGAAATGGCAACCCACTCCAGTATTCATGCCTGGAGAATCTCATGGACAAAGGAGCCTAGCGGGCTACTGTCCATGGAGTCGCAAAGAGCAGGACACTCCTGAGTGACTGAGCACACACTCACGTCATGTGGGCTCTGGTTCAAGGTGTGGGCTTTGGACTTTGGCTGCCTGGATTTGAATCGCAGCTCCAGTACTTACTAACTTTATCCTGCTTTATTTTCCTCCTCTGTAAAATGGGAATAGAAACAGCACTAGCTAATTTGGTTGCTTGGAGGATTCAGTGAGACAGGACTTTCTACAGTGCTTAGAAGAGCACCTGCCATTTCAAACGCCCCCGAGCATGTTAGCTGTCACTGTTCTTCTCAGCCCTGTGGGCACAGTGCCACTGCTGTCCTTCCTGTGTCACAGGTAAGAGCGCTTAGACACTGAGGAACGAAGCAGGTTACCCAGCATCTTTTAGTTAGAAAGGGATCCTTCTGGCCTTTGAACCCAGACTGTCTGACTCTGAACCCCAGTTCTTCAGTCCTAGAAGGACCTCCCAACAGTGAAGCAAGGCCCTTGGTTTGTAAAATTCTAGCACGTTAATGCTGCGAAAGATTGACGGTGGGAGGAGAAGGGGACAAGAGAGGATGAGATGGTTGGATGTCATCACCAACTCGATGGACATGAGTTTGAGCAAGCTCCGGGAGTTGGTGATGGACAGGGAGGCTTGGTGTGCTGCTGTCCATGGGGTTGCAAAGAGTGAGCGACTGAACTGAACTGAACTGAGCACATTATTGAGGGAATGCACCACCTAATGGGCCCCCCAGGTGGCGCTAGGGGTAAAGAAGTCTGCCAAGGCAGGAGACTTGGGTTTGATCCCTGGGTCAGGAGGATTTCCTGGAGGAAGGCATGGCAACCCACTCCAGTATTCTTGCCTGGAGAATCCAGTGGATAGAGGAGCCTGGTGGACTACAGTCTGTGGGGTCGCAGAGAGTTGGATACGACTGAAGTGACTTAGCATGGTTGCACGCACCACCTAAGATTCATCAGACATCGAGTTGGTGGCCAAGGCTCATTGCCAACACCTGTGCCAGTTGTAGACCCCATAAAGTGCTCTTTCCTTTAAAGAACTGCTCTCAGGGTGACCGCACGAACTCTTACTAAGCTGCAGGGGCTGCTGCAAATAACAGACAAGGGTTCAGGCGAGATGAGGCAGTGTGGCAGCCGTCCTAAGACAGAGTGTGAGTGCCCGCCGTGTGGGAAGTGGAGGCGGGGAGCCCAGTGGTTTTGGGGGAAGCAGTGTCTTGCTTCAGAGCCTAAGGTGCTCTGGCAGACACGCAGAAATTCAGCAGTGAGATGGCCCGGGGAGGGAGGGGCAGGAGCTCACGGCACTGTACCCAAGGCACCGGTCCCCAGCGCGCTTGTTCCTACGGGATATGGTCATGGAGGGGCTCCCCGTCCTGTCACCTCACCGAGTCCCCCGCAACCTCCGTGGCCCTCTGAGTGTGTCTCACACGTGCACACATGCACCCCGCCCCCGCGTTTCCTGCACTGACCCTTAATGGTCGTCACAGCGTAGTCCGAGGGGCCAGCTCTCGACCCGGTTGAGAATCTGTTCTGATTCGGTGCCTCCCCATGGCTGGCTTGTCCTGTCCTGGAGACCCCTGGGCTTTCTGCACGGCTGTGGTTAGAGATCGGGGAATTTCCCTCTTTGGCGACGCCAGACATTCTGGCTCCTTCCTCCCAGGCCTAGGAGTAACTAAGAGGCTCAGTCCTGTCCATGGGGGTACCCTCCCCTCCCGCCCCCCAGGCTGTGCTGCCCCCGGTGTTTCTTCCTGAGACCCACTCTGGTGTCTCCCCCACACAGCAGAGTGCAGGCTTTTCACCTGGGTATTCAGAGGTTTCGCGGAGAAAGTCTTTCCTGGGGCTCTGTGGCATCATTTTTCCACGCACTATGATACGTTTTCCATTGTTTGTGCTGACGAACAATGGTGCATCTAATGGAAGTTAGATTGTTTCCTTGGGTTTTTTTTTTTCTATTATAAATATTACTTGAATAAATATTCCCTTATGTACATGTGTGCATTTGTATATGTGTATATACATGTATGTTATTTTTATAGGATAAATTCCTGAAAGTAGAACTACTGGGCCAGAAAGTGTATTACATTTTGCCAGTTTCCCTCCTAGAAAGCACAGGCCAGTTGAGGTTCCAAGTGTCCAAAAGTACCAGTTGGGTGTTATCATTTGTTTTCTTTTTTAATACCTGTAAAGATATAAAAAATACTAAGAAGAAAGTAAAAATAGTGCACAGTTTCACTGCCTAGGTGTAATTTCTATTACACTGTATATAAGAGTGAAGAGAGACCTACATTCTATGTATGTTCACATACATTTTTCAGTAATTGAGGTCATGCATAATGTTCTGTGTTCTTTTTTCATGCAGTTCATGGAGCGGATAATTTTTTCATGTCAGGTATTTTTCCTTCCACAAGCTGTTTGTCGCACTTCCTATGTTGCAGACGTTGTTCTCAGTACTTGTACCCCTCTTCGCCATATCCTTCTCACAGCGGCACTGTAGTCACTATTGTCATGCCCACTTCATAGACAGGGAGCTGAGGCAGAGCCATCAGGAGTCTGCCAACGTCACACAGCCCGTCAGGGCCGGAGCTGTGCTCTGAGCTCACACGGTCTGGCTGCAGGGTCTGTGCTGCTGATTGCGATGCTCTGCTTTCTGACGAAAGAGTCAGTAAATGGAGATTTTCATTATTTTTAAAGGCCGCACAGCCTTTCACTGTGTGTGTGGGCCTTAAGTTTTCCTTCATCGGTCTCCAGTTGATCGACATTGAATACTGTTTAAAATTTTTCTCCCTGATTAAAAAACAGAAAGCAAAAAAACTACTCAGGTGTATAATCTTGAGCCTACAATTTTATTCTATTATTATTATATTTTGTACTTGTGCCTTTGTTATCTTAGGTAAATATCTAGTAATGTAATTCCCAGACTAATAGGGCATCTTTTAGGTCACATATCGTATGATTCCATGTATATTCAGAACAGATAATCCATAGAGACAGAGGACAGTTGGTAATTACCAGGGGTCAGAGGAGAGGGGAGGATGGGGAGAAACTGTTTAATGAGTTTTATTTTAAATGATAGGAAAGATTTTGTATCTAGATAAAGGTGGTGGTCACATAACACTTACGGACGCTCTAAATGCCACTGGACTGTTCATTCTAAAATGTTCTGTGAATTTTATCTGCCTGGTCACTAGTGGACGATCTCGTTGCAGATATTCAGGTTTTTGTCTTGTGTGTAATTTGGGGCATTCCTTGCTCATGTTCTTTACTGACTACACTTTTGGATTGCCATATATTCTGAAGATATTTTCCAGTTTTATCATTTGTCTCTTCATGTGCAGAATTGCTTTTTCTTTCCTTTTGCATTTTACTGAAGTTTTAAATATCGGCATTTGTCACTACTGTCAGATTTCATGCCCTTCTTATCGTAGCTTAGGACACTTACCTATATACCCCAAATAAGAAAAAAAACCTTCTATATACTCCTCTGTTATTTGTATGGTTTCATTCTTTGTCTGTATTTTTGATCCCTCTGGAAATTGTCTTTTTGTGACAGTTGTGAAGTAAGGCAGTCATACATATTTGATGAGTAAATATGGGCAAAAGGATGTTCTTCATTAAGTGCAGTTTGCAGATAACTATTTCAAATCGTAGGGTCCACAGAGAAGAAGGGTCTGATTCCAAGTCAACCCTTGAAAAGGGAAAAAACTTCATATTTTAAAAACAATTAGTGGGATAACAGGGAGTTGCAAAGATGGTACAGAGAGGTCTCAGACCCTTTACCCTGCTCTCCCCAGTGGTGCTGTCTTGCGGAGCTATAGCACGGTGTCAGGATCAGGAGCCCCGACAGTGAGATACCGTTCGCGTAGCTCATCACTCATCACCGTTCATCACACGTGTAGGGTTGTGTAGCCACCACGGCAGTCAGGAGGCAGGATTGCCCATCATCATGAGGGCTCCCCGTGTTCCACTTCACGGTCACCCCCACCCCACAGCCACTGATCTCCAACCCTGTGATTCTGTCATGTCGAGAATGTTACACCAGCCAAGTCACACTATGTGTGATCTTTTAAGATTGACTTAGAAACCCCCCCTTTCAAACCTGTGTCATAATTTTATACTTGGGGAAGTTGGAGTGCAGAGTGACGGTTCTGTAAGAGTCGCACAGCTCCCTGGAGGAGGGCTGCATGCCACCCTTTGACTCCCCGCTTCTCCCCTGCAGAAGGCCCAGCTCTGCCATTCGCACCTTAAAACCAACCTTTTTTCTTCTTTGTGGTTGTTGATTTTGTCCATTTCAGTGTACCACTCTCAGCTGTTTCTCTAACCTCATGTGAAAGGCAAGTTCCACCCTGTGCAGTCCCCACCTTTATTTTCTGTTCTGTAATTAATTAGGCAGTCTCTTCAGCAGCGGCAGACAGGCATCGTCCTTCCTAATACGATTATCAGCTTCCTCCGGTGCTAAGCTGCATAGAAAATGCCCTTGTAGTCCATTGATTTGAATGACCTAAGTGGACTCTAATTTACCAAATACCAAATGGAAAGGTGGAAGCTCCTGGTGTTTTTCCCTTTCTGGCCACTGCTGAAGCCTCTAAAATATACAGAAATGACCTAACGCCCTGCCGCCTAGCAGCTGACATACCTGTGATGATTGCTTCACGTTCCTCAGTTTGCCAAACACAGTATTACAATTTGGAAAATTCTTGCATAATTGTTTTAATATATGCTCGGTAAAGAGCAGTTTAGTGACATTTCAAACAGTTGACCTTGATTCTTTGGCTTGTTGAAACAATTAGAAGAAAACAAAATAAGCTTTTTCCCTACACTGAACCATAGCAAGTTAAAATAACAATTTTGTTATGTATTCAACATTTATTTATTTCATTCTGCATCTGAATAGTAAAAGAAACCAGGAAAAGAGATTTTTTTTTTTTTTTTTGCCTAATGCCATTATGTGGAACAGCTGGTATTTTTGAAAAACATTTTACAGCCTACAGAAATCAATGTGTCAAGTTTATAACAGTGACTTCTGAACCTTTCTAAGCTTGTTATTTCTGGGGTCATTTTATGCAAGGAGAGCTGCAAAAGTTTGCTTTATACTTGTTAAATCCTCCCTAAAGAAGACAAGGCATTTATTCTAAGATCTTACCTAAGATGCACCTGCAATCTTCGTGAGGATTTCACACAACAGTATTTCAGGTGTCTTCTACTATCTTTGTGTTAGCAAAAGTGCTGACTTGATCAGTAGCTGCGTAGGCTGAAAACTGCTTTGCAGGAGTTGGGTTTTGAAGTCTGCAGGTGGAAGGACAGAGCGGTGTCAGTCCTCTGAGCTTGACCTTTTCTCCATGGAAAGATGTAGAATGGGATGGTCTGTTTCCTCTTGCTAGTTTGTGAACCCTCGCTTCACCTCTGCTCATCAGGGATACGCAGAGTGCAGCGGCCTCTAGCTGTACGTGGTCCGAGGCATGCTTAGAAATGTGGGACTTGGGGACAGTTAGTATCACCCTTCTGTGACACCCCCCGCCCCCTCGCCGCCTCCGCTTGCCCCACTCTGCTCCCATCTCTCCAGCTGCCCTGTGAGGTCGGGTCCTGCTGTTAAGCCCTTCAGTATGGCGGGTGCTGCTGGTGTGTTCCAGGTTACATCCTTCAACCAGCCTCCCCCATTGCAGTGGGCTCACAGATCCGGCTTTCCTTCTCATTCTGCTGCAGACCCTCAGGAGGCTCTGCTCACCCAGGGATCAGGCGGGGAGAGTGGCCACCGCCCTGAGCATGTCTGGTCACTGGGCGGTGGGGAGGAGGGTCCGAGGCTTACAGTCGGCCCAGAAGTGGCCTCCGTCATTCCTGCCCATGCAGTTCATTGGCCAGAACTGACCTCACGGTCCCACCCAACTTCAAGGGGCTGTGCAGTGCGACCCTCGCTGTGCCTGGGGTGGGCAAGGACTGGACATGTTGGGTGGCTGTCACTAGTGGCAACCGCGTGACTCCTGCCATTTCCATGGATTCTCCCACAGCTGTGGTCTGGGGACTGGCACGTGTCCTCCTTGCCCCAACCCTGTCCTGAGCTCAAGGCCTGTGTCTCGGTCTGGGGTCCCAGAGGCTCCATATAAATGTTCTCCCCCACCCCCACACACAGCCTCAGTCCTGGTGACTGGCCACCCCATCCAGGTGTCTCATCCAGAAGTTTCTCCCTCACCTGTCACATCCAGCCACTTGCTGGACTTTGCCCGCTAAATGTTTCTTTGATTCTGCTTTGCATCTCTGCTGCCGTTCTTGTGGGTCAAATAACTGTCACGGGCAGACGTCAGATACAGGTGAAAAGAATGGCAGCAGGAACCTGAGATGTGAGGACCAGGGTAGAAGGAAGGAAAGAAGTGCCCGCAGAGTCAGAAGCTGAGCGGGAGCCCGTGTGACGGCTGGACAGTCAGCAGCAACGAGCCTGGGGCCTCCACCGTGTCACCTGACCTGCTCCGCACACTTCCCTCCTTTGCTGGTGCTGTGCCGTCCTCGGAGCTAGAATCTGAGTCGTCCTGGAGTCCTCCTCCTGCTCACCCCCAGCCTGCTGGCCCCCTCGGCCTGGTGCCCTGCTTCCCACGACTCTGCCTGCGGTCTCCTCTCTGGCCATCCTCCCTGCCCCTGGTCTGGCCTTCTCATCTCTCCTGTGGACTCTCTGCACGGTGGACTGGCCACTCCACTTCTGGACTTGCTCCCCATAAGCTCGCCCTTCACAGAATGACGTCACCTGCAATGGTGACATGCCACCTGCCTGCTGAGCCTTCTCTCCCCATCATGGAGAGATCACCCCCTTATCATGGGACACTGTCTGCTTTCTAACCCCCACTTGTCCCATGGAGCCGTCTCTTCTCAAAAAAACCATCCTCCACCCTCTAAGGCAGCCCCTCAGCTTCTTTTCATCCTTGAGACTGGCACGGCGCCCCAGTGCAGGCAGCCCTGCTAAGCTTTCCCTGAAGAAAATCACCTGCACGTGACCATTCTCTCTGCAGTAGCGTCTGAGACTTGGAATAAAATTCAGGTACGTGATACTGGGCTCCATCGTCAGAGTTGCCTAGGGAAGGAATGGAGTGTGAGATCCACAGCCTTGAGTCCCTGGGAGCCCCGACAGGCCCTGGGTCAGCTGACTGTGTGTGAGGCAGGCTGCGAAGTCTGGCGGGCGTTTGCTTACCTGCTTCCAGGATTCCAGAGGCGAGTGGGTCCAGAGCTTCCCGTAGGTCCGCAGAATCCCAGGCCCAGGTCCGCGGGGCCCCGGTGGTGATGCTGCCTCGTCTTCCCCTGAGCGCACCCGTGCCAGCTGCCGTCAGGGCACTGAACATCCGCTCTCACCCCATGCTGGGAGCTGGGGTGGGGCTGTCCCCTCCTCGTTAGATGAAGAAACAGGCTCTGCCAGACGGAGGGGGCTGCCTGAGGGCCAGCTTGTAATTACATGAACCCTGGTCCCTTTGATTTCCGAGCTCCAGTTTTTGTCACGGGTGTCCAGCCGTCTTCCGATGTGATCCTCCCCCCTGTCCTGGCCCAAAGTCACCTGTATTAAACCCCCAGGCCCTTTGGTCACTGAGTGTCTCGACATGAGACCTGGGACACGGAGCTGGCCCTGTGCACCCGTGCTGTCTGCTGCAACCTTGCGTGACTCTTGGGGAACCAGAGGGCACTCACGACCCTTTTTTCATGGAGGGGAGTGGGGAACAGGAGATAAGAGGAACTACCTAAATCCCACCAAGCAGGACTTTCAGTTGGGACTTATATTTTAAAATGTTTTTGACCATGCCATGTGGGATCTCAGTTCCCCCACCAGGGATAGAACCCATGCCCCCTGCATTGGAAGCTTGGAATTTGAACCACTGGATCAACAGGGAAGTCCTATGCTGGGACTCTAAGAGGAGGCCCTTCCTGTCCAGCGTCTTGCAGGCCAGCTGGGGGCTGGGCAGGAGGCAGCCCCATTGCATCTAGCTGTCAGCGGTTGAGGGGCTGCCTGCGTCCCGCCTGGAGGGACGTGATGGGGTCGGGGGGTGGGGGGCTGGAGCCGGTGACACAGCAGGCCTTTGCTCCAAGTGACGGCTCTCCAGACGAGTGGCAGCGATGCGTTATGACCCCTGTTTTGAAAAGGAGTCTATCTGACCATCACAGCCTGACTGCTGAGAAGTGCTGCAGGGAAGGGCCTGAGGCCTAGAGTCCAGCAGCCTTTAAAGCTGGACTTTCTGCCGTGCCTGGTGCTTCCCAGCTGCCGAGGAGCCAGCTGGAGCCGAGGGCTCAGGAGGTCCTCCCGGAGGCCAGCCCTCTCCTCTCTGTTTCCACCTTACGGGACTTGTGCTGTGGCGGCTGGGCCCTGAGCCAGACTTTGGGGATCAAAGCGAGTAAGACGAGTCTGTTCCCTGGAGCAGCTGAGCCCCAGGGGACGAGGACCAAATAGATACAGGATGATGTGGGAGTCAGCCCGGTGCAGGGGGGGCATGGCAGGACCACACTGCGGCGGGAACATCCTGGAAGGATACCTGGAGACGGGCTGTGAACGCCCCGTCCAGGGCTGCCTTCGGGGGCAGGGCGGGGACATTTCCCTCCTGACGGTTCCTGCAAAAGCCTGCAGGTGCGGTGAGGAAGGCGGGCTGGTTCACTGCGGTGAGTGTGTGGCGAGAACAGGGTCAGGAGGAGGCGGGCTGCCTGGTGCTCTGCGTGTGCTCACAGTCGTCGTGGCCCCTCTGTGGGGATCCCTCTGTGGGGACCCCTCTGTGGGGACACGGTGCTCAGAGCCTGTGCTCACCTGGCCTCCCCTTGGAGCCAGAGAGACAGGAAGACGCGAGAAAGCCCGAGGGCAAGACGGAAGGCAAGAGGGATGCATATTCAGCAGGTTTGATAGAATAATCGTGGGCTAATAAGTTCCTTAAACTGCTGCATTAGCAGCCTGGAATGAATCGGTGGCAGAGACCCAGAGTATAATCCCTTACCAGTCTGCTGTTCTGACAACTGTTCTGGGCTTTTTTTATTAATGTGGCTGATAACACTTGACTCTCTGGGGCGTTCTGAGATTTAATTAGTTCTGGGGCAATTTGGAATAGGTACTTTAGAATATTAGCGCTGTTGTTAATTATAAATGAGTGCGCATGAACTAATTTCTACAGATGTATGACCGCCTGTACCGTTAACTCCACTACCAGGTCAGCTCGCCTTGCCTGGATGCTATTACGTGTCGGGGACCCTGAGAGGTTCCCAGAGGGAGTTAGAGGGTGAACACAGACACAGATCCCCACCCCCGACCCGCTGAGAGTACGGGGTTTGGCAAGTGGAGTAACATCCCTCTGAGAGAAGCTCCTCTAGGACAGGAGGGGCTGCTGAGTGAAGAGCAGGGAGATTCTGAGATCAAAGGAGCTTAGTTGAGAGCTTTTGTATCAGATGAGCTTCGTTTTTCTTAGTAAAGTCAGATAGGCTCATCCAAGTTAAGGGAGGATGTGTGTGTGTGTGTGTGTGTGTGTGTGTGTGTGTGTGTGCACACTTCTGTTCCATCCCAGCCCCTCGTGATCACCCACTTGTGCCCTCACCCACAAAAGGCCCACTTGTAGACCCCCACCCAGGTGGATAACAGCTCCTTGGAACCCTACACCCTACCAAACTCACTGTGTGACCAGAACTAACTCATCCACTCTCCCCCAAACCTCCCTCCCTCCCGGCTGCTGGTGACTCGACTGGCCAAACCCTGTGGGAAGCCAGGAGAATGGAGCCCCCGTGTGACCCATTACAGGTCAGCCTCCAGGAGCTGGTGGAGGAAGATGAGGGTCGGCCTGGAGGGACAAGCGGGAACTTTGTGGAACACGGGGACCCTGGATTTTTTGCTCATTACCCTTCAGATGCCGCCTCCGTCTGATGCCTCCCTGCATGCGAGGACCCTGGGCACTGTCATAAGAGTGGGGTCTCTGCACCGCCCTGGGAACTCCTGGGAACTCCTGCTTCCATGCTGCGGCGTCAGTGGTTTTTAAATGCCATCTTCTCAAAAGGAGATGAAATATAAAGAATTAGGTCAGTGTGCTGGGGTTGAAGAGCAATGATGCACAGATGTCAAGAAATTAAACATTGTCTTTCCCAAACGTCAGCAACTCCATGGAACACGCCGGGCTGGGGGTGCAGCCCTCCCTGCGCCTCTCCTGTTCACACAGACCCGACGGGACCCCCTGGAAGCTGTGGTCCCAGCCCAGTCCTGAGCCTTACAAGTGTGTCTTCAGGCATGACGTCACCACCCCAGACGTGGCGCCGAGGGGGCGACAGCATGACTCCCCACGTGACAGAGGGCTCTGCGGCCTTCCCAGACCTGAGCCTCACAGCCACTCACTTTGTGGATTCGGACCCTGGATTCAGAGAGTTCTGAACTGGTCCAGCTGGAAGGCAGAGGCTGGAGTGTAGCTCATACACTCCACAGCTCAACAACGGCGGCTCAGAGCGGTGACCGTGCTGCAGGTGGATACGTCCGCATCCACTCCTTTTAAAGCTGTTTCCAGGGCTCTTGGAGGCACCTGTGGCTGAGGATTGGAGGGCTGGGAGTACCAGGTGGTGGTTGGGGGGCTGGTCTGGACCCCACCCACTGTAACCAGAGAAGCCACGCCTTTTTATTAGGTATATTGAAATTGCTTAAAGAACTCACGCAAAATGTCCTGCTGCTAAGAAAAAAAAAAAAAGTTTGAAAAGCACATCCTAGTGCAGCGAGGGTCACGACTGGATTCGGTCGGTGACGCGGCGCGATGTGAAGTCTGACAGATGAGGCCGCGTCACCCAAGCGCCTTGTGTTCTGAAAAGCACCCTTGTTAGAGCCTTTTGGCTGTGCGGGGTCTTCATTGCTGCGAGGGCTTTCTCTAGCTGCTGCGAGTGGGGGCTACTGTCTGATTGCAGGGCCTGGACTCTTCATCCCAGAGCCTTCTCTAGTGGCAGAGCACAGGCTCAGTAGTTGTGGCGCACGAATTTAGTCACTGTGAGGCACGTGGGATCTTCAGGGATCAGGGATTGAACCCGTGTCTCCTGCACTGGCAGGCGGATTCTTTACCACTGGGCCACCAGGGAGGCCCAAGCAGTTCTCTTTTAAAAAAAAGAAATCACACTTGTTTATCTTGCAAATGCTTGGGCTCTTTCACTGGGCACAGGTAAAATGAGAAATGTTTAAATTACCTTCTTTGTAATTGACTTATTATGTTTTAGCTGTATTGTCTGTCTTTTCCCACCAGCACATAAACTCTGGGAGGCAAGGGTCTCTGTCTTATACCGTGCACTGTCCCAAATGCTTAGAACAGGGCCTGGCATTCTGCACATATCTTTTGAATGAACTGTGGCCAGTAAAGAACAAATACCTTCTGCAGTGCTGGGATAATTTCCAAGTAAATATTTCTTTCTTTTGTGTGGAAATGATGTTTTCTTTGAAGATGGACCTTGAGAAAAATTGGAAATAGGAGAACAAGGGGGAAAAGAAAAAGCTTGCGAAGAGAATGGTTTATTAAGTACGAGGGGATCATTGTTGAACTTGGTGTTAGAGATTCTGTTTCAGGAGAGCAGTACTTGACATGAGTACTTCGTCAGATGGAGGAGAGGGTCATCACCAGCAAACAGGCAGAGGAACTGGAGAGGTGGGCGTGGGGTCAGGCCCAAGGTGCGCCTGGCCTTTCTGAGCCACGCGCAGAAAGTGTCTTAGAGATATTTGTAAGCCTGTCCACAGAACCTGCGGGGTTAACTTGTCTCGGATTCCAGCAGGGCTGGGTCTCCCCGATCCTTCACCCTCTTTCTCCTGCAGCTCCGTTGCCCTGTCGGGAGGGTCTCAGAGTTGAGAGATGCAGGGCTTGTCTGATTGGACGCCCCACCCCACCCGCTGCTGCTCTGTGGTTCAGTTTTTCCCAGGGCGTCATGATTGCTGTGTGAAGCCCCTCGAAACCCTCCTGAGAAACGCGTCTCTAAAGCCACCCCTCCCTCACGGGATGGCTTGGCTTGTGTGCACGCTCAGTCACTTCAGTTGTGACCTACCCTTTGTGACCCCATGGACTGTAGCCCGCCAGGCTCCTCTGTCCCTGGGGGTTCTCCAGGCAAGAATACTGGAGTGGGTTGCCATGCCCTCCTCCGGGGGATCTTCCCGACCCTGGGATCGAACCCAGGTCTCCTCATCTGCTGCACCGCAGGCGGATTCTTTATCTACTGAGTGGCCTGGGAGGCCCTGGGTGGCTCTAACTGCTAGATGTTTCTTCCTCTGGCGAACTCTGTTGCTGATCTCTACCCATCGGTCCGTTGCTTCGTGAGCAGAGCAGGTCTTTGTGTTGTAAGGTTAGGTCCTCAAGCTCAGTAAAAAGAAGACATAGCCCCAAGCTCCCAGAGGTCACGGCACGGATGAGGCTTCGCAACAGATGACTGCAAAGCAGTGTGGGGAGTCCCACTGTTGATACGTTGATACCGTTGCGTGTGTGTGTGTCCTGTGGTTCGGCCCTGACTGGGGCCGGGGCTGTGCTGTGTCCCCACTGTACCCCCAGCCAGCCTCACTCACTCACGCTCCTGGGTGGTCTCCACAGGCGTTGGAGTTCACCCCCCACCCCACTCATTGAAGCACAGCTCCCCATGTCCTGTGGGCATTCGAGGCCCTGGATTTCACTCCCTCCCCTGGTTCTGTTCCTCCCTGCCGGCTTCTTCACCAAGTTCGCCCCGCAGGGTACCCAGCTAAGCGTTCCTCGTTGCCTTCACGGCCTTCCTTAGCACCGAGCCCACCACTGATCCCCACACCACCATCTCCTGTGCCCTCCGCCCCCCATACCTCCTCCGCCCCTGTTCCCTGCAGTCCCGACCACAGCTTCACAATGCTTGCTGTTTACACTGGCCGAAGGGCTGCCTGCCCAGAGTGGCTTGTGTGACCCCTCGGGTAGAATCTTCTGTCTCTCCCCTCGGTCATCCAAGACTCCTTCTCGCTTCAGTGGGCGCATAGCGGACTGCCCCGTCCATTTCTCCCACCAGACGGCAGGGCTTTCGAGGGTGGGCTCTGGGTCTGTGCCCCGTCAGCCTTGGTGTCCACCATGCCTGGCACACGGAAGGCACCTAGTAACTGGATGCTGAGCATGTGAATGCCTTCTCCTTAGGCTGTCTAAAGAAGACCACCGTGTCTTCCCCGCAGTGTTGTTGGCTGATGACTCTGAGGTCTGGTGGGCTTCCTGAGAGCAAGGTGAGGGCCCTTGCCTGCTGTGTCCACAGCGGTCCCTCAGTGCCCACATAGGGGCCTGTGCTGGGGGAACGGTGTTTACTGAGTCAAAGGCAAGACTGAGGAAGCGGAGGTTACCCCAAAGTGATACAGTGTCCACTTCGCTGGAGATCAGTGTTTTTTTTTTTTTTTTTTGTAAATTGCTTTCTTGGTTTCGCTGGGTCTTTGTGGCGGTGTGCCTTTCTCTGGTTATGGAGAAGATCATTGTTTTTTTTTTTATAAGTTGCTTTCTTGGTTGTGCTGGGTCTTTGTGGCGGTGTGCCCTTTCCCTAGTTATGGAGAAGATCAGTTTTTTTTTTTTTTTTATAAGTTGCTTTCTTGGTGGTGCTGGGTCTTTGTGGCGGTGTGCCCTTTCCCTAGTTATGGAGAAGATCAGTGTTTTTCTTTATAAATTGCTTTCTTGTTTGCGCTGGGTCTTTGTGGCTGTGTGCCCTTTCCCTAGTTATGGCGAAGATCAGTGTTTTTTTTTTTATAAATTGCTTTCTTGGTTGCGCTGTGTCTGTGGCTGTGTGCCCTTTCCCTAGTTGTGGAGAATGGGGGCTACTCTTCAGTTGCAGTGCCTGGCTTCTCTCAGGCTCTAGGTGTGCAGGCTCAGTTGAGGCGCATGGGTTTAGTTGCTCCGAGGCCTGTGGAATCTTCCCCGGGCAGGGATGGAACCCATGCCTCCTGCACTGGGCAGGCAGATTCCTATCCACTGCACCCCCGGGAAGTCCAGGGACCAGTGTTTCTACCACACAGGTGTAGCCCCTTTGCTGTCAGCCCATAAAAAGGGTTCTGCACGCTCCCCGACTCCAACACTGGTATAAAAAGGGTATTTTATACATCCTGGTATTTGCTCCTTAGGTAACGAGTCTGACCTTGAACTGGAGAAGAAGTATAAGGAAGAGGATCGAGAAAAGGCCCCAAAGAGGCCGCGGGCGCAGAGAGCGGAGAAAATCCAGAAGGTCTGCTCCGGAAGGGACACCCCGCAGATGTCTGGGGCCAAGAAACCCATCATCAGTGTGGTGTTAACGGCGCACGAGGCGATTCCAGGTGCGCACGGTGGCCGGGGGCGTGGCCAGAACCTCTGGCGGGGGCTGTGATCACCACGGGGCTCTTGATGGAGTTACCTGGTGACTTCGGGCTGTGGTGGATGACTGCATCCGGAGGTTAGGGCGTGAGGGCTGCTCCCGCTGCCACTGCCAATGGCCTGTGCGGCCGCGACCTGTGCTCACATGTGAGCGGCTGCTCAGAGGAGCAGTGGCCCTGGAGAGCGGTTCTTTCCTTGGGGACCCCCAGCTCCACCAAGACCCTCTCCAGGATGTCCTTGCTCCTTCTTCCTGCCCCGGCTGTGGGTGCCAAAATCCTCCCCATAACTTCTTCGAGGGTTTTTTTTTTTCTTTTTTTGGATTTTTTTAGTAGGTTCATTATTTATTTTATAATACTAGAGATTTCTATCTCCTTTTCTTTTCACATAAAATAGCCAGTGGATATATTGGCCCTTTTTAAAAAGTCCTCTTCCAGGAATAGATACCTTAGACAAAGAGCAGTTTAGGATAGTAGATGCTAAAGTATAATAATGTTTTTTTTTTCCCCTATGCATTTGGGGTGATAGCTGTCAGATAAAATTTTAAAAAATCAAGTTTAGGATTTTGAGGTCAGCTAGAGCCTGGCGTCGGAGAAGGTAATGGCAACCCACTCCAGTACTCTTGCCTGGAAAATCCCAAGGGACGGAGGAGCCTGGAAGGCTGCAGTTCATGGGGTCGCTGAGGGTCAGACATGACTGAGCGACTTCACTTTCCCTTTTCACTTTCATGCATTGGAGAAGGAAATGGCAACCCACTCCAGTGTTCTTGCCTGGAGAATCCCAGGGACGGGGGAGCCTGGTGGGCTGCCGTCTATGGGGTCGCACAGAGTTGGACACGACTGAAGCGACTTAGCAGCAACAGCAGCAGCAGCAGCAGCAGCAGCAGAGCCTGGCATGCTGCAGTCCCTGGGGTCGCAAAGAGTAGGCCACAGCTGAGCGACTGAACTGAACTGAGAGCCTTTTAAAGCATCTGTTTTCAGTGCTAACGGTAACTGACTATGCAAAATGAAAACGCTAAATAAATACCTCTTTATATTATATACATATAATGTTTATATTTTATATCCCGTAACATGTCACAGAAAACCCCCAATGAGCTTTTTGGCCAACCCGGTACTTCACTGTAGGGTGAGGTACTCAGTAGAGAAAAAAGCCACATAAGATTATGCGACATGAAGTGGTTTCACCGTCCTTCAGACAAGTGTTATTCTGGGAAATAAAAACCCCAGGAGAGAGGTTCCTCTGTTTCCCCATCTCGAGAGAAAGTTTCTATAATGATTTCTTAAAAAAGGATGGTAGTGTTTGAGATTTCTGTAAGTGGGGGGTGAAAGGTATAATGAATTTCCTTTACTATTCATGTGCACACACACTTGTATGAACCGTCTTTGATGGTTTCACGTCGTAGACTTGAACAAGTAAAGGTGACCTCTGAGTTTCCCACTCCAGACTGTTCACTTCACAGGGTGGATGCAGGGCCCCGGAGAGTGGGAGGCTGATGTCCTGTTTGGGACCTGACCGCAGACAGCGGAGATTCCTGCTCACCGTTGAGTCCACTGCTCCTTTCTGTCTTGATGCTGTTTGATGTTTCCTCAAAGTTTCACACATGAGGAGCTATATGAAATCTTGCAGGGAGGCATATATGTATGTGTGTATCTGTCTTGTGTTTTGGTTTTTCAATAAAGAAAAAAGAAAGTTAGTCTCATAGTCGTGTCCGACTCTTTGTGATCCCATGGACTGTAGCCTGCCTGGTTCCTGTGTCCATGGGATTCTATAGACAAGAATACTGGAGTGGGTTGCCATTTCCTTCACCAGATCTTCCTGACTCCAGGAGCAAACCCAGGTCTCCTGCACTGCAGGCAGATTCTTTACCAACTAAGCCACTAGGGAAGCCCTTTTAATAAAGAGATCAAGTGAAAATGTATCTCACAAGAAGGTTTTGATAGATTATTGGATAACCTCCCTGAAACACACACCCACAGACACACACACCCCAACACACACACAAGTTACATGTGTGAACTGAAGAAGCACTAGCCCCCCTGCACAGGTGCCACACAGTGAAGAAACACGCTTTCCAGGCTGTGCTCCCTGCACTGGGGCCGGGGGTGGGAGTCAGGGACCTTGAGGCACCTCTTTATTTCTCACCGAGTTGTGCCTCCCTCTCAGGTGCTACCAAGATTGTTCCAGTGGAGGCCGGGCCCCCAGAAACAGGAGCTGCAGACCCCGAGGCCACAGCAGCTGACCTGGCGCCCCGGAGAGGGTACCAGGAGTATGCCATCCAGCAGACAGCCTACGAGCAGCCCATGAAGTCCAGCAGGTAAAGCATCTTCTGTTGTGTGTGACCCCAGCCACCACCTCAGAAGGTGGGAGAGTGGAATGTACACTTAACCAGGACTCTGCTGGCTAAGCTATAGGTAAGGCGTTCTGGTTTCTTGACTTGAACCTAAGAACCAACCCCTCCATGATGGCCTCATGGTGTGCTGGCTGAGCCCAAGCAGCCTCTGTGGGATGCGAGGCAGACCAGCCGGCTTGGGAAACTCAGCGCCAGTTGGCTTAATGAAGGTGGAGCATTTTACTCAAGGCGAATGTATGCTTCACCTGAATAAAAAGTGGTGTGAACAAGGCCTTATTTAGTAAGTCTGCTGGTTTTTATAGCTGCACAATTTATAATGAAAAAGATCTTTATTTCCCCCTTAGTTTCATAAGTAACACAAGTGTCCTGTAGAAACTTCCAGAGTCTGTATAACATGCAGCTGCAGTAACCATCTCGCCTCTTCTGGTTGAGGTCACCTCTACAGACAGCTTGGTTCACTGGCCACCATAATTTTTTCACGATGCTTCCCTGGTGGCTCAGAGGGTAAAGCGTCTGCCTACAATGTGGGAGACCTGGGTTCGATCCCTGGGTTGGGAAGATCCCCTGGAGAAGGAATTGGCAACCCACTCCAATACTCTTGCCTGGAAAATTCCATGGACTGAGAAGCCTGGTAGGCTACAGTCCATGGGGTCGCAAAGAGTCAGACACGACTGAGCGACTTCACTTACTTAATTTTGTTATTTTTTTTTTCCTAACACAAAACACCAAAGGCACTGTTATCAACCTATTTTTTTTTTAAACTTACCATGTTTAACTTTTTCTTTTTCAGTAGATAATGTTTTTAAAGTGCGTTTACTGTTGTGTGGATTCTCTAGTTTACCAGAGTCAGTTTTTGCTTGGCAGGCAATGCTGTGCTCAAGGCTCTGGTCCCTCCCTCTTTCAGTACTTCTTCAGGACTTCTTCTGGGATAAATTGCTAGAACTGACATCGCTGGGTTTTTTTGAAAAATATATTTATTTGACTGCAGCTGGTCTTAGTTGCTACATGTGGGATCTAGTTACCTGACCAGGGATCAGACCCCGGCCCCCTGCATAATTCTAAGATAACCACCTGAAGTCTTAGCCACTGGATCACTGGGAAGGTCCCTGAAATTGCTGTCTTAAAGGATATGAGCGTTAAAACTTTAATCTACATTGAAAACTGCCCTCCAGACACACTGGGTGAACTGATGCCTGACCCCTACAGCTTTCCCATGGTCACAGTCTTGGCCATGGTACGTACCTGCTGACATGGATCAGCAAACTCCCATCGCCCAAGCTCTGCACACGTTTTCCAGACTGAGAGGAAAGACAAAGAAGATGCCAGACAGGGGGTTCCCTGTTTCCTGAAAAGGGGAAAGAAGGCGTTCTGGATGAGAGCCTGAGATTCAGTGCCAGTCCTGGGTTGGTTCTAGACCCTTTTGCGTGTGCTCAGTCGCTGCAGTTGTGTCCGACTGTTTGTGACCCCATGGCCTGTAGCCCTCCTCTGTCCATGGGATTCTTCAGGCAAGAGTACTGGTGAGGGTTGCTGTGCGCCTCTCCAGGGGATTGTCTCAACCCAGGGATCAAACTGGTGTCTCCTGCATTGGCAGGCAGATTCGTGACCACTGAGCCCCCTGGGAAGCCCCTAGATCCTTCTACTGGACTTCACTTCAACAGCTCAAACACCTGCTGCGTTCCAGGCACTGCGGGGGTGGGGTGGGGAGGAAGATTAGGACAGACCGGAGGCTTCCGCTCTGCTGGGACTGGACACAAGTGATTTTGCCTCTGAGCCTCTCAGCACCACACATGAGACTGTCTAATAGAACCTGACTCAGTTTAGTGGTGGGATTAAATGATCACATCTTTGGAAAGTGGTCTTGTTAAATTATAACATCATGTCGTCTGGGGTGTCTCATTAATTTCTAGCCTCAGTCCTCTCTTCTTGCAAATGTGAGCAACTGAATGTATCAGCGAAGTTGTAAAAATATGGACTCCTTTGGCAAAACTGAGATACAATTAATTTTGAAGACCATCCTTGTCTCAACACAGCTTGATTTGTAGACTCTTCATAATATTTCAAGGTCTGTTGGGGAGGGTTTCAAAACTCCATGCTTATCTGGTTACAGGTAAATATACTCAATATTTAATCAGTAGATGGAGGCTGTATTCCTGTTGTCAAGCATTCTATTAATATTTTATAGTCTAAATTATAAAATAGTTATGAAAGAGGCTTTTTATATGATGAAAGTCAGGAAAACTGTAAGGAAAAAAAATCAGTTGTAATCTCACTCCCCTAAGATAACCATCGTTAATATTTTTAATGTATTTCCTTTCAGCCTTTTTTCAGCCCATATATTTTATAAAACTGAGTTTATAATATTTTATATGCAATTTTGTATCCTGCTTTTAATACTTAACCACATTATACTTCCTTTCCTTTGTTACTCAAATTATTCACAAACTATGCCTTGTAGTGACATGCGGTAATATCATGAGGCTCTCCTGTGACCCCCTACTCAGCTCTCCACACTGCAGCCAGTGCGCTTTTTATAAAAATGCCCATTTGGTTGTAGCTTTTAAGGCTTCACATTGTTGTTAGGAGAACTAAGCCCATAGGGCCACCTCTCCCTCTGGTTCTCTGTGCTCCAGCATCTGCTCCAGCCATATGGGTCCTTTAAAAAACTTATTTATTTATTTTTAATTGAAGGATAATTGCTTTAGAATATTGCTTTGGTTTCTGCCATACATCCACATAGGACTTCCCTGTAGCTCAAACGGTAAAGAACCTGCCTGCAATGTAGGAGACCTGGGTTCGATCCCTGGGTCAGGAAGATCCTCTGGAGAAGGGAATGGCAACCCACTCCAGCGTTCTTGCTTGGAGAATCACACAGACAGAGAAGACTGGAGGGCTACAGTTCGTGGGGCGGCAGAGTCAGACACGACTGAGCAACTATAACTTACTTACTTATACATCAACATGCATTAGTCATAGGTATACATACGTTCCCTCCCTCTTGAACACCCCTCCCACCTCCCACCCTTTCCCACCCCTCTAGGTTGTTACAGGGCCCTGGTTTGAGCTCCCTGAGTCATACAGCAAATTCCGCTATCTGTTTATAACAGTGGATACCCATCCAGGCCATTCTCTCCATTCATCTCACCCTCTCCTTCCTCCCCACCGCTCATGTCTGAAAGTCTGTTCCTGGGTCTTTTTTTTAAAGCTGCATCATGTGGCATTTGAGATCTTAGTTTCCCAGCCGGTGATGGAACCCTTGCCTCCTGCACTGGAAGCCTGGAGTCTTAACCATTGTACCTCCAGAGAACCCCCATTGGGGTGCTTTCTGTTTCCCTGACCTCTCCCAACCTCTTCCTCTTCCTGGATGCCACCCTTTCCCCTCCCATACCTGGACTTGGTTAACTCCTGTTTATACTTCAGCTGCCTGCTCAAATGTCCCATCTCAGAGCGGCCTGCCCTGTCCCCTGGACAGCTCGGTCCTCCTTGGCCTGGGCTCCCAGAGCATCCTGTCTTTTTTCACCACAGCAGGGAGCTGGTGGTCCTGTTTGCTCATATATGCCTATCAGACTGGCGCAGTGCTGCCTCTAGGAGGTGAGCTCCGAGAGAGCATGGAGTGTGTTTGTTTTTGTCCGCATTGTGTCCCCAGTGCCTGGAACACTTTTTCAAATGAATGAAAGAATGAGTGAAAAAAAAAAAATGTGCCAATTAGTTCCCTATGTTGGAACCTGCAAGCAGCTTTCCACTCCTACTGTGAAAAATGGCACAGTGAGCACCTTCACTTGAATTTTGTATTCTTTCTTTTGATAGATTCCCAGCAGATAGATTCCAGTGGATAACTGGATCGAGGGGTCTGATCTTTTAAAACTCTGCCTGAATGCTTCCAAGCAGTGAGTGAGAGTACCTCTTGAACTGAATAAGGGGACATTCTGGGTGAGATAATGTGATAGGAATTCCACGACATCACAGCTCAGCAAGTCAGCCCATAGACCCAGGCCCACACCTGGGAGCCCAGCACAGGTGGGCCAGCCACTTCTTCCGACTCATCCCCTTTGGTGAGGGTCAGCACTGAGGGCCTGACCAGGGATCCGTGTAATAATACGAAAGAAATCAGAGCCAGAGATTCTCCTAAGACCATTTAGACCTTGCATTTAGAGAAAGAAATCCCCATGATTTGTTTATTTAATTAACACTATGAACCCAGAGTTTCTTCCACTAAGTAAAATGATCACCTTCTGGATACCTCTGTCATTTGAGAAATATCCAGATTTGTTTCCTTAAATTACCCTTGGGTTTAGCATACAGGCATAGTACAGACTTTCAGATCTGAATGTCTTAATTACAACAGGAGACTTGTACCCTCTGGTGTTTACAGGCTGCAATCTGTTTAAATATTTTTCGTTTAAAACATAGAGGAACCTGTGTTGGTCAAACATAGTTGTACGGTTAGTTCCATAAATAGACTTTACAATTACAATGCGAGTTTTCTAAGTTGCTGCAGTCCTGTCCTACTCTTTGTAACCCTATATGTAGCCCGCCAGGCTCCTCTGTCCATGGAATTCTCCAGGCAAGAGCACTGGAGGGGGTTGCCAGTGCCCTCCTCCAGGGGATCTTCCCAACCCAAGGATCGAGCCTGTGTCGCCTGGCAGATGGGTTCTTTACCACTGAGCCACCAGGGAAGCCCCACAGTTACCGTGGGTACAGCTTAATGGTGGCTGATTAATGGGACTAAATGATTATTGGTATTTCTAAGGACCTGCCTGGAGAACCTGGGCAGAGTCCCGGGGGAGCAGTTTGTAGGAGAAAAAGCCTCACCCACCCCCTGGGCTCACCGGTCAACTCCCATCCCTGGTACAAGGTGCAGCCTTTTGGTGACTTGTCATTTGTGGATTGCAGATCGTCCAGTTTTGCTTGATGAATGAATGCCTCCCCCATCCTCAGCCCCAGTGTCTGCTAGCTCGCACCTTTAAGCCTTGGGTGTTTTGGCACCTAGAAGGAAGCGCGGTGGGAGGCATGGGGAAGGTGCAGGGTCTCCACCCCTAACCGTGCTGCCCTCTGTTCCCAGGCTCGGGCCCACCCAGCTCAAGATCTTCACCTGTGAGTACTGCAACAAGGTCTTCAAGTTCAAGCACTCGCTGCAGGCCCACCTGCGGATCCACACCAAGGAGAAGCCCTACAAGTGCTCGCAGTGCAGCTACGCCAGCGCCATCAAGGCCAACCTCAACGTGCACCTGCGCAAGCACACGGGCGAGAAGTTCGCGTGCGACTGCTGCTCCTTCACCTGCCTGAGCAAGGGCCACCTCAAGGTGCACGTGGAGCGCGTGCACAAGAAGATCAAGCAGCACTGCCGCTTCTGCAAGAAGAAGTACTCGGACGTCAAGAACCTCATCAAGCACGTCCGCGATGCGCACGACCCGCAGGACAAGCCGGTGCAGGAGGCCCTGGACGAGCTGTGCCTGATGACGCGGGAGGGCAAGCGGCAGCTGCTCTACGACTGCCACATCTGTGAGCGCAAGTTCAAGAACGAGCTGGACCGCGACCGCCACATGCTGGTTCACGGCGATAAGTGGCCCTTCGCCTGCGAGCTCTGTGGCCACGGCGCCACCAAGTACCAGGCGCTGGAGCTGCACGTCCGGAAGCACCCGTTCGTGTACGTGTGCGCCCTGTGCCCCAAGAAGTTCGTCAGCTCCATCCGCCTGCGTGCGCACATCAAGGAGGCGCACGGGGCGGCCCAGGAGACTCTGGTCTACACCAGCTCCATCAACCAGAGCTTCTGCCTCCTGGAGCCTGGTGGGGACATCCAGCAGGAGGCCCTGGGCGGGCAGCTGCAACTGGCAGAAGAGGAGTTTGTGTTTCAGGGGGTGAACGTGCCCAAGGAGGCAGCCAGCCCCGGGGAGGCACGGCCCGCAGTGGAGCCCGGGGCCCCCGCAGAGGTGCCCACCCCGCCGGTGCGCTCGGCCACTGCCCAGCCTGATGGCACCACCCCGGCTCCTCCACCCAGTGAGCTGGCAGCCTCCGCCGTGTCCCCGGACCTCCGTCCGCACGCGGGGCTTTCTAGTGAGTTCTTGATAAAGAGCGAACCCCCCACGGCCGAGGGTCCCACTGCTGCTCCCGAGAAGACCGGGGACACCCAGCAGGGAGGCAGTGCCCCGACTCAGGGCCAGGATGCGGCACCTCTGTTGTCCAAGGCCAAAGGCATGGAAGCAAACTCTGAGGCCCCGGGTGCCGAGAGCCCCCCAGCCGAGGGGCAGAAAGTGGCAGCCTCCTCGTGCGACGGCCCAGATCCCAGCAAAGGTCTCAGGTCCAACCCACCTCAGGCCTCAGACCCTCCCCCGGGAGCTGGTGGGAGGGAGGTGGCCCTGTGCCAGCCTGCCTCTTGCGCGCCCGCCCCCGATCACCGGGCCGGCCTCACTGCCTTCATGAAGATTCTGGACAGTTTGCAGAAGAGGCGGATGAACACCAGCCTGTGTGAGAGGATCCGGAAGGTGTACGGGGACCTGGAGTGTGAATACTGTGGTAAGGGGTGGGGCCGGGCACGAGGCTGGGGGGCTCTCTTCCCCGCAGCCCATCCGGCCACCTGGCTGCGGGTCCACCTCCTGTTTGAGTTGAGCTCGTGTCTCTTTGCAAAGAACACCTTCTAAGTGAGCTCGCCGTCCTGGGTAGATAGCAATGGTGCCACCATGGTGCAGTAGCCTGTGAAGTCTGTGAAGGCAGCTAGGATGCTGGGACAGCCAAACCCGCTGGCTCGGCCAGGCCTGCAAGGCGGAGGTTTATCCTACGGCCCCCGCCTGAGCTTTAGCCAAGAGGCACCTTTCTTCTGGCACATGAGAAGTTTAAAAGTCCAGCTTTAGTAAGTTGTGGCCGTTGCCTAGATGGGCAGAGAGATGTTAACGGGAGTGACTGCAGCTCTTTGTAGGGAGACGCTGAGTGCATCCCTCGCAGCTCGCGGTGGAAGCATGGCCTCGGGGTCTCCTGAGAGCGGGCAGGACCCATGGGAGATGGCCCAGGGGCCCGCGGAGCTTAGAGCCTGGTGATGTCACCCATGTGCATAAACATACGTGGCACCATAACTGGTCCTCGATAAACGTTCCTTTATTCCTCCTCCCAGCACTGATGTCATGCAGGAGTAGCAGCACCCTTAATTTTTGCCACCTGCCACCTTTGAAAAGTCATTTCCAGACAGAGATGTGGTGCAAAGTGTGAAGGGTGACCCGGACAAGCACGAGAGGGAAAGGAAGATAGTCCTTAAAAAAATAATAATAATAATTAAAAAAGATCAAATTCAGGATAAAAGAAACTTCCTTGTTCTCATGTGAAAATATTTTTTTAGGCAAACTTTTTTGGTACCAAGTGCATTTTGACATGCATGTCCGCACCCACACCCGGGAACATCTGTATTATTGCTCCCAGTGTCACTATTCTTCCATCACCAAAAACTGCCTTAAACGCCATGTAATTCAGAAACACAGTAACATCTTGCTGAAGTGTCCCACTGACGGCTGTGACTACTCGACTCCAGATAAATATAAGCTGCAGGCACATCTTAAAGTCCACACTGAGCTGGTAAGTAGCCCGCCCTAGTGGCAGCCCTGTCTCCCCTGGGTGCTCCCTGCTTCCTCTTGGCAATGTGCACGGAGGTGCCCCTGCTCCTTCGGGAGCCCGGTGTGTGAGCATCCACCCCGGAGAACAGAGAGGCCCTTCTCACGACACAGGCCCTTCACGCTAACAGAGGCCTTCCTTCACCCCAGGGCCCTTCTCACAGGGAGAGAGCCTTGCATCTGTTGGGAAGACGATCCCGTTGAAAACATTGGCTTCCTCTGCAGATTTTTCAGCATCAGAGAAAGCCTATAGAAGGAAGATCTACAGAATAGAAGTAAAGCAAAGGTTTCTTAAATCAGGGGTCCCCACCCCCCGTGGCCATGGACCTGTAGCAGTCCGTGGCCTGTTAGGAACTGGGCTACAGAGCAGGAGGTGAGAGGCGGGCCAGGGAGCCAGGCTTCATCTGTGTTTCCAGCCGCTCCCCCTCGCTCACATGACCGCCTGAGCTCCACCTCCTGTCAGAGCAGCGGCGGCATAATAAACATGATGTGCTTGGATCATCCCGAGACCATCCCCTCCTCAGCTCCTGTCCGTGGAAACTTTGTTTTCCATGAAACCCATCCCTGGTCCCAAAATGGTTGGGGAACTGCTCTCTTAAAAGACGGTTTAAAGGACCGTTAATAACAGGGCCAATAATACTAATATCCACCACTAAAAGCTGTTGAGAGATTAAGTTAGATGATGCCTGCCGAGTGCTAGACACACTGTTTGAGTCATAGTAAGAGCACAGTCAACATTGAAGTTCACTGATGATATTATTGCGTTATTCCTTGGAGATCCTGCGAAAGAACGTCTGTAAAGCATTTCTTTTTTAAGTGATATGTAAATTCAAGGTGCTGTTAAATAGTCTCATGGTGGTAAAAGTTATCTGATTCTCTGGTGCGTGATCCTGTAACAGTGAGTGAGTGTTTATTTTAGCATATGCTCCTCTACCTTGAGAGAGTGATTCGAGACTCTCCAAGTGGTAAAGGAGGCGCACCTGGCCCAGGTGTGCTTCTGCTCTGACCGTGTTCCTTTCTCTGCGCAGAACAAGGCTTCAGAAGCTTGATCTGGCACCTCTGTTTCCTGGCCTGAAATCACTTACATTCGGGAAGTACATTACCAAGGGCAAAGTCAGGGTGTTTTGGGTTTAGTGGGTATAAAGAGTGCGTGCTTTGGGGTTGGATAACTGGATTCAGATACTGTCTCCAGTCATCGCACAGGCTGTGTGACACTGGACAGGTCGCTTGTCCTCTCTGAGACTCAGTAGCCTTCTGTGAAATATGTATTAAAAAGCATATTGGCTCTTTACACAGACACACATACATGTGTATGCACAGACATACCCACACATGCATTATGCACACCCACACGTGTGCACACATGTATCACACACACCTCTATATGCAAATATACATGTACACATATGTATGTCTTTGTATCTGTACATAGGTCTCTTGGATTATTGGGCCGTTAAATGGAGTGCTCTGGATAAAGAACTTGGCTCAGTCCTTGCACAGGCGACTGTGTAGCTGCTTCCCTCCATCTCCCTCACATCAGTGACCAGGCAGTGTGATTCAGAGTCAAGGATGTATTGCCATCAAGGAAACACGGGAACCTGGTCAAGGAAGTTAGTCAATGACATTTCTGAACCCATTTTTTTTTTTTTAACAGCACTGGGCACATGCTGTGAAAGGGAGACTTGAGAAAACCAAGTTTGGTTCTAGCATGTTAATGTTCAGACTCCATAGCTACCTCTGTGATCTTGGGCAAATTGCTTAGCATCACTGACCCTCAGTATTCTCCTCCATAAAATGGAGATATGGTACTTTCTTTGACTTCTCAGGATAGTGAAGATTAAGCTAGAAAATAAGTGTGGAACATCCAGGTCAGTGTTTTTTCAGCCCCCAGGTCATGATCCATTAGAGGATTGTGAAATTAGTTCAGTGGATTACAACTCAGTTCAGTTCAGTCGTGTCCAGCTCTTTATGACCCCATGGACTGCAGCGTGCCAGGCTTCTCTGTCCATCATCAACTCTGGAGCTTGTTCAAACTCATGTCCATTGTGTTGGTGATACCATCCAACCATCTCATCCTCTGTCGTCCCATTCTCATCCCGCCTTCAATCTTTCCCAGCATCAGGTCTTTTCAAATGAGTCAGTTCTTCACACCAGGTGGCCAAAGTATTGGAGCTTCAGCATCAGTTCTTCCAATGAATATTCAGGACTGATTTCCTTGAGGTTTGACTGGTTTGATCTCCTTACAGTCCAAGGGACTGTCAAGAGTCTTCTCCAGCACCGCAGTTCAAAAACATCAATTCTTCGGCGCTCAGCTTTCTTTATAGTCTAACTTTTATACCCATACATGACCACTGGAAAAACTATAGCTTTGACTAGACAGATGTTTGTTGGCAAAGTAACGTCTCTGCTTCTTAATATGCTGTCTAGGTTGGTCATAGCTTTTCTTCCAAGGAGCAAGCATCTTTTAATTTCATGGCTGCAGTCACCATCTGCAGTGATTTTGGAGCCCCCCAAAATAAAGTCTGTAACTGTTTCCATTGTTTCCCCATCTATTTGCCATGAAGTGATGGGACTGGATGCCATGATCTTAGTTTTCTGAATGTAGTGTATCTTAAAAATGAAATAGAATGAAGTAGAATTTAATCAGCACTCTTTACCCATAACAAGGTAATAGGTATTGTTTTCTGAGACCTTTGGTTCCATGTTTCAGTGTGTTTATATGCCAGTGTGTGTGCACGTATGTTCTTGGTGGTAATGTCAAAAGGGTGACCTCCTGTGTAGGTCCCATTAGATGAGTTTGCAAGTCATTGACCCCGATGATGTAATTTATGACATCCTGAATCAGCAATACTTGGGGGTAATTGTTACGAATGAGATTCTTGGCTCATACCTCCACCATCATTTGTGGGGGGGGTGGGACCTGGGAACCTATTTTTAAATCAAGTTCATCCCAACACAGATGTGTGAAGTAGCAGGAAGTCAAGCTTCCAGTGGATATTCAGGATATATCAGTCTCTCCCTCTTTGTTCCTGGCTTGTGTGCCTTCACAAGAGCCCTTGTAGGCACCTGATGCTCAGGGCACTGTGTCTGCTACAAGCCTTCACCTGGGAGGAGTGGACTCATTCTGGTCTTGCATCCTGACTCCTTCACTTGTAAGTGGTGTGGTCTCACTATCTAACGTCTCTGACCGCTCGTCTGTAAAAGTGAAGTGACAGTCCCGGCCTCCAGGGTTTCCATGGGGACATTTGTGAGGGACCAGGCACAAGTCCAGGCGTGGGGGGAGGCAGTCTACACTAGCTCTTCCTTCTTGTTACTGGTGGTAGCAGGAGAAGCCATAGTAACAGTGGTGGTGGTAGCGCTTCCATCCAGGGCATAATGACTTTTCAGCAAACAGTTCAAATCTCTGCCTGTCATGGAGAAGGGCCTAGTCTGTACTTGTCCTTATTTATTATTTTTAATATAAATTTATTTATTTTAATTGGACGCTAATTACAACATTGTATTAGTTTTGCCATACATCGACATGAATCTGCCACGGGTGTACACGTGTTCCCCATCCTGAACCCCCCTCCCACCTCCCTCCCCATCCCATCCCTCTGGGTCATCCCAGTGCACCAGCCCCGAGCATCCTGTATCATGCATTGAACCTGGACTGGCAATTCATTCCACATATGATAATATACATGTTTCAATGCCATTCTCCCAAATCATCGCACCTTCAGCCCTCTCCCACAGAGTCCAAAAGACTGTTCTATACATCTGTGTTTTTTTTGCTGTCTCGCATACAGGGTTATCGTTACTACCTTTCTGAATTCCATATGTATGCGTTATTATACTGTATTGGTGTTTTTCTTTCTGACTTACTTCACTCTGTATAATAGGCTCCAGTTTCATCCACCTCATTAGAACTGATTCAAATGTATTCTTTTTAATGGCTGAGTAATACTCCATTGTGTATATGTATCAGAGCTTTCTTATCCATTTGTCTGCTGATGGATATCTAGGTTGCCTCCGTGTCCTGGCTATTATAAACAGTGCTGCAATGAACATTGGGGTACATGTGTCTTTCAATTCTGGTTTGCTTAGTGTGTATGCCCAGCAGTGGGATTGCTAGGTCATATGGCAGTTCTTTTTTTTTTTTGCATGTCACATTTTATTTTATTTTATTTTTTTAATTTTAAACTCTTTAATTCTTACATGTGTTCCCAAACATGAACCCCCCTCCCACCTCCCTTCCCATAACATCTCTGTGGGTCATCCCCATGCACCAGCCCCAAGCATGCTGTATCCTGCGTCAGACATAGACTGGCGATTCAATTCTTACATGATAGTATACATGATAGAATGCCATTCTCCCAAATCATCCCACCCTCTCCCTCTCCCTCTGAGTCCAAAAGTCCGTTATACACAGCTGTGTCTTTTTTCCTGTCTTGGATACAGGGTCGTCATTGCCATCTTTCTAAATTCCATATATATGCGTTAGTATACTGTATTGGTGTTTTTCTTTCTGGCTTACTTCACTCTGTATAATAGGCTCCAGTTTCATCCACCTCATTAGAACTGATTCAAATGTATTCTTTTTAATGGCTGAGTAATACTCCATTGTGTATATGTATCAGAGCTTTCTTATCCATTTGTCTGCTGATGGATATCTAGGTTGCCTCCGTGTCCTGGCTATTATAAACAGTGCTGCAATGAACACTGGGGTACATGTGTCTTTCAGTTCTGGTTTGCTTGGTGTGTATGCCCAGCAGTGGGATTGCTAGGTCATATGGCAGTTCTATTTCCATTTTTTGAAGGAATCTCCACACTGTTCTCCATAGTGGCTGTACTGGTTTGCATTCCCACCAACAGTGTAAGAGGGGACCCTTTTCTCCACACCCTCTCCAGCAATTATTGCGTGTAGACTTTTGGATCACAGCCATTCTAACTCGCGTGAAATGGTACCTCCTTGTGGTTTTGATTTGCATTTCTCTGATAATGAGTGATGTTGAGCATCTTTTCATGTGTTTGTTAGCCATCTGTATGTCTTCTTTGGAGAAATGTCTGTTTAGTTCTTTGGCTCATTTTTTGATTGGGTCATTTATTTTTCTGGAATTCACCTGCAGGAGTTGCTTGTATATTTTTGAGATTAGTTGTTTGTCAGTTGCTTCATTTGCTATTATTGTCTTCCATTCTGAAGGCTGTCTTTTCACCTTGCTTATAGTTTCCTTTGTTGTGCAGAAGCTTTTAATTTTAATTAGGTCCCATTTGTTTATTTTTGCTTTTATTTCCAATATTCTGGGAGGTGGGTCATAGAGGATCCCACTTTGATTTATGTCGGAGAGTGTTGTGCCTATGTTCTCCTCTAGGAGTGTTATATTTTCTGGTCTTATGTTTAGATCTTTAATCCACATTGAGTTTATTTTTGTGTATGGTGTTAGAAAGTGTTCTAGTTTCATTCTTTTACAAGTGGTTGACCATTGTATAATCTTGCCTCCTTTGTCAAAGATAAGGTGTCCATAGGTGTATGGATTTATCTCTGGGCTTTCTACTTTGTTCCATTGATCTGTATTTCTGTCTTTGTGCCAGTTCCATACTGTCTTGATGACTGTGGCTTTGTAGTAGAGCCTGAAGTCAGGCAGGTTGATTCTTCCAGTTCCATTCTTCTTTCTCAAGATTGTTTTGGCTATTCGAGGTTTTTTGTATTTCCATATAAATTGTGAAATTATTTGTTCTAGCTCTGTGAAAAATACTGCTGGTAGCTTGATAGGGATTGCATTGAATCTGTAGATTGCTTTGGGTAGTATACTCATTTTCACTATATTGATTCTTCCGATCCATGAACATGGTATATTTCTCCATTTATTAGTGTCCTCTTTGATTTCTTTCATCAGTGTTTTATAGTTTTCTATATATAGGTCTTTAGTTTCTTTTCATTGCAATGGTGAATGGAATTGTTTCCTTAATTTCTTTTTCTACTTTCTCATTATTAGTGTATAGGAATGCAAGGGATTTCTGTGTGTTGATTTTATATCCTGCAACTTTACTATATTCATTGATTCACTCTGGTAATTTTCTGGTGGAGTCTTTAGGGTTTTCTATGTAGAGGATCATGTTATCTGCAAACAGTGAGAGTTTTACTTCTTTTCCAATTTGGATTCCTTTTATTTCTTTTTCTGCTCTGATTGCTGTGGCCAAAACTTCCAAAACTATGTTGAATAGTAGTGGTGAAAGTGGGCACCCTTGTCTTGTTCCTGACTTTAGGGGAAATGCTTTCAATTTTTCACCATTGAGGATAATGTTTGCTGTGTGTTTGTCATATATAGCTTTGATTATGTTGAGGTATTTTCCTTCTATTCCTGCTTCCTGGAGGGTTTTTATCATAAATGGATGTTGAATTTTGTCAAAGGCTTTCTCTGCATCTATTGAGATAATCATATGGTTTTTCTTTTTCAATTTGTTTATGTGGTGAATTACATTGATTGATTTGTGGATATTGAAGAATCCTTGCATCCCTGGGATAAAGCCCACTTGGTCATCATGTATGATCTTTTTAATGTGTTGTTAGATTCTGTTTGCTAGAATTTTGTTGAGGATTTTTGCATCTATGTTCATCAGTAATATTGGCCTGTAGTTTTCTTTTTTTGTGGCATCTTTGTCAGGTTTTGGTATTATGGTGATGGTGGCCTCATAGAATAAGTTTGGAAGTTTACCTTCCTCTGCAATTTTCTAGAAAAGTTTGAGTAGGATAGATGTTAGCTCTTCTCTAAATTTTTGGTAGAATTCAGCTGTGAAGCCGTCTGGACCTGGGCTTTTGTTTGCTGGAAGATTTCTGATCACAGTTTTAATTTCTGTGCTTGTGATGGGTCTGTTAAGATTTTCTATTTCTTCCAGGTTTAGTTTTGGAAAGTTGTAGTTTTCTAAGAATTTGTCCGTTTCTTCCAAAATTGTCCATTTTATTGCCATATAATTGCCAATAGTATCCTCTTATGATCCTTTGTATTCCTGTGTTGTCTGTTGTGATCTCTCCATTTTCATTTCTAATTTTATTGATTTAATTTTTCTCCCTTTGTTTCTTGATGAGTCTGGCTAATGGTTTGTCAATTTTATTTATCTTCTCAAAGAACCAGCTTTTGGCTTTGTTGACTTTTGCTATGTTCTCTTTTTTTTCTTTTGCATTTATTTCTGCCCTAATTTTTAAGATTTCTTTCCTTCTACTAACCCTAGGGTTCTTAATTTCTTCCTTTTCTAGTTGCTTTAGGTGTAGAGTTAGGTTATTTATTTGACTTTTTTTCTTGTTTCTTGAGGTATGTCTGTATTGCTATGAACTTTCCCCTTAGCACTGCTTTTACAGTATCCCACAGGTTTTGGGTTGTTGTGTTTTCATTTTCATTCATTTCTATGCATATTTTGATTTCTTTTTTGATTTCTTCTGTGATTTGTTGGTTATTCAGCAGCGTGTTGTTCAGCCTCCTTATGTTGGAATTTTTAATAGTTTTTCTCCTGTAATTAAGAAAATCTTACTGCATTGTGGTTAGAAAAGATGCTTGGAATGATTTCAATTTTTTTGAATTTGCCAAGGCTAGATTTATGGCCCAGGATGTGATCTATCCTGGAGAAGGTTCCGTGTGTGCTTGAGAAAAAGGTGAAATTCATTGTTTTGGGGTGAAATGTCCTATAGATATCAATTAGGTCTAACTGGTCTGTTGTATCGTTTAAAGTTTGTGTTTCCTTGTTAATTTCTGTTTAGTTGATCTATGCATAGGTGTGAATGGGGTATTAAAGTCTCCCACTATTATTGTGTTATTGTTAATTTCCCCTTTCATACTTGTTAGCATTTGTCTTACATATTGCAATGCTCCTATGTTGGGTGCATATATATTTATAATTGTTATATATTCTTCTTGGATTGCTCCTTTGATCATTATGTGGTAGCCTTCTTTGTCTCTTTTCACAGCCTTTGTTTTAATATATATTTTATCTGATATGAGTATTGCTACTCCTGCTTTCTTTTGGTCTCTATTTGTGTGAAATATCTTTTTCCAGCCCTTCACTTTCAGTCTGTATGTGTCCCTTGTTTCAAGGTGGGTCTCTTGTAAACAACATATGTAGGGGTCTTGTGTTTTCATCCATTCAGCCAGTCTTTGTCTTTTGTTTGAGGCATTCAACCCATTTACATTTAAGGTAATTATTGATTAATATGATCCCAATAAAGTAAGTTGCCATATACTTTATTGTTTGGGTTCGAGTTTATATACCCTTTCTGTGTTTCCTGTCTAGAGAAGATCCTTTAGCATTTGTTGGAGTGCTGGTTTGGTGGTGCTGAATTCTCTCAGCTTTTGCTTGTCTGTAAAACTTTTGATTTCTCCATCATATTTGAATGAGATCCTTGCTGGGTATAGTAATCTGGGCTGTAGGTTATCTTCTTTCATCACTTGAAGTATGTCTTGCCATTCCCTCCTGGCCTGAAGAGTTTCTATTGAAAGATCAGCTGTTATCCTTATGGGAATCCCCTTGTGTGTTGTTTGTTGTTTTTCACTTGCTGCTTTTAATATTTGTTCTTTGTGTTTGATCTTTGTTAATTTGATTAATAAGTGTCTTGGGGTGTTTCGCCTTGGCTTTATCCTGTTTGGGACTCTCTGGGTTTCTTGGACTTGGATGATTATTTCCTTCCCCATTTTAGGGAAGTTTTCAACTATTATCTCTTAAAGTATTTTTCTCATGGTCTGTCTTTCTGTCTTCTTCTTCTGGGAGTCCTATAATTCGAATGTTGGAGCATTTCATATTGTCCTGGAGGTCTCTGAGATTGTCCTCATTTCTTTTAATTCATTTTCCTTTTTCCCTCTCTGTTTCATTTATTTTTACCATCTGTCTTCTACTTCACTTATCCTATCTTCTGCCTCTGTTATTCTACTGTTGGTTCCCTCCAGAGTATTTTTTATCTCATTTATTGAAATTTTCATTACATATTGACTCTTTTTTATTTCTTTTAGGTCCTTGTTAAACCTTTCTTGCATCTTCTCAATCCTTGTCTCCAGGTTATTTATCTGTAACTACATTTTGTTTTTAAGATTTTGGATCATTTTCACTGTCATTATTTGGAATTCTTTATCAGGTAGATTCCCTATCTCTTCCTCTTTTGTTTGATTTGGTGGGCATTTATCCTGTTCCTTTACCTGCTGGGTATTCCTCTGTCTCTTCATCTTGTTTATATTGCTGTGTTTTTGGTGGCCTTTCTGTATTCTGGCAGTTTGTGGAGTTCTCTTTATTGTGGAGTTTCCTCGCTGTGGGTGGGGTTGAATGGGTGGTTTGTCAAGGTTTCCCGGTTTGGGAAGCTTGTGTCAATGTTCTGGTGGGTGGAGCTGGATTTCTTCTCTCTGGAGTGCAGTGAAGTGTCCAGTAATGAATTATGAGATGTCAGTGGGTTTGGTGTGACTTTGGGCAGCCTGTATATTGAAGCTCAGGGCTATGTTCCCGTGTTGCTGGAGAATTTGCATGGTATGTATTGCTCTGGAACTTGTTGGCCTTTGGGTGGTGCTTGGTTTCAGTGTAGGAATGGAGGAGTTTGATGAGCTCTTGTCGATTAATGTTCCCTGGAGTCAGGAGTTCTCTGGTGTTCTCAGGATTTGGACATAAGCGTCCTGCCTCTGGTGTTCAGTCTTATTCTTACAGTAGCCTCGAGACTTCTCCATCTATACAGCACTGATGATAAACATCTAGGTTAAAGATGAAAAGTTTCTCCACAGTGAGGGACACCCAGAGAGGTTCACAGAGTTACATGGAGAAGAGAAGAGGGAGGAGGGAGATAGAGGTGACCAGGAGGAGAAGTTCAGTTCAGTTCAGTTCAGTCACTCAGTTGTGTCTGACTCTTTGCGACCCCATGAATCGCAGCATGCCAGGCCTCCCTGTCCATCACAACTCCCGGAGTTCACTCAGGCTCACGTCCATCGAGTCCGTGATGCCATCCAGCCATCTCATCCTCGGTCGTCCCCTTCTCCTCCTGCCTCCAATCCCTCCCAGCATCAAAGTCTTTTCCAATGGCTCAACTCTTCACATGAGGTGGCCAGAGTACTGGAGTTTCAGCTTTAGCATCATTCCTTCCAAAGAAATTCCAGGGTTGATCTTCAGAATGGACTGGTTGGATCGCCTTGCAGTCCAAGGGACTCTCAAGAGTCTTCTCCAACACCACAGTTCAAAAGCATCAATTTTTGGCGCTCAGCCTTCTTCACAGTCCAACTCTCACATCCATACATGACCACTGGAAAAACCATAGCCTTGACTAGAGGGACCTTAGTCGGCAAAGTAATGTCTCTGCTTTTGAATATGCTATCTAGGTTGGTTATAACTTCTCTTCCAAGGAGTAAGTGTCTTTTAATTTCATGGCTGCAGTCACCATCTGCAGTGATTTTGGAGCCCCCCAAAATGAAGTCTGACACTGTTTCCGCTGTTTCCCCATCTGTTTCCCATGGAGTGATGGGACCAGATGCCATGATCTTCATTTTCTGAATGTTGAGCTTTAAGCCAACTTTATCACTCTCCTCTTTCACTTTCATCAAGAGGCTTTTTAGTTCCTCTTCACTCTCTGCCATAAGGGTGGTGTCAACTGCATATCTGATGTTATTGATATTTCTCCCGGCAATCTTGATTCCAGCTTGTGTTTCTTCCAGTCCAGCGTTTCTCATGATGTACTCTGCGTATAAGTAAATAAGCAGGGTGACAATATACAGCCTTGACGTACTCCTTTTCCTATTTGGAACCAGTCTGTTGTTCCATGTCCAGTTCTAACGGTTGCTTCCTGGCTTGCATACAGATTTCTCAAGAGGGGGGCATCAAAAGATGAGAAAGCTAGCCAGTAATCACTTCCTTATGTGTGCTCTACAGTCTGGACCACTCAGAGATGTTCACGGAGTTACACAGAGAAGAGAAGAGGGAGGAAGGAGACAGAGGTGGTCAGGAGGAGAAAAGGGGGGAATCAAAAGGTGAGGGACAGATCCAGCCAGTAATCACTTCCCTAAGTGTTCTCCACCCTCTGGAACACACAAAGAGATTCACAGAGTTGGGTAGAGAAGAGAAGGGGGAGGGAGGAGATGGAGATGAGCTGGTGGAGAAAAAGGGGAGTCCAAAGGGAGTGAGAGCAATCAAGCCAGTAATCTCTCTCCCAAGTGAAAATAGGTACTGAAGATTGGGTTCTTAAAGGTACAAAGTTGATAACAAATAGCTGTGAAAAGAAAAGAGGCGAAAAGCAAAGGAGAAAAGGAAAGATATAAGCATCTGAATGCAGAGTTCCAATGAATAGCAAGAAGAGATAAGAAAGTCTTCTTTAGCGATCAATGCAAAGAAATAGAGGAAAACAACAGAATGGGAAAGACTAGAAATCTCTTCAAGAAAATTAGAGATACCAAGGGAAAATTTCATGCAAAGATGGGCTCGATAAAGGACAGAAATGGTATGGACCTAACAGAAGCAGAACATATTAAGAAGAAGTGGCAAGAATACACGGAAAAACTGTACAAAAAAGATCTTCATGACCCAGATAATCATGATGATGTGATCAATAACCTAGAGCCAGACATCTTGGAATGTGAAGTCAAGTGGGCCTTAGAAAGCATCACTACAAACAAAGCTAGTGGAGGTGATGGAATTCCAATTGAGCTATTTCAAATCCTAAAAGATGATGCTGTGAATGTGCTACACTCAGTATGCCAGCAAATTTGGAAAACTCAGCAGTGGCCACAGGACTGGAAAAGGTCAGTTTTCATTCCAATCCCAAAGAAAGGCAATGCTAAAGAATGCTCAAGCTACTGCACAATTGCACTCATCTCACATGCTAGTAAAGCAATGCTCAAAATTCTCCAAGCCAGGCTTCAGCAATACATGAACTGTGAACTTCCAGATGTTCAAGCTGGTTTTAGCAAAGGCAGAGGAACCAGAGATCAAATTGCCAACATCTGCTGGATATTGGAGAAAGCAAGAGAGTTCCAGAAAAACATCTATTTCTGCTTTCTTGACTATGCCAAAGCCTTTGACTGTGTGGATCACAATAAACTTTGGAAAATTCTGAAAGAGATGGGAATACCAGACCACCTGACCTGCCTCTTGAGAAATCTGTATGCAGGTCAGGAAGCAACAGTTAGAACTGGACATGGAACAACAGACTGTTTCCAAATAGTACATCAAGGCTGTATATTTTCACCCTGCTTATTTAACTTCTATGCAGAGTACATCATGAGAAATGGTGGACTGGAAGAAACACAAGCTGGAATCAAGATTGCCGGGAGAAATATCAATAACCTCAGATATGCAGATGACACCACCTTAATGGCAGAAAGTGAAGAGAAGCTAAAAAGCCTCTTGATGAAAGTGAAAGAGGAGAGTGAAAAAGTTGGCTTAAACCTCAACATTCAGAAAATGAAGATCATGGCATCTGGTCCCATCACTTCATGGGAAATAGATGGGGAAACAGTGTAAACAGTGTCAGACTTCATTTTTGGGGGGCTCCAAAATCACTGCAGATGGTGATTGCAGCCATGAAATTAAAAGATGCTTACTCCTTGGAAGAAAAGTTATGATCAACCTAGATAGTATATTCAAAAGCAGAGACATTACTTTGCCAACTAAGGTCTGTCTAGTCAAGGCTATGGTTTTTCCAGTGGTCATGTATGGATGTGAGAGTTGGACTGTGAAGAAGGCTGAGCGCCAAAGAATTGATGCTTTTGAACTGTGGTGTTGGAGAAGACTCTTGAGAGTCCCTTGGACTACAAGGAGATCCAACCAATCCATTCTGAAAGAGATCAACCCTGGGATTTCTTTGGAAGGAATGATGCTGAAGCTGAAGCTCCAGTACTCTGGCCACCTCATGGGAAGAGTTGAGTCATTGTAAAAGACTTTGATGCTGGGAGGGATTGGGGGCAGGAGGAGAAGGGGATGACCGAGGATGAGATGGCTGTATGGCATCATGGACTTTTTGGACGTGAGTCTGAGTGAACTCCAGGAGATGATGATGGACAGGGAGGCCTGGCGTGCCACGATTCATGGGGTTGCAAAGAGTCGGACACAACTGAGCAACTGAACTGAACTGAACTGAACCAAAAAACAGAGATTAAAAATCTAGCGTAGAGGTTTGATTCTCAAAAATACAATATTAAAGAAAAAAACAAAGTCACAAAATTTATAAAAAAAAAATATATGAAGTTTGCTTTAAGAAATAGGGTCTTTTTTTGCAAAGTAATAATAAGTTATAAAAATGAAAATTAAAGGAGTAATAGAGGACTTAAAAATTAAAAAAATTTTTTTTACTTTAAAAAATGATAATAGTAAAAATATATCTAGAACTTTCTCTGGTGGTGTTGTGGACAATGTCGGGTCAGTTCATTTTCAGATAGTTTCTTGATCAGCTTATATTTATCAAGGTCTATAGGCCCCTTCCTATGTAGTCGGTGCTAACTACAGGGTTTTAAATCTATTGCACCTGTCATTTTCAAGGTGGTTCCCTCAGTTTTAGCTTCTTCTGTTTGCTGGTCTCTTCAGTGTCTAATTTCCGCCCTGACACAAGGGGACGGTGGTGGTCACTTTTTTAGGCTCACTTGTTCTGTCGTGCTGTGGGGAGGGAGGGACGCCACAAACAAAAAACAATGGCGTGTGCTCGCAGTGTCTCGGCCGCACTGCGTTTGCCCCCGCTCATGGTGTTTGCGCTTTCCCTGTCTACACTGCTTAGGCTCCAGGTTGCTCTGCGAGGGACTGTCTGAGGCTGGCCCTGGGTTGTATGCACTTCCCAGGTCTAAGCCGCTCAGGTTCAGGTACTCGGGTAGTCCTCAGAGGTGCAGACTCAGTTGGGCCTGAGTTCTGTGCTCTTCCCGAGTCCGAGCAGCTCAGGTGACCAGGTGCTTGCCTAATGTGGTCACTGCGACTTATTGCCTCCACCGTCCCTGCTGCTCGTTTTTCTGGGTGTACAACTGGCGCGCCTTCTCAGGTGTGTCTCTTCTGGGGAGCTGATCTCTGGCTGCGACCCTCCCAGCGGAGGTCGCCTGTCCAGAATCCCAAGAAGTCTTGGTTAGCCATGAAGCCTGCTTGCAGTTTGGTAGATGATGCCTCTCTGGGGCCGCGATTGCCCTCTTCCGGCTTTGGCTGCCCTCACCTGCCTGTCTCCGGGGGTTGATGGGCGGGTCCGCAGCCGGCTAGCTCTGCTCAGTCCTTTGTTCTGTGAGCGGGTCTGGCTGTGTCTTAGGTTAGGGCTTTTTGCGGGGTAGCTATCCAACAGTCTGGTTTGCTATCTCAAGTTAGGTCCCTCAGATTGCCCTCAAGGCATTCAGGCCCAGTCCTTACTCTAAGCAATGCAGCCCTGCCTCCCTGCCCAGCCCCCGCCTGCTAGTGGCGGATGCGGGCGTTTTTGCTGCTTCTCTGCTGGGAGTTACTGTTGGGCGCGTAATCTGTGGGTTTTAATTATTTATTTTTCTTCCCCGTTATGTTGCCCTCTGAGGTTCCAAGGCTCGCCACAGACTCGCCAGTGAGAGTGTTTCCTGGTGTTTGGAAACTTCTGTCTTTTTTAAGACTCCCTTCCTGGGACGGAGCTCCATCCCTACCTCTTTTGTCTCTCTTTTTATCTTTTATATTTTTTCCTACCTCCTTTTGAAGACAGTGGGCTGCTTTTCTGGGTGCCTGATGTCCTCTGCCAGCATTCATAAGTTGTTTTGTGGACTTTACTCAGCATTCAAATGTTCTTTTGATGAATTTGTGGGGGAGAAAGTGGTCTCCCTGTCCTATTCCTCTGCCGTCTTAGGACTGCTCCCCCTCTATTTGTCTTTAAAGATACATATATAAAACTTCACCTGTTACTTTCTGGAAGTAAACTAAAATAATATATTGCCAACAATGTACAGAGAAGTAGAGGGAGCTACTTTTTTGTGTGTGTGAAGTAGAGTAAAATGTTATTGAACTAAAGCAATTGCACAAAAGTCTTTTTCCTTTCCAACGGCTGAGAGAGTATATGGTCTTTTCATCTGTTATCACAGACCATCTGTTTCTGTGCCTCCCTGTTTGGAGATTTGTCCCCTGGGGGACCTCAGACTGCAGAGTTTCCTGTGTATAAAGCAACTGCCCGTAAGCAAGCCCAAGGACTGGAAGTGAGGGTCATGGCCTGACTAAGTGGACAGGAAGAGCCTGGAAATTGAAATCCAGGCTGGAGCACGTTTCTGGCTCTTCCCTAACTTGTTAACTTAGCCACAGTGTTGTGTCAGTTTTCTGGTCTTTGTCATACTTGCTCCATTTGTTTTTCAGTTGCTCAGTCATGTCCGATTCTTTGTGACCCCTTGGGTTATAGCACACCAGGCTTCCCTGTCCTTCAGTCTCTCCTGGAGTTTGCTCACATTCATGTCTGTTGAGTCAATGATGCCATCCAACCATCTCATCCTGTTGTTCCTGCCCTCAGTCTTTCCCAGTATCTTTTCCAATGAGACCACTCTTCGCATCAGGTGGCCAAAGTATTAGAACTTCAGCTTCAGCATCAGTCCTTCCAATGAATGTTCAGGGTTGATTTCCTTTAGGATTGACTGGTGTAATCTTCTTGGTGCCCAGGGGACTCTGAAGAGTCTTCTCCAGCACCACAGTTCAAAAGCATGAATTCTTCAGTGTTCAGCCTTCTTTATGGTCCAACTCTCACATCCATACATACATACATGACTACTGAACATGACTGTTTTCTCCTTGTCCCATGATAGTTCATGGCCTCTGTGTGCTGGCAGCTCCCATGAGCCTTGTGAGGGCAGGGTCAGAGTCTCCCAGCTCTGTGCCCAGCACCATGCCTGAGCCAACATGGGCCCCAGAAGGGTGGAGGAAAGGTTGAGTCCGTTGAGGTCAGCATCTGCTAAAACCATGGGCTTTTTATTCCTGAGAAATTGTTCAGAGTGGAATCTCCCACTTTTTTTTTTTTTAATCTTAATGTCAGATACTTTATAGATGTGCTTATGTGATAGATAATACACTCGGTGGCCAAGTCGGAGGCAGGTTTGATATTTTCCACCGCTGGTTTCAGACTTGAGAATAGCCCATTTGCTTCAGGGGCCAAGGCATAGGCCAGGGCAGGGTTCACTCATCGCTGTGAGCTGGGCTGGGAGCTTCACTCCCAGAGCTGCCCCCATAGCCCCTGCCCCCTGTTCCCGCACCTCATTGCCACTGCTCCCCTTCTTTCAAAGAGCCCTGCGGTGCTTTGAAGGCATCTCCATCAGAGCAAACAAACTCCGGGGACTGGGCTCTCGTGCCGTCATTACGGTGTGGAGCTCTCGCTCTTCTCAGCGAGGAACTCTTTTAACCACTCTTCTTTTCAAGTTTCCTGTGTCAGTTTGGGTTTTCATCTCTGGCTGGGAACTGAGGTTTTTGAAAAAGAAATAAATGAGTCCTTAGAGTGCACCCTTCTCCCAGCACCCTTTCCCACTGCCTGTGTCCTTCCGACAATCTTCAAAGGCATCAAGAAATGAGGGGCCCTGATAAGCTCTAAGATAAATTGCTTTCAGACTATCAGAGATTAAAAGGAAAAATCAAATAGCGAGGGCTCAGGAGAGATCACTGTAAACTCCTTCAAAGCCCTTCTGAATGCCTCCATCAGCTCTGATGATGCCCAAGCATCAGTGGGTGGTGACAGCCCCCTGCAGAATGTGTGCGGCATGTGCCCAGGGTGTCTTTCAGAAGGGCACGTGAGCATGAGTTCGTCTGCAAGCGCTAAGAGTGATGGCATGACCTAGAAGGTCAAGGGCACTAGGGGGGGCAGTGACAAGCCTGGACCCTGTGATGTAGCCTGGGTGGAAGTCCATGGCATTAGCTGAGCAGAAAGCTAGGACTGTTTGATGGGAGCTGCCTGGACCCCTTAGGCATCTGGGCATGGCAGGCCTTGCTTGGAACCCAGATGCTTGGTGGGAAGTGCGTCCAGACTGGTTGTTCAGAAGGTCTTCCATTTCATTTTTTGTTTTTGAATATCAAGTTCACGTTTCTTGGGCTTCCCAGGTGGCACCTACCAATGCAGGAAACGCAGGTTCAATCCTGGGTTTGGGAAGATTGCCTGGCAACCCACTCCAGTATTCTAGCCTGGGAAATTACGTGGACAGAGGAGCCTGGCGGGCTACAGTCCATGGGGTTGCAAAGAGTCAGACACGACTGAGCGACTCAGCAAGAGAACAGCACGCTTTTCTTAAGTGTGCTTCAGGAACCCCAACCTCAGGAGACACTCTGCAGTAGTAGCAATACACAAAGGAATTTAGAGGAATGGTTACTCAGAGGCCCCTTTGGGGATTCCCAGTGTGCCTTAGCCCATAAGAAGGTCTGTTAGCTGAGTCTGAGTTGCATTACCAGCAAAACTAAAACCACAGCAACAAAGTCATTCAGATTTACTGGGCTCTCATTTTTACAGGCTAAGCTCTGTTCTCAGCACATAGTGTGTGTTTTCTTTTGATAAACCTTTTTAGAGCAATTTTAAATGCGTTGCAAAGCTAAACAGAAAGTAACAGAGATTTCCCCATATACCCCCTGTCCCCCCACACGCACAGCTCCCCTCCTCTTGACATCCTGTATCTTAGCGCTGCTTTTACTACAGTTGATGAGCCTTCATTGACACATGGAGTAACGCCCAGAGTCCACAGTTTATGTTAAGGCCCGGTCTGGGTGCTGCACATTTTTGGGGCTTGGACAAATGTGGAATGATGCGTATACCTCATGAGAGTATCATGCAGAGAAGTTTCACGCCCCTAAAACTCCTCCTTGCTCCTCCTGCTCATCCTTCTCTCCCTCTGTCCCCTGGCTACCATGGATCCCTTTACTGTCTCTATCATTCTACCATTTTCAAAATGTCTTCTAGTTAGAATCGTATAATATGTAGCCTTTTCTCATTGGCCTTTTTTTTTTTTTTTCTCATAGGTATGCATTTACGTTTCTTATACATCTTTTCAAGGCTTGATAGCTCATTTTTTTTTTTTTAGAGCTGAATAACAGTCCGTTGTTGAGATATACCACCTTTTGTCCATTCACATACCGAAGAACATCTCGGTTGCATCTAAGTTTTGGTGGTTATGATAAAGCTGCTTCATCCTTGTGTAGGTTTTTGTGTGGACGTGAGTTTTCAGCCCATTAGGGTAAAAAGCAAGGAGTGCAATTGTTGAATCTTATGGTAAGAGTGTTTTAGTTTTGAGGGAAACTGCCAAACTGTCTTCCAGAATGGCTGTATCATTTTGCATTCCCATCCGGAACTAATGAGAGTTCCCACGGCTCCGCATCCTCTGGCGCTTGGTGTTATCAGGTTGTAGATTTGGACCATTCTGTTGGTGTGTGATGGCGTCTTGTTTTGAGTTGAATTTCTCTGATGATGCATGATATGGAACGTCTTTGCACATGCTTACTCGGCATTTGTATATCCTCTCTGGTGGGGTGTCTGTGGAAGTCTTTGGCCTGTTTTACCAGATGTGTCCTTTGAAACTATTTTCTCTCAGTCTGTGGCTCATTCTTTCATTCTCTGGACAGTGTCTTTCCCTGTCTATCGATTCTTTTTTCTTTTTTCATGGGTAACGCCTTCAGTGTTGGATCTGAGGTCATTGCCATACTCCAGGCCATCCAGGGTTTCTTCTGTGTCTTCTAGGAGTTTTATAGTTTCACATTTTGCTTCTAGATCTCTGATCCAATGTGAGTTAGTATTTGTGAAAAGGTGTCAAGTTTTTGTCCAGGTTCACTTTCTTCTTTTTGCACATGGCTATCCAGTTTCAGCATCATGCTGAGATAACTGTCTTTGATCCACTGTGTAGCATTTGCTTGTGTGTCAAAGATCAATTGACTGTATTTAAGAGAGTTTATTTCTGGACTCTGTTCTGTACCATTTGATCTATTTGACTTTTATTTCACCAGTATCACATGCTCTTCATCACTGCAGCTGTATAGTCTGTTTGGAAGTTGAATAATGTCAGTCCTCCAACTTTGTTCTTCTCCTCTAGCATTTTGTGTAGGCTTCTGGGTCTTTTGCATCGCCTTATAAACTTCATAATCAGTTTATCAACACCCACAAAATAACTTGCTGAGATTTTGACTGAAATTACATTGAATCTACCCATCAGGTTGGGAAGAACTGTTGTCCAGACAACACTGAATCTTCCTATCCTTGAACATGGAATAGCTCTCCATTTATTTAGTGCTTTGATTCCTTTCATCGGTTTTAAAGTTTTCCTCATATAGATCTTGTACATATTTTGTTAGATTTATTTATACCTATTCTTCATAAATAATGGATTTATTTGTCCCATTTCGTCTTTTGTGTGCTAATGTAAATAGTTCTGTGTTTTTAATTTCGAATTTCACTTGTTAGTTGCTAGCATATAGAAAAGCAACTGACTTGTATATTAGACTTATACCTATAATTTGCCGTAACTGCTTATTAGCTCCAGGAGTATCTTTGTCTGTTCTTTCAGAATTTCTTCTTAGGTGATCATGTCATCTGCAGACAAAGACGACTTTAATTTCTTCTTTCTCAATCTCCGTATCTTTTATTTCCTTTTCTTGTCTTACTGCATTAGCTAAGACTTCAGGTATGATGTTAAAAAGCAGTGCTGGGAGGGGACATCCTTGCCCTGTTTCTAATCTTAGTGGGAAAGTTTCTGGTTTCTCACCATTAAGTGTAATGATAGCTATAATAGGTTGTTTGTGGATTTTCTTTATTGATTTGAGGAAGTTCCTCCCTATTCCTGGCTTATTGAAATTGCTTATCATGAATAGGTATTTGATTTTGCCAAATTAATTTTCTGCCTCTATTGATGTTATCATGTGACTTTTATTTCTTAACCTGTTGATGTGATGGATTATATTAATTAATTTTAGAATGTTGAATCAAATGAGATAAATCTCACTTGGTTGTGATTTATAGTTCTTTTAAAAACATTTTGGGTTTTATGTGCTAATATTTTGTTGAGGATATTTGCATCTGTGTTCTTGAGAGATACTGGTTTGTCATTTTCTTTTCTTGGGCTGGGCTTGGGTATTTTCTTTGTCCCATGAAGACATGGCATTCTTCCTCTTGCAGGTCTCTGTCCAAATTTCCCCTTCTCCTCAAAACACCAGTCATATTGGATGAGGGCCTGCAATCTCATCTTCACTAATAACATCTGTAGTGACCACATTTCCAAATAAGGTCACATTGAGATACTGCGGGTTAGGAGTTCAACATGTGAATTTGTAGGGGACAAAATTTAACCCATAACATCCACTCTCTGAAAAGTTTTCATGTGAAATGGCATTAAAGTGACCATTAAAGTGAGAGGAAATGTGGATGAGCTATACAGCATGATCATTCACCAAAGCTTCTCCCTAACTGAGGATGTGGCACCGCAGGCAGGTGGGTTGGTGACAGTGCAGAGTGAATGCCTTCCCTGCAGCCTGGATGGGACATGGCCTGGGAGTGGTCAGGGCCTGGGGTGGGCACCCGTACGCTCGAGTTCCAATGCCAGCTCTTCCTCAGAGTCCTGGGGCTCGTCGCCCTTGGCCTTGGTTTCTTAATCTGTAACAAGTAATAATGCCTGTCCTTCAAGAGTGGTTGTGAGTCTCAATAAAATAACTCACCTGCACAAGTATCTTGAGCACTGGAGGGCGAAATGCACTTTGGGTCTTGGAGATCGTTGTACAGCGTGGTGTCTGTAACCGACAGTATGTATTGTACATCTAAAATCTGCTAGAGGGCAGGTCTTATACTAAGTGTTCTTATCGCATACATAATAATGTTGATAAAGGAGGGAACTTTGGGAGATGGAAATGTTAACAACCTTGATGGTCTTAGACCCTGAGGCTGAGCTCTGCTCTCCACTGGCCCAGCCACATCCACAGGACTGTTGTTTCTAAGGCCAGTCCCTCCCTCCTGAAAGGGAGACAAGGCCACTGCCCTGCTACCCTCGAGTCCCTGGGCCGTGCAGGGCCAGCCGTGGGTGCTGGGAAAGGTGTCCGTGTGTCTCGCTTTGGTGGTGGTGATGGTATTTTTCCACAGACCCTGAGTTTAAATGAGACAGTCCATTGATTATGCTCTCTTTCTGTTAAGGACAAAAGGAGTTATTCTTGTCCTGTGTGTGAAAAGTCTTTTTCAGAAGATCGATTGATAAAGTCCCATATCAAGACCAACCATCCCGGTAAGGTTATGCATCTCGGAGCGGGAGACCGATTTTGAAAATGCTTATGTTTATTTTAAGATACAGCGTTGTGTAGCAGCTACGTTAAATGAAACTAAAAGAGGGATGAATATATGAGTCAATTCAAGGGGAGGAGTTATCTTTACTTGAAACTCAGGTGTTTATATAACGATTTGCTTTATTTTATCATTTTTTCTAGTCTTCAAAGGCATCTGGCCCCAGTCTTGTGGCTCTCCTCCCCTTTTTAAAACTGTGCTGCCTTCCCAGGTGGTGCTAGTGGTAAAGAACCTGCCTGCCAATGCAGGAGACTTAAGAGACATAGGAGATATTCGATCCCTGGGTCAGGAAGATCCCCTGGAGAAGGAAATGGCAACCCACTCCAGTATTCTTGCCTGGAGAATCCTATGGACATAGGAGCCTGGCGGGCCGCAGTCCATCAGTTTGCAAAAATGTCAGACACGAATGAGCGACTCAACAACCATTGACACAAGACTTTCTTCTTTGCAGTTGGGTTGTTTGAATGGAGTTGTCATGTCGCCTGAGTTCCTTGTGTTCCTCAGGGCACCCCCACCCCAGGACGCTGATTCACTGGGGAAGCCCAGTCTTTTCCCCGTATTTCCCATATTCTGCTTTTGTCTGACTGTTGCCTTGTCATACTGCTCTCCATCGCTCACATTTTGTGTTAACAGGAGTCTAGGTCTGAGAGACTCGCTTTGAAGAAAAAAGAGCTTTTTAGGCCAAAGTTCTCTCCCATGACCTCACAAGGCACAACTTAACTTGCTGCCTCAGAGCTGCCAGCATTGACTAGGGTGGGGGGCATCCAGGCTCTGTCACGAGGCCTCTCACTGGAACCATGGTTCTTTGGCCGCTTCTGGTTGTCATCTGCTTTTCTTCTAGAGGTTTCCATGAGCACCATCTCCGAGGTTCTCGGGAGGAGGGTCCAGCTGAAAGGGCTCATTGGCAAGAGAGCCATGAAGTGCCCATACTGTGATTTCTATTTCATGAAGAATGGCTCAGACCTTCAGCGTCACATCTGGGCTCATGAAGGTGCGTGTCTCTCTGTCAGAATGGAGCTCGTGTGTGGTTTTAGAGCTGCCTTTGAGAGTTCTTGGGGCTTCCCTGGTGGCTCAGTTGGTAAAGAATCCACCTGCAATGTGGAAAACCCGGGTTCGATCCTTGGGTTGGGAGGATTCCCTGGGAGAAGGAAATGGTAATCCACTCCAATATTCTTGCCTGGGAAATCTCATGGACAGAGGAGCCTGGTGGGCTACAGTCCCATGGGGTCACAAAGAGTCAGACACCGTTGAGTAGTGACTAACACTTTCACTTGGGGTTCTTTAGGAAGAAGCCATGTCCACACCCCCTGCAGCTAGAGTTCTCTTTACCTACTGCAAAAATGTGTCTGTCAGGCAGCTGAGACCAGTGGTTTCAGCTGTGCATGACTCAGTTGGAGTGAGCAGAGATGTGCAGTCTTCATGGCCTGCTAGAAGCTGTAGTTGAGCAAGTCACCACGATTCCTGTGCGGAAAGTGAGCTTCAGGAGAGCAGGGACCAACGCACCAGCCTGGTCGTGGCGGTAACCCCGTTGGTTGCCCCGGTGGACCTGCGTGTGGGAGCGTTGAGGAGGTTCTGGGGTGCTGGACGAAGGAATGCCCCAAGGACAGCAGATCCTCCGATTCTGGCGGCAGCGGGCGAGACCTGGGTGGGGACCAAGCAGGGGAGGAGGGAGGCAGCCCCTGCCTCAGGGCGCTCACCTGTGCAGGGAGGCGTGGGCCGCATGCAGGCACTCGGGGCAGCTGATGGTCGGGGTGCCATCAGAGACAGTGGGGCTGTGCTTCTCCCCCTGGGAGGGCACGTAGCCTTCCTAGCGAAGAGGCTCGGAGCCCTGAGGCTGGGGCCGGCCTTCCTGTGAGTTGGGAACCCACAGTGCTGCAGTCAGGAAAGCAGGACAGCTCCCCAGAGGGACGGATGAAGTATTTTCTACAATCTGTGATCAAATGAACGGTTCAGTAAAGAGAGCAGGAACTGATGGACATAGCAGAAGGAGCTGAGACCAAAGCCAAGGTTGGGAGATACTTTCTCGTGGGCCCTGGTGGATAGTTGGGGAACGGAGGAGGACTAGCCCAATGGTAAGGATGCCTCGGCAGTGGAGCCATCAGCCCTGCAGCAGCGATGAGCATCGTAAAGCTCCGCTTACCTTATGAGCTGAAACACGCTCTCACGTGTGGTCCTGTGCGCCCGGGCCTGGTGACTTTTGCCAAGGCCCTTGGTAACTCAGTTCAGTGGAATGAACAGCCGCTGCTTCCTGTGCTCAGCGTCTGTGCCCTTGGAGATCCCAGACCGTGGGGAGGGGCCGTAAGGGACACACTGTCAAGTGCGGTGGACGGTGCAGCAGTCATGAGAGGGGATTCGGTGGCACTGATTAGGAGTCCAGGAGGAATTCTGCTGCAGGCCGAGGTGGAAGGGCATCATGGTTGGAAGGAATAGCTTGGGTCAGAGAGAGGCCTGGGGGAGCATGCGCTGTAGGCACTGCTTTTTTCACAGTGGACAAGGGGATGTGTGTGTGTGGACATGTATGCGTATACCTTCCTTCAGATGCATATATACGTATACATCCGTTTCTCTCTCTGTTTTTTCTCCTCCGACAGGTGTGAAGCCCTTCAAGTGTTCCTTGTGTGAGTACGCGACTCGTAGCAAGAGCAACCTCAAGGCTCACATGAATCGTCACAGCACTGAGAAGACCCACCTGTGTGACATGTGTGGCAAGAAGTTCAAGTCCAAAGGGACGCTGAAAAGCCACAAGCTCCTTCACACCGCCGACGGTGAGTGAGTGACTCCACAGCAAGCTTTTTCCCCTAGGACTGTGGTTTGAGGCGGACCTTCCAAGTCTGGCCTACGCTGTGGTTGTGTGTAGAGCAGGGAGGAGCCAGGGTCTGGAATTTCTCTTCTGAAGGAGGGCAGAGTGACCTCGCCTGCTTCCTCAGTGCCCCAGGCTCTGTGCTGACCCCACCTGTGCTTGCTGGACACTTGCTGCACGTGTGTGTGTGTGTGTGTGTGTTTGTGTGTAAGCACGTGCATGCATGTGTGGGGGGTGGGCGTGGAGGGGACTCTGCCCCAGGGAATAAGGCATCCTCAGGAGACCTTGATCTGCAAGTTTCAGTCCTGTTCAACCCTCCCTCCCCGCCCGAGCCTGATGACCTTGAGGAGCAGCCGGGACTCCACCTGGTATGTGTCCCAGTCAGCAGGAAAGTCATCCGGCAAGGAGCCAGAGAGACAGAGAAAGGCAGAATTGCACAGTTGTTTTAGGAAGACAGGCAGCTATACGGTAAAAGAGCTATCACATTTAAAGTTCTCCTTTAAACCACAATCATATGAGGGTCTTCTCAATATTCCATGTAATGAGATGAATAAACTGTACCAACGAAATGTTATTTTAGCGCAATTACGTACAAAAATCGGAATCTGCCGTAAAAAGTGAAGTGGTTTCAACGGAGATTTTTTACTTCAGTGCACAGAGGAGGATCCTGCCGGTCTGTCCTGCCTTTAATTTGAGGTGGTTCTGGGGATCTGTCGTGTGTGCTGCCAGTGAGCCCAAAGGGCTCGGGGAGAAGCTGAGTGCTTAGCCCAAGATCCGTCGGGACTTAGGATCAGGTTTGCCTCGGGCTGGACCAAAGCCAGAGCCCTGCTGTTCATTCAGACTCAAGCAGTGTGCTGTAAATTAATAAATCTGTAATCAAAATAATTAAAAATACAGTGACAGTAAAGCCATCGTATCCTGAGTAATGGAAGCATTAAGTCATGTAATTATTCATGAATTCTCACACCTCCGCCAGCAATAAGCCTCTTTGATGTTTCTTGACAGGGTAAGCATATTATTCCCTGAAGTCCCCAGTGATGCCCCAGTTATGAGATGCAGCTGCCCCCAGAGCCAGGGAGGTCTGGCGTGTCCCTGGGCCACTGGGCTGGGGTCTGGAGGGTCGAGAGGGGCACCGTGGCCTCCGCCTGGCCCCAAGATCCAGGCTTGGCACTGAAGGGCGTTGAGACGATGGCACTCACATCTGATCGGGCACCACGGACAGGCTGTCGGGGCCTTGGGAGGATGGGATCAGCGTGAGCAGCCATGTCCCAGCCAGCATCCTCGGGACACTCAGCCCGTCCCTCCTGTCTCCCCACCCACTTCCCCGAGTTCGTCGGCAAGGAGGGGAACTCAGATGGACAGAGATGTTTTTCTCATTTAGTTGTTTCTTTGGGTAAGCTAGGAAGCCTCATGAGCTGTTTGGCAACTTCTGAAACAGGCTTTGAATCCTCGGGGAAGTGTGCTCATATAGGGCCTGGCTACCTTGATGAGGCTCCCAGCCTGTAGCCATAGGGTTCCCGCTTTACTCAGAGCCACGTGTGGCTTTAGAGCTGGCCTGAAATGAGCCGGCTTTCAGTGCAGTTGTTGTAGCAGTGATAATTCCATAGGTTGCGCCACAGAGAAGCTACGTTAGAGCAGACAGAGCTGGAGAGGCGTCAGTCTTGCCCGCTCCCACCTGGTACAGTGACCTGGGTCCGCCGACCTCTCTGCACCTCGGTTTCCTCCTAGGGAAGTGGGGATGGTTGTGCCTCCCTGTCTACTGGGTGTGAGGGTGAGCTGCAGGCGATGCCCCGCTCCTCACCCAGGCCTTCTTGGGGCCCCCAACTCAGTCTCCTTCCTGGTGCCTCCTCAGCCCCAGTCTTCACACCGAGGACTCTTCTGTCCACAGCTGCCCCCTCAGCGGTCCTGTCTGCTGCATGGCCTTACACACAATTTTTAAAAATTATTTTTCGCTGTGCTGGGTCTGTTTCTGTTCAAGCACTTTCTCTAATTGTACCGAGTGGGAGCTCCTCTCCAGTTGCAACTCACAGGCTCTCGAGCTCGGGCTCAAGGGTTGTGGAGCTCAGGCTTAGTTGCTTCCTGACAGTTGGGATCTTCCTGGACCAAGGGTCAAACCCATGTCCCTTGGACTGGCAGGTGGGTTCTTATCCATTGTACCCCCAGGGAAGTCCTTGGGTCTCTTTTAATGAGGTAAAAAGGAACTGAGTAATTATCCTTTCCTTTACCTGCTTGTGGATCTTAATTTTTCACGTGTATTGGCTTCTTTAAAGTGATCTAGCCTTATTTATTCATTCCTATTTCCCAAAGGAGCTCATTACTGTGCCTTAGAAGTGATAGGCCGGAATGGGTGACGGTTTTAGTTAAAGAGATTTGCCAGTCGACATGTACAAAGAGAGATATTGATCTATAAAGGGCCCGATTAAACCCTTTGCATGTATGCCAACAGGTACAAGAATTTAATGCAGAAATCGTGCTGGTAATACATCTCCTCACTTTTGACTTTAAAGAGGGTCTAGACACATGTTACGTGGTCTAGAGGTTTGTACATGATTCTGCCTACCCAGAACAGATGGGAAAGGTTCAGTGGGGTAGTGCCTTTGTGTTATGTAATCAAACAGGAATTCTCTAATCATGAAATGAAAAGCTCTTTGAAGTTCAATGCCCCTTCTTCCCCCAATCCAACCTTCCCTCTTACACTGGAGATGAAGAAGTTTCCTGGTAAAATTTGCAAAGAGGAATTACCCAAGCTTCAAACTCTCTGGTGTGTGTAGTAATTGGACAAGTGGAGAGTTGAATATGGAAATGAGGTCTGAGCGGAGGAAGTACCACTTTTCCCCTTGCTTCTTCAATTTATAATAAGAGATCCCATGGCTCCACATTGAAATATTCTAGGAGATTTAAGTCCGGAGTTTTTGCAAGGTCCTGTTTCCTCTGAAAAACACAATCATTCTAGGGTAAAGCAGACCCGCTTATCTGTGTCCTCTTTACTTCAAAGAACATGCACTTTAGAACCAAGAAGTTAAAAGAAGATGGTACTTGAGCAGCCATTTGGGTAATCTTAGCAAGTCCACTGACTAGGCTGCAGTGAGCCTGGCCTCTCCGAAGCATCCTTCTCCTGCTCTTCCTCTGACTTCCTGCTGGAGAGAAGGTCAAGGGTCATGGGTGAGAGTGGGGCAACAACGTGAACACAGTGGGTTTTTTTTGTGACTTATCTTCACGGGCTGGGTCCTGGTGATGGGCAGGAGAGGGGAGGGCTAACTCCAGGATCCAGGACACCCACTTCTCTGTGCACCCTGCCCAGGGCCACCTGAAGTTCTTTTTCTGAGGTTTTTATGAACCATAAGAGTAACTGAACTCATACTCTAAAATGAACCGCTGAGCTGACTGAAGTTAGCTTAGACTAACACACAGATTTAACTGTTGAGTTAGGCTTGGTTACCTACAGTCTCTCCTGGGCAGAGGAGTGTCAGCTGCAAATACCTGGCACAGTGTCTCGAATTTAATCCAGATCTGGTGCCACGTCCTTCCCTGGTCTTTTATCATGCTCTGCCCTCTGTTTCTCTCCCTGTCTAATGCTGATCCATTCCTCCTGGTATCAAAACCAGTGTACTAATTACAGAGAATCATCCGTCCCTCACTACAGTTGCTTCAAGTTCAGCTAGTAAAGTGCAGAGACTTCTTAAACGGCCTTTTTATTGCTGTAGCTATTTCTGTTCTGAGTTGCCATTGCACAAATTACCACAGATGCCAGAACTGGAAAGACATGTTTCGCTTTGGAAAACGCCTGCTGCACAATGCCTGCCTGCGATGCCTCCCACAGGGTGCATTTCTCACTTGAGGCAGCCGACCCGTGTGTGCCAGGCTGTGTGGAGAGGCAGTGCAGCAGAGTGGGTGAGACCTTGGGTCCCTGGGGCAGTCCTGGGTCTGAACCACTTCTTGCCTGAGTGCCCTTGAGCAGGTGCCTCATCATCCCTGTTTGTAACTTGGGGTCGATGACGATTCCTATGCGTTGCGGGTACATTCATTTCCCACGGCTGCCGTAACAGACCGCCACACATGTAGTGGCTTCAAACAACAGGTTTACTGTGAGACAGCTCTGGAGGTCGGAAGTCTAAAATCGAGGGGTCAGCAGGACTGCCTTTCTTCTGGAGACTCCCGGGGAGAATCTGTTGGTTTAAGCCCCCTGGCCTCTAGAGGCTGCCTGCATCCTTTGGTTTGCGAGCCCCTCCTTCATCTCAGCCAGCACATAGTGCGCATTCCCTCTCTCCCTGTGCTTCTGTCCTCACGTCTCCTTTCTGAGTCTGCCCCCTCCCCCCAATAAGGACCCTTGCTGTTTCACTGGGCCCACCTGTGTAATCCAGGATCATCCCCTCACTCAAGATTTTTAACTTGATCCCATCTGCAAAATCCCTTCTGCATATAAGGTGACATCTACAGGCTCTGATCCACTTGCCAGTACAGGAGACGCAGGTTTGATCCCTGGGTCGGGAAGATCCCCTAGAGGAGGGCATGGCAACCCACTCCAGTGTTCTTGTCTGGGAAATCCCATGGACAGAGGAGCCTGGCGGGCTACAGTCCACGGGGTTGCAAAACTGTCAGAACTGAGCAACTAAGCAGCACTTTTGGGGGGAGGGCACGATTGCCTTAGCACAGTGGGGTTGTGGGGAGGTTAACTGGGCCCCCACACACCGAGTGTGTCCGCTCATTCTCAGTGCTGGGCGTGTGTGCCTGACCTCTTAGTGATCAGTGTTCCTGTGTACCCAGCCACCTCAGCACGAGGTGGGCTTCAGCACTGGGTGTACCTCGACACAGGGGGCACCTTGACACAGGTACAGACAGATATTTGTGGTGATTAATCTGGATCACCTGTATCATTTAGGAAAGATCAAATTCCTTTTCTTTCAAATATTCCTTCACTAGAAAGGCACAGCACAATAGTTAATATTTGAAGAGTATCAGTTTTGAAAAGGGTAAAGGCAGTTTTCTGAAAAATTTGCTTATGCAAAATACCACCTTTTTCAGTAAGACTGGATAAACAGTCATAGGAAGGCATTTTCGCTTTTATGCCTCCTGGTATTTTTATAGTTTATACAGATTTTTTTTTTCTCTAAGTATTTTAGTGCTTCTTCAAGTTTAAGGTACACACGAAGCTTGATTTGGCAGGAATTGTTTAACTTAGCAGATATTTCAAACATGCTGCCTTAAAGCGTGTTTTCCATCTCTGTCTTTGTGTTCTGATGGAATCCAAATGCCAGAAGACAAGGGGACAGTTTTATTTTCTTCTGATAGTTTAAGGTTTTTCTGCCATTCCATTCATTCCTGGTTTTATATAGAGCTCTATTTAAAGTAACTAAGCAGCTGGAGCCATCCTCAGGGAAACTCATCAAGCCAGATGAGGGTGTAGTAAGAACAAAGAAAGACAGCAGGTGTGTGTTTCTTTTCCTTTTTTTTTTTTTAAAGAATTTTTTCCAGTTTTATTGAAATACAGTTCACATATAATGTTGTAGTAGGTTAAGGTGTACAACATAATGGTTTGATACACGTATACATTATGAAGTGGCTGCCACAGTAAGGTTATTTAACATCCATCACCTAGTTATTTGGGGGCAGAGTATGGTTTCCTTTTTTCCCTCTCATTATTACAACTTACATTGCGGGGAAATTTTTTTTGCATATAAACCTTTCCTTCTTTCGAATTAATTTCCTAGGACATATTTCCAGGAGCAGGAGGGCTGTTCCACTTTGGTTCTTTTAATCATGCACCGCACTTCCAGCTTACTTTTCAAAAAATTACATCAGAAACTTAGCAGTGTTCCCGCTGAACTCTTTCATTTTTAGCATTGCATCTTATTAAAGATGTTCAGTTTCTTAGTTCAGTGGATATCAAATATTATCATTTCATTATACTTTTTAGTGTTTTGATGACTCAGGATATCAGTCAGGTGAATTAGAGGAGGGGTCCCCAACCTCTGGGCCGGGGACTAGTACCTCCTGTCAGATCGTTAGATTAGAAATTAGGTTAGAAATAAAGTGCACGATGGATGTAGTGTGCTTGAATCATCCCGAAACCATTCCCCCATCCCCAGTCTGTGGAAAATTTGTCTTCCACGGAATCAGTCCCTGGTGCCAAAAAGGTTGGGGACTGCTGAATCGGAGGATATGATGGATTAAATCAGTAACGTGCGTGAGGAATTTGTAACGTTGACTGGTTCCTAGCACTGTGTGTAAACTTCTTTGCGGTCATTGAACTTCTTTTGATTAACTAAATTGGATTTAATCCTCTCTTGAGTGCCTTGTTTGTTCATGCCCTTTCTTCTGGGTTTGCTTTGATGAGTTTTGGTGTTTTTTCTTGCACTCATGGATTCATTCAACATCTGTATTTGCTGGGCCTCTTTTGGTTGCTGTTGACAGAAGCTCACTTGAGGTCACTGAAACAGAAAAGGGACATTTATTGTATCCTGCAGAGACTGTCCCTTGGACTGCAAGGAGATGAAACCAGTAATATTCATTGGAAGGACTGATGCTGAAGATGAAGCTCCAATAGTCTGGCCACCTGATGTGAAGAACTGACTCATTAGAAAAGACCCTGATGCTGGGAAAGATTGAAGGCAGGAGGAGAAGGGGCTGACAGAGGATGAGATGGTTGGATGGCATCACCGACTCAATGGACATGAATTTGAACAAACTCTGGGAATTGGTGATGGACACGGAGGCCTGGTGTGCTGCAGTCCTGGGGTCCCAGAGAGTTGGACGTGACTGAGCGACTGAACTGAACTGCAGAGACTTAGACACGTGTGTGTGTGTTTTAAGATTTTTTTTTTTTAATGTGGGCCATTTCTACACTCTTTATTGAATTTGTTACAGTACTGCTTCTTCTGTTTTATGGTTTGGTTTTGGGGCACTTGGGGTCTTAGCTCCCTGGCTGGGGGTCGACCCCCAACCCCTGCATTGGAAGGTGAGGTCCTAGCTGCTAGCCCATTGGGAAGTCCTGGGGTCCTGGTGTTTGGGTTTCTCCTCCTCAGGACTGTTGTTGCCTCCTCTTCCTGTGTCTGGGCCCCGTCACCCTTCTGTCTTAGCTTGCCCATCGCTTCCCTACGGAGGCCTTCCCTGATGGCCCGGCCCCACCCTGGCCCCCTCCTCCCCAACCCTGCCATGCTGCCAACTGTGACTGGTCAAGGTCCCTTAGCTTCCCTCGTGAGCCCCAGGGGGGCGCGGGCTCCCATCAGCTCCCGTCTGTGCTACGGGCCCAGGCCTGGCCTCGCACCGCGCCCCCCGCCCCCCGCGTGGCCCCTCAGGGAGAGCTCGTGGGGTGGAGGTCTTCATCCCTCAGCCTTCGCTTCTCTCGGCCTCCTTGTCCTGATGCTCTCTCTCTGTCTCCCATTGCAGTTGGTTTGTTCACTTGCTTCGTCCACAGAGTGGACATCTAATGACCGGCATCTCCTGAGTTACGTGCCTCAGATCCCCACAGTTCAGGTTCCTGGCCCTGTTGGGTCACTGTCCACTGTGGTCCCATCATCTGCAGCTGCGGGCGGGGGGACAGGGGCTGGGGTGGTGGCAGGCGGGGGCAGGGGGGTGTGGGCATGGAGAGTCGGGGGAGGAGGTTGTGGGGATAGCAGGCATGGGGAGGGGCAGGGCATGTGGCTGAGCAGCCTCCTGCTGGGACGCTCCTGTCACCGGAGCTGCCAGCACAAGGGCATGAGATGAGATGTCCACTCTCCCATCGCCAAAGTACAGCCACCTTGAGAGGGCACCACAGGGATGACTCCATGAGCCACCCCCCCAGCCCCCAGGTAATTAGACGTTTTGGATACAGCAACAGGTAATGCCAGCAGCAATCAGAGAGAAAACACAGATTCCCCCACCATCATGACGCTCAGTGAGAACCAAGATAAATCAATAAAATGGAGGGGGGAGTATATTACAACTGAGTTATGAAGATACCTCAGTTATTGAGAAATGCAAGTATGAATATGAGGTTGTTTAATTTCAATGTGAAAATGTCACAAAATGAGGGATGTCAAAAATGAATCAGTGAGAAGACTCTTTTCTTTTTCCTCTCCAATGTAGGTCACGTTGTGTTCATTTTTTTTTTAACTTTTTATTTTACATTGGAGTATAGTTGATTAACAATGTTATGTTAGTTTCCCGTGTACAGTAAAGTGGCTCAGTTATACATATACACGTATCTATCCTTTTTCAAATTCTTTCCCCATTTAGGTTATTAGATAACACTGAGCAGAGTTCCCTGTGCTATACAGTAGGTCCTTGTTGGTTATCCATTTTAAATGTAGCCGTGTGTATGTGGATTCTTATGTAGCTGTGACCCAGGGCTTTGGGGTGCACATCCAGGCTCTACCACCAGCTGCTTCACAACCTGACAGGTTGCTCAGCTTCTTGTTCCTGGTTCCTCTTTCGTAAGAGGGGTGTCCTGCCTGTGTCCTGGGGCTCTGGGGGTTCTGGGTGAGATCAGACAGGCCAAGTCCTGGCACAGCTGTTGATAGCCAGCAGCTCAGTATGCAGAGCTTGCCAGGCATGTTGTGTGAAAAATGAATGAAGTTTTTTTTTTTTTTTTTTAAACCCACCTCCTTTTTCCTTTGTCATCGTTTCTTTCTCTTCCCGGGCTGCTCTGGGACTCACACTGACACAGCCATTTGCTATGCGTCGCCCAGCCCTTTGAGGTCACTCTAACCTCAAGTAAATTCTGCGTTTCTAGCCGGCTCTCCCTGTGATACCCAGGAGTATCTTGATGGAAAGCAATCTGATAGTCTCAAATCATTGCTTTTTTGTGTTTAGTCATGTGTCTATATTGCATTACTTTAATTAGGCAGCAAAAGATTCTGTCCAGTGCTCTCCCAGGCCTGTTTGGTGGGGGCGTCAGCAGTTGCTGGAAACATTTGTCATATTTATTGCCTGAGCTCTGTGCCTCGTAAGGGATGCTCTTAGGAGCTGCCTTCTCTCCTTGTCTCTTGCTGAGTCCCGGGAATATATCCATAAAAGGCTGACTCTGGCTCTCCAACGAGGTGATTCCATTTATTCATTTCAGGCACTAATCATTTTTAGCACTTTATCTCTTACTCTTTGATCCAGATGTATTAGTAATGAGTGAAAATATTTATCAATGTGGAGAGTGGTTTTATCAGCTTTCCTCCCCACGCTGTGCCAGTGGGGAACCCAGACACCATTCTGCTCAGGCTGCCTGGCACAATAATGATTTTCTGGGTGAGTCACACGCCAGCAGGGAAGTACGATTGTCTGAGTTTAGGTAGGAGATGTACAGCAATGGATGGCCTTCTCTTGAAAAAAAGATGATACTGTGTTCAAGAAAAGGTGTTAATTGCTCTCTTGTTATTATTCAGTTGCTGAGTCATACCAACTCTTGGCCACTCCTTGGACTGCAGCACGCCAGGCTTTCTTGTCTTTCACCATCTCCTGGAGTTTGCTCAAACTCATGACCATTGAGTCGGTGATGCCATCCAACCATCTCATCCTCTGTCATCCCCTTCTCCTCCTGCCTTCATTCTTTCCCAGCATCAGAGTCTTTCTCAGTGAGTCCGCTCTTTGCATCAGGTGGCCAAAGTATTGGAGCTTCATCTTCCTCATCAGTCGTTCCTGTGAATATTCAGGTGTGATTCCCTTTAGGACTGATGGGCCTCTGTCAGCACAGTGATATCTCTGCTTTTTAATATGCTGTCTAGGTTTGTCATAGCTTTTCTTCTAAGGAAGTTGCTCTCCAATTATGACTGATTTGCCTTAAGCATGACAAGGTTTTCCTCAAGCTTTGGACTTGCAGAATTAGTAGAATCTAGAGCTTGGGGGTCATTCACCTGGAACGACAGGTACAGTTGCTGTATTTCTGTTATTTCTATATTTCTGTGTTTCTGTTAACTGTTTTTCTGTATTTCTGTTAACTGTTTCGCTTTTGCTGCTCCTATTGAAAGTATTATTCATGTGAGTTGTCCAATATTTCCTTTTTGTTTCTTGCCCAGCTCAGTTTGGTAAAATGCACAGGCTAGTTTCAGTGTATGCCATGCATTTAGGCACTAGGAGTGCCAGAATGAGTAAGACACGGTTCCTGCCTGTGGGTGGCCGATGGCAGGTGGCAACGATGCCGCAGAGCTGGGGCATCAACAGAGTGTGTGGAGTGCTGGCTCCTCACCTGCCTGTGCCAGAGATGTTGATCAGCTTGAGTTTTGTGTTAAAGTGAAGAATGACCAGATGCCAAGAGACAGTGCATCCGAGGCATGGAAAGTGTTAGCAGAGGCTCAGGGGTCTTAGACTGCAAAGGCAAAAGAGGAAGTCAGAGAGAGGAGTCGGGAGGGGAGAGTCAGTTCTGGTTCTGGGAACCTTCTGTGCCCCAGCCCTGGAACCTCCGCTTTGACCCATTGTTGGAGTTGTTGGGGAGCACGACAGGAAGGGCTGTGGGCGTTTCTGTGTTAGATCAGAATGGAGGATGGGGCTTCAGGATGGATGTATGTACAGTGGAGGTGGGGAGAGGGTGGGTGATGGATGGGGGGGTTACCTGAAGGCAAGGAAACTGGTTCAGAAGGCTTTTACCACTGCCCAGAAAACAAATGATTGGGGTCTAAAACCAGTGTGGAGGCTTTAGAAACAAAGGGAAATAGATAGAAACATATTAGGAGTTGAAATCAGGTGCTAAAAAAATGAGGTGAGTGAAGCTGGGGTCATGGTGATGTTGAGGCAGGCTGCCAGGTCTCTAACTTGGGTGATGAGGTGAGTGATCCCCTAGGAAGGTCGGAAGTGGAACCCGTTTGATGGGTGAGACAGTGAGTCTGGATTAGAACAAGTGTGAGTAGAAGATAGGATTTAATATCAAAGGTTTACAAAAGAAGGAGAACGGGAGTGTGGCTAGGGCACTTGGACTTCAGCGTGTAAAGGGTGGAGATGGGAGACAGTGTCTCCAGCATGCGGAGAGTGAACAGAGAGGCACAGAGGGGCAGGAGGGGCGTGGAGTCAGGTGCAGAGGGCTCCCTAAGCACGGCCCATCGCAGAGCCACGTGCAGCAGAATCTGTGAAAAATAAGGGCTGGAACCTGCCTGTGGCTTGGTTGGCTGGCATCGTTGGTCGCTGATCAGCTTGGTGAGACAGGTTTTGGGGTGAGCTGGTGCCATCTTCCAGAGGGTGGGTTCAAGAGCGAGTAGGAAGGGAGTGTGGAGGCTGCAGAGGGGGACAGCTTTTTTAGCCAGCTTGTCACGAAAGGAGAGGCGGGCACATCCCCAGAAGGGGCCGGTGTTCCTATGGTGCCATGTGCAGTGACCGTGGTCCTTGTCCTGAGTAGAGCTCAGCGGCCATTAGGAGTTCTTGACGAGTGATGCTGCTGTAAGAAGTAGGTCACCTTTATATTTGGTTGCACATTGCTGTTTTTGCAAGTTGTTTTATTTTTCCTCATCGGGGGGTAAAAAATGTACCCTGCCTCATGCATCTGTCAGTTTAACACATGGGCTTGTTTATCACATTGCTGAATGTTTACAAATTTCTGAAATGTTAATCCTCTGTAAAGGCTGGTATTTCACATTTCTCTGTCGTTTTCTCTCTAGCACCCCCTCGAATCTGCCTTTTACACGCCTACCGGAATTGTTGCTTAGTTGCTCAGTTGGGTCTGACTCTTTGCGACCCCCGTGGACTATAGCCCACCAGGCTCCTCTGTCCATGGAATTTTCCCAGCAAGAATCCTGGAGTGGATTGCCGTTTCCTTCTCCAGGGGATCTGCCTAATCCAGGGATCAATCCTGCATTTCCTGTGTCTCCTCCATGAGCAGGCAGATTCTTTACCACTGAGCCACCTGGGAAGCTCCCTGCCAGAGCTGGGAATTCCCAAACACATATCTTTTCTCTGGCTGAAGGGCATCCTGCAGCTCCTCTTGGCTCTCGGGCTGGGGTCCCGGCTCCTAGGGAGACCCTGAAGCCCCTGGCGCCAGACCCCCGATTCTCCCCCGGCCGAGGCCGAGGCTGCTGCCTTGTGCTTCCCTGCCGGTCCCCGCTGAGGTCCTGGGCCCCCCACACCCCGATGGCCCGGGGTGTCCCAGGGCCTTCATTCCCGCCCCAGGCACACGCAGTGGCTGTAGCCTGGCCCTTCACCTCCTTCTCCTTCTCTTCAGGGAAGCAGTTCGAGTGCACGGTGTGCGACTACACGGCCGCCCAGAAGCCGCAGCTGCTGCGTCACATGGAGCAGCACGCCTCCTTCAAGGTAAGGGCGCCGGCGGCGGGGCGGGCCTCCAGGGCGGAGCGCGCCGCTTCTCAGACGGGGGGAGCCTCCTTCCCCTCCCCTGCCGGCTGAGCCAGTGTGCGCGGGGCCGTCACAGGGCTGCAGACCCACTCCCGTGCAAGGGCAGCACTTCTCTGCACTTGGGGAACCAAGTCCAGGAAGAGTGTTACGGGGATGCACACTGGAGGAAAGGCTTACTCTTGCTGCAGTAGGAGGCACAGAACAGGCTTTTGGACTCGGTGGGATTAGGAGAGGGTGGCATGATTTGAGAGAATAGCGTTGAAACTTATATATTACCATATGTAAAGTAGGTGGCCAGTGCGAGTTTGATGCATGACACAGGGCGTCCAGAGCCAGCGCTCTGTGACAGCCTGGAGGGACCATCACAATATTGGAATTATCCTCCATTTAAAATGAATAAATAGATTTAAAAATGTGTGTATCTTAGAAAAACCTGGCATGACTTAGAGCAAAGAGTATCTTTTTAAGGACAAGTGGGTGCACTGTCAGATCCTGGATTGCCCCGACGTGGCAGGTGTGATGATGCTGGGCTGGCAGGCGCCGGTGAGAGAGCTGGAGACAGGCTCACATGCCTGGCACGGCACCAGCCTGCAACAGGGGCTCTGGAGACCCTGGCTCTCCTGAGCTCTGCTTATTCTCTTAGTACCTCCAGTTGATGTTTCTTCCATGTAGGTGGTAATTCCCCTGGACCATGGCTTATGGTGGTTACTGGCAGCAAGAGCTCTGGTCCCGTGAATTTGTTTCATAAAAAGTACTGCTCAGCACTTGGCAAGTTGACCCTTAAAATCAGTGCTGCTATTGCTGGCATGCACATGTGGAGACGGGAACACGATGCTGTGAGATGTTTGTTGAAATCACGTCCACCACTGGGTCCCGGTAGAACGTGAAAGGGACTGTGAACGGCCACACTTGGAGGTTGCATTTATTGAGCATCTCCTGTGTGCCCGCATCGTGCCAGGAACTTCACCCACCTCGCTCTGATTCCACACAGTAGACGTCATTGCCCAGATTTGACATCTGAACAGCCTGCATCTCAGACAAGTGACCCCCATGCGTCTTGACTTGACGCCCAGATCCACAGACTTCAGTCGCTGTTAGAATCTCAGCCAGCCTGTGTCATCACCCCTTCCGAGGTGACACTCCCTGTCAACAAGCTCATCTGATGCTCAGAACAGCCTTGCGGTGAACTCACAGGAAGCCCATGATCCCTCCTCTTGTTGTTAAGAAGCCAGATGGCTTGGGGTGGGATGAGGGCTCTCTGGTGGTTTAACTGTCCAGGAGGTGAGAGAGCCGGAACTGGGGCTTGGCCTCGGGGTCCCAGGCCTGGGTGTCCCTCACCAGATCTCAGCCCTTCGCTGTTGGCAGAGAGGGGCCAGTTGGGGCATCTGAGGCTGCCATGCCTGTCGATTCTGTAGCCGCTTTAACGTCTGTACTGAACATGGGTTTCTTAGGTGGGATCCACGTGTCACCCAGCGGGAGTGCGAAACGTCTCAATTGGGATGTTCTGTGTTTGCGTACATTGTATGTAGTGAAAGTTCAGGGCTTTATGTCCATTCCGCAGCTCTTAGGCGTGTTTCTTTGAGGAGGGACTCTGGATTCCCTAGACTGGTGCAGTGACAGGACTGGAGGATGCACGCCAGGGGGACTTTGACTTCACAGATGAGAGACGTAGACCCGGGGAGGCTGATTTCTGTCCTTGCTGTTCCAGGGTCGGAGCTAGACTTCTAATCTGTTCTTGGTCTCAGTGTGGAGCATCTTCCCTTCCTAACCAGACGTAGCTGAAAGGTTCTCTGCCCTGAAATCCTTGTGGATTTGTTCCTCAGTTTTACATCTCTAGTTTGTGTGCAGAAGAAGTGCATTTGGGGATGGTTTAATTGAGGTATGTGTGGTCTCCATCCACAGCTGCACTGGGGGGCTTTGGGAGCCCCACTAAGCTGGACCCCAAGTCTTGGCCAGTTTCCTGTGGGCTCCCTGTGGATGTAGGTGTAACCCCCGGCTGAGTGGTGCCCCTGCTGGCGATGAGCTTGTCTTGAGTGAGAACCAGTGAGTCAGTCCTGGGCTCCTCCCTTCCTTCAGGTCTTGGTGCTCTTCTTGTAAACACGTGTGTAAGTCATGCTTCTCAATTGCCTGGGGCCAGCGAGGCAAAATGAAGCTGACGCCTGCCAGCTGCCCTCATCCCAACAGTAATTGTCCTTTTCCTTTCCTCTCGGTCCATTAGTTTTCCATTACGTTGTTACAAATTACCTCCACCTTCGTAACTTAAACAGCACAAGTTCATTGTCTTAGGGTCTCCGTGGTTCAGAATTCCAGCATGGGCCCCTTTGTCTGTCTGCAAAGCCAGTGGCCATCCTCATCCTTCTCCTCCTCTGATTCTCTTCTGCCCCCTCTCTTCCAGCTCGTTTGGACCCTAGTGACTACAGTGCATGCACTTAGAAATCCCAGGACAGTATTATCTTAAAGCCAGAGGATCAGCAACCTTAGTTCTACCTGGAGTCTTAATTCCTTTTTGCCTTATGCATAAGGTTCCAGAGATTAGGACATGGTCATCTTTGTGCTTAGTCACTCAGTCGTGTCCGACTCTTTGGGACCCCATGGACCATAGCTTGCCAGGCTCCTCTGTCCATGACATTCTTCAGGCAAGCAGACTGGAGTGGGTAGCCATTCCCTTCTCCAGAGGATCTTCCCAACCCAGGGATGGAAGCTTGCAAGCAGTCATCTTCAGGGAGGGTGTTATTCTGCCCCTGAATTCCCCTCCTCTTTTTCCTTCCTCTCACATCTACTCTGTGATAGAAAATTTCCATCCATGCCAATAAACATAGCATGCATCTCCTGCTTTCCCTTTTCCTACCCTCAGTAAGCATGATGAAGAAGTCAAGCCTCAGTGTTTTCCCATCCCAAGATGAGACTTCCAGTCTTGGGGCAGCATTGCTCATCTGTTGCAGTGCGCTTGCTAGAGGAAACAAGTTTGCCTGGAAACAGTTTGCTTCTCTAGACCTGGATGTGTGATTTTCAATATATAATTTGTATCAGGAAACATGGTAATAAGGGCAGACTCCTGTATCACCTTTTAAAATTATATAACTTATGTATTTTTTAAGAATGAAATTAAAATGTGTTCACTAAATAAGATTTGGAAAATGCTTTCTGATCCTTTTCCCTGGAGGAATCTTTGGTGATATTTTTAGACATGATTGAGGTCACACCGTAAATGAGTACTTTATTTTTTTGATGGGGATTAGCATGTCGGCTTTATCAGTGATAAAGCTCTATTGGAGAATGTGGCTTAGACAAGTGGCCAGATGGTTTGCTAAGAATACCCCACTCCTAAGTTTGAGTAATCTCAACAGCTAAAGGCTAGACTGGGGCACCTACACGCTTTAGGCATTGTACATATTGCCTTGCCTTTTTAATTAAAAAACTTTTTTTTTTAATTTTTGGCTGTGTTGGTTCTTCGTGAGCTTTCTCTAGTTGTGGTATGCGAGCTTCTCATTGGGGTAGCTTCTCCTGTTGTGGAGACAGGCTCTGTATCTCAGGCTGCGTAGTTGTGGCACGTGGGCTTAGTTGCCCTGCAGGATATGGAATCTTAATGGAGCATCAGGGATCGAACTCGTGTTCCCTTTATTGGCAGGTAGATTCCTAACTACTGTACCACCAGTCCAGTACTGCCTTTTTTTAAAAAATATTGTCATTTCATAGCCTTTTCTCATTACATGAAAATTCATTTATTAACTACTTTTAATGGCTGCATAAGGATGAGACTCATAGTTTTAATTAACCATTCCCCTCATAACTGCACAGTTTGGTCATTCCCAGTTCTTGCTGTTGTAAGTAGCCCTGTAGTGGTCATCATCCCCAAAGCATTTCCAGTTCAGTTCAATCACTCAGTTGTGTCCAACTCTTTGTGACCCTATGGACTACGGCACACCAGGCCTCCCTGTCCATCACCAACTCCCGGAGTTTACTCAAACTCATGTCCATTGAGTTGGTGATGCCATCCAACCATCTCATCCTCTCTCATCCCCTTCTCCTCCTGCCTTCAGTCTTTCCCAGCATCAGGGTCTTTTCCAGTGAGTCAGTTCTTCACATCTGGTGGCTAAAATATTGGAGTTTCAGCTTCAGCAACAATCCTTCCAATGAATATTCAGGGCTGATTTCCTTTAGGATGGACTGGTTGGATCTCCTTGCTGTCCAAGGGACTCTCAAGAGTCTTCTCCAACACCACAGTTCAAAAGCATCAATTCTTCGGCACTCAGCTTTCTTTATAGTCCGACTCTCACAACTGTACATGACTACTGGAAAAACCATAGCCTTGACTAGATGGACCTTTGTTGGCAAAGTAATGTCTCTGCTTTTCCATGTCACCCTAAATTCCATGGACTGTGAAACACCGGGCAAAGCCTGCCAGACCACTGAGGATTCACAAAGAGTGAAGGTGTTGTATATGCTTCTTGAAGCTGTAAATAAAGTGCATTCCCTAGGGTGGAGCTGACACCTAACCTTAAAGAGATGCCAGGGAAGTGCTCGGATGAGAGGAACCAGTGCTGAGCGGGGAGTCTCTGAACAGACACAGGCTTGTTCTCGCGTCCCGGAAGCTCTGTGCTTCTTACACGTAAACAAGCCACACACTGTGCTGGAGGCAGCGTGATCAACAGGCAGACTCACTTGTGGAGTTTTCTCCGTTAGGCTCAGATGAACCCGTGACTCTGCTGATAGAAATGTCCTCAGTCGTAGGGCTGGTGGATACCATGCCAGTCCCCCTGCACTTTAATAGTAAAGAGTAACTTTATTTAATTTAAAAACATTTTAAAATAATTTTAGTCTGATCATAGTTTCAACTTGTGTTTGCAAATCACTCATTCTAAGTATTTTCTGGGTGTTAGGTTTTCCTTGTATGTACTTTTAAGACGGTGCTATTTTACTTTTGTTGTTGTTTATGGCCTTGGAGTTAGGCAGACGAGGGTCAAAATATGGATGCTTACTAACTAGGTTACCTTCTGGGATTCTGATCCTTCGCCTTTTTGGGGCATTGTCTCCTTGTTTGGAAATTGCAAACGAACAATGATACCGTTATTTCAAGGGCTGCTTTAAGAAGGAGGGGTTGATTAGAGGGAGCAGATTAGAGGGAAAGTGCCCCCAGAGCTTGGGGCAGACTCGGACCATTAGCCCTGCGCAGGCCAGCCTGAGGGAGGAGGTGCTGGGAGGACCTCAGACTTGCTGTCTTAGTAACAAGATTGGGGGTGGAGCAGCTCTGGCCTCGGGCACCTTTCCCATCAGACTAGCTCTCTTTCAGTAAGCCTGGAGGCCAGCCCAGCATCCTCGACTCCACTGCAGTCTGTGTGCTTCTGACGCAGGCACTCCACAAGTCCAAGCTGCCAGCCACTGTGCTGGGTTTCGAACTGTGAGGTAAAGGTCCTGTCTGGGTGTGCATACGAAGAGCACTCCTGTGCATGGCATAGAGCTGATCTTGTTAGTGCCCGTGTGTGTGTGTCTGCATGCCTGTGCACAGCCCCTCTGACACTCACTGCTCTTTGATGGCAGTACTCAGTCCGTTTGCATTTAATGTAAGTTTTGACGCGCCTCAGCGGGCAGTTAACGTTGATGTTCTCCGTCATGTCGGTTCTTCGACCCTCTTGTCTTCTCTTCTGGCTTCTTTCGGGTGAATTAGGTGTTTTCCAGATTTCCATTTTGTCTCGTCTGTTGACTTTTTCCTCTGAAAGTAGAAATTTTCTTTTTCAGGTACACTTTTTAGGACAGATGGAGAATTACAGAAAAATTGTCACAGTAATATGGAGAGTTTCCATATCCCACATACCCCGTTTCTCCTGTTATTAGCATCTGACGTTTATATAGCACATTTGCTGCATGAGCTGCATGTCACTATTAGCTAAAGTCCATATTTTATTCAGATTTCCCTACATTCTACCTGATGTCCTTTTTCTGTTCCAGGAGCCTATTAGGATGCTGTATTGCGTTCAGTCACGATGTCTAGGCTGCTTTTGGACGGGACAGTGTCTCAGACTTTCCCCCAGTTTTTTGATGGCCTTGGCAGTTTTGAGGAGTACTAGTGAATAGTGCTCAGTCGTGTCTGACTCTTTGCGACCCCATGGACTATGCAGTCCATGGAATTCTCCAGGCCAGAATATTGGGATGGGTAGCCTTTCCCTTCTCCAGGGGTTCTTCCCAACTCAGAGATCGAACCCAGGTCTCCTGCATTGCAGGCAGATTCTTTACCACCTGAGCCACAAGGGAAGCCCAAGAATACTGGAGTGGGTAGCCTATCCCTTCTCCAACAGATCTTCCCGATGCAGGAATCAAACTGGGGTCTCCTGCATGGCAGGTGGATTCTTTACTGGTTGAGCTACAGGGAAGCCTTTGGAGTACTGATGAGGTATTTTACAGCATATTCCTCAGCTAGGATTTGTTTACTTTTTAGATTTACCTTTTTTTAAAATTTAGTTTTTGTTGTTTTTTTCTGTTTTAGTCACTACTGTAGACATTACACCCTGCATATTCTAACACATTCTACACTATGTATTCTAAAACTAACTAGCTGCAGATATGCTTTTCATAAACAATGGAAAAACTATGAATCATAATTCATATTACTCCCCTCCTACCCTTTGGGTTCTTATTGTCACATATATCATTTCCCTTTGTGTTCTAAACTCCTCAATGTAGTGGTATTTTTTTCTTTAAAGAGCATTTAAAAATACCTATGAAAAATAATCTTAAAATTTCTTTTTCATTTACTTGCTTAGCCTTTCTGGTGTTCTTTATCTTTTCCTGCAAGCCTAGCTTCCATGTGATAAATTCTCCTTCAATTTGGAGAACTTCTTTTAGCATTTGTTATATGCTGGTTTGCTGGAGTTTAATTATTTTAGCTTGTGTCTGTTTGGAAATTCTTTGTCTTCATTTCTAGAGGACTGTGTTGATGACTGTAGATTTCTAGGGGGACATCACTCTAAAGGTATCGTTGCATTACATTTTGTCTTTTATTATTTTTGAGCCTTATCATTTCCTCTTATATATAATGGCTTTTCCCCACTCTGACTTAAATATTTAAGATTTTTTTTCCTCTTTGTTCTTTCAATGTATTAACGTCATTAACCTTAGGTGTGGTTTCCTGGTGTTTACTTTCCTGATGTTTTAAATCTGTTGGTTGATATCATGTGTGAGGTTTTGGCCGTTCTCAGCCGTGATCTCTTTGAATAGTGCTTCTGCCTCATTTGTCTTCTCTTTTTCCCTGTAGGACTGTAATACCTCCTGTATTGAACTGTTTGATATCTCACAGCATTCAGATGATTTCTTTCTTTCTCTCTCTAATTCTTCTTTCTCTTTGTGCTTCAGTTTATGCGATTTGTATTAATCTTTAAGTTTGCTTATTCTTTCTCTGATATGTCAGTTCTGCTGTTTAGATGTTCAAATGAATTATTTATTTCCGGGTTTCTTTGATTTATAGCATTTACATTTCATTCTTTTTCCTCTGCTAAACGTACATATCATTTGTTCACACATGTTTTCCATTAGAGTCTTGAACATTTTTATCATCTTTATTTAAATATTTCTGTCTAGTAATTTCAATATCTGAGCAATCTGTGCCTCAGTTTCTATTGACTTTTTTCCCTGAATTGAGTTACATTTTCTTCTTTGCACATCTCATAATATTTACTTGGATGCTTGATGTTACATGTGGAAGAACAGTAGAGCCTGATCCCCGTTGCAGTGGGGACCGCACAGAGGATAGCAGGCCTGATGCTGTCCTTTCGAAGGTGTGATTGCGAGCATGGCCCTTGGTTGGTGTGTGGTTGCTGGGATGGTCCTGTGTCTCTGTGGCTTTCTGCTCCCTGGGCAGCTCTTTCCCATCCCTGCCCAGCCTCAGGAGAGCATGCAATGTACCAGCTGAAGGCTCCATGCTTTGATGAGGGTGGTGGTGGGCTTCCTCTCTCCTGTCCCGTGTCAGCCCAGGAGTCCTTGCTGCCTTTTCTGTGCACCCAATGTGTGCCAGGGCAGGCGGTGTTGGGGTGAAGCCAGGCCCATGTCTGATACCAGGCTCGTGGGTCTGGGGAGAATCATCTTTGTGTAAAAAGCAAGTGCATTATCTGCTGCGAGACAGTTATGCGCTAAGCTCTGTGGGAACCCCAAAGAGCAGCTAACTATTCCAATTCTGTCATTTTTTTAGAAGCTATGTTGTAATTGAGTTAATAAGGTATTATGTTATCATATAAAATCTATAGCTGTTGAAACCTATAGCAACCGAAAAGTTATGGTTGACCGATGTTCACAAATCAAAGGGAATTCGTGTAATCCCCTTGTTGTATTTCTGACAATGAACTTGGTCCCAGAGGTGTTCATTCACAATGTGTCCATGGGAAGCTGAGTCAAGTATACTATATAGCAGATGCCAGACAGCTGAGCTCATGGAATGGGTAAGGGGCTTAGATGCTGAACTGCACAGAGGGGCTATTTGGACAAAGTCAGCCAGGATGTGGTTGTGTAACTAAATCACTCCCAGCTTCCAGTCTAAACTTAGTAAACAAGGAAGTGTAAGTACAGAAATCTCAAAGAAGCAGAGTGTTGAGAACCACACATTCGTAAACAATTCAAGTTAATCCTCAGTCTGAGATCCTCAGTATCCCCCAGCATGCTGAGTCACCTGGTATTGCTTGTAGCAAGCATCATGGCTTTATTTCTGCTACGACATCTGTTACCCAGGAGGTGGTTTCGTGCTTCCACCAGAAACTTCGGCCACAGGGAAGTGGTGGCCCAGTGGCTAACACTCTGAGCTCCCAATGCAGGTGGCCTGGGTTCGGTCCCTGGTCGGGAAACTAGATTCCGCACACTGCAACTAAGGCGTGGTGCGCCAAATAAATAAATGCAAAAAAAAAAAAGCTTTCACCACAGTGTTGACTGTTCAAGTATCTTGTGTCAGAAACAAAAGACAGATGGACTGATCCCTTTTATAATAGCCATCTACTGGGCATTACAACAGGTGTGTCATTATTTACCTTATTTTGCCTTCAAAGATGCTATGATGTAGGTATTAATCTTCCCGTTTTACAGATGAGGAAACAGGCCCAGAGCCCCGTTAAGTAATATACTCAGAAATAACAGTTGGTGAGTAGTGGAGCTGGGATGTTGAGCTGTATCTTCGTAGACAAAGCTACCCTCGTCCCCCACCCTCCACTTTCTTTACTCTCAAGCCAAGTGGAGGGACATTTTGACCCCCTTGACCTCTTTACCCCTCACTGCTTTGACTGTGTAAGCCTGCAGTTGGATGTGTATCCATCAAAACTCCAACAAAATCTTTATGTAAAATGCTGACTGAGTGTAAACTTAGCAGCCCTAGCATTTCCCAAGTTCAGTGGAAATTACTGAACCATGGTACAAAGAGAGTAAGAAGTCAAGTGGAGGATTGTTGTTAGTAGTGTTTATTTTGCTTTTTAGTTCTTAATTTCCACGAAAGTGAAGAATCTGAGATTGTTTCCCTTTTTTCCTTTAAGTGTGTGTGTGTGTGTGTGGAGGAGGAAGGGTCATGGTGGGGAGCAGAGGGTCAGAGGGGGCCAATTATTTATTTTGAACTGAAACATCTCTGCTCAAAACCTGTTGCACTATCTTCAGCTTCCTCGTATTTTAGATTTTTTAAAACACTTTGGGGGGGATAAAAAAGGGAAATTGGATTGTTTTATGTTAAATTAAAATCCTGTCTGTCTAACAGTATGCAGTACATTCTCGGGAAATATTGCATTTTGTCAGCATAAGTGATTACCAAAAAAATCAATAATTGGAGAACGCTGAAGAGTCTTCTCAGCTCTTTCATGGAAAGCAATTAGTATGGATTGATTTACTGTTATTTATCGTGATGAGATAATTGCCTCAATGTAAAGCCATTTTGGAGCTTGTGGTACCCCATGGCTTTAAAACATTTATTCTTTTAAATTGTTTAATTTGTCTCAGGGCAGATTTTACAGCAGAGGTGGCTTTGTGCTTGGTGAATTGTGTGAAAACCTGGCTTTTTTCTTTCTGGATCCTTGGTCCCAGGCTTGGTTTTGTTTCCCTGTTGTGGTTGGCCCAGGAATGAAGTCCCAGCCTTGTGCTCTCAGGTTTACAGTCCTCAAAAGACAAGCCCCCCGGCCACCCCCCTCCCCCGAAAAAAAATCACAGTTCTCTTCTCTTCTGCATAGATGGGCAGCTTTGACTGAGGGCTCAGGCTGCAGAGCATGGTGTGGCTGGTGGGACAAGGAGAAGGGGGTGGTGCTCTCATTCACATCGGCAGCATCCCTTCAAAGGCTTTGGCACAAACCTCTTTTTTTTTTTTTTTAATGAAAAAACTTTTTTGGCTACACCATGTAGCATATGGGATCTAGTTCCCCCACCAGGGATTGAACCCTCCTGCAGTAGAAGCACAGAGTCTTAACCACTGCTGTGCATGCGTGCCAAGTTGCTTCAGTCATGTCTAACTCTTTGCAGCGCTATAGACTGTGTCCCACCAGGCTGCAGTCCTCTGTCCATGGCATTCTCCAGGCAAGAATAATGGAGTGGGTTGCTGTGCCCTCCTCCGGGGATCTTCCCGACCCAAGGATCGAACCCACATCTCTTATGTCTCCTGCATTGGCAGGCGGGTTCTTTACCACTAGTGCCACCCGGGAAGCCCAACCTCTGGACTGTCGGAATTTCTGGCACGAAACTCTTTAAGGGTTGACCGTCAGGAACGTGAGTCCATGGATGTCCGCTTGTCCCCAGCCCTCCTTGGGATGCAGGTCCTTTCCTTTCTGGAGTGTATCTCTTTGCCTCTGCCTCTATGTCCCTTTTTTCCTTGTCTGTCCCCTGTGGCTGTCTGTGCATCCTTAGGCTCTTTGTGTGTGTGTTGGGTTGGGGGTTAGTGTACCAGTCCCTGCGCTTGGTTCTGCAGCTGTGTAGTTCACATCTGTCTCTGAACTCAGGCTGAGGAGGAGGCAAGAGAGCCAGGACTCTGGATACAAATACTCTCTAGGAATGTCCCTTCTCAGCATCACCACATGCACGTTTTTCTTTCTGGGTGGCTCACTCCCCAGACTGTGCAGACATACTCTTTGGCGATTGACCTGGCCAGTGTGTGTTTCTCTTGCTACAGGGTGAGGGGCCTGTACGTGGCTCTGCTGAAAGGGAGCAGGCTGTGAGGACGTGCTCTGAAAATTTGTGAAGTGTTACAGTCTCCTAGCTCAGGACCTCATCTTGAACATCTGCCAAAGGCCAGGCTGTTAATTTTTTCCATGATGTCTGATGGTACCTATGGAGGAGCTGGAAGGCTTTGAGCAAATACTGAAAATGTATTTGCTCCACTCATGACGAAGGTTGGGAGCTGGAACGAGCATAACGGAGGGTTATGAGCATTCATTCAGTGCCTGAGGCTGGGAACGGAGGACAAAGGGTCAATACACCCGGCCTTGAGGCGTTCGAAGACTTCCTTTTGACCACCTGTTTCTTGGAGCAAGGACTGTTGTTTCATGATAAGACTCCCTTTAGAGTTTCTCCAAGGCTATGTTATGTCTTGGGCGGTGAGAACTGTATTTTATGCTTAAATGCTTTGATGTTTATCAAGAAAGGCTACGTGCAAGTCTGCTTTATGCTCTGTTCCCTGAGACCATGAAACTGCGCAGCTGATAATACACTTTGTCAGTCCACTAGAGGCTGTCCCTGAGTGTTCCTTTCAGAGCGCAGTTCTCCGAGCCTTCCAGTGCCTGGCAGGTGGCGTGGTTCCTTGTTCACGTTAGGATGTCTCGTCTATGAGGCACTTTGTTCTAGTTTTTGTTCTAGACTCAGCATGGAGGCAACACTTAATTATCATCTGTAGAGTGAGCAAATGAGTAAACGAATCGATTCTATAGAACTGCAGTGACAAAGGCTAATCACGGAAGCCATCGAGGTGGAGGCGGGCTTCCGGGCTCCTAGCAAGGCTTGTAGCCACAAGGGCATGGAGTTCAGCAGCTCGTCCTTGCTGGGCCCTGCCTGTTCTTCACCCTGCCCTCAGTTCCCTGCGTGGCCTTGAACCCTCAGTACTTCCTTCCCTCGTAGCAGTGAGGGGCAGTGAGGTGAAAGTGAGAAAAAGCGCATGTAACCAAGCATGCTCCCAAGGTCCCGGGGTCTCTAGATTCACCCAGCACTGTTGACCCCTGGCTGTGAGCCAGACATGGCATGAGTCAGGAGGCCCCACGTGGCCCGGCAGGAGCTGTTCTCAGCAAAGTGCAGATTTAATGTCTAGAAGCTTGGTGTTTTTTCACGGCAGACACAGTAAGCCCCGCTTCATCGTTGTGTTTCTTTCAGGAGGTGTCTCAGTGGAGATTCCTGTCAAAGGGAATGTGTGCAATCTTTTTCTGGTGCGTTCCTTGGAAACCGGTGGAAATGTAGGCATGGGGGACTTCGGTGTGGCAATGTTGCCTACCATCTGACCTGCAGTTTTGGAGGTGGCGGGGAGCTCCATGGGCCATGCAGATGGGGTGCTGTGCAGTGAAAGGTCCCCATGGTGGTGCGGGGATAGCGAAGCTGGGGAAGCAAAATGAGCAGTTTGTTTTACCAGAACTTTCCAGGCTGGGAGATACTCCTATGAAAACAGCACTATCTTTCTGGTTCTGTAACTGAAAACAGAAAGTCATTTGCAAAACTGAAAATACATCATAATAGGGAAAGCTGCAGAAATCACCTGTTTAATCCATGCCCCGGTTGAGATTGTTGCTAACGTGGGGCTTGTCTGCACGGGCCTTGCGGTCCGCGCACGAGTGGCTGAGAGCCCCCAGCCCAGCCCAGCTTCATGCTCCTCAGCCTGACTTGGTGCTAGCTTGCATTTTAGAAAATTGGTGTCCCCCTCAGACATTCATGAAAGAAAAATCTCATCTTCCTGCCGGGTTTCTTTGCTGCAGATTTACGGCCGTAAATCTTAGAGGTGTCCTACAGTCCAAGCCCCAGGGCAGCACTCGCATAATCCAGGACATCTCTCCACCGTGTAGGTTGAGTCAGGTTTGGTGATGCTACTGTGATAGTTCATATTTCCTCCGGACCTGTCACCAGGTCTTTTAGAGAGAGCTCCCAACTGCAGTCTTCTTTTTGAACGTTTTCAGACATGCCGAAGGGCGGATATCTAAGAACCTCGGTCTAGTGTCAGCATAATTTCCATGACAGTGGTGAAAGAAAATAAAGGTAAAAATTGCTTTATATGTCAGGGTATAAATGCCATTGCTGCTGTGCTGTTATTAATATTAATAATGCCGCTCACTGGGTGCTATGCCATTCAAGGCATTTTATCTAAGTTACGTGTAATCATCAAGACCCTTGTGAAGAGAGTTTTTTTGGTCATATATCATCCCATTTGATCACCCATTTCATTTTACTTCTGTTGTTGTGAGATAGAATGTGCACCCAGAATGTCAGATGTACACACGAGCATGTGGGGGGGATGAATAATTGTGATGTGAACACTCATGTCCCACTGCCCGGAGATGGACCGTTGCCTGTCCTCAGACCTCCTTCATGGGCCCACCCCCTTCTCTACCCGAGGTGTGACCGTTAACCTGAAAATTACTTTCTGGTTTTCTTAGTGGTTCTACCGTTGGCGTATACATCCCTACGCAGACTAATTTAGCAACACTGTATGCTTTTGAACTTTATATTATCCATATATCTCGGTCTGGATATGGATCTATTTATGGATTTGCATATATATGGATTTATATATATATAAGGGCTTCCCTGGTGGCTCAGACGGCAAAGAATACACCTGCAATGCAGGACACCAGGGTTCGATCCCTGGGTTGAGAGGATCCCCTGGAGGAAGGCACAGCAACTCACGCCAGTATTCTTGCCTGGAGAAGCCATGGACAGAGGAGCTGGGTGGGCTACAGTCCATGGGGTCGCAGAGTGGGACACGACTAAGTGAGCACACACACACACACATGTGAACCTACATCTAGATCTATATCTAGATATATGGATCTATATATGGAATTTATTTTAATTCTTTGTTATGAACTGGGCTTTTTTACCAAATGGTATGCTGGTGAGACTGCATGTCATCCTCCTCCATCCATTTTTTTCTTTTTAAACTGATGGTTCTGTCATTTTTTTTCTTCTTTTAAACATTATTTATTTATTTGGCTGCACTGGGGTCTTAGCTGTGGCATGCAGTATCTGACCAGGAATCACACCCAGGCTTCCTGCATTGGGGGCTCGGCGCTTAGCCACTAGACCACCAGGAAAGTCCCGGTCCATACTCCCCAGTGTGAAATAGCCTGTGCTGCGCAGCCCTCGCAGGAATGTTCATCCGCTCAGTTCATCCCCTCAGTTGTAGGGGGACGGTGGGGCTCTTTCTATTGTGTCATTGTCACCAGCTCAGCTGCTGTGCGCTGTCTGTGCACGTGTCCTCGTGTGCCCATCCACGAGAACCTCCAGAGTGGACGTCCCTGGCAAGCACTTGGTAGGGCCGTGGGCACATCTTCAGCTTTACAAGGCGAAGCCCAACCACTTTCCACAGTGGTTGTGCCAGTTTATGCCAGCAGTAGGGGTGCCCGGCCTGGATTCTCTGCTGCTCCATGTCGGGGCGGGGACAGGGGAACGTGCAGGATGGCCAGCCTGCTGGGCCTGCACTGGCCTCTCCGTGTGGCTTTATTTTCATTTTCATAATGGTTAATGGAATTGGGCCCTTTTCCATAAATTTTTCTGGCCATTTAGATTTATTTCTCTTTCCTTTTTTCTTTTTTTTAATACTGCTCAAATATTTCCCCATTTTTTTCTATTGAGTGGTTTTTCTTTCTTGTTTGTTTTCAGGAATCCTTCATGTATCTGGGGTGGGGATCACTTTTTGGGTTACGTGTTATAAATACAGTCTCTCATGCTGTGGGTACCCTATCCCCTCACCACCACCACCCCTCCATATAATGTCTCTTAAAGTTGTTACATTTAATGTCATTTTAAGAAACATTTCATCCAGGGTTTTAATTTTAGTTGTGGTTTTTCTATTCCACTCTCTCATTTTAGGCCTCTAGATCTCATTTTCACCATGGCAGCAGCTGGATGTGTGGTTCCTTGCCTCCAGTCTTGTTCCTTTCAAATAATCCGCCCTCCATTCATTCCCAGAGTGAAAACTCTGAAGTTGGCACGTCACCCCCTGCCTGATACCCACCGGGAACCCCATCCTGAGTCAGTTTCCTAACGCAGCGCATCCCCCTGTGACCTGGCCGCCTTCCACCCTCTTCCCAGCCCCACCCACCCCCGCCTCATCGCAGCCCTCCGGGAACGGCTTGTATTCCTCCCCCTTACCTTGGCAGTCCCTGTTTGTCCAAGTTGACAGTTAGAAGTGGGCTGCCTTATGTCCAGGAAATGCACGCAAACCAAACCATGCCCCTCCCAGGGAAGATAGGTGGGAAGTCAGATCATCTCTTCTTTGCTGGCTGGACCATGGGCCCAAAATCCAGTGCAGACAAATGATAGGGCTGGGAGATTGTGAAGCTTTGGGCACATTCCCTAACCCTTTTGCATTTCAGTATTTTTTATCTGTGAAATGGGAATAGCAGTTGTGCCTACTACAGGAGGTTGTTGTGAGATTTGCAGGAATTAATCCATGCAAGACTTAGAACTCTCTGGCATATGGTAGCTATAAGTAAAGGCGAGCTAAAATAGTCATAAATTATGTTAGGTCACGCTACTTCACAAATGCACTGTAACACCATGTTGTAGGCATGGTGGCAGCTTCCTGCCTTGTTTTTGATCCACTTTCTTTTTTGCCGTTTAGTCTCACATGCACTACAGGGCTGCAGCCTGCATATATTTTCCTCATAACTCTTAGCTGGATGCTGGCCCGAAAGCTCTCAATAAATAACTTTCCTTTGAGATGTAGCGTCATTTGCTATCTGCAAGTATCTGACTTAGGAAACAAGTGTTGTGATTTAGTTTGCCTAGATAGCATTTAATCTTTGCAGTTGATATTTAAGTCCAAAAACTCGTGTGCATTCAGGGAATCAGAAGTCTCTCATTTGTCACCATGTCCCCATGTGAGAACAAGGTCTGACTCATAGCAGGATGTCAGTAAATACAATATATGCTTCATAAATGGAATCCCAAGAGGTGCCCTGTTCATGATGCAGTCAGACCCTATGCCTGGCAGTGGCTATGGGGCATTACCCAGGCTCCACTTTGCCTCTGTCTCCTGCCCTGCAGTGACTACCCCAGCAGAAGTCCTTGCTGAAATGTGGCAACATCCCACAAGTTCAAGCTTGTTCTGCGTGAAAAGCCCAGATGCTGCTCACCCATATCATTTAGGGAGAGAGGATCCCAAGAAGATGTTAGGTAGTGATTAAATTCCTGTAAAAGGTGATGACGGTACCAGAGAATGGAATAGATGGAAAGGTTTGTCCTTCTAAACCCTGGAGCCATTCGGTAGTACAGGGGGCCAGGGGGCTGACCTCAGTGCCTGTAACAAAGGCTGAGATCACAGACATCAGAGATGAAAGAAGGCTGTCTCATCATGCAGGGAGGTTTGGTCACAACCAGTCTTTGAAAGTGTCCCTTCTGGCTTTAAGAATTGAAGATTTTTGTAGAAATCAGTAGCTCAGAAACTTGACTTCTGTTTTGGACTCACCTGTCCATTTTTTGACCTATCTACTCAAACGATTTGGGAGTTCTTTTCATTAGCATTTCCACCAAGGAGCAGGCGTGGGGAAATACATGGAGTTGAAACTCTAATGAGGCAGTTTATCTGCTTTGCTCTAAGAAGGATGGAATTGACTCTTGAGCCTGAAGTTAGGTTCGTAGGACCATTTCTCATTTTAATTGCCCCTTCCTGCCTCTGTGGCCACTGACCACCCAGCACTGGGAGGAAAGCATTTTTTGGTTGTTCTTTTTGATTTCTGTGCAAATGCTAATGTTCCAAAACTAATTTCATAGAACTCGCTTATATGGAGATAGGCAAGTACGTCAGAATTAATGGTAAGGAGAGCTACTTGAATAGCATTCACTTGAAAAAAAAAAAAGATAGATTCCTGTGTTGGATTTTTTGTGATTTTCTTCTTGAACAAAAAATATAAACTCTGGGGTGAACAACAGAGAAAGATATGAAAGTAGCCTCGTTTAGCAGAGTCAACTCCTGCTCTGGGGACTTCTGGCCGGTCACTTGGGGGGTTCCCTGCAGAGGCAGGACTCAGCCACCCCAGGTTTGTGTCTTTTTCTGGAGCATTTCCCGAGGGATGGTCTGCTCCTTGCAGGCCTTCCAGGAAGTGGGTGCTCCAAGGATAGGGGAGTCGTAGAGGAGGAGTGGGGTGTGTGTGGGGGGGACCCTCTTCCTTCCTGTGGAGGCTGATGGCGCAGGGGCTGGCCTGGCCCTAACCCCCCTCCTTGTGCCCCCAGCCTTTCCGCTGCGCCCACTGCCATTACTCATGCAACATCTCGGGCTCCCTGAAGCGGCACTACAACCGGAAGCACCCCAATGAGGAGTACAGCAACGTGGGCACCGGGGAGCTGGCAGCCGACGCACTCATCCAGCAAGGTAGGCAAGCAGCTGCACCCTTGTGCCTGGCCAGGCCCCCCCGGGGCAGCTCTGTGACCTCCCTCAGCACGACCCCCACATGCCTGGTCGTCACTGTTTGCTTCCTCCTCCCTGTGACTGTCAGTGTTACTTGCAGCCAGGACCATATTACAGCAACTTTAATGGAAACCTTAGGGCTTCCCCGGTGGCTCAGACGGTAAAGAATCTGCCTACATTGTGGGAGACCTGGTTTCAGTCCCTGGGTCAGGAAGATCCCCTGGAGAAGGGAATGGCAACCCACTCTAATATTCTTGGCCTGGAGAATTCCATGGACATTGCATGGACACGCTGAGCAACTAATGCTTTCACTTTTGATGGAAATCTTAAACAAAAAAAGTGATCACTTACCCACACATTTTACCACCCTTCCCATAAAGTTCATTTATTGGTATAGTCATCCCTCGGTCGGCAGGGGATCGATTCCAGGACCCTCATGGATACCGCCGTCTGAGGATGCTCAAGTCACTTGTGTAAAATGGCAGAGAACAGTTGGTGTCTGCATTTTCAGCCCCACATAGGATGTGGAACTTAGAGGTTCGAAGGGTCAACAGTACGGCCTTCTGTCCTTAATCCATGCACACATTTTGAACAAATGAATGTTCGTGGCTAACTTTCTTCACTTAACGTTGATTAACACACACAGTTTGTTTTCCTTTGCTACACTGTCTTCCTGCTTTAACTTCTAAGGGATTTTTGCAATATAGCATGAAATGGGAGCACCCCACTTTATTTATTTTAAATATTTATTTACTTTGCCTTTTTGGCTGCATTGCATCTTAGTTGCAGCGTACAGGCTCAGTAGTTGGGCACACGGGCTTAGCTGCCCCAAGTCATGTGTGATCTTAGTTTCCCCGATCAGGGATGAAACCCCTGTCCCCTGCATTGGAAGGTAGATTCTTAACCACCAGACCACTAGGAAAGTCCCACTCTACTATATTTAACCATACTCCTGTTGTTGAACATTGTAGGGTTTCTGGATTTTTCTTTTATTGCCATTATGAATAGCACTATATTAAGCACATTTATGGGTGGGGTTCTTTATCCAAAAATATTTGAGTGTTCAAATTACATATTCCTCCTGAAAAGAAGAATGAATGAAAACTCTAATATCTTTGAAAAGATTTGGGGTTTTTCAATACATGGTCGCATTTCCATTTGCGAGGGTTTAGCTCACACGCTGTTGCTGCATAGAAACGCTGTTGTATTTACTTCTGTGCTCCGGTAATTCAGCTGAAAAGTGATTGCAGAGTGTGGTGTGTCAGTGGTTGCTCTTCCCTGGATCCTGTGACTCTCTGAAGCTGAAGACCATTTTAGAAACCTGTCCCCTACCCCCCACCCCATCCCTGGTGCGTGAACCACCACGAATGGCGTCCTAATGTAAAACAAATGAACTGACTGTGTCCTTCAGCACTTCCGGTGACAGGGCTGACACGCGGAAGTAGACGAGCAGCAGAAAATTCTCGGGTAATTTTAAGTCATCCATCTGGGATAATGGGAGCGTGTGCCTCGTGTTGGTATTGAAGGCAGTTTCTAGGAGTTGGAGGGCAGGCCAGTGCGTTGCCATTCGGGCAAGTTACCCACCCTCCACCGGCGGCCCTGAACCTCACCTGGAGCTCACAGCTGCCATCACACAGGATTCCAGGAGGATGAAACGAGAACACTTGAGTGTCTGGCACTCAGTACATTTGCATGCCTTTCTTTTGTATTTTTTTTTTCTGAAACTATGCTAAGGCTTCTAGAGCTGGTGTATCATTTTTGAGGACCCCGCTGTCCAGGAATCACAGAAGAGAGGGTGGATTGCCTTCAGTTCAGTTGTCACTCAGTCATGTCCGACTCTTTTTGATGCCATGGACTGCAGCACGCCAGGCTTCTCTGTCCATCACCAACTCCCAGAGCTTACTCAAACTCGTGTGCATCAAGTTGGTGATGCCATCCAACCATCTCATCCTCTGTCCTCCCCTTCTCCTGGGTTGCCTTCGAGTCACAGTAAATAATTGGAGTACAGGGCTAGTGATTCATTTCAACATCCTTCACACTCTTAGGCTGGACTGGCGGGAAATAGACATTTACTTGGTCATTGGGACAGGTGTGGGGATCTGATTGATGCCTCTGTCATAGTTCCCTGCTTCCAGACTTTCATCGCTACCTTGCACAAAATGTGCTGAGGTCAAGTTGCTTCATGCCCTACATTTTCTTCATGCCCTAAGTTAACTTTCTAACTTGCTCTATAATCAGTTGGCATTCCCTGACAGGGTCTGGGTTTTCTAATTTTGAAGGGCTATTTTTGGCCTTCATGTGTTTGTTTATTTATTTTTGCTATGCCCCCATCAAGAGACTCGCCTGGAAGGAAGCAACGGAATGTGTTTTGGCTCATAGGAGACACCGTGCCTCTGTGTCTTGGCAGGAGAACTGTCTCTGAAATCTGAGAGTTGGTTGAGGATTAGTGCAGCTCAGAGCCCGCAAGACCACACAGCTCTCGCTGACCTTGCATCTGAGGGAGAGAAGGAGAGAGGAAGAAGATGGGGCTGAATGAAAAGGATCATAATGCTGAGTTGTTTGGGATCACTTACTGGGACTTTTCTCATTTTCTTTTGATTAATTTCATGTAATTCTCCCCATCCTTGTTTGGTTTTATTTTCCTCTTCTACCAACCCCTCAAAAATTATCTTCCTGGGACTTCATAATTTCTTGTTTTGAGATAGAGGAATAGGTCTTAAAATGGCATAATAAAAAACCACATATATACCTATGACCAATTCATATTGATGTATGGAAGAAACATATTGTAAAGTAATTATCCTCTGAATAAATGAATTAAAAAGTATTTCCAAAAATACAAAAACTTAAAGGAAAAAATCATAAACGTAGTTTTCTGAAAATGATGTTGCGGTCACCTGAAACCAAGTGCAGGGACTTGTCCGTCCGCTGTGTTGAAACAGTGACACACGGGAGCCATCGATGGCTGAGAAGGATGGTTCTGCCCCAGGCTCAGGGGTTTGGGGAGGGGGTCCGAGCACTTTTGTAGAGGAGGCGGGAAGAGGACCTAAAAGGCTGAGGTTTCCGCTCCGGGCAGGTTTCTCAGGGAAGGGACTGTGGTGTTTTCCCTGCAGTTTGAGTCCTTTTCCGTGAACCCTGGGGTGGAGGCTGCTGGGGTGTCTGCCCGTTGTGTTCTGGAAATGGTCACCAGCTGGCTTTCCCGGGGCAGGGGACGGGGTGCTGATATGTAGCATTTTCCAGTTTCTGTGCTGTGAATATTTCCACCGGGCCCAATTTCAAGCTTCCCATGTGACATCGCTGAGTTGGGCAGGGATGTGCCTAGCCAGCTACTGAGCTGGTTCCCTCTGGCTCCAGCACACGTCTGGTCCTAGGGGCGCAGGCCGCGTGCCAGCCGTGTGCCACCCGCATGCCAGCCATGTGCCAGCCGGGCCTCAGCCGGAGGCACTTGGACTCCAGTGCTTTTCTGGCAGTTAGACTTGTACTGAATGCTATGTAAATGCTTTATCCCCTGCTTGTGTTTTATCTATTTCTGATGTTTTGAAAGCAGATCAATCTCTTGTTTATTCCTCTCTGTCAGTCACTTGTTCATTAATATGGATTTGAGGCGTTTTCCCACAAAATATACATTTTCTTGTTGTATCGCTTCAGTTGGCCTGCCCCTTTCCTCCTCTTAAAAAGCCTGATGAAGCCAGCTCAGGAGCTGGTTCACTAAAACCAGAGGTTGTGAGAGGCATCAGATGCTCGGTGCTCAGCGTCACAAATTCTCAGCTCGTTGCCGGAGCTCACGGCCTGCTAACGATGGGCTGGTCCTTTTCTGGGAACCTCACAGCCCTCCTTCAAGTCACCCCAGGATATTGGCACAAGTCTAGGGTCGGGTGCACAGCCCTGTAGCCTGTTGTGATCCCTGTGGTCCCTGGACCAGTTACTCAGCTTCTCCGAGCATCAGTTTCCAAAGATGAGATCTTATTCTCGAAAATCCCAGACCGTGCCTGACGTGTCACAAGTGCCTGATAAATGGCTCACATTCCCTATTGTGTTTATTCCATTGCCTTCTTCACAGTGTCTCTTAAGCTCATCGTGTTCCCCACGCTGTGCGAGGCACTGGGATGTGGTGGCATTTGTTGTCATTCTGGATTGGGGATGAAGCCTGGGCAGCTCTTCCGTGTTCTGACCTTCTAACAGAAAGTATGTGCTCCTTCAACAAGCCCCACGTTGAAGGGGAGAAGTTCACTGCTTCTCCCAGGTGGTGAACATTATCTCAGGTCCCTCATTTTAAGGAGTCATTGAGCAGGGGGTAGATAAAGGAGATAAGACAAGATATGAGGAAGAGGGCCAGAGAAGGCTTAGTTTGTGGCATCTGCTGAAATCTTTGTGTTGTTTTGAACAGTTATATTAAGAATGTAAACATGTATATCCATACCTTTGATGTACATTTCATGTCTTAGTTTTTTCACACCAGATTCAAGGAAAATAGTGTAGAAAAAAATACAGAAACTGTCAGGCAACCCAGGGATCGAACCCAGGTCTCCTGCATTCAGGCAGATTCTTTACCAGCTGAGCCACAAGGGAAGCCCAAGGATACTGGTGTGGGTAGCCTATCCCTTCTCCAGAGGATCTTCCCAACCCAGGAATCAAACTGGAATCTCCTGCATTACAGGTGGATTCTTTACCAACTGAGCTATCAGGGAAGTCTTTCCATACCAGATTCGGGGAAAATTGTATAGAGAAAAATCCAGAACCTGTCAGCCAACCTAGAGTCCTTTATTTGAATTTTGAACATTTTTATTTTAAAATCGTTTTTATTAGGGCTCAGATCCCATACATTAGTGGAAGATGCTTCCAGTGATGAGATGCTGTGCTGTTGGCTGTTATTTTCCATGTTAGCTTATCTCTCATGAGGTTGGCATCATCTTTCCCAGTTCAAAATAAGGAAGTACAGAGAGGAGAAAGGACTGGACCCCAGCTACACAGTGAGCAGGTGATCAGGCCAGACCCGGGTCGTGATTCAGAATCTGGCTTCTCACCATGGATGGGCTGCGTCCCCTGACGTGAGTCTCAACTGTGCACTTGTTGAGGAGGAAAGAAGGAAGAGGAAGAGGAGGAGGTGTGGTCCTGTTGGGGACTGGTTTGCATTTGCTGGTGGTCGCACGAGGTCTCACGAGGACATGTTGGAAGGTTACGCGTGCAGGAGCTGTCTGCTTTTTCCTGCTTCTTTGCCTCCAGGTCTGACTGCTAACCTGACCAAGACTGACTCTGGGGCCTCTCTCTCTCTTTCCAGCCCGTCCCCTGTTGTCCAGAGGATCTCAGATCACCAAGATTTTGAGAAGTGGGTGGGAGGACCAGAAGGGATGAGGGAGACCTTGATTAAGCTCTGACTTCGCCTGACTCAGGGTCAAAGGCACTTTGTTCTACCTCTGCAGTATTTCCCGAAGTCCGATTTCGTGTTTCACATGTTAATAAAATAAAAGTTCTCTGTGTCCACTTTCCGTTGGTAATTAAGCTGCCTTTGGTCCAGTTACCCTTGAGCATCTATATTAGTTTCTTATTGCTGCTGATACAAATGACCACATGGTTGGTGGTGGTTTAAAACAGCACAGATTTATTATTTTGCCATTCTGAAGTAAGGAGCCCAAGCTGGTCTCACTGGCTCAAGTCAGCTTTGCTGACAAGTCTGTATTCCTTCTGGAGTCTCAAGACCAGGATGTTTTCTCTTTCCAGCTTCTGGAGGCTGTCTGCAGTCCTTGGCTCTGCCCCCTCCTCCATCTTTGTTAGGTGACGGCACTGGGGTCTGCTGTCCTGCCCACTCTTAGAAGGATCCTTGTGATAACATTAGGCCTGTCCAGATGGTGCAGGGATAATAGCCCCATCTCCAGCCCCTCACCTGATCCCTTCTGCCACCTGAGGTTTTATGTTCACACGTTCCAGGGTGGAGGACGTGAATATCTCTGGGGAGCCTGTTATTCTGCGGACCCCACACTGTCTTTTTTTTTTTTTTTTCCCTGCTTTTCATTTTGTACTGGGGTATAGCTGATTAACAATGCTGTGGTAGTTTCAGGTGAACAGCGAAGGGACTCGGCCATACATATATGTGTATCTATTCTCTCCTAAACTCCCCTCCCATCCAGGCTGCCACATGACATTGAGCAGAGAGTTCCCTGTGTTATATACTAGGTCCCTGTTGGTTATCCATTTTAAATACAGCAGTGTGTCCACGACCATCCCAGACTCCCTAACGGTCCCTTCCCCTTGGCAACCGTAAGTTTGTTTTCTAAGTCTGTGAGTCTGTTTCTGTTTTGTAAGTTCATTTGCCTCATTTCCTTTTAGATTCCACATATAAGGGATGTCACAAGATATTTCTCCTTCTCTGACTTAATACACCGCCTTTTATAAGGATATAAGCTTTAGCATTTTTGCCTTCATAGGAAAAAAAAAAAACAACCAAGACCCAAGAATTCAAGGAAGTGGTTCTGAGTCACGTGAGCCAAGTGACAAATACAGATCTCCTGACTGTCCAACCGAGCATCCATGCCATTCTGGGAGTTATATTATTGAAAGTGAAATTGAATTTTCAATAACGTCAGCCACTGCAAAGAAGTGAAAATAGTTTACTTGAAATTCCTCTGGAGTAGATTGAATTCCAAAAAGAACAAAAGATGCTATGATGGAGTTTCCAAATTGCTCCTGAAATTCTGTCCTTTGGCTTGGTTCGTCTTTCCTTATGAGGAAGATTGCAACTTGCGGGGAGGGGGATTGTGGTTTTTATGGGGTACACTTAATATCAGGGCTGCAAGGAAACTCACTAGGTCTCCCCGTGACCTTTGCCTAGTGTTGCCTAAGCATTTAATGAATTGAAATGGAAATTAATTTTTCTCGGCTTTGATGTCAGTTACCTGGCACAGTTACACCTTCCATCTAGATTACATATTTCCATTTGTTGTTCTTTAATTAAAGCCACCGTGATAAAGGTGGGAGTTTTAATTAGTGTGGGGGCATTCTCATATTAATTTTAATTTAAGCATAATATCAGGATGTTTTTTCTCCCTAAATTAGTTTCCATTAAAGAATAGCCCAGAAGGAATCCTTAATTTCATTTTAAAGCCTAAATTTAACCTTCGGTAATTTGTTTGTGCTCATTGCCACAGATTAAGTCTTTTATAGAAGCAACGTCAGCTTAACCCAAAGACAAGGTAGTGGTTCTCATGCCTTGGAGGGTTTTAAAAGATGATTGTAAGAAAATGCATCATTTTAGATGATGAACAAGCAATAACAAAGAAGATTAAGAACTAAGTTTAATTATCCTCCAGGCAAGAAAGAAGAAGCTCATTTGATTTTGCCTAAAAAAGTGCAGTGTGTTTGAGTTTCGGAAAAACCCCTGTCTGAGCTGCCTTTTTTGTAGAATGTCCTAGAAGTTCAGGATTTGGTAACTGTTGCCAGTCTCTGTGGGCTTCCCAGGTGATACTAGTGGTAAAGAACCCGCCTGCCAAGGCAGAAGACAAAAGAGACACAGGTTTGTTTTGACCCCTGGGTCAGGAAGATCCCCTGGAGGAGGACATGGCAATCTTCTTGCATGGAGACGCCCATGGACCAAGGAGCCTGGCAGGCTGTGGTCCATGGAGTCGCAAAGAGTTGGACACGGCGGAAGCGACTGAGCACTCTCCCAATGCACCGTCTGCGCTGACTCTGGCCGCCGTCTCTGCTGCACCTGCCGCGCTCCTCTGCTCTCGCCCAGCATGGAAAGGCCGAGGCGCAAGGGACTGTGCCCTCAGCCACCTGCCTTAGCTTCTGTTCCTGCTAATTCCTGTTCTGGCTGTGAAGGGAAGCCGGTGGAGGGGCTTACACCTATGAGAGATGTGATTTCAGCGGAGGGTTTAAGACCAGCTGTTGTGCCAGGTGGAGAGCAGACCCACTGTGGCCGTGGGAGACCAGTTAGAGGCCTTCTGTTCCCATCTCACCGCCCCGGCCCCTCGGGTGCAGGCTTGATGCTGCTAGCACTTGGCCCGACTCTAGCCTGCTCAATGTCCGGTAGATTAGAGGCCTGATGCCGGGCTTCTTTGGTGGCTCTGATGATAAAGAACCCATGTGCCAACGCAGGAAATGCGGGTTCGATCCCTGGGTTGGGAAGATCCCCTGGAGGAGGAAATGGCAACCCACTCCAGTATTTTTGCCTGGAGAATCCCATGGACAGAGGGGCCTGATCGGCTACAGTCCATGGGGTGTGAAGAGTTGGATGCACCTGAGCACAACACACAGCGCTGCTGGGACTACAGCTGGCCTCCCAGGGCACTAGTCTGCTTCTGAAAGCACGTCCTGTTCAGTCACTTCCCTGTACTAACACTTAGGTTAAACTGACACAGCATTCATTGTAAACTAACTGTGCTTCAGATGAACAAATAAACAAATGATTTTTGTCCAGCTGCAAATTTAGTTACTGCTTCTGATAAAATCTTAGCTAGTCTTTGTATGTGGAGAAGGAAATGGCAAGCCACTCCAGCGTTCTTGCCTGGAGAATCCCAGGGATGGGGGAGCTTGGTGGGCTGCCGTCTATGGTGTCGCACAGAGTCAGACACAACTGGAGCAACTTAGCAGCAGCAGCAGCAGCAGCAGCAGTCTTTGTATGACTCTCAGTTTTTTTTAAATTCTAGAGTTTTATATTCTCTTAATTAAAACATTCAGGTACTTCCTGGAACATGTGTCAAATTTAATCAGTTAAATAAATAGTGACATTTCAGGATGTGACCAGCTTTTTCATTTGTCCTTTACGGGGATATTCAAGTGGGGATTTATATCCCTGGCTTCACTTCTCACATGAAGGAGACTGAGCATCTGGCCCTCTGTCTTAGTGTTTTGGGACAAAAGAGATTGAGAAAAGCAACCATTGTCCTTCAGTTATTTTTCGCTTTCTAAATTATATGTTATTTTCCAAATAAAAATGTGAAAAAATTATTTAAGCCACTTTATCCACTTGGCCAAAGGAATATTACTCATCTTGACTCTGTCACCTAAAATATTAAATGTGTATTAGATTCTCTGCAAATTCTGATTCAATAAATAAAAAGAAATGCATTCAGTTTTAAAATCTCTGCCTGGAAAAACATATCGAACTGCTGCTATTCTGTTTACTGGTAAAGTAAGCTTGGATTGAAAGTAAATACTGGAGACAAATGCATGTCTTAGGTTTGAGGCATTTGGACGGAAGGCTGTGAGCGCTTTCTTACCTGTGTCTGTGCTTCCAGGCGGTTTGAAGTGTCCAGTGTGCAGCTTCGTCTATGGCACCAAGTGGGAGTTCAACAGGCACCTGAAGAACAAGCATGGCCTGAAGTTGGTGGAGAGCGAAGGAGACCCCAAGTGGGAGGTACTTTTGAAAGCTTGGTCTTGATCGTGACTTTCCTCAGCACAGACGACAAACCAGGCAAGCCCGGTGCCGTTCCTTAGAGCAATGGGTTTTCTGGTGGGAAACTTGGACATCTTTCCGAACCCCCTCTTCCATCTGATGGGGGTATACTGGATGAGGTCTGGGCCATGCGTGTGGCTTCTTATGCTGAGTTGTGTTGCAACTGGTTTGTGAATGAATCTCTGCATTGGACTCATTGATACCTTTACTTCTGTTATCTTGAATCCAGAGTTTCAGAAACCGCATCTGAAAGAAAAATGCTTGACAGTATATATTGCTGGTCCCCGCCCAGAGAACAGAGAAGGGCCCCACTTGCTGATTTTAGGTCCTCTTCTCCCTCAACTGAAGGCAGGTGCTCCTACCTGTCACCTTTGTTTTCCAATCAGATGTTGGAACCAGTTTCCTGGCTGAATTCTATAAAAGCCAGTAGCTGTATTTTGTAAGCCAGTAGCTATTTCTCTTTTCAAGTACCAGGGGTCACTGCCAAATTGCAGTTTACCTGAGACAGAGTTTCTCAAGCTCAGTGCTGCTGAGATTATGATCTGGACAGTTCTTTGTTGTAGAGGGCTACTCTCCACATTTTAGAATGTTTAGTAGCAGCGTTGACCTCTGCCCACGAGGATCCACTAGCGCAGCCAGTTAAGAAAACCAGACAGAAAGTGCAGACACTGCCAGGTTCCCCAGGAGTCCAAATGATCCAGGTCCTTCTCAGCTGAGGACCACTTCCTGAGAAGTTTCCGTCATACCGCGGTATCCAGTGGGTTTACTCCAGTTAAGAGTAAGGACTCAGAAACAAATCCAATGACAATGTGGGGGTTATTCCAGAAAGCAAGGGAAGGGTTGTCCAGTGGGAGGGAATGTGTTAATCTGTTAACATAACCCATCATAGTATCAGAACTAGGGAGAAAACTGAAATGATCATCTTCATAGATGGAGAAAAGGCATTTGACAAAATTCTGCATCCACTGATTAAAAACAGTCAATAAAGCAGAATTTGATGCATACATCTTTAAGACGAAAAACAAAATATATATGTTTCAGATCAATAGCCAACATCTTAAGTTTCTTATTAGATTTGGGAACAAGAGGAGGATGCCCTAGGGGCTCTGGTCTTTTAACAGCATGAGAGGCCTCAGCTGGCATGTTGGACAAGGCAGAGTAAATAGAGATGTAAGAATCAGAAAAGAAGGAAAAGTATCTCTGTAGATACAGGCTTATGTTTTTGAAAATCTAAGAATGAATGAAAATCTACTACACATGATAAACAGCAGATTAAAACATCAATATACAATAATCAATGGCTTTTATAGAGAGATAACCTAGAACAAAAGAACAGAGATTTAAATGTGAAAAAAGAGATATTTTACAAATACCAGAAGAAAACATAAGTGAGTCTATTTGTAAATTGAGAGTGTGGAGCACTTTCCTAACTATAACTCAAAATCCAGATTCAGTTAGGAAAATGATTGAAAAGAAATTAACCACATGAAAAACATTTTTTAAATCTTACGTAAAAGAACTCATAGAGGGGCAAATGACAAAAAAAAAACCCAAAAAACTATTTTCAGTCATATCATAGAAAAAAGGTGAGTATCTTAATGTTGTAAAAGGCTGCTTCTAGCAATACTGGTGAAAAAGATCAACAGCCCAAAATGCAAAAGATAAGAAATGTTCAAAGAAAGAGAAATGCAAATGACCTTGACTATCTGAAAACGTGATCAGCCTCACATGTGATAAGTGTAATTAAAACTAAACAGAGATAGAATCTCTTACCTCTTTGACTGGCAAGAATCCACAAGTTTGACATCATCTCTGCTGGAGAGGCTGAGTAAATAGGCATTCTTATACATTGCTGGTGGGAGTGTAAAACAGTGTGACCTTTACGAAGGGGAATCTAGCAATATCTACTGAAATTACATATGCGCTTCTTTTTCCATTAACTAAACAATCCCACCATTAGAAAACTGTCCCAAGGTTATACTGACAAAAATGAGGGAAGGTGTCTACACAAGGCTGTTTATTACAACTCTGTTAACATAGTATGTGAAGATAGAGTGTGTGTGTGTATATACACCAATAGATTGGTGCAGAAATAATTCCAGATATATGTGTGTACACGGTTAGTATACATGTGTGTAGACTTCCCTGGTGGCTCAGATGGTAAAGCTTCTGCCTATAATGTGGAAGACCTGGGTTCGATCCCTGGGTCAGGAAGATCCTCTGGAGAAGGAAATGGCAACCCACTCCAGTATTCTTGCCTAGAAAATCCCATGGACAGAGGAGCCTGGTGAGCTACAGTCCATAGGGTTGCAAAGAGTTGGACACAACTGAGTAACTAAACTTTAAACTTTATACATGCATGTATTCTTAGCTTTTTGTGCTCAGAGGGCCTAGAAACAGTGACCCTAACTGTCAGTGAGCGTACCTAGTCTCCAGGTCTTGGTTTCTAACAGGATTCTCCAAGAAGAGAAACCAGGGTCCCTTGGAAAAAGTGGTCGACTTCAGGTCAGAGGCAGAAATTACGGAAGATGATCCTGGAGCATTTTGTAGTGCTGGAAAGTAACACCAACGTGCTCCACAAAAGTAAAACAGCATGTGTCAAAATGACACAGGAGACAATCCAGAGAGTTCTGAGCCTTTCCCTTCTCCAGGGGTTCTTCCCAACCCCCAGGGATCGAACCCAGGTCTCCCGCATTGCAGGCAGATTCTCTACCAGCTGAGCCACTAGGGAAGCCCAAGAATACTGGAGTGGGTAGCCTATCTCTTCTCCAGCGGATCTTCCCGACCCAGGAATTGAACTGGGGTCTCCTGCATTGCAGGCAGTTTCTTTACTAGCTGAGCTACCAGGGAATCCCCTAGAGAGTTCCTAATGGCCCCAAACTGGAACAACTTGAGTAACAAAGTAAATCATGGTAGTATTGGACTAAAAAATCACTCAAAGCATAGAGTAAATATCTCTGCATCCATACTGATAAATGATTGAATAAATAGTAGAGAAGGACCAGTTCTTACCTGCAGAAGAATTTTGATTAATAGATCTAGAAAAAATGAGGGAAATAGAAAATTACCATTGGAACACCACAGTAATAATTACAGTAGCCAAGGTCCATTGGTGAATGCCAGAATTAGTCAACAGAAGTTTCGAGGAGAAATAGAGTGTTGATGTAACCTCAAAATATCTCCCCCTAAATAATTATGAATTATAAAGGGAAAAAGTAACATCACAGTTCAGACACCTGGCCGACACCACCTTAGCCACGCAACCGAGGTCAGAATTCTCGGTAGTAAGACAGTGACATCATGTACCCCCGATGTGACGTGATCAGAAGGGCTGTTGTCACACTGTTTGGATTCATGTGATGGTTTCTTGTGATGAGGTAGGGGCTGAGGATTGTTGGAAGATTATTGACGGCCCTTCTGATTTTATATAACAATAAAAACAAAATTGAACTTTAAAAAAGCAAGCCCTGAAAATTAAGAGTAGAATGAAATCAAGGATCTAAACTATATGTCAAAGCGATGGCAGAACCACATAGAGAAGAACTATTTTAAGAGATTTTAAGATAGAAATTGGATTGTTCCTCCCCAGTGGAATAGAACCTAAGGGTGAAAGGAACTGGCAAAAAAAAAATACTGTTCTTAGTTATTCCACCAGCAGCAGTTGATATGGTTACTCTAAGGCTGTTGTTAGTATTTGCAGAGTGGAGTGAAGCACATCAAATGTGTTTAAATCCATGAGTTTATAATAATCCTGGGAGAAAACTCCTTACCTGTGCAGAGTAATAGTGAATCGACTCTATTTTGATAAATAAAATTGTTACTTTGGTAAGGCTCAGAGTCGAACAATTATTCTACCTCATCTAAACAAACCGTAACTCAGAATAACCGAATGTTGGAGGAGAGAGATTTCTTTGTATAGAAGTATTCCAGCCAACAGGTGAAGATTTTCATGACTTCTGTTTTACAACCCTCCACTGGCATCATGGGTCTAGCGATGACCATAGTCTCCTGACAAGGCAGCAGAAACAGAGACACTCAGTCACGGAGTGTGTCCTGATGGAAGTACACAGTGTTACCGTGGAGTCCTCCTGCCGTAAAGGGAACTGATCACCTGATTAAACTTCCACGTCTGACTGTCAATGTACAGGAAATACAGCGGACGGGGGGCACACTCAGTGATTCCCTGGTGGTGCAGACAGCAGAATTCAGGCTGTTGGAAACTCTGACGGCAAGCAGCCGCTTTTCACAGTGAAACTATAAGCAGAGGAGAAAGAGTGGAAGGAGAGCCTATAGATGCAAGTCTTATGAGATTTTATCAGACGGTTCTAATATATGGATTCCAATAACTTAAGTACGACTTGGAGGATTAAGTTGTGAAAAAATGAACTGGGGAAATTAGAACACCGCTTAGGGATGTGAAGACAATTCAGGAATCACTGTTAAGTGTTCTGAGTGTGATGGTGGTGTTGTAGTTCTGGTTTGAAAGAGTTTTATTTTTTAGAGGTGCATTCTGAAATGTTTAAATTGATATGATGTCTGCATTTGCTTCAAAATCAAAGGGCAGTTGTGTGGAGCGTGGTGGGGGCATCGGCAAAAGAGGACTGGCCGTGAGGTGATGACTGCTGAAGTGGTGCTGTGAGCATGGGGGATCGCTTCTCCGTCTTGCATATGTTTGACATTTTCTGTAAGAAAATTTAAGGAATGTGGACTTGGACAGACTTCCTTGCAGTTTCCTGGCTCCTCCTGTAAACAGTTTGACCTTGAGCCATTGTTTGTTGAACCTGTGTGACTGCTGTGTTCTAATGTCTGTGGTGAGGCTCCTGCCACTCAACAGGTCAAAAGGATTGAGAGACAGGATGTATGAAATGCCAGGGTTACTGTCTAGTCCCCAGCAGGTCCGCGGTGCGGTAGCGATGGTGTCAGCAACATCACCATCGCGTGCCCATCTACAGAAATCCTCTGGTGCTTCGAGTCCATACTTGCAGGGCTTTGCTCTCTGTTAGCAAATAGACATGGAATGCCGGTTCCTGATGTAGACAGCATCTCTTCCGGCCCGCTGGTGCTTCTGTTCGTGCAGTCACGCCCCTCTCCTCTGAAGACCTGGCTTCTTACAGATCGCGACACCTTCAGCAGAGCTGTGACTCTACAAATACAGTTGACACAAAGTCACCCACTAGACTCCAGAAGTACGACAGTTGAGCAGCCAAGACGCTGGACAGGGGTGGTCCCCGAGTGATGATAGGCTGCCTGTCCTAGCAGTCACGCTGTCGCCAGACTCCCTGGAGTCCCCTATAAAGCACTGCCTTCCCACAGATGGTTATTACAGAGAGTATCCCAAAGCCGAGCCGTGCCACGCCCTTCCTGTTCATCACAGGCTGAGATCCCGTCCGCGTTGGCCACAGTGTTGCCTAATGGTACTTATAGGGAAGCATGCTTCTTTTTGTTCATTTATGCGTTCAATCAGATACTCATTGGGTGTCTACTAAATGTCAGGCTGGAAATGAACTAAATGAACTTGACCACTTGGCTGTAAAAGAATAATCACATTCTATTCTGAGCCTTTGTGAATAGCTGATAAGTGCTGACAGAGTGTGATAACTTTGGCTCCCATAATTTGTGTGTAAAATCTCCTTTTCGTTCTTCTTTATTGGTGACATTCATGCTTGCCTGCCTTCCAGTGCCAGGAAGAGGTGATTATGAATATCTGGTTCGTGTGAAATGTCCACCTCTCCTCTCCTTATCGGTGTGAGATTTCTGTAAATGTCCCTTTAGCTTCTCCTTCTCTCGTGGGGGTCCTGATTCTGCACAGGTGTATCTTCTCTGGTCAGTCGCATTTGTCGTACCCATCCTGTAAAAATAAAACGAGCCACAGGCTGCACGAGTAGCTGAGATCTTGCTGTGTGCCGGGACCCGTGCTCTAAGCTGGCCAGATGTGGTGGTGACTGGTCCTCTCCTCCCGTCCACCGCCACCACAGCTGTGCCTGCCTCTTGACCTCATGGCAGGAGGCCCTGGGCACGGGGGATCAGAGCAGTGTTGGTGGCAGTGGGTGGAGCAGAGCACACACGAGGGTCTCTCTGCGTGTCTCCTGTCTCATTGTGAACAACATCCTCTGTTCCCTGTGGCAAGAATGTGTCACCAGAGGCTTTCCTGCGAAGCTGGTTTTAAAGTCTCGGCACTTGCCACAGCGAAGTTTCCTCTTTGGGAGATGGGTTTTTATTGGAGCGCTGGTTTCTCAGGGGTGCCAAGCAAAGGAGCTGCTGCAGACGCATTGCTGGTGTGTGTTTGTTTTGTCTGAATCCATTATCCCAGGGCTTCTGGGGACCTTCTAGGGGTCTTCTAGGCAGTCACATCAATGATTCTGTGTTTTCATTTAGCCAGCAACAGAAACTCCCGAGGAGCCTTCCACCCAGTACCTGCACATCGCAGAAGCTGAAGAGGACGTTCAGGGTACACAGGCTGCCGTGGCCGCCCTCCAGGATCTGAGATACACCTCGGAGAGCGGTGAGAGCGCCCCCCGCCTCCCCGACACCTTAGAGCTGGTCTTTGACAGGCTGAGTGGATGAATGAACTTGTGAATGAGTGATGTCTGTCACTTGATCTCCTTCAGCTCCGTTGGGCCCTCAGGAGCTCTCTGGTTGTCAGGCTTGGAGGTAGAGATCTCTTGCAGAGTGTTCTAGAACAGAGCTGCAGGTGAGGTGGTGCCGCCAAACGGTGTTGCCGGATGTCCATGCGTATCATCACGTCTCTCCCTTCCAAGTGCTAACCAGGCCCAACCCTGCTAAGCTTCTGAGATCAGACGAGATTGGGCCCGTTCATGGCGGTATGGCTGTAGACTCATCATGTCTCTGAGCAGCGTTTGGGAAGACAGGTCTTACAGTTCTTACTTCACAAGAGGCAGGAGACTTCCTCCTTGTAAATGGTTAGCTGAGGCTCACCCACTTCTTGGGTGTTGGAGCTTGTCTTGGAATCTAGGTCTCCTAACTTCTTGTTGGAGCGCCATCCCTGCTCCAGGCTCCCTCAGAGTCATCTGTTCTGGGGGGCTTGTTCCAGGGTCTACAGGAGGCAGACAGGGGGCGTGGCTGAGACCGGAGGCCAGTCTGCTGGCCTTTCTAATGGCCCCTTATGGACCTGTGGGCCCAGGACTGTCTGCTGTCCAGTTCTTCTGAAAAGCCCCAAGTCAGGATCTTCATGTCAGATGTCATCACTGTCAAATGTTAGATCAATTTAAAAACAAACCACTGTGCCAGCCTAGTGGTAACTGGGGCGTTGGGCTGAGAACACTTTTTCTTAATGCTCTTTAAAGAACAGGAACAGAAGACAAGTTAATATAAGGTGCCGCAGCGCTCTGTGTATGGCGGGAGCAGAGGTCAGGCAGGTGGGATTAGAGGAAGCGCGTGGTGAAGTCAGATGGTGACAGGAGGTAGGAACTCACCATTTCACCGAGCTCTTAGTCCCTAAGCCCCAGGTGGTTAGAAGGATGCACAGAACGTCCTGTGGGCCTCTGTCTTTGGGGAAGATCTGAGGCCGGCGCTGTGCACACCGCCCGATGAGCTGTGGTGACCTGGGAGACACCCCACAGCCTGTGAGAGCAGCAGGCCCTGCGGATGGGGCGTCCGGGCCCCATCGTCAGCGTGGTTCCCAGAGCTGACGCTGTGTCTGCTCGTGTTTCCTCCCCTCATGAGCAGTGAGTTCAGCGAGTGCTCATGCCGGGCCGGGCCAGCCAGGATCCCCCACACGCACACACTCCCTCGCTCCCACGCTCCCTCTCTCCTTTGACAGGTTCTCTGTGTCTCCTCCTGGCTGTTAGGAAACGATGCAGCTCAGCAGCTGGGCCTCCGCTCTGGGTCCTGGCCTCCCTGCACTGCGTCTCTGGCCACCTCGGAGCTGTGCCCACACGGGCCAGACTCTGCACGTCTCAGCACGAACTGAGTCTGCTCCTCTGCCACCCAGCACTGTTCCTACCAACGGCATCTTCATCCTCAGGGTTCAGGCTGTGTTTCACCTCCCGGGAGCCCACCTGACTGTCCTGCAGAGCTCCCTAGTCGCCCCCCCGATATGAACTGACCAGGGGCTGGAGACAGTGGCTTACCGTCTGTCTCAGTCACCTGCGAGCCCCGGAAGGAGAAGCGGGCAGGCAGCATTAGGTTTGTCTGTGTTCCCACTGGGAACCGTGTTCCTGGCTGACACTTGGGGCTTGATAAATGGTCATTAACAAAGGAAATGGATGAAGAATTAAAATCTTACTTCCGTGCATTTTTTTAAGGGTCAATGTTTTGTTTAGTGTTTGGCTGTTTAGAATGGTTGGCTGCAAGGCACGCCCTCCCCACCTCCTCCAGGAGTGTGTGTATGTCTGTTTATGTGTGAGGTGTGTGCAGGGAATGCCAGGCCTGTGCATGGTGAGCAGGTGCCCACATCATTGCTTCAGTTGTATGCCACATCCTACCCTCCGTGTAGAACACAATGAATGCCCTTCTCTCATCTCTTAATGATTCATGTTGGAACGAGGCCTGCAGAAAGCTGTCCAGGAGGATGTAGACGTTGGAGGAGACTTCGTACTATTATGCTAACCTGGAGACCAGGCAATAATTTCCCTCCTGGTGAATTAACAATCAGGGTCAGAGTGGCATGTTCAGGAAAGTCGCAGATGGCCAAGCATATGGCGAAAGCAGGCAGGGTGCGCTCAGTAGCTGTCCTGCTGATGTCGATTCCAGGCTTCTGAGATGAGTAAAAGAGAACCCTGAGCTTCCGTTGGTTTAGAAGTCGAAAGACCACCAACTTGATGACTGGGACATCCTCGCGTGTCCTACCCGTCTCCTGTGTAACTTACCTGGCTCACACTCAGGGGCCGCCTCCCACCATGCTGGAGGGAAACCAGCTCTGCGGTGTGCTTCCCAGAAGTTCCGTTCTGAGAGGCAGCCCTGTGTCCACAAGTTTGCATTCAGAACATCCAGGCTTGAGCCCTGGCCTTGTGGCGTAGCCAATCCGATGGCCCAAGGCAGGTCTCTTCGATTGTTGGCAGTGGAGTGACTAATCTGTAAGGTGGGGATACACCACCACAGTGTCATTTCCTCACAGGTTGTGTGGAGTTTGGAGATGTTCCTACAGGGAGTGTGCTGTGAGCTGTGACGTACCACACACTTTGTTTCTGTGGTCACAGTGAGCACTTACTGAGAACGCGTGCATCCTGGGAGAAGGCACCACCCAACCATGGCCTCTAGAAGGGCTGCTTCTGCGTTCAGTGACCTTCACCGCCCGTGGACTCAACTGTCTTCTGTTTGCTTCTTCCTGCACAGGTGACCGACTTGACCCCACGGCCGTCAACATCCTCCAGCAGATCATCGAGCTGGGCACCGAGACCCACGATGCCACCGCTGTTGCCTCGGTGGTTGCCATGGCACCGGGGACCGTGACCGTTGTGAAGCAGGTAGGACCCGCCCCTCGTCCTTAAATACTGTCTCCTCACACTGCCACACAGCCTCTGCCCCTGCCCGCTTTGGTTTTCAGGCCTTTGACCTACCCGAGGGGGAGTTTGGAGTGAAATTGATCTAGTCTCATACATTCTCTTATCCTTTTTTTTTTTTAAGTTATTTATTCATTCATTTTTGGCTGTGCTGGGTCTTCGTTGCTGCGGTTGTGCTTTCTCTAGTTGCAGCAAATGGGAGCTACTCTCTCTAGTTTCGGCGCGAGGGCTTCTCACTGCGACGGATTCTCTTGTTGTGGAACATGGGCTCTAGAGCACGCAGGCTCAGTAGATGCAACTCGCGGGCTTAGTTGACCTGCAGCACGTGGGATCTTCCTGGACCAGGGGTTGAACCTGTGTCCCCTGCACTGGCAGGCTGATCCTTAACCCCCTGGAGCAGGGAGGTCCCATTTTCTTCCTCTTATTACGGGATTGATTGTATCTGCAAGAGCTCCATATGTTGAGGCCGTGATGCTGAGGAAGGTACATCACCCCTTCCAGAATGAAGTTCCAGAAACTTCATTCCTTTCCTTTCAGTGAAAGGAATCCCCGAGTGAAACGAGTGTGATGTGGACTGGTCTGAACACATCTGTGGTCAGAAAGCAGCCTTGGTGCCTAAGGCGCGAGGTCAGTGGAGCAGCGGGGCCATGGGGACTGCCAGAGGAGCCAGGAGGGCTTCCAGGGCCTGGCCTTTTAAATACTAAACATCACCTGATGCAATCAGCACAGAGGATGGCTGAACTAAACGGATGGGAGAGGATGGCCACTGTGTGAGGAAAGGTTACTCCACTTATTGATGGTTGTTACACCATTTGGCTCATTTCCTCTCCTCTTAACCTCAGAGGAGACTTGCGGTGTGTGTCATGATCAGGCCATCCTGTTTGTCTGTCCACACCTCTCTCTCTCTGCTGCCTCTGGCTTCACTGTACAAGACTTGTAAGCTGGCTTATGCAAATGCTTAAGAAAACCAACACAGCAAGCGTGTCAGAACCAGGGCAGACCCAGGGTGTGTCGTTTAGAATCAAAGTTCAAGTTCGTGGAGAAAGTTGAATGGCAGACAGTAGCATTTTAGGTTATCCATTGTTTCAGCGATTCACTCAGGAAGTGTTTAGTAAGTGCCTGCAGTGTTCTCATCGCTGGCTCTCCAGGAGAGAACCGACGTTTGCCATCAAAGTGGTTACTCCTGTGGGAAAAAGATCAATAAGACAGAGAGGTTGTCACACAGTGAACAAGGGCAGTGGAGAAGAGTGAAATCAGAAAGGGGGAGGGCGGGGGGCTGAGGGAGCAGGGGCGGGGAGGGCGGTGGGCTGAGGAAGTTGGGGCTGCGGGCTGTTTCATGAAGGATTGTTGGGACAGGTCTCTGACGTTTGCCCCGAGACCTGGGAGAGGTGGGCTTCACTAGAACGATCTAAGTTCTGCTGTACATGTGGTACCAAGTTTGATAATAACAAGAAGGAAGCGTGAAAGAGTTAACAGTAGAAGAGGTGAGGTTTTCGTGGCAAATAACAAATAATTTCTTGATGTGGCTCTCCTCTCCCTGAGCGATGTGTTGTTTGTGACTTGCCTCCGATGACTTGGTGGACTTCCCGGTGCTGCCCCCCTGACTGCCCGCCCGCCCCTGTGAGGTGCGCCCAGGGCCAGGCCACAGTGCAAGCAGGGAGTTGAGGCTAGGGAGCTCCCAGCGGAGTTAGTGCATGCGGGTTCAGCTCTGGATTTCCGGCTCCTCGGACAAGACTCCGTGCATCTAGGTGATCGTTGGGATACTCCACGTGTTTGTACTCTTCCGTTAGGATGCTGTCTCTCAGTGAGACCCTGGGCAGAGGTCAGACAGGACGGCAGGAGTCTGATGTTTCAGGCTGCAGGGCCTGTGTGTTTTGCATCGTTGGGAGCAGATTCATAACGCCTCTGGCCCAAATGCTCTCTCAGCTTTTCTTTGTGTTTATTAGATTGCGGTCTTCAGTATGTCTCGCAGTCTCTTCTGAAACTCCTCCCCTGTATCGTGGCATGGGGCATCCCTAGCTAGACCTGCCACTTCGGGAAGGGCATCAGGGGCCCTTTGGCTGCTGCAGGCATGCCAGATCCTTTGGAGAACTGCAGGGAGGCGCCACCACTGTGACTCATGACTTCCTTCTAGGAAAAGGATGGATTTGCTGCTCCCTGGAGACATGATTTATTGCGCATCGCAGGCGGAGTGGTGATACGCAAGGTTGCGGGTGGAGGAGATAGCTTAGCTGTGTTCCGAGGCCTTAGGGTGACAGCATGACGAGGGATAAGGCCGATAAGCCTCCGGTGCAGCCCTGTAAAGAGGGATAATGTGTTCGCAGTGGTGGGAAACAGGGGCACCCTTCAGTCTTGGGTTTATTGAAACTGCAGGGCTCAGAGGAGTGTCACTGTTTAACATGGACTTGAGTCACTGCACTTGGAAATGTTCCCTGAGGATGTGAGTCCTGTCTGCCTGGCTGGCACCTGTCACATCAAGGGCTAACTGGGGGCCCAGATGGTAAAGAATCTGCCTGCAATGCAGGAGACCTGGATTCACTCCCTGGGTGAGGAAAACCCCCTGGAGAAGGGAATGGCTACCCACTCCAGTATTGTGGCCTGGAGAATTCCATAGACAGAGGAGCCTGGTGGGGATGTGAGTCCTGTTCTCCTGGCTGGCACCTGGAGCTCTAAGGCTGTTAATTAAATGATGGATGGGAGAATGGATGGATGGACAGATGGGCAGGGAGGCCTCAGACGGCCCCTGCAGTGCCTACGGGGTTGCACTGTGTCAGGCTCCCCTAGCTAAAGGAATGACCTCTCTATTCAGTTGTCTTATTTAAGCTTAAATATAGCTGTTTTTAAAATTTTATTTATTTGGCCACGCCCGTTCCTTATTTGCATTAACACAGGATCTTCAGTTGCAGCTTGCAGGCAGGATTAGTTTCTTAACCAGGGATCAAACTCAGGCCCCCTGCACTGGTTGTGTGGCATCTTAGCCACTGGACCACTGGGAATGTCCCAATATAGCTGTTTTTATTACAGAAATCAGTTTCTTTTTCTTTTAACTAAATTCTGATTTAGGATTTTCCAGTAGAGAAATCATATCTGTTTACCAAGTGTGCTTAGGCCACTCAGTTGTGGACTCTGGGGTACCTACTGGGAATTAGTGATGTTCCCTTCAGCCTGGATTTAGGACTGACTGATTTGATCTCCTTGCTGTCTAAGGTACTCTCAACAATGGTCCATATAGTCAAAGGTTTGCTTTTCCCAGAGTCATGTACAGATGTGAGAATTGGACCATAAAGAAGGCTGAGCACCGAAGAATTGATGCTTTCAAACTGTGGTGCTAGAGAAGACTCTTGAGAGTCCCTTGGACAGCAAGTCAATCCGAAAGGAAATCAACCCTGAATATTCATTGGAAGGACTGATGCTGAAGCTGAAGCTTTAATACTTTGGCCACCCAATGGGAAGTGCCAACTCATTGGAAAAAGACCCTGATGCTAGGAAAGATTGATGGCAGGAGAAAGAGGGGCGACAGAGAATGAGATGGTTGGATGGTGTCACCGACTCAATGGACATGTGTTTGAGCAAGCTCCAGGAAATAGTGAAGGATAGGGAAGCCTGGCATGCTGCAGTCCATGGGGTCACATTATCTTATGGCCGCGTGATAATCCAGTGTCTTCCTGAGATAATCTGAGTGCTGTCTGCTGCGGAGGTTACCCCTAAACAGTAGGCAGCAGAGCTGAGCACCCCTGCCCCAATCGAGGTGACACACGATATTAACCTTCACACGTGTTCACGTGGCACGTTTCAAAGTATGAGGGCCTCTTTGTCAGCAGAAAGTCCTTGTTAACCCAGGCTACTGTTTACTGAGATACTCCATTCCCATAGAGATGATTTTGAGTCATAGACTTCAGGGCGAGGTGGCAGCCTTGAGACACCCTTGCTTCTAATCACAGGTGACATTTCCCCTCAAGGTTCCAGAATGAGAGCCACCTTGCAGGGCCTTGAGAAAGTCATGGTTGAGGAGGGGCGGCCTTCAGGGGTCCTCCACTTTCATCCCCAGGCCAAGAGCGAGCAGGTGGTTCTCCTTGTTCCTCCCCCTTGGAGTGAGGGGCTCAGTAGCGACTGTGGTTTGCAGACTGTCTGTGGACAGGCCTGTGTCTCTGTCCCCACTCCTGCATCTTTGCAACACTTTCTAGAATTGCCACTCTCCTCCTTTTGTTTCCCCCTGTGTGCTGGAGGCTAACACTGACCCAGACCTGCAGGCACTCACCCATTTCCCCTTGTAGACCCTCAGCCTGGCATAGCCCAGAATGATGCTGCCGCCATCCTGTTCTAAATCCCAAGTGTTCTTCCTGCTTGCTTTTACTGCTGATTAAAAACATAAACAAAAATCAAACCTCAAAGCAGAAGTTCCAGCTTTGTCAAAAGCACCCCACCTCTCGAGGGTGCTTTTCTGCACCTCCTGTCACCTCCGGACCGGTCCCCTGTGGTGGCTGGCGCTGGAAGCCGAGGTCAGTACGTACCAGCCTGGAGGAGTGGAACCCGCCCAGCCTCCCTTGCAGGCTCAGCAGGCAGCCCGAGAGGCAGTTTCTGCAGCAGGTCTCTCTGGAAGGGGTACGTTGGTTGGCAGCCAGCACTGGAACTGCTGTTATTTGCAGTTCATTATTTCAGTGAGGAAATGCTGTCCACTCCTGTGGCCATCCGTGAACATCAGTTGCCTGTTTTCAGGGAAAGTGGGGTCCAGCCTGTCCTGTTTTTCATGTAAGGCCCTGAGTCACGTGGTCCCTGGAACCTCTTTCATGCTGTCCATCTGTATGGGGGCATCTGGTGGGGAGAAGCCACTCTTTGGAGGGGACTCCTCAAGTGCAGCCCCTGAGTGGGGGGCCTCGCTGCTGTGGTCCATCCTCCAGGGGAGCCCAGGATGGGCTTCCTGACCCGCTGGGGGCGGATGTTGAGCATCCTCATAAGATTTGTGGCAAAATAATGGGGGGAGGGGCCTGGAAGGTGATTTGTATGAGGGAACAAAAGCTATTTCATTACTACTTAAAAACAGTCACTCCATCCCCTGAATTTGATCTCTTAACTCTCAGCAAGAGACCTAATGGAAGAATCACGTCTGCGCGAGATGCTCTCGTAAACCGTGGAAATCATAGGAGATACCAGCCGCCCGCATTGCCGTAAAGGGAAACTGAGTTGAGGTCTCCCCCTCGTCCTGCCCGCAGACACGGCTGGGTGGAGACACCCTGTTCTCTTACCACGTTAAGTTCCAATAATCTGGGAATTAATGAGTGTCCTTTCCTCGTTCCTGCAGAGGCTCTGTTGGACTCACACCATAAATAGACCTCTCCCCTACTCCCCTGAATGCATGGAAGTAACAGGAGAGCCACCCCTTCTTTTCTCTCCATTCACATCTCTCAGAACCTGCTCTGTCTTCAGATCACTTGCGTGTGAGCGCGGGAGACGTCATAATCACAGATCTTTATTCTTTTCCTCATTGCCAAACCCTGGCACCTTCAGTTGACTATCTGTTCTATTTCCCCGATACAGTGGCTTTACCACCGCTGCAGTTCATCTAAGGATTCTTTCCTAGAAGAGGGAGACTGTATATAGAGTCGAAAGAACTGATGGCGGCTGCAGTCTCACCCCTCTGGGAGTACTGCTAGTGTCTCTGTGTGTCCTCGTCATGTGGTGGGAATGGCCCACGCCCTTCCACGCACGCTGACTCTGCGGGGTGATGGCAGTCGCGATGGATTCGTGGCTTGGGAAGGCCCATGTCGGGAAACCACCTGCCTTTCATGGGCGGTCAGATTTGATGTAGACTGCAGAACTGAGGCATCAGCGTCCCCTGTGCTTGCTGACCCTTGGATGATCTAATTCTAGATTCTCTGTTAGCGGTAGAAGTGATGCCTGCCATCCAGATAGATGTCTACCTTTTATCTTCTGGTTCCCAGTTCTTCTGATTGGTATATAAATGGGGACGCCTCACTGACTCCTTTCTCTGTTTCTCCCTCTTCTCATGCCCCTTCCCATGAGAGCCAGTTTTCACCTGCATATTTTGACTGGTGAGGTCTGGCTCCTACCTAAAGAACTTTGTGGCACAATTTATTTGATCCTGGGGCTCTGCCAACTTGAATTACATCGTCTAATTACACACACAGGTAGCCTCTTCAAATATTTGCCCACTTCACGTTCGTTGTGGAGTGCCTGCCGCCGAGCTGGGTGGTGACCTTCAGCATATAGATCCAGACGGTTCGCTCGGGGGCTTGGCTGCGGGTTACCCTCCCGGTCACGTCATGCCAGCTGCTGTCCTTGCTGAGCCTGCCTTAGTTCTCCCTCAGCCATTTCAATCTCTGTCTTTGTCTCAAATTCAACTTCCCTCAGTGATTTCCGCTCCTGGTATGATGTCTGAGGCTGATAATCACGAGTGCTTCCTTTCACGGCTCTTTTACGACTTGCTGAGCCCTCCTGTTCCATGGCAGTGACTGAAAATTCCCTCTCTTTGTGAAATTTTAAAAGTAAAAGTAAGTTCCATTATATATCCATGATCATATGGGAAATTGTCTGAAAAAACAGAATAAAAGCTTTTCTCTACTCCATCATGACGCTCTTTTTCACATAAGACATTGTTAGCTGACCTGAAGGTATCTGTCACTGAACCCTGATTCTTTTACACTTTTCCCTAAGACCCAATTTCCCCTGTGCCTCAGAAGCTGCAGCTCAGTTGGTGCAGTTTGCAGAATCCCACTTTATTTGAGTGTTAATACTCTTGTGTTTGAGGCTTCCCTGGTGGCTCAGTGGTAAAGAACCCTCCTGATGATGCAGGAGATGCCAGTATGATCCCTGGGTCGGGAAGATCCCTTGGAGAAGAAAACGGTGACCCACTCCTATATTCTTGTCTTCTTGCCTGGGAAATCCCACGGACAGAGGAGCGTGGTGAGCTACGGTCTTTGGGTTGGGTCACGATGAGTCGAACATGACTTAGCAACTTAACAACAACCCAACTCTCGTGTTTATTACTGTTTTCTCTGGTGCCCATTTCCTGATCCACGTCCTTGGCCAGGGTAGCTGGGTTCTAGCTGCCTTGTCCTTGGTCAGGGTAGCTGGGTTTTAGCTGCCTCCTCCCGTCCCTGCAGTGTCCCCTTGCTGGCTGAGATCTCTGGGTCTGCTGCAGGTCTGGGGCAAAGGCAGGGCTCTGATGGGAGGAACCAGAGCTGCAATCCCCATCCGAAGGGGGTCTGTTACAGCCTCAGGCTCAGCCCAGGGCAGTGCAGCTGCAGGCTAGTTCTTGCTCGTCACTCCCACTCGGGCGGGAACGCCCATCTTAGCCCAGGAGCTCCCCCTGCCTCCTGTCTATCTAGTAAATGCAGCTCTCCACTCCTGCTCCTGGGAGTCTGTCTTCCCTCCTCGGCCTCTCTCGCCCCCACGTCTGATCCACATCAGCAAGTCCTTCCCTGCTGTGGGCACTCCCTTCATAAGGTACCTTGAATAGTTCCTCTGTCCCTAGGCTGCTGCCCCCATCAAGCCCTGACTACGCAGAATGTTGTCCCAGGGCCAGCAGCATCAGCATCAGGGAGCTTGTTAGAAACGCAGACTGTCTGGGCCCCCTTAGACCTGTGGAATCAGACTCCGCATTGCACCGTCGTCCCCTCCCCGGGCGGCTCGTGAGTGTCCAGGAGCCCAGGGAGCTCCACCCTCAGCTGTCAGCCTCCCTCCCTGGTCACAGACCTGGCTCTTCACCAGGCTGCGTACTTTCTGTCCTGCAGCTCTAAATTCAAGTTTTCAGACAGAGTGATCTTTTCAAAACGTGAATCAGAGCCCGGCATCCCTGGGGGACCAGACTCCGGACGCCGAACTGGGTGGGCTGGGGTGCCCGAGCTGGGGCAGCCTGTGATTTCCAGTTGCTGTGGATGCCTTGCCCAGGGAGCCTCAGGCGCTGAAGACAGAGCCCCTCCCTGGATGAGCAGCGCACAGGGGGACTCCTGAGAAGCCCATTTTAGGGGTCACCCCAGGCCAGGTCACAGTGGGTGGAGAAGGACGCAGCCAGTAGTGCAGTGAGCAGCTGAAAGGGAGCCGGATTGACTGCACTTGACCCTGCATCGCTCCCTCAGCAGTGTGTGGCCTGGGGCAAAGCCCGTCTCCTCTCGGTCGTTTCATCTGTAAAGTGGGAAAATAATAGAACCTACCCTGTGGGGCTGATGTGCGGGTTATGCATAATTATGCAAATGAAGCAGCTGGCGGGGTGCCTGGCTCTGGTTGAGTCTAATCTTAGCTCCTGTCACAGGAGTGACATAGCTCCTCAACTCCAGTCTGAGCGCGTAGAAGTCAGCCATAACTGTTTTTGCTTCTGGAAGCTTCTGTGAAGCAGGCAGTTTCCGATGCAGCCGTCCAGGCCTCGTGCTCAGCAGTACAAGTCCCAGCATGGATGAAATGCCTCCTGCTGTGTAGGAGAGTCTGTTACCTGGTCCAGGTAGATGGTTGCATCATGTTCATGGCTGGAGACAATGTGACCCCGTCTGTCCCACGTGCTGTGGTTGTGACATTCGGGGTCACCCCCCTGGAGAGTGGAGAAGGGAATGGCAACCCATTCCAGTATTCTTGCCTGGAGAATCCCATGGATAGAGGAGCCTGGCCGGCTGCAGTCCATGGGGTCACAAAGAGTGAGACACAATTGAGCGATGAACACTCACATATCCCTGGAGAAGGCCCTGAAGGAGGCTGATATGGAAAAGCTGGTGCCAAGCAGCATCATGGGACCTCCTGCCCAAAGTAGCAGGGAGTTGGGTGGGAGGCTCTGAGCCAGAAGGGACGCAGGGCAGGAGAGACCCCAGGTGGGTGATCTCCCTGCTCAAAGAGAGAAGTACAGGAAGAAAAGGAGTTGTGGCTGGACGAGCAGGAGGCGGTGTCCACGTGGGGTTCCTACCCAGGGCCTGGGGCTGCTCATGTCTGCGCACATGGTGGGCACCAACCGCGGAGTTACACTGGCCTCACAGTCCCTGACTCTGTTCTTAGACCTACTTTGTTCCCAACGAACCTATCTGTGTGAGTTTGAAGAGTGATTGAAGTGGTTTATGTTTTGTTATGATTAACATTCCTTAAACAGGATACTCTGACAAATCTAGACATCATATTAGACCAGCAGAGGCATCACTTGCTGGCAGAAATTCACCTAGTCAAAGCTATGGTTTTTCCAGAAGTCATGTACGGCTATGAGAGTTGGACCATAAGGAAGGCCAAGTGCCAAACAGTTGATGGCTTTCTAATTGTGGTGCTAGAGGAGACATTTGAGAGTCCCTTGGATTGCAAGATGAAATCAGTTAATCATATTTATTGGAAGGACTGATGCTGAAGCTGAAGCTCCAATACTTTGGCCACCTGATGCCAGGAGCCAACTTACTGGAAAACACCCTGATGCTGGGAAAGATTGAAGACAGGAGGAGAAGGGGGCAACAGAGGATGAGCTGGTTGGATGGCATCACCCATACAATGGACCTGAGTTTGAGCAAACTCCGGGAGATAGAGAAGGACAGGGAAGCCTGGTGTGCTGTAGTCCGTGGTGTCTCAGAGTCGGACACAACTTAGTGACTGAACAACAAGCAGAACTCGGATGTGCTCCGTGGCTGGGAGTTTAGTCTGTCTCCCTTGGGCAGGGGTGGCGGCTCTGAAGGTTCTGGAGGGAACAGGGTATGCCCTGCCAGCTGCATGTCCTTGTCCCCAGGGTCTCCTGGAGGCTGCCCGTCACCTGTGTAAAAGGACACAGAGAGAAACTTCTAGAGGAAACAGATTGTTGGCTCGCAGGGAGCAGAGTTTCCATCGCTGAGGTGAGAAGCCAGTGCCACCTCGCCGGAGAGGGGCCCTGGGAACGACAGAGGGAGGGAGGGAAGGAGTCCATGGGCCCAGGTCTCCATGGAGCGCCCACCCGTCAGGTCCAAGGGCTGGTGAACATCAGGTGGGCAGAGGTCTTTCGTCCTGAGCCACATGCAGAGGGAAATGCCCCCCAAATACAGTGGAGGGGGCTTCAGTGAGCACGGTGTCGGGACCCCTGCCTGACCTGAGAGTGGTCCACCTTTGGACGGGCTTCCAGGCAGGGGGAGGCCTGCCAGCGATGCGGAGCCCAAGCATGTGTGGCATTGAGTGGAAATTAACATATGTGTGCTGACAGGTTGCCAAAGGGCAGGATCCTGCACAGCAAGCTTGTCTAAATATCAGAAGATACTCAGAGGCGGTCAAAAGCCACCGCCTGCCCCCTCCTTCCCTGTCGCTGGGAAGATGCTCTGTTTGGGTTCCATTTGAAACATTTCCTGCGGCAAACATTAGGCCTGCGGGAAGCTCCATGCTGTGTGCACGTTGTCCAGAGGAGGGTGTGCTAATTAAGACCCGGGGGGCGGGGCATTGGGGGTCCGTGGGGAGGTGGCAGTGGTGGGGACGCGCCCTGGAGGGGCTGATCTGCCAGCAATCGTGAGCACCTCACGTTGCATCACTCCCCCCGTGCCAGGCACTGGGTCCCTGCTGTTTCTTAATTCTCGAGTGAGGCCATGCTGCCCTCCCCACTGTACCACTGTCACAGAAGGATTCTGTTTTCCTGAGCCACCTGGTTTCCTGAGATCACACCAATCTGCACTCAGATGTCTGAGAAACACAATGGGTCCTGGCCACGCACTCCCGCTTTTTGCTGCCCTGGCCGCTGCCTCTAACCCGGCTGCCTGCCTAGTCTGTCTGGCCAACGTGCAAGCCTTTCCACACTCATCCTGTGATGAGCTTGAGGTCTCTCTTCCCGTTTCCGGGTAAAGAGACCCGCCCGTTCCCCTCAGGCCAGCCGCCCCCCCCCCCCGCCCTGCCCCCGACCAAGGCCACTCTGTGCAGGGGGCTCCCCAGTGCCCTGGCGTCTCAGCACCGGGGGGCTCAGTGTCGCCAGATGGACCCCTCAGCATCTCTGAGAGCAAGGACACGCTAGCAGGGACTGTTTTTATCGGGCTGTCAGTCTTTACAACCCGGACTTTGCACTGTTTATGGGGTGTGTGTTTTCAGAAAAGAGGAAAGTATCTGCTGTCTCCTTGCAGCCAAGAGCAAAATACAGTGGAGAGGAGGGATGGTGCCGTTGTCTCACGAATGCGGGCCTGCGTCACAGGCCTCCTCCCTTCCCGGGGGGATTCGTGCTCTTTTTTTAAAGGCTTTAAATTTTCTTTGATCTCTGGAATGGTTTCTCCCTGTCTGTGAATATCTTTTGCTATCTTTTGATATTTCCACAAATTTCTTGCACATAGTATTCACCTCCTCTTTTTTTTTTGGTCCCCTAGATGTGTATATATTTTTAGAGTTGGGAATTTATGATGCTTTTTTATAAACCACATTCGTTTATACCTTTTCTTTCCTCTGTAAATTCAGGATCATATTTACCATTTCCCTTTGGTTCCGATTCAGGCAGCGCCATACCTGACCTAGGGTTGTTACCGTAAACATGCTTGCTTATTAACCTTGGAAAATGGGTCTGCAGTCTCCTGTTGAGAATGGTGGAGGAAGCTCTTGCTTGGCTATAATTTAAGCAGTGAGTGAAACCCTAATTGCTGCAAAAAATAAGGCACCTTCCCTAAAGCTTCAACACACCCAGGGGAACATTTCACCTAAAGGAACTGACCGCAAGGGTCTTTTTCATTATTGTTTTCTGGTTTGTCGTGTTTGGATTTTTGTCTGCAGCCCTCTAATTCTCACTGTATCCTGGAGTCTGATAATTTCTGCAGTGCAAGGGACCTTAGAGGATGTTTGCATTCTTTCGATTCCTGGAAACCGTCTGGTGTTCAAGACCGGGGTCATCTCCTGCAGGAAACCACTGCTGACCACCACCTGCTCCCCACCCACCCAGCTCCGCCCCACCCTAAGGGTCCAGGAGAAGTGTCCTCTCCAGCCCCTCCACTGAACTGGCGACCTTTTTGTGTCTAGAACGTGAGGGACCCACGGTTCTGTCTCCAGCCTCTAGCAGAGTGTCTGACAATTAACTCTCAGCGAGAGCGTTTGAAATACACAGGGCTGCCTGTATGACAGACGAGAGCCAGACACTTGTCCAATGGCTTATTCAGTCAATGGTTCAGTATTCAGAGGTGTCCAGACGGAGCTCACTGCTCTGTCTTGCAGAGCAGGTGCTAACGTAACACGTCCCTGTTCCAACCAAGTCCGCACCTTTGCTGCCCTGCAGCCCATTGCAGGCACCCGCCCTTCAGATCTGCTCCTGATTTTAAAGCTTGTTTTCATCCCTTTTCTGGTTTCTCAGTCGCCCTGGGCCTGGGTAACCTTTGTCCGCCCGCCCACTGGCCACTATCATCAAGCGAAGCTCCGAGGGGCCTGAGTGCACGTGGGGACCCCAGCGAGCAGCATTTTATGCTGCAAGGTCCCTTCAGAACCAGACCTCGTCTTCCTGAGGAAATCAGCCTCTACCTGGTAGATGCATCCGCCTCCTGCAGGGTCTGCTGCATTCACTCTGCACAGTGACTCCCATTCCTGCTGCTGAAGGGACACGTGGCCTAGGGACCTCTTTCATCTTCTCGGGGCGCAGGCTGAAGGGACACGTGGCCTTGGGACCTCTTTCATCTTCTCGGGGCGCAGGCTGAAGGGACACGTGGCACTGGGACCTCTTTCATCTTCTCGGGGCGCAGGCTGAAGGGACACGTGGCCTTGGGACCTCTTTCATCTTCTCGGGGCGCAGGCTGAAGGGACATGTGGCCTTGGGACCTCTTTCATTGCCTCGGGGCGCAGGCTGAAGGGACACGTGGCCATGGGACCTCTTTCATTGCCTCGGGGCACAGGCTGAAGGGACACGTGGCCTTGGGACCTCTTTCATTGCCTCGGGGCGCAGGCTGAAGGGGGACGTGGCCTTGGGACCTCTTTCATTGCCTCAGGGCTCAGGCTGAAGGGACACGTGGCCTTGGGACCTCTTCCCTTGTCGTCTTCTCTTGGGGTGCAGGCCAAGTGCCTGATGGAGTGCTCTTGAGAGGTCAGCTTTTCCACAGCTGTCCAGGTGCCTGCCCTGTGCCCAGCCCAGCGCTGATGACTGTCCTGCACGTCAGAGGGAGAATGTTTTCTCAGCCAAGACACCTTGTGGCATTTGAAAGAAGCAATTCTGCACGTTCCTTTTTCCTCTCTTAATTTTTGCTTCATTTCCCCCCAATTATTAAAGGACTATGTTATTTGAAAAGAAAAAAATTAGGTAACAGAACAAAGACAAGAAGGGCCCTTGGTTGCAAAGCACGTAAACGACCGTGGAGAATGCAGATTCCCCTCGAATGCAGTCGTGGGGCCAGATGCTGACTGTTTATGAGGCCCTGGCCAGCCCCTTCCTCATGCCAGGCCACATCGTAGGTGCTGGAATCAAGTAGCCAAAACACGGCCCAGGTCCCTGCCTTCTCAAAGCTCCTGATGAAGAATAAATAGATGAGCAGGTGACGTGGTCTCTAGGGGCGACAGTGCAGTGAAGGAACAAGGGCAGGAGAGGTGGGGGTGTGTCTGAGGCCACTGCTTCTGCTGGGGGTGGGAGTTGTCTGGGAAGCTCTGTTGGACACGGTAACACTGAGGCAGGAGCTCGAATGACAGAGGGGCTCCAAGCAGGGCAATCACATTTCGGGGAGGGCCCAGGTGGCTGGCAGGGTACTGGGCTCAGGGTGGTGGCTCCGGGCACACAGGCTCCGGCTGGGCAGGGACATCCGTGGGGACACGCAGTATGGCACACAGGGTTGTATGCTGCCCTCTTTTCATTTATTTGCTCCAAAGCCCTTTTGTCACTTATGGCCGAGTTTGTAGGGCGGGTGCAGGGTGCTAAGCATCTGGGTCTTAGAGACAGAACCCCCTCCATATCTTTGGGAGGCAGGGCAGAGGTGTGGAGTGGGGCACAGGCCAACCCCTTCATTTCCCAGATGCCCCTTAGCTGCTGTATCTCTGTAGAGAGGGTGGGGTCTTGGCGGAAAACTCCAGGAGAGAAGAGCCCTGCAGAGCCCTGTGCTCTGTTTGTGATCTGCTGTAGACAGCGCTAGTGGTAAAGACCCCGCCTGCCAGTGCAGGAGACATAAGAGACCCTGGTTCAATCTCTGGGTCAGGAAGACCCGCTGGAGGAGGGCATGGCAAGCCACTCCAGTATTCTTGCCTGGAGAATCCCATGGACAGAGGAGCCTGGTGGGCTACAGTCCATAGGGTTGCAAAGAGTCAGACACAACGGAAGCGACTTAGCATACGCACGCACAGGGAAGAAAACTAGATTCTGGAACAGTCAAGGTGGGCAGAGCTGCAGAACTCAGAGCCTGATTTAGTGAATAATTTGCACAGTCCTGTGGGTTAAGGTTTTCCATTAAGCTCTCTGTGCTGCTAGTAATTTAGCTGGAAGATGTGTTAGATACAGCACTTGGGGAAAATGGAGTACCCATCTCGGGGGATAATGACACCGTGAAGGCAGATTATTTCTACCGTGGAGAACAATTGTAAGTCTGTGCTAATAGATTAAACTGCTAGAGCGATCGTTCTGAACAAGGAAAATGGTCGAGAGCTATACAGTCAGCCCTAAACTGATCAGGACGAGTAGAGAGTCATAATTTAACCCTACCGATCTATGACGCATCTTTTCTTCAGTCGCTGCCACACAGCACCAGCCAGGGAAGGTCCCCGGACTTGAGGTCACCTGGATTAACATCCAGATCTGAGCTACCTTCCAGCCCACTGACCTTAGATGAGTCACTGGGCGCTAGAGGTTTCCCTGAGATGCCCAGGCCACAAGACGCCGTGTGCAAGTGATGGGCCTGGGGTGAGGAGAGTGTCCACTGGGTGCCGTGGGGGCAGAGAAGGAAGTCTATGGTTTGCAGAAACATAAAACAGAAGCAGAGTGTGAGTCCTGTCAGGGGTGGCGTGCCTGAGGGTGGGGGAGGAGCCAGCACCCCCTCTGTGATGTAGCCCTCCACGCCCTTCAGGTCCCGTTTTCACGGCCTCACGAGAAGCTGGGCATTTGCACACGCAAGCTCTTGAGAACGTGAACTTGGGCCGGTACCAGGCGGCGAGCGAACCCTGGGCATCATAGTTAGACGCTTTGAACGCCCCTCCCGTGACACCTGTGCCGGCCAGGAGGGTCACCCTTCACAGGATTTCTGCGGCTGCACGTTCACCTTCGTCTCCATCACTCTTCCTGGGGAAGTAAGCCCAGAGGATCGCATTTGGAAAGTTCATTTTGCTCTCAGAATTGGCAGTGCGGGAATCGAACTGGTGATCCTATCTGGAAGTTGGGGACCTGCCCAGTGAGTTTGGTGACTGGCAGGGCTGTGAGCACACACCTTGCTCTTTGTTGCCTCCCCTCCGCCCGCCATGCCTTCTCCTACTGTCTGCAGACACCACTGCCTTCCACGAAGTGGCCCCAGCCCTCATGGGACAGAGCTATTTTTCCTTGTTTCGAGCCCGGAGGCTTCATCTGGGTCTCTGCCCTTCTTCCTGCACCTGGGTCATCCTGGGCCGGCTCCTGGGACCCCGCCCTGCCACCCGCACTGCAGGCTCTGCTCATCTGAGGCTGGGCCTGGAGGGACCTCCTTGTCTGGGCAGCGGTGTCAGCCCTGATCAGCACTCGGGTGTTAGAGCTGTTCAGGACAGTGAAGTCCGCTGTTGGTGACTTCGTCCTTGTTCTGGGCTTCACCTCCGATGGCAGTTGCTGTATATGAATCGTGCTGTCATGCCAGGAGTGCGTCTCAAAGCTCATGTATTGGTGGATCTCGCCTGTTTTATCACCATTATTGGCATCTGTTTACCTGAAGTCGATGGGCTTGATTTGCCCGCGTGAGGTCCTGGGACCTCAGCGTAAATCCCGCGTGCCCCTCAACTCCTTACTTTCATGTGGGATTGACCGACAGTTCAGAGAAAAGCATTTGTCCAGTATTCCCTCCTCCCTTTCCCACCCTTCTGTCAGGTTCCCTCTTTCAAAGTGAAGTAAATCAATATTTACTTCTAAAATCTTGGTTCACAGTACATTTTCCCATTTCATGAAACTGAAACAAACATTGAAAGAAGGAGGAATGAAAGGTCTCCATCTACTCTAGAAAGACAGCTCAGGCTAAATGTGCTAATACTTCCCACTCAGGACATCTCTCTAGCTTATGGAAAGTTCTGTGCAAGTTGGAGGTTTCTTCCAGTCAGTAGCTGTGTGGTGCCCACCCCAGATGGGCCTCCTCCTGAATTAAACCTGAATTAAACCTGACCAGACTCCCGCCAACACAGCCCTACCTGCTAGCAGGGAATGGCTCAGGCCCAGGGCTGAGGGAGGCCCCTGGAAGCCCGAACGTGGCTCCCAGAGGTGGTGTGGGTCGTGTTTACAGAGGGCCGGACAGGAAGGAAAGTGTAACCCAGGCTTCAGCCAGTGGGGAGTCAGAAAGTATTTCATGAGTGGGAGTTCACAGAGGCCGCCTGAGCAAGCCTGCTGCTCCTGGTGTCTCCTGGGGGTCCTGCGAGTCCTTGCTCCTTCTGTCCCCACTCTGCCTGGAGCCCACCCCCATGCCTCCCCTGGAGGCTGCCCTGGCGCTCTGTCAGAGCACCGCCCTGTCCTGTGTCTGCCCCCCTAGACTGGTTCTCCCCCATGTGCTCCCTGAGCATCCATCATTCACCTGTACCCTTCCACAGATACTGGGTGCTTGCTCCGGGCCCACACCTGCCCCGCCCGCCTGTATCTGGGGAGAGCTGTGCCATGGCAGTGACAGCCTGGCCCTCAGAGAGCGCAGTCCACTGGGACCCTGATGAAACGAGGACGGTCTTGCTGAATGAATGAATGAATGAGTAACTGACATGCCGCAGTACCGTAGGGAAACGTTGTTAGTACTTGAGTGAGGGCCTGGAAGGCACGGTGATGTTATTAAGCACCCACTCTGCTTACAAAAGCTTCTTCAGTTCTCCGAGCCATTCTCTGAAGTGGCCATTCTCATCTCTGTTTCACAGATGACACATCGGAGGGTCATGGGGGAAAGTGGCCTTTCCAGGCTCACAGCCCGCAGCGAGGGAGGTGCTGTTTGCGCCCCACCAAGTGCAGGACAGAGAGGTTCTTCCTGCCTTGCCTTCACACCCCGCTGGGCAAGGCCAGTCTCCCTGACATCTGTTCTGTGTCCAATGCAGTCATTCCCCAGCTCAGCAAGTCCAGGCCCTTCACTTTCCTCCTCGGCTGGTTTTCTATCAGTCATTTTTACACCTCTTAGGGTCTCAACACTTTCTAATTCTTGCCTATGTTATCTGTATTATTTCTCTTCTCAAGATCAAAAGCAGTTGTAAAACAAACCAGAACAGAGTCAGGGCATTAGCATCAGCTGGAGTTTGGCCTTATCTGGAATCGGCCTGCTCCGTAGCCAGTCGCTGGGATTCCTCTGGTCCCAGCTGGACTGGAAGCGGGGCCCACCTTGTGACCTCTCTCTCACCCTCCTGCAGGTCACGGACGAGGAGCCCAGCTCCAACCACACGGTCATGATCCAGGAGACCCTCCAGCAGGCCTCCGTCGAGCTGGCCGAGCAGCATCACCTGGTGGTGTCGTCCGACGACGTGGAGGGCATCGAGACGGTCACCGTCTACACTCAGGGTGGGGAGACCTCGGAGTTCATCGTCTACGTTCAGGAGGCTGTGCAGCCCGTGGAGGAGCAGGCCTCAGGGCCGCCGGCCCCTGAGCTCTAGAGGACCCGGGGCGTGCCACAGAGCCATGAGGCGCCCGGGGAGGCCCCAGCCCGGTGCTCCGCGTGCGCTCGTGCCTGCCCTCCCGGCTCCAGTGGCCATGTGGGGCCCTCCTGGCCCTCCTCTGGGTGGGTAAGGCCATCGGTTGGCATCACCAGCAATACGGGAGCCCCCCCTCCCCTCTCCGCAGCACAGACACACACACACACCCTCCCCCACTTCATCCGCTTCCAGGAGGACTTTCGCATCAACTCCCCCAAACAGGGCCCTCCCTGGGCAGCCCCTTTGCATCAAGATTCAAACAGAGACCACCCCTCCCCACCCCAGTCCTCATCAGCACCTTCTCTGAATCATGGCCCCAACCCCTGGCCCCCTGACCCCATGTAGGTGCCCTGTCTTTATCTGGGACTGCCCTGCAGCCCGGTGACCGAGAGACAGCCGCCAGAGGAGGTGACCTTAGCGTTTCTGAATCACTTAGCAGAGAAAAGAGGGGAGGGATGGGCCTGCAGAGTCCCGCCCTCCTGGAGCCTCCGAGGTGCTTACTATCATGTGACGTGAGCGTGATTTGTTGACCCTCCCAGTCCCATCCCAGGTGGAGGGGTCTCAGCTTCCTCTCTTAGAATTCTTTTGCTTTTCCAATAAATGCACTTTTTCCTATTTGCCTCCTGCTCTAAGGAGGTGGGATGGATAGAATCAAAGCATTTCTCTACCTGAGTCCTTCTCCTCCTTTAGGTTGGCGGGTTTATGTGCCCCCCCCCACGTCCCACCCCCTCTGAGACCCCGGGCCCCAGAACTTGACGGTGACTGTCGTTCTCCCTCTAAAGCATGAGCCTTGTTTCGGGGTCACTATGAGAGGACAGTGGTCTTCCCTTCCACTTCCTGGCACTTCACTTTGGTTTGCTGCAGCCTAGAGGAGGCAGCGGCCACTCCCCGCTTCAGGAGGGGTGGTAAACCCACCATCAAGCCTTCCCAACGCTCCTAAGTCTGACCTTTTCATCCAGGGGCTCTTGGTAAACCCCACTTTTTGCGCCTCTGGTGTGTGACAGCTTTGTGGGGGTGTCAAGGCAAGTACCGCCACCCCCAGTCTAGCCCTGGGGTCTCCTGATGGCGTCACTCACTGTCCAGCTCACTGAGGTCAAGATTTTTTTTTTTTATCAAATGAAGTTTTATTTAATTTATAGTGATTCTAACCAATTATTTGAATAAACCATCCTTTTGAGGTGTAAAATGCCAAACTGTTGCTTCATGGTTTTAGACTTTCACATTTCTAGACTGAACAACGAAATAATGAAAATACATGACATAGGATGACTCAACTGTTCATATGAAACAAAGTCATTGATGCTATTTGGGTACTAAAAACGCCAAAAGTTTTGGTTCAGTAACAAAGAAAAAAGCTTGAGAATCGTTTTTAATCCTACAATGGCTGGTTCTCTTTTGTGGCCAAGGAAGACATTATTGACCCATTTTCCGTGAAGAATGGGGCCTCCCTGGGGGATCAGTGGTAAAGAATCCACCTACAAATGCAGGATATGAAGGTTTGATCCCTGGATCGGGAAGATCCCCTGAAGAAAGAAATGGCAACCCACTCCAGTATTCTTGCCTGGAAAATCCCGCAGTCCGTGGGATCTAGAGTTGGACAGGACTTACCGAATAAACAACACTACAGAATGGACTTTGAGTTATTCTCTAGTAAGGATGATGAGATTTTTACCAGTCTTGGTAAAAGTGAATGGTACAACCAAATGATGGATTTTTTTCCCTCAGTATTTAGAAGCCTGTGTTTTTGTTTCTTGCTGTATGATTGACCTGCAACACTATGTTAGTTCTAGGTACATGGCATAGTCATTGGATATTTCTATACATTACAAAATGATCACCACAGTTAGTCTAGTATGCTAGATGCATCATACAGGTGACGATAAGACTCAGAGGTAGTGAGATTCACCGAGAGAATGTACATGAGGTGCTTGGCACAGTGTCGGGCAGAGAGGGACAGCTCTGCCCCCTTGAGAAATGCCCAGTAAGGAGGCTGTCACCTCCCAGTGTGGCCGTGGACGTGCAGCAGCATTAGTTGCTCTGAGTTTTTTTTTTTTTAATTTATCTGGAGATTTCCTGTTATCTTAGATTGTTGACCCCATGGACGATACAGTCCAAGGAATTCTCCAAGCCAGAATACCCGAGTGGGTAGCCTTTCCCGTCTCCAGGGGATTTTCCCAACCCAGGGATCGAACCCAGGTCTCTCGCATTGCAGGCGGATTCTTTACCAGCTGAGCCCCCAGGGAAGCCCGAGTTTTGAGTTGTCTGAGGAGATGGTGACTTATTTTATAACAGTATCTACAGGGCCAATTTAGCAAATTAATTTTTCTTGTAATAAGTATTTAAAATACATTGTTGTCACTGATGATGTTTCCTGTATCCTTTGGTTCCATCTTTCAAGGCTGAAAAGACTTTGATTCCAACTCCGTCACCCCACCTCACCCCTTTTAAAATTTCAAAATGAACTGTCCATCTCACCCACAGATGAAGTCCAGATCCACGTCCATCTTCCCCGAGTGGTAACAGTTTTAGGTTGTAGCAGGTCTTTGGGAATCAATTAAGTGGACTATTAATTTGGAAGAGGAAAAAACAAAAAACAAAAGCAGAAATGTGTTCTGGAGGGAGGACTTGATTTACCGTGCATCACAAAATTTTCTAAGTAAATTATTTTCCAGTCAAGTTGGCCCTTCTCTTAGCCGTGACGGGGACACGTTTGGGTTTGATTTTAAAAATTCTGTTTATCACTACTGTCACTATTAATGCTGTAATTTAAGGCTTCGGTGGTTTGTGGTGGATAACAGTTGTTACACTTCCTGCAGGCTAAGAAGGCAGTGACGGCTTGGTATACTAAATAAACTGTCATGAAACAGACAAAGGACGGCAGGTCGGTGTCGACAGAAAGCAGGTCAGGTCAGAGTCGTCTGCGGAGTTTTCACACCTCTCCCCTCCTTGGTCCTTCCGCGTTGCACCTCTTTTAGGGCCACGCACCCCAGAACCAGACCAGCGGGTGATGGGGAGCAGCCCCGCCCTCGGGGGGCGCCCCTCGGGTGATGGTCCAGGAGAAAGTGATGAGGGAACCACCAGCGGCAGAACTACCTGTGGTGAGTCCTTAGGTCACACACATCCTTCCCAGGTACCTCGAAGGAAATGAGCCTTGAAAGAGGCTTCTGCCGGGCCTGGAGGGCAGGATGCTCACCATGCCTGCTTGGTCACAACAGATTGACTGTAATCATCAGTAGACTCGACCCAGGATGGGGAGTCTCTGCAAACCTATCACCTGGCACCCTGTGAAGTGTGCATACACCTTTAAACCTTGGCTATGTCTGAGGTCAGACTCCTGGGTTGAAGCTGGGGGTTCACCACTTACAAGCTGGTCCATCACACGTTCTCTCTGAGCCTCAGTTTTTCCATCTCTAAAATGGAGATCACAAGAGCACCTTCCTCACTGAGTCGTTGTGAGGCTTAGAAAAGGTGATGCCTGTTCATCTCCTAATGCAGCACAGGCTTCCGAGCTGGGTTAATTATTACCATCCCCACAATTAGTGGAACTTAGCTTGTTGCTCAGCTGGTAAAGAATCTGCCTACAATGTGGGAGACCTGGGTTTGATCCCTGGGTTGGCAAGATCCCCCGGAGAAGAGAAAGGCTACGCACTCCAGTATTCTGGCCTGGCAAATTCCATGGACCATACAGTCCATAGGGTCACCAAGAGTTGGACACGACTGAACAACTTTCACTTTCCATAATTATTGTCATCGTCTTCTTTCATAACCATGCTGAATGTGTGAATGAATGATAGAGTGGCTGGAGGGTGGGTTACCACCAGAGGAGCCCCAGAGCCTGCCTGGGAGAGGCTCCAGCTAACTCCCTGGTTTATGATAATCAGAAAGGACAGAGCAGGGCTTCCCTGGTGGCTCAGTGCTAAAAGAATCAGCCTGCCAATGCAGGAGATATAGGCTTGATTCCTGGGTCGGAAAAATCCCTGGAGAAGGAAATGGCAATCCATTCCAGTACTCTTGCCTGGAAAACCCCATGGGCAAAGGAGCCTAGTAGGCTACAGTCCATGGGGTCATAAAGAGACATGACTGAGCACACACACACACACAGGAGCTTCATGGGTACTAAGCAAAGAGCCTTGATCCAGTTTAGCCTCCTTGATTTTCAGAATAAAACACACAAGACACTAAAGTCAGGTCTCGCCAGCGTCACACAGTCAGGCATCTGCATACCCAAAGTTTGGTGGGGCAGGAGGTCAGTAGATGCTCAACAAATACTTCCTGACTGTTACTTTTCTCCCCAGTAATCGTATGAGGGGAAAGACGCCAGGAGGACATTGCCCTGACTGCCAGTGTCCCGTGGGGATTTGAACGCAGGCATGCCCAGCTCCAAAGCCCTTTGTCTCCAGCCCTACTCCACCCTCGTATAGTCTGTGTGCGTGTCACTTGGGCCAAAGCCTGTGGAATCTCTTTGTAACCTGCAAGCTCTGGGCAGAGGGGAGTGAAAACTGAGCCAGAGCAGGTTTTTTAACTCAGAGAAGGGGGGCTGTGGGATCAACACCAGCAGGGGGAGCCAGGAGCTTCCTGGATGACCAAGCCCCCTAGCCGGGTTCGGTGCCCGGCAGGCACACAGTGGGTTCAGAGAATCAGGACTGCCCCAGAGAGCAGAAGGCGGTCATGACTTTCTCTGCTGCTGTCTCCAGCTCACCAGGAGGCCTGGGGCAGAGGGAAGAAACAGACTTGGGGCTTGTGGAACCTGTGTCCGTGCATGGGCCCTGCTAGCTGGGTGCCCTGGGACACAGCCCTTTCTGAGCCCCAGGATCTTCATCTGAAAAGCAGGGATGCGGAACCTGTGTTGGTCATTCTTCTGTGGCTGCATGTGAGGTTTGGTACCTGCTTAGCGGGGCTTCCCAGATGGCGCTAGTGGTGAAGACCCATCTGCTAATGCAGGAGATGTAAGAACCCCGGCCCGGGTTCAATGCCTGGGTCGGGAAGATCCCCTGGAGGAGGACACAGCAACCCACTCCATTATCCTTGCCTGGAGAGTCCCATGGAAACAGGAGCCTGGAGGGCTACAGTCCATGGGGTCACAAAGAGTCAGACACGACTGAAGCGACTTGGCAAGCACGCCCTCACCTGCTCAGTGCCTCACCCGAGTCGGAGCAGGTGCTGCGTCATTCTGGCCTCCACATCACCTCAGCCCAGCCCGACGGGATGGATGGAGCTCTGCGCAGGGAGCCAGGAGCCCTGGGCCTTCCTCCATCTCTGAGCGGCCTCGGAGGTCTCTTCCACTGTCTGGGCGTCCATTCCCTACCATCGGTCACAGGGTTGGGTCTGGAGGACCAATGAGGACATCGCCCCATGCGGAGGAGCTAGTGCCAGGGGGGTGTGGAGCGAGGCTCTGTCCTCGGCTCATAGCTCCGTGGCCTCTGGGGTCCCTCAGCCCCCCTGAGCTTCTGTGAGCTCCTCTGTGCATGGGGACATTCTCACCCATCCGTGGGGTCAGCGAGAGAATTCCCTGTGGCAGTGTTCTAAAAGCTGGCCTCTGGTTTCCTCGGGACGCAGCCTGCACTCCACGTACCGTAGCTATTATTACTCTGATTTCTCAGGGAAGGTATTTTAATTCCTCCAGCCCTTGGAAGCTTCTTGATGAGATCACAGACTCTCACGTGGGGTTTAATATTTTAGGCCTTGTGGGCCACCTAGTCTCCATGGCAAACTATTCACCTCTGCCCACGTCACCCGAAAGCAGCCGTAGATGGTATGGTAACTGTGTACAAATATGTGTGTTCCAATAAAACTTTATTGGCAAAAATAGGTGGCGGGCCAGATGGGGGCCCACAGGCTGTTGTTAACTGACCTCTGTCTTAGGTGCCTGGGTCTACAAGACCAGATTCTTAGGAACTGCAAAGGCATTTGTCTCAGTGTTGATTTCCAGCAACCAAACACTTTTGCACTCGAATTTAACTTTGATGGGCACCATGCCTTTTTAAAGAGGAATAAACTGGAGCCACTGGTTGAAGATTCCAGCCCTTCGTGGCGTGGATGGAGGGGAGATGGAGGGGATGGGTTTGTCATGATCCGAGTCTGCCACTCGTTCTTGTGACCCTGAGGATACCCCTCTTCTCCCTGGGCCTCGATTTCCTGCTCTGGTTATCGGGTGGGGGGTGGGGGTGGAATGGGGAATGGCATGGGGGCGGGAGATGCGGTGTGGAGGGGGGTCATCTGAGTCATTGTGCTGGCTCCTTTCTGTTCTGATAGGGAAGCAACTCTAGAGGCTCCTGATTCTTTTACTGCTGCTCCGAGGAAAATGAGACATTCTTGTAAGAGGGAAGATCCTTTAATTAAATTGCTGGGAAATTAGAAGGATTGAGTGATTGAGAAGAGAGGGTGATGCTGAGGTCAAGGTGCTCTCTGTGGATTAATTAAGACGCTGCTCTGCTCCCCGCTGTCCAAGACAGCAGACCCCGGAGGCCGGACCCCGAGGAACACTGAGCAGACCCTTCACTGGGGGGACTCTTGCTCTGCCCAGAGGCCACTCCCCCTTTGTACCCCCTTCCCTCCTCCCACTCCCTGCTGCCTTCCTGCTACTAACAGGGATGGGCCCAGGGTGAGCCTGTCTTAATTAAGTTGGATGATCTTCCTTGGGCTTCCAAAAGCAATGAATGCTTTCTGCCTCAGCCAGGGTTTTAGGTTCAGTTTGATCTGGCCGTGGCTCCCAGAGAAGCTGGGGAAATGTCCTCCCTAAATACAGGCTCTCTGTTGCTAATCCCGAGCTCCACTGGTCTGACCTGGTCCCCCAACTTCTAACGGATCCACCCCACCCCCAGCCCGTATCAGACAGGGATGTGAATTTTGACCCAGACTTCCCCTGGTGGCTTAGCAGTAAAGAATTCGCCTGCCAGTGCAGGAGACGTGGGTTCAATCCTTGGTCCGGGAAGATCCCCTGGAGGAGAAAATGACAACCCACTCCAGTAGGTTGCCTCTAGAATCCCATAGACAGAGAAGCCTGGGGGGCTACAGTCCATGGAGTCACAAAGAGTCAGTAATGACTTAGTGACTAAACAACAAGCGTTCTTTGTGGCCCAGCATTGTCCCCACCCTCCGAGGTCTTTCTCATCCTGCTGGCTTTTCCTGCCTCTGGTCTCCTGACAGCACCTGGCCCGTGCCACTGCCAGCGCCCCGTCAGGTCAGCAAGGAGTGTCTGCGTGTTTTCCTCCCCTGGACGTGCACTCAGCCTCTGCAGCCAAGACACACCATCAGCTTCCCTGGATGTGGAGGGAAATAGTCGACGTAGTGTTTCGCCATGGGGTTGCACACATGCACTCCAACTTTTTTTTTTTTACTTTTGTTCAAGCCCTGGAGACCCACGTTTGCACCACCACACCACACACAGAGATATAGACGCACACACACACCACACATATAAACACACCACACCCACCTCATATCACATGCATCGCACAGATATACACACACCACACAGACAACACAGACACACACACATACACACACACACACATGACACAGCAAGGGAAGCCATGCTTCTTCCCCGAGGAACGTCTCCTCACATCTGACTTGTTAATTGACTCTGGCCGCAGGCCTGTTTGTCATCTTCCCCTGTGCCTAGGCACCAAATGAAGACAGATTCTAGGAAGCTTTGAAAATGTCTGCGATGCAGAAGCCTCGGATTCACAGGCTTTGAAGATTAGAATGAGCTTTAATTCTCCTGTCCCTACCCTGGCTCTTGAATTATTTAAAAAACATTTCTCTGAAAATGCTCTGCACCCTGTGATTTTAAAGCAGCTCAAGGCCATTGTGAGAGCTGTCACTCACTCAGCTTGGGTGCTCACCGGAGAACCACCCACAGTTCCCTGGCCCCACCTCACTGGTCCTGATAACAGCCCTAACACAGTGGCTGAGGTGTTCTTATGACCCCATTTTAGAGAACAGAAAGAAGAGGCTGAGAATTGGCCCCAGATCAGAGGAGTCCATGGGGCCAAGGATATGAATCCAGGCCTTCCGGTCCCAGACTCCATGTTCGTAAACCTCATGCAGTAATGCCTCCTATAAGTGGCAGGGAATTTGGAAAAGTACAGAAAAGGACAAAGAAGAATACAAATTCTAGAGAACAAAACTTTATCTTTTATGGATTTATTTTCAATGTATCTATGTAAGCATAAACGTATATTTTGTTTTATAAAAAAGTTTATAGAATCTATATGATTCCCATAAAATTGCTCCTTTTCAAAGACTTAAAACCAAGGGAGGACTTGGGGAAGGAACGGCGGAAGGTGTCTTTTTAAGTCAGTGAAAGAGTTGAGCCAGGAGAGGCTCACAGCCTTGTACAAGGACCAAGTGAGAGGAAACCAGAATTCTCTTAAGGGAGAAAGGAAGTGGCTCAGAGTCATGTGGCCCAGGTGTGAGCTGCCTCACTGCCTGCCTGCTCCCGGGGCCAAGACCCTGCAGGGTTAACTCCACCCATGCTAGTTTGAGATGCCGAGGCACCCCGTCTGTGAACTGGGGACTCAGCAGAGGTCAGTCATGAAGGATGGCCTAGGGTCCTCAGGGAAGGGCCTGGCCGAGCCATGCACACAGTAGGCCCTCAGCACGGGAAGGCCCATTTGGTCATCTTGTCCATCTAGCCCTAGGGACGAGCAGAAGCAACAACACCCAGGGCAGAGCTCATCTGGCCCCCGGGGCCTCCCAGGAGTGAGCTGTGGGCAGCAAACAGCACCGCCTCCAGGTGTAGTGGACGGCGTGGGTTCTGCAGGGAGGGCCGTCTATTTGCCCCACATCCAGCCCATCGGCCCACCCATCACTCTCCCCTGTAGAAGTGTTACTGAGTCAAGCTCGCTCTAGTTTAGAGAATGAACTTATGGTTGCAGAGGCGGCAGGAGCAGGGTGTGGGCACTGGATGGGAAGAGGGAAGGGATAGTTAGGGAGTTTGGGATGGACACGTATGAACATGTACCCACTGCTCTATTTGAAATGGATAACCAATAAGAACCTACTGTAGAGCACAGGGAACTCTGCTCAATCTTAGGTGGCTTCCTGGATGGGAGGGAAGTTTATGGGAGAGTGGATACATGAATATGTATGACTGAGTCCCTTTGCTATTCACCTGAAATTGTCACAACATTGTTAATCGGCTATATCCCAGTACAAAATACAAAGTAAAAAAAAAAAAAAAGATCATTCTGCTCACCAAACAATGACCAGAAAGTTGAGACTCCTTGGGGAACACACTAAGTAGACAAACAGAAAGACAGATGTATGGGGCAAGGAAAGCCAGCAGGTGGTCAAGATGGTAGGTTAATGTCTCAGAATAACCATCTTATTGAGGTCTGTATGCCAGTTTCTTTTACAGAACACAAGAGGGGAGGGAGTAAAGTAAAAAGGCCATTGATCTTGCAAATATCTCCTGGAACGGCCTTGGGGAGGGGATGTGTTAACTTTCAGGCAGAGAGGCAGGGCTCCCCCAGGCAGGCTCTTACAAATAGACAGTTTCCTTTTAGTGAATAAAATCAACAAAACTGGAAGCAAAGGTTAAAGGAACAGGTTTTTCCCTGTAAGAGTAGCATCCAGAGACCGTCCCTAGGCACCATTCCCAGCTGTCCGCTGAGTCACAGTGCCACCTGGCCTGGTCCTGTTCCCCCCTGGCTCACCTCCCTTCTCCTGCCGTTGCTCTTCATGGTCGTTTTCAGCCCAGCTGCCCGAGGGGCCTGTGAAGACACGATTGGGTGGGTGCACAATTCCTTCTGGTCTACCGCGGCCCCCTCCATCCGTGGGGCTGAGTCCCTGCTTGGGCCATGACCTCCCGGCACCTCCTCCTCCTTCCAGCCTCCCAGCTCCCTGCTGCCCCTCCTGTGACCCCACCAGGCTCATTTGCCTGACGTTCAATAAACCAAACACAGAGACACCAGGGTCTGCAACAGAGTAAAGGCGTATTCATGAGGCAGCCAAGCCAGGAGATTCAAGAACAAATCTCAAACCCGTTTCCCTGAAGGTGAGGGACTGGGATATTTAGGGACAATGAAGAAGGGTGGTCTGAGGCTTGGGGAGCTCAGGGGAGGGAGACTGGAAGTGAGGAAATGTCTTCATTCTGTGCAGGTGCAGCTAAGCTACGTGCTTCTTGGTGGGATGTGTGTTCAGAAAATGGCAGTGTGAGCATTGCTTTCTTTTAACCATTTTTTAAAAAGTGTGTTGGTTTCGGGAGAACAATTGAAGACTCTTGTATCAGAGATAGCATCCATAAAGGGAGTGAAGGGGTCTTGTGATGCATTTGTCACCCTCCCCCAACTCAGTGCTAACTTCTGTACCTGCATCTATGTCGGCATCCACATCTCTGTGTTGTGATTATTGCCCCTCTCCTCCCCTCACACTAGAACCCAAGCTCCAGGGGCTGCATTTTGCTTTCTGCTTCACCTTCCCAGTGCCTGGTGCACATTGCCTGGCATATTGTTCCATAGTTACTGAATAAAAACATGAATACCCTCAGGAGGTAAATGGGGAAAGAAAAGCAGCGCCAAGAAATGACGATGTGAAGCATGGGGTCTGGTGAGTGGTGCTCGCCGTCTCTGGGTCTCCAGATTCCCGGGGCGTCTGCAGTGACCCTGCTTTGTGGTCTTGGTTTGATTTACTGTGGGCTGCATTGACCTGTAAGCCCCCCGACATGGGGTGAGATGAGAGGGGCTGAGGCTGCACCAGCTGGGGGCGGGGGGCTGAGTCACAGCTGCCCTCCCTACCATGGGGACTGTGTGGTTACCACCATGAGAATGTGTGGGGCCACTTTGAGGAGTGGAGTGGAGAAGGGATGGGAGGCATCCTGAAGCTCTTCTCAGGCAAGAATGGGAACGGCTGTCTGGGGATCTGCCAGGACAAACTACCAAAAATTAGGGTTGGGGGGACAGGAGGAGGGAAATAACACAGCCTTCATCACCCCCTTTGGAACCTGCCCAGTGGCCTGAAGACATCGTAAAAGCTGGTCCCAGGGCTGGAAGTCCAGGCCCACATGGGGTTGTGTGCTGCTGCGGGGCAGAGGCCAGTGGGAGTTAAGCTGCGACCCGGGGACCTATCCAGCTGGCCTGCATCCTCCGAGGGGCAGGGGTGAGGCTGAGGACAACAGGAAGAGGATAAATCGCCACATTGTAGCCCGTCTGATTTGGGGTGGTTGGAAGGAAATGCTTGACGCAGGATGTCAGCATTTGTCACGGGCGTGTCAGGCACAGCATGATACAGCAGGCCGGCGCTTCTGGTCCCAGGCAGAGAGAGGGACGGCGGTCCCCCAAAGGGGTCGGTGGCAGGGAGCAGGTGCTGGCGGCTGGGGGACGGCGCTGATGACAGCGCTGACTCTCTCGTCATCTCGCTGCGGCATGAATTATTAATGGTCGGCTATAACACGCACACAGAGCTGAGAATCAATTTGCCACCATTCAGCTCCTGGACTGTTCTGTGCTGTGACGATGAAAGTGCCTTTTGATCAGGAGACAGGCGTGGCCCCGAGATGCCTGCCCCTGAGTCTTAACGTTTGCCAAAGATGACCTGAGCCCAGCCTGGGTGGGCCCTTCTCCTTCCTTGGTGCTCTCCTGTCAGTAGTTGAACCTCTCCCCACCTTCTTTGATTTTCTTTTTTTCTTTTTTCCAGCCATTCTCTCTTCCTGACGGAAGGGCTTTGCCCCCTCCCCACGTGACCTTCGCTGCCTTGGGGCTGACTCCTTCCAAAGCCTGAGTCCCAGCACGTGTACCACTGTTTTAGTACCAGGAACTGGATTTCCAACTTTAGACTTTCTTGATGCGTCATCAGGGAGTGAGAAAAAAGAAAAAGAGTGTCTCTTCCAGCACAGGCATCAAGAAGTGTAGGGAGCTGCAGACTGTTTTGGAGGTAGGGGTCCCCCGTGGGTAAAGGGAGTGCAGGTACCCTCGATGGTCTGTTTCCAGCCCACCCTCATCTCTGAAAAACAGCTGTCCTATGGAGGATGCTGGCATAGGGGCGGTTCACCCCAAACCAATTCATTTGGGACCAATCAGTGGAAATCCATTTTGCCAAATAAGCAGTTAGCCTGATAACAAACTCCTGAGGATACAAACCAAAATACCACTTTTAAAATAAAGATTGATTATAGGAAAACTGAAGGGAAAGATCCTCTTCAGAAATTATAAAAGGGGGATAAAAAATAATAGGACATCTAAATAGAAGGAAAAAGACCCTACGTGGGGACGGATTTTAGGTGAAATGATCATTTGGTAGGGGAACAGCGTGTGCTTTCCCCAGGAGCTTTCCCTGGGTAGAACATAAACCTGACCCACCAAGCAGAGTGTGTCTCGATGCTTGTTGCCTCTCAGGCTTCAGAGGACTCAGCCCAGAGGCAGCCCGGACGTGGGAATCCGAGAAAGCATCCGCGGGCTGTGAGGCTGGGCTGCTTGGCTGCCACACGGGTGGCCTGGGCGATGTTTGCTGTAGCCCAGGAAGCCTGGAAGCCTGGGTCTCTCTCCTGGAGTAGGAAGGGACCTCGCTCTTCAATGCAGCTGGTGTCCGTCCCCTCCCCCACCTCTGAGCAGCCTCCTGCCCTCTCAGCTCTTGCCTGGGTGCCCACCCAGCCCTAAGCTCCTTGCTCCAGGCCCGACCCCTCCCATCCGGTCTCCATCCAGTGTTGCCCCAGAGCAGCCTGCACACAGAGTCATCTCACCTCCCTGCTCAAGGCCATTCCCTGGCTTCCCAGGAGGTTTTCAGTCAAGTGTGAACTTCATCCTGTGGCCTGCGGCATCCTCTCTTACCTCTTTCCCACTTGCTCACCAGCCTCCAGCCACTTTATTTATTTTTAATAAATTTTTTATTGGAGTGTAGTTGCCTTACAATGTTGTGTCAGTTTCTGCTGTACAGCAAAGTGGATCAGCTATATGTCTCCATATACCCCCTATTTTGTGGATTTCCTTTGCATTGAGATCATCACAGAGCAAGGAGTAGAGTTCCCTGTGCATATAGTCAGTTCTCACTCATCTGTTTTGTACACAGCAGTGCATGTATGTCAGTCCTAATCTCCCAATTCATCTCACCCCCATCTCCCTTCCCTGCTTAGTGTCCACTTTGGCCTCCTTTCTGTTTCTGGAACATTCCAAGCTTTCCCATGCCTCTGTAATTCTCTTTGCCCGAAACAACCTTCCTCCTCTTCCTCTTTGCCAGACTACCTCATTCCCATCCTTTGGGGCTCAGCTCAGGTGCCCTCCTCAGAGAGGTCTGCCCTGCCCATCCCATCTGAATAGCCTCTACCCTCAGCCCAGGTCATACCATTCACATCAATCGGTCCCCTTTCCTCACAGCACGGATCGCACACGATGTCATCTCAGTCATTGACCACCTGTGTCCCCCACTGGCAGGTGAGCTCCAGAGAGCAGGGACTAGGTCTGGTCCACCTCTGTCCATCCACAGCCCCTGGCCCCCAGAGCAGCACCGCAAACCTTCAGTCGATGTTTGATGAATGAATGAATGAGTGAGTGAATCCTTTAGCACCTAGCAAGGTGAGGCAGAGGGCTCCCCTGGTGGCTCAGATGGGAAAGAATCTGCCTGCAATGCAGGAGACCTGGGTGCAGTCCCTTTTGGGGAGATCCCCTGGAGAAGGGAATGGCCACCCACTCCAGTGATCATGCCTGGAGAATCCCACAGACAGAGGAGCCTGGTGGGTCGCAAAGAGTCAGACACGACTGAGCAGCTAACACACAAGGCGAGGCAGACGGCACTCCCACTGCTGAGGTGAGACCAGGGACGGGGCACCTTGGCCGTGTCTACACACCTGCCCAGAGCCAGACCCAGGGGTATGGCAGGAGCTTCCTCAAACCTCTCCCACAGAAGTCTTCAGAACACTAGCGCTCTTAGTAGAAAAAGAAAAGGTATTTATGTGCAAAGCCACTTATCTCTGTAGCTCCTCGAGATAAATCCTTTAATTTACGGGTGAGCTGACACCCTCCAAGAGCCAGAATCAATGTGCGTCACTGTAAATCCAAGCCAGGCGTCTGCTCTGACTCACCCCTGCCGACGCAGAGCCTTTACTTCTGCACAGATGGTTGGGGCAGAGCCTGGGGGAGGGCTCCAGGAAGCCCCCTGTGGGACGCCTGAGCCTGTCTCCCTGGCTATGGTCCATCCCCAACAGACACCATCGTGGCTCCAGGGCCACGCCACTAAGTCCTTCCCGTTTGCTGGGCGGCCTTCCCCTCCTCCCAGCCAGCTCAGGTGCTCCCTGCCCTTGAAAGTCTTGCCGGGCACATCCACTTGAAATTCACTTTCTTTTGTGTTGCCCTGGGGGTGTGCCTGGGCAGTGGCACTGTGCCAACCAACTTCTAATGATAACAAGGTATTCAATTTCCTCTTCTACAAGATGGGAGCGCTGTGATCAGGGGCTCTTCCTCCCTGCTTTCCTACCCGCTGGCCTGGGGCCTGGATTGTATCTCATTAGTTCACTGAGCATCTACTGTGTGCCACTCACTGTGCTTTGGGTCCAGGGCAAATAAGGCACAGCCCCAGGCTCGGGGCGCTCACAGTCTAACCAGGAAGGCACGTGGGAGATTAGACATCGCGGTGCATGAGAAGCACGGAAACGCAGGGCAGGCATCTGCATCAGGTGGAGAGGTTGGGGCCCCGAGGAGGGTCTGGTTGTGCTGAGATCTGACAGTGAGAAGGAGTGGCCGACTGAGCAAGGCGGGGGGAAGACCACCCCGGGTGCCACTTGGTGCCTTTGCTTGGCAGGTGCAGAGAGTCACACAGGTGCCCTAAGAAGATGGAAATGAGGGAGGGATGGGTGAGGATGAGGAACACAGGGAGTCCCTCTGACCCTCTGGCCCAAGGTGACTGGGTAACAACTGCGTTGGCTATGACTCTGTTGCTTGTAGGGAATCAGGGCTACACCGTCTTCCAATACACCAGTGAGAGAATTCAACATCACTGCAAAACACCACACCCAGCACCTTCAGGGTTTTATACATACCAGTCTGACTGCGGCAGCATCATTTCAGTCCTGGAGCCCTGGCATAATTCTTACTAGAAGCCCCTCCCACTCTCACAAGTGCCCTGTTTTGCATAATAACTTACGTGATCATATGTTTTTGTTATTGCTGTTTAGTTACTAAGTCATGTCTGATTCCTTGAAACCCTATGAACTGTAGCCCACCAGGCTCCTCTGTCCATGGGATTTCCCAGCAGGATTACTGGAGTGGATTGCCATTTTCTCCTCCAGGGAAACTTCCTGGACCAGGGATCGAACCTGTGTCTCCTGCATTGGCAGGCAGATTCTTTACCACTAAGCCACCAGAGAAGCCCATGTGGTTGTATATTGATATCCTAATACACTGGGACAGTTTCCTTATGAGGATATGTCTTCTAGTCTTAGAAATATTCCATGCTAGAATATTTCTAGGCTCCAAACTGCAGCGTTCCTTTATTGCCTCTTGCAGCTTTTTTCCCCTTAAAATCTGTGAACTCAGACATTAATAAAGGTGTTAGAATTGTGGCAACTTGTTATGGGAGGGAGATGATTTCCCAGCCTGGTTCTGAGCAAAAGCACTCTATCCTCCCAGGTCCTTTGAACTTTGGACTCTCAGGACTGGGCCATAGACATTTCTTGCAGCCCCAGTGTGGACTACAGTCAATAAGCCATTGATTAGAACCATGTTACAGCTGTTCAATTCAGCCCCTGAGATCCCAACATTTGTTCTTCAATTTAATTCAGTAACATTGATCGAGCAAACACTAGATGATTTCCAACTTTGAGGGGGTTTTTTTTGCTTATTTTCACTTAAGCTGTCACGATAGGAAGAGCTGTGGTTCCGTGAACTCATTGCATCACACATCTTTTGCTGAAAGTTTGCTTCTAGTAATTGTGGAGTAATTTGTACTGGGCCAACACTCCTAGAAACAACAACTGTAAACTCTGGACAAAATATTTTTAAAAAGTACTATGTGGAGGCCCTTTTGTTGTCCATTCCGTAAGTCATGACCCCATGGACTGCAGCATACCAGGCCTCCCTGTCCTTCACTATCTCCCAGAGTTTATTCAAATTCACGTCCATTGAATCAGTGATGCCATCCAACTGTCTCATTCTCTGTCACCCCCTTCTCCTGCGCTTAATCTTCCCCAGCATCAGGGTCGTTTCCAGAGTTGGCTCTTCACATCAGGTGGCCAAAGTATTGGAGCTTTAGCTTCAGCATCAGTCCCTCCAATGAATATTCAGTGTTGATTTCCTTTAGAATTGACTGGTTTGATCTTCTTACAGTCCAAGAAACTCTCAAGAGTTTTCTCCAGCACCGCAGTGTGAAGGCCCTGTGACAAAAAAAGGCAGCAATGAGAGGGGATTCCCAAAGAAGGAATAATCTCTGACTGAATTTCCCATTTTACAGCTTTGCACCTGAGAGCAGGTAACGTAAGCACTCCCGCAATAACTGATTTCAAGCTACTGATGTGATGCCACTGAACTCAGAGTTGGGAAGAGACGCTTAGAAGCATCACTGATAGATTTTCCACCAAACAGACAACAGATGCAAATTATCTTGAGAGCATAGATATGGTGAACTGTAGCAACATAATTAACACGTGGTGAAGTTTTGTAATTTTTTATCTTTGCTGTTAATATCATTATGTTTGTGTAATTTAATTTTCCATGAAGGCTAGATTTAACAATCAACTTGCAGACTTTCTGAAAATGTAGTAACTGGCTCTTGCAAGCCCATGTGAGCTGGCTCTGCTGTACCACTGTGGCTTCTTTCCTTTTTCTCCCCGCTCTTAGGAATTCTAAGGACAATGAATTTATGGGGGGAATTTACCTGTTTCCCTCATAGTTGTATACCTAGCACTTGGCCTGACACCTGGCCCAGAAAATGCCCTCAATAATGTTTGTTGAACAGAAAGTCCTAGGCTTTTTCTTTTTAGAACCTGTGATTCTCATGGGCGAGCCTCTGCGGCCACTGCTACTATGCGGGGAAAGGCAATGGACGTGAAAGTCAAGGCTGCCTGAATTTGGCCCCCAGCTCCGCCACCAGCTAGCTGAGTGACTTTCCACAAGTTCGTCACCTTCCTGTGCTTCTGTTTCTCTTTTGGAAAAGAGGCAAAACAGTAGTAGTTCCCTCAGAGGGGTTGATCATGACGCAGGAAGAGTGACTATTTCAAGTGCTGGGAACTGGTGGCTAGCAGATCCCATATGGGCATTCGCCGTCATTATTAACAGCTGTATCATTTACTAGGCGTCTGTTGTGTGCCGGATACTCTGCTGGGGGCTTTCCATGCTTTCTTTGTAATGTGTTTGTTTGGGGGGCTGTGCTGGGTCTTTGCTGCTGTGCCACGGCTGCTCTAGTTGCAGCGCCCAGGCTAGGCTGCCTTGAAGCATGTGGGCTGAGACCCACCCACCTTACATTAGAAGGAGAATTCTTAACCACTGGACCATGAGGAAAAGTCCTCCCTGTAGTTTTTTAAGACAAGATGAGGTAATTCAGGTCCAGGATGACTTCATGATGTCATTAATGGGGAGCTGCAAACCGGACCCCGGCTGTTGGCCCCAAAGTACAGGCTCATCCTATGAGGTCAGGAATCCGTGAGCCTTGATTACTGTCTTCCCTGCACATCGTTCAAAATAACTGTTATTGCTCTGGATGCTTTACTTACATTTATCAACTTGTTTCCAGAGTCCTTTGTTTTGCTTTCTTTAGTTTAGGGTTTCGGGTGTGTGTGCGTGCACACGCGTATGTGTATGTGACATTTAAGTGGAATTAAAAAATGTTGACATTTCATCAGTGCTCAACTGTCTCCCAGTTTCAGTGCTTCACATTTCTTACTTTTTTCTTTCTCTTTTTTTCTCCTCCTTCTCAGGCCCGCCCCCAAACTGTGGGGCGCTTGTCCTTCAGGTGCCCGGCTTTAGTCACTCTGCCCTGGAGTTCCCTAACAATTGTGCAAGCTGTGCTTTATTACCACTATTTATAGGTCTGTCTCCTCCACAGACTGGTGATAATAATAAAAACAATGCAGTTATTATTGTGAATAGCTGACATTGTTTGGGTACCTTCTACAGGCTAGGCGCTGGGCTAATTGCTGTATACAGAATCTCATTTAATCTTCCTATCAACCCTGTCTGAAATGCAATTATCCTCCCCAACTTTGCAGCTGATGAAAATGAAAGCCAGGAAGGTCAAAGACATCGTCAAAGGTCACACAGCAAGGGCGTGGTGGGGAAGGAGTCGAATGAGCTCTGATTCACAAACATACATTATCTAGAAATTTCATGTATAATTGTACAAGAGCTCTTGGACAACCCTAGTAGATGGATACAGTTGCAAGGACAATTACTGTTGCCATATTTCGTAGGTGTAGCCCAGCAATTTGTTTAACTTTACCAAACAGCATATAGGGAAGTTGGAATCTGAACCTAGGTATGTCTGCACCAGACACTCAAGAATCTTCAGAGCTTCAGCTCAGAGACACTCTGCTCTTCTGGAGAGTGCCTCCACCTCTGAAAGCTGGGCGGGCCACCCGGGGAGAGGGGAGGCACCTTACACAATACCCCAATTAACATGGGGACGTGACTTCTTTGTCAGTGTTAAAGGTCTTTGAGCCGTTCATTCTCTGAGCTGAATTACAGTGAAGAAATCAATGTGATTTCAGTCTGTTTGCTCCTGTCTGTCTGGATCTGTCTCTCTATTTCCCCAGAATCTCCTTGGCTGTGCAGGGCAGCACCTTCTGCGTTATAGACCCGTCTAGGTAGGGTGGTATTTTCGATAACTTGAAAAGTCACTTTGAACACATGGTCCACTAGAAGATGGTTTTATTGTTAAGTTGCTAAGTGGTGTCCAGCTCTTCGGCAACCCGGTGGACAGAAGCCCAGCAGTCTCCTCTGTCCATAGCATTTCCTAGGCAAGACTACTGGAGTGGGTTACCGTCTTCTTCTCCAGGGGATCTTCCCGGATCAGGGATTGAACCTGTGTCTCCTGCATTAGCAGGCAGCTTCTTTACTGCTGAGCCACCAGGGAAGGCCTGCTAATGGATGGCCAGGGGGCTGTTGTGCCTTGAGGTCCTACAAATTGTCTGACACGTTGCATATGGAATCAGCTTTCCATCCCTCAAGGTTTAGGCAAGCTTGTCTCCAACCTCCCCCCAAATGCATGAACTTTGGAAATCTGGGAGTCTATGACTTCTGGCAGTGGGGGCTTCCTCACATGGGTGATAAGCCTATTAATTCCTGTTTCCCTAATTTTGTAAGTTAGAATATGGTGATCCAATGAGGAAACTGTTTTGAAATCTGCATTCCAGAAGCAACGTCCTCTTCAGCGCTTATGGACTGATGTTTCCTTAGGTACCCAATCGTTTTCACTAATTACGCAGAAGTGTTTTTCAAAGTCTTCTGAATGACATTCCTGAGGCAGTAAAATCATACATTCTGTTGTAAATCAACTCAAGGAGCATTCACTGAATGTGTGGTGTGTCCCAGATATACTTGTGTGATCCGTGTTCCTTAAGACAAAATTTAATGAACGGCCCGTGGAGCATTAAGTGGGGATTTGATGTGAAGAAATTGAGTTGCTAGCTGTGTGTATCTGTTAATCCTGTACTCTTAATCTCCCCCCATTTCGGTAACCATAAGTTTGTTTTCTATGTCTGTGACTCTGTGTCTCTTTTAGATTCGTTTGTGTTATTTTTTTGATTCCACATTCAAACGATATCGTATAGTATTTTTCTTTGTCTGACTTACTACACTAAGTACGATAATCTCCAGGTCCATCCGTGTTGCTGCAAATCTTCTTAGCTCTTTTTTACAGACAAGGAAACTGAGGCTCAGAGAGGCTGAGGACCTTGCCATCATCCCTCACTTAGAAACCAAGTTGGGACTGCAGCCCAGCTTCTTCCAACCCTGGGCCCGTGGCTCGTCCTATGTCACACCCACTGGTTTAGCCAAATAACTTCGGCCTCTTCACAGGACACTGAAGTTGTCTCAATGCAAAATGCGTGTGCTTGCACAGAGCATCGAGAGCGACTGCCAGGACCTCAGGGCGTGGAATCCTGTGCCCAGGTCTGTGTTATCACCCCTGCCTCCCAGATGCGCCTTCAGACCCAGGACAGACCACAGAGACCTGCTCTGTTCGCTCATTCTGATTGGAAGGCACAGATAATGGAATCCTGCTTGATTCCCCTTTTAGTAAAATGCTAAGACCAGGGCCTGTTCCTGATCCTCCAGGGCCTGTTCCTGATGCTCCAGCCCACCATCTGAGCCTGAGGTGGCAAAGTCCTCAGCTGGTTCAGAGATTGCAGCAAAAGTGTCAGACCCAGAGGGAGCTGGGTGCCTCCTCCTGGTTCCCACTTCTCAGGGAAAATTTACACTGATAAAGACTCAGAGCTCTTTAGCACACACTCTCTCGACAAGACCAAGAGACATTTAAATCTTGCCTTTGAAAGTTTACCTGCAGGCTTGGAGGAATCCATTTTTTGTGGTCTTTTGATTAACTTATCCATTAATCCACGTCCTGGGCCTGTACTTGTTGTGATGGTGGAGACAGAGATGGAGCAAGCATTTGTTGTTACTATATTGTCACTAAGTCGTGTCTGACTCTTTTGGGACCCGCAGGGACTGCAGCCCATCAGGCTCCTCTGTCCGCGGGATTTTCCAGGCAAGAATACTAGAGTGGGTTGCCATTTCCTTCTCCAGGGGACCTTCCCTAAGTCAGACAAAGACAATACCTTCCCAACTGCGAGTCTCCACCACTGGCAAGAGGATTCCTAACCACTGAGCCACCGGCGATGCCTGAAGCGAGCCTTACTACTGTCCTTTTCCTGGTCAGGTTTCCAAGTCCTTGGACAGAGAATGATCCTATGCCATACCAACTGCCCATCCACCAGGGTCCCTTTAACTCTCCGTGGGCCTTGAAAATGACCGTTCCATGCTGGAGCCATCCTAACCACTGGTACAATTTCCCCTGGCATGGTCCTGCCACCCCCTGCCCTCTCCCAACTCTCCATGGACACAGAAAATCTCCCAGCATACCTTGGGCTCCAGTCACTTTGGCTCAAGACAGAAGTCAAGGTCAGAAGGACATCTTTGAGATGGAGAGGGAGGGGGAACTCAGTCCTTTGCCTGTATGCCAGAGCCCTTTATTTTAAGCACAAAAAAAGGACACGTGGGTGAAATTCTGGGTTGATCGTGTGTCCCTAAATAGCTGCTATAATAGCATTGTGCTGTGATTATTGAAAGCTTGAGTTAGCAATTGATTTCGGACTGAGAGATCAATGGGAGAAGAGATTGCAGTGCAGGATTACGAAGAAGCCACCCGTGACTCCTCGCTTGGGTTGGCCTCTACCATAGCCTTGTCACCTTTTTGTAATTGTCCGTCTGCTTGTCTGTCTGTGTCAGTGTGAGCTCCTGGAGGTTAGAGGCCGGGGCTGACTCCTCATGAACAGCAGCTGGCTTAGGGTAGGTTCTTGATCAATGCTCACAGCAGGCCCTACTTTATGATGAAGAAACAGAGGCATAGAGCAGTTATATTACTTGGCCATAACCGAATAGGGTGACAGAATGGGGATCTGAACCCAGGTCACTGTCACTGCAGAGTCTCCATCTGGAAGAGTTAGAGAGAGCCCATGCATGCACGTGGAGCTTCAGCTGTGTCACTGTGCTCTCATCAGCTCCAAGGACCAGCTTTGCTCCAAGGTCCGGGTCGCCCTGGTGCCCTCTGCTGTTGGAGTTATTTATTTTCTGTTCTGGCCTGATGCTACTAGGCACCATCACCCCAGCACATGACTATGGACAAGATCCTTACAAGCTCTGCCTCAGTCCTCATGTATTTCCATTTCTTTGACCACTGATTTTCTTTGTGTTTGCCCAGCTGCTCAATCATGTCCAACTCTTTGCGGACGTGAGTAGCCTGCCAGGCTCCTCTGTCCATGGGATTTTTTTTTCCAGGCAAGAATACTGGAGTGGGTTGCCAGTTTTCTTCTCCAGGGGATCTTCCTGACCCAGGGATCGAACCTATGTCTCTTGCATCGTCTCCATTGGCAGGTGGATTCTTTACTACTGAGCCACCTGGGAAGCCCTAATAAGAAATCTGTTATGGTTTTCTGCTCATTACCAGGTCTAAGAGGGAAGAACAGCAGCATGAAGGCATGGATGTGGGGTAGCTGACCTGCTTCCTTCATAAATTCAGTAACTTGCTTTTGTATGCAACCCAGTATAATTCAAATTCAAATTTGAGGAGGTAAATATTTCTGAGTGTTTTGAGGAAATTCCCCAAGATCTTATAGCCAGGGCTTGGATGAGATGGCTCCTGAAGCCAGAACTCTTTTGCTTTGGATTTGGGATTCTTCATACCAAGCTTTCCTCTTTCTCGAAGTTTCTAGAGAGAGAAGAGAGCACAAACCCTAAGGAATACAAATCACCTTGGCATTAAACATCTCAACAATGGGGTCAAGAAGACAGTGGAGAAATCATTTGAAAATATTATAAAAAAAGAACTTACAGTGCGGAATTAGCTAAACTATATTTAAAGAGGTTAGATACGTTGCATGAAGAAGGGGAGAAGCAGTCTTGGTCACAATCCTTCAATCTTTTAAAATACTGTCTCTGCTAAATGTTGGGAGAATTGAGTCTCTGACAACCATTTTTTTTTTTTTTTCTTTCCCTGAAAGCCTAATTGACTTCTTGGGAAGCAGGACAGAAGATACACAGTAGTTGAGCTGGGCTTGAACTTTTACCCTCCCTGATAAACCAGGGCCAGGGACCCAAGAGCAAGGCTGTCAATAATGTTAGATAAACCCAGACACTCCCTTTCTGCATAGGTTGGTGGATGGAGACAAATTTGAGGGAAGGAACACGGATACATTAATTTTATGATGCAATTTCTAGGCTGTAAAATGGACAGAGTGGACGCTCTAGAAAGCCCCAGAGAAAATTGTAAAGTCAATGATTGAGTTTCATTTCCACTCAGAGTAAATACACTTTAACTGGACGTGTGCTGATCAACCTTGGTATCATGCTGTGCGGTGTCAGTGTTTGCATTAAAGGGCTGTCATTAAAAAGTCATCCAAGGGCGAGTTCCCTTATTCTACTCTCCCCCAAATGCCCACCATCATAGATGGTGACATGCCATTTTAAAATCAGATGGAATTGCTTACTAGGGTCCTTAATTTTTATGGATAAGACAACAGACTCAGAGGGCATGAACATGAATGATTTTTTCCCCATAGTCATCCCAACAGAAAAGGACAGTCAACACTGGCACTCACATGTACTCCATTATTCCATGTATACTTACTGAGTGTCTATTTATCAGACACTTTCCTGGGTCCTGGTGTACAGCAATGAACAAGAGATATGGTCTCTGTCATCAAAGAGTTTGCATTCTAGAAAGGAAAGAGTGACTCTAGGTGAAAACCAACAAATCCTGAAAATAATTAGGAAGATTAAAGATATAAAGCCACCAAAAGAGGGAGATGGTGGAAGGGTCAGACTACTTTAGACCAAAGAGACAGGATAGACTTTTTGGAAACATGCTATTTGGGATGAGATTTAGTCATTTGAACATGTGGTCTGAGTGGAAAAAAAGGAAGCCGACAGGTTCCAACTTGGTTAAGTTACAACGGAAAGAAAGTAAATGTTCCTAAAACAGTGAGGGGACATGGCACAAGATGAAGTGAGAGAGATGCACTTGGGACAGATTGCTGTAAAATATTTGGATTTTTACTCTGGAGGCAATGGAAGCTAAATAATGTCATAATCTGATTTACATTTTCCAGAAAGATCACTCTGTGTTGCTGCGTGGAGAATGAACTATAAAGGGGCAACAAAAGAGGCTGCAGGCATAAAGTAGGGGGCAGTTTGGCCAGCAGCAAAGACCCTGTTTCTGGCTACTCCCTGAAATTCTTCTCAATCCAATTACCCCACAAAGGAATGAGATTCATTCAAATAAACCCAGTTTGTATCTGGATTTCCAGTCAGGTCATTTTCCCTCCACTGCCCCAGGTTTCAACCATTTTTCACAGTACTGGAAGAAATGTACAAAGCCAAACATGTTGATTTTAATGTTTATTCAGACAAAGAAAACGTTACTTTTGGTCTTGCTAAGTGCTAGGCATTCTGCCAGAGAGTAGAGATAAAGAGATGAGAGACTTGGTCCCTGCTGCTGAGTGTGGTTGGGGAGACCCACATGTTAACAGTCAGAAAACTGTGTGCGCAGAAGGAGGATATGCAACCTGGCAGGAGGCTGGTGTCCTGGAACAGCCAGCTGCACTGGCATGGAAATCTCGGTGGGAGACATAAGACCTGTGTTTGAGTCTGGAAAGTGCTTTTATTTAGTCTTTTAAATGTTTATTTATTTATTTAATGTTTTTGGCTGCAATGGGTTTTTGTTGCTACATGCAAGCTTTTTCTAGTTGCAGCGATTGGGAGCTACTCTTCACTGTGGTGTGTGGACTTCTCTGCTACAAAACAGCATGGGTTCTAGGGGTCCCGGCTCAGTTGCTCTGCTCTGGGTTTGACCTGGAGTCAAATCTGTGTCACCTGCCTTGGCAGTCAGGATTTTCAAAACCACTGCACCACCAGGGAAGTCCCATGAGAGGTCCTTTTGAGCTGAGTCTTGCCTGATATATACAAGTGTACCAGACCAAGGAGGGAAGGGGTCTTTAAGCACAAGGATCAACATTTGCTATTCAGGTAGATAATAGGCAGAAAGGAGAGTTTAAATAATTTGCAGTCATTCCATTTGGCTGGAGCGCAATGTGAGGATGTACAGAGAGTGTCAGGAAAGGTAATGTAAGGAGTTCAACTGTGCGGTAGGTGAGAGTCCAGTCTTCCTTCATCTGAAAGACTGCTGTGAATCCCTGTGTACCATCTAGGTGTCTTTCAGGGATGCCTTAGTTAGGACTCTTAGTTTTAAGAAAAGAGACTCACTTAAACTAGTTTAACCAAATGGGAATATTTGTCTTTAAGTTTTAGGGATAGTTGATGGATTCCCAAGGGAGGAAAGGATATAGCTAGGCCTCTGGTATGAGCTCGTAGAACTATAAGAAATCTGAAAGATTTTTTACCTTCATCTTTACTTCTTTCTGCATATTTATTTGAATAATTCTCATTGCAGTCTGAATTACTTGCTTCTCAGTCCTCAAGACCACAAAAAATTTTTCTAGTTTTTGTCTCCTTTGTTCAAGACACAGAGTGAAGCAAAAATAGATTAAGATCCAAATTCCCAGGAAAACCTTTATCATTAGCCCATTTAGAGTGAAGTATTTAGTACAGTAATTTGCTTCCAGGAAGCTCAGGCCAGGTGGTAAAACATGGCTTCTGGGATCCAGCTTTGTATTTATGTGGCTCATGAGATAATTTGTATAAAATTCCCAGCAATATGTTTGGCATGTGGAAATTGTCCTAAGGATGCTCATTTGAATGAGTTAGGAGGTGTGGGCAGGGGTCAATACAGGAAGTTGTGTTTAAGGCTATTTCTATTTGATGGTGTCAAAAAATGACGCAAGGCCTAGTACACTGTCTGTCACAGAATAGGGGATCAGTAAGTGGTATATGCTGCTATAATTGTGCCAAGCTGCTTATGTTTGCATTATGTTTTTGTCCTCTTTACTGGCCTGTTAGTTTCTGAGCAACTGGAACTTTCATTCTAACCTGTATTCTCAGGACCTCGGACAGCTCCAAAGATACAGAATTGTAATGTTGCCAGTCTGAGGTTAGAGTTTCCTACCCAAGTGAATTGCCATGCTCTCCCACTTCCTTTGTCCCCACTAAGCTTGGACTTTCTTGAGTCTTGGAGTCAGGACCACTCAAGCCTGAGTCCGCTGTGCTCCTGAACGCCTTCTTTATCCTTCCTCTCAGCAATCATGTTAACAATATCCCAACATGCCTTGCAGTGTCTGAATTATCTCATTGCAGAAACACAGTTGCCAACTAGCACATTTGCTGCTTTAATTAGACTAGTTTTGACAAGCTCCAAAACTTTGTTTCTGATTGTTATCTTTGGGATGATTTAAAGCACCATAAAGTTGTGTAATTGTTGTGGGCAGGTCACATATCCACCAACAGCCATCTGGTTCTTCAGAAAACTAACTATCCCAAGCTTGGAACAGAGCATGAAAAGCAGATAATAAAAAAGAGGTTGCCATAGGTTAATGCTTTTTCTCATGTCAAACACTTTTCCCCCCGCCAGCTCTTGTGTTTCTGGCAATATAGCTAAGTCACCATTTTGACCTTCTGTTCATCTTTGATCAATAAAAAGTAATTAGCATGCTAGTATTTTGGGGTTTTTGCTTTCAGTGAAGGTGAATATGTTTGCATGGTGCCTGAGAGTTTACAAAAAAAATTCATGTAAATTATCTCATTTAACATAAGCCTAGGAAGCAAGGCACAGTGGTTATTATTGGTGTCATTGTACAGATAAGAAACCTAAGCTTAGTAAGGTGAAAGCTGTAGAACAAGATAACCCCAGTTTAATGAAATCAGTATTTGCTGAATTTCCACTGTATTGCCATGGACAGTGAGATGATACCAAATATATAAAAAAGATTACTTGGGGGGCTTCTCTTGTGTATCCCTTTTTCTTGCAACCATGCATTCCCTCTCTGCCCTTGTGTTTATTGAATTTTGGGTTTTTTTTTTTTTACCATTTATTTATATTTATTTATTTGGCTCTGCTGGGTCTTAGTTGCGGCATGCAGGATGTCTGCTGCTGCATCTGGGATCTTTGTTGGGGCACGTGGGATCTAGTTCCCAGAGCAGGGATTGAACCCAGGCAACCTGCATTGGGGTCTCAGGAGTCTCAGCTACTGGACCACCAGGGAAATCCTTTTATTGAGTTTCAATCACTGGTTAGTCTATATCTATAGAGCATCTCCTTGTATTTCTTAATATCGAGACAACCTGGAGGTTTCAGCTCCCAGGAGGCAAAGTCTGGGATCTATAAGGTCGATTCTCCTCTTAGATATCTGTAAATTTATAATTTCATGGTTGTTGGGCTCCATTTCTACCAAGAGCTCTGAAAAAAGCCCTATTCTCTCTGTAGTTTCTCTTTCCCCAGGATTATTCGATGTAGCCTTTAGAATCTACTCTTCCTCACTTGTATAGGTGAATAAAAAACATCATCTACCGGGGAATGTTCATTATGGACTATTTAACAAAAGAGAAATAAGCTTAAGGGGTTGGTGAAGGCTTAGGCCACCCTGACTACTATATTGACCATGAGTGAGCTGCTTCCCTCAGCTTCTGGATCATCCAAAGCCAACCACATAGTCTTGAATAATAAATGGTTGCTTGTGACAATTATCTAAAATCTATTCAGGACTCTTCTCTTTTAATGAATCTGCTATTTACTGCATTCTCTCCTTTCCTATTCCTTTTACAGGGCCTTTACTCCTCAATTTCCCTTCTTGGAACTAACCTCTGAAATTCCTTCTCCTGGGAAATTTTCCAGTGAGTACAGACACATTGGGATCATTATTTTCCTCTTTGCTATCGAGTATAAAACTGTCATTCTTCTCCATCCCAAGCACTCAGTGCAGCACTGATTCACATGGTCCCCCAGCTGAGTCTTCTGAGTTCCAGCAAGAGCACCACAGGAAGGAAATGGGACTCCCTTCAAGTTTGTGGTTTATGACAGGAGACATAAGAGATGTGGGTTCAATTCCTGGGTTGAAGATCCCTTGGAGATCCCCTGGAGAGGGAATGGCAACCCAGTCCAGTGTTCCTGCCTAGAGAATCCCATGGACAGAGGAGCCTGGAGGATTGCTGCATTGCAAAAGCATTAACCTATGACAACAGTCCATAGAAATTCAGAGTGTGGACGCGACTGAAGCGACAGCATGCACAGGACACTGGACAGGGGGACGTATTTCATGTAAAACAGAGGAGATGAAAATTAAGTATTTCCCCCTTGGCCTCCCCTCCTTTCTTGTCTGTCCAACGCTCCTGCTACACCCACCTGCCTCTGGGCTCGTCCTCATGGAGTTCCCTGTGTAATGTCTCGCCTTTCCCTCACCTCCACCTGCCTCACCATCTCCATGAAATGACAACTCTTCTGCATGGTGTGGTGTTGGCCTTTCCTTGCTCTGTGTGGTCAGAACATTGACAAGTATTGCTTGATCGATGTTTTGGGTCTAGATCCCTGGAAACCATGTCTGAGAAGTTCTCCTGAAGGCACTTTATTGAGGGTTTGCTCAAAAGTGCCTGTGTGCTCAGTTGCCCAGTTGTGTCCGACTCTTTGTCACCCCATGGACTGTAGCCTGCCAGGCTCCTTTGTCTATGGGATTTTTCAAGCAAAAGTACTGGAGTGGGTTGCTATTTCCTCCTCTAGGGGATCTTTCCAACCTCAAAAGAGGGACCCACGAAGTAGCAAGGTCAGCAGGATGGGTCAAGGAAAGAAGTGAGACAAAGAAAACTAGGTTTCATGAACTCATAGAAGCAGAGACTACAATGGCAGTTATGGTGTCCCAGGTGGGGAGAAGCGTACATGTTGGTCAGAGTTATAAGATGAACAAGTTCTGGGAATTTAAGGTATAACATGGTGGTTATAGTTATAATACTGTGTTATATACTGGAAAGTTGCAAGAGAGCAGATCTTGAATAATCTCACCACAAAAAAGGAATGATAATTATGTGACATGATGGAGATGTTAGGTAATCCTACAGCTGGTAAGCGTTTTGCAACATATAGGTGTATCAAATCAACATTTTGTATACCTTAAACTTATACAATGTTACATGTCAATTACACCTCAGTGAAGACTGGGGGTGGGGGGAACCAAAACTAGGCAATTGGAGAAAGCCTGGCCTCAGCCTGGTCCCACAGGGAGCCCAGGAGGATGAATTGCACACAATAGTTGTCTTGCCCAGAGGAAAGGTGGCTTAGACCAAATTAGCCACTGTCTAGAAGCTCCTCTCTGCTGTGGTGCAGGTGTAACCTCTAGGCAGATCTAACCTCTAGACAGCACAGAGATGTGCTGTCATGGGTAAGCCAAGGGCAAACCTTCAGAGTAGGTGCAGAACTGAGCCCTGAGCAGCCAACCCCGCCAACTGCGGATGAATGCGCCCACTTGGCAACAGATCTGGGCAGGACACCCACATCATCTGCTATAAATAATCAATGAGGTCTCTGTTAATTTTATCAAACATCTGATGGATCTGTGTTATATCCCAGGCACTATTCTAGGCAGTTTGGAATCATAGATGATGGAGTTGTGCTTGTGTGGAAATTTCCTGAAGGCAAACTGTCAAAGGCACACAGAGTGAAACAGGACCCAGGCTCTACAACTGGAGACCTTGGGGAAACTTGTTTATATGAACAAGCCAGAACTGGCATTGTTGACACTGGGGACCAGAGAGGGATAGCACGTGCATGCTTGCTCAGTCGTGTCTGACTCTTTGCAACCCCATGGACTGTAACCCGCCAGGCTGCTCTGTCCATGGGATTCTCCAGGCAACAATACTGGAGTGGGTTGCCATTTCCTCCTCCAGGGGATCTTCCCGATGCAGGGATCGAACCCTTGCCTCCTGCGTCTCCTGCATTGGCAGGTGGGTTCTTTACCACTGTGCCACCTGGAAAGCCCCTATCAGCAAAACATAAAGTGAAGGCATCAAAGCATTTGAATTACTATTCCCTAGTTCCCCTGTTAAGTCTGAGCAAGGACAGGCTTGTTCCTGAGCTGGTTGAGGATAAACCTAAATGGTTCCAGTTGGGGAGAGGTGCTGTTCAGGGCACAGAGTTCAGTGATTATATCAGGCAGGATGTTAATCAAAGCACCTTATGGATAAAAGGAAAATTTAGTGGCTTTTGCAGAAGCCAGGAGTGGATCTCACCTGAGTCAGACAGGATTGGGGACCAATGGGCAAGCACTCACCTCCTCATGTTCTGTCACTCAGCTCTGTCTCCCTCTTTGTTCTCCTTATTCTTATACAGCTTCCATCCCTGCACCGGCTTCCAGAAACTCCAGGTTACACTCTAGCAAGTTCTCAATCCCAGAGATAAGAGAGAGACCGGTTCTCAGTAGTTCTAGCAAACTTCACAGGATTGACTTCACTGGGTGGATTTTGTCGAAGGAGGTCATGGAGAAGGTGTGACCACTGGTTGACCTGAGAACCAGACCTGGAGAGTTGGAGGCTCCTCACCCCTCCTCTGCCCTTGGACTGTATGCTCTGCCCACTGTTCTCACGGCCTTGAGAGACCATCTGGATGGTGTATGTGCCTGAACACTATTAAGGCCTCTCTAGACATCTTTAAGAATCCTGTGGATGGGTGTGGACATCTACTCATTTTGCAGCCTGAGATAATTCTGGTCCTAAGTCAGTCCCCTTGTTTATTAAACCTGCCACCAGTGACCTAGACCGTCTGCATCAGCCTCTTTGCCCTACATGTACTGGGGGCTCATTTGTGAGCTAACAGGATTTGAGTCATGTGAACCAAACGTAAATAATCACCATGGTGAGGGATGGAGCTTACTGATTCCTCTGGCTGGTAGACTGCACACCACCCACCCACTGAACCTGTGCAGGTCAACCCTGAGTGAACCACATGGTCTGAGAAGGGCAAGGAGAAAGGAAAACTTCTTTCAAATGAGAGGAAAGGTTTTTTCATTAGAAGAGATATGCAAAGAAGGAGGAATCATCAGATAAGTTTCACTGCAACTCTCTCCCCCCAGATTTTCACTTTCCTGTCTTGGACCATATGCACGGCCAACTACAGGGCCCTGAGCTCATTGCCACTGGCAAGCTCAGAACAGGGCGGATTTGACAAGTCATATTTAATTCTGGGCTTGTAAAGAAGGTTCTCATTTTCATCTGACAGTTTTTATGATGGAAGTCAAGCTCACTAGTTTATAATTGACAGGAGTTTTATTCATTTTGGAGAAGTTACAGCAGCTGGTGGCCTGCAGTTTGCAATCTATACAGACATTTCTGTTAACCTTGCAGAGCTGGAGAACTCAGCGTCCGCATTTTGTTACCGGTCTTGTCAATTTCTAGACAGGTGACTTCACCCCAATCTCTTTGGGCAGTTTCTCTCCTTAAATTCAAGATTTATTTCCCTGGACAAGGCCAGTGCCAGAGGCTTGAATATTATTGTTTGCTGACTTGTGTAACTTCTGGGAAAATGATTTTCTTGCTGTGATGTGAAATTGACTTTTCGTCTTTGGTGACCAACCACTCCAGCTCACCTTCCCTGGTTTGGAGGGACACAGATCTATTGAGGGCATATACGTGAGCTTTGAGAATCAGATTGCTTGGTTGTAAAGAACTGGAGAGTAATGATTATCTCTGAGATGGCTTTGAAAGAAGTGTTCTAAAAGTCATTCTTAATACTTTATCATAGAAAAAACACAATAGTTGCAGTTTAAGGACTTTACATTTTTGACTCACAGTACTGGGGGTGGGATCTCCTTTCTGCTCCTAAATATTTCATTATGTTTCTCTGTAATAGCACTCTACAAACCCTCCTAGGAATATCTCTGTGTGGTACTTTCTATTCTATATCGTGAACCTGATTGCACTCACTCATTCAGCTACAAATCCAGTGGGCATCTTAATTTTAAGCTTAGGTGAAAGTCACGTAGGGCTTCCCTGGTAGCTCACCAGTTAAGAATCTGCTTGTGATGTAGGAGATGTGGGGAGACGCGATTGAGTCCCTGGGTCAGGAAGATCCCCTGGAGGAGGAAATGGCAGCCCACTCTAGTATTCTTGCTGGAGAATCCCACGGACAGAGGAGCCTGGCAGGCTACAGTCTGTGGGGTTGCAAAAGAATCAGACAGGACTGGGTGACTAAACAACAAAAGTCACCGGGATGCTGGAATGGTTTGGGGCGGTGTCTTGGGCTTGGAGTGAAGTGGGGGTCAGGATACAGAGCCTGGGGAGAGCACGATTGGAAGCCAAGCATGCAGGATGTCTGTGGTGCGAAGGATGGACAGATCTCCTTCCTGTCCTGCAAGGATAGTTTTAAAGCTTCTAAAGAATGAAGCGACACCCCTGAACCCAGGCTGATATTTCATGCGTGTGAGTCAATCTTCTGGGATAAGGTTGGAGGAAGTTGGCAGTCCAGGCTCAGAGAACCTGCTTCGCTACCCACTTGGCTAAATTTATTTTCTGTCTCCATAGAAATCTTCAGTTTTTATCCTTTTTAGCCTAGTGGTAGTAAATTCAGCATCAAGAAGAACATTTATTTGCAGGCGTGCCTGGGTTTGCTGACTTTGCAAGATGGGAAAAAAATAATGGGACACTGTCGCTCTGTTTCTATTTGCCACGCTGTTATTTTTTATTTCCAAATGTGAATATAGACCCCACCTTGTCACCCTTTGTCCCCTCATTTTTGCGCGTTTTCCACTTTTTCTTCTTGGGGCTCCCTCCTCTGAGTTTAACCAGGCTCCCTAGGCCATGCACATAATATGTATTTCACATCCTCTCAATCTGTTAAGGTATTTTTCGTGTGCATTTTACAGCAGACCCTGATTGTAAATTGGTTGTAGAAACTTCATTGGCTTCCTGTCTGTGACATTCCTGATGGATGGTCCCTATTTATACTGAGCAGGATGGCGTGTGCAGAGTTACACAGCTCCATGCCACGCTTAATGGATTGGAAGGAGGGAGCCAGCAGCCCCACTGAGAAGAGAATCATCTGCTTCCTTTGTGTGCAGGAGTCAGAAAAGGCCAGGGAAGGAGCTCAGGCTGTGAAAGGCCCAGGAGGCTGAGTCAAGTCCTGGCGCTCCTGTAAGACGGGTTCCGCGAGAGCTCAGCCTTGGAAAGGACCCCAGACGGTAAATGCAGGGTGAAGGGCGTGGCCACTCAGGCGCATCGGCAGACGTGGAGCCCACCCTGGTCATTTGCTGGTATGTGTGTGTTACTGTACTCATATCAAAGGACGGGGGTGTCCTGTTTGGGGGACGTTTTGTGATTTTGGCAGGACAGCCCACCTCTCCACCTTCGTCCAGCTTGCAGAGAAATCTTAGAAAAATAAAAAAAGGTTGGACCTATGCCTTTAAAAAAATTAATTTATTTATTTTAATTGGAGGCTAATTACTTTACAATATTGTAGTGGTTGTTGCCATACATTGACATGAATCAGCCACGGGTGTACATGTGTTCCCCATCCTGAACCCCCCTCCCATCTCTCTCCCCATCCCATCCCTCAGGGTCATCCCAGTGCACTGGCCCTGAGCACCCTGCCTCATGCATTAAACGTGGACTGGCGATCCATTTCACATATGATAATATACATGTTTCAATGCCATTCTCTCAAACCCCACCCTCGCCTTCTCCCATAGAGTCCAAAAGTCTGTTTTTTACATCTGTGTCTCTTTCGTTGTCTTGCACATAGGGTCATCGTTACCATCTTTCTAAATTCCATGCTGCTGCTGCTAAGTTGCTTCAGTCATGTCCGACTCTGTGCGACCCCAGAGACGGCAGCCCACCAGGCTCCCCCGTCCCTGGGACTCTCCAGGCAAGAACACTGGAGTGGGTTGCCAGTTCCTTCCCCAATGTGTGAAAGTGAAAAGTGAAAGTGAAGTTGCTCAGTCATGTCCGACTCATAGCAACCCCAGGGACTGCAGCCTACCAGGCTCCTCCATCCCTGGGATTTTCCAGGCAAGAGTACTAGAGTGGGGTGCCATTGCCTTCTCCATTCTAAATTCCATATATATGCATTAGCATACTGTATTGGTGTTTTTCTTTCTGGCTTACTTCACTCTGTATGATCGGCTCCAGTTTCATCCACCTCATTAGAACTGATTCAAATGCATTCTTTTTAATGGCTGAGTAATATTCCATTGTGTATATGTACCACAGCTTTCTTATCCATTCGTCTGCTGATGGACATCTAGGTTGCTTCCATGTCCTGGCTATTATAAACAGTGCTGAGATGAACATTGGGGTACACGTGTCTCTTTCAATTCTGGTTTCCTTGGTGTGTACACCCAGCAGTGGGATTGCTGGGACCTATGCCTTTTGTTGTCAAATTGATGGCCTAGGATTGGGGGCAAGAGTGAAAATTTTCCTTCTTTTGTTAAAGGTCAAAACTACATTAGTGAGAGGAAGGCAAAACTCTGTTGTAACCCGGTGAGAGTTTCATCAGGAAGTTCATTTTTATGTCTGAGGGATTTCCGGTTTATTTAGGATAAGTGACATATCTGATATGAATACTTCTGTAGCAGTCAAGACAAGACAAGACACTCGAATGGCTTAAGAACAAAGGGGACAATATTGTAAAGTAGCTAGCCTCCGATTAAAATAAAGAAATAAATTAAAAGAAAAAAAGAACAAAGGGGATTCCCTGGCTCGCAGGAGAGAAAACTCTAGGAGGACTCAGATTTCAGTGTGGCTTGATTCAGAGACCTGAGCCATCAGTGGAGCCCAGCTTTCTCCTCACTGTCTCTCAGGCCCCCTTTCTCTCCACTCTGAGCAGCTTCTTTCCTCATTGCCCCCTTTCCCCCGCCCAGTTCTCCTCACTGAGGAAGAAAGGAATTCTCTTCATCTGTCACTGTGGGGCAGGAGGAGATTATGGCGCCTCCGGGGAAGGAGTAGGGTGGGCTTTCCTGAGTTCCCTTCCTTTGTGATTCTTGCTCAGTTGTCAAGTCTCTCTGCGACCACATGGACTGCAGCATGCCAGGCTTCCCTGTCCCTCACTGCCTCCTGGAGTTTTGAGTCAGTGATGCCAGCCAACCATCTCATCCTCTGTTACCCCTTTCTTTCCTGCCCTTACTCTTTCCCACCATCAGAGTCTTTTCTAATGAGCTGGCTTTCAGATCAGGTGGCCAGAGTATAGAGCTTCAGCTTCAGCATCAGTCCTTCCAGTGAGTATTCAAGGTTGATTTCCTTTAAGATTGACTGGTTGGATCTCCTTGCTGTCCTTAGGAGGACATAAACTATATACAGTGAAAGAAAAAAAGATGGTCATGCGCCCTTCAGGAGATCTAGCACTCTGTGGGTCAAGCACGACTGATCATCGAGAAACAGCTCAACAGAACCAGCGCTGGCTCCATCAGTGCACGGGCTGAGGTCTGTCTTGTCTCTGAGCGATAGGCAAGTCCTCAAATTTCATGTTCTCTTTTTAAAATAATCACAATCTTGACATCCCTAAATGGCTTTCTGTGTATCAAACTGGCCTTTCTGTTGCTCTCCTTCTAATGATGACTGGGAGCCGTCTCTCGGGGGTGGAGGGGGTGGATGGGCTGCATGCCAGTGGCGGTGTGATGGAGGAAGATCCAAGTCTCTGTTGACTCAGCGGCAGCTGGCGGTGGGTGTGCAGAGAGGAGGTGCTACCTTCCCTGCCCTTCTCGCGCTTTAGCCAGGGAAGCAGAGATGATCCCACATCTCCACTCCTAGTTTTCTCTTTTGCTTTGTTGTTGTTTTGTCTCTTTCTTTTTATCTTTAAAATTATGAATGTATGATATCACATTTAAGGAGATTTGGAAAATGCAGAACGAAGTTACATGCAGTTCTACTATATTTTTTAAAGTAGGTAAATTAATAGTTTTAGTTGGAGTTTAAACTTTCAAGCTCTTGAAAATTAATAGAATGAATATAAAAAAAGAAGCATTTAATAGACCTAAAAAGCACCATGAACCAATTCAACATAATTAAGATTTTCACACAATAGTAGGATACAAATTCTATTCAAGTTTCCATAGATTTATAAACTAGGAGACACCGGAACAGATCCAGGGGCATAAAACAAGGTGTAAAAATTTCATGGTCTAAAGGTATTGAAATCTTGGAGAGTCTGTTCTTTTATCACTGGAATTATGCTAGAAATCAATATCAAAATGTATTTGGAAATAACCCACATATTTTCAAGTGCAATGTGACATTTGCCAAGAGAGATCTTTGACTCTGAAAGCCTCAATAAAGTCAGAAGACTGAAAAACAAGAGGGCGTCCAATCCTAGTTTTCCCAGCCCAGGTGTCAGGGAGAACCACCAAGTCTACAGATGGCTGAGGTCCTAGAGTCTCTTCTCCTGGACCAGTCTCCCCCCCACCCCCCGCCTCCTTACTCATCAGACCACGCTTCCTCTACCTCCTCCTTCTCTGGGGTGGGTGACCAGTCCACTGCGAGTGGGGAGACTCACCACTCCATCACAAGGGCTTGTTTTATGATGGTGGGGCCTGAAAGTTGATCCAGTGCTCTTGGATATCCCTCGTTTTCATATAAGTTTTATATCAAAGTATAATACATGTACAGAAAAGTACACAAACCATGTGCATAGCTTGGTGAATTTTCAAAACATTTACTGGCTCCCCAAAGTTACCCGTTGTCCCCATTCGTTGTCAAGTATCTTTGCTGATTTTTGACTTTATGCAAAGGAAATCATTTGTCATCTGCTCTCTTGTGTTTATCTTCCTCAGCTCAATATATTTGTGAGCTTCATCCATGTTTTTGCATGTAGCGATGGTTCATTTTCATCAGTGCACCATTTACTACTACAAGACTATGTCACAATTTGGGTTTCCCTGGTGGCTTAGTGGCAAAGAATCTACCTGCCTAGGCAGGAGGTACAGGAAATATGGGTTTGATCCTCGGGTTGGGAAGATCCTCTGGAGGAGGGCATGGCAACCCACTCCAGTATTCTTGCCTGGGAAAACCCATGGCTGGAGGAGCCTGGAGGGTTACGGTACATGGGGTCACAGAAGAGTCAGATATGACTTAGCGACTCAACAACAGCAAAATATCACCATTTATTTGGCTGTTGTTGGATATTTTTGCCTAGTGTTGGGCTACTGTGAATTATGTTGCTTTGACCATGTTCTATTACATGTCTTTTGATGCATGAATGTGTTTATTTTTGTTGAATACATACCTCAACATGGAATTTTTAGGTCTTAGGGTGCACGTTTGCTTGGTAAGTATTCCCAAGCAGTTTTCCAGAGTGATTGTAATATTACAATATTACAGAAGTGTCATAATGTAAATCCAGGTGGCAGCCATGTGAGAGTTTCAGCTGCTCTACATATTCATTATTTTTTAAAAAAGCTCTTCTGATATGTGTGTAGCTGTGTCTTACTTTAATTTTACTTTTAATTTTTGTGACTTTAATTTTGCATTTCTTTGTGACTAAAGGTGTGGAGGAGCCTTTCATGTGCTTTTTGTTTGTTTTGATATTCTTTCTGTGAAACACTTATTCACTTTGCTTAACCATATTCTATTGGGTTACCTGTTTTTATTGATTTGGACGAGTGTTCAGGGTGTTCAGGAGTCTTGGCTGTGAGCCCCTTGTTGGGTAAATGTACTACAAATATCTTATTCAATGGTGACTTTGATTTTTTAAAAGTTTTAAATTTTAATATGTTCACTTTATTCATCTTTTAACCATCTTAGTGGTTACATCTTTGTGTATGTGTGTTTTGTTTAAGAAGCTTTTTTTCCTCCAAGGACATATTTATATTTTCCTATATTATCAGCTAGTTTATTATCTTTCACATTTAGATCTATAACTCATCTGGAATTGATTTTTGTTCATGGTGTGAGGTAAGGATATTATTGTATACATATAAAGAAATACTTATACATCTATGATTTGCATTGTTATCTACAGAAAGTAAACATTTGAAAAGATCCATATGCCATTCATCAAAGGATGGAATAGTGAGGGCACAGCCGGACAGCAATCTATTACTCATCCATTTGCAGTGTGAATTAAAACTGACGAGTAGATAAACGAAGTGTAGTACATCCAGAAGTGGAATGTTACTCTGCAATGGAAAAGAAGGAAGTACTGATACATGCTGTACCGTGGGTAAACCTTGAAAACACTGCTGCTGCTGCTGCTGCTGCTGCTAAGTCGCTTCAGTCGTGTCCGACTCTGTGCGACCCCAGAGATGGCAGCCCACCAGGCTCCCCCGTCCCTGGGTATGCTAAGTGACAGAAGCTAGTGACAAAAGACCACACATTCTATGATCCCATTAATATAAGGGTCCAGAAAAGGCAAATGCATAGAGAGACTCTTACTGACACAGAAGTTTCCCATGATATTTATTAGCAGGAAGTAGTGGCATTTAAAATGATATATATATTAATCTTATGATTTTATTTTTTATTTAAAGAAAAAACTCTTTTGAAGGTGTTTTATTATTTTTTTAAAAAATTTTTATTTTTACTTTATTTTACTTTACAATACTGTATTGGTTTTGCCATACATCAACATGAATCCACCACGGGTGTACATGAGTTCCCAATCCTGAACCCCCCTCCCACCTCCCACCCCATATCATCTCTCTGGGTTATCCCCGTGCACCAGCCCCAAGCATCCTGTATCCTGCATCAAACACAGACTGGTAATTTGTTTCTTACATGATAGTATACATGTTTCAATGCCATTCTCCCAAATCATCCCACCCTCTCCCTCTCCCTCTGAGTCCAAAAGTCCACTCTACACATCTGTGTCTCTTTTGCTGTCTCGCATACAGGGTCATCATTACCATCTTTCTAAATTCCTATATATGTGTTAGTATACTGTATTGGTGTTTTTCTTTCTGGCTTACTTCACTCTGTATAATTGGCTCCAGTTTCATCCATCTCATCAGAATGGATTCAAATGTATTCTTTTTAATGGCTGAGTAATACCCATTGTGTATATGTACCACAGCTTTCTTATCCATTCATCTGCTGATGGACATCTAGGTTGCTTCCATGTCCTGGCTATTATAAACAGTGCTGCGATGAATATTGGGGTACATGTGTCTCTTTCTATTCTGGTTTCCTTGGTGTGTATGCCCAGCAGTGGGATTGCTGGGTCATAAGGCAGTTCTATTTGCAATTTTTTAAGGAATCTCCACACTGTTCTCCATAGTGGCTGTACTAGTTTGCATTCCCACCAACAGTGTAAGAGGGTTCCCTTTTCTCCACACCCTCTCCAGCATTTATTGCTTGCTGACTTTTGGATCGCAGCCATTCTGACTGGTGTGAAGTGGTACCTCATTGTGGTCTTGATGTGCATTTCTCTGATAATGAGTGATGTTGAGCATCTTTTCACGTGTTTGTTAGCCATCCGTGTGTCTTCTTTGGAGAAATGCTTATTTAGTTCTTTGGCCCATTTTTTGATTGGGTTGTTTATTTTTTCTGGAATTGAGCTGCAGGAGTTGCTTGTATATTTTTGAGATTAGTTGTTTGTCAGTTGCTTTATTTGCTATTACTTTCTCCCATTCTGAAGGCTGTCTTTTCACCTTGCTTATATTTTCCTGTGTTGTGCAGAAGCTTTTAATTTTAATTAGATCCCATTTGTTTATTTTTGCTTTTATTTCCAGAATTCTGGGAGGTGGATCATAGAGGATCCTGCTGTGATTTATGTCTGAGAGTGTTTTGCCTATGTTCTCCTCTAGGAGTTTTATAGTTTCTGGTCTTACATTTAGATCTTTAATCCATTTTGAGTTTATTTTTGTGTGTGGTGTTAGAAAGTGTTCTAGTTTCATTTTTTTACAAGTGGTTGACCAGTTTTCCCAGCACCACTTGTTAAAGAGATTGTCTTTACTCCATTGTATATTCTTGCCTCCTTTGTCAAAGATAAGGTGTCCATATGTGTGTGGATTTATCTCTGGGCTTTCTATTTTGTTCCATTGATCTATATTTCTGTCTTTGTGCCAGTACCATACTGTTTTGATGACTGTGGCTTTGTAGTAGAGCCTGAAAGCTGAGTCAAGTCCTCTGTATTAATATGTCTTTCTCATCCTTCTCAAAGTTTAGACACTTTTAAGACATCAGTCATGGGCTAAAATGTGTCTAAACTTTGAGAACAAAGGGGAAGACATATTAATATAGATGAACTTACTGCAATGCAGGAGATGTGGGTTCGATCACTAGATTGGGAATATCCCTTGGAGGAGGAAATAGCCACCCTCTCCAGTATTCTCTCTTGGAAAATTCCAGGGACTGAGGAGGTTGGTGGGCTATAATCCATGGGGTCGCAAAGAGTTGGACACGACTGAGTGACTGAGCACACTCAGGCATCAGTCATTCTGCATGTACCTCACTATGAAATGATATGCACTGATTTTCATGGATTCTGGGTTATTATGGTGATGATGACCTGGAGTTAGAGAGACTTGATATGCTGGGCAAAGATGACATTTGTGTTTTAGATCAGCCTAAGCTCTGGAGCTGCTGCTGCTAAGTCACTTCAGTCGTGTCCGACTCTGTGCCACCCCATAGACGGCAGCCCACCAGGCTCCGCTGTCCCAGGGATTCTCCAGGTTGCACTGGGAGATGCCAGTAGCCTTGCTCTTAAGACACTGGTAATTATCCTGCATCAGTAAAGTTGCTTCAGGTTTTATGATTCAGGTTTTTCTTTGTCTGTGCTATATTACACCACACCACAAAGACCACAGCCTATAAAAAGATGACAATCAGATATCAGTTGTATACATATTGAACCTGTTCCAGTGTGTATGTGTGTGTGTGTAAAATGGATGTTTCACTTCCTTCTCTATGCTTTTGGTATTGTCTAGGTCTGTTTGAGTAATTTTATGATTAGAGAAATGGACAATTTTCATTTTGGAGGAAAAGCAGTTATTTACCGTATTGATTCTTCAGAAATCAATATAGGATGAGACAAGAGGATGTTATATCTAATGTACACATGATTTTTTGTTTTAAAGCACTTTTCTATGGTTTTATTTTTTGGATACTTATGAGGTAGGCATGAAAGAAATCATTATCACATTTTATGAATGGAGAGACTGAGGCAGAGAGAGTCAGTATCTTATCAACTCGCCCGCCAATGCATAAGACTTAAGAGACATGGGTTCAATCCCTGAGTCTGGAAGAAGGAAATGGCAACCCACTTCAGTATTCTTGCTTGGAGAATCCCACGGACATAACAGCTTGGAGAGCTATAGTCCATAGGGTTGCAAGGAGTCAGACAAGGCTAATGTGACTCCACACACACACACACAGGAAGAAAAGAGCTGCCAGGTTAAGGGCAGTTCTGGGAAGGGGTCTGATGGTGGGGATGGTGCAGGTGGGAGATGTGATGAGAAGAGAGACTTGGAAAAGGGAATCAATAAGGCATGCTTCTGACAGCGTTGCCAGAGACTAGTCCTGGCTGACTCCTTTCTTTTCGGTTGAGCTACATTTGAGTCTCAATCCTGTAATTTTTACAGTATTTTCACCAATGTAAAAATTTTACAGGAGTTTCACTAATGTAAAATTTTTAGTAAAATTAGTAAAAATTTTTACTAATGTAATTAACCCTAATTACTAATGTAATTCCTAATATAATTTACTAAAGTAATTTTACTAATTACTAATGTAATTAGTAATGTTTACTAATTATGTGGTCTCTGGAAATTCACAGTAAGCTTCAGTTTCTTCACCTGTAAAATGGAAAAAATGCTTCACATGCTGTCAAGAAGATCAGGTGGAATAATGAACAATCAAATGCTCTCTACATGAAAGGATCATGCCTTTGGATGATTTTATTTATTTATTTTTAAAAGTTATTTATTTATTTGGCTGCATTGGGCGTTAGTTTGCTGCACGATAACTTTGATTTGTGGCATGTGGGATCTGGTTCCCCGACTAGGGATCGAACGCTGACCTCCTGCATTGGGAGCTCGGACTCTTAGCTGTTAGACCACCAGGGAAGTCCCTTCAGGATTTTAATATGCAGCCAGTCGCATGACCTCTCTTTTCATCATTACTTGAGTTTTTGTTTTATATTTTGTGGTTTATTTCATTTAATACCCTCTGGGTTCTCCCATTTCTCACATGGGAAGAGTTGGTCAGGCTCAGCTGTGATCCAGAGAACTGTGTTTTGTGGTTTGAGCTGTTTCTTTTATATTGAGTGACCTTCCTTACAATTCTGTCACTTTCAAAAAAAAAAAAAAAAAAAAAAAAAGGAAAGGAATGAAAATACAAAGCAGTCCTCTCCACCTGAATACTGGCGCTTCTCCAGGATTCCTGTCTCCTTTGGTGGAAATGAGCTTTCTGAGCGTTGGACCCAGATTTCCCCGGGGACTCCCAGGGCTGCTTGAACTGAATGATGCTTATGACCCTGAAGACGTTAAGCAGCACTTGGGAGGGGACTGGCTCGGAGCCAGGCTCGGGCGGTGGAGGGTGTTTATCCTCAGTCCTTTCTACCTCCTTCTCTGTACCCTCCCTGAACTCCGAGAGTATTCTTGTCATTGTAACTGTCACCCGCCACTGAATGCCATCACCCTCTGGGAACCCAGGATCCTGGGGTTCAAGAAATGCCCAGAAATACCTGAGCTGAGTTTTAGGGGGATGTTTCCCAAAGTGAATTCTGTAGCACATGGTTCTGTGATATGCCCCCTGGTAGAGTGGTCCTGTTGTATTAGTTGCTCAGTCATGTCTGACTCTTTGAGTCTCCATGGAATTCTCCAGGCAAGCACCCTGGAGTGGGTAGCCATTCCCTTCTCCAGGGGATCTTCCCAACCCACAGATTGAACCTAGGTCTCTGGCACTGCAGGTGGATTCTTTACAGTCTGAGGAACCAGGGAAGGTCCTAGAGTCAAATTTTGTACTCTCTGCTTACGATGGTCTCTTTTGGAAATTCTTAATGCATAGCTTGTTAAGGGTTCTGAGAATTCCTGCTTTTTATCCGGAGGCCTTTCTTTTTGAAAGATTCAGTTCAGTTCAGTTCAGTCACTCAACTGTGTCCTGCTCTTTGCAGCTCCATGGAGTGCAGCATGCCAGGCTTCCCTGTCCATCACCGACTCCGGGAACCTGCTCAAACTCAGGTCCATCTAGTTGGTGATGCCATCCAACCATCTTATCCTCTGTCATCCCCTTCTCCTTCCACCCTCAATATTTCCCATCATCAGGGTATTTTCAAATGAGTCAGTTCTTCCCATCAAGTGGCCAAAATATTGGAGCATCAGCTTTAGCATCAGTCTTTCCAATGAATATTCAGGACTGATTTCCTTTAGGATTGACTGGTTTGATTTCCTTGCAGTCTAAGGGATTCTCAAGAGTCTTCTCCAACACCACAGTTCAAAAGCACCAATTTTTCAGTGCTCAGCTTTCCTTATGATTCAAGTCTCACATCCATACGTGACAACAGGAAAAACCACAGCTTTGACTAGACTAGACAGACCTTTGTTGGCAAATTAATGTCTCTGCTTTTTAGTATGCTGTCTAGGTTAGTCATAGCTTCTCTTTTAAGGAGCAAGCATCTTTTAATTTCATGGCTGCAGTCACCATCTGCAGTGATTTTGGAGCCCAAGAAAATAGTCTGTCACTGTTTCCATTGATTCCCCATCTATTTGCCATGAAGTGATGGGATGAGATGCCATGATCATTTTTTGAATGTTGAGTTTTAAGCCAGATTTTTCACTCTTTTCTTTCACTTTTAACAAGAGGCTCCTCAGTTTCTCTTCACTTTCTACCATAAGGGTGGTGTCATCTGCATATCTGAGCTTATTGATATTTCTCCCGGCAATCTTGACTCCAGTTTGTGCTTCATCCAGCCCAGTATTTCCCATGATGTACTCTGCATAGAAGTTAAATAAGCAGGATGACAATATACAGCCTTGACATACTCTTTCCCAATTTGGAACAAGTCAATTGTTTCATGTCTGATTCTAACTGTTGATTCTTGACCTGCATACAGATTTCTCAGGAGGCAGGTCAGGTGGTCTGGTATTCCCATCTCTTGAATTTTCCAGTTTGTTGTGATCCATACAAAGACTTTGGCATAGTCAATGAAGCAGAAGTAGACATTTTTCTGGAACTCTCTTGCTGTTTGGATGATACAATAGATGTTGGCAATTTGATCTCTGGTTCCTCTGACTTTTTGAAATCCCACTTGAACATCTGGAAGTTCACAGTTCATGTATTGCTGAAGCCTGGCTTGGAGAATTTTAAGCATCACTTTACTAGCATGTGAGATGAGTGCAATTGTGCGGTAGTTTGAGCATTCTTTGGCATTGCCTTTTTTGGGGATTGGAATGAAAACTGACCTTTTCCAGTCCTGTGGCCACTGCTGAGTTTTCCAAATTTGCTGGCATATTGAGTGCAGCACTTTCATAGCATCATCTTTTAGGACATGAAATAGCTCAGCTGGAATTCCATCACTTCCACTAACTTTGTTATTAATGACTGAGGCCCACTTGACTTTGCACTCCAGGATGTCCAGCTCTAGGTGAGTGATCACACCATCATGGTTATCTGGATCATTAAGATCTTTTTGTATAGTTCTTCCATGTATTTTTGCCACCTCTTCTCAATATCTTGTGCTTCTGTTGGGTCCATACCATTTCTGTCCTTTATTGAGCCCATCTTTGCATGAAATGTTCCCTTGGTATCTCTAATTTTCTTGGAGAGATCTCTAATCTTTCCCATTCTGTTGTTTTCCTGTATTTCTTTGCATTGATCACTTAGGAAGGCTTTCTTTTCTCTTCTTGCTATTCTTGGAAATCTGCCTTCAGATAGGTATAGCTTTCCTTTTCTCCTTTGCCTTTCACTTCTCTTCTTTTCTCAGCTATTTGTAAGACCTCCTCAGACAATCATTTTGCCTTTCTGCATTTCTTTTTCTTGGGGATGGTCTTGATCCCTGCCTCCCAGGCACTCTGTCTATCAGATCTAATCCCTTAAATCTATTTGTCACCTCCACTGTATAATCTTAAGGGCTTTGATTTAGGTCATATCTGAATGGTCTAGTGGTTTTCCCTACTTTCTTCAATTTAAGTCTGAATTTTGCAATAAGGAGTTCATGATCTGAGCCACAGTCAGCGCCCAGTCTTTTTTTTGCTGACTGTGTAGAGCTTCTCCATCTTTGGCTGCAAAGAATATAATCTGACTTTGGTATTGACTATCTAGTGACGGCCATGTGTAGAGTCTTCTCTTGTGTTTCTGGAAGAGGGCATTTGCTATAACCAGTGCATTCAAAATATTATGATTGCTTGTTGTACCCCACGTCCGAGGTAAGGAGTGGTGGCTGGGCTTTGCTGGAGCAGCTGTGAAGAGATACCCCATGTCCAAGGTAAGAGAAACCCAAGTAAGACAGTAGGTACTGAGAGAGGGCATCAGAGGGCAGAGAGACTGAAACCACAATCACAGACAGCTAGCCAATCTGATCACACAGATCACAGGCTTGTCTAACTCAGTGAAACTAGATCATGCCATGTGGGGCCACCCAAGATGGACAGGTCATGCTGGAGAGGTCTGACAGTCCACTGGAGAAGGGAATGGCAAACCACTTCAGTATTTTTGCCTTGACAACCCCATGAACAGTATGACAAGGCAACAAGGTAGGACACTGAAAGATGAACTCCAGGTTGGTAGGTGCCCAATATGCTACTGGAGATCAGTGGAGAAATAACTCCAGAAAGAATGAAAGGATGGAGCCAAAGCAAAAACAATACCCAGTTGTGGATGGGACTGGTGACAGAAGAAAGGTTCGATGCTGTAGAGAGCAATATTGCATAGGAACCTGGAATGTTAGGTCCACGAATCAAGGCAAATTGGAAGTGGTCAAACAGGGAATGACAAGAGTGAACATTGACATTCTAGGAATCAGTGAACTAAAATGGACTGGAATGGGTGAATTTAACTCAGATGACCATTATATCTACTACTGCAGGCAGGAATCCCTTAGAAGAAATGGAGTAGCCAAAATAGTCAACAAAAGAGTCTGAAATGCAGTATTTGGATGCAATCTCAGAAATGACAGAATGATCTCTGTTCATTTCCAAGGCAAACCATTCAGTATCACAATAATCCAAGTCTATGCTCCGACCAGTAATGCTGAAGAAGCTGAAGTTGAACAGTTCTATGAAGACCTACAAGACCTTCTAGAACTAACACCCAAAAAAGATGTCCTTTTCATTATAGGAGACTGGAATGCAAAAGTAGGAAATCAAGAAACACCTGGAGTAACAGGGAAATTTGTTCTTGGAGTACAGAATGAAGCAGGGCAAAGGCTAATAGAGTTTTGCCGAGAAAATGCGCTGGTCATAGTAAACACCCTCTTCCAACAACACAAGAGAAGACTCTACACATGGACATCACCAGATGGTTGACACTGAAATCAGATTGATTATATTCTTTGCAGCCAAAGATGGAGAAGCTCTATACAATCAGCAAAAACAAGACTGGGAGCTGATTGTAGCTCAGATCATGAACTCCTTATTGCCAAATTCAGACTGAAATTGAAGAAAGTGGAGAAAACCACTAGACTATTAAAGTATGACCTAAATCAAATCTCTTATGACTATACAGTGGAAGTGATAGATTTAACGGACTAGATCTGATAGACAAAATGCCTGATGAACTACGGACGGAGGTTCATGACATTGTACAGGAGACAGGAATCAAGACCATCCCCAAGAAAAGAAATGCAAAAAAGTAAAATGACTGAGGAGGCCTTTCAAATAGCTGTGAAAAGAAGGGAAGTTAAAGGCAAATAAGAAAAGGAAAGATATACCCATTTAAATGCAGAGTTCCAAAGAATAGCAAGGAGAGATAAGAAAGCATTCCTAAGTGATCAATGCAAAGAAATACAGGAAAACAATAGAATGGGAAAGACTAGAGATCTCTTCAAGAAAATTAGAGATACTAAGGGAACATTTCATGCAAAGATGGGCTCAATAAAGGACAGAAATGGTAGGGACCCAATAGAAGCAGAAGATATTGAGAAGAGGTGGCAAGAATACACAGAAGAACTGTACAAAAAATATCTTCACATGTTAAACAGATTGTGTTTAATCCATTGTATATTCTTGCCTCCTTTGTCAAAGATAAGGTGTCCATAGGTGTCTGGATTTATCTCTGGGCTTTCTGTTTTGTTCCATTGATCTATATTTCTGTCTTTGTGCCAGTACCATACTGTCTTGATGACTGTGGCTTTGTAGTAGAGCCTGAAGTCAGGCAGGTTGATTCCTCCAGTTCCATTCTTCTTTCTCAAGATTGCTTTGGCTATTCGAGGTTTTTTTGTATTTCCATATAAATTGTGAAATTATTTGTTCTAGCTCTGTGAAAAATACTGCTGGTAGCTTGATAGGGATTGCATTGAGTCTGTAGATTGCTTTGGGTGGTATACTCATTTTCATTACATTGATTCTTCTGATCCATGAACATGGTATATTTCTCCATCTATTAGTGTCCTCTTCGATTTCTTTCATCAGTGTTTTATAGTTTTCGATATATAGGTCTTTAGTTTCTTTAGGTAGATATATTCCTAAGTATTTTATTCTTTTCATTGCAATGGTGAATGGAATTGTTTCCTTAATTTCTTTTTCTACTTTCTCATTATTAGTGTATAGGAATGCAAGGGATTTCTGTGTGTTGATTTTATATCCTGCAACTTTACTATATTCATTGATGAGCTCTAGTAATTTTCTGGTGGAGTCTTGTAAAAGAATGAAACTAGAACACTTTCTAACACCATACACAAAAATAAACTCAAAATGGATTAAAGATCTAAACATAAGACCAGAAACTATAAAACTCCTAGAGGAGAACATAGGCAAAACACTCTCTGACATAAATCACAGCAGGATCCTCTATGACCCACCTCCCAGAATACTGGAAATAAAAGCAAAAATAAACAAATGGGATCTAATTAAAATTAAAAGCTTCTGCACAATGAAGGAAAATATAAGCAAGGTGAAATGACAACCTTTGGAATGGGAGAGAATCTGAACTGAACTGAATAGCAAATGAAGCAACTGACAAACAACTAATCTCAAAAATATACAAGCAACTCCTGCAGTTCAATTCTAGAAAAATAAACGACCCAATCAAAAAATGGGCCAAATAACTAAATAGACAGTTCTCCAAAGAAGACATACAGATGGCTAACAAACACATGAAAAGATGCTCAACATCACTCATTATCAGAGAAATGCAAATCAAAACCACAATGAGGTACCATTTCACACCAGTCAGAATGGCTGCTATCCAAAAGTCGACAAGCAATAAATGCTGGAGAGGGTGTGAAGAAAAGGGACCCCTCTTACACTGTTGGTGGGAATGCAAACTAGTAGAGCCACTATGGAGAACGGTGTGGAGATTCCTTAAAAAATTGCAAATAGAACCGCCTTATGACCCAGCAATCCCACTGCTGGGCATACACACCAAGGAAACCAGAATTGAAAGAGACACGTGTACCTCAATGTTCATCGCAGCACTGTTTATAATAGCCAGGACATGGAAGCAACCTAGATGTCCATCAGCAGACGAATGGATAAGAAAGCTGTGGTACATATACACAATGGAGTATTACTCAGCCATTAAAAAGAATACATTTGAATCAGTTCTAATGAGATGGATGAAACTGGAGCCGATTATACAGAGTGAAGTAAGCCAGAAAGAAAAACACCAATACAGTATACTAACACATATATATGGAATTTAGAAAGATGGTAACGATAACCCTGTATGCGAGACAGCAAAAGAGACACAGGTGTATAGAACAGTCTTTTGGACTCTGTGGGAGAGGAAGAGGGTGGAATGATTTGGGAGAATGGCATTGAAACATGTATAATATCATATAAGAAATGAATCACCAGTCTAGGTTTGATGCAGGATACAGGATGCTTGGGGCTGGTGCACTGAGATGACCCAGAGAGATGGTATGGGGAGGGTGCTTAGAGGGGGGTTCAGGATTGGGAACACGTGTACACCCGTGGTGGATTCATGTTGATGTATGGCAAAACCAATACAGTATTGTAAAGTAAAATAAAGAAAAAAAAATCTTCATGACCCAGATAATCATGATCATATGATCACTCACCTAGAGCCAGACATCCTGGAATGTGAAGGCAAGTGGGCCTTAGGAAGCATCACTACTAACAAAGCTAGTGGAGATGATGAAATTCCAGTTGAGCTATTTCAAATCCTGAAAGATGATGCTGTGAAAGTGCTGCACTCAATATGCCAGCAAATTTGGAAAACTCAGCAGTGGCCACAGGACTGGAAAAGGTCAGTTTTCATTCCAATCCCAAAGAAAGGCAATGCCAAAGAATGCTCAAACTACCGCACAATTGCACTCATCTCACATGCTAGTAAAGTGATGCTTAAAATTCTCCAAGCCAGGCATCAGCAATACATGAACCGTGAATTTCCTGATGTTCAAGGTGGATTTCGAAAAGGCAGAGGAACCAGAGATCAAGTTGCCAACATCCGCTGGATCATGGAAAAAGCAAGAGAATTCCAGAAAAACATCTATTTCTGCTTTATTGACTATGCCAAAGCCTTTGACTGTGTGGACCACAATAAACTGTGGAAAATTCTGAAAGAGATGGGAATACCAGACTACCTGACCTGCCTCTTGAGAAATCTGTATGCAGGTCAGGAAGCAACAGTTAGAACTGGACATGGAACAATAGACTGTTTCCAAATAGGAAAAGGAGTACATCAAGGCTGTATATTGTCATCCTGCTTATTTAACTTCTATGCAGACTGCATCATGAGAAACGCTGGACTGGAAGAAGCACAAACTGGAATCAAGATTGCCGGGAGAAATATCAATAAGCTCAGATATGCAGATGACACCACCCTTATGGCAGAAAGTGAAGAAGAACTAAGGAGCCTCTTGATGAAAGTGAAAAAGGAGAGTGAAAAAGTTGGCTTAAAGCTCAACATTCAGAAAAATAAGATCATGGCAACTAGTCCCATCTCTTCGAGACAAATAGATGGGGAAACAGTGGAAACAGTGGCTGACTTTATTTTTCTGGCCTCCAGAATCACTGCAGATGGTGACTGCAGCCATGAAATGAAAAGACGTTTACTCCTTGGAAGAAAAATTATGACCAACCTAGATAGCATATTAGAAAGCATAGACATTACTTTGCCAACAAAGGTCCGTCTAGTCAAGGCCATGGTTTTTCCAGTGGTCATGTATGGATGTGGGAGTTGGACTATAAAGAACTGTGGTGTTGGAGAAGACTCTTGAGAGTCCCTTGGACTGCAAGGAGATGCAACCAGTCCATCCTAAAGGAGATCAGTCCTGGGTGTTCATTGGAAGGAATAATGTTGAAGCTGAAATTCCAATACTTTGGCCACCTAATGCAAAGAGCTGACTCATTTGAAAAGCCCCCTGATGCTGGGAAAGATTGAGGGCAGGAGGAGAAGGGGACGAAAGAAGATGAGATGGTTGGATGGCATCACCAACTCAATGGACATAGGTTTGGGTGGACTCCAGGAGTTGGTGATGGACAGGGAGGCCTGGCGTGCTGCGGTTCATGGGGTCACAGAGTCGGACGCGACTGAGCGACTGAATTGAATTTGTTGTAGGAATTGAATAGTTGTAGGAAGGCGAGTCTGATTCCAGTTGGACTGTCATACCTGGAAGTTCAGGGGTCATAATTTAAGTACCTGTTTTGCCACCGTATGCCATGTATCCCATTTTCAAATGGTAATGTCATTCTTCTTGCTTTCAAACTGTAAGCTCAGAAAGAAAATCTCAAGTTCCCATCTCTAACCATTTGTTTGATTCTAAATTCCATATCAGCAAGAATTAAATGCAAGAGATAGAAATCAGCTTAAATATTTTAAGCAGAAATGCATTTGGTGTAAGGATTTCAGTGCTAACAAAATCATTGGAAGGAATTACTGCCAAATCAGCATAGAATAGATTAACGAGGGGTGCTTCTATTTTTGAGGCTGTCAAGGAAGCTTTTCTAGATTAAAAGACTGCTACTATCATATCTAAGTCTTATTGGAAGATAGAGAGTTGGACAATAGACTCTGAAATGCTACTGCGGAAAATCTTTGAATTTCCATAGCCTTCCTTACCAGCAAAAGCAGCTTGAGAAAAGGAAGATAGATTGGTTCAGCTTGTTTACTCCTTTCAAATCTCACTCAAAAGCATCTAATTGGTGGAATCTTATTTGTTTCCAGACTTTAGCTTCAAGGGAGTCTGTGAAATGTGGATTTTGGCTTTCTAGTCTCCCACTCCAGTACTCTTGCCTGGAGAATCCCATGGGTGGAGGAGCCTGGTGGGCTGCAGTCCATGGGGTCGCTAAAAGTCGGACCTGACTGAGTGACTCCACTTTCACTTTTCACTTTCACTCATTGGGGAAGGAACCAGCAACCCACTCTAGGGTTCTTGCCTGGAGAATCCCAGGGACGGGAGAGCCTGGTGGGCTACCATCTATGGGGTCGCACAGAGTCGGACACGACTGAAGTGACTTAGCAGCAGCAGTCTCCCCTAGAAGGATGTAGGGAAGGAGTTTGAATGAGCCAGTCCAGAATATCCCATAGATACTTTTCTCTCTGTTTAGGATTGCCTCTTCATCCTTTGGACTTCCCAGGTGGCACAGTGGTAAAGAATCTACCTGCCAGTGCCAGAAATGCAGGAGACTCTTGTTTGATCCCTGCATCAGGAAGATCCCCTGGAGGAGGAAATGGTCACTTGCGCCAGCATTTTTGCCTGGGAAATCCCATGGACAGAAGAACCTGGTGGGCTACGGTCCATGGGGTTGCAGAGAGTCAGACATGACCAAGCAACTGAGCACACACAGTTCATCCTTTAAGATGGATGCTAAGTATTACCTCCTTCTTCAAGTTCATCTGTTAATCTCCTGTTGTGTAGCTCGTATATCCATTGCAATGTTTTTCCAAATGATTTTATAATTATTTATGATTCTCTTTTTCCCTCTAGACAGAAAAAAAAAAAAAAACCAAACAAACCCAAACCAAAACAAAACTCAGGAGTGAGAGTCACTCAGTAAGTCATTGACTGAGGGTTAGGAACTGGCTTATTCATTCTTTATTATTATTACTTTTTGGCTGCACCTTGCAGCTTCTGAGATCTTATTTCCCCAACCAGGGTCAAACTCTTTCCCTCAGCAGTGAAAGTTCTAGACTGCCAGGGAGTTCCCTGGCTTATCCATTCTTAACACTAATGTCTAGTTCAATGGCTGGCATATTATGCTGGGTGCATGCTTACTGACTGAATTAACATGTTCTAATAAAAGAATAATGACCATTCCACACTTTCAGGTCACATGGCATAGGAAGATAGACCTGTGGGGGGAATGACCTTGATCAGAGGCTAATATCTCTCTCACCTTATATTCATATTCTTTCTATGTGAGCCATTGGTGAAGATTGAGAACCCCCCCCCCCCACATCTGGCCCTTCTGGAACCAGGAAAAGAGACAAATGATGCTGTGACTTAATCCTGCAAGATTTAAAGAAAGTAATTCATCATGATGGTTTGTGTCTGTGACTGTAATCTTGGATCCAGTGGGACCAATCTGGGCCCTGGATCCAGGTTTTCAGAAGGGATATAATAAGTCACTTTCCACCTGAATACTTCTGGTCTGTGAACTGGAAAAGAGCACGCTCCCTGGAGGGTGATACATGCAGACACCAAGCAAACGGCTTCCCTTGCAGTGGCTGGAATGGATGATTTGCCTCTTGTCGGCAAACACTCCTGTCCCCGGAGGAGCCCTTCCCACTCCCTGGTTCCTCATTAGATGTAGCCCATTAGTAGCGCTGACCCAAATTCTGCCTCCTGGAGTTTGGCAATGGGGTTTGAGCTTGTTTCTGGCTTAGCCCAGCTCGTTGGGATTTTGCTGGTCCTGCATGTGATGGGGAAGCCTGTGTTTATGTGTGCACTTTGCAAGTCCAGCATCCTCTATGTATTCTACTTCTGCCTGCCACAGAATCTTAGCACTGAGTCTCTGGAGAACCTGGGAGGGGAGGAGGGTTGGGTGGGGTGCTAGAGAATAGACTCCTGCACAGCTGCTCTTCTGATGTCATCCATCGGTGGTCACATCATCGCTCAGCCAGGACAGCACAGCTGCCTAACCTGCCTGCAGTTGATCTGACATATAAGAGCAGTTATTTGTCACCAAGGCTTTTTGGATTGCTTTTTTTGCAGCATCATTGTGGTAACAGATAGCTGCTGCTCCAACAATCCTCCTATTAATACTGCTCATTTACTGGGACTTCCCTGGTGGCCCAGAAGTTAAGACTTCGCCTTCCAATGCATGGGGTACTGGTTTGATCCCTAGTTGGGAAGCTAAGATCTCACATGCCCCATGGCCAAAAAAATAGAACATGAAACAGAAGCAATATTGTAACAGATTCAATAAAGTCTTTAAAAATGGTTCCCATAAAAAAAAAATCTTAAAAAAAGAAATTAACACCACGTTGTAAATCAACTATACTTCAATAAGAAAAAATAATATTTACTGAGCAAATTTTTATTGAGCACTTCATGCTGGTTACTTCCCAGGTCCTCCAGTCAGTGATGGGGGCCCTGGGTTATGAAAAGCTGTGGTCGTGTACTTAGATGTTACTATTTCCCACTCTAAAGAATGTGTTAGGATTCAGGTTTATTTATAATCATGCTTTTGTTTTTGTGTGTTAAGGTGTAGAGAAGAGGGGATTTGGTGCAAATCTGTCCCCGAAAGAATGCTCAGTTCTGGGGATCAAGTCTAGTTGAAATCCCCGGACCCAGAATATCTAGGCTCTGAATCAGGCTATTGCCCACCATACCGTCCCTATCCCAGCTTAGGAAGTGTGGGTTGGGTGAGCTATGTTTGTTTCTAACAGCAACTGAAACCATGTGAGCAAATATATGAAGAAATATGGTTAAATTCCAAATATGCAGTACAGAGATTTCTGTAGGAGTTTAGGAAAAGGAATGATTAATAGGCAATAATTCTTAGGAAAAGTCTTCATGAAAAAGATAGGGTTTAACTTCATTGGTAATCTTGACGATCTTGATTATATTTACATTTTATAGTGATTTATAGATTATGTTGGATGGCATCACAGACTCAATGACTCATCACAGACTTGAGTTTGAGCAAACTCTGGACAGGAAAGCCTGGTGTGTTGCAGTCCATGGGGTTGCAGAGAGTCAGGCATGACTTAGCAACTGAACAACAATAGCTTACTTTATTTTAAGGCTGTTAATACTGCTACTGCTTCTGTAATTTCTTGGATTTCTACCATGTACTAGGCATCATAAACAATTTGTATACAAATTTTTCTAATTTGATACTCACAAAAACTCTTGCAACCATAGGCAAGTAATCTTTGTATTTCCAATTATGGATGATGACACTAAAGCTGAGAAAGCTTAAGTGACTTACCCAAGGTCATACAGCGAACAAGAGCAGAATCAAGATCCAGTCTAAGCATGCCTGTTTCCACACCATGGCACTGGGCTGCTTCTGGAAGAAATTTCTTGGTCCTTGATATGATCCTGTGAGAAAGACAATTGATAAATAATTTTTCATCCTCATTTTATAAGTCAAAAAGCCAGGTTTCAGGAAAGCTACATGTTCTCCCCAAGGCCAATTAACTAGTTGGTAGCACGGACAGTTCAATCTGATTTTCTGAATATACTTCATTTTAGTTCAGTTTTTAAGATTGAAGGGGCCAGAATACGAGCTCAGTAATTCCTTTCAGCCCCTTTGGGTGATACAGGGGGAGGAGGAGAGACTCCTGAAGGGGAGCCCCAAGGCCGTTGTTTGGTCGTGATTTCATCGCTTGAATCTGAGTGTGGAGATGGCTGGCCCAATATTTTCAATCATCTGTACCAAAACAAAGCTGAGCAGCCCTTTCTCGCTGCCGTGGGTGAGTGAAGGAAATGGCAGGAAGAACAGTTTTGTGCTCTCGGGCTTTGACTTTGGAGAAGCACAGGGGCTCCGCCCTGCTGCTGTGGGGCGTTCAGAAGCTCAAGGCTCGGCTCTGGGCTCCTTTCCAACACTCCTCGCATGGCCTGCTCCCTCCAATCTATTCCTCCGTCTCGTGAAATCGGCACCTTCCAATGTCTTGATCTCTTCCGCTGCCTGAGAGGTGAACCAGGACACGCACCTCCACAGATGATGCAACTGAATCTGGATGCACCCTTAACACGTGACTAGACAGCTGAGATTGGGATTCTCTTAAAGGACAGAACCTGAGTTTCCCTTTCTTGTCTAAAAAGATATTTTTTCTTGGATTCTAAAAGTAAAAGGAATTTTCTAGGTTATGTACTCCAAGATCCTTCTGGTGGTTACTTCTTTCATTCATGTTGTTTTTAATTTACTTATTCAGCAAATATGTATATATATATACACACACATACATAATATTTATAATAAGTAAGTATAGATAGATAGAGAAAGAGTCACTGTCACCTGGCAGGTACAATGCCGGGCACAGGGCTGCCATGATGGACAAAATAGGTGAGGCTTAATTTATACCTATGTAGCCTCAGTGGTAAAGAATCTGCCTGGGATGCAGGAGATGCAGGGAACACAGGTTAAGCCCTTGGGTTGGGAAGATCCCCTGGGGAAGGAAATGGCAACCCACTCCAGTATTCTTGCTTAGAAAATTCCATGGACAGAGGGGCCTGGCGGGCTACAGTCCATGGGGTTGCAAAGAGTCCAAACACAACTGAGCACAAACACATGTGGTCAATGTAGTGAGAGAAATACGTGTTAAATGAATGAGCAAATAATTTCTCATTTTAGCATAATAAATTTATAGAAAAAAAAAATATAAACACCTAACAGGGGTGTGAGACTGAACCCAACAGACCTCTCTTGAGCAGGTGAGTGTTCTCCAAGCCGAGAAGAGAAGGCCGGGTAGGAGGCTGGAGGACAAGGGAGCTGGGGGAGGAAGGAGACAGCTCAGCTGAAGGGATCCAGGTGTGTGAAGGGTATAAGCTGGAGAGAGGTTTAAAGAACCGCATTAAAGAAACGTGAGACCAGTGTGCCCAGAGTGTGACGAGGAGGGGACAGGTGGAAAGGCGAGCTTGAAGCCCATCAAGGGTCCTGGGTGAGTCATACAGAGTTTAGGGGATGAACTTGAAAAAACAAGCATGCAGAAGCCCCTAGGCGGTGAGCAGGCATCCGCTGGGGGTAAGTGGTCATTGGAACTGTCCAGGAAGTCCAAGGTCAGAGTATGCTGTTAGTCCTGGGTTTTGAACCCCCACATTGGAGGTAGGGTCAGCTTCACTGATTACTAACCCTGTGACTCTAAGCATGTCCTGTCTGTCTGGTCCTTGACTCCCATACCGCTGTCAGTGCAGAGAAGGGTGCCACCATGCCCTTGGCTGGGGAGGAGAGGAGAGCCTCCTGAGAGCGAGTGCAAAGTAAAATGAAAACGTCTTGGGGTCTTGAGAGAGGAGGCGACATCCTGCGGGAACCTCGGGGGGCAAGGGGTTGGCGGGCAATTAGCATCTGGCCTGGGTGTTGTAAGGAGCAAGCAGGAGAGAGTTTGAATGAGGGCGTGGGGAAAGGAGGTGTCCCGGGAGGAGGGCATAGCCTGGGCCTAGCAAAGAAGTAATGCACATGAAGAGGGGCAGGAAGGTCAGACTGGACCCTGGGGGCCTGGACATCCATCTCCTGCCTCTGCCCTAAGTAGCCAGGTTCCTGTCTGGTCCCTCTCTGAGCACTGCCGAAGCAAACATGTTGAATGATATCTGGAGAAGAGATCATGAGAACAAACGCTCACCCTCTTCATTAAAGAGCAAAATTCCCCTCAAATAAAAGCTCCCAGTTCCTGCAGCTGCTCTTCTTGGCTCCTGGGGGCTCTGGCTGGTGCTCAGTGAGTGGAGAGAAGTTGCTGCATCTGGGCTGCCTCCCACCTCCTTGCTCGGCCCCACGCAGCCCCCAACCTGGGCGATGCACGTGGACAGCTGGAGGCATGTGCTTTCATCCCAATCTGCTCCATTTCACCCTGAAAAGCATTTCCTCTGCCCCCGAAGTGCTCCGATCCTGCTCAGGCTGTTGAGAGATGCTCAGAGAGGGAGTGGAAGGAGGTGGAAGAGCCCACAGTACGTGGGATTCCCACAGAATTTTCTCCCTGTTTTGAGATCTTGCATTTTTCCCACTTTTCCAGGGATGGCATGGTACAGGTGTTAAGAGTACAGGTCATGGACACCAGATACTGGGTTCAAGTTCCGACTTTGACATGGGATTGCTGTGTAACCTTGCAGGGCGTTCACCCTCTCTGAGCCTGATTTTCTGATCTGTAATATGGGGGACACTGCTTTTATCATCTGGTTGTCATTGAGGTTAAAATATTGAATTTATACAAAGTCTGTAGAACAGAGGCTGAGACGTAGGAAGCACCTTATAATTTTTTGACGATGTATTGTAGAATCTTATAAGGATTTTCTGCACGGGAACCACATGGTTAACTCTGCACATGAGAAAGATTTCCTCTGGAAAGGAGACAGAGAAGATGCTGAGCAGGGCTTGAAATCCAGAGGATGGACTCCGCGCCCCTGGCTCTGTGTCCTGGGCAGGGTAGAGGCCACGCTGGCTTTCAGTGGGAAGTCAGGGTTCATTTAGCTAAAAATAAATGGGCTGGACTTGAATTTCTTCATTCCTCAAGTCCATTTGGCAGGACCCTCGAGAGCCGGACCCGAGCACTTCTGGGAGCCCGAGGCCAGCGCTTGATGGAGAAAGAGGCAGAAACGGGCTTGTCTCGGGGCTGGACCACCTCCTGTGTGCTGACAGGACTCCTCCCCTCACACTGATGCTCAGCCAGGATCGGGAGTATTAGAGACGACTCACACGGGGCATCATCAGCAAGCCTCGTGTCCAGGAAAGGCAGGGATGGGGCTGTTCCCAGTCAGCCCTGAGGACCCCTTTACCTTCCTCACAATGGCTGTTTCAAAACTTCCTCAAGGGTCTTCTGGTGTTAAGACCCCATCTCCGACCTGTGCTGTAAGAAATGTCTGCATCCGCTTCAAAGGCATCCGTAGGAGGCATGAACAAGTCTTTTCCTGGAGCCTGAGCAGTGAAGTTAAGGAGGGCCTGCCGGATCCCGGGTGACGGACACACCCTTGTGGGTTTTCTTTTTTTAATAAATCTATTTCTATTTGTGATGTGTGGTTTCCTCTGAAGAATGAGATCAAGGACTGAGACCCCTTTTGCATTGGTCCAGGAGCAATCTACTAGAGGCCACAACCTCCAATTCTAAAAATTTGGCTGTGCTGTGCTTAGTCGTTCAGTTGTATCTGACTTTTTTCGACCCCATGGACTGTAGCCTACCAGGCTCCTCTGTCCATGGGGATTCTCTAGGCAAGAATACTGGAGTGGGTTGCCATGCCCTCCAGGGGATCTTCCCAACGCAGGGGTTGAACCCAGGTCTCCCACATTTCAGGTGGATTGTTTACCATCTGAGCCACCAGGGAAGCCCCCCAAATTGGCACTTGACCCCAAAACAGTCAATCAGTTCATTATGACCTCCTGGAAACGCCACCTTGTTCGAGGTGACTCGCGATATAATGGGCCATTCCAGGGAAAGTCTGCCGTGTTTCTAAACCCACTAGGACTGAGAAACTATTTCTTTGCCTAGTGCTAACTTAGCCGGGAAGATACTGGACTGAAGCTACCAGGGGCGACTCTGAAGGAAAATTTTGCCTAGGAATAAAGTCAACATGGAGGAAGCAGAGTTGAGAAATGGAGACAGGTGTGGTATTGGAGAAGACTCTTGAGAGTCCCTTGTACAGCAAGGAGATCCAACCAGTCCATCCTAAAGGAGACCAGTCCTTAATATTCATTGGAAGGACATATGTTGAAGCTGAAACTCCAGTACTTTGGCCATTTGATGTGAAGAGCTGACTCATTGGAAAAGACCCTGATGATGGGAAAGATTGAAGGCAGGAGGAGAAGGGGACGACAGAGGATGAGATGGTTGGATGGCATCACAGACTCAATGGACATGAGTCTGAGTAAACTCTGGGAGTTGGTGATGGACAGGGAGGCCTGGCGTGCTGCAGTCCGTGGGGTCAGAAAGAGTCGGACACGACTGAGAGACTGAACTGAACTGACCTGAGTGCAGACTGAGCAAGACCCTTGATGGCTGCCCATGCATTTGCCCTTAGGGCTGCCATGTTGTATTAACCATATCTGCAACTCTCCGTGGGTCAGGCTCTATTTGGCTGTCACTCCAGCCTTATGATGCTTGCACCCTCCTGGCATCTGAGGGTCACACACAGCACCTGGACTCTGTTGTTCTAAATCCCACATCCCCATTGCTGTCACTGAGCCCAGTTCTGTAATGGCATCTCCCATCCAGCGCTGCCCCACCAAGCTTCTCAGTGATGCTGGTGTCCACTCACGAGCATGTTTCTTGGGGAAATAGCTGATCCTCTGGCTCTTCCCATGGAAGGGAGTTCTCCAGGGGGATTTACAGCTTTCCATAGTCTATCTGCTTGAGCATGTCTGCTCTTTTTAGCTGTTTAATCCCTTCTTCCACTGTCTCCCAAAGAAACCTAGTGCATCTGTCTCATGCATTGGAGACATCTTTTCTTTTCACGTTTCCAGGAGTCATCAGCAGCGTCTTTTAGGGCCTGGCCTCATGTCACTCCTATGTCACAAGAGAGATTCAGAATCAATACACTCACTTGTATCCAGCTTTAGGTTCTGACTCCTTGGAGCATAAAGAACGCTGAGCACTGAAGAACTGATGCTTTTGAACTGTGGTTTTGGAAAAGGTGCTTGAGAATCTCCTGGACTGCAAGGAGATCAAACCAGTCATTCCTAAAGGAAATCAACCCTGAATATTCATTGGAAGGACTGATGCTGAAGCTCCAGTACTTTGGCCATCTGATGCGAAGTCAACTCATTGGAAAAGACCCTGATGCTGGGAAAGATTGAAGGCAAAAGAAGGGGACAGAAGAGGATGGGATGGTTAGGCAGCATCACCAACTCAATGGACATGAATTTGAGCAAACTCCAGGAGATAGAGGGCAGAGGACCCTGGTGGGCTACAGTCCACAGGGTGTCAAAGAGTTTGGGACACGACTTAGTGACTGAACAATGAGCCATATCCAGCACCCTCAGAATGCAGGCCCACGTAGACGCCCCTGGCTCTCGCTAGAGAATGGAGCATCCTGACAAGGTTAAGTTGCTCCTGGAGTCTAGTTCTTTTTGGTCCCTTATTGAGTGAGTTTTGTAGTGACTTTGCAGATGGTGATTGCAGCCATGAAATTAAAAGACGCTTACTTCTTGGAAGGAAAGTTATGACCAATCTAGATAGCATATTCAAAAGCAGAGACATTACGTTGACAACAAAGGTCCGTCTAGTTAAGGCTATGGTTTTTCCAGTAGTCATGTATGGATGTGAGAGTTGCGCTGTGAAGAAAGCTGAGTGCTGAAGAATTGATGCTTTTGAACTGTGGTGTTGGAGAAGACTCTTGAGAGTCCCTTGGACTGCAAGGAGATCCAACCAGTCCATCCTAAAGGAGATCAGTCCTGGGTGTTCATTGGAAGGAGTGATGCTAAAGCTGAAACTCCAGTACTTTGGCCACCTCATGCGAAGAGTTGATGCATTGGAAAAGACTCTGATGCTGGGAGGAATTGGGGGCAGGAGGAGAAGGGGACAACAGAGGATGAGATGGCTGGATGGCATCACTGACTCAATGGATGTGAGTCTGAGTGAACTCCGGGAGTTGGTGATAGACAGGGAGGCCTGGCATGCTGCAGTTCATGGGGTCGTAAAGAGTCGGACATGACTGAATGACTGAACTGAACTGAACTGCCTTAACTTAAATATGTAGACCTACTGGCCCGGAGGGAAGATGGGGCCAGATCCTGAAGGGGTTGCCTGTTTCCTTGGAGACAGGAGGACTTTGCATTGCCCTAGCTCTAAGCAGGGGGTGAGGGGAAGTTGGGGCTTCCCGGGTAGCGCTAGTGGTGAAGAAACTGCCTGCCAGTGCAGGAGACATAAGAAACCCCAGGTTCGATCCCTGGGTCGGGAAGATCCCCTGAAGAAGGGCATGGCAACCCATTCCAGTATTCTTGCCTGGAGAATCCCATGGACAGAGGAGCCTGGCGGCCTACAGTCCATGCGGTCGCGGAGTCAGCCACGACTGAAGCGACAGAGCACACGTGCACACATCCAGATATGGTCCTTCCGTGCATCGGAGGCTCATTGCTTGGCAGTCAAGCCTCCTGACCTCTGTCCCTGTCACAGCAGACCTTGCTTGGTTGCAAGCACAGCCATATTTAGAACTTGACCACTCTCTGAATATGACCCTGGGGCGTGGCGCTCAGCTCTCTCTGTGCTTTTATTCTGGGAGAGGAGCGCCTGTTTATATGCTACTGAGGAAGCCTTCTGGCTTTCACGTTACCTTTTAATTGGTGTTTAATTACTCTCAGCTGTTCATTATTTTTTTTCCCCAGTGCATCCATCACACCGTAGTAACAGCACTCAATTCTGCTGTCCTTACAGTCACTGTTCCCCTCATATTTCTCAAATGTCTGATACATCACACTAATTAATGTAAATCCTTCCTTCGAAATCCCATCTCAGTTCACAATTAGTGAAAGTTGTATAATTGCGTTGCTGCCATGCCAGAGGCTGTGTCACCTCCCACCAGTGATGGAGCCTCATTGCCAACTGGGCGGAGGGTGTCTAGCTCCAAATTCCCATATTAATATCTGCTTTCTTAGACTCCTGCAAGCACCAAATATTACAAGTTGGGTTTCCTGGGACCTCGACACTGAGTTGGAGGTTAGCATGTAGGAGTTCTTCTGGGGAATACTCTTGGGACCAACAGCTATGGAAGGGAAAGGGACGAAAGGAATGGTCAGTGGGAGAATTTGAGCTGTGAATTGGTCCCTGTGGAGCTTGGCCAGCCCCATGGAGAGCTCAGAGGCCTAAATGGCTTTTTAAATTGTCCTAAATCAAGGTAAGTGCCTTGGCCTTTGTACCCTCTGTGTGGACTATTCAGTGCTGTCGGTTACCCTGGGAAAATCAGACCAGATGTTGGCTGGAAGTCACTCTTCTTTAGCTGAAACAATCCCGATGTGGGTATTTTAAGTTACATTTAAGATAATTAAAATTAAATTAGAAATTCCATTCCTCAGTTGCACTTGCCACATTTCAAGTGCTCAGCAGTCAGATGTATCTTGTGGTTGCCATGTCGACCCCCACAGAGAGAGGACATTTGCATTGTTATGGACAGTTCTGTTGGACAAACTTGGTTTATCAAATATGTTTGAGGGGGCTTCACTGGTGGCTCAGGTGTAAAGACTACGCTTCCCAATGCAGGAGACACAGGTTCGAGCCCTGGGTTCGGAAGATCCCACACGCCGTGGAGCAGCTAAGCCCATGTGCCACAATGATTGAGCCTGCGCTCTGGAGCCTGGAAGCTGCAACTATTGAAGTTTGCACGCCAAAGAGCCCATCCTCTGCAGCTGGAGAAGCCCACGCATGGCAGCCAGAGAGTAGCCCTGGCTCACCACAACCAGAGGAAAGCCCGTGCAGCCATGAGGCCCCGCACAGCCACAGATAAAAAGTAAATAAATAAACAAATTTATAAAAAAGATGTATTTGTGAAAAGTGTTCCGTTTCACGTGTTCACCAGCTTTCATGGATTCATCCTTTAGGAGTTCCCACTGAAAACCCACGTTGTTTAACCAAGGAAATATCTCTCCTCAATCCTGATCTCCAGGTTTTGTTCCTTCAGCTCACAAGCCTCTTGGAGGCTCTAGGTTCAAAGCAGAGGGGGGAAACGTGGCATGTAATAATTTGAGCTTACATTGCTGTGCTTTCCTTTTCTCTGGACACTTGGTCCTGATGCTCTCAAGGACTGAGTAGTTTTCCAATATTTTAAATAGGGTTGTTGTTTTTTTTTGAAAAATTTATTCTGATTGTGCTTTATTCTTGGCAGGAGTGTTGATCTGTAAAGAACTAGCTTGTTGTTGCCTGAATTTGCTAGCTATTGCCTGCTTTTAAAATGTGTGTCCAGTTTGGCTACCATGACATCCTTCACCTGCTCTTCTCCTCTCTTGCTTGGTTCCATCTCTGTCTCCTTTGTTGGCTTCCATTACTTGAAGTTCTTGGCCTTCTTTATTTTTTTTAGTTTTTAATTGGAGTATAATTGCTTTACAATGTTGTTTTAGTTTCTGCTGTCTAAAAACATAAACCAGCTTTATGTATGCATATATCCTCTCCCTCTTGGGCCTCTCTCCTGCCACAACCCCCATCCTCCAGGTCATCACAGAGCACCAAGCTGAGCCCCCTGTGCTTTACAGCAGCTTCCCATGAGCTATTTATTTTACATATGGTTGTATATATACATCAATGTTAGGCATATATATGTCTATTTGTCCCACCCTCTCCTTCCCACCCTGTGTTCACTTTTTATCCTTTAAATTCTCTCAAGTTAAAAATCGCATCATCCCAGGAGTTGACCAGCTGTCTTATGAAAGCCCACCCAGCATCTATATTTTGACCACAGCAAGTGAGGTCCTGCTGTGTGTTCCCATGGCATCCCATAATCTCCCAGTGATAACATTCACCATATACTAGTTACAAATAATCAGTAAGCGACTTGGCACCACAGCACAGAATTTCAGATTAGAGCTATTTAAAGTAGGTCAGGATTTAACTAGGGACTCAGTCATGACTGGTGCTACTGAGATTGAAGAAACTCTTGACAGGAGGGTTGGAACTTCATCGGGCTGACCCTCTGAGAGTTCTGGATTATTCATAAAACACATTCGAGCAATGACTGAAGTGGTTCTGCAATGAAGTGCAATGTCTTCAGCGAGGAAACGTTATTACTTGTAATCCCACATGCACCAGCTGTGAGAGGCTATTTATACTTTCAGTTTTCTGCCTGCCTCTGTACTACTTATGGCCTGGCTGATTTCCTTACTCCTGGGGATCTCATGAGGACAAGCTTAGAAATATTGCTTTGGCAGAATGTGACTCAAGTGCTCTGAGAAAGTTCAAGGTTGGGCTCAGTTAATAATTGTCTGTATAGTCAAAGCTATGATTTTTCCAGTAGTCAAGTATGGATGTGAGAGTTGGACCATGAAGAAGGCTGAGTGTCGAAGAGTTAATGCTTTCAAACAGTGGTCCTGGAGAAGACTCTTGAGGGTCCCTTGACAGCTAGAAGATCAAACCAGTCAATCCTAAAGGAAATCAACCCTGAATATTCGCTGGAAGGGCTGATGCTGAAGCTCTAATACTTTGGCCACTTGATGTCAAGAGCTGATTCATTGGGGACAAAACCTGATGCTGGGAAAGATCTAGGGAAGGAGGAGAAGGGGGTGACAGAGGATGAGATGGTCGGATGGCATGCAGCATCATCAGCTCAATGGACATGAGTCTGAGCAAACTCTAGGAGATAGTCAAGGACAGGCAAGTCTGGCATGCTGCAGTCCTGGAAGTCTGGCACGCTGGGGTCACAAAGAGTTGGACATGACTTATTGACTGAACAACAAGGATAGTAATTATCTGAAAGGCACTGTGGAGTTCTGGAAAGAGAAGTGGATTAAGAGGCAAGAGGTCTTCAAGTTTGTGTGCTGTCACTGAAAGCCCAGGTGAGCTTGTTCTTGCCTTCCATGTTTGTATCATTAACTGACTTCTCAACTCCTTATCCAGCAGACTAAGCCAGTGTAAGGTAGAGAGGAAAGGTATGGCCTTTGCAAAATCCAGCATCTTATTCACTAGTGAAAGGGTGGAGGCCTGCCTTCTTGGTGGGAGAGTCTGAAAAGTCAGTGCAGAGGAAAGGGTAGATGGAGGGAGACTAAGGCCTTTTTTTTTTACAGTCCATCAAGGAGGGCAGGGGATGTATGGTCAGGTGAGACCTCACTGAGAAGGTTATATTTGAGTGTATGTAAGGAGTGATGGAGGAGCTACGCCTGCACACCTGCAAAGGTGAGGCAGTATCATGCATAGCATCTCTGATAAATAGTGAGGAGATAGAGGTGGGTGGGTGGGGTAGGAATAGACGGAGTAGAGAGGGTAGAAGTAAGTGAAGAGGTCACAGAAGTGGGGCTTTCTAAGAGAAGACCTTGTAGGACACAGAAGAGATCTGGGTTGAGATGAGCAGTCATGGGCGGCTTTGCACAGAAGTGTAAGGTGACTGAGGGCTTCCCTGGTGGCTCAGTGGTAAAGAATCTGCCTGCCGATGCAGGAGACACGGGTTTGACCCCTGGGTCGGGAAGATCCCCTGGAGGAGGGCATGGCAATCCACTCCAGTGTTCTTGCCTGGGGAATTCCATGGACAGAGGAGCCTGGTGGGTTATAGTCCATGGGGTTGCAAAGAGTTAGACACGACTAAAGCGACTGAGCACACAGGCATGCATAAGATGATTGGAAGAGAAAAGTGAAAGTGTTAGTCACTCACTCATTTCTGACTCTTTGCTATCTCATGGACTGAAGTCTGCTAGGCTCCTGTGTCCATGGAATTCTCCAGGCAAGAATACAGGAGTGAATTGCTGTTTCCTCCTCCAGGGAAGATAATTCACTCTGCCCACTGAGTTAACAGCAAATTTTAGGGCAGCCAGGGTAAAGCAGGGAGATGTGTGTTAAAAGACTGTTGTGATTGCCCAAGATGGTAGCTGGCTCTTGACATGATGGTAATATTGACAAGTGGTGGGTCTCTGGATATACATTGAAAAGATAGCAGCAACTGCCAACACAGTGGATGTGGGGACAGAAAAAAAACGTTCAGGAGAGGCCAAAGCCTTTTTGTCTTGAACAAGTGGAGGAAGCAGGAAGTCTTAACTGCTGGGCTGCCAGGGAAGTGCCCGGAAGGAGATTTAGAGTGCCCTTCTTGTGTTGGCCATTTCTTAAGTAACTTAAGTATACCTTCAAGGCACATTTTGGGATGGCTTTCTTTGGGCCCCATCAGCACCTCTATCTAGTTCAATTGACTGTAAGGAATAAGGATTTATTTCTGGACTCTGAATGGTCTTTCCTTGATCTATCCTTACGCCAGTACCATGCTGTTTTCATAACTAGCTTTATAGTAAGTTTCCAGAATGGGAAGGGAAAGTTCTCCAACTTTCAAATTTTCTTTGGTTGTTCTGGTGTTTTTCTGTTGTTGCTTTGTTCTGGTGTTTTGTTGTTGTTGTTGTTTTGACTCCTGATTGGTCAGGATCGTCCTGGAAGTCCAGCAGCAGTATCCACACTACGGTGACCATGGTTCTGAATGCCAGTTCAGTTCAGTTCAGTTCAGTCACTCAGTCGTGTCCGACTCTTGAACCAATCTCTAAATACTCCTCTTTGGGAAAGGCTTTGTGACTCTTTGCAACCCCGTGTACTATACAGCCTATGAAATTCTCCAGGCCAGAATACTGGAGTGGATAGCCTGTCCCTTCTCCAGGGGATCTTCCCAACCCAGGGATCGAACCCAGGTCTCCCACATTGCTGGCAGATTCTTTACCAGCTGAGCCACAAGGGAAGCCCAAGAATACTGGAGTGGGTAGTCTATCCCTTCTCCAGGGGATCTTCCAAACCCAGGAATCGAACCAGGATCAGGATCCTGCATTGCAGGCGGATTCTTTACCAACTGAGCTATCAGGGAAGCCCTCTGATCTCTAATGCCTTCAAAAACAATGCTCTTTGCTTTGTTCAGAGAGTCTGTGATTTGCAAGTATAGCTTTCTTCTGCCTAGAAAGGAATAAACCCTACATCTTTGTCCCAGCTATTTTGAGTGACAGTCTCTTCCTTCACAACTAGAGGCACTCTCATGGTGGTGGTTTTGATCTTGGGTGGCCTCAGCCTGAAATAGCTTGAAATGGGGCTTGGGTTTCCGGGCAGAGATTGAGTCTGGGTCATGGTGGTGAGAGCATCAGGTCCTAGCCACTAGACTAGTGGTTAGAGACAAGGACCTTGGCTCTTCAGCTTTGCAGAAAAGAATTTCCACAAAGATGGAAAGTAGTGAAGCAAGTAAAGTATTTATTAGGAGGAAAAAGAGTACAGTCCATGTCAATAGACACACACTCAAAGAGAGACACAGACAAGACACACACAGACTCAAAGAGAGAGTTTTGTTGAGTCTTACTCCCATGGCAGTTTGAATTACTTTTATGGGGGTTTCTTCCAGGTTTCCTTTGGCCAGTCATTTTTACCTGCCTGGTTCACAATCCATATTTCGTGTATATCAGGATCCTTCCCAGGTGGTGCAAATGGTAAAGAACCTGCCTGCCAAAGCAGGAGACATGAGAGGCATGGGTTTGATCCCTGAGTCAGAAGATCCCCTGGAGGAGGGCATAGCAGCCCACTCCAGTATTCTTGCCTGGAGAATCCCATGGACAGAGGAGCCTGGTGGGCTACAGTCCACAGGGTCATGAAGAGTCAGATACACCTGATGCGCACCCATCTCTTTCCAAGATGGATTCCACTGAGAAGGCCTGTGAGTAGAGCATCCCTTGACATCACTCCCCTTTGGGCCTCCAAGGAGCCTTTCTATGCATGTGTGGTTGGGGAGATCTCCTGACTTTTGCATGTGTGCCAAGTCACTTCAGTTATGTCCGACTCTTGGCCACCTGTGGACTGTAGCACTCCAGGCTCCTCTGTTCATGGGATTCTCCAGGCAAGAATACTGGAGTGAGTTGCCATTTCCTCCTCCACGGGATCTCCTGACTTGGAGGAGGAGAAATATGTGGCCTGCACAGGGCCCAGCCTCCTCCTTTCAGTTGTCCTGCTATTCTTGTCTTGGAGTTTCAGTCCTCAGGGAGTGAATCCCATATCACTTTACCCTGTGGGGGGATCCATGTACCTCCTGCCTCAGTCGAACTTTGCTTTAACTGATATGCTGTTTGAGCCACTTTTGTTCCGCCCTAATTATTCTCCACCTTCTCTGGGAAGGGAGTCATTCTCAACAGTGATTTGAGCTCAAAAGGGTTTTATTGAGGTCTCCTTGCTGAATTTACTGTGCTATCCTTGGATCTGTGAGCAAATAGGTATCAATTTAAGGGAAGTAAAAATTTTTGTTTAGGAGGTAAAGCTTTTTTTTTTTTTGTATTCTTCCACTATTGCTTTTATTTTTCCATTGCTTTATATACGTTCACTTTTCATTTTTCTATTTATACATCATCTTGGCCTGTGTGTTTTTGCATTGTCCTTAATATGCTGAATGGTACAAGGACGTGCTTCATAAGTTACAGATGAAGGCATAAGCTCATTAATCCTGTGGTCCACTCTCGCCCTGCTGATTAATGGTTATGAAGCTGAATCCAGGCTTTGTACCCTGACACCGAATTAAATCTTTGAGACAGAGTTTTTGGTGAAATAGAACAGAATAGCTTTATTCCTTTGCCAGGCAAAGGGGGCCACAGCAGGCAAATGCCTTCAGAGCTGTGTGTCCAAACCTGGGCAGTTTGTGAGTTTTATGGCCAAGGGGGCAGGGTTGCTGATGAGGATTGGGGTGTGTGCAGTGCCCACCTTCCTTCAGTACAGTTTGTTCCTCAATGAGGACCTTCTCTGCAAGCAGCATTGCTTTTTATCAAGTAGTTACCATCTCCTGCTTGGCGGGGCTTTTAGTTCTGCGTACTCTCGCTCAGTCGTGTCTGACTCTTTGCGACCCCACAGACTATAGCCTGCCAGGCTCTTTTTGTCCACAAGATTTTTCAGGCAAGAATACTGGCATGGGTTGCCATTTCCTCCTCCAGTGAATCTTCCCGATCCAGGGATCGAACTCCCATCTCCTGCACTACAAGTGGGTTCTTTGCCAGGAGCACCACCTGGGACACAGATACCAATACACATGATACACATGTGCATATAGGCACATCTTTTCATGATTAAGTAAATGAGATTTGGGGGATATCATTCTAAAAATTAGACAGGTGAACGAGACCAGGGACTGAACTGGCATCTTGTTCGTCTCCTGCATTGCAGGCAGATTCTTTACCCGTTGAACCATCGGGATGAAATGGGTCTTGCTGCATCTTTTTAGACCTAGACTGATTCATTGCTGAGGGAGTAGAGAGCATCTGGGGGTTGCCTAGAAAACTTGCTGAAAGCGTGTCACAGGGTGCCTCTTTCTGTGAAGATGTCCATCCCCTTATCACTTTGTAGGAGGTTGCAGGGGCCCTGGCTGCTGGAAAGGGGTCATTCTGCCCTGACAACTTCCCTCTGAATGATGTGTCACAAGCCATCTCTCCCCCCTGAGCCCTGACTTCAGGGCTTCAAAATGCAGCCCTTCACAGTGCCCTGCCCTTGAATATACTCACCTGGCTCTTGTTATGGAGAATGGGGGTCATCTGCTGGCATCAGAAAGTAGAATTCAGTCAGTGGAGCTTGATAATAAACACCTAGGTTACTTCTGCTGAGCTCTGTTAGAGGCTGCTTCCATCCTGCTGTACTGGGAGCACTTGGCGGGGCCAGACCATGAATGTCTCTCTGGCCTAACGTCTCTCCAGGATGCGTGTGTGCGTGTGCTTACCTGCCACCTCACTATTATATGAAGACATCCCCGTAGACAAGGTAGTAGACTCAGCAGGTGACATTTAGGGATGGAGCCTCAGTTCCTAGGGCAGAATTCAAATAGATAGTTAGTGGGGAGCTGCTGTTTAGCACAGGGAGCTCAGCTTGGTGCTCCGTGTTGACCTAGAGGGTCACAGGGATGGACGGTGGGTGGGAGGTTCAAGAAAGAGGGGATATGTGTATACATACGGCAGACTCATGGTGTTATACAGCAGAAACTAACACACCATTGTGAAGTCATTATACTTTGGTAAAAAGCAAACTTGTATACATGGTCTTGAAAAGTAAAGTTCCTTTTATCAAGTCTTAGGAAGGCAATATAATAGAGTGGTGAAGAGCAAGGATGGTGAAGTCAGACTGTATGTGTTCATCCTTTACTGGCTGAATGATTTAGGGTAACTACTTAATCTCTCTAAGTCTCAAAGCCCACTTTTGTGACATGGGACGGTAGTGTTGACTTACAATATTGTGGTGAGAGCCTCATAAGCTGGTGAAGTCCTTACTTAGCGCAGTGCCCAGCACAACCAAAGCACTCAGTAAGAGTTGGTTCTTCTTGTATTATTGATGATGAGCTCTGTCACACTCTGCCCTGCAGGGTAGATGGACAGCACAACTCCAGGGGACACCATCGCATTGAACCCGATGTCGTCAATAAGGATAGTGCTGTGGAGTTGTGCAAGAGGCCACTGGTTCCTACTCACCGCCAGCCCAGCTTTTTCACTGTGATGCATTCTTGGGAGTGTGCTCCAGGATCGTGTGCAGTCCCCACAGAGACCTGGGTTTGCAAATCTGCCTCCATTCAGAGCCTTGTCTCAGCCATAGCCCTGCTCTCTGCTGCCCCTGCTCGTCTTTTATGCCACCTGCACTGGGCACCTTCCTAATTAATTAGCTGGGACTGCACTGGTGATCTTGCCAATTCAGTCTCGGGAGTCAGGGCCCTAAGCGAAAAGCATAGGAACCCAAAGGACGTGAAGAAAAGGTTTCTCTAATTCTGTAGCAAAAGTGACATTTATATGTCACTTTGATCTGACCGATTATAGCTTCATACTGGAACCCCTAAGTGACAGAATAGACAGTGCCTTTCAGTTTCCCACGTGGAAGACAAGAGATTCTAGCTCCAGAAAATAGTTTCTTATACTGACCTATATATGCCAAAGACATGAAGTCCAAGTTGCCTCATTGATGGGATCTAAGAATACCACGAGGGAAATAGTGTTGTGAAGGTTCTTTTTTCTTTTAGCTTTTCAAAATTAAACTTTTTATTTTATAATGGAGTGTAGCTGATGAACAATGTTGTGATAGTTTCAGGTGGACAGCAAAAGGACTGAGCCATACATATACATGTATCCATTCTCCCCCAGTCTCCCCTCCCATCCAGGTTCTTAAGAAGTTGTGTGTCTATCTGCTTCTCCAGGTCATCAACAGTCAAAGTCGTTCCTGAACCAAATCAGATGAGCAAAAATTGGGGTTTGGAACCACAGAATGATGGATTCCCTACAGAAGTTGCTTTTTCTGTGTTGTGCTTTGGTTTGATGTCATCAGTACGTGGGGTTTGGGAAAAAGTGAGGACCAGCCACGGATCACTTGCTATTGGGTCCACTGTAAGCATATGATGAGGAGGCCCTTCCTCACCATGCTGGCTCATCTTTCTGAGGGTCTGGGAGGACGTGCCTCTGTGTCTCAGTGCCAGGTGTGAATGGCCCTCAGTCTTCATTGCTTTTACCTGATAATAAGCTTATCATGGATTCTGTGAACCAGAACTAGGCTCCATCATGTGGGTTAGACAGTAAGTACAGACAGACTTTGTCCTCCATGAAGCCTTTGGTCTATGAGAATACAGACACTAAATAGTTAATTACAGATATCATCACAACTAAAGAGTATCACATTGTGACTTGGCTTCCAGGAAATTCAGAGCTAAATTTAGAGTGAGTGTGTAAGTCATTAGTGACTGCATATTTAGCTATAATCATGGTTCCATTTCACCTTGCCATTCTGTTTTTGCTTCTTTTTATTTTTCAATTAAGCTGTCTTAAATTTTTCCTGGGACAAAGCAAGTTAGGTATTTAAAAGTGAATGCATACACAGAAACTCAGTGAAAGCCATTCATTGAGAGAGGCTCAAATTTTGCCTGATTTTTGTTCTTTTGGATGGATAAATGAGGATAGGATACAGTATTTCCTCTGCTGAAAGGCAGATGGTGTGAATCTTACACTTCAGCCAGTGCTTTTGGGTAGTGGCTTGGATACTAACCTGGGAGAGAGAACATGTCTGTCCTCTTATCACTAATTACTCAGAACCAAGTACATGCTTGGTCTCTATTGGCTGCTCCAGCAATACTGTATTTGTTGAATATTTAGTGCAGCAAGAGTGTTATGTAGGACATTATAATTTAAAAAGTACCTTCTTATCTGTCTCTCCTTTGATTCTATCGGTAGCCCCTGTGAGGTCTGTATTGGTGTAATGCTAGCTGCTGTATCATATGGACCCCAAAACATATAGTGGCTTAGATACAATAGAAGCTTATTCCTTGTTTGCAAGTATCAGTGCCATGTGGACACTCCTGGCTGGTAGTTGGCTTTGTCATGTGGAGACTTAAGACCCAGACTCTACCATCCCCTAGGGTCTCAAAATTATCTGGATCAATCTTGTAGGAAAGGAAGTGTGAAGACACTTCCTTTAAGCTCTGATCCGGGTGTAAACACACTGCTTCTGCTCCTGCTCTTTTGGTGAGAATTAGTCTCATGATTACACATATATGTGAGAAGAGGCTGGAAAATGAGGGGACAAAATGAGCAGCTGATTTCCAGCGATAGCTCTGCACTGCAGAAGAATAGGTAAATTATACTGCATAAGGAATGTCTGAGTAGTCTAGAAATCCCCAGACAGGGAGGTGGTTTCCTTATCTTTTACCAAAGTGAGGACCAGCAGGGGTTTTATTCTGACACTATACACAACAAGTCAAGGCTAGAATACATAGAGTTGTCTTGTCCCTAGTCACAGAGCTCACACCCTGTTGTTTATGCAAACGTCTAAAGAAAATTGATGAGGCTTCCCAGGTGGCTCAGCAGTAAAGAATCTCCCTGTAATGCGGGAGACGTGGGTTCAATTCCTGGGTCAGGAAGGGCCCCTGAGAAGGAAATGGCAACCCACTCCAGTGTTCTTGCCTGGGAAATCCCATGAACAGAGGAGCCTGGTGGGCTACAGTCCATGAAGTCACATAGAGTTGGGCACGACTGAGCGACTAAACAGCAAAAGAAAAAAAAAGAATGGTATGGTGTTGTGGCCTAAAAACACATGGTCAATTCATTTTCCTGTTAAAGGCAGAATTCCTGCATGTTTTGATTCTCTTCACCTTGGTGTAGAAGATGAAACACCCAATTCAGCTTTCAAGACCATATGCATGTGTGTGTGCTAAGTCGCTTCAGTCGTGTCTGACTCTGCGACCCCATAGATGGCAGCCCACCAGGCTCCCCCATCCTTGGGATTCTCCAGGCAAGAACACTGGAGTGGGTTGCCATTTCCTTCTCCAATGCATGAAAGTGAAAAGTGAAAGTGAAGTCGCTCAGTCGTGTCCGACTCTTAGCGACCCCATGGACTGCAGCCTACCAGGCTCCTCCGCCCATGGGATTTTCCAGGCAAGAGTACTGGAGTGGGGTGCCATTGCCTTCTCCAGGCAAGACTATATGATCCACCCCTAAATACTGGTCAAGCTTTAGCTCTCATTGAGTCCATTCACGCATCTGAATGCATCAGGTAATTTTCTGGTGTTTTTCTCTTTGGATTTCCTCTGCTTGAATTGCTTGCCTCTTCCTTCCCTTCTTCATCTCTTGAAATCCTGCACGTATATCACTGTCCATCCCAAATGCTACCTTTCCCAAGAAGGCTACTCTGATTTTCCAAGTCAGAAAATCGTTTCCTCTCCTTGTTACTCACCTAGCACTTTGACATAGTATTCTACTCCTCTGTTACCACTGATAGGATGTAAACGTCATGGGGGCAAGGGACTGTCTTATTGGATGGCCCTTCACACACACCATCTGCTTCCCATTTGGGCTGATTGCACTGGGCTTTGCTCCATTTGGGCTGGTCAGCTCTGCTCTGTCCTTGGGGCATAGATTGATCAGGTCTCACAGATGGATGGGTGGATCTAGTGGATCAGCTGCTTGGCTACATGGACCTTTCCTTCCCATTCATGAGAGGATTTGATGTGATTGTGGGTGAGTACAGACCCTGTCCTAGCTCGGTGCTCCTGGAACTTTTTTGTGCTTTCGAATCACGGGGTGATTTGTTAAAATGAAGTCTCTGATATAGGAGACTCCAGGGTGGGACCCACGATCATGCATTTCTAACAAGCTCCCAGATGATGCCCAGGACACACTGTGTTGAGAGAATCTTATGTTTTGTCAAGACTTGCTTCAAAATAATTCAAAAGCTACTCTTTGAATGTGACCCAATCTTTTACTTTCATGACCATTTGAAATCCCAGCTGCATTATTAGAGATGTACGCATCTGGTTAAAAAGAGGAAAATTCTTTTTTTTTTTTTAAGCACTATTGTTTAGAAAATAGTTATTATAACAAATAGTGCTCTGGAAAATCTGAAACTACAAATCAATATTCTCCATCAACCATAAGTAGATCTAATAAGCCCTAACAAAAAAAGAACACAAATGTAAAAAGCTGATAAATTTAAAGATTATAAAATTGGTTTATTCTAAAAGCAATTCAAGAATACCCAGTTAAAATCTTATTCCAATGCCACCCAATACAACCAAGAAACAGTTAAACACTTTTACATTAGGAACAAGGACAAAAAACAAGAAAGACCACATGAAGACTATGATTCAAATTAAGAAAGAGAAAGGCTTAGGTCTCCTTCAGGTCAGTACAATGTGTATGATTAGGTCATTTAAGTATTCATACTAAATAGATGCCTTTTATATGGAACCTTGGCAGAAACACTAACATTTTAAAAATAAAACTAATTGTGTAACTCATAATTTATACTACTCAGTGTTGAAACTCAAACAGTGCAAAAGTGGGAGGCAATATCCAGTGATTTACAGTTTCATAGCTTCTTTGGATCTGAGAAATGAATGCTCAGATCAATTTTATCTTCCATAAGCACGTTTTTATAAGAACTGTGGGTGTGCTTATCTTAACAGTTGTTTTCTGTGTCTTGGCAAAATATTCTCCACATTTTAAATGTTTTATATTAGAGAATCCTTTAATGCACACTTGTCAAATATATATATATATATAGTACCAATGTTACCTTTTTATTTTTTGTTTTAGATGTAAGAGCATGCTCATATGTTAGGTACTTACATAAATTATTACATTATTTTTCTTATGTAATACTTTTTTGTTTGTTTATATGGTTCAAATAAATATATTCTTTCTTTAAACGCTTAAAAAAAAAAAAAAAAGGAGGAAAATTCAACCCAGCTGGCTTTGCCCTGCTTATCCGTCTGCAGGGCTCACATAGTAGACTGGCAACCACTACTAAGTGGTTGTAATAATTACTTATTCTGTAGCTCGCACATTACATACGTTTACTCACACAGTCCCAACAGCAACCCTCTTGGTTACGAATCCCATTTTCCGTGATGGGGAATAGAAGCTTGAGAAAATTTCTAAGGAACACATAGTAAGTGTCAGAGCTGGGATTTAAATCCATCCGTGTCTGATTTCAAAGAACTGAGGGCTTACAACTACTCTATCCTACCTTGGTCATTCCATCTTTTCTGCAGATGTGTGATTGATTTCATTTCATACGGTCTCTCCCTCATGTGCACATGTTTACACACAGTGTCACACACACTCATGTACCCCCACAACACACACAGTCTCAGACACGTGCTTGAATGCTCTCTCCAGATGCTCGGTGTCGAGGTGGAATAAATATCTGGATAAATAATTCTTCTTTGCCAGATGCCATGCATCTTTCCCTCCCTCTCTGGATGTTTTGATTACAAACTGTGATCCTCTTGGATGGTTCCCTGCAGAGTTTATAGACCTTCCTCACCTTCGCTCATCAAGGTTCAGAAAACCATTGGTCCTGTTATCTGGAGTTAATTGCCTCATGGGGTGTTTGGCTCCCGCTTGAACATCTCTGATCATTAAATCACTCTTGGAGTTCCTATTTCATCAGGGATGTTTTCTACCTGGGTTGGTGTCATTCAACATTAAATCATCTCTCCTCTGGAGTAAAGGTTAGTTTTCTCACAATTTAATTTATAGTCCCAAGTAGAAAAGATGAAAACACCATGGGGGCTTGCACTACTTGCCTTGCTAATAATCTTCAGGCAGTTATGATTTTAAATTAAGATGCTAATGACAATAAAAATTAAACAAAATAATGTGAGTACTACTAATAAAGTGAAAGTCTCTCAGTTGTGTCCGACTCTTTGTGACCCCATGGACTGTATAGTCCATGGAATTCTCCAGCCAGAATACTGGAGTGGGTAGCCTTTCCCTTCTCCAGGAGATCTTCCCAACCCAGGGATCGAACCCGGGTCTCCTGCATTGCAGGTGGATTCTTTACCAGCTGAGCCACAGGGGAAGCCCAAGAATACTGGAGTGGGTAGCCTATCCCTTCTCCAGTGGATCTTCCTGACCCAGGAATTGAGCCGGGGTCTCCTGCACTGCAGGCAGATTCTTTAATAATAAAAACCACAGTAAACTCCTTACACTTTGGTGTATATAGTAATCATTGACAAAATTTACTAGATTGTCTAGTAAATTAGAATTTACTAATTGTCCAGAGAAGTTACTAGACAGATATTAAACAGAAAGATGCACAGATGCGAATCTTGAAGAGCTTCAACCTTTAGGTTAGCCTGTTCAGTCTCCACGTCAGATGTGATAAAGCATCACATTTGGAGGTGACTCATGCAAGAAGCCTGGGCCTGAATTTAAGGTCTATCACTGACCGGCAGGGACAGCTTGGACATGGCATTGTATCTCTCTAAACTCAATTTTCTCATCTCCAAAGGGGGGAAACTGCGTAAAATAGATGTAATATAGAGATACAAAAGATACTGAACACAGTGGCCATAAAAAATGGCAGCCAGTCTGATGGGCAGGTGTCAATCAGACACTCCATCCTCTGCAGCAAGGGGAGGTGTAGCAGCGCTTGCTCCACTAAACTTGAGGAATTTCAGCCTCCCCACAGTGTCTGCTCTGTAGGGTTTCCATGGTTAATATCGTCTCGGGGTGGGTATCTGAATGAATATCTGTCTTTGCAAACCACAGTCTTTGAAATGAGATATTTGAGTCCTACAGAATTGTTGTCAGTCATCCTCCCTGGGGCTGGGTGAGCATTAGTGAACGTGTGAGCCTGGGAGTGTCCGCATTTATCACACACGCTCCTCCTTCAGGAACACTCGTCTGCTTCTGAGCGTCGTCTTGTTCTCCGATCCCACTCTGCTCCTGATAAATCGTTCTACTTGCTTGTTGCCTCAATGTGCCCAGCCATTTGGTAACCCATGCAGTTGTTCATACCTGGCAAGCTTGTCTCTTTCTCCTCAGCCCTCTCTGATGTCTGAAGCTCTGCTCAGCTCCTGACACTCAAATCTGATATCTTCTCTGTGAAGTTCCTCCTTAGATCTTTCTTTCTAAATGACCCCATTTCCCTTTTTTCCATTTCCTTTGCTCTTGGAGGAAATAGCTTAGATACTGAAATTATTGTAGGATCTGGATAATATGCATGGACACAGACTGGAGGAGCTACAGTGTACAGCTGGGTAGGAGGAAATTTATTGATATGAGGGCATTCTCCTGTGATTCAAGATTTAATGTCCTGGCAAAAACACCTTGGAGCCAATCCTAATCTGTTGGGATGACTTCCTGAGTCTTGGAAACAGTGCTGGCTTAATAAGACGGAGATGTCTTAGCAGAAAAATGAGGAGGAAGTCTGAAGGCTCAGAGAAATGGGAAGAATAGACTGAATTTATTATGTGAAACCAGAGTATACGACTTGATTATGTTCCCTGGGAGGGTAGGAAGGACTCGCCTTTGGTTTAGCCAATGGGATACACTGCTGGTGAATGGGGCATGGATTCTGAAAAGCTCTGAGGCGTTTATGAGCCAGGTTTGACAGCAGAAGGTGCTCTTGAGATGGACACGATGAGGCCTAACTAGTAGGAGCCAGGTGTCCACGCTTAACTCCCAGAATCAGGAAGACATCATTAGTACTGTATAAGGGGACAGCAAGGCCAGAGGGACCACCAGATGGCGTGGACTTACAGGGTCAGTAAGCACGGTTCAGTAGATCACGGTGATCTATCATTCAGAGATAAGCAGGTGGTCAACGAAGATGTAGCTTGACTTGTGTAGCTGGAAGATAATCCAGAGCTGGTGAAGAGAGGGCTGGAGCCGGCCATTCCCAGGTAGCATCAGTGGTAAAGAATCCTACTGCCTACGCAGAAGATGCAAGAGCTGCAGGTTCAGTCCCTGGGTTGGGAAGATTCCTTGGAGGAGGAAATGGCAACCGACTCCAGTATTCTTGTCCATAATTCCACAGACAGAGGAGCCTGGTGGACTACAGTCTATGGGGTCTCAAAGAGTCAGACACAACTGAACAATTGAGTACATACATAGTGCACATAACAAAGATGTCGTGTGACTTGTATAAATGGAAGAAAATCAGGAGCTGGTGAAGACAGGGCTAGAGCTAGCCATCACCATGGACAACTTGTGGTCTGCCACCCAGTTTCTAGATCTGAGGCCATTCTCAAACACAGAATCCCTTGTTTAAAGAGGAAACTGAGTCCCCTTATGGAAGAGATCTGCAAAACAGCAGCAAGCAAACACAGTAACAACACCTCCAGAAGTTCCCCTCCAAACTTGTGACCATTGGCTGAAGGAACCATCTGCTGCGGGAAGCGTTCAGCATCTTTTCAGTTCCTTGCCGTTACTGACCGAGGTGGAGGAGCACTTGGGCCTGGTTAGCTTATGGGTCAGCACAGTAGATGAATGTGTGAGCTGTACCGCAGCCCCACCCATGGGATCCCTGAATGACAAGGACAATGGAAGGGTGCAGAGCAGTGGCCATACACCTGGTTGTTTAGGTTGGGTGGAGGGAAGGGAGAGCTAAGCTAGGAAATACAATATGCTCTGACTCAGGGCCAGTGCTCAGGACTGGACAGAAACCTGGGGAAGAGACTGGTGGCTGGACTTTAGCATGTTCAAGATGCGAGGGTCTTTAATGCCCACTTGAGGGCGTCCACAACAGAGAAGGAGCTTTGGAACATCAGGGTGGATGGGAAGACTTTCCCAGCAAAGCCAGTGTTCATCAGCCGCCCCAGTGCACTCATCGCCATATAATACAGCACATTTTATTTACCGTCTGTCTTGTAAATAGGAGATGGACTTCCCGGGTGGCTCACTGGCAAAGAATCTGCCTGAGTTGGGAATATCCATCTCTGGATCGGGAAGATCCCCTGGAGTAGGAAATGGCAACCCACTCCAGTATTCTTGCCTAGAAAATTCCACAGACAGAGGAGCCTGGCAGGCTACAGTCCACGAGGTCGAAAAGAGTCAGACATGACTTAGTGACTAAAACAGCAACAGTATATAGGGAATGTGGTGTCAGACATTAATGCCTGTTTTGTTCTCCACTGTAATCGTAATTACCTAGAACCAACCTGGGCACATGGTAGGTGTCTATAATGTTCAATAAATATTTGTCCAAGGACTAAATATATTATGTATGAATCATTTTTGACATACCTAATTCTTTTCTGTGCAGCTTAGAAATGGCTGCTCTTGTCCTCATCACTGTCTGATCACTTTTTTTAAAGGAACGTAGTAAATGGGTCTGATATTTTTTTCATATAATAGCTTCCTAGAAGTACATTTATCAGCAAATGAATTCTTTTAAAGCTTAAGCTTTATTTTACTAAATTTATTTCAAAAATGGCCATGTGCTTACCTGGCTATTGGGATTTTTAAGAACTTGTTACATACTGCACAAATGCTTTTATACTGATCTGACTGCCACCAGAATTTCTAACTCATCACTTCTTCCCCTGGCAGCACTAATTTGCAAGTATTTTCCAGTTGGATAGGTGGAAAAATGCCCCCATATTTTGTTATTATTCATAAAATTGAACATTCATTAGCTATTTGATTTTCTTCTGTCTGTTAATATTATTTATTCATTTTCTAATTAAGGATTCATCCATCTTAATGAACTCATTAAATAAAAATGGTAAACACTAGTGTGAAGAAGTTATTAGGTGCATTTTGTTGGGCGTTATTGCTGTCTTTTACATTTTGTAGGTGTTTTCTTTTCTGGAGGTGTTTATTTCTATTGTAAGGTAGCGCACTCTTTGGTGTTCTAATTTGTGGCTTTCTTCTGTTGTTTTTATGCTGAGAAAGTCTATCCTCTTCTGTAGAGCAATAAATACTCTATGTTTGTGCCTAGTTTCTTTATACATACAGATCATTAATCTTAACAGGATTTATTTTGCCGTATAGTGGTGAGAATCTAAATTTGATGTATTTTTTAAGCAAAAGCCATTTTTCACACTGTGTCCTGAATAATCTATTCCTCTCTATTTATTTGCTGTTCTTCCCTTATCATATATTAATTCTTGTTTATATGAAGTTCTGTTTCTGATCTATGTGTTCCGTTTCATTGAAACTGTTGTCTAACTCGGAGTTAGTTATATGCTAATCGACTTTAAAATGATGGCTTTATTGAGATATAATTCATGTGGCATAAAATTCAACCTTTAAAAATGTATAATGCAGTGGTTTCGTTGTGCAGCCATCACCAACTCTCTAATTTTAGAGCATGTTTATCACTCCCAAAAAGAAACCCTGTACTCACTCACAGTTCCTCCCTTAATTTCCCCCTCCCTCCAACCCCTGGAACCACTGTGGTTCTAGTTTCTCTATAGATTTGCCTTTTCTGGACATCTTCTATAAATTAAGTCGTATATTATAGCATGTGTCTTTTTGTGTTTGGCTTACTTCCCATAATATCATGTTTCAAAGTTCATCCATACTGTGGCATGTATCGGTATCCACTTTTTATGACGCACTAATAATCCTTTGAGGAGAAGGCAATGGCAACCCACTCCAGTACTCTTGCCTGGAGAATCCCAGGGACGGGGGAGCCTGGTAGGCTGCAGTCCACGGGGTCGCACAGAGTCAGACATGACTGAAGCGACTTAGCAGCAGCAGCAGCAATAATCCTTTGTGGATATGCCACTTCTGCTTATCATTTGGGTTGTTTTCATCTTTTGGCTATCATGAATAATGCTGCTATGCCATTAGTGAAAAGGTTTTTGTGTAGACACATGTTTTCTTTTCTCTTTCAGATATAACTAGGAATAAAATTGCTGGTTAACAGTATAAATAGATTTTTGAGGAACTGTCAAAGCCTTTTCCCAAGTGGCTGAAACATTTTATACTTTCATCAGCAATGTATGAGGGCTAGTTGAAAATCTTCTATTCTTCTATGCAGCATTTTTAATTTAAAAAATTAGTTATTTATTTGGCTGCTTCTGGTCTTAGTTACAGGACACAGGATCTTTGTTGCGTCATTCGGGGTCTTTCATTGCAGGGCAAGGATTCTCTAGTTGTGACACTTGGGCTTGGTAATTGCAGCATGCAGGCTTAGTTGCTCTGTGGCGTGTAGGATCTTAGCTCCCTGACCAGGAATTGAACTTATGTCCCCCGAATTGCAAGGCAGATTCTTTTTTTTTTTTTTTCAGTTATTTATATTATTTATTTTTTTTTAATTTTAAAATCTTTAATTCTTACATGTGTTCCCAAACATGAACCCCCCTCCCCCCCCTTCCCATAACATCTCAGTGGGTCATCCCCATGCACCAACCCCAAGCATGCTGTATCCTGTATCAGACATGGACTGGCGATTCAATTCTTCCATGATAGTATACATGATAGAATGCCATTCTCCAAAATCATCCCACCCTCTCCCTCTCCCTCTGAGTCCAAAAGTCCATTATACACAGCTGTGTCTTTTTTCCTGTCTTGCATACAGGGTCATCATTGCCATCTTTCTAAATTCCATATATATGTGTTAGTATACTGTATTGGTGTTTTTCTTTCTGGCTTACTTCACTCTGTATAATCGGCTCCAGTTTCATCCATCTCATCAAAACTGATTCAAATGAATTCTTTTTAATGGCTGAGTAATACTCCATTGTGTATATGTACCACAGCTTTCTTATCCATTCATCTGCTGATGGACATCTAGGTTGTTTCCATGTCCTGGCTATTATAAACAGTGGTGCGATGAACATTGGGGTACATGTGTCTCTTTCAAATCTGGTTTCCTCGGTGTGTATGCCCAGAAGTGGGATTGCTGGGTCATAAGGTAGTTCTATTTGCAATTTTTTAAGCAATCTCCACACTGTTCTCCATAGTGGCTGTACTAGTTTGCATTCCCACCACCAGTGTAGGAGGGTTCCCTTTTCTCCACACCCTCTCCAGCATTTATTGCTTGCAGATTTTTGGATCACAGCCATTCTGACTGGTGTGAAGTGGTACCTCATTGTGGTTTTGATTTGCATTTCTCTGATAATGAGTGATGTTGAGCATCTTTTCATGTGTTTGTTAGCCATCTGTATGTCTTTGGAGAAATGTCTATTTAGTTCTTTGGCCCATTTTTTGATTGGGTCATTTATTTTTCTGGAATTGAGCTGCAGGAGTTGCTTGTATATTTTTGAGATTAGTTGTTTGTCAGTTGCTTCATTTGCTATTATTTTCTCCCATTCAGAAGGCTGTCTTTTCACCTTGCTTATAGTTTCCTTTGTTGTGCAGAAGCTTTTAATTTTAATTAGATCCCATTTGTTTAGTTTTGCTTTTATTTCCAGAATTCTGGGAGGTGGATCATAGAGGATCCTGCTGTGATTTATGTCTGAGAGTGTTTTGCCTATGTTCTCCTCTAGGAGTTTTATAGTTTCTGGTCTTACATTTAGATCTTTAATCCATTTTGAGTTTATTTTTGTGTGCGGTGTTAGAAAGTGATCTAGTTTCATTCTTTTACAAGTGGTTGACCTGTTTTCCCAGCACCACTTGTTAAAGAGATTGTCTTTACTCCATTGAATATTCTTGCCTCCTTTGTCAAAGATAAGGTGTCCATATGTGTGTGGATTTATCTCTGGGCTTTCTATTTTGTTCCATTGATCTATATGTCTGTCTTTGTGCCAGTACCATACTGTTTTGATGACTGTGGCTTTGTAGTAGAGCCTGAAGTCAGGCAAGTTGATTCCTCCAGTTCCATTCTTCTTTCTAAGATTGCTTTGGCAATTCGAGGTTTTTTGTATTTCCATACAAATCTTGAAATTATTTGTTCTAGTTCTGTGAAAAATATGGCTGGTAGCTTGATAGGGATTGCATTGAATTTGTAGATTGCTTTGGGTAGTATACTCGTTTTCACTATATTGATTCTTCCAATCCATGAACATGGTATATTTCTCCATCTATTAGTGTCCTCTTTGATTTCTTTCATCAGTGTTTTATAGTTTTCTATATATAGGTCTTTAGTTTCTTTGGGTAGATATATTCCTAAGTATTTTATTCTTTTCATTGCAATGGTGAATGGAATTGTTTCCTTAATTTCTTTTTCTACTTTCTCATTATTAGTGTATAGGAATGCAAGGGATTTCTGTGTGTTGATTTTATATCCTGCAACTTTACTATATTCATTGATGAGCTCTAGTAATTTTCTGGTGGAGTCTTTAGGGTTTTCCATGTAGAGGATCATGTCGTCTGCAAACAGTGAGAGTTTTACTTCTTCTTTTCCAGTTTGGATTCCTTTTATTTCTTTTTCTGCTCTGATTGCTGTGGCCAAAACTTGCAGAACTATGTTGAATAGTAGTGGTGAAAGTGGACACCCTTGTCTTGTTCCTGACTTTAGGGGAAATGCTTTCAATTTTTCACCATTGAGGATAATGTTTGCTGTGGGTTTGTCATAGATAGCTTTTATTATGTTGAGGTATGTTCCTTCTATTCCTGCTTTCTGGAGAGTTTTTATCATAAATGGATGTTGAATTTTGTCAAAGGCCTTCTCTGCATCTATTGAGATAATCATATGGTTTTTATTTTTCAATTTGTTAATGTGGTGAATTACATTGATTGATTTGCGGATATTGAAGAATCCTTGCATCCCTGGGATAAAGCCCACTTGGTCATGGTGTATGATCTTTTTAATGTGTTGTTGAATTCTGATTGCTAGAATTTTGTTGAGGATTTTTGCATCTATGTTCATCAGTGATATTGGCCTGTAGTTTTCTTTTTTTGTGACATCTTTGTCAGGTTTTGGTATTAGGGTGATGGTGGCCTCATAGAATGAGTTTGGAAGTTTACCTTCCTCTGCAATTTTCTGGAAGAGTTTGAGTAGGATAGGTGTTAGCTCTTCTCGAAATTTTTGGTAGAATTCAGCTGTGAAGCCGTCTGGACCTGGGCTTTTGTTTGCTGGGAGATTTCTGATTACAGTTTCAATTTCCGTGCTTGTGATGGGTCTGTTAAGATTTTCTATTTCTTCCTGGTTCAGTTTTGGAAAATGGTACTTTTCTAAGAATTTGTCCATTTCTTCCACGTTGTCCATTTTATTGGCATACAACTGCTGATAGTAGTCTCTTATGATCCTTTGTATTTCTGTGTTGTCTGTTGTGATCTCTCCATTTTCATTCCTAATTTTATTGATTTGATTTTTCTCTCTTTGCTTCTTGATGAGTCTGGCTAGTGGTCTGTCAATTTTATTTATCCTTTCAAAGAACCAGCTTTTGGCTTTGTTGATTTTTGCTATGGTCTCTTTTGTTTCTTTAGCATTTATTTCTGCCCTAATTTTTAAGATTTCTTTCCTTCTACTAACTCTGGGGTTCTCCAATTCTTCCTTTTCTAGGTGCTTTAGTTGTAGAGTTAGGTTATTTATTTGACTTTTTTCTTGTTTCTTGAGGTATGCCTGTATTGCTATGAACTTTCCTCTTCGCACTGCTTTTATAGTGTCCCACAGGTTTTGGGTTGTTGTGTTTTCATTTTCATTAGTTTCTATGCATATTTTGATTTCTTTTTTGATTTCTTCTGTGATTTGTTGGTTATTCAGAAGTGTGTTGTTCAACCTCCATATGTTGGAATTTTTAGTAGTTTTTCTCCTGTAATTGAGATCTAATTTTAATGCATTATGGTCAGAAAAGATGCTTGGAATGATTTCGATTTTTTTGAATTTATCAAGTTTAGATTTATGGCCCAGGATGTGATCTATCCTGGATAAGGTTCCATGAGCACTTGAAAAAAAGGTGAAATTCATTGTTTTCGGGTGAAATGTCCTATAGATATCAATTAGGTCTAACTGATCTAATGTATCATTTAAAGTTTGCGTTTCTTTGTTAATTTTCTGTTTAGTTGATCTGTCCATAGGTGTGAGTGGGGTATTAAAGTCTCCCACTATTATTGTGTTAGTGTTGATTTCCCCTTTCATACTTGTTAGCATTTGTCTTACATATTGCGGTGCTCCTATATTGGGTGCATATATATTTATAATTGTTATATCTTCTTCTTGGATTGATCTTTTGATCATTATGTAGTGGCCTTCTTTGTCTCTTTTCACAGCCTTTATTTTAAAGTCTATTTTATCGGATATGAGTATTGCCACTCCTGCTTTCTTTTAGTCTCTATTTGCGTGGTATATCTTTTTCCAGCCCTTCACTTTCAGTCTGTATGTGTCCCTTGTTTTGAGGTGGGTCTCTTGTAAGCAGCATATAGAGGGGTCTTGTTTTTGTATCCATTCGGCCAGTCTTTGCCTTTTGGTTGCGTTCAACCCATTTACGTTTAAGGTAATTATTGATAAGTATGATCCAGTTACCATTTACTTTATTGTTTTGGGTTCGGGTTTATACACCCTTTTCGTGTTTCCTGTCTAGAGAATATCCTTTAGAATTTGTTGGAGAGCTAGTTTGGTGGTCCTGAATTCTCTCAGCTTTTGCTTGTCTGTAAAGCTTTTGATTTCTCCTTCCTATTTGAATGAGATCCTTGCTGGGTACAGTAATCTGGGCTGTAGGTTATTGTCTTTCATCATTTTAAGTATGTCTTGCCATTCCCTCCTGGCCTGAAGAGTTTCTATTGAAAGATCAGCTGTTATCCTTATGGGAATCCCCTTGTGTGTTATTTGTTGTTTTTCCCTTGCTGCTTTTAATATTTGTTCTTTGTGTTTGATCTTTGTTAATTTGATTAATATGTGTCTTGGGGTGTTTTGCCTTGGGTTTATCCTATTTGGAACTTTCTGTGTTTCTTGGACTTGGGTGATTATTTCCTTCCCCATTTTAGGGAAGTTTTCAACTATTATCTCCTCAAGGATTTTCTCATGATCTTTCTTTCTGTCTTCTTCTTCTGGGACTCCTATAATTCGAATGTTGGAGCGTTTCATATTGTCCTGGAGGTCTCTGAGATTGTCCTCATTTCTTTTAATTCGTTTTTCTTGTTTCCTCTCTGATTCATTTATTTCTACCATTCTATCTTCTATTTCACTAATCCTGTCTTCTGCCTCCGTTATTCTGCTATTTGTTGCCTCCAGAGTGTTTCTGATCTCATTTATTGCGTTATTCATTATATTTTGACTCTTTTTTATTTCTTCTAGGTCCTTGTTAAACCTTTCTTGCATCTTCTCAATCCTTGTCTCTAGGCTATTTATCTGTGATTCCATTTTGATTTCAAGATTTTGGATCATTTTCACTATCAATATTCTGAATTCCTTCTCAGGTAGATTCCCTACTTCTTCCTCTTTTGTTTGGTTTGGTGGGCAACTCTCCTGTTCCTGTACCTGCTGAGTATTCCTCTGTCTCTTCATCTTGGTTATATTGCTGCGTTTGGGGTGGCCTTTTTATATTCTGGTAATTTGTGGAGTTCCCTTTATTATGGAGCTTCCTCACTATGGATGGGGCTCTATCAGTGGCTTGTCAAGGTTTCCTGGTTAGGGAGGCTTGTGTTGGAGTTCTGGTGGGTGGAGCTGGGTTTCTTCTCTCTGGAGTGCAGTGGAGTGACCAGTAATGGGTTATGAGACATCAAAGGTTTTGGAATAATTTTGAGCTGCCTGTATATTGAAGCTCAGGGGAGTGTTCCTGTGTTGCTGGAGAATTTGAGTGGTATGTCTTGTTTTGGAACTTGTTGGCCCTTGGGTGGAGCTTGGTTTCAGTGTAGGTATGAAGGCATTTGATGAGCTCCTATTGCTTAATGTTCCCTTAATTCAAGAGTTCTCTAATGTTTTTAGGCTTTGGATTTAAGCCTCCTGCTTCTGGTTTTCAGTTTTATTTTTTACAGTAGCCTCTAGACTTCTCCATCTATACAGCACCGATGATAAAACATCTAGGTTAAAGATGAAAAGTTTCTCTGCATTGAGGGACACTCAAAGAGGTTCACTGAGTTACAAGGAGAAGAGAAGATGGAAGGGGTAGTTAGAGGTAACTGGAATGAGATGCGGTGAGATCAAAAGAGGAGAGAGCAAGCTAGCCAGTGGTCAGTTCCTAATGTGCGCTCTATAGTCTGGACCGCTCAGAGGTATTTACGGAGTTATACGGGGAAGAGGAGAGGGAGGAAGTAGACAGAGGTGACCAGGAGGATAAGAGAGAGGAATGAGAAGGAGAGAGACAAATCCTGCCAGTAACCAGTTCCTTAGGTGTTCTCCACTGTCTGGAACACAGAGATTCACAGAGTTGGATAGAGAAGAGATGGGGGAGAAAAGAGACAGAGGCCACCTGGTGGAGAAAAAGGAGAGTCCAAAGGAGAAGAGAGTGGTCAAGCCAGTAATCTCGCTCTCAGGTAAATTTGGGTAGTGCAGTTTGGGTTTTTAAAAGTACAAAATTGACAACAAAAACCCTAAGAGCAAAGATTAAGAATCTAGAGTAGAGGTTGGATTTTCAAAAATACAATATTAAAGAAAAGAAGCAGAAGGAAAAAGGAGGAAAGAAAGAAAAAAAACAAGAATTATTAAAAAACAAACAAACAAAAAAACCCAAAACAAAACAAAAACCAAAAAACAAAAAACCAACAACCATCCAAAGGCTATATATTGTGTTTGCCTTAAAAAAAAAAAAATTTTTTTTAAAAATAGTAATAGTAGGTTATAGTAATAAAAATTAGAGGAGAAATGACTTAACAATTTAAAAAAAGTTAGAAAGAAAAAAGAAAAAGAAAAAAGAAAAAAAAAGGAATGATTTTAAAAATAGTAAAAATATATCTGGCCCTTCTCTGATGTTTTGGGCCGTGTGGGATCACTTCCAAGGTGGTTCCCTCTGTTTAACTTCTTCTGTTTGCTGGTTTTTTAGGCTCACTAGTTCAGTCGCGCTGTGGGGAGGGGGGATGCTGCAAACAAATAGCACTGTCGTGTGCACACAGTGTCTCCGCCCCGCTTGACCTGTCCCTTCTCGTGGCGCACAAACCACTCCGGCTCTACGATGCACAGCCGGGAACCATCTGGGGCCGGCCCTAGGCTGCGTGCACTTCCCGGTCCAAGCCGCTCAGGTTCGGCGCTCAGGCAGCCCTGAGAGGCACAGATTCGGCTGGGACTGCGCTTTGTGCCCTTCCCGGGTCCAAGTAGCTCAGGAGTTTGGCGAGCGCGATCGCCGCGGCTTGTCACCTTTTCTGCCGCTGCTGCTCAGTTTTCTGGGTGGACCGCTGGCATCCCCCGTGGGGCAGATTGTGACTGTCCAGCACCCCCAGAAGTCTTAGCAAAGAAGCCCGCTTGCAGTTAGGTAAGTAAAGTCTCTCCGGGTCTGCAATTGCCCCTTTCCAGTCCTTACGGCTCTGGCTGCCTGTCCCCGGCGGGGGATGGTCTGCAGCCGGCTTTTTCCGTTCCGTCCTTTGTTCTGTGCTCAGTCCTGGCGGTGTCTTATGTTCGAGTTTTTTGCGTGGTAGCTATCCCACAGTCTGGTTTGCTAGCCCAAGTTAGATCGTTCTGGTTGCGCGTGGGGCGTTCCTGCCCGATTCTTACAAAGCACTGCAGCCCGTGCCTCCCGCGCGTCCCTGCCCTGCCCCCACTTCCCAATGGCGGATGCAGGCGTCTGTGCTGCTTTTCCGCTGGGGGAGTTACTGTTGGGCTTGTAATCTCTTGGTTTTAATTATTTCTTTATTTTTCCTTCCTGTTATGTTGCCCCTCTGTGTTTCCAAGGCTCTCCACAGACTCGGCAGGGAGAGTGTTTCCTGGTGTTTGGAAACCTCTCTTCTTAAAATTCCCTTCCCGGGACGGGCTTCCCTTCCCAGGACGGAGCTCCCTCCCCACCTCCTCTGTCTCCTTTTTCGTCTTTTATATTTTTTCCTACCTGTTTTTGAAGACAATGGTCTGCTTTTCTGGTTGCCTGATGTCCTCTGCCAGCCTACAGAAGTTGTTTTGTGGAGTTTGCTCGGCGTTGAAATGTTCTTTTGAGGAATTTGTGAGGGAGAAAGTGGTCTTCCCGTCCTATTCCTCCGCCATCTTTATCCAGGATCGGCAGATTCTTAACTACTGGACCACCAGGGAAGTCCCTATGTAGCATGTTTTTTAATTTTAAGTTTTCCTGAAATTAATTTTCTAATTCCTTAATATTTATTTTAATGTATCATTGTGTTCTTGCTATTTTTTTCAAATGAAAGTGTTTTCTTAGTTTACTATTTAAAATAAAGTGTTCAAAATTATGATTTTACCTGTATCTCATTTTTAGTAAGTTACAATTTTTCTCATTCCTTCTAACAAGATGGTGTCTCACTTTTGATATTTAAAACACTTGTAATTATCTTTTATTTTCTGTGTTTTGTTTTCAAGAGGTGATAGTGGTGGTGTACGAGGTTGTTTAATGATTTAAAAAAATGATTAAGTGGAAAAAAAGGGTCTATAAAGCATTTAGAACAGTAAGGACAGGCACACAGTAGGGATGCCTTCAATGACAGACATTTTTTTTTTGAGATTCAATTTATTGGTATTTATCTGTTTATTTTTAACTTAAATTTTTTATTTTGCATTTTTTGATAGAGATTTATAAAATGCACTTTATTTAAAAAATTTTTTTATTGGCGTATAGCTGATTTAAAACATTGTTAGTTTCTACTACACAGCCAAGTGATTCAGTTATACACATGCCTCCACTTTTTGTAGATTGTTTCCCCGTGTAGGTCATTACAGAGAACAGTAGACTCTATTTTTCTCTTTCCGCCATACCTCTGTCCCTGGCATTCCTCTTTTCTTCTTCCAGATTCTTTGTGAATAAAGACAACCTGAGATTTGTAGTTTCTGTTGATCTTGTAATTAATAAGGGGCAAAGCCGTATCTCCGTGTGTTCCCTGCGTCCTTGTTCCCTGGAACGCAGAGCGCCTTGCATGTCTGGGCTCTGGAGGCTTTTCTTCTTCCGCTTCCCCGGCTGCCCCTCCTCTGCCTCCATCTCCACCTTAATCATTGCTTCTTCCTTGTTTTTCCTTCTAGAATTAGCACTACTCATGCTTAAGAACTTTTTCTTACATATCAAACTTCCATTATGTCCATTTTATTCCTTTTCCTGTCTATTCTGGGAGGAAATCTATAGCTTGTTCTCTCCATTGTTTTTCTAGCAGTGTTCTTTCTGTTTTACTCCCTTGTAAAATTGATTTTCATTGTTACTGTATTTTTAGCCTTAGCAGTATTTCCTGCTAGGAGTCACTGACCTTTTCATCTTTTCTAGTGTTCCTCTTTATGCTTCCTTGTTTTTCTTTTTAAAGAGTGTTGTATTTTGCATATTATTGATGAAACCAAGCAAACGCCTTTCAGTTAGCTTTTGTTACATTAAAAAATAAACACCACAGAACTTGGTGACTTACAACAAAACGTTTATTATTTCTCACTCTTCTGCAGGTTAATTGGGTAATTTTTCTGCTCCGGCTGGCTTGGCTGGGTATGGATGTCTGTGACTACCTCACTCAGCTATCTGGCAGTCGGCAGGCAAGCTGGTATAGAAGGCATCGACTGAGACACGTGATCTTCCGTCCTCCAGTTGATAGCCCAGGCTCCCGCACGCGGCAGTCCCAAGGTTCCTCCGAGCAGCGGGGGAAGATAAGCATGAAGGCACAGATACCTTTTAAGTCTTGGTTTGAATCATATTTGCTAAGGTCTCAGTCAAAGTGAAGTCCCAGACTAGCGCAGAGTTTCGCACGGAAGACACTCCCAAAGGACTAGGAGTGAGGGTGCAGCCTAGCACGTGGTCACGCTTACAAATGCCGCAGAGTCAATGTTTTCTTTAATTTCTTAGAGTAAATCACCCTTAGAGACTTGCATTGTTGCTGTTGTTTAGTTGCTACATCGTGTCTGACTCTTGTGACCCAGGGACTGTAGCCCACCAGGCTCCTCTGTCCATGGGATTCTCCAGGCAAGAATACTGGAGTGGGTTTTCATTTTCTTCTCCAGGGGATCTTCCCGACCCAGGAATCAAACTCTTGTCTCCTGCATTGCGGGTCGATCCTTACTGCTGAGCCACCTGGGGGACCAAGGGTATGGTATTACAAATACCCTGGTTGATTCTGATGTAGGTGGGACAAATCGGAGCACAGCGTGGGAGACGCCAGGGCGCAGGAAGCTCAGGGACGTGGAATCAGATGGCCGGGCCCCAGTCTGGGCTCTGCCACTTACAAGTTACCCGCGCGTGCTCAGTCTCTTGAGTCGTGTCCGACTCTCTGTGACCCCATGGGCTGGGGCCCACCAGGCTCCTCTGTCCATGGGATTCTCCAGGTGAGAATACTGGTGTGGGTTGCCATGCCCTCCTCCAGGGCATCTTCCCAACCCAGGGATCGAACCCATGTCTCTTGTGTCTCCTGCATTGGCAGGTAGGTTCTTTTCCAGTAGCGTCCCCTGGAAATCCCATCTACTAGTTACATAACCCATTATATAGTTGGCTTCTCATATCTAATATGTGCCCAAGAAATATTTATTGAGTCAGTGAGCCAACATCTATCTCCTTATCTTTAATACCAAGATCAAGAATCCAAACACCTGTCATAAATGCTGTGAGAGTTAAATTAAGTAGGGCATAAAATGTACCTGGACATATATTGCGGCTCAAAACAGGTAACACCTCTGAGGCAAGTGAATTTCATAGGTATTCTGTTGTGTTTGGATATCTGACGTTAATCAGAGTCAAAGAAGCTGTCGTTGGCCCTTTTCCTTTTGAGATGGTCAAAGGTGGCCTTTGTTATGCAGACACATCAATAATGTTTATTATAGCCTTGATCCACAATGAGACATCACAATTAAGCCATAGAAACCACCCTCTGCAAAATAACATAAGTTGTTCACCATGAAAATAATTCTTGGTAAAGATGAGTGTGGAGACTGCATCATACTGCTCCCACTGTGGGTTCTATTTACTACTTTTAGGCCAGGGTTTTTATGTCTCTGGAAAAATGTCATATATTTAATAAACTAAGATTTATAGAATAACTGATAAGGAAATAAAAAGACTTCCCCTATTAACAGTCACATACCTTCTGGAAATATGAGCAAATTCCTGTTGGCTATGTTTGTTAGCTGCCCAGTCATGTCCGACTCTTTGCCGCCCCATGGACTATAGCCCACCAGATTCCTCTGTCCGTGGGATTTCCCAGGCAAGAACACTGGAGTGGGTTGCCATTTCCTTCACTCTTCCCGACCCAGGGATCAAACCCTGGTCTCCCGCATTGCAGGCAGATTCATAATTTAAGATAAAATTTTTACAACTAGCAATTGGAAAATATACTAAAGCATAAGTAAAGTATATCACCTTGATATTTTCAGAATAAGGATATTCTAAAAACGTACACATATTTGAGAATATTGACACAAAAAGTCTCTATTGGCGGCTCTCAGTGTTGTGGGAAACAGATTCATATACAGAGAGTCTGCTTTATTTGTGAATTTCCATTCTTTTTCATTCATGATTCAGACTTTCTTGTATAGATGTAATCATCTGACATGAGATTCGGAAGCGAATTTATAGATCACAGAACCCAACACGTGCCTCTGTTGCCCAGACACTGCTCCTGGCAGACACTGCTAATCCAATTCCTGTCTCTTTGCAGTTGAGTCTGTTTCATTATGGAATCTCTCAACACAGGACTCCTGGAAACTATCATGGATTAATTAAAGTTGGAATGCAAATGAAGACATTTGGCTCACCCTTATTTAGATTAGAGTAGGTTACTTGTCAGTCCTAATGGAAATCAACCCTGAATATTCACTGGAAGGACTGATGCTGAAGATCCAATACTTTGGCCACCTGATGTGAAGAGCTGACTCATTAGAAAAGACCCTGATGCTGGGAAAGATTGAGGGCAGGAGGAGAAGGGGGCGACAGAGGAGGAGATGGTTGGATGGTATCACCGACTCAATGGACATGAATATGAACAAACTCTGGGAGATAGAGAAGGATAGAGAACCCTGGCGTGCTGCAGTTCATGGGGTCACAAAGAATAGGACGTGACTTAGCGACTGAACAACAAAAACAACACACAGGTTTTAATGGCAGAACTGGATTTCAGTTCTAGGTCTTGATCTTGCCACTGTGGGCAGCTCTCCTAAGCACGTGGACATTGGAGCGCATGGACCAGTGACAAGAAACTGACCAGGAAGAATCCTTTCCCTGCATCCCCATCGTTGGCTCTTTATCCATTCTGCCATTGACTTCTAGCAATCCACTTCATATTCCTGGGCCAGTAAAGATTCATGCCCATGAAGTTAGGGATAGTTATGTATCTCCAAGTGCTGATATGAGCATCAAAGAAGGTAACAGATGTCACTGCATCTCTCAGATTTTAAGTATAGATGAGTTTCCGCTGTTACAACAAAATGCAGCTTCCTAGAATCTCCAAAGGGAGCTGGTTTCTCCCAGGTATCTGGGGAATCATCCTTTTCAGAGCCAAGTGTTTTATTTTAAATATTTCAGATGGGTGTTTTCCTGTGATGAGCTGCATATTTTACTGATCGTTTAAGCGTGATAGAATAAACATAATTTGATCTTCTGTATGACTCACTGGCATTACGAAAATTACCTTTTCTAGGACAGTTCCCAGGGACTTACTGAGGCATGCTGGAATGTGGGTCTCGCCACCGACTAGCTTTGAGTGCCTGTGGCTTTTGTGGCTTCTCATGTCCCCTCTTAATGAATTTGTCCAGTCTTCTGTTCCTACCTGGCATTTCTCTTCCTTCCAGTCAGTCTCTAGGAATATCTCTCCTTAGTTACTTTTTCTACTTTGCTATGGATCATCTAAAGAGATAATCAAGTTTCTATCCAAATTAAATCATAGTCAGTGATACCAACATTGACATTGTTTGGGTAGCCACGCATGTCAAGTCTCTTTTTCAATGAGGCAGGTCAAAGTCCTCAAGTCATCCTGACTTTATTCTTTATCTCACACTACATGATCAATCCTTTTGGCCCTACTCTCAAAATACACCCAGAATCTGACCTCTTCTAACCGCCCCCCACCCCCACCCCCACCCCCAGCGGCTCCCCGTTCCAAGCCATCACCACCTCTGGCCTCACTGCCTACCTGGCCTCCATCCTTCTGGGCCTGCTCCCTTCAGTCTGTTCTCAACACAGCAGCCAGGGATCAAGAAGATTTAAGTCGGCTCCCATTACCCCCCTGCTCCAATGCCTATAACATCCCTCCTCTCACTCAGAGCACAAGTCAAGGACATCAGCATGGACTTGGACTTGGATGGTCTGCCCTCATTCCCTCTCTCCCTTCCTCTCCTGTGGTCCACTGAGCATCAGCCTTATTTGCCTCTTTTGTACTTCATGCTTAGCCAGCTCATTCAAGTCTCAGGGTATTTGCACCAGCTGTGCCCTCTGGAGGACTATGCCCCAGGTCTCCACGTGGCTCTCTCTCTCTTGTTCTTTAGGTCTATGTTCAGAGTCCTGCCTTGACTAGCCCAGTTTAAGTTTTAGGTCCCCTGAATACTCCCTGTCCACCTTTCGTGCAGTACTTTTCTCCATAGCATCTACCATCTCACATGCAATGTTTTAATCATTTGTGTTGTTCTTTTGCCTCTCTTCCTTTACTGTGGTTGTTGTTCGGTTGCTCAGTTGTGTCTCTTTGCAACCTCATCGACTACAGCATGCCAGGCTTCCCTGTCCTTCACTATCTCTTGGAGTTTGTTCAAATTCATGTTCATTGAGTTGGTGATGCTATCTCACCATCTCGTCCTCTGCTGCCCACTTCTTCTTTTGCCTTCAGTCTTTCCCAGCATCAGGTTCTTTTCCAATGAGTAGACTCTTTGTGTCAAGTGGCCAAAGTATTGGAGCTTCAGCTTCAGTCCTTCCAATAAATATTCAGGGTTGATTTCCTTTGTTAGAACCTTTTTTTTTTTTTTTTGGTATATCCTTGTGTGCTTAGAACAATGCTTCACACATTTTAGGTACTTCAGAAGTGTTTGTTGAATCTTCGAATGAATGAATGAGTGGATGCATGTTATGAACACCCAGAAGAAGGAAGTGATGCATTGGACATACATGAAAGAGACAGAGCTGGGATTTGCAGCTGATGCCTGTAAGCTTTAAGCTATGTTTGAACGTTATCCAGAAGAATAATAAGTAGACTCTAAGTAGGGTTTGGTTTCCTCTCAGGAGTAAAATGAGTAAGCAATGACAGAGTATTTAGTTAGTTCTTTGTTTCCTGTACAAAGGCAGATTTTGTTTCCCTTCTGATTTGCTAAGTGTGATTGTCAGATACAGTTGTTGTTTATCCATCATTGATGCAATCCAACCAACCAGTCCTTTCTCAGCAAATAGTTCCTGAGTGCCTCTAGGAGCCAGGCTGGTGGTTAGGCAGGTTAGGTGGTTAGGTGGCTGCTCTCCATGGGGGCCTGGGAGAATGTGTGGTGCGGCCCTCTGTCCTGCCTGGAAAGCTTGTGGGAGGGTCTGAAAATTGAGGAACCTTGGTCAATTCTGAAGAATTCCAGCAAAGCTAGACCCTGAAGGTTGCCTCATGACAATGGAGCAATGTAGAAACCCTGGCATTTCTGGCTCCGGGGGCCTACAGGAGGGTGAGCAGAGCTTGAAGAAAGCAAGCCTGGACCATGTCTGGGGATGTCTTGGTTATCGTTGTTATTTTCCTTTATTGGTGAGTAACAGCAAGCCATCTTTTTGAAAAATATAAAGACAATTATTTGTTTTAGGAAAGTTTTTTGTTTGTTTGTTTGTTCTACAAAGACCTTCCATATAAGAAGCTTAGTAAGGATCAACTCTAGTATTACAGTCTGCAAGATGCCCTCTTTTAGGCTAAGGGATGTTTCTCTCCTTCGTGTCCCAACATTGTCTGCTCAGAATTGCCAGAAAACTGTCTCTGTCCCCTGTGTTGTGAGCCCCTAGGAGCTGGTATAGAGCCTTACACATCCATTTAACTCAAGCAGTGTCTCAATGGGGCTTCCCAGGAGGCAATGTGGTAAAGGACCTGCCTGTCAGTGTAGGAGACACAAGAGATGCAGATTTAATCCCTAGGTTGGGAAGGTCCCCTGGAGGAGGTCATGACAACCCACTCCAGTATTCTTGCCTGGAGAATCTCATGGACAGAGGAGCCAGGTGGGCTACAGTCCATGGGGTCGCAAAGAGTTGGACACGACTGAAGTGACTTAGCATTCATGCACAGTGTCTCAGTGACCTAAATGTTTTTTGAAAGAAGTGTTTTGAGTTCATGGAGAAATATTCCGAGCACGTGTCGTGGGCATTCTGATTTGACAATGCTGCTGTTTTGTTGTAACCACTCTGGGAAACAAACTCACTCAGAAGGACAATGCAGATAGTGGAGTGCAGCTTATTACACTGGCGGGCCCGAGGCAGAGTCTCCTTTTAGCCAAGGACCCTGACCAGTTTCTGTGAAAACCTTATATATCCTAAGTGTGTGTGCACAAACCCGCCTCCCCAAATTCCCTGAAACTAGTCTGAACAAAGGAAAAAGAAAGATCAATCAAAGTTAACCAGTGATTCATATGCCTTAAGCCTAGGGAGTTAGTGGTGGACAATTATCAATAGGCCTGTGGTCATACCCCAATAAGCATAATAAAATGTATGATTCTATTCAGTTACACAGATAATTAGGGTATTCTTTTAGGCAATGGAGAGTCTAGGTATGAGCCCTGGGGCTCTCCCTTCTGTGGGCCTGGTTTTCCAGTTGGTATGTCGTTTCCATAGATACCAGGCATATAGCTCAAAATCCACAGTCTGGCCCAAGAGGGAGTCCTGCTTTCAAGATGGAGCCTGTTCTGTCTGTTTCCTCCTTCAGCATATCTTTTTAAGAGCCAAATCAACTGAGGAGCACTGGTATGTCCACAAGGACCAGGAGTGTAGTGTGATAATCATTTCTGATTAGCTTGGTAAAGGTGTGATGTGGCAAGGGGACATACATGCTGCCCAAGTAGCTTTTCTCCAGTTGGTGATCCCACGAGGTTCAGCGATTTCTGTAAAGCCAGACCTGTCTCCCTGCAAATGACTGCTGTTTTCGAGTTCCCGGAGATAAAAGCTGGGCTCTTTTCCCAACTGAATAGAGGACTGAAAACACTACAGGCTGCTCTCCTCTCCCCACCCTCCCCTAGGAAGGCTCAGCCTTCTACGGTGGCATCTAAGATGGGAAGAAGGGTCCCATCTTAGTTCCTGAGGGTCCCCTTTGGGCGAGGGTCTTCTCAGATCGGTGGACCTTCCATGTCCTACAGGAAGGGTCACATCATTGACCTGAAGGTGACTGCTGCCAAGGAAAGTATTTGTGTGTACTGAGTTCCAGTAGGAAGGGACTTGCCACGTTGCTGCTCTTGGAAACTGCAGACCACTTGGGGCAGCTCATTCATTTGTTTATCCATGGTTGATTAATTGTCCCATTCATTCAACATGTACTTGTTAAACACTTGGTAAGCGCTGGATCTTTTCTTAGCCAGCCCTGTGACATTAGCAATAAATGGAGCCTACTGTTCACACTCCAAAGGCCTTCCTTCCTCCCTTCCTCATTCCTTCCTTCCTGTGTTAATTAATTCACTCATTCATCTTGCGGCTAAGGGCATGATCTTTGGGGCTAGACGGCCTGTATTTGAATCTCAGCTCTATCACTTTTTAACTGGATGACCTTGGCAAGTCATTTAACTTTTGTGTGTTTAACCCACAAACTGGAGATCAGAGCAGTACCCAGCAAAGAGAGATCTTATGAGGTGTGCCTGCCACATATTAATACTAAGTTCTGTTTCATTCAAAATACTCAATGAAATCTGTTATGTGCCAATTCTATATTAAACATAGAGGACACAGTGGAAAATGCTACAGATGTGGGCCCTGTTTTCATGAAGATTTTAGTCGAGTGAGGGAGACAGACATCGTCCAAATAACTCTAGATCACATATATAGATGTATGATTGTGTGCATGCGTGCGAGCTAAATCACTTCAGTCCAGCTCTTTGCAACCCCATGGATTGTAGGCCACCAGGCTCCTCTGTCCATGGGATTCTCCAGGCAAGAATACTGGAGTGGGGTGCCATGTCTTCCTCCAGGGGATCTTCCCTACCCAGGAAGTGAACCCCAGTCTCTTATGCCTTCTGCATCGGCAGGCGAGTTCTTTACCACGAGCGCCACCTGGTAAGCACAGCTGTATGATTACATGTGGAGTAAGGGCCACAGAAGAAAAGGTGCTGTGCGGGTAGAAGTCTTCCCTGAAGAACTGTCTTCACTGTATCCTCAGAGGATAGACTAGATCACAGCATTAGAAGACACTCGGGAAATACCCCTTGAAAGAACACGAATTCTTTTGAGCCGAGGTCTAAAGAAGAATAAGAATTAAGTACACACAGAGAAATGTACTTCCCTTGCAGCTCAGTTGGTAAAGAATCGGGACGATCCCCTGGAGGAGGAAATGGCAACTCACTCCAGTATTCTTGCCTGGAGAATCAAATGGATAGAGGAGCCTGACATGCTGTAATCCATGGGGTCGCAAAGAGTTGGACACAGCTGAGCGACTAAACCACCACCACCACCAGAGAAATGGTAGGGAAGAAAATTCTAGGGGGAAAAACCAGCATGTGTAAAGACTTCGGGTGGAAGGGAATGTGATTCATTCCTGGTGTGGAAAAGGGCATGGAGATCATAGTGCAGGGGAGACAGACAGTGGGACCACATGATGCTGGAGAGGGAGGCTGGGATCAGAGCGGTGGCAGCAGTGATCAAACCTTTGATGTTTCTTCTGAGAGCAATGGAAAACCTATTTAAGCAAGAGAATAACAGAATCAGGTCTGTATTTTTAAAACATCACCCAGTAGGAGAGTGGAAGGGGCCAGAATAGATGGGATGGGGCTGTTCAGAGATGTAGCCCTTGGCTCTGGTTATGGTGAGGAAACATTTATCCCCAAGTGTCAGTGGTTTCCATCAGCAAAGCTTTATTTCTTGCTCATGCTACATATTGGCTGTGGGTAGGTTTGGCTCTTTCTAAGCGTCCTCTTCACTCTGGGATCCATTGCGATGACAGAGATTTTTATGTGGGCTGTATGGTTCTCATGGCAGAGGGGAAAAATGCCATCACTGACCGCAGCCAGGTTCCGAAAGCTTCTGCTCTGAAATGACCTACTATCAGTTCTGATCCCACAAGTGGGGACTGCTGGTCAGCAGAAGAGTGATGGAAGAATGTTCCAGACCATGGGTGCTGAGAGAAGAGGGAGGAGAGCATGGGTGAAGTCTTAAGCTGTGTGTGAAGATAAAGAATTGAATATGATTGCCAGCAGGGAAGGATGGGGGGGAAGCATAGTTAGGGAGTTTGGGACTGACATGTACACACTGCTCTATTTAAAATGAATAACCAACAAAGACCTACTGTATAGCACAGAGAACTCTACTCAATATTCTGTAGCAACCTAAATGGGAAACAAATTTGAAAAATATACATATAACTGAATACATATATTCAGTTATAACTGAATCAGTTTGCTGTACATGTGAAACTAGGACAGTATTGTTAATCAACTATACTCCAATATACAGTAAAAAGTTAAAAAAGAGAATATTTTCATCCATAAAAGATCTTACAGGAGCTATAGGAGAAATATACAAGGTATCAAAATATAAGGTTAAAATTTCAGACAGTAAACTGGAGGATCACATCCATTGTCATAATATGCATGAGAGAGTCCCAGAGGCCACACCAATGTCCTGGAACACTTGCAGACGGGACACACACAGCTCATGGAAACACACATGGCTGGTGTGTTCTACAGCTGAAGATTCAGTGCAAGGAGGCTGGAGATAACAGCAGACTGAACACGTGTGTGGGTGCTGGGTTGCCTTTCCCGGGCTTTATGTGTGTGTCTCATTCTCACGAGTCTGATGGGGTCACTATTGTTATTGTTCCCATTTTACAGGTGGGGAAACTGAGGCACAGGCAGACTAAAGGAACCTGGCCAAGGTCTCAAAACTTGCTACTGGTAGAGAGAGCCACAGCACCCAGTGGCTTGGCTGCAGACTCCGGGTTCTTCACCACAGGTGCCAAGTGTATCTGTTGGCTTCCCAGAGGCCACTTGGTACAGTAAGGAGCACAGACCTCGGTGTCAGACCCACTGTGGCTGGGTCATGATGCTGCTGTCTTCCAGCACTCTGCCATTTGCAGAGGAACTTCACCTTGTTGAACCCATGTCCTCATTTCTAAGGGTTAATGACTACCCAGTGGGGTAGCTGGGTGAGTTAAAGAGGCAATACGCACAGAGCATCAGGCCTAGGAGTGTATTAAATAAATATTAGCTGAAGTGAAATGAGGGGTCATAGCATCGTGCTTTTGCTTCAATTCCACGTAGAAATTATGAACTGTGAGAATTTCTATTTTTTAAGTAGGACTGTTAAGCCCATTAATGGCCCATGAAATGATATTTTCCTATGGCAACTACCGTATTTAAGTGGCATTAAGTGAAAGCTTCTTGGATGATTATAGAAAGGACCCTAATTATCAAGAACTATGCTAAAGAAACAGTCCAGAGTAGCAGTGGGTGGGATGAATCACGCATGGGAAACAAAAGCACAAAATGGTTAGTAGTGATAACTACTGTCCTCCTGGGGAGAATATAGAGGTGATATTTATTTCAATTATCCTTCTTAAGACATATTGTGAACAGACCAATTTTATCGTTGCAAGGAAATCTTAAAAAGCAAAGAAAACATAGAATGAGGTCATCCTCAGAAAACACTTTTTTTTTTAGATACACAGAATCCACACTCTGATGGGGTCCTTATTTTGCCTAGCTGATTACTGGACAAATCTTCATTACAGGGATGTTGAGGGTCGAGCCTGCTGTCAATGTCCTAATAAGGACGGTTTTACCTGCAAGTCCTACTGGGGTGTGCTGCATGGAGTAGGGGAAGCTGTACATTTGCAAAGGAACTTCATGTTGAGGGTCCTTCATGTTGAACACTCCCAAGGGTTCCAACTGGAAGGAAAGTGGTGGCCTCGGGCTTCACCTGAGCCAGCATCTCAATCCAAGAGGACTGGGTCTGATGGGACAAGCAAGGGGAGATGGTCCAGATTGATGGGTGATGATGAAGGCCAGGAGGTACAGAGAATGGTAGGTTCAGAGAAGTAAAAGATCCCTCGGTGAGCCCCAGGGCTTAGGGAGCTGGATAGAGGCTCACAGAGGAGGAGGCTGGCTATCTGTGTGTGTGTGTGTGTGTGTGTGTGTTAGTCACTCAGTCATGTCCAACTGTTTGTGCCCCCATGGACTGTGACCCACCAGCCTCATCTGTCCATGGGCTTCTTCAGGCAAGAATACTGGAGCAGGCTGCCATTCCCGTCTCCACTAAGTCTGGGTGGTATAATACAAATAAAAAGATATCTGATGTATGTCCCAGGCTCCTGGCACAGGGTTCCTTAAATCCTTAGAATTTCCCAAAGATAGGCGAGTCTTTTGTTCATAATGAACCCGTTTGATCATACCTGAGTTCATGCTAATAAGGCGACTCTTGGTGGGTCCCTAGGTAGCTTTAAAGTTGCAGTAGATTGCCAGAAAAACCAACCCTTTGAATAGAGGGTTAGAACTAACAACAACACCTCATCTTCCATCCACCTCCTGCCCTGGAAGGAGAGAGGAGCTGGGGATCACATTCAATCACCAATAGCCAATGATTTAATCCATCACGCCACATAATGGAACCTCAATAAAAATCCCTCAATGCTGGCATTTAGAGACATCTGGGTTGGTGAATGCACTGATGTGCTGGGAGTAGGGAGTGGTACACCCAGAGAAGAAATAGCTACTCTGCTCTCTTTGCCCCTCATATCTTGTTCAACGCACAACTTCCATTTGGTTGTTGTTCACTTGTGTCCTTTATGATAAATCAGTAAGCATAAGTGAATCCCTTTCCTGAGTTTTCTAAGTCCTAGTGAGTTATCAACCTGGGGATGAGGTCATGGGAGCCCCTGAGGTTTCAGTCAGCCAGGCAGAAGTGTCAGTAGCCTGGGGCCCATTTGCCCCTCTGTGTGAAGTTGTTATTGTTTAGTCGCTAAGTTGTGTCCAAGTCTTTGCGACCCCTTGGACTGTAGCCCACCAGGCTTCTCTGTCCATGGGATTCTCCAGGCAAGGATACTGGAGTGGGCTTCCATTTCCTTCTCCAGGGGATCTTCCCAAGCCAGGGATCAAACCCGCATCTCTAGTAAGACGTCTTCTGCGTTGGCAGGCAGATTCTTTACCACCGTGTCACTTGGGAAACCTCCTGCAAGAATTGACATTTCTGCCCAGTGTAGCTTTGGGTGTGGCTTATCATGGTAATGCAGACTCAGCAGAAAATAATTTTGTATGTAAAGCAAAACCTGACCTCACTCTGACTCTCAGTTCCCCAGACTTTTGGTTCCTGTCCAAAGGTCAAATAGTAATTTCTTACAGGCATTATGGAAAAAAAAATAACCAAGACATTTGGAAGCCATGTTTAGATTTGGACTATCTGTTATGGATCTGTCTTATCTGGACTGTTATTGATTCTTACTTCACTTTTAACAAATTTGAACATCTCATTGTTTCCAGAACTTGCCAAAGATTTTCTGTCTCTTGGCCTTTTGTGTTTGTGCATGCGTGTGAATATGTATGCATGCCAGTATGTGTGAATATGTGTGTGTGCATGCCTGTATGTGTGAAAATGTGTGCATGTCTATAAGTGTGAACATGTGTGCATGTGTGTGTATGCCTGTAAGTGTGAACGTGTGTGCATGTGTGTACATGCCTGTATATGTGAACATGTGTGCATGCCTATATGTGTGAATATCTGTGCATGTCTGTAGTGAAGAATAGGAGAAAGGGGGTTAGTTCTATCTCTGGTCTTTCTCTGTGGGCTCTCTTCTAAGTTATTTTAGTCTTTGATTATTTGATTTTGCAGATATAACAGGGTATTAGAAGGAGACTCTTTTTGTCTCCATATTTGCCTGGGAAACCAAAGATTCCCTTCCTAAATTGTTAGTCTTAGTTAATTATACAAGGGTAACAGGGCATGGGGCTTCCTTGGTGGCTCAGTGTTGAAGAATCTGCCTGCCAGTGCAGGAGACACGGGTTCAGTCCCTGATCCAGGAAGATTCCCCTGGAGGAGGAAATGGCAACCCACTACAGTATTCTTGCCTGGGAGATCCCATGGACAGAGGAGCCTGGTGGGCTACAGTCCACGGGATCACAAAAGAGTGAGACAAAACTGTGGAACTAAACAACAACAACAAGGCATTAAAAGGGGCCATTTGTCTCAGTTTTGGTTGAGACACGAAAGACTAATGCAGTTGATTCCAAGAATACCCACAACCAGGAGTTGTGGGTCAGGCCAGGTCACTAGTGCAGGGCCGGCTACCAGGCTGAAATCTGCTCTGTCACCACTGGAAATCACCCACTCCAACCTCTAAAGAGGTGGGGATTGAAGGGTTGAGAAAGCTTTTTATCAGAGGGAGGGTAGGTGTACCATGCATCCAACATGTCGACTCCTTTCTACCTCGGAGTCTGAGGGGCTTCACAGGGACGATTCAGAGAGCTGGTCTGGCGTCCCCTGTGCCATCATGAATTCAGGAATCCTAAGGGCTATGTGCGAATCCCATCTGGGAATAGGAAAGGAAAGGTTATAGCAGCAGGTCTACAGGGAAGCCGGAAGAGCAATGGCCACTGTGGCTACAAGCTGCTCTTTATGTCCCAGTGTGGCAAGGACGCACATGTGTTCCTGCGGGCAGGGGGCTTATGTGGGACCCCAACCCAGAGGGCAGCCAGGAGGAGCTCAGCAGAGACTGAATGGAGCTCCAGTGCCCAGGTGGGAGGCAAGCTGCGAGAGGAGAGGCGTCGTCTGTTTCTAGGAGTTGCAGTCCAAGGTTGTCACCAGGAAGGGCATCTCCAGAACCCCCTAAAAGTGCCAGGAGAGGAACAGCCTCCTGTCTACATCCTCTGGCCCGGGGATAACCGGTCCTATCCGTGTCCTCGCTGTGCTGGGTCCTCTGCCCCTCGCCGTCTCTGTCCTGGCGTTTCCTCCTGAGCCAGAAAATGCTGCTGGGGACGGGGGTGTGGTGAGCAAGGGGGAAATCATTCCCCTAGACTGACCTCACCTACCACAGGCTCGGGTCTGGGGTGCAGGGAGAGTGTCAGGGAGGACTGGACAGGCTGTGGTCATGACACTGGGTGGGTTCACATTGTAAAAACAGAGCTGTTGCTATGACAGAGTGCGTGATGGATGTTGGACGGTCTGACTGACCACAGGGCCAGACAGCAATTAACAGGAAATGGAGGAGGAGAGCACCATTGTTGCTTGCAACCCGTCGTCCCAGCCTGTCCAGTAAGATGGTTGCTTATAGGGAATTTTCCAGTGGTTCAGTGGTTAAGACTCTGCACTCTGTTCAGTCCCTGGGAACTAAGATCCTGCAAGCCAACTGGCATGGCCAAAAAAAAGAGAGATGTTTATAAAAAGCAAAAAGAAACTGTAACATTGCAGAGACAGCTAGAGACTTCCTTGGCTAGGTAGGCTGGCTTAGTCTATGATTGCTCTGGCCCCTTCATATGTGTTGTGCAGAGCTGTATCTGAGATAGTGTATGATTTTATATATATATAATTCTCCCCCTTCTTCATCTCACTTTCACTGGTTTATCTCTAAAACATATATAATAATGTGAACATAAAGTATACATATAGAATATATATTATATATAATATATAGACTGTTAAAATATAACATATTACAATATAATATATATTATAATGATTAATTTTTTCCAATGAGTCGACTCCTCGCATGAGGTGGCCAAAGTACAGGGAGGTCTGGTGTGCTGCAATTCATGGGGTGGCAAGGAGTCGGACACGACTGAGCAACTGAACTGAACTGAACTGAACTGAATAATGATTAATTATAATCTATCTAATCTAGATTAATAATCTATATGATATCGTAGTATAGACTATTAAAATATAAAATGATATATAACAATTATCATCTGCCTAATTTGGATTAATATCTATATGTTTTATAATATGCATATTATTAAAATATAGCATTTTTATTGAAGGATGGGTATTTATTTAAGTGATATTATCTTACAATAATATTTACATTCTGGAGTTTGCTTTTTTCACCTATCAGCACATCTAGAAAAATCTTTATTTATCATTTTATATCAATCAGTTCAATTCTTTCTATGTTATGCATGGTGGTCAACAGTCTACTTGTTCCGTGGGTGTTTTTTGTAAACAGATCTCTTCTTGATGGACATTTAGAGATTCCAGATGTTTGCTCTCACAAATAGTGTTGCTGATATTCAACAGGCTGTTTCTTCTGCCTGAAATGGTTTCCCTATGCTCTTCTCCTTGGTCCAATTCTTTTACCTCCCTAGTGTCAAATCCACCATCCTTCCTTTGCTTGACTGTTTTGACCTCCTGGGCTGACATAATATGTGATGTTTACACATAATATGTGATGATTACCGTAATAAGGTAGCTTCACAATACTGTATTGTGTATGTAAAGGTTGCTAAAAGAGTAGATCTCCAAAGTTCTTATCCTGAGGGAAAAAAAACTGTAACTGAGTGCTAGGTTTTTAGATCCTGTGTGATCTGGTTCCCACTTATCTCTCTGTCCTCTTTTCACCCCACCCCCACACTCCATGAACCAGATGATTATGGGAACATGCCGGGCTCTCTCACCCTCTCCTGTGTTGTCACAGGCTGTCTCTGTCACTTGCCTGGTTGGCTCACACCCATTCTTTGGGCTTCAGTGTCTCTTTCTCTGAGAAGTTTTCCCTGATCCTTCAGTACTCTGATGGGTGCCCTCCTTACATGTTTCTCTCTCGCTCTCTCTTTTTTTTGGCCACATGGCTTGCAGGATCTTACTTCCCTTACCAGGGATTGAACCCCAGGCCCTCAGCAGTGAAAACACACAGTCCTAACCACTGGACCCCCAGGGAAGTCCCCCTCTTTACACGTTTCAACAGCATCTTCTCTCTCCTGTCCTGCAGCCCCCATACTGGATGGCAAGTGTTTTCTCAAGCGCCTTCCTCTTTGACTCAGCTGTGAGCTCTCTAAGGCGTGATGCTTTGCACCTGGTTGCACCTCCAGTGCTCAGCACAGTGCCACTAACACTGTTGGTGCTGAATATTCACTTGTGAAATGACTGAATGAGTGAATGAAAGCACTCAGGGTTTCTATCTTCAGGCCAGGAGTCACAAGGATTACTTCTGAACCTTCCTGATTTACAGGCCTTGATAAAACTGGCCTTTCATTGCTCCTCGAAGATTGGGCTGCTCCAAACAATCAATCTCTTATTCCAAAAATCTCCAATGAGGCAAAGACTGAGAGATGAGTCTTCAGTCCACAGAGCCTCTTTAGACAAATCTTGAGGAGTCATTGTTACTCATTTCCAATAAAAAATAATCAAGATTCCATGATGTGAGAATTGTCATAAAGACAGAGTCTAGTGGAGGAGCTCTGGGCAGGTGACACCAGCTAATGAGCCATGTCTTCCCCCAGCCTGCCTGCCTCCATCTCTACCTGAGCGTTTCCAGGTTGAGCAGACCCTGCACTTTTGATTCTCCCAGTTTTTATAGACACAATAAGGTATGGCTTTAAATTTACTTTCTCCCACAGAAGGTAATTTAATATTTGGAGAGAACCAGAGCCAAGGCCAGCCCTGGATGGATGTTATTTATACGATCATAAAAAAGAAAGATCCAGCTCCTGATGTTACTAAATTGTCTTTGGGAAAGGAGCTGAGAGGGCACCGAGATGAGCCTTTGCCGTGGTGGGGATCAAATGAAATTGTCTCCAAGTCATCTCAGCTCATGGGGCCTGGGAGGCTGCAGGCCAAGTTTGGCCACTCTGCCTGCCCTGGGAGCTTCTACGTGACCTGGCTTCCTCGGCAGGGGCAGAAGCAGCTTTGCTCCTTTGAGGCTGTCTCTCCGCAGATGGTTTGGGCTGGGAATAGCTTCTTTTTATTGTTACGATCGAGCTGTATCACACTCCCGAGGAGCAGGCACAGTAATTGCGTTACGGCGGCTGTACTGTCTCTCTTTGCCTGAGGGAGGGGGAGCGAATCTGCTTTTCTTAATTGTTACGTGCGGGGTATTCTCTCCTACCTGAGCTGCCATCTCCCTGCCTTGGCTGCAGAAGACAGGGGGCTGTGAATTCTTATGCTGCCCCTCGGGTGATGAGAAGTCTGGGAGCAGGAAGAGAAATGCACTCGGGAGGGAATATCACTGCGAAAGTTCCTGTCCAGCTCAGAGCCTATCCTTGCAGCTTCATCTGGGGTGATGAGGTGCAGCCAACTCTCACCCTTCAGGAGCTGTGTTTTAGAGAGTCGCTGTGAACACCAAACTAGCAAATACTGAACCATTCCTCCAACAGGACGTTCAGGGTTAGTTTCCTGCGAGCCTCTGGTCACAATGTTGTTGTCAACTAATCAGTCTGCTTGTTTTGACTTCCCAGGTGGCACTAGTGGTAAAGAACCTGCTTGCCAATTGAAGAGACGTGGATTCAATCCCTGGGTAGGGAAGATCCCCTGGAGGAGGAAACGGCAACCCACTCCACTATTCTTGCCTGGAGAATCCCATGGACAGAGGAGCCTGGTGGGCTACAGTCCATAGGGTGGCAGAGCCGGGCATGACAGAAGAGACTTGGCACTAGCAAGCTTATTTTATGTATTTTTGTTTAAAGGGACTTTAAGAAAATAATTTTATTTATTTATTTGTTTTATTTTTCATCTCGGTTGGATCTTCAGTGCTGCTCAGGCTTTCTCTAGTGGCCAGGAGTGGAGGCTACCCTCAAGCTGGGTGGGATCTCGCTGGGCCAGGGACAGAACCTGTGTCTTTGGCATTAGCAGGCAGATTCTTTACCACTGAGCCAAAAGGGAAGCCCCTAAAGACTATGTAATACAAAGTTTTAATTCACTAACATTGGATTCGTAGCCACCAGGATTCATGTTTGGGCAAAGCTTAATTTACATATAAGGTGTATCACAGCCTTTTGGTGCTTAGGAACATCAACACATCAGGGCTGTGCTGGGGGAGCATCTTAAACAGCTCACCTCCAAAGAGCCCCTGAATATGAACAACGTGGCACTAAGTAGGCTGCAGGAGAGAGTTGAAATGAGACAAAGCATCGCCTGCCCCCAGCTTAGCTGGGGACATGTCCATTGAGTGACTCAAATGTTTTGCAGCTCTGTGCCTGTCCACAAAGTACACCCAAAGCCTCACACTTATTGTTTTTGAGGTTACAAATACAGTTTAAGTGAACAGGTGAATTCGCGAATCCAGAGTCTATGAGTAATGAGGAGTGATCATAATTGGAGGCATGACTCAGCTTTCTCTTGTGCATTCCTGCCTCATCTCTGCACCCAGTCCTGGCCCCAAAGGATGCCAGGCCCCCTCCCCTGGGCCCCTAGCCCCCTGGCTCTGGTTTTAGGCCTGAATTCTGCTTTATCATTCCCAAGAGCAAACAAGACCTCCAGGGTTGGAACCAATTGAATGAGCACGTCTCCTTGTCTAGTTCACGTGTCTGGAGTATGCTGGTCCATGGAGGACCTTGGCCTTGCCTTGGCCAGTCTTCCTTGAGGCCTGGAGTGGTGGCCTGAAGCAAGGCTGAACGTGTGAGACTAAGCAGCCCGCTGCGGGTTTCACTGACCAGCGGAGCCCTTCTCATGCCCACCCAGCGGTCACGGAGTGAGCACAGGTCTGCAGGGCACTGTGGTGAAAAGACATGGCCCTGCCCTCGGGGTGTTCACAGCCTAAAGCCGAGGCCAACGGATGGCTGAAATGGAGTGAATGAAGTGGTACCTGCTGCCATCAGCCAGGACGCTCTGCAGTCTGCATCCTTTTCATCCAAGTCCCTTTTAGGGTCTCTCCCCCAGTCACTTCCAGTAGCACAAATCACTGTTGTTGCTGTCTTAAAACATGCTTTTTCCTTCCCACTTTTCTTCTTTGCTTCTTGGCGCCTTCACAACTGCCTAACCCTGAATGAATCCCTGCCCTGGTTCCCGTCAGCTCCTGTGTCTCGTGAACCCACTTCCTGTCTACACCCGCTTCCACCACTCTGTGTGACAGCAATAACGTCACACTCTGCTCGCCGCAGACCAGCTAGAGAAAGATATTTAAAATGCAGATGAGTCCAGATCCATAATCAATAGAACGTTATATGGAAAATTCTAAAGGCTGACATCTCAACGGACAAAGAGACTGTTGATGTTTTACTGCTTCAGTCAAATACTTAGACCTTTTAATGGATCCTAAATGTCTCACACGGCACTACTGTGACCTCTTTAAAATGTGTCATTCTTTTTAATAAGGGCATTTCTGTAAGTATCATTAGTTTCTGTAAATCCTTTTATAATGTGACTGAGTTAAAAAGAACATGAATACTTCTTCCAAAATAAACTGTAATGCACTAATATGCCTTATATTTTATTTAATCTACATTTTTATAAGATTGCAAAGATCTTTTTCAGTCTGTTTGTATCTAATATAAAGAATGCCATTTTTTTAGGCGCTTCATGTGTTTTCTCACTGAATTCTTACAACCTCAAGAGGCTTATGGATGAGTCAATAGAGGATCAGAGAGGTTAAGTACCAAGCACAAAATTTCCCAGTTGCTTGAAGCTGGAATCCACATCCGCACAGCTCTCAGAAAAAAAGTGTCACAGTTCCTTTGGGAATGATGACTTGAACGTGAGAGCACTTTAGTTCTGCAAAGCTGCCCTTTATTTCATGGGAATGAGGTTCAACCTCAAAGTTTGGTGTGGTTTGCTAGCATTGCATTGGGCTTCCCAGGTGGCTCAGTGGTAGACGCTACCTGCCAATGCCTGAGACACAAAATACATGGGTTCAATCCCTGAATTGGGAAGATCCCTTGGAGGAGGAACACGGCAACCCACTCCAGTATTCTTACCTGAAAAATTCCGTGGACAAGAGGAACTTGGTGGGCTACAGTCCATGGGGTTGCAGAGAGTAAGACACGGCTGAGCACACACACAGCGTTCATTGTGTCATTCGGCAGTTCGTTGGAGACACAGAATCAGTAGGACACACACACACACACACACACTCATATTTATAGACACATAAGGCATAGAAACACACACACATATAGATATATAGTGTTCAATATATATATTCGTATATCATATATATAGTGTATATGTGTATATAGCTTATATGTGTATATATATAGTATATATATATATATGTGGGTGTCTGTCTATCTATCTATAAATTTATTACAAAGAATTGGCTTATGTGATTGGCTGGCTAAAAGAGTCCAAAAGTCTGTAGGGCAGGAAGTGAGAATGGGAATATTATCTTCAGGCTGAAACCCTCAGGCATGTTCTGTAGTTCTTGTCCACAGGCGGCAGTTCTTCTTGCCTGGGGAAACCTCAGCCTCCCTTCAGGCTTTCCTTCCCACTGGTTTGGTCATCCCCTCCCTCCCCGACGCAGTTTATCCAGACAAACTCCCTTACTTCAAGGCAGCTATTTAGGGGTTTTGATGCTATACTCACGCTGACACAGGGGTTCACATTTGGCTGGATAACTGGGACTCTGCCCAGCCAACCTGATATACACAAAGCCCTCCCCAGTGTCCAGTAGTGGCTCTTCCTGGAGCAAAGATAAGTGAGCCACACTGGCAGGGGCCTTTGCTTTTGAAGTTTGTGACTTTGGCTGTAGGGGCCACTGCCTTGCCTCTGGCTCCAATCTAACCCAGTGGTATTCTGCCAGGGGTGACTTTGTCTCCTCCCAGGGGTGTCTGGCAATGACTGGAACATTTGTGGTTGTCACAGCTGGGGTGATGTTACTGTCATCTCCATGGTAGAGTCCAGGGATGCTGCTTAATTGCACAGGCCAGCTGCTTAAAACAAAGATTGGCCAGCTTCAAATGCCAATAGCGTCTGGGCTGAGTAACCTGCTCTAACCAAGGGAGTCTGCGAAACTCAAGGGCCTTCTTTGTGGACTGCACTGGAAATGCACAGACCTAACCAATCCTTACAGACCCAGGATGATTAAAATTGTTTTTAAAAATTTTATTGGTGTAGATAATTTTCAAAATTTTTAATTGGAGAATAATTGCTTTACAATGCTCTGTTGGTTTCTGCTGTACTGCAACTTGAATCAGCCATAAATATACATACAGCCCCTCCCTCTTGAGCCTCTCTCCCACCCACCCTCTAGGTCGTCTCAGAGCACCAGGCGGAGCTCCGTGTGCTGTGTAGCAGCTTCCCACTAGCTAGCTGTTTTACACAGGATAGTGTGTATATTCCAGTTACCCTCTCAATTAGTTTCACCCTCCCCTTCCCACATTGTGTCCACAGTCCATTCTCTACATCTGCTCCTACCCATCAAATAGGCTCATCAGAAGCACTTTTTTAGATTCCATATATATGCAATAATATATCATATTTGTTTTTTCTCTTTCTGACTTTCTTCACTCAGTATAACAGGCTCTAGGTTCATCTGCCTCAATTCAACTGATTCAGAGTCATTCCTTTTTATTCCCTAGTAATATTCCATTGTGTATATGTACCACCTCCTCTTTATCCATTCATCTGTCGAACATCTAGGTTCCATGTAATGACTACTGTAAATAGTGCTGCAATGAATGTTGAGGTATATGTGTCTTTTTGAATTATGGTTTTCTCAGGGTATATACCCAGGAGTGGGATTGCTGGATTATACGGCAGTTCTATTTTTAGTTTTTAAAGGAATCTCTATACGCTTCTGCACAGTGTGCACATGTGTCTGTATCAATTTACCTTCCTACCAACTGTGCCAGAGGGTTCCCTTTTCTTCACACCCTCTCCAGGATTGTTTGTAGATTTTTTGATAATGGAGGTTCTGACGGGTGTGAGGTGATACCTCATTGAGGTTTTGATCTGCATTTTACAGATGAGGAAATAAAAGCCCAGACCTCTTTATTGGCCACAGCTTTGGTACTCCTAAGTGGAGAGTCCAGGATTTGAACCTGAGTTTCTCTGAACCTCAAGCCTGTTCTTTCTTTTTTTTAAATTTTTTAATTATTTTTTATTTTTTTACTTTACAATACTGTATTGGTTTTGCCATACGTTGACATGAATCCACCACGGGTGTTCATGAGTTCCCAATCCTGAACCCCTCTCCCACCATGCTCCCCCCATATCATCTCTCTGGGTCATCCCAGTGCACCAGCTCCAAGCATCCTGTATCCTGTATTGAACCTAGACTGGCAATTCGTTTCTTACATGATAGTATACATGTTTCAATGCCATTCTCCCAAATCATCTGACCCTCTCCCTCTCTCACAGAGTCCAAAAGTCTGTTCTATACATCTGTGTCTCTTTTGCTGTCTTGCTTACAGGATTATCATTACCATCTTTCTAAATTCCATATATATGTGTTAGTATCCTGTATTGATGTTTTCTTTCTGGCTTACTTCACTCTGTATAATCGGCTCCAGTTTCATCCATCTCATTAGAACTGACTCAAATGTATTCTTTTTAATGGCTGAGTAATACTCCATTGTGTATATGCACCACAGCTTTCTTATCCAATCGTCTGCTGATGGACATCTAGGTTGCTTCCATGTCCTGGCTATTATAAACAGTGCTGTGATGAACATTGGGGTACATGTGTCTCTTTTGATTCTGGTTACCTTGGTGTGTATGCCCAGCAGTGGGATTGCTGGGTCATCAGGCAGTTCTATTTGGAGTTTTTTAAGGAATCTCCACACTGTTCTCCATAGTGGCTGTACTAGTTTGCATTCCCACCAACAGTGCAAGAGGGTTCCCTTTTCTCACACCCTCTCCAGCATTTATTGCTTGTAGATTTTTGGATCGCAGCCATTCTGACTGGTGTGAAATGGTACCTCATTATGGTCTTAATTTGCATTTTTCTGATAATAAGTGATGTTGAGCATCTTCTCATGTGTTTGTTAGCCATCTGTATGTCTTCTTTGGAGAAATGTCTATTTAGTTCTTTGGCCCATTTTTTGATTGGGTCGTTTATTTTTCTGGAATTGAGCTGCATAAGTTGCTTGTATATTTTTGAGATTAGTTGTTTGTCAGTTGCTTTATTTGCTATTATTTTCTCCCACTCCGAAGGCTGTCTTTTCACCTTGCTTATAGTTTCCTTTGTTGTGCAGAAGCTTTTAATTTTAATTAGATCCCATTTGTTTATTTTTGCTTTTATTTCCAGAATTCTGGGAGGTGGATCATAGAGGATCCTGCTGTGATTTATGTCGGAGAGTGTTTTGCCTATGTTCTCCCCTAGGAGTTTATTTATAGTTTCTGGTCTTATGTTTAGATCTTTAATCCATTTTGAGTTTATTTTTGTGTATGGTGTTAGCAAGTGTTCTAGTTTCATTCTTTTACAAGTGGTTGACCAGTTTTCCCAGCACCACTTGTTAAAGAGATTGTCTTTAATCCATTGTATATTCTTGCCTCCTTTGTTGAAGATAAGGTGTCCATACGTGCATGGATTTATCTCTGGGCTTTCTATTTTGTTCCATTGATCTATATGTCTGTCTTTGTGCCAGTACCATACTGTCTTGATGACTGTGGCTTTGTAGTAGAGCCTGAAGTCAGGCAGGTTGATTCCTCCAGTTCCATTCTTCTTTCTCAAGATTGCTTTGGCTATTCGGGTTTTTTTTTTTTTTTTGTATTTCCATACAAATTGTGAAATTATTTGTTCCAGCTCTGTGAAAAATACTGCTGGTAGCTTGATAGGGATTGCATTGAATCTGTAGATTGCTTTTGGTGGTATACTCATTTTCACTACATTGATTCTTCCGATCCATGAACATGGTATATTTCTCCATCTATTAGTGTCCTCTTTGATTTCTTTCATGGGTGTTTTATAGTTTTCTATGTATAGGTCTTTAGTTTCTTTAGGTAGATATATTCCTAAGTATTTTATTCTTTTCATTGCAATGGTGAATGGAATTGTTTCCTTAATTTCTTTTTCTACTTTCTCATTATTAGTGTATAGGAATGCAAGGGATTTCTGTGTGTTGCTTTTATATCCTGCAACTTTACTATATTCATTGGTTAGCTCTAGTAATTCTCTGGTGGAGTCTTTAGGGTTTTCTATGTAGAGAATCATGTCATCTGCAAACAGTGAGAGTTTTACTTCTTCTTTTCCAATTTGGATTCCTTTTATTTCTTTTTATGCTCTGATTGCTGTGGCCAAAACTTGCAGAACTATGTTGAATAGTAGTGGTGAAAGTGGACACCCTTGTCTTGTTCCTGACTTTAGGGGAAATGCTTTCAATTTTTCACCATTGAGGATAATGTTTGCTGTGGTTTTGTCATATAAATAGCTTTTATTATGTTGAGGTATGTTCCTTCTATTCCTGCTTTCTGGAGAGTTTTTATCATAAACGGATGTTGAATTTTGTCAAAGGCTTTCTCTGCATCTATTGAGATAGTCATATGGCTTTTATTTTTCAATTTGTTAATGTGGTGAATTACATTGATTGATTTGTAGATATTGAAGAATCCTTGCATCCCTGGGATAAAGCCCACTTGGTCATGATGTACGATCTTTTTAATGTGTTGTTGGATTCTGATTGCTAGAATTTTGTTAAGGATTTTTGCATCTATGTTCATCAGTGATATTGGCCTGTAGTTTTCTTTTTTTGTGGCATCTTTGTCAGGTTTTGGTATTATGGTGATGGTGACCTCATAGAATAAGTTTGGAAGTTTACCTTCCTCTGCAATTTTCTGGAAGCGTTTGAGTAGGATAGGTGTTAGCTCTTCTCTAAATTTTTGGTAGAATTCAGCTGTGAAGCTGTCTGGACCTGGGCCTTTGTTTGCTGGAAGATTTCTTATTACAGTTTCAATTTCCATGCTTGTGAAGGGTCTGTTAAGATTTTCTATTTCTTCCTGGTTCAGTTTTGGAAAGTTGTACCTTTCTAAGAATTTGTCCATTTCTTCCAAGTTGTCCATTTTATTGGCATATAATTGCTGTAGTAGTCTCTTATGATCCTTTGTATTTCTGTGTTGTCTGTTGTGATCTCTCCATTTTCATTTCTAATTTTAATGATTTGATTTTTCTCCCTTTGTTTCTTGATGAGTCTGGCTAGTGGTTGGTCAATTTTATTTATCCTTTCGAAGAACCAGCTTTTGGCTTTGTTGATTTTTGCTATGGTCTCTTTTTTCTCTTTTGCATTTATTTCTGCCCTAATTTTTAAGATTTCTTTCCTTCTACTGACACTGAGGTTCTCCATTTCTTCCTTTTCTAGTTGCTTTAGGTGTAGAGTTAGGTTATTTATTTGACTTTTTTCTTGTTTCTTGAGGTATGTCTGTATTGCTATGAACTTTCCCCTTAGCACTGCTTTTATAGTGTCGCACGGGTTTTGGGTTGTTGTGTTTTCATTTTCTTTCATTTCTATGCATATTTTGATATCTTCTGTTATTTGTTGGTTATTCAGAAGTGTGTTGTTCAACCTCCATATGTTGGAATTTTTAATAGTTTTTCTCCTGTAATTGAGATCTAATCTTAATGCATTATGGTCAGAATAGATGCTTGGAATGATTTCAGTTTTTTTGAATTTATCAAGGCTAGATTTATGGCCCAGGATGTGATCTATCTTGGAGAAGGTTCCGTGAGCATTTGAGAAAAAGGTGAAATTCATTGTTTTGCGGTAAAATGTCCTATAGATATCAGTTAGGTCTAACTGGTCTATGGTATCATTTAAAGTTTGTGTTTCTTTGTTAATTTTCTGTTTAGTTGATCTATGCATAGGTGTGAGTGGGAGTATTAAAGCCTCCCACTATTATTGTGTTATTGTTAATTTCCCCTTTCATACCTGTTAGCATTTGTCTTACATATTGCAGTGCTCCTATGTTGGGTACATATATATTTATAATTGTTATATCTTCTTGGATTGATCCTTTGATCATTATGTAGTGGCCTTCTTTGTCTCTCTTCACAGCCTTTGTTTTAAAGTCTATTTTATCTGTTATGAGTATTGCTACTCCTGCTTTTTTTTTGGTCTCTATTTGCATAGAATATATTTTTCCAGCCCTTCACTTTCACTCTGTATGTGTCCCCTGTTTTGAGGTGGGTCTTTTGTAGACAACATATATAGGGGTTTTGTTTTTGTATCCATTCAGCCAGTCTTTGTCTTTTGGTTGGGGCATTCAACCCATTTATGTTTAAGGTAATTATTGATAACTATGAGCCCGTTGCCATTTACTTTATTATTTTGGGTTTGGGTTTATACACCCTTCCTGTGTTTCCTGTCTAGAGAACATCCTTTAGCATTTGTTGGAGAGCTGGTTTGGTGGTGCTGAATTCTCTCAGCTTTTGCTTGTCTGTAAAGCTTTTGATTTCTCCTTCGTATTTGAATGAGATCCTTGCTGGGTATAGTAATCTGGGCTGTAGGTTTTCTTTCATCACTTTAAGTATGTCTTGCCATTCCCTCCTGGCCTGAAGAGTTTCTGTTGAAAGATCAGCTGTTATCATTATGGGAATCCCCTTGTGTGTTATTTGTTGTTTTTCACTTGCTGCTTTAATATTTGTTCTTTGTATTTGATCTTTGTTAATTTGATTAATATGTGTCTTGGAGTGTTTCACCTTGGGTTTATCCTGTTTGGGACTCTCTGGGTTTCTTGGACTTGGGTGATTATTTCCTTCTCATTTTAGGGAAGTTTTCAACTATTATCTCCTCAAGTATTTTCTCATGGTCTTTCTTTTTGTCTTCTTCTTCTGGGGCTCCTATAATTCAAATGTTGGAGCGTTTCATATTGTCCTGGAGGTCTCTGAGATTGTCCTCATTTCTTTTAATTCTTTTTTCTTTTTTCCTCTCTGATTCATTTATTGTTACCATTCTATCTTCTATTTCACTAATCCTATCTTCTGCCTCCGATATTCTACTATTTGTTGCCTCCAGAGTGTTTCTGATCTCATTTATTGCATTATTCATTATATACTGACTCTTTTTTATTTCTTCTAGGTCCTTGTTAAACCTTTCTTGCATCTTCTCAATCCTTGTCTCCAGACTACTTATCTGTGATTCCATTTTGATCATTTTCACTATCATTATTCAGAATTCTTTATCAGGTAGATTCCCTATCTCTTCCCCTTTTGTTTGGTTTGGTGGGCATTTCTCCTGTTCCTTTACCTGCTGGGTATTCCTCTATCTCTTCATGTTGGTTATATTGCTGCGTTTGGGGTGGCTTTTCTGTATTCTGGCAGTTTGTTGAATTCTTTTTATTATGGAGTTTCCTCACTGTGGGTGGGGTTGTATCAGTGGCTTGTCAAGATTTCTTGGTTAGGGAAGCTTGTGTTGGAGCTCTGGTGGCTGGAGCTGGATTTCTTCTCTCTGGAGTGCACTGAAGTGTTCAGTAATGAGTTATGAGATGTCAGTGGTTTTGGAGTAACTTTGAGCTGCCTGTATATTGAAGCTCAGGGGTGTGTTCCTGTGTTGCAGGAGAATTTGCATGGTATGTCTTGCTCTGGAACTTGTTGGCCCTTGGGTGGTGCTTGGTTTCAGTGTAGGTATGGAGGCATTTGATGAGCTCCTATTGATTAATATTCCCTGGAGTCAGGAGTTCTCTGATGTTCTCAGGATTTGGACTTAAGCCTCCTGCTTCTGGTTTTCAGTTTTATTTTTATAGTAGCCTCAAGACTTCTCCATCTATACAGTACCGATGATAAAACATCTAGGTTTAAGATGAAAAGTTTCTCCACATTGAGGGACACCCAGAGAGGTACACTGAGTTACATGGAGAAGAGAAGAGGGAGGGGGAAGTTAAAGGTGACTGGAATGAGATGAGGTGGGATCAAAAGAGGAGAGAGCAAGCTAGAGAGTAATCACTTCCTTATGTGTGCTCCACTGTCTGGACCACTCAGAGATGTTCATGGAGTTATACAGAGAAGAGGAGAGGGAGGAAGGAGACAGAGGTGGGCAGGAGGATAAAAGAGGGAAGTGAAAAGGAAAGAGACAGATTCAGCCAGTAACCATTTCCCTAAGTGTTCTCCACCATCTGGAACACACAGAGATTCACAGAGTTGGGTAGAGAAGAGAAGGGGGAGGGAGGAGACAGAGGCTGTTCTTTTCTCTACCACTTACTCTGATGCTGTTGCCTTGTTGATTTTCTCCTGCATCTGGGGACTCTGACCTCTGGTCCTGCCTTTTGCAGGCTGCCTCAAAGTCATAGTTCATGTCTTAGGGCTGATGTCAGAGGTGAGATGAAACACACCAAGAAGGGCATTTATCACAATGGTTAAGAGCCTCTCACGTGAGGCAGAGGGTCCTGGGTGTGTGAGGCTGGACCAGTTGATCAATCTCACTGAAAGGGCATTCTTCAATGCAAAACCATTTGGAACAATTGGTTCTAAAAAGGGAACTATTTGGAGTTCCTTCTGCCAGATGTAAACAAGAATATGCATGGAAGACCTTTAATACAGGGTACACAGTAAGTTCTGATAAAAGCAGTAACTTCTGAGCGTCTCTCTGATGGGAGAAGGAAATGGCAAGAATCCCATGGACAGAGGAGCCTGGTGGGCTGCTGTCCATAGGATCGCACAGAGTTGGACACGACTGAAGCGACTTAGCATGCATGTATGCATTGGAGAAGGAAATGGCAACCCACTTCAGTGTTCTTGCCTGGAGAATCCCAGGGACAGAGGAGCCTGGTGGGCTGCCGTCTATGGGGTCGCACAGAGTCGGACACGACTGAAGTGACTTAGCAGCAGCAGCAAACTAGTCTGACATTCACTTTCCAAGAAGGATTCAACAGCTTAGGTTTTGCGATTTTCAAATCTCTCTGCAGCTTCGGCCAAGGGTAAATAAACCCTGGGGTTACCTGCCACCACCCCTCTGCGATCTCTCAGCCCTGTGAGCTCTGGTCAGCAAAACTCCCACACAAAATTATGTCACAACATTCCAAAAATTTAGGCAATGTGATATTTCTGCTCTTTTGGCAAAGGGTAGGTTTGTGAAAAATATGTTAATACCTTAAGGAATTTCTTCAAATTTCTTTTTTTTTTGGAATAAGGCAGGAAGGAAAAAACAAAATCACAGATACACACACACACATATACAAATGAAACTTTTCATCACAGAAAATGCTGCTGCTAAGTGCTGATAAGAAATAGCATCTTAAAACTGTCTGACATTTCTTTTGTCAGAGACGCCTTTCAAATAGTCTTTGGGCAAAATTCGCTTTATCTCGTTAGCATTAGAAGTAGAACATTTAGCTTGTACAGTTGCTTTCAGGTTACCAAATAGTCTGCCTCTCATCTCATTTGAGTCTAACAATGGAGTAGATTAAGATAATTTGTGGGCCTCTGTGTGTCAGGTCTGTGTGTGGCCTGAGTAGGTCGTAATTCTGCTGTGGTCCAGAGCTGAGCTGCCTCAGTGATGATAGTACAGTGAGGTGTGTGTTCTAAAAGGGCACCTGGAAGAGGGGTCTGAGATCAGGCTCAAGTGTGCGGCCCCGGGGTCTGGGGAGTCAAAAATGTTTGAGCTGAATCCTGAGCAGATGTGATTTGTAAAACAGAGGATGCGATGGAGGGCGAGAAGGAAAGTGCTTTAAGCACAGGCAACAGCTCGGACGCCAGTGTGAGGGCTGTACCTGCCCCACCAGCTTAGCGAGGCTGCAGGAGGTGGCCGGTGAGGCAGGAGGTGAGAGCTAGGTGGTTGGCCAAAGCCAGCTTGGGTAAGTTCTTGTAAGCTCTGCTGAAGGATTTTTAGTTTTTCTGAAGGCAGTGGAAAGGCAGTGAGCGTTCTCTGCAGAGGCATGACGGAGAGGGGCGGCTGTGAAGAACGCTCTGGGGTGATGGAAGGGACGTTGGAGGGGACAGAAGACCCTGTAGATGTGTCGGGTCTCCATGCTGCATGCACTTTTGTTTGCATTCTGTCCCTCTGCGCTTCCAGCCACTGGTAGCCTTCTTTTCTTCCCACCTCTAAGACTCCCTGTTTGCTCTGCAGAAATACAGGTTCTTTTCTTTCCTCACTGAAGTTGCTAAAGGGCCTCTGAATTGAGAAGCACCAGTCCCGCGCCCACCCCGAAGGTGGGATGTTTTTCTACTGCATAGAGAAACTGCTGAAGTGTCACATACAGCCTGAAAAAGCAAAGCCTGATGACTCTCGAGGAGATGCTGGAGGTGCCTTTGTTCACATTTCTTTCTTCTTCTCTGAATGTGGCAGAAACTCAAAGTGACCCTGGACTCCTCAGAATCCCAGGCTCGTGGCCCCACACAGTCTTTCTAGATGGACCCTGTACCCTCACCTCTGCAGGTTCCCATGCCCAGGGCCCACTGATGCCACAGAACCAGAAGTGGTCCACTCATGGCCGTGGCAGTGGGGCTCTCCATCTACTTTGCATGTTGGTGAGGACCTCACAGAAGGGGAGAAGGAGGCATTTCCACCAGAAGTCTGTGTGTGTGTGCCTGCAGTGTATTATTCTGCTTCATATTGCACATTCTTTCAAGAACCACCTCTCTTTGTTTTATGTTCTCTTACTCTACCTACTGGAGGTGGTGCTTGGGACACAGGTAAATAGCAATTTATCCTTTCCTTTAAGTAACTCCACCATGGCCATCAACTCCATGGTAGACCTCTGTAGGAGGAATGACTTTCTGAATTTTCCAAAATAGAACATTGAGGTTGAGTGATGATATTGTCTAACTAATTGGAAATGGAACTAGAACCCAAGACCTCTGACTACAGATTTGTTCCCTGAAGACACATCTAGACTCATCCTAATGGGGTGCAATTATACAGGGTTTTGCAGTTTATGGAAGAATTTTAAATGTATGGTCTTAGTTTTGTGTCTTTGCCAAGAGTCTTGATGAAATAGTCAGGACATGTACTGCTGATCCTTCTTACAGATGAGGTTGCTGGGCCATAAGGGATGCAGGTGGTCCAGGTTTCACAGTTGGCAGAGGAGGATGTGAGGAAATAAGCCAGGATTCTGCACGTGCTGCCTCCTTATGGGGTGAATTGTCCAATGGTCTCCTCTTGAGCCCTGGAACCAGTTCCTGATCCTTAGCTGTGAGCCTGCACCCCAGCTCCCTTGTTGGACTGAGCAGAGCCGACCCTCACTTTGGCCGTCCTGACTCTCTCCTGACGATCTCCTTCTCATCCAGAGTGAGGAGCCAGAGAAAGCTGATTCCACCCTTAGCTGTGCATGGACCTGTTTGCCACCAATGGCCCCTCAGGTCCTCCCTCCATCACAGATTTGCCAAAGAGATTGACATTGACTTGGCTGACAAGGCCCCTCCATGGTCTATGGAACAAAGGATGGTGAGGAGTCTCCTCACTGTCTTTCCAGACTGCTGAAGCTAAGGCAGGAAATGAAATGAGCCTGAACATAGGCTGTTTGGAAGAGCCTTTGTGTTCTGAGAAGCCCAGGGCAAGAACTATTCTCTCCTGTGGAGACCCACTCTGTAGGGCAGTGGATGACAAGGCCAGATAATCTAACAGAGAGGAAATTGCCTCTGGACTCAAGATCATTTCTTTGGCTTTGGGCTCCATCAGCCGCCAGTGCCGCTGTTTCATTCAAGTGGCATGCGATGGTATCTCCCAGGGAAGCGCCAGAAGAATCAACACTAATGAACTCTTTCTGATGAGCCAACAGCTGGATTTGGCAACAATATGTTAGCATATGAAATCAGGCAGAAGAAGGGCTCCAAAATTTTAAAAAACACTCTGTTTTGTTGTGAAATAAGCCCGTGACATTTATTTCACATGTGAGTACAATTTGAAGGTAGGGAGTTGGCAATTTTGAACAGCTATTATGTGTTGAGAGATTTATTGGTGTCATTTTATCTCACGAAAAATTTTGTTCTCAAAGTACATGGTCATGGTTTTAAAGAGCTTTCCTGGTGGTTCAGATGGTAAAGGATCCGCCTGCAATGCAGGAGACCTGGGTTTGATCCCTGGGTTGGGAAGATCCCTGGAGAAGGAAATGGAAACCCACTCCAGTATTCTTGCCTGGAGAATCCCTATGGACAGAGGAGCCTGGTGGGCTACAGTCCACGAGGTTGAAAAGAAACAGACATGGCTGAGCAACAAACACTTTTCCCTTTCATGATTAAAGAAAAGCCAAGGTTAAGTTAACCCATTTGGCAAGTAATCTAGATCAGTAAAAGTGCTGGCTGATGAGAGGAGTCTAGAGTGGGTGATCAGGAGGGACATGATGGTCTTGGTTCAGCTGCAGCAGTGGAGACTGTGGCTGGTCTAACACCCCAGTAACTCTCTCTTTTCTTTTAAATCTTAGCTGTACTGGATCTTCAATGCAACACCTGGGCTCTGTAGCTTCGGCTCACATTCTCTTAGTTCTCTGACCAGGGATCGAACCTGCTTCCTTTGCGCTGGAAGGCAATTCTAAACCACTGGACCACCAGGGAAGTCCCTGACTCTTTCTACTTTTTAACTATTTTCATTACTCTTCTGAAGAATTCGTTTTAAGATGGAGTCAACTTAATATGACCCATGGCTAGATCTGAATGGTGCAAGAAACGGGCTGTCATAGACCCTGTCTGTATTCACTGCCATTCCCTTGGAGCCTGACGTTTATTCTCTGCAAGCAGCCTGACTTCCAGTGGCTAGCATCTGTATATTTTGCCAAAGGTGGGAAAGCTCACTTTGCCTCAGAATCTGGTGGATTGGAATTTCCTTGGAATTAAGTCCCCCCAGAGGAAAAGACTCTGATGCTGGGAGGGATTGGGGGCAGGAGAAGAAGGGGACGACCGACGATGAGGTGGCTGGATGGACTCGAAGGACATGAGTCTGAGTGAACTCCAGGAGATGGTGATGGACAGGGAGGCCTGGCGTGCTGTGATTCATGGGGTCGCAAAGAGTCAGACACGACTGAGCGACTGAACTGAACTGAACTGAAAGAAAGCCCTTAAACTATGATTATATAAGAGTATTAATACCTCAGCTCTCTTGCCTACTGGCTAAGATAATTCTGAGATGGTTTTCTACTATTATCCATAGCTTCTCCTTGGGATTGATCTCTAATAGCCCACGTTAGAAACTGGCTTGAAAACACACTCTTTACTGGTCACTTTTCTCTCCCTTTGTCATGTCTCACTTTCTTGTATTCCTTGCACTAACAATAGACTTCTTTCTCTCTTTGTTTTTATTTTTTGGCCCTGCTGGGTCTTTGTTGCAGGCAGGCTTCTCTAGTTGTGGTGTGCAGGCTCAGTTGCCCTGCAGCAAGTGGGATCTCCGTTCTCTGAGCAGACATCGAACCCCCATCCACTGCACTGTAAGGTGGATTCCTAACCACTGGACTACCACAGAAGTCCAAAACTGCTTTCTCTTGAGTCCATTGCTTAAAGCATCAAGTTATGGTTCATTGGCCAAATTCAATCTGTTACCTGTTTTTGTAAATAATCTTTTATTAGAATACAGCCATGGCACTTCCTTTATGTTTTATTCATGGTTGCTTTCATGGTTAAAGGATAGAGTTAAGTCCAAGAGTTGTGACAGAGATGGTAGGGCCTGGAAGGAGGAATATATTTACTAGAAAAGTTTGCTGACTCTTGGTTTGGAGTGTGCTTCTAGGGGGACCCAGATTAAGACATCATCTCTAGGGCATGATGGGCGAGGAAAGTGAGGAGCTACTGAAACTTGGAAGAGTAGGGTTGTGTACAGAAGGCTTCCTTGAAAGGAGCAGAGACTTGTAGTGGAGGGAGCTGAGGCTGCTGTTCAAGGAAACACCTGGGGAAGTACTCTAACCTCACTTTCTGATTCTTCTTGCTGGAAGAGTAATTATCCTCAGGGGCCCTTTTGATATACCACCTGGTCCTGGCAACTCCCTCTCTTAAATACCATCTCTCCCATCCTTGTTTTTACAGTATCTGTTTCTTTCTTCATTTTATTTTAATATTTATTTATTTATTTTATTTACTTGGCTGCATCGGGTCTTAGTTGTGGCACTTGAGATCTCCAATGTGTCATACGGGATTTTTCATCAACACTCATGGATTCTGTAGTTGTGGCATGCAGGCTTCAGTAGTTGCCGTGTGTGGGCTTAGCTGTTCCTTGGCACATGGGATCTGAGCTTCTTGACCAGGGGCTGAACCCACATCTTCTGCATTGCAAGGAGGATTCTTAACCATTGGACCATCAGGGAAGTCCCTCTCCCTTATTCCATCTTCATAAGAATTCCTAGTCTTCCTCTTTGGTTCACCCTTCAGACTGTGAGTTTCTTGAGGGCAGGGATCAGACCTTGCTAACTTGCTAACTCCTCACTGGTGATAGAACATAATCTTGTTCAAGTAGGTGCTTGCTACAGCTTTCTGAATTGAATGCACGGCTCCTGCCATTTTGCTTCTTGGCAGCCAACTCTATAGGCACCTATTGCCAGTAGAGCTGGAGAGGGTCCAGCAGCTGTGGACTCATGGTTCCCCATCACCTTCCACAGCTTGTTGGCTCAGATACACATGAACTTGACCCTGTGACCTTAGACTCATTATCTCTACTTGCCAGACCTCTGAACCAATCAGTTCCAGACAGATGGCTCTTCAAAGCCAGTGACTTTGGGGTTTGGAGCAGCCACTACACAGAGTGTCAACTTCCTTCCAGCGGATTCCTATCATCCCTATGCTGGCCTCTCAGTGAGAGTGAGGCAGCCCTGGCCATTCTCTAAAAAGGCACCCTTGTCTGCAGTAGGCCAGGCTGCCAGGCTTCTCCCAAACCTCAATGGTAATCCACAGATTGAAGTTCATTCCTTCCAAAAGGGCAGCTTTTCAATTTCATCATGAATTCCTCTGCACTGTGTTAAGTAATGCATTCAGTTGCTGCTGATGGATGAAATGCTGCTACCATTATCATAATGTAGTACCTTATTTTTTTGGCTGAAAATTATATTGGATTTTTGACATGAGGAGCAAAGTGGCAAATTGCAATAAACTGCAAGGGAAATCAGTTATAATTCAATAGTCACAGAGGCCCCTTGAGAGAATAATAACAATAACAATATTAGTAGGGAGCTGTTTTTATTATTGTTACTAAGCTTCTCATCAGGTCCTGGGACCTGGAATGGTTAGTGTTTTGATTATACTGCTGGGCCAGCAGATCAAATCCTGACTCCACTGATGGGTAAACATCAATCATGTTGGCATATCTGATGCAGCTAGATAGCATGTCGATTTGATGATAGCTTTGTAAAATTTATCATCCCTCCAAGCTCAGTTACACATTCTAAGCACGACCAACCCCTAGGACCAGTGCAAAGGGTGGTGAATGGGTTTTAGATTCAGAACTTGCCCTTTGTTGTACAAACACCCACACTCTGAATTTCACAGGTATTTGTCAACTTTTCTCTAGGGAGTTCTGGTCAGCAGTGATTTGAAAATAAGTCTCAGAGCTGCTTTAATGCCCAGGTGTGTGAATCTGGGCCAAATAATGGGTAATTTCAAAATTATTTCACTGATTGTATTTCTTTCAAATATAAATATGCATCTCATCTCACTGAACCCAAGTGAGAAGGGAAAGAAAACTAGATTCCAACTCAAGGGTTTAGTGTCTCCAGACTTATAACTTACGGGGGAGAGAAGAATTGTGTAGGGAATAAAAGCAAGGGTCGGGAGACAACACACACTTAACATAAACATGCATGTAAACATATGTGTATGCTCAGTCATATCTGACTTTTTTGACTCCATGTACTGTAGCCCTCCAAGCTTTTCTCTCCATGGGATTTTCCAGGCAAGAATCCTGGAGTGGGTTGCCATTTCCTCCTCCACAGGATCTTCCCAACCCAGGGATCAAATCTGTGTCTTTTGCATCTCCTGTTTGGCAGGCGGATTCTTCTTTACCACTGCACCACCTGGGAACTATATACATATGTATACACACATAAACACAGATACCAATACATTTTATGTGCTGTGCTAAGTCGCTTCAACAGTGTCCGATTCTTTGCAGCCCTATGGGCCTGCAGCCCACCAGTCTCTTCTATCCATGAGATTTCCCAGTCAAGAATATGTATTATAGACAAGGGCATATGCACACATCGTTTCATAATTAAGCAAATGAGATTTGGGGAGGTATCATTTAAAAAACTTAGAAGAAATTCTGCCAGCTCAGTTGTAGAAAAGCCACATTTCCCCCACCATTTCCTCCTCCACACATGCCAATCTGCTCATACTTCTTGTCTGGAGATTTTTAAAACCTGCTTATACAATATAGTCTTATTCCTGAAAGCTCCCCTATGTCTGTTTTCTTCTGATGCTGTAAGGCTCTGCCATGAAGACGTCCTCTTCTTCTCTTGGGCTTTGGTTTTTTCTATATTCCTTAGGTTCCGAAGGATTTATTCTGTCCGAGCTGTCTTTGGCCTCCTGGTTCCCATTTTTTCTACTTTAGCTGCCCTGACTTCCAGCAAATCTTTGCCCTGTTAGCAGCCGCACCAAGCCCATGGAGACTTGCATTTCTGAGTTTGCCCTGTGGGACCCTGTCAGCTAGGCTGAAGGGAGAAAGAAGTCAGAAGCACCAACCGTCGTTTTTTAGATTTTCAGCTGCATTTGATGCCAGCATTCTTAGATGGTCTATTAATATTTTCCAAGCTTGTCAGAGCATTTCAAGTTCAATAAAACCGGAAGAGCATGATTTTTAAAAAAGAAAGAAAAACCGAGCCTGGGAATGCCAGCGAATCTCCCCAGAGGAGTCAGCACCGGGTTGTCTAATGGCTCTGTTTGCCTCCTCTGCTAATTAGCTTGCTGCTCCAACGAAGGCAGCCTTCTCCCTTGGGCCACAGTATCCTTATCTGTAAAAATTAGGAGGTGAGATGGCTAAGGTTTGTCTGAGCTGTATAAAATCACAAAATACATCAAACCTCCAGTGATTCAAAATTAAATTCAGATTGACTTTTTCTTGGCAGCGGGTTTGACTCGTGGTGAGCTTGCTGTCCACCAACACTCTTGGGTGATCCTGGAGAACGCTGCAGCAGCCGCACAAGCTGCTTGAGAAGGGAGGAGGCAGACGTAAGTAAATTCACGCCAGCCACGCACCAGGCACACCAGAGCATTTCCCATCAGTCTCCTCCTCTGTTTTCCTAAGGACATAGGGCTGCCACGTTGAGTCCATCCAGTGGTTCGTGCAGGTCAGTCCAGTGATAGGGCAACTGCATGCCTGATGCCAAAGTCTAGACTTTCCAAAGACTGGACGTGGGTCCACAACATCTCTGTCTCTTGATGGAAAATTGAGATGTTGCAGGGGAGGAGGGGAAAGAGTTAAAACTTTTAAATTTTTTCAAGTATGAAAATATAACACATTCACAGGAGACTTGGAAAATACGGAATAAAGTTACATATAGTTCCACTATATATTACAATTACTTTTTAAGTAGATACATGAAGATTTTAAGTTGGGATTTCAACATCAAACTCTCAAAAATTAATAGAATGAGTAGACAGAAAACTAGAAGGATATAGTAGGCCTGACAAGCACTATGAACCAATTCAACATAATTAAGATTTATACAATTTTCACACAACATTAAGATACAAATTCTATTCAAGTTTCCATAAACTGTAAACCAGGAGACACTGGACCACACCCAGGGACATGAAACAAGGTGCACAACTTCATGGTCTAAAGGCATTGACATCACAGAGTCTGTTCTCTTATCTCTGTGAAATTATGCTAGAAGTCATTATCAAAAGGTATTTGAAAATAACCCACATATTTTCAAGTGCAATGTGGCATTTACCAAGAAAGATCTTTGACTTACCCATTGAAAGCCTCAAGAAGGTTAAAAGACAAGAGTTAAGGTTTTGATATAGACACACTATATCAAAACTCTATCAAGACTGTATGCAAAGAACTGACTCATTGGAAAAGACCCTGAGGCTGGGAAAGATTGAAGGTAGGAGGAGAAGGGGACAAAAGAGGATGAAATCGCTGGAAGGCATCACTGACTGAATGGACATGAGTTTGAGTAAACTCCAGGAGTTGGTGATGGACAGGGAAGCCTGGCGTGGTGCAGTCCATGGGGTTGCAAAGAGTCAGATACGACTGAGACTGAACTGAACAGACAGACTAGGGTTTGAACTGTGGCTGCGTCACTAAGCTGTGAGATCTTGAGCAACGTACCTAGTCTATTTGAGCCTGCAGAAACGGCTAATAACTACTTCAGTGGCAGGGTTACCACTGTTAAAGCAGTGGCAGGGCTGTGAAAACCATAGCCACTCACGCTGGTGCAAAAACTACCAGCCCTAGTCACATAGATATTACCATTAAAGGGAGAGACAGGGTGCATACCACCCAGCCTCATCAGCAAATGTGTTTCCTTTCTGACTTGCCTTGATAACCTACCATAAGCCCAACATCTCCATATGTATCTAAAATCTGAGGAATACTTGATGTGTCTTTAGGACGTTCTACTTCTTCCATCATCATGCAAATTTCTTACCTGCCAGGAAGCTTGTAGCCACATTTTTCAAAATTAGCTGCAGACACTCTCCTTTTTGATACATGTCCTTTCCCTACTAATTTCTGTTACAGTGATCATATACTGTTTTTATCCTAGGAATCTTTTATACATTTTTGATATATTTTAAAAGCAAAAAGATCAGAAAAGTTGCAAAAATAAAACAATTCGCATCCAAATGTTATTCACTTATTTTTTCCAGTTCTTAATATTTTGTCATACTTAAAAAAAGCTCTCATAGACTTATTATCATTTGTTAAAGCATTTTAGAATGACCGGCAGATATCATGCTCCTTCATCCCTAAATACTTCAGCATTCATTTCCTAAGACCAAGGACAAGCCTTATGCCACTGCAATATGATTATAAAAGTCAAGAAACTTGGCATGTATACAGGACTATTATCTACAGCCTGTAGTCAAATTTTGCTAATTCTCCTAATTGTACCATCTGTAGCTCCCCACCCTTGCCACCATCTTGGTTCGGATCCAAGACCATGCATCTCTCTTGCTCCTGTATGTCTCCTTACCTCTAATTTAGAGCAACTCCTCAGTCTTTGCTTTGTCTTTCGTAATTGTGTCAGACTGGGTTCTCCCAGCAGCAATGCTGAGACAGGGATTGAAATACAGGTAGATATTTGGGAAATGATTCTAGGAAGTATGATTGTGAATTGGGAAGTGCTACAAGGATGAGAAGGAAGCCACTGTAAGTGCGTGTCATTATGCAAGTAACCAGTGTGGAGGCTCAAATTCCAATGCAGAGCTCTGGGAGGCAGTGTAGAAAGGGCTTCCACGTTACTCCATTCTAGGCAAGAAAGTATATGCTCCACTAGTAGTGATAGTACCTTGGTTAAAGTGGTGTCTATCAGATTTCTCCACATAAAAGGATCTCTTCTTTTCCAATAAATAGATAACCCCTGTACATTTCATGCAAAGATGGGCTCGATAAAGGACAGAAATGGTATGGACCTAACAGAAGCAGAAGATATTAAGAAGAGGTGGCAAGAATACACAGAAGAACTGTACAAAAAAGATCTTCATGATCCAAATAATCATGATGATGTGATCACTAATCTAGAGCCAGACATCTTGGAATGTGAAGTCAAGTGGGCCTTAGAAAACATCACTATGAACAAAGCTAGTGGAGGTGATGGAATTCCAGTTGAGCTGTTTCAAATCCTGAAAGATGATGCTGTGAAAGTGCTGCACTCAATATGCCAGCAAATTTGGAAAACTCAGCAGTGGCCACAGGACTGGAAAAGGTCAGTTTTCATTCCAATTCCAAAGAAAGGCAATGCCAAAGAATGCTCAAACTACCGCACAATTGCACTCATCTCACATGCTAGTAAAGTAATGCTCAAAATTCTCCAAGCCAGGCTTCAGCAATACATGAACCGTGAACTCCCTGATGTTCAAGCTGGTTTTAGAAAAGGCAGAGGAACCAGAGATCAAATTGCCAACATCTGCTGGATCATGGAAAAAGCAAGAGAGTTCCAGAAAAACATCTATTTCTGCTTTATTGACTATGCCAAAACCTTTGACTGTGTGGATCACAATAAACTGTGGACAATTCTGAAAGAGATGGGAATACCAGACCACCTGACCTGCCTCTTGAGAAATCTGTATGCAGGTCAGGAAGCAACAGTTAGAACTGGACATAGAACAACAGATTGGTTCCAAACAGGAAAAGGAGTCGTCAAGGCTGTATACTGTCACGCCACTTATTTTACTTCTATGCAGAATACATCATGAGAAACGCTGGACTGGAAGAAACACAAGCTGGAATCAAGATTGCCGGGAGAAATATCAATAACCTCAGATATGCAGATGACACCACCCTTATGGTAGAAAGTGAAGAGGAGCTAAAAAGCCTCTTGATGAAAGTGAAAGAGGAGCATGAAAAAGTTGGCTTAAAGCTGAACATTCAGAAAACGAAGATCATGGCATCTGGTCCCATCACTTCATGGGAAATAGATGGGGAAACAGTGGAAACAGTGTCAGACTTTATTTTGGGGGGCTCCAAAATCACTGCAGATGGTGATTGTAGCCATGAAATTAAAAGACGCTTACTCCTTGGAAGAAAAGCTATGACCAACCTAGATAGCGTATTCAAAAGCAGAGACATTACTTTGCTGACTAAGGTCCGTCTAGTCAAGGCTATGATTTTTCCAGTGGTCATGTATGGATGTGAGAGTTGGACTGTGAAGAAGGCTGAACACAGAAGAATTGATGCTTTTGCACTGTGGTCTTGGAGAAGACTCTTGAGAGTCCCTTGGACTGCAAGGAGATCCAACCAGTCCATTCTGAAGGAGATCAACCCTGGGATTTCTTTGGAAGGAATGATGCTAAAGCTGAAACTCCAGTCCTTTGGCCACCTCATGCGAAGAGTTGACTCATTGGAAAAGACTCTGATGGTGGGAAGGATTTGGGGAAGGAGGAGAAGGGGACGACCGAGGATGAGATGGCTGGATGGGATCATGGACTCGATGGACGTGAGTCTGAGTGAACTCTGGGAGATGGTGATGGACTGGGAGGCCCGGCGTGCTGCGATTCATGGGGTCACAAAGAGTCAGACATGACTGAGCGACTGAACTGAACTGAACTGAACTGAGAATTATCTAAACTGGAGACTCTCCTAGCTCCCATCTGTCCTTGGATAAAGACTGCTCCAGGGGAGATTGCATCCCCAGTCCTTCCAACCTGCCTCCTGTGTGTGCGCGTGCTGAGTCACTCAGTCGTGTCTGATCTTTGCGCGCAACCCCATGGACTATTACCTGCCAGGCTCCTCTGTCCCTGGAATTTTTCCTGCAAGAATTCTAGAGAGGGTTGCCATTTCCTCCTCCAGGTGATCTTCTCAACCCAGGGATTGAACTCGCATCTCCTGCATTGGCAGGCAGATTCTTCACCACTGAGCCACCCGGGAAGCCCCCAGCCTGCCTCCAGCAAGGACTATAACAGAGTGCTGAGGGCATGTGTGTCTGCAGGGCACGAGAGCATCTGTTGCAATTACACTGACATTATCGGAGAGTGCAGGCCAGTTGTTTTGTAGAACGTCCATCAGTTAGGCTTGGCCTTCTTATTTATTTTCTCTTGTTTGGATTCAAGTGTCCCCTCAGGACATTGTATTAGAAGATGTACAGTGTAGCAAAGCAGTCTCTATCAGATTTCTCCACATAAAAGGATCTGTTTTCCTTTTCTGATAAATAGATAATCTCTGAGAAATACTTGGAGACTGTATTAATGGCCTGTTCTCCAATAAACTCCTACAGAGTGTTATTAACATGTGTGTGCTCAGTCACTTCAGTTGTGTCTGACTCTTTGTGACCCCATGGACCATAGCCCACCAAGCTCTTTTGTCCATGAAGGATTCTTCAGGCTAACATATGTGGTGGTATATCAGTTATGGCCTCCTAGTCTTTGAGACTTCCTCTTGGGAGATGGGGGTCTGTATTCTTCTGCTGTGAATGAGATGAGGCTGTGATCAGCTCTGGCCAGTGGAGTAGAAGGGGGAGAGTGATGCTGTGTTACCTTGAAGCAGTCTCTTTAACAGTCACGCAGCATCTGCCTTATCCTCATGGGATGTTGGCCTTGGGAAAATCAAGGCTGCCTGTAGGAAGTCTGGCCAACCGGACATTGTCATGTTGGAGAGGCCATGAGCAGACACTCTGGTCAATAGTCCAGCCAAGCTGCCAGCCAACAGCCAGCACCAGTTGCCACTATGCACGTGACTTACCTTGGGCATTCCAGCCCAGCTGAATCCCAGAGATGGCTGAAACTCTATCTGATGTCTGACTGGGATCACACAAACGACTGCAAGTGAAGACTGCTCACACACGTGCATCTCAAATTCCTGATCTGCAAAATAAGTGGGTTATGGAAGCCCCTGAAATTTAGGATAATGGATAGGCAGTCACAGTAACTTAAAAAACATCTATTGGTGATTCATGCCTGAGCCAATTAGTATACTGGTGGCTGCTAAAAAAACCCACATATATTCTATTATTCTTTATTACTTTTGCTGGGTATATTCCCTTTACTGCCAGCTTCCTCAAATCCATTTAGGAACTGGTTCTTCTTATCATATTATTTCTCCAGGAAAAATAAAAGGCCCTCTGGGCTAAGACCAAAACAGAAAATGAGAATCTATTTCTTATTAATCGCTAACAAATAGTCCAGAGGCTACAATGTCAGTCTCTGACAATGAAATGACATTTTTGTCCTTTCCTTTGCTAAGAATTAATTGTAGATCTGCATCAGAAAACATAAAAGATCCTGGAACTGCAATTTTTTTCTGATCACACCATACTTACTTTGTCATATCAAATTTATATCATATTCTCCATTGAAAGAAGTTCCTTATAAAGGGTACTTTCAAAGTGCACCGACCATAAAGAGAGAACGAAACAGCTTGTCTTCTCCTCTGCCCACCGCCCCCACTGCGTGTCTGCTGACCTAAGGCCCACCCTGGGGCTGCCAGACACAGCCTGACCGTGTCCTTTTCATAATGTGCCTCTGACTGTCTTTAGATGGGACTGGCACATGAAAGTGACCCCACATTATACTCCTTCAGTGAATTAGGTGGGAGGATGTGTGAAGATAATAAAAGAGAAGGATTGGGCTTTCAAAATCTTTTAGGGACACGAGTGAAAACAATAAATCTGGGTCTTATTTTTAGCTGGTGGGTTAGAAGCACTAAAGAACCTCAAGGGGGTAGATATTCATCAGCCAAAAGAGGAGCATGAATATTATTTGGAGCAAATTAGTAGCATCTTCAGGCTGTTCACGTGCAAAAGCCAGGCTTCTGCAGGGAGGAGAGTTTTGCACCGTACGTTGCAAATCTAAGAAACTGTGATGTGCTTGTCTCATAATAGGAGCCAGGCAGAGGCAGTTAGGAAATGGAAGACATCGATTCTTGGCCTCAAGGAATTTTCCATTTATTTGGGGGAGACAAGACATACACAGACGTACTGAATCTTTTATCCAGTGTCTCTCCACTTCCCTCCTCTTTACGCCAGGGTTAAGAGTTCAAGCTTAGAAGCTATATGACCTGAGCAAGTTACTTGCCCTTCTTAGACCTCAGTCTCTTCATCAGTAAAATGGGAATAAGACTTGTGCCTCCTTCATCATGTTGATTCAAAGGCCAAAGGAGATGCCTAAAGGGCTTTGCCCAGTGCTTGAATGCCTTGTGGTCGAGTGCCTGAGTGCGCCGCGAAGGTTACCTCTTGATCCACCCCCTGCTCCTCTGTCGGTCCTGCTTCTCCCTCTGTGCAGACATTGGCATGCAGCTCCTAGAGATGAGTGCCTGGGTTCCAGTCCTGCCTCTGCTGCTAGTGCTGTGGCCCAGGGCAATCTGCTCACACTTGACCTGCGTCAGTCGTCTTGTCCATACAGTGCTGTGATAACAACTATCACAGGGGGAATTATAAGGATTAATCTAGTACATGCCTGTCAAACACCCACAAAAGGCTGCATCACAGCATTGAATCAAGGTGTAGGTATTAATATTTCTCTCTTTTCCTTTAATTAGTTGTGTGTGTTAGTCACTCAGTCGTGTATGAGTCGAATTTGTGAGTATGGGTCACTTTGTGACCCCCTGGACTGTATAGCCCACCAGGCTCCTCTCTCCATGGGGTTCTCCAGGCAAGAATGCTGGAGTGGGTTACCATTCCCTTTTCCAGGGGATCTTCCCAACCCAGGTATTGAACCCAGGTCTCCTGAATTTCAGGCAGATTCTTTACCATCTGAACCACCAGCTTAATTAGTTAATTTTTTTCATTTTTGCAGCATATAGATTCCAGGGGCGTTAAAGGGGTAACCTCATGTATTCTTCTTAAGCTCAACAGAAGGAGGATTTCTGATGGTTTTTTTTATTAGGCAGGTGGTAAAATGAGGTATTGCAGAGCAGCCTCATTGGCTGGGTATTCAGTAAACAGTAAATCTCTTAGAAATTCTCTAGGACAAGACAAGCTGCTTCTGGAGATGAACTGCCTCCAAACCAGAGCGTGCAACATTCCTTCATAGCCTCAATCCCCATGTTGTCACATGCTCACTCTCATCCCTCCTTCTCATCCTGGAGTGGGGGAAATGGGAGGAGGCAGATGATACGGGAGAGAGAAGAGAAGGTCTTAGGCAGCTGCCCAAGAGAAACATAAGCTGAAACACAAGGTGAGCTACAGATGTGAGCCACAGGTACCATTCTTCATTTCCTAAGAGCTGTGTTAGACATGGGAAAAAGCAACAGATAAATTAGTTTTCATAATACATTTATTTAACCCAGTATACCCAAAATATTCTCAAATGAAATTGTAATAATATAAAAATTACTAAACAGATATTTTGCATTCACTTTTCCATACTATTTTTGAAGTCCAATATATATTCTGTTGTTGTTCAGTTGCTAAGTCTTGTCCAACTCTGCAGTTCCATGAACTTCAGCATGCCAGGCTTTGCTGTTGTTCACTATCTCCTGAAGTTTGCTCAAACTTATGTCCACTGAGTTGTGATGCCATCCAGCCATCTCACCCTCTGTCACCCCCTTCTCCTCCTGCCCTCAATTTCCCCAGCATCAGGGTCTTTCCCAATGAATCAACTCTTTGCATCAGGTGGCCAAAGTATTAGAGCTTATGCTACAGCATCAGTCCTTCCAATGAATATTTATCATTGATTTCCTTTAGGGCTGACCAGTTTGATCTCCTTGTTGTCCAAGTGACTCTCATAGGTCTTCTCCAGCACAATAATTTGAAAGCATCAATCCTTTGGTGCTCAGCCTTCTTTATGGTCCAACTCTCACATTTGTACATGACTACCGTACATGACTACTGGGAAAATCATGGCTTTGACATATATATTTTGTACTTAGAGCAAATCTGCATGGCTTGTCTTCCCTGCCTGCTTCCTGCTCTTCCAGGATAAGGCTCTGGAGGGCAGGGGCTGCACACACCTGTGTTTGGCACATAGCTAGTCCTTGATGAATGTTGTTGAATGCATAACTGGTTACAATGATATAAGTCTACCAGATCCCAGAAACAAACCAACAAAAAATGTTGGTTTTTATGAAGTCCATGTTCTTTACAGTAGTAATGACAACTAACAATGTCCTCACTCTTACTTTGTGTCAGGCACTACGTGAGTGTGTTAAATTCATTAGCACAAGATGGTTTGTTTAACCACCACAACGAACTTAGGAGGTAGATCTCTTATGATCTCTACTCTAAAGATGAAACCTGAAGCAAAGAAAGGCAAAGTTAGTTCCTCAAGCTTGCACACCTGATGAGAGGGAGTGTGTCTTAAACCATGTGGTCTGCTCCTGGAACCTCAGTTTTTAGTGACTGAACTGCCTGCTAGAATAACCACCAGAAGGAAATTTTCAGCCAGATGTATCAACCATGGGGTAGGCATGTCTTGCCATCCTTCAATCTTGTCCAGCAGTTTCTCTTTTTCATTCCTTTGATCAGTTTTCTGATTTGCAGTTGCAGGAATCATGACGTTTTCTCCACTCTCTCTCTCTCTTATGGTTCTGCTCTTCTCTTTTCTGGACTTAAGTCCAGTTGTTTTCTGCTCCATCAGTCTTCTCAGATGTTCCAGCTAGAGGTGTTCTCCTCTGGCCACCCACAGCACCTTGCTTATAATATGCATTGTAATTTAAACCTGTATCTAGATAATTATTTCTTTTCCCAGCACACCCAGATGTCTCGGTGACAGGCATCATATGCCCCTGGAGTGTGTGCTCCTCCTGTTCAGGGTCAGGGACTTCATGCCTGTGTGTTTTCAGCACCACGGACAGTGTCTGACACATTAAAAGAGCTGCCAAGATGTGTACTGAATGGCTTTTTAAAAATTAATAACCAGGGTTGTTCTTAGGAGCAGATGTAAGTCCACTAATGTCTTATGATTTATGGAGTTCTGAATGAGTTTGTCCTTGATCGTCTTTCCTCCTAGAATCACCATGCCAGAAAGACCATTGTTATTGTGGCATCCTCCTGAAATAAGTGTTTCTTTCTCCAGGTATCCTTGATAAAACAAAATATATTTGTGGGAAGAGTAGTGTCTTAAAATCTCTGAAACATTTGTGTGACTTGGAGAAGTGCATAGAATCTATGCCCAGAGTTCTGGGGACACCAGGAAAAAGGACGGGAGGCCAGGAAGGGAGGGAGGTGTTGCTAAAGCATGCTTCCCTTGATTTCCAATTTTGTCAGAAGCCAGCCTCCATATATATCCTTTTAGCACTTCTAAGTAGCAGCACAAGTCTTCCAGATGGCTGTGGAATTACTTGTAAGGCAGCCTGCAGATTACTCTTGAAAAAAAGAAAGTTCTCATTAAAAGTGAATGAAAGTGTGAATTTTCAGCATGTTGGTTTGAAACTCTAAGAATGTTTAAGTGAATTAGACTTATGTGAAATGAGGCACACTCAGAGCCCTTTAAAGCTCTGAATGTTGGTCAGCGAACTCCTCACAGATAGTGCATTCTTGTTCAGTGTGGGTCCTGCCATGGGTACCAGGACGGCAGTAATGAAGGAGACAGGGTCTATGTTCCCTGAATTTGCAATCGCATCCACAGACCACTAGCATGTCTTTGTAGGAAATGAGTAGGATCCACCAAGAATTTTCAGTATTTTAAAATCCTAACCAATGTCTTCTTATGTTTAGCCCTAATCATGTGCAGGAGAATGGAACTACCATCTCTTTGTTGCCTGGAATCAGATTATCTCTGTGTTCTAACATGGCATATCTCATTGGAAGACATCTCATTATTCCATAAGATACAGGATGGCTGCAGGAACTGACAGAGAGAACTGTATCTGGCCCAACTTGAGATTCATGTGGCAAGACACAGGTTTTCTTGGTGCGGACAGTGTTGTACAGCTCAAGTGGAAGATGCTGTGTGTTTGTTTTTATAAGAGATATTCTAGTAAAAGATCTAGTAGGATAACCATCACCTATGTCACCTGAACCCCTCAGCTACCCTGCAGGTCACCCGCAGACAGTCCCCTCCACACCTTGTAAATCCCTCTGGCTATAAGAGGATGCTCTGCCTATGTGCAGGGCAGGCCACAGGGGCCAGAGTGTAGAGCCCGGGAGCAATCTTCAAGAAATAAGGGAGGACATTGGGTAAGTTCAGATTTGGCTTCCTTGCCTTTGTGGGAGCCCACTTTTGAGCTGTATTCAGTCTTCCAGAAGGTCCCCTGTGGGGCTGAGCCCTAGTTGCCCAGGGTGGTGACTTGCTTGTTAACATTAGTTTCTTTGAATTCTCCCCCATCATTGTTTCACTTCCACACTTTTGCATCATACTTTCTGGAATCATCTTCCAAATAAGGTTCCGGGACCACATTCCTAATTTATGGTTTGCTTCTGGAGGAGTGAGAAATGCCAAGGAGGTAGAGAAATGCCTATGGCAGAGCAGATCTGGGAAGGCTATTGGTAGAGGTGACTTTGAAGGTGACACTTTGTTAGAAAACTGACAAAGGGCCAAAGCCACTGGTGGTCCTGGGATAAAAATCTCCCAGTTGAACACAGGGATGCAGCACCTAGGCACTCTTGGGAGAAGAGCAGCCTCAGTGTCACCATCTGCACCTCCCATCCGGACCACCTGGGGCACTCTGCAAGCAATGTGCCCAATTTTCCTGAACATCAAACCTGTTTCCCATGCCACTCTCTCTCCTGTTTCCTCCCCTCTTCACATGACATGGATATAAGACACGGAATCCTCAGCTCTAATTCACCATTATATTCTCAGGGCGTTGTATAGCACATCAGTTCAGTTCAGTCGCTCAGTCGTGTCCAACTCTTTGCATGAATCGCAGCACACCAGGCCTCCCTGTCCATCACCAACTCCCGGAGTTCACTCAAACTCATGTCCATCGAGTCGGTGATGCCATCCAGTGATCTCATCCTCTGTTGTCCCCTTTTTCTCCTGCCCCCAATCCCTCCCAGCATCAGAGTCTTTTCCAATGAGTCAACTCTTTGCATGAGATGGCCAAAGTACTGGAGTTTTAGCTTTAGCATCATACCTTCCAAAGAACACCCAGGGCTGGTCTCCTTTAGAATGGACTGGTTGGATCTCCTTGCAGTCCAAGGGACTCTCAAGAGTCTTCTCCAACACCACAGTTCAAAAGCACCAATTCTTCAGTGCTTAGCTTTCTTCACAGCCCAACTCTCACATCCATACATGACCACTGGAAAAACCATAGCCTTGACTAGACGGACCTTTGTTGGCGAAGTAATGTCTCTGCTTTTCAATATGCTATCTACGTTGGTCATAACTTTCCTTCCAAGGAGTAAGCAAATGGCACCTAGTAATATTGATTGTTGTTGTTTAGTCACTAAGTCATATCAAACTCTTTTGTGATCCCATGGACTCTAGCCTGCCAGGCCCCTCTTTCCATGGGATTTCCCAGGCAAGAATACTGGAATAGGTTACCATTTCCTTCTCCAAGGAATCTTCCCTACTTAGGGATCAAACCTGCATCTCCTGCACTGGCAGATGGATTCTTTACCACCGAGCCACCAGGCACATAGTAAGTCTTCAATGATTATTTGTTGTTTGATTAGATATTTACCCTTCCTCATTCATGAAGCATCAAATTCCCTACAGAAGACATTTCACTTGCCCCCCTCCCCACCCCGTCCCCTACCCCCAGCCACGTCCATTATGGTTTTGGTCAGGGGTACGATAAATCATGTGTCTAAACCATTTAGACATTTCCTCCAGCCTGGGGCTTCTCAAAATGTAGAGCATTTAAGAGTCACCTAGAGAATTTGTTGGGATTCCCAGGTGACTCAGTGGTAAAGAATTCACCTGCCAATGCAGGAGGTGCAGGTTTGATCCCCGCGTTGGAAAGATCTTTTGGCGGAGGAGACAGCAACCCTTTCCAGTATTCTAGCCTGAAAATCCCATGGACAGAGGATCCTAGCAGGCTCCAGTCTGTGGGGGTCACAAAGAGTCCAACACGACTGTGTGACTGAGAACACAAAGAGTTTGTTATAACATAAATTTCTGGCCCCCAGCCAAAAGAGTCTGATTCTGGTGTGGGGTTTGATTTGCATTTCTAATAAACTCCCAAGAAATGCTAGGGACCGCACTTTGAGTATCCCTGCTCTAGGTTACTGTCCTGAACTCAGCTCTCAATCTGCTATGAAGGTGAAATTCACTACTCAGAACTATTCACGGGCCTGAAACGAGTCATCTGTCCTCACCAGCTGTGACAGAACCTTCCTACACCCCAGTGCTGATGTTTGATCCCAGTAGAAGGACCGAGTAGGTTTTGATGGGCAGAAATGTGCTTTGATTGGTTTCAGAGTTTAGTTGTTCTATAATTATATTAATTTGGTAGGGCTGCCATAACAAAATGCCACAGACTATTATATTTGACTTTTCTGAAGTTCAATTCTGGTGTCGTCTTAACATCAGCTGACATGTGAAAAGTACGTTTTCTTTTTCAAAGTTCTTTCCTCATTGAATTCCCGTATTATTTCTGGATGGCAGTAAGGTTGTTTTGTTTGAGTAAGGAAGTAGCTGTAAGTGCTAGGGATTTTATAGGTGCTCAAGTTCTGTTTTGGAAAATAATTTAAAAAATAACAAAATTATGGTGAACACCATTGTCTATACGTGATATTGGTGAGGTTGGTAGAGCAGGTGGCGTGATTGAGACAGAGAAATGAAGTGATTTGCTCAAGATCACATGATGAATAAATGGCAAAGCTGTGGACAAATGCACTCTGCTGATTCCATATACACAGAGTTCTCTTTTAAGAACAAGGGAACCTGGGGAGTCGAGGGGATGACATATAATACTTCTCTAAACGTCTTTTGTGGGAATAAGATATTTTGTGAAACAAGAGAACTCTCAGAAAACTCAAGGCCTGTTACCTAGTTGGTCAATGAGTTAGTTCCCTGGCCATTTGGGAAAAAAAGTGGATAGACTTGTGCCCTGGGAACTTTCCTACTGTTCTGGAAAGTTCTAATGGAGTCTGCCTGATGGGGCAGATACAATGCATGAAAGTAATCATCAGTGTTTCCTCTGAATAGCCCAATTATTTCACTGCTCCTCTGTTGAATAGAAATCAGTAATATACATGGAAGGAAAGAAAAAGAGGTCAGCTAAGCAGCCTGTTGAATGGCCCACAAGCAGAAGAACAGAAGTTCATGAGAGATTTCCAAAAATGGAATAAATAAAACTTTTTACTCGTTAACAAAATAGTTATTTCATGAATGCTTAAGTTAATAAAGGTAATTTCATAGGTTTTAGAGCTTGGTGAGGGTTTTTGTTTTCTTCTGAATGCCATTGATTTTGAAATGTCAGTTTATTATAATTTTTATTTATTTCCCCGCCCCTCCCCCCTCCACCCCCCACCCCCCGTATTTTATAAGTAGCATTGTGGCTATCTTAGCGAAACTATGTAAACACAAAGCCAACAAAGGAAACAAATCTTTCTTACAATTTATAGCAAATCAAACCTTCTTTGTTTGTGTTCCCCGTTAGTTTTCACATTGGCATACATCCTTCATGTTTACATTCTTCTAGTTCCAATACTGGTAATTTTGTAGTAAAATTCCTTAGAATACAAGCCTTTGAAGAGAGGTTTGATAATAGATACAACCATGGTCACACCAGAATTCAGTGATTCAATGAATTATACTGCAGGTCTTTGTACCTTTAAGCAGGGTGCATGGTTCTTTTCTCCGGGGTGGGAGATGTTGGGTGTAGAAGCCGCTGACAGCTCAAAATGCAAGTGCAGTAGGAAAAATGGTGATTGTTATTAGTGTAGTCATTACAGTTGCTTCCATTTGCTGAGTTATAAAATGAGCTATGTACCCTACGTTATCTTGTTAAACCCTCCCAACAGCTTACTATTAAAGTGATACATATTGTTGAAGTTTTTACACATGAGGAAATTGAAGTTCACCAGTGTTAAGTAACTTTCTAAAGGTTATTTGCTTAACAAGTTTTGAGACCAGGAATTGAGGAAGGTCAGTCTGACCCAAACCCCAGTTCTTGTCTAATAATCTGCCTCAACTTAAGTCAACACGAATAGTGTTCCCAGCTCAAATTCTTCTATCCACTTAAATTATTCAATATTGAGCTGTTGATCACCTGATAGGAGCCAGTCAGCCCCTGGATAGTTATGACCCCTTCTGCCTGGAGCTATCACTTCTTGTTATTCTCACAGGAAATTGGTCACTGGAATCTTTCTGTGATGGTTCCCTTTTCTCATGAATTACTGTCCGCTGCCCTCACTATGGGTGGAAAGGCTTTGGAGTAGCAAAGGACAACAGTTTGGATACTGAGGAGTTGAGTGTCCCTGGAGGGCTAAAGATTCTGATGCAATTTAAAGATATTCTAGAGTTAATTGGGGAAAAAAAGAAGGAAACAAATAATAACAACAATCCAACTTGGGAAACTGGAAGCCTGCTTGGGCTCAGGGCTGTAGATACATGGTTAATAGCTTTGGGCCTCAATCTGTTTATCTTTCTCTGAAATCTAAATTTCCTTGCCTTTAGAATGAAGGTAATACTTATACTCACTTTAAAGTATTAATGTGGGGATTAAATTATATATTTAATGTCGAGTGGTAACAACATCAAGTCTGTCTTCCCTCTATTTCAGAGCTCAACAAATTGCAGCCCTAGGCCCAAATCCATTCTGCCCACTGTTTTTGTAAATAAAGTTTCACTGGAACACAGATACATCATTCATTGTGAACTGTCCATGGTTGTTTCTCTCTGCAACGGCAGATTTGAGCTGTTGCAACAGAGACCAAGTGTCCCACAAAGTCAAAAATATTTACTGTCTGATCCTTTATAGAAAAAGATTGCCAATCTCTGTTCCATATGTTCAAATTTTGTCAACCGATTTACAGAGACTGGTTTCTTATAGAATCAATAACACAAGTAGAGTCATATATTTTGAGATAAGATATTCTGAATTGTCTCAACCCTAGTCAATTTGTTTAACAGATTCATAATTTAAAACCTAACTCTTTACTTAGCACTGGAGATTTGGACCAGCAAAGGACCATGGATGCATTGTGGTCTAATGGCAAAACTGAAGGCTTCTGAAGTAGACCAAATTGATTGAAAAAATCCAGACTCTCTCCTATTGCCCAAGTGACTTTGTGAGACTCTCTAACCTCTCTGAGCCTTTGTGTTGTCATCTGGAAACATGAGTAATGAAGTCTTAAGGGTTGGTGCAAGCTTACGGATTGAAGTAAGAAGAATCTAGAACAGTGCCTAGAACATAGCAGGCGTCTGGTAAGTGGTGACTGTGACTGCTGTGACTGTTCTTCGTATCTTAGAGTGAGTGAAGACTTTGGGAAGTTATATGAAACTGCTTAGCCCTCAAGGAAAGCATCCAGAGGAATAAGGAATAGAGAGAGGAGATGAGGAATAACCCGAGGAGTGAAGATGAAGGGACCTTTTTTCTTGAACAGTGAGGCTTTTGAAACGATGAACTGAGAAACACAGGAGCCTTTAGCGAGCTCACCTGGCCGCATAAGGCCCACCATAGAGGATGATCTGGGAGCGCCAGTCCCCATTCATGTCAGAGTGTGGTTGAGAGGAAACGGGGGGACTTTCGCATTTAAACTCATCTCTGCTTTTGAAAATAAACAATTAAAGAAAATTTTTTCTATTTATTTGGCTGCTCCTGCGCTAAGTTTTGGCACACCGGATCTTTTTGTTGCAGCGTGCTAACTCTTGTTTCTGCATGTGGGATCTAGTTCCCTGACCAGGGATTGAACCCAGGCCTCCTGCATTGGGAACTCAGAGTCTTGGCCACTGGACCACCGAAGTTCTAACAATCTTAAAAAAAATTTTTTTTTTTCTTCTGTGATCTGGCATGCTGAGGTGTGAGATCACAAGGAAACTGTTACTTCATGCTCCTGGCTTTGCTCGCTCATTCCACATACATTTAGTGAGTAATTTCCATGAGAAGGCACTTTGCTAGGCACCTGGCAAATAGCGGTGGGCGAGGTTTCCATGATCCTTGTGTTTATGGAGTGGACATTCCCGCAGTGACACACATCAGAGGCATTAAAAGTGATGGGTGGACTGAAGGAACAGGCTGAAGGACATGCAACAGCGGAGGGAAGCATTCAAGAAGCTGAGCTGAAAGAAACCTTCATCAAGAGAAAGTGCAAGTGGAGGAGAATAACTGTCCTTTTATTTTCAAGATTTGGAAAGAGATGTATTTTCAAAGGCATCATCTCTTCAGCCTGAAATGTTCCAGTCTGTCCAATTTACATAACAAGGCGTGTTATACAATACATCAGAAAACATATATTAATTGAAAAGGTTAGTGTCGAAAAGGATTAATTTCTTCTTCCCTAGCAACACAGACCTAATTAAATCTTTCCAGAAGCAGATGGACAATTCCGCCCTCCAAATCGAGATATTTATGTAAATATCACTGAGCTAATTGATGCTCAGCTGAATCAAAGGAAGGTAAACAACGCGCTTTCTTGGTGTCAACAGTTGTGAGTTTGATTTACTGCATTAATGACTTCCTGGAATGAGCTATTATCCAGAGTAAAAGAGATTCTGAGATCTAATTTATTTTCTTGATTATTAGAGTCACGTGGAGAATGAGCCCTGTTTACAGGAAGTATCCATGTTAGAAGACGGGAACTTGGCACAGGGCCCCTCGACCCAGAGGCCAGAGCCTCTGCTGAGGAGTGGTGGTTCTGCATGAACTTTCAATGATGTGCTGAAGAGGAGCGTTAGACAGGGGGAGCTCCCGTCATTAAATAACTCCAGGGAGTCAAAGCCACGTGGGCTGGGGAAGCGATGGATTAGGATTTCAGAGCTCTAAGTCCAGTGCTTGGCTTTCCTGCTGTTGGCTGCATGTTTTTGGTGGGTCACGGCTTCTCTGCTCTCTGCTGTCTCAAATAAATGGAAGGACTAGGACCTGTTGGCTCATGCTCAGGGCTGTAGATTTGGAAATTGATAAGAGAGTAGGTAAGAAGTGCACTGTGAGAGACAGATGACCAAGTAGAAGTTGTTGTTACTATTATTATTATCTGGGTATTAATATTAGTACTTTATTGCATTATGTCTTCGTCAGGTCCTGCCAGCCTGCAGATGAAATGGTCATGTTCTCCCTCCACTCTCATTGGCCACCTTTTAGATCCTCAAAATTTTCCCTTCTTCAGATCTGAAATTTTCTTCTTCCTACTCTACGCATGCCTGCTGCTGCTGCTGCTAAGTCGCTTCAGTCATGTCTGACTCTGTGCAACCCCAGAGATGGCAGCCCACCAGGCTCCCCCGTCCCTGGGATTCTCCAGGCAAGAACACTGGAGTGCGTTGCCATTTCCTTCTCCAATGCATGAAAGTGAAAAGTGAAAATGAAGTAGCTCAGTTGTGTCCAACTCTCAGCGACTCCATGGACCGCAGCCTACCAGGCTCCTCCATCCATGGATTTTCCAGGCAACAGTGCTGGAGTGGGGTGCCATTGCCTTCTCCACTATGCATGCCTAGCCCTTTTTCATTAATATGGGATTCCCCTAAAATGTTCTCTTAGGAAGTTCTTCATTCTATCTAAATAGGTGTTCCTCCCTATTTTTACTTCATTACCACACCTTGTAATGTGGCATCGTTTATTCGTGATAAGCTACTATTTCTTTGTCTTCTTGGTTAATGTCTATCTCTCCTATTAGTCTGTAAATATATTTCTACACTTCCCTCCTTACTTCCTTCTCCCCAGTCAGCACACAGCTGGGGGTTTTATACTCTGAGGTGGCCAGTTTTGCTGGCATCCTCTGGGGGCTGACTAAATCCTGTTCCTTTCTTTGTTCCTTCCTGTGTGCTGGATGAAGAAACTGTAGGATAGCAGCTAACAGCATGCAATTTTGAGGAAGAGCCCTTGGGTTCAAATATCTCTTTGTCTCCTCATGTATAGAAATAAAAGGAGCATCTTCTTTACTGGAGTGCACACATGCTTAGGCTTCCCAGGTGGTGCTAGCGGTAAACAGCCCACCTCCCAATGCAGGAGGCATAAGAAATGTGGGTTCTGTCTTTGGGTTGGGAAGATCCCTTGGAGTGAGCCACGGCAACTCACTCCAGTATTCTTGCCTTGAGAATCCCACAGACCAAGGAGCCTGGTAGGGTACAGTCCATCGGATTGCAAAGAGTAGAACATGACTGAAGTGACTTAGCATGCAACGTGCATGTAAGCATGCTTAGAATGGCATCAGGCATATGATAAGCAATCAGCAAACATTGTGCATTATTATGAATGTTGCTGTGATGGTTTCTCTGTTTAAGGAGAGACCAGGCTCCACATATGACTCATTCTTCATTCCTGCAGAGCCTTCTGTGCTGGGCTCCTGTCCCTTCCCCCACAGTTCAGCCAGCTGCCTTTTGCTTTTTTAAGACTGTCCTAGACCTGGATGGGATCCACAACACCCATTTGGGACTCCGTTTTAAAGTGGAATTGACGATCTCTCAGGTGGCAGGTGTATTTGTTAAACAGACTGGAGCTGTCTAGCATCAAATTGAGATAAAATCGCTGTGTTCCTGGGAACCCGGTTTGCTACATCTGTTCTTCTCTGCCCAGGAACACCCATCCCTCCAATTTTCTGCATCATTTTTGTGTTTCTCCCAGTAGACCAACTCCCAGAATATTTCCTTCTCCTTCATTGGCCTTCTCTGCCTCCAATCTACCTGAAAGGCTGCAGAGACAGGCGGGCACCTTATTCTTCATCTCCATCATTGACATTCAGAGGGAGCCAGGGAGAATTCTGCTAAGTGCTGTTCCTGGCCTGGTGTCACTGTGGTTGTGCTGGTGTTGGGGAGGCCCAGTTGAGGCCACTAGCTGCTCTCCTGGGAGTGGATACCATGCTTCATGTTACTATTGTTTAGTCACTAAGTCATGTCCGACTCTTTTGTGACCCCGTGGACTGTACCTGCCAGGCTTCCCTGCCCATGAGATTCTCCAGGCAAGAATACCAGAGTGGGTTGCTATTTCCTTCTCCAGGGGATCTTCCCAAGCCAGAGGCTGAACCCTTGTCTGCTGGTTTGGCAGGTGGATTCTTTACCAGTGAGCCACCAGGGAATCCCAATCTGCTTCCTGCTGAATGTTGATTATAATCATCACCTTTTCTGGGTTGAAGGTGAGGAGACTGAGACCCAGGGAAGAAGTTATACCCCCAGGTTAAGAATGAAGCATGTTTTCATGGGACGGAATTCAGTCCATAGCAGGATTCTAATCAACAGTGATAACTATGATGCCTATTACTTAGTAACTGCATTTACATGCAGGGAATTGATATTTACGCGTGTTGCCTCTTTTACTTCTCAAACAGGTTGTAACATTATTTCTGCTTTACAGTTGAGGAAACAAAGGCTTTGTGACCTTACATCCTTTGCTCAAGGTCCCACAGACAGATGGCAGAGCTGGGGTACACACGCAGACAGACTGCGGTGCTTACAGTCTGAAGTTCTTATGTCACTTGGGAAGCAGCATCTCCCTTGTAGTGTGGGTGATGTGAGATGATGCATGTGAGATTTAAAGTTTAATGTCTGACACGAGGCAACTGCTCTGCATATGAGTTCCATTCCAATGCAAGATGAGTTTCTTAGTGGCTCTGCCCTTCCCGGCATCCACACCCTCACTAGGCCACCTCCCTTCTCCTCCATCTTCTTTAAGCTCTCATCGTACCCTTGACCTTTCTACTTGAACATCAGATAGGTAGCTCAAACCTGTGTGTTCATAACAGACTCATGGATTCTTCTCCCCACTCCCAACCTTCCTCACTTTATAAATGGCACTGCCATCCACAGAGTTGCCCAGGCTACACACTTCACCGGCTTCCTTCACAGGTCAGTCAGTAAAGAATCTGCCTGCAATGCTGGAGATCCAGTTTTGACTCTTGGGTTGGGAAGATCCCCTGGAGAAGGAAATGGCAATTCACTCCAGTATTCTTGCCTGAAGAATCCCATGGACAGAGGAGGGCTGTCCCTGGCGGGCTACAGTCCATGGCATCGCAAGAGTCAGGCATGACTTAGCAACCAAACCAGCACCACACACACTTCAGAGTTCGGGTGGCTCTCTTCAACACACTCCTGTTCTCTTCCATCAGTAAGTCCTGTCCATCTTACCATGTTCAGCTCAACAACTGCCATATAAACCACTTCATTTCTCACCTTGACAAAAGCAAGAGGTCTAACTGGTCTCCCTGCCTCCACCCTAGCTCCTCTGCAGTCCATTCTCCACCCAGGGGGTGAGCAAGTGATCTCGTTAAGGGTAATTCAGATAATGCCAGCATTTCTGTAAAACCTTTCAATGTCTTTCCATGACACTTAGTGTAAGATCCAGAGAACAAGAGCCAGATCCAGTACAAGATCTGATTGCCACGGCTGCTGCCTGCCCTGAGACCTCATCTCCCCCACCCCCGCTGCTCATGCTTGCTACACCAGCTTCTCTCTGTCCTGTGACCATGTCCAGCTCATTTTTATCTTGGAATCTTTGCAAGAGTCATTCTTTTTGCATGGAACATTCTTTCTCCAAATCTGGCCACGATTCAGCCTTCAACTCAAACAGCTCAGATTTCCAGGGTATATTGTTGTGTTGCTAAGTCGTGTCCAGTTCTTTGTGACCCCCATGGACTGTAGCACACCAGGCTCCTCTGTCCTTTACTATCTCCCAGAGTTTGCTCAAATTCATGTCCCTTGAGTCGGTGATGCTATCTAATCATCTCATCCTCTGCCACCCCCTTCTTTTCTTTCCATCTCTTCTGGCTCTGGTCTGAATCAATGCTCATAACCAAGACTGAGAGTAGTGCTTGCTGTATTGTAGGTGCTCAAGAGATACTTGTTGACCTAGTGGAATAGAAGAGATTCAAGTTCAGTGACTATTTTTCATCCTTAGTTCTCAGTGTCTGGCGCACAGTAGGTCCGTGGAAACTGTTTTTCAAATGAATGAAAGCATACATTTCTTAGATGTGGGTTGCAGACTGAGAATTTAAGAAAAGAAGTCAATATGTCTTTTGTGTTCTCCACTTAACGTTCATGGTGTAGCCTCTGGTTTAGAGAAGACAGATGCCTCTAATTTTCTACTGTTCTCCTAAAGGGTGATCTTTCTAATTCCTTACTCTACATCTGTCAGGCTGCATTTTGGTGGTAAGCAGGGCTGGGAAAGCTGGCAGGGGGCTGCCTTTCTCTCTGGGGAGAATTTACCGGCCAGTCTGGCTAGTGCCTTCTTTCCTGGCCACAGTCTGGTAATTTCAGCCCTCAGCCAAACAGATGGACAATAGTAGCAATGAAATGAAGATATTCACGTAAATATCACTGAACAAATGGATGCTCAGCTGAACTAAAAGAAGGGAAACAAGACGGGAACACGATATTAACAGCTGGGAAGATAATTTGCCACATTAACGACTTTTCCTGGCAAGCTGTTCTTGGGAGGACACAGATCCAGGATCGAATTCATTTTCTTGATCAGTGGAGCCGAATGCAGAGGTGACACCTGGTACATGAAGCCTGATAAATCATACATCGTAAATCACCTAGCCCTGATAGGAAAATCCTCAGTGCTTACAAGAGATGCTTTTCTCATGGAGGACTGGCTTTCAGTAGAATTTAAATAGTCTTATTCTCATTCATTACATTCTTGACAGCCTACTATGCACCACTTTGTTAGGTCCTGAGATTACAAAGATAAAAGGGTTGCAGCCACCCATCTGTGGCTGTAATCTATCCAGAGAGGCAGAGTTGTAATTTGGCTAGCACAGGATTGTGGAGACCTTGCTAGAAATGTCCACAGTGGGAGTACAAAGGAGGAGGTGGTCAGATCTTGCACTGGTCTGGGAATCATGTAGACATGTCATTAAAGGTGACGCCTGTGAACAGTAATGAGCTCAACATAGACGAACAGGTCAGTCTGGGCAGAGGAACCAGCAAGAACAGAAGTGCAGCTGTCCACCCTTGAACTGACCATCAAGACATGAACAGTCAGCTTGACCTGGAAAGAGGAAAGGATCTGGAGCAAGAGGGTGTGGGGGGCCCACAACATTCAACTTCTCTGCTAGACCGTGGAAGTCTTACTTTTGAATCTCGAGTGTCTATCCCATTATAATTATCAATAAATACTTTTCACATGAATGAATGTATGAAAGATTGCAAGAGGTTCCATTCCTCCTTTTCCTTCAACCAGGCATTGGGAAGGGTTGGATAAACATGATATTCTGGGTAACTCCATAATGTGCACTAAACGTATGTCAGTGCTCTTGGTCCAGATTAGAGCGATGACTGAAGGCATGTTGTGGGCTAGATTTTCTGTTGTTCTGTGCTGGGGCTTTGTAGTATTGGCTATTAGCTGTCCAGAAAACTTGCTGATTGAGTGAAGTTAAGCTTATTCCGTTTATTACAATAAAAGAACATCAAATGAGTCTCCGTAGTGCATTCAAAATTAAAGATAAAGAGTGATGACTAATATTATTTAGGGTGCATGATCTTTACCTTAGGACTTACAAGATGGGGAACTTATTGAGGGTGGGCAGAGTCACAAAGTCCCTAACTTACTATGGTTAAATTGACCATTTTTTCACATTAAAATGGTGGGAAAGTGAATCACTTTCAGTAAACTATAGTCTGAATTTTAAATTTTGATCTTTTTTCAGGCTAGTGATCTGAGATATCAGGTCCCAGTCAGCCACATGATCATACAGGTAAACAATTGATACTCTTAAAACAATTCTGTACCTGTTCAGTTCAGTTCAGTTGCTCAGTCGTGTCCGACTCTTTGCGAGCCCGTGAACCGCAGCATGCCAGGCCTCCCTGTCCATCACCAACTCCTGGAGTCTGCCCAAACCCATGTCCATCAAGTTGATGATGCCATCCAGCCATCTCATCCTCTGTTGTCCCCTTCTCCTCCTGCCCTCAATCTTTCCCAGCATCAGGGGCTTTTCAAATGAGTCAGCTCTTTGCATCAGGTGGCCAAAGTATTGGAGCTTCAGCTTCAACATCAGTCCTTCCAATGAACACCCAGGACTGGTTGGATCTCCTTGCAGTCCAAAGGACTCTCAAGAGTCTTCTCCAACACCACAGTTCAAAAGCATCAATTCTTCGGTGCTCAGCTTTCTTCACATCCATACATGACCACTGGAAAAACCATAGCCTTCACTAGACAGACTTTTATTGGCAAAGTAGTCTCTGCTTTTTGATATGCTGTCTAGGTTGGTCATAACTTTTCTTCCAAGGAGTAAGTGTCTTTTAATTTCATGGCTGCAATCACCATCTGCAATGATTTTGGAGCCCAGAAAAATAAAATCAGCCACTGTTTTCACTGTTTCCCCATCTATTTCCCATGAAGTGATGGGGCCAGATGACATGATCTTCGTTTTCTGAATGTTGAGCTTTAAGCTAACTTTCTCACTCTCCTCTTTCACTTTCATCAAGAGGCTCTTCAGTTCCTCTTCACTTTCTGCCATGAGGGTGGTGTCATCTGCATATCTGACCTGTACTGCCCTTCTATTTTTCACTTTCAGTATAGTATTCAATACATTGCATTAGATAGTCAACACTTTATTATAGAATAGGTTTTGCCTTAGGTAATTTTGTCTACTATAGGCAAACGTGAGCTTCCCAGGTGGCACTAGTCGCAAAGAACCTACCTGCCAATGCAGCAGACATAAGAGATGTGGGTTTGATCCTTGGATTGGGAAGATCCCCTGGAGGAGGGCTTGGCAACCCACTCCAGTATTCTTGCCTGGAGAATCCCATGGCAGAAGAGCTTGGTGGACTACAGTACACAGGGTTTCAAAGAGTCGGAGACTACTGAAGTGACTTAGCATGCAGCATGCATAGGCTAATATAAGTGTCCTAAGCAGGCTTAAAGTAAGTGAGGCCAAGTGATGACAGGTCAAGTGGACGAAATGAATTTTCAACTTATGACAAGTTTATTGGGACGTAACCACAGAGTAAGTAGTGGGAGATCTGTAAAAGCTTTTGATTGGTATATCATTACTGAAAGGTCTCAATGCCAGCGTTGATACTGTTGATCTTGAGCACAGTCTGTTTTACAGGAGAAGGTATTTTTGAAATAAGTAAATAATGTGGCTTTTTTGGGGCTTATCTCAGTATTGTTTAGCACAGAATCTAGTAAACTGTGCTTTGTTCCAGAATTGTTGAACGTGGTGACAGGAAACCATGCTGGTTCAGTTTTCAGCAGGTTCCAGCACGCAGAGGCAGAGACGTACATGTTGTGCCCGATAGGCCTTCACTTTTTCATTCTTTTATTATATCCTTCTTTATTTTTATGCTTTCACTTTTTATTTCATTTGTAAAACAAATGTTTGTAGAGACTATCAGATTAAAATAAGTGTATCTTAAGGTTTCAGGTGTGGAGCTAGGCACTAAGGAGTAAAAGAATGGAAAAAAAACAAGACTGCATTTATAACATGAACAGAGTAAGTGAGCTATAGAAGAATAGTTGCTATGGTGCAGAAGACGTTAGTATTTCTCAAAGTGGGGTCATAGACCACCTAGGCTGCTCTGTAAAAAAATTTATTTTATTGTGGTAGTAGCTCCCAACATGAGATCTGCACTCTTTATTAATTAATTTTTCGGCTGTGCTGAGTCTTTGTTGCTGCCCATGGGCTTTCTCTAGTATTGGTGAGTGGGGACACTTTTCCTTGTGGTGCTCGGACTTGCTGTGGTGACCTCTCTTATTGCTGAGCACAGGCTCTAGAGCGTGCAGGCTCAGTAGCTGTGGAACTAGTTCGGAGCTTAGTTGCCCCGAAGCATGTGTGAGGTCTTCCCGGACCAGGGACTGAACCCGTGTCCCCTGCATTGGCAGGTGGATATTTAACCACTGGACCACCAGGGAAGTCCCGATCTACCTGTCTTAGATACTCCGTATACTGTTAAGTGGAGTCATACCATCTTTGCCTCTTGGTGACTGTTTTATTTACCTAGCAAATTGTCCTTAAGGTTCATTCATGGCATCATGCATTTCAGAATTTTCTTCTTTTTCAAGTCTTGAATAGTACTGTACTGCACGGAAAACACGAAGCTGCTTTTCAAGTGTTCAGGCTCCTGAGCACTAGTTGAGATATACTGAGTCAGAATTTCTTGGAATGGGGCTCAAGAATTTATATTTTAAAGTCTATCCCAAAATTCTCATGCTAATTTACTTTTGAGAACTACTAGTTAACACCATGAGAAATATTCTGCTTGTTGAGATCATCATAAACTCTGTCACCCTAATAAAGTGCAAATAATTGTTGGAGGAATGAATGAATATGATTAGCTAGGGAGGAACAAAGATGAAAGGGCATTTCAGAGGTCAAAGTCTAGAGCAGCGGTGTCCCTGAAGAATGACTAGAGACCGGTATATCTGGTTCTGCTATGCCCTTGAAATACCAAGGTATCATTTTCCTCTTCTTATTCACATCAGGATGAGAATTAATTTTATAATTATCTCTGCAGGCCATACAGTTCTCATGGAAATCAGCCATGGGACAGGGTGTCTTGACTCTCCTGGTCGGTCATGTAATTGTACGTACATGAGAAATGTCATGTTTCTCCCTGAGGTTAAAATGAGCTGGAACAGCCTATATGAGTTCTTTTTCTTTCTTTTTTCTTTTGATCTAATTTTAAGGAAATCTCTTTTTTTTCCCACTGAATAATTCAAAAATTTTCAATTTGCATGCTTCAAGTTTCCATTGAGCCTTCCATTTCTTTTCCCCTCCAAATCACATAATTCTGGAGCACTTTCCATGTTTTTATCTCCTAGGCCATTCTCCAAAGCACAAGTTTGAAATGGAGATCAGCTACTGCATGGCATAGCATGAAAAGTACCGGATTAGAAGTTCTGGTTCTGGGTCCAAGCCTCACTGTCTCACTAACCTGCCAGGTGATCTTGAATGAGTTCCTTTATCTGTGAAGTTTGCTTTTTCTCGCTTTTCTTTTGTTGTTTCTGTCAGTCGCTAAGTCATGTTCTACTCTTTGTGACCCCATGGATTGCAGCACTCCAGGCTTCCCTGTCTTTCATTATGTTCTGGAGATTGCTCAAACTCGTGTCCATTGAGTCATGGTAACTCTTCAATGAGACAATATACTAATATGCCTGGTTTTATAACTGACATGAAACAAGTGGCTAATAAATATAGATTTCCTTGCATGATTGGCATTATTTCTTTTTTTTTTTAATTTTTATTTTTTCTTTATTTTACTTTACAATACTGTATTGGTTTTGCCATACATTGACGTGAATCCACCACAGGTGTACATGTGTTCCCAAACATGAACCCCCCTCCCACCTCCCTCCCCATAACATCTCTCTGGGTCATCACCATGCACCAGCCCCAAGCATGCTGTATCCTGCGTCAGACATAGACTGGCGATTCGATTCTTACATGATAGTATACATGTTACAATGCCATTCTCCAAAATCATCCCACCCTCTCCCTCTCCCTCTGAGTCCAAAAGTCCGTTATACACATCTGGGTCTTTTTTGCTGTCTTGCATACAGGGTCGTCATTGCCATCTTTCTAAATTCCATATATATGTGTTAGTATACTGTATTGGTGCTTTTCTTTCTGGCTTACTTCACTCTGTATAATCGGCTCCAGTTTCATCCATCTCATCAGAACTGATTCAAATGTATTCTTCTTAACGGCTGAGTAATACTCCATTGTGTATATGTACCACAGCTTTCTTATCCATTCATCTGCTGATGGACATCTAGGTTGTTTCCATGTCCTGGCTATTATAAACAGTGGTGCGATGAACATTGGGGTACATGTGTCTCTTTCAATTCTGGTTTCCTCGGTGTGTATGCCCACCAGTGGGATTGCTGGGTCATAAGGTAGTTCTATTTGCAATTTTTTAAGGAATCTCCACACTGTTCTCCAAAGTGGCTGTACTAGTTTGCATTCCCACCAACAGTGTAGGAGGGTTCCCTTTTCTCCACACCCTCTCCAGCATTTATTGCTTGCAGATTTTTGGATCGCAGCCATTCTGACTGGTGTGAAGTGGTACCTCATTGTGGTTTTGATTTGCATTTCTCTAATAATGAGTGATGTTGAGCATCTTTTCATGTATTTGTTAGCCATCCGTATGTCTTCTTTTTTATATTTATTCATTTATTTGGCTGTACCTAGTCTTAGTTGTGGTACATGGGATCTTTAGTTGCTGCTTGCACACTCTTAGTTTCGACATGTGGGATCTAGTTCCCTGACCAGGAATCGAACCTGGGCCCCCTACATTAGGAGCTCAGAGTCTTAGGCACTGCACCCCTAAAGAAGTTCCGTAAGTGCACTTCTTTACGTATGAAACCCACATCACTTCTGAGTTGGGAGACTGTACTTATAGAAAACCATTAGTGATCAAATTTTTTTTTGTTGATATGATGGGTGAAGCAGTTCTGATGGTGATCAGAGGTGTGCGTGGTCTGGGGCAGTGTTTTACACAAGATCACCTGGGGATCTTATTAAAATGTAGAGTCTAAATCTCAGGACTGAGCTTCTGTAGTTCAAAAAAAGATCCAGGTGATGCCAGAGTTTCTAATTATGGACCAGCTTCCTTCAAGAGCTCTAAGGAGGAGCCTGGATGTGTTTCGTGTGTGGCAGAAACAGGCCAGATGCACAACCACCCCATTCACCCCTTCTGGACAGTCCAGGGCACCTGGACCCCCTTGCCAGAAGGGCCACTTGGCTGGAATCTGGCCAGTGGAATCTGGAGGGAGTAATATATTCCTGGCTATACGATGTCCCATGATACTCCGTCTCTCTCTTTGCTTATCATTGAGCTGTACATAAAGTGGAGAGTTCTCTAGAGTGTCTGGGGCTGGTGTCATCCCAAGACAAAAGAAGCTGTTATCCCAAAACCAATACAGAGGATGCCTCTTACTGCTTGGATTGCCAATGTAGGCAACGACCCAAGTGAGAAATAAAACTTTGAATTAGAGTTTGCATCTTTTCCAGGTATACGAAACTGACACAATATTGTAAAACAACCATACTGCAATTTAGAAAACAAAACTGTGGTTGCATTAGCCCACTGAGGTTTTGGTTGTTAGTTACAATAGCTGGTATAAATTCCCTGACTGGTCCAAAAGGTGTGCTAAGCTATGGATCCCCTTAGTCCTGGAGGTGGGCTACACGGGCAGCTCTTCCTGGTCTTCCTCTCCCAACTTCTTGTAGTCTCTTCTGCCAGCTCCACTGTGTCAGACAAACAGTAACATTTTTCCGTGTGCCATAACTTGAGAAAGTTGGAAAACGCTTTAAATAAAAACAGTCTGGACTCAAGTATTAGGAAGCCCTGGCATTCCCCTCCGAGCACCGTTGTGTTTCACTTTATCACCTCCATTCATCTACATTACCTCCCTCTCCCTCAGTTTTCTCAAGTGTCCCACTCCACTTTAATGTGACCACGTTGTAAGCCAAATGTGAGAAAACTCCAGTACGCTTGGTAGTGTCCAGGAGAAATGGGTGCAGACTGATGGTTTGATGGGAGCAGAAGAGATTTAGCCGTAGGCACAGCACAGTGGATGGCGGAGGCAAAAGAGCAACCAAAAGACTCATGGGCTTGATTCACAAATGAGAAGTGGAACTCATTTTGAGAAATCAATCGGGTGTCACAGAATATTTATGGGTCCCTGCTCCTGGCAAGCATTGTGTTTGGCTAACGCACCCTCGTTTACAACCTCAGCTCCCAGAGTTGGCACATGTTGTCCATCTCCTTCTTCTCATGATTACAAGCAAGGTTGCTGCTGACTTCCTGATGGAATTTTTCAATTCTGTTTGAATGTTCTGGGATAATGGATTTTGTTCTCAACCATCAGACACCCTGGCATTTAGTTGAGTTTCAGTGATATCCTTGTAGGTAGAATCACTCAGGGATGGTTTCAAAGGCAGAGACGTATTTCATAGAAATTGTAGAATCATAGACTCACAGTACTAGAAACCTCAATGTTTGACCTCTTCATTTTACAGATGAGGCCCCAGACGGGAAAGTCACCTGCCTGGATTCATCTTACAATGGCTCTAGACTATCTCCTGGTTAGCCACAGAATGCAATAACCATTCCATCTCTTTCTATGGACAGCAGTGACCACCAATGATGGGTTCTTCAGTGGCTGTATATCTTATAATTCTCATTGTGCCTACCCAAAGAGGTACTCCCTAAATGCTACTGACCAGGCTTCCCAGGTGGCGCAGTGGTGAAGAATCAGCCTGCCAATGCAGGAGAGGCCAGAGACACAGGTTCAATCCCTGGGTCAGGAAGATCACTGGAAAACGAAGTAGCAATCCACTCCAGTCGTGCAAATGCTGCTGAAATTAAATATCTGCTTGTATTTATTATAAAGCAGGTCCTCTCAAGTAGATATCATGAAACATTTATGGGGCTGTAAAGGGAAAAATATATACTACATAATATTGAGTCAAAGAGGAATGCTTCTGTTGACTGATTTTTGCTAGATAACCTTTAGATGTGTTCTCATTTAACTCTATACAGGTTATTATTTTAGAGATTATTTGAAGAGGTGAAGTGGTATCATAAAATGAAATAAATAATAATGTAAAGATCACAATAATGTAGAGATTTACAATAATGTAGAGATTGGCTATGAAAATTTGCTTGCAATTTGGGACTTTGGATTTCAAGATTGGGACTTGGGGGACAAAGTTTTCTATCTACCTATAAAAATGTACTCAGTTTGGTATTACAGTTCTTTTATTAGTAAGCAAAAGCAGGGAGTTCTTCTTTCTTTTCTTGGGGAAAGCCAGGAATTGTGGCCTTTGAGGAATAAGCATCTTTGTTTTTGATAACTGAAAGCAAATGATCTTTCCTTATAACTCCATGAGAAAGAAATAAGCTTTGAAACACAGCGTCCACATTACCATAGACAAGAACAAAAGAATTAGAGTCTAAATTTAAATTTAAAACGGTGAGTTGGCACAGGGAAAGAGCAATGGGTTCTTAATCCGAGGTCCTTCATTTTTTCAGTAAGACAGTTGCAGTTCCTTCCAACTGGAACATTCTAGGATTGAAGGTCAGTGAGCAGGTAAGTGGTAGCACAGTAAGGTGGGTTTTCATTATAGATGGGGGGCCACACAGACCCGGATTTGATTCCCCCTTCCATTGCTTGCTGAGTAATCTTGGGTAAATCGCTTAACTTGCTTGAATCTGAAATCTATTTTATTTTTCTTAAAATGTAGGGAGAGAATTATTATAAAAATACCTGTCTTGTAAGGTGATTGTAAAACTCAGTAACAGAAGGTTACTTTCCTAAATTGGTACTGTATTATGGAGTACCTAATAAATGGTTTGTCCAAAGTCACAGGGAAGCAGTCTAAGCACTTGAACCCAGTTCCTCTGCCTTCCAGTCCACTGAGCTTTACATTATGCTTAATTGCCTTTAGATGAAGTTAAGGACATCAGAAGTGACACAAATTAAGGGTGTTAAGAACTTGCTGAGAAAGTCTTTGCTCACCCTGCTGTTTTATCTGCTCTGGTTCAAGCCCTAAGCCTTGCTCACCTCTACTCTTGCATTATTTTCCTCTCTAGTCTTTCTTTCTCCAGAATCTTTTGTTATAATCCACACTCCATCCTGTAGCCAGAGTCATCTTCCTAAAGTGAATCTTAAAGGTCACTCCAGTGTGTATATAACTTCCTTGGCTTCCTTTCAACTAGGAATAAAACCCAAGGTCTTTGTTGGGGTGTCTCAGGCAGGGTCTAATTGGAAGACAGAGACCACCTAAATGTTTACTAAAGAGGGTCTTTTGATTCAGGGAATTCGTTAGAGGTGATTGCATTGCTGAAAAGGCAGACAAGGGACAGAGGCAACTTAAAGGTTAGTGACAGGGACACTAGCACCAGCCTGAGGCCAGAGGGACAAAGGACTCAGGGGCCAGGGTAACCTGAAAGCTGGAAACATCGTGGGAAGGTCAGTCTGATGATGGAGGGAGCCATGGAGGAGACTCAGCCACAGCAAGACATCACATGAAGCAGGGGAAAATGGGAAGAAAGCCCCCTCGCTTTCCCCATCTCCTTCCTGCTCCTACCCCTCTTCTCCCATTGTCTGAGGCCAGTTAGAAGTCAGCTGATACAGGAGACTGTAGGACCAGCCTCCCTGAGATACAGAGCAGGATAGATGAGGAAGGACAAGGATTGCATTGCCCTAGGACCCACACCATGCCTTATCAGACCAATAGACACATCTCTGGACTCATCTTCCAAATATTTTTCTCTATGATGCTCCGCACCTCTAAAGCTCTTCCTGAAAGTAGTTCTTGCTTAGCATCACTAAGATACTTAGCAAGCTCCTCTCAGTATTCATGACCTCTTTTTTAAATACATCGTCTATGCTACAAAGACTTTCCTAAACATTAAGAAAGCAGCCAATCAGCCTCATTGAATGAACTCAGCATTGTGCACTGTGATCATTTTCCATTCACATCTGTATCTCATGTTTGAAGCCCAGGACCAAGTCTGTTTTCTGTTGGATTCTCAGCGTTGAGCACAGGAACTGGTAGATAGGAGGTCTTCAATAAGTGTAGAGTGAAAGATGAAAGATGACTCTGATTCTGTGATCCAGAGTCAAGATGTTTTCATTGTTGTTCAGTCACTAAGCTGTGTCTGACTCTTTGTGACCCCACGGACTATGGCATGCCAGGCTCCTCTGTCTTCTACAATCTCCCAAACTCATGTCCATTGAGTCAGTGATGCTATCTAACCATCTTATCCTCTGTCATCCCCTTCTCCTCCTGCCTTTAATCTTTTCCAGTATCAGGGTATTTTCCAGTGAGTCAGCTTTTTGCATCAGGTGGCCGAAGTATTGGAGCTTCAGCTTCAACATCAGTCCTTCCAATGAATATTCATGGTTGATTTCCTTTAGGACTGACTGGTTTGATCCCCTCAGAGTCCAAAGGACTCAAGGCTCTTCTCTAGCACCACAATTCGAAAGCAGCAATTCTTCAGTCCTCAGCTTTCTTTATAGTCCAACTCTCACATCCATACATGGCTACTGGAAAAACTATAGCTTTGACTATATGGCCTTTATTGGCAAAGTGATGTCTTTGTTGGTGAAGTGAGTCAACATAATTGGTTATTTGTTTAGATCCAATAGCCATCTATATTGTTCACCTAGGGCTACCATAATGAAATACCACAGATGGGGTGCCTTAGAAAGTGGAAATTAATTTCTCACAATTCTGGAGGTTGGTAGACTGAGATCAAGGTGCCTACAGGAGTGGCGTCTCCCAAGGCCACTCTTCTTGGTTTGTGGATGGTGGCCTTCTTATGTCCTCACATACCCTGTTCTCTGTGAGTGTGTCTCCTCGGTATCTCTTCTTCCAAGGACGTCAGCCATATTGGATAAGGGCTCCACCTTTATGACCTCATTTAACTTTCATTACAGTAAATACAGTCAGTTTAGACCTTCTACGCATGAGCTTTGGGGTCACATAATTCAGTCTACTGCACCTCTCCTCCAGGAAAACTTTGAGGAGACCCGGATGAGTCTTGTTAGGAAGACTGATTTTTGAATGGTGGATCTCTGCTTTGAGAGTCCTCCAAGCCCAAATGCTGGGAGCATCCTTTGACTTTCTCTGTCCCCTGGCTGCCTGGTCAGAAGATCAAGGCTCCCAGGTCATTCCTGTTCTCTGCTTCTGCTGCTGCTAAGTTGCCTCAGTCATGTCCGATTCTGTGTGACCCTATAGATGGCAGCCCACCAGGCTCCCCTGTCCCTGGGATTCTCCAGGCAAGAATACTGGAGTGGGTTGCCATTTCCTTCTCCAATGCATGAAAGTGAAATGTGAAAGTGAAGTCGCTCAGTCGTGTCCGACTTTTAGCGACCCCATGGACTGCAGCCCATCAGGCTCCTCCATCCAAGGGATTTTCCAGGCAAGAGTACTGGGGCCCCGGGCCCTCTCCATGATGTTCTGAATGTCCCTGTCTGACTATTCATTATTTCTCCAGACTGTAATGATGATCTCAGCTTGAGATGGGAAAGAATAATGAACCATTTATTCACATTCAAGACACTAATTAAAAAGGCACAGTTTTATTTTCATGAGTTGTCTTGATGACTTAATTATAGCAAGGCTGTGGAAACATCACATTTTGAGGCTTGAAAGTGACTGTGATGTAAAAGCTCACAATGACTGCCATGAGCCTGAGGGATGAGAGGTAAGGAGCAGGCAGATAGAAGAAGGGTAGGGGCTGAGGTCAGGCTTCAAGCTCCAGTTCTCCTTGGCTTGGCTGAGTGACCTCAAGCCAGCCACTTCACCTCTCTGGTCCTGTTTCTTTTTACAGAAATACAGGTGAAGTTCCAGAACCACTTCACTCACTTGCTGTGGGGATCATATGGACCCTTCACAGTGTCATCACTGAGTGCTCATAAGCTACGTTAAACTACTGACTGTTGAAGGAACCTTGCCCATTGGTTTGCAACAGATCATAAGTGATGGCACTATTGCTGTGTCAAACAATCTGATTTGCTGTCATTTGGAAGAGAAAAAGAATAGTGTTGAATGAAAAGCTTGAACAAAGTGTTGGGTTGGCCAAAAAGTTCATTTGGGTTTTCTGTATCGTGTTAGGGAGTCTTTTCTTTCAACGGTAGATCTCTGCTTTGAGAGAACATTTGGGCCAACCTGACAAATGGTACAAACTAAAGAAGAGATTGGCATGTACTGAATACCTTCCTTAAACCAAGAACTTCCTAATTATTTAAACTTTTCACTGAGGCAAGCATTATTTTCCCCATTCTGTAGATGAAGACTCTCAGACTCTGGGAGTCCTCCATGGTCTGAACTCAGTCGTGTCCAACTGTTTGTGAACCCAGGGACTGTAGCCCACCAGGCTCCTTTGTCCATGTAATTCTCCAGGCAAGAATATGGGAGTGAGTTGCCATTCCATTTTCTAGGGGCTCTTCCCAGCCCAGGGATTAAACCTGGGTCTCCTTCATTGCAGGTAGATTCTTTACTACCTGAGCTATGAGGGAAGCCCTCTGGGAGTCCTGTGTTTACCTAAATTTACTAAAGGCACTGGTCAACCACTTGTAAAAGAATGGAACTAGATCACTTTCTAACACCACACACAAAAATAAACTCAAAATGGATTAAAGATCTAAATGTAAGACCAGAAAGTATAAAATTCCTAGAGGAGAACATAGGCAAAACACTCTCCGACATAAATCACAGCAGGATCCTCTATGATCCACCCCCAAGAATACTGGAAATAAAAGCAAAAATAAGCAAATGGGATCTAATTAAAATTAAAATTAAAATTAAATTAAAATTAAAAATTAAAATTAAAAGCTTCTGCACAACACAGGAAAATATAAGCAAGGTGACAGCCTTCTGAATGGGAGAAAATAATAGCAAATGAAGCAACTGACAAACAACTAATCTCAAAAATACACAAGCAACTCCTGCAGCTCAATTCCAGAAAAATAAACAACCCAATCAAAAAATGGGCCAAAGAACTAAATAGACATTTCTCCAAAGAAGACATACGGATGGCTAACAAACACATGAAAAGATGCTCAACATCACTCATTATTAGAGAAATGCAAATCAAAACCACAATGAGGTGCCACTTCACACCAGTCAGAATGGCTGCGATCCAAAAATCTGCAAGCAATAAATGCTGGAGAGGGTGTGGAGAAAAGGGAACCCTCTTGCGCTGTTGGTGGGAATGCAAACTAGTACAGCCGCTATGGAGAACAGTGTGGAGATTCCTTAAAAAACTCCAAATAGAACCGCCTGATGACCCAGCAATCCCACTGCTGGGCATACACACTGAGGTAACCAGAATCGAAAGAGACACATGTACCCCAATGTTCATCGCAGCACTGTTTATAATAGCCAGGACATGGAAGCAACCTAGATGTCCATCAGCAGATGAATGGATAAGAAAGCTGTGGTACATATACACAATGGAGTATTACTCAGCCATTAAAAGAATACATTTGAATCAGTTCTAATGAGATGGATGAAACTGGAGCCGATTATACACAGTGAAGTAAGCCAGAAAGAAAACACCAATACAGTATACTAACACATATATATGGAATTTAGAAAGATGGTAATGATGACCCTGTATGCGAGACAGCAAAAGAGACACAGATGTGTAGAGCAGACTTTTGGACTCTGAGGGAGAGGGAGAGGGTGGGATGATTTTGGAGAATGGCATTGAAACATGTATACTATCATGTAAGAAACAAATTGCCAGTCTATGTCCGATGCAGGATACAGGATGCTTGGGGCTGGTGCACGGGGATGACCCAGAGAGATGTTATGGGGAGGGAGGTGGGAGGGGGGGTTCATGTTTGGGAACTCACGTACACCCGTGATGGATTCATGTCAATGTATGGCAAAACCAATACAGTATTGTAAAGTAAAATAAAGTAAAAATAAAAATTAAAAAAAAAAATAAAGGCACTGCACACACCTGGTGAATGAAAAGTTAAGGTTAGAACCTAAGATAGAGGGACTCTATGTAAGGGTTCATCCCATTACAGCATGCTGTTAAACGCTACTCCAATGATAAAAAATAATTTGCTAGTAATTCCAAGTATCCATGAATAAAATGGAATATCTCACATACTAGCATATCAATGCCCTTAGATGCATTTGATCAGATACTTGGTCTCCCAGGGTCAAGTGTATTGGAAGGATTCATGCCTCAGTGTGTGATGTGATGGGTATTGTCAGGATGTTCAAGCATGTTTCGTTGACTTACCAGTCACTCAACTAGACCACATTCTAGACCACATTAGGCGAAGCTATGACTGGATCCTGGCTAGTGAATGATGGTGAGACTTGAGCTCCAGACCTGGACCATAAAATCTGCACAAGCTTCTCATCCTTCTTTCCTTTTCTTTTTTTTTTCTGGTTTATTAGGTGATCATAAGGGTGTGAGGTATATAGCACAGTCTTAGATGAAAAGATCCTAGTTTATCTCCACTCCTGTGAACCTGCATGAGTGTGCTGTGGGCAAGAATTGAAACTTTAATTATGACTTGGAGTTGTTGATAATGGATGTTAGTATCTTGCCTAATACAGATAACCTCTAGCATCCTTTTACCCTGGAATCATTTAGGATTCAGTGAAATTAATTATAATGCAGGGAAGCCCTTAAGCAACATAAATAAATGGAAGATTTCATTGTCATAAAATTGATTGCATGTTTTCAGATGTTTTTAATAGCTTTGGGGAAATACTGAAGTGTTTTATATGACATATATAAATACCTACCGGTAAGACATTCTTCATTTTTTTCTGTGCCTGAGGCAAACTCTTTGTACTTCAGTGAATAATTTCTTTGTAAAAATCCCTTCATTTATTAATCTGCTAATTTATTTAACCATCATTTGGTGTGTGAAAGGTTCAGGAACTCTGTGATCTACAGTCTGGGAAAACAAAGATGAATGATGTAATTGTTAATCTCCAGGAGCTGGCAGGACCATGGGCTTTGAAGGGATCCTAGATGATATCCTGTTTATCTCCTTTCCTCTGCTTAGATGTTTCCCCTGAGCAATCATCAGCAATAAGACTTCCAGGAATCCACCTGCAATGCAGGAGACCTGGATTCGATCTCTGGGTTGGGAAGATCCCCTGGAGAAGCGAACGGTAACCCATTCCAGTGTTCTCGTCTGGAGAATTTCATGGACAGAGGAGCACGGACACTTGGACATGACTGAGAAAGTAACATTTTCACATTTTTTTGCAAATTGCATCCCAGTCACTCTCGTTTCTGCTTTTGTCCTTGAATTTCTGTGCACATACAAAGGCAAAAAGATACAGGGGAAGGAGAGAACTTATGAACATCCAAATTGTAGAAATAACAAATGTTTGTTCTTATTCTGGAAACCCTTCCATTTCAAAATAAATTCTACCATTCGTGACAACATGGATGAACCCAGAGGAAATGACATTAAGGAAAATAAACCTTAACATCTCAGAAGGAACATTGCATGCTTCCAATTACAGGAGGTATCTAAAATAGTCAATTTGGTAGAAACAGAATAGAATGGTGGTTGCTAGGGGCTGGAGAGAGGAGGAAATGGGAAGCTGTTGCTCAGGAGTCCAAAGTTTCAGTTACACAAGATCCATAGGCTGTGGAGATCTGTTCTACAGTGTTGCCCCTGGCGTTAACAACATGGTATTTTGCACTTAACTTTTTAAGAAGGCAGATTTCATGATAAGCACTCTTACCATACACACAAAAATCAGAATGCAAGGAAACTTTTGGAGGTAATGAATGTGTTTATATGTTTATCATGTTGATTATGGTGGGACCAGCATGTTGTTCAGTCACTAAGTCTTGCCCAACTCCTTGTAACCCCCTGGGTATATGCATATGTCCAAAGTCATCAAACTGCATTCACTAAACACATGCAGGTGTTTTGGATTTTTGTTGTTTGTCATTTTGGTATATAAGTTATATTGTTGTTGTTTAGTTGCTAAGTCGTGTCCAACTCTTTTGCGACCCCGTGTAGCCTGCCAGGCTCCTCCATCCATAGGATTTCCCAGACAAGAATACTGGAGTGGGTTGCCATTTCCTTCTCCAGGGAAACTTCCTGACCCAGGGATTGAACCCATATTTCCTGCTTTGGCAAGGAGATTCTTTACCACTGAGCCACTAGGGAAACTTAATTTTTTTTGAGTCACTTTTCTTATTTTTTGTGATGGTAGTTCACTCACTTCACTGCTATAAATATCCTGTTTGGTGAAAAAAATATTTTTACACCTGTTGATGGGTATTTGGATTGTTTCCAGCTTTGTACTGGCGGGTATTTGCATGGCTTCCAGACTTTGGCTGTTATGAACAGTGCCTCCATGAGCACAGTTGCCTGTGTCTTCTGGTGTATATGTGCGGGAATTTCTCTGGGGTCTCAGTGATTCCTCTGATGTCACCCCAGGGTATTTCTCGTCTCCATAGTGTATTTGCGCATGAGATACGCCAGAGACCTTCTAGCTGCTCATCCAACTCATTTCCTTTGGTTACACAAGAAGCCTCCACTTCCAGCCTCGCCTGCAGACAGGATTTTCCGGTAGCCGGGATTTGGCTACTGTAATGCAGGTGGAGAAGGCAGTGGCACCCCACTCCAGTACTCTTGCCTGGAAAATCCCATGGACGGAGGAGCCTGGTAGGCTGCAGTCCATGGGGTTGCTGGGAGTCGGACACGATTGAGCGACTTCACTTTCACTTTTCACTTTCATGCATTGGAGAAGGAAATGGCAAGCCACTCCAGCGTTCTTGCCTGGAGAATCCCAGGGACGGGGGAGCCTGGTGGGCTGCCGTCTCTGGGGTCGCACAGAATCGGACACGACTGAGGGACTTAGCAGCAGCAGCAGCAGCAGCAATTCGGGTGGAAGTGATTTAACCGCTGGCGTGTGGGAACTCCCTTGCTAAGGAAAATGTGATGTTTTGCCAGGTGTGTTCCATGCAGCGATCTTCCTTGGGAGCCTTGCAGGGCATGGCAAAATGTCTTGGCGGGACAGGCATGTTCCTGGCTACTCCGAATGAAATATCACTCAGGAACAGCCCTATTTACTTTAGCTGGTAACAATAGTCTAAAGTCAGATGCCTGAAGGTTCAGCTCCACGTTCTGTCCCTTGCTAGGCATGGTTTCCCATCCTAGATCTGCTTTTTCTAATTCTGTAAGTTTGGTTGTGTTGCTGTGTTGCTCCATTTTCATATCTGTAAAATAAGCATCAAAATACCTGATCGGCAGATATTATCATTGTTGCTAAAGTTCTACAACAGAGATAATGTGTAAGAAAACACTCTATAAACCCCAAAGTACTATACTCCAGTGTAGAAGAATAGGGTTTCATATTGGGTTTTAGATTTAGAAATGATTAGAGGTATTATGATTTAAGTCAAGCTTTTTTTGGTACTGGAAAAAAGAACATAGAAAACTATAATGGTCAGTTCAAAAGGCCAAATGAGTTGATATTTTTTTCTAGTGTCTGTTCACCACCAGTGTTTTAGTATTAGGTGGGAAACAGAACAAAATCAGTTTAAGTTTGGTTATTTCTGAAGTAATTAACAAAGTGAAGTTGCTCAGGCGTGTCTGACTTTGTGACTGTCAGGCTCCTCCATCCATGGGATTTTCCAGGTAAGAATATGGAAGTGGGTTGCATTTCCTTCATTTATAAAAGTTGTATTTTCTCTGAGAGTTACCTTTTGTCACTTTATATAATTATCTAGAAGTTTTCACAAACTTTAACATCTGTACAAACATGGAGGTTTAAATTTCATACAGATAAAGACAGGGTAATAAAACAACTTAAGAGGGGTTTTATCTTTTTACACTAAGTGGTAAGAAAAACACCAAAGAAAATCTATATGAGTGATAGGAGATCTCTGTCATAGTTCTTCTTTCTAGGAACTTTGCTTTTCTGTCCTTAGTTAGAAAAGAAGTTACTTCTTTAGGTCTTTGGGTCAAAGAATCTAGGTACTTACTCTACTATGTCATTAAGAATGCAACTACAAATCAGTATCTAAATAAGCAGTGTAATTTATTTCCAAGTCATTTGCCTTGTGGCTTATCTTTAACTAAACTTTTCGTGGGGACTTCCCTGGTGGTTCAATGACTAATACTTCGAGCTCCCAGTGCAGGGGGCCCAAATTTGATCCCTGGTCAGGGAACTAGGTCCCACATACCACAACTAAGAGTTTGTATGCCATAACTGAAAAGATTCTACCTGCTGCAACTAAAGACTCTGCTTGCCAACAAATAAATAACTGAAAAAAATCTAGTACTGCCCCTCCCCCCAAACAAAAAAATTGACACGTTCTTAAGGGGAGAATCCAATGTCTGGTTTTGTATTGCCTTTCCCAGGGAATGAGAGTTAGCATCACTATTAGTAATAATAACCACCTTCTGTATCAATTACCTACTATTACCTAACAAATCCCCTGAACATTTAGTGACTTTAGACAATGTCGCTTAGTCATATCTGACTATTTGCAACCCCATAGACTGTAACCCACCAGGCTCCTCTGTCTATGGGATTCTCTAAGCAAGAATACTGGAGTGGGATGCCATCCCCATCTCCAGGGGATCTCCCCAGCCCAGGGATCAAACCTGGGTCTCCTGCATTGCAGGCAGATTCTTTACTGTCTGAACCACCAGGGAAGACTTAGGCAATAATAAATACTAATTCTGTCTTATAGTTTCTGTGAGTCAGTGATTTGGAAGCAATTTAGCTGGATCATGCCGGCTTAGGGACTCACATGAGGTTGCAGTGAAGATGTGTTTGGGGACAGAGTTTAGAGACTTGGCAGGGTCTAGCCTGGAAGACCCCTTTCTACAGGGGCTCACTCACATGGCCAGCACAGTGGCTGTTGGTAAGAGGTCTCCTTTCTGCATGATGCTGATCTTTTCATAGAGTTGCTCACGACAGGGGGCTGCTTTCTCGTAGAGTGGGTGATCCAAGAGGGCAATGCCCTTCACGTTCCAACTGTGGAAGTCACACAGACTCGTTCCAACAATATCCTTATACAGGACAGCCCTGTTGAATGAGGGAGAAGTCTAGAAAATGTGTTTTGGGGACCATTTCGGAGGCTGTCAAGCACATCATCATACATTTCTGAGTGGAGAAATGACATCAAAGATGAGGAATTCACAGATGTTTAAGAAAAGTGCTCTCCAGATAGATTTTCTTAGAGGGAGAGATTATATTTGTAGACATGCTTTCTTCACTCCTGACATACCATTCTTTCTATTTTAGCAGGAAGGAGGCAACAATAATTTCTATATAAACTTAATGTCAATTAACACGATAATTACAAGACAGTAGCTAATCTCACATGATAATTGATGGTAATTGCTTCCTGCTTTAATTGGTATATAAACAAAGCTATGCAAGAGGAATCCAAACATCCCCTTGAAAGGGAAAAAAAAAAAAAAAGAATCAAAGAAGAAAATTTGTCAAAGTCATTTGTAGGCTGATAAGGAGCTAACAAATCCAGCCTACGTGTCTGCAAGTCATCAACGCAGCTGTTGGTGATGCCTGGCACTTCCTTGGAGCTGGCAAGCATCATGGTACAAATGAGAGTGCCAATCTAGCTGGCATGAGCTTCAGGATGCTGCAGAGATGCGTGCCGATGCCCAGCTGTCCATGGCAGTTCTGCCAGTACGCTGAAGTGCGTAAAGGTTGCCAATGCAAGAGACCAAAGCAGTCTTCTCAGTGAAAGATGGGACAGTGTCCCTCCTCCATTGCCACCTGTGTCTTCCAGAAAGATGGATGGAAAGCAAAATGAGGAGAGGATGACGGCTAGGGCTGTTTTTGAAATGAAACACACTAGAAATCTGCATGTTATACTCTCTGAAAGCAAGGGGAAGCACAAGTAGGGAAGTATTGAATTCAGGTAAACAAGTTAGCCTACATTTGTTTGAGAAGGAAAAGGGCCAACGTAGGAGGCAGTGAAACTTCCAGAAGCTCAGCTGCATCGCCCTGGAAATACAGGAGAATGGCAGATGGGAATTAATGTCTGTGCCCAAATGCAGAGGAAATAACAGAAGATATAGAAGAAAGAAATGTTATCTGAAACTAAGAACTTTGAAAAGTGGAGGTGGGACAAGGTCTTGGAGGCAGGTGACAGAGATATTTGTGTTCTAGGTGCCCTTGGGGACCTGGAGCTTAGTGACATCAACAGTGGTCTCTGTTCAGAGATACACCAAAGGTGATTCCACACAGGGAACAGACAGGGGAACCAGAGGGGAAAATGCCCTAAAAGTTGGGATCTCAGATCTAGGCAAGTGCAGTCAGAAAGCAGAGTCAATCACCACGGGGAGGGGGAACCCAAGGGCTGCTCACGGGAGATTGTGAAGGAGGTTTTACAGCAGTAAGTTGGAGTGTTTATTAAATTCTAAATGAGGGGTGCCAGACACTTCAGCCTCAGAGAGGAAACAGAAAGTGAGATTTTTGAAGGTGCAGAAAGGGGAGGAAAGGCACTTGGAGTAAGATTTGATGATGCCACTGAGGATGTCACCATTGTGAAATCTGTTATTGCTGTTGTTGGTTAGTCGTCAAGTCGTGTCCAACTCTTTTGCAACCTCAGGGACTGTAGCCTGCCAGGCCCGTGGGATTTCCCAGGCAAGAAAACTGGAGCGGCTTGCTATTTCCTTCTCCAGAGGATCTTCCTGACCCAAGGATTGAACCTGAGTGTCCTGCTTGGCAGGCAGATTCTTTACCACTGAACCACCTGAGAATCCCTTGTGAAATCTGAGGATTTGCTAAAGCAGTGGTCTCTTACCTGCTACTCTCTGGAAGCTGAGAAATTCAGTCTAGGTGGACCCCTCCCTGGTACGGCAAATGATGGCATCAGTTCCATTCAGTCGCTCAGTCGTGTCCGACTGTTTGCAGCCCCATGGACTGCAGCACGCCAGGCTTCCCTGTCCATCACCAACTCCCGGTGCTTGCTCCAACCCATGTCCATAGAGTTGCATAACATGATTCTATAGTCACGTTTGCTCGGCGATCACTCCAACTGGGTTTAATTTTACCCATCATGATTCCTGGACAATCATCATTTGAGCTGAGCTGTAACTTGGCTTGAAGAGCCCTGGGCTTTTCTCTTCTTTCTTTCGGGTACACCTGCAAAGAGAAAGCATTCCATTTGGGTTCCTTGGGTAAAGTGCATTGGGCAGGAAAGGTCTGCATTTGGAAGGAGGGCAGCTTCAATTCAGAGGAGTATCATTCAGCTTGTTTGTTCACACAGCTTAGCCTGCCCTCCTTCCTAATTTCACCGTGATTTCCATCTGTCTGTCTCCATGTGACCATATGTCAGATGGCTTGAACTTGAGGGGTATTATTTTTTGACACCATCAAACAACTACAGACTAGGTTGGAATCCTGGTTCTCCTGTTCGTGATCTGGGAAGTGCTGAGAAATCCGTGTGGTGTCTCTGAGCTTTAGTTTCCTGCCCTTAAGTGGGGGTCAAAATTAACTCTTTACAGTAGTGTTGTGAGAATTAGATGAAATAATGGCTGTAAAACACTTTATACAACACCTGGCACATGAAAGGATGCAATACATTATATCTTTTTTAAAATTTTATTTATTTTTTACAGAATAATTTGTTGCTTTACAAAATTTTGTTTTCTGTCAAACCTCATCATGAATCAGCCATAGGTATACATATATCCCCTCCCTTTTGAACCTCCCTCCCATCTCCCTCCCCATCCCACCCCTCTAGGTTGATACAGAGCCCCTGTTTGAGTTTCCTGAGCCATACAGCCAATTCCGGTTGGCTATCTATTTTACATATGGTGACGTAAGTTTCCATGCGACTCTCTCCATACATTTCACCCTCGTCTCTCCCCTCTCCTTGTGTCCATAAGTTGATTCTCTATGTCTGTTTCTCCTTTGCTGCCCTGTAAATAAATTCTTCAGTACCATTACATCTTTTGTTATTATGACACATTTTTTTTTTCAGGGTGAGCTTATGTGTGTGTTGCATATATATATATATGTGCAGGGAAATAATTAGCTTTTACCTTTTGGTTATTCATGTTGACATCTAATGATCAGTACCTGTGTTATCGGCGAGTACCAGATTTTAAAAATTCAATGGAGGTAATGACAATGGACTCAGAAAAATGGGTGAGCTGGGAAAGGGTTTCTAATATTTTAAGAAGCATTTAATCTAGGCAGTTTTTCTACAAAACCTCATCCAGCCAAAAACAAGTGCACTCATACAAATGGTCCCTACAAGCCTACTTAAAAAAAAAATTTATTTAGGTATATTTGATCTTGCATTCTGCAACCTTGCTAAACTCACATATTAGTCCCAGGAGATCGTATATAGATCCCCTCAGATGGTCATATTATAAAGGCAATTATGCCATCAGCAAACAGAGACAATTCTTTAGCGATTTGTATGCCTTTCATCTCCTTTTATTATCTTACCGCATCAGCTAAGAATTTTAGCACTCCATTGAATAGTGTGGTGAGAGTGGATGTCTTTACCTTGTTCCCAGGCTCAGGAAGAAAGCATTCAGTCTTTCGTTGTGAAGTATTTATATTTTCTGTAATTTTTGTAGACATCCTTTATCGAGTTGAATAGCTTTCTTTCCACACTTAGTTTTTGAGAGTTTTTTTTTTTTTAATATCATGAAGTGGGTGTTAAATTATGTAAAAGCTGATGGGATTGAAATTACTAACATCTTGCTAAATATATTTGTATCTATCTTCATAAGGGATATTGGTCCGTGGTGTTCTATTATAATGATGTCTTTAACTGGTTTTGGTATGAATATAATACCTGTTTCATAGAGGGAGCTTTCCTATTCTTATGGAAGGGATTGTGTAGAATTGCTAATTATTTTTGAAAATATTTGGTGAAAACTTCTAGTGAAACTATCTGGACTTGGAGATGTCTTTTCAAGAGTTTTAAATGATTAATTTAGTTTCCTTAATAGTTAAAGTATTGTTCAAATGATCTATTTCACATTGGGTAAGACTTGTTAGTTTGTGCTTTTTGAGGACTTTTCCTATGTCATCTATGTTTGGAAATTGATTTGTGTATTAATAGAATGCATGGCACTGGTGGTTTAGTTGCTTAGTCATGCATGACTCTGCGACTCCTGTGGACGGTACCCGTCAGGCTCCTCTGTGCATGGGATTTCCCAGCCAAGAATGCTGGAGTAGGTAGCTATTTCCTTCTTCAGTGGATCTTCCCAACCCAGGGATTGAACCTAGGTCCTGCATCGCAGGCAGACTCTTTATCTACTGAGCCACCTGGGAAGCCCCAGTAGAATGCATGCTGCTGCTGCTGCTAAGTCACTTGAGTCGTGTCCGACTCTGTGTGACCCCACAGACGGCAGCCCACCCTTGGGTTCTCCAGGGAGTGGGTTGCCATTGCCTTCTCCAATGCATGAAAGTGAAAAGTGAAAGTGAAGTCGCTCAGTCGTATCCGACTCCTAGCGACCCCGTGGACTGCAGCCCACCAGGCTCCTCCGTCCATGGGATTTTCCAGGCAAGAGTACTGGAGTGGGGTGCCATCGCCTTCTCCAAGTAGAATGCATGGTATTCTTTTATTATCCTTTTGTTATCTACCAGGTCTGTGGTAACATTCTTGTTTTATTCTTGATGTTAGTAAAATGCTTTTTGTCGCTTTTTCCCCTTTGTCACTCTTGCTAGAGGTTTGTCATAGGACTGATCTTTTTAAAAGAAACCAGCTTCTTGTTTCATTGATTTTCTCGTTCTTTTTCTATTTTAAATTCATTAATTCTGCACTTATTTTTGTTATTTTCATCCTTCTGCTTGGTTTATTTTGTTCTTTTTGTCCCTAGTATTTTGGGGTGAAGACTTAGGTTATTTATTTGTAATTATATAGATCATGTAATCACTTAGTACTATAAATTTCTCAACACTGCTCTGAGACACACATGTGCACACACACATATACATATTTATTTTTATTAAAATTTTTTCTTAACTTTTTATTTGTATTGGGGTATAGCTGATTAACAAAAAAATACTGTGATAGTTTCAGGTGAACAGTGAAGGGATATGCTTGTATCCATTCTACTCCAAACCCTCCCTTCCCATCCAGGCTGCCGCATAACATTGAGCAGAGTTCCAAGAGACACATATATTTTTATATTTAGTATCTTCATTCTCATTCACTTCAGTGCGTTGTGTCATTCCTCTTTTACTCACAGATTGTCTAGAAATGGATTGTTTAAAGGCATCTGAGGATTTTCTCTTATTGATTTCTAGTTTGATTCTATTTTTGTCAGAGAAAATAGTTTTCATGATTTCAACTCTTTTGCCATTACTGAGGTTTGTTTATGACCCATGGTGTGCTCTGTCTTGGTGTACGTTCTATAGGTACAAAAAGAGAGAGTGTGTTCTGCTGGCATTAGAGGGAATGTTACATGCATGTTGATGGTATCCTGTTGGTTGATGACACTGTTGGCTTCTGTATCTTTGGTGATTTTTTTTCTTTTTGGCTATGACATATGAGATCTTAGTTCCCTGACCATAGATTGAACTGTGCTCCAAGCCCAGTTGTTTACAGGCCTCTTTAGAATGTGGGGTAATTTGGGCTTCCTTGTTCTCAGCTCTGTTTTAAATCTTGGAAAAATAAGAAAAGTCTTATTCAGCATCCCACTATAGGGAAAAGATTAGGTACTCTAATCAAACACAATCATGTCCCCAAACATTTAATTTAGGTAGTGAATGTTGTGGACACCGAAATGGGGAAACCATCCGTGAAGGTTGGGTGTCTCTCCCCAGTGCCTCTGGGTCTCTGTCCCCAAAAGATGAGATGACTGAACTAGGAGAAAGCTGAGTGATACAGATATTAAGTAGGTTATATTCTAGTGCTGCAGAGTTCTGGCTAAGGCTCCACAGCAGAGGACAATCAGAAAAGTAATAGGTAGCATTTGCAATTATGGGGGAGATATTGCTGTTAAGGCCGTACACATATTTATCCATTTAACCATTATGGAACTGGGGTTAATACTATGATCATGATCCCTGTTTTGCCAATGAGGAAACTAGGGGGTTGGGAGGTAGAGTAAACTGGCCAAGGTCACATGTGTGGCCAGTGTCTCATGCAGTCTAAGGACCCATTTCACCATGAGATGCAGGCCCAGATCCAATGAGCATCACCCTTCGTGCATAAAAGACTGGAGAACCATCGAGGAGGCATCTTTGAAGGCAGCTTGAACAGTGGAGGACTTGACAACTATTCCTTTCCACTAAAAGAGAAGGGGAGTGGGCACCCCACCCCCCCCACAACCGAAACTAGTAACAAAGAATACTTAGCAATTAGGAGCAGTCTGCCATGGCATGGATTGTCTTGGTGCTTGGTGTGCTTACAGGCTTACCCTTGTTACCAAAAGGTGGGGTCTGGCTGCTCGTGCTCAAAAGCCAGGTTGGTGGAAAGGAAAGTTTGCTTTATTCCAGATGCTGGCCACTGTGGAGGCACGGGGAGGGCAGACATCTGTCCAAAGGCCGACTGCCCCCACTGACAGATGCTGCTTGTTTCACCCTGTGGTGTGAGCTGAAGATGCTCAAAACTCTCAAAGTCCTCCCACAAGAAAAAGCTTGGAATGTTTGCCAAGATAGGACACTTAACAACCAAGAGGGCCTCACATACTCAAGCTAAATGAAAGGCGCTGTTGCTTCTTCCTCTTCTCTTTCATTCTTGTTGGGCACTGGAGGAGCCCAGAACAGATGAAGCTGAGGAAGAGCTGGAGCGGGGGCGGGGTGGGGGGGTAGGACCAGCCATGCCTCCTACCCTTGCTTCCCACCCTCTTCCTCTCCCCTTGGCCAGAGCCTAGGAAGAGCTTTAAAAGAATGCTGATTAAAGGGGTGATGTAATAAGTTTAGGTTTTTCTGATCTCTAAAAATAGAACTGTTATTATAGCTGAAAATAACTAAAAGTCTGGGCTTGAGATGCTGTTAAGGGAACGATGGGAGAGCTCCAGAGGAACCAAGGGAGGTAGTGCTAAAACCATAAACAAACAAATAAAACCTCTTTGTTGCACTCATCGAATGCACCCCGCTCAATAAGCTAGTGAGCTGTTCAAGTGGCCCGCATCGCCGGGTCTTACTTTCTCATTATCAGAGTGAGGTGGTTGTATCTCATGGTCTCTGTGCTTCCTCTTCAACTCAAATTTTAGAAAAAATTAGAAATCAATTCAGAGGATCCCCAAAATCTGCCTGTGAGGTTTAAGTTATTCATCTTTAGGGGGATGTGCTTGTCTTTAAGATTTAAATACAATTATCGGGGGCCCCATAAAGTACAGTTTGTTCTTTCCCTACAGCTTCTGAGATTTCTGTGGCTTCAGACATACAGGGCTTTGTATAGTCATGCTCACCTCTCTCATTTCCAGGTTCCCCAGGACTGCAGATGGCCCTGTTCGCACACTTGCGTCCTGGAGTAGAAACCCTCTTTCAGAACCATTTTTCCATGAATTCCGAGCGTGATTCTCTCTTGCTCTAATGTCCCCCGTGCAGCACTTTCACGACACTGCTGGTGACGACAGCCTTTTAGAAGGCTTTGAGGATGCAGACTGTCGCTGAGGGGCACAGAGCAGCAGCAACATCGTGCTGGATGGTGGGGCTCATTGCCCCCCAGGGCCTGGCAACGTTTTCTCCTGGCCCCCTTCCTGGGGCCATGCCGTTCGGGTCTCTAAGTCAACCACTCCCCACTTCTCTCGCTTTCCCTCTTGCTTCCCTGAAAGCCCCCCTCATCTCTCTTCATTTCTTAGTCCCCCAGGCTCAGAACTCCTTCTCATGAGGATCTGGAGCAAGCCCCCTCTCTCTCCTTTTGTTTATCTCTTCTCATGTGGGCTCAGCCTAGGGTGCTTCACTTTCTCTATCAGAACACCAAGATGTTTTCACGAACAATTTCACCTTCTCCTCTGAAGCTGAATTATGCTGCCCTCTTGGATGTGAGACGCATCTGTGGTCGGTGTCTGTCTTAAACAGCTTTCCCCTTTCTTTGGCCCTCGCGTGCTGCACAAGCCTGATAAAGCGTAATACCAATGGCAACAATATCTTCAGAGCCAAGAATTCCATAAGTGGAGTCACTTAGAGGTCCTGATGTCTTGAAAATTGACTTTGCCAGGAGAAGACAGTTGGCTGCACAACTTGAAACAGCACAGATGGCATCAATTTTCTCGAGATCTGAGTTATTTTAAACTAGAGTGCCCACAGAGGAGGTGGCTACCCACTTCCCATTAACCTAGGCTCACTAGCACAGCATTGCTTTTACAGCACGTTCTCATTTTGAAGTACCTTCCTGTGTCTTCTCTTGCATACTTCTCATCGCAGTGCTCAAGGGGCATCACATCGTTCACAACCATCTTTTGTATAAAACAACTGAGACATACACCAAAGATGTGGAGTTTGGGAGCTTGGATTTCCACTCTTCAAATGCCACTCCACTTCTGAGATAGAACATGCAAACATACGTCTTTGATACACAGGGTAAGATGGGGAGGACATGGCTGTATAGGATGTTAGGCGAGCTACAAAAATCTTTGCAGAAGAGATCCCATGGGTAAGGGCCTTGAGAGAGGGGCAGACAGCATGTCAGTGATCTCAGATGGGGACGAATGTTACATACTATCTGGGAGACCCATCCTGCGGCAGAGTATTTGTAAAACATCCTTATATTGTCTGTTGAAACATTGCAGGTTAGAGGAACACTCCTTTCTAAGAGTAACACGTTCCAGGATAGGGGAAATCTTTACTGAGCATCTGACAGGTGCCAAGTACTTTCTATACATTTCCTTATTTAGCCTGTACAACTATTATTATTTAAAATATTTATTTATTTGGCTGCGCTGAGTCTTAGTTGCAGCACGGGGAGTCTTTGGCGGCAGCATGCAGACTCCTAGCTGTGGCCTGTGGGAACTAGTTCCTTGAACAGAGATAGAACCTGGGCTCCCTGCATTGGGAGCATGGAGTCTTATCTTTTGTTCATTAGGTGAACCATGTCCAGCTCTTTGTGACCTCATGGACCACAGCACGCCAGGCTCCTCTGTCCTCCACTCTCTCCCAGAGTTTGCTCAGATTCATGTCCATTGAGTTGGTGATGCTGTCTAACCATCTCATCCTCTGCCACCCACTTCTCCTTTTGCCTTCAATCTTTCTCAGCATCAGGGTCTTAGCCATTAGGAAAGTTCCTAACCTGTACAATTATTAATGGCATTCTACAGGCAAGGAATTAGAGAATGAGAGCTTATGTGATTTTTAAAAGTGAAATCTCTATTAATAATTATAGTAGCAAATATTTACTGAGCATGTAATATGTTCCAGACACTTTACCTCTTTGTTATCTCAGGAAGTAATCACCACCGGGATTGTGTAAGGGAGAGGCCATAACTGTCAGAGTTTGAGAGAACCATGAGGCTGTACAGAACAGTGAGGCAGATGGAAGTATGGACCAGCTAAAAAAGAAATGGCAACTATGTAATATAATGGAGACATTAGATCAGCTACAATATTAATGGAAGCCGAATTACAGAACAAGATGCAGGCAAGTGGTAACACTTGCCCTTGCCTCCAGGTTGGTCCTTAGAAAAAGCTACTCCATGGATATTTGGGGTCTGCAGAGTGGACACATGGATGCCGGAGTTTCTTCACTTATATAGCCAAGTGTTAGTCACTCAGTCATATCCCACTCTATGTGACCCCATGGAATGTAGCCCGCCAGGCTCCTCTGTCCATGGGATTTTCCAGGCAAGAATACTGGAGTGAGTTGCTATGCCCTTTTCTAGGAGATCTTCCTGACCCAGGGATGGAACCTGGGTTTCCCACATGGCAGGCAGATTCTTTACTATATGAGCTACCAAAGAATTCCTTATCCAGACAAGGCGAGAACCGAAAAGAGATGGAAACTCTTGTGCTTAGGATTTTTGATAAGTTAGGGTCAATCTTTTCTCCCCTGGAAACCACTGGCATAGAGAAAGGTTTTTCTACATCCCTCCCATATATGCACCCCCTCTCCCCATTTTATTGATTAGGGAAAAAAAGAAGTGAAATAAGTTGCTTAAGGTCACAACATTTCCATGGCAGAGCCAGGGGGCCTGACTTTGGAGCCAGCCCTTAAGGACACCAGGCTGATTCTATAAAGCTCACATCCAGACCTGTCAGGCCCTGGATCCTTGTACCACAGCATATTCCTTGTCCTGGGGGTTAAGACCAGAAGTACATTAGCTGTTAAACCTTCAAAGGATCCTGGATGGAGGGGCCAGTGTGGGAGGGAGGGCCAAGAGGGAGACAGAGGGTGGGGACACATGCACCCAGACAAGCAATTCACTTTGTTGCTGTTTAGTCGCTCAGTCGTGGCTGACCCTGTGGGAACCCGTGGACTGTAGCCCACCAGGCTCCTCTGTCCATGGGCTTTTCCAGGCAAGGATACTGGACTGGGTTGCCTTTTCCTTCTCCAGGGGATCTTGCCGACTGAGGGACTGAACTCGCATGTCCCGCACTGGCAGGCGGAGTCGTTACCACTGGAGATCCCAGTTCATTTTACTGTGTGCTGTGTTTAGTTGCTCAGTTGTGTCCAGCTCTTTGCGACCCCACGGACTGTAGCCCGCAAGGCTCCTCTGTCCATGGGATTCTCTAAGAAAGAATACTGGAGTGGGTTGCCGTGCCCTCCTCCAGGGGATCTTTCCAACCCAGGGACTGAACCCAGGTCTCTCACATTGCAAGCAGATTCTTTACCATCTGGGTCACTTACTATAAAGAAACTATATCCCAACTGAAAAAAAAAAAAAGAAGATCCTGGTACAACTCTGTCCAGGGAACTGGATACCGCGTTCTCTCCCCTGCTTAACTTGTGTCTTCCCCTCTTTGAAAATGCATCTGGGCTCCAGCTTCCAGCAAGGATCCAAGCCCTCTGCAGAAGCCACTGCCACATCTTCACCCGCTCTCTCCATCTCAGCTGCTCAGGGCTTTCCAGATGCATGCTGTTCTCCCAGGTACCACAGATAGCTCATGACAGCCCCATCTGCAGACAGCACCCGAAGAGCACCGAGTAGAAGATTTGATTCCTGTTTAATCTGATGATACTTTCCATATCTGGATGTTGTATAATGACGGTGATTTATTAAGTGTTAATGATGTGAATGTTTTGAGAAATCAGCTCATTAAGGCAGCAGCTCTGTGTTCCTCTTGCACTGCCATTTTTCTCCTTGCTGAGAGGGTTTTTCAACATGTTAACAGATGGGATTCTTCAGAGTTCCTGCCGTGCTGAGACCCTTCCTCATCGCTGCAAGGAGATCCTGTCCATTTGCTGCCTCGGGGAAAGGAATGGCTCGGGGGCTGGGGGGAGAATAGCCAAAAGGCATTGAGATATTTAACGTGTCTGATCCTGAGGCTTGGAAAGAGCCCTCGGAATCTAGGCAGGCTATGAAAGGGAGCAGGGGGAGAGTAAGTGCTGGTCTTTCTGAAAACACGTGACTCTTGGCTGTACAAAATGTGTAGAAATACAGGCGTAGCCTTTGCCCTCCCTGCATAGCAGCAAGCAGAGTGATGCAGAAATAACCCTCTTTGCCGTGTGAGGTTTAGGGGTTCAGGTGGCTTTTCTCAGATGTGCTTGTGGGAGATGGCGACCCAGCAGAGAAGGTGTGGGTTCAGCGCTGATTTAAGCAGAGAGGGTCTGTGAGTTCCTTGAATCCTCTGCTCAGCTGCATGTGCAGGGCTGTATATATTCCTTTGTCCTCAAAGGGACCCTGGTGTATCTTAGAGAGAGGGTCCAGGCCGAAGAGACCTTGATGCTGGAGAAAACAGTGGGGCATCTGAAGAGACCAGCATGGACACGTGGCCGTGACAATACCACCCACCATCTCAAAAAATCTGGGGTAATGTAGCACTATCTTCACCTCTAAATGTTACATAAAATCTCAGGGGAATAGATTGGAAAAAGTCCTGAATTGGCTGAGATTATGTTTCTGATATTGCACAGAGTTTGAAATAATTAGGTTAAGTTGAAGATAAAAATTTTTTTAATGTATTTATGATAAAAGAAAACAGAGCAGTGGTTTATTGGAGGGGTGGAGGTTGGCTGGGAAAGTGTTCAAACAACTTTTAGGGGGTTATTGACATATTGTATATCTTGAGAAAGCTGCACTTTAGGATGTCTATTGATCAAAACTTATTGAACTGTACACAATGAAATGAGTATTTCATTGGCTGTAAATTACATTCCTGTGAAAAGCTGAAGAGAGTAAAAAAATTGTGTGTGTGGGTGCTCAGTGGTGTCCAACTCTTTATGACCCCCATGGATTGTAACCCACCAGGCTCTTCTGTCTGTGGGATTTTCCAGACAAGAACACTGGAGTGGGTTGCCGTTGCCTCCTCCAAGGGATCTTCCCTACCCAGAGATTGAACCTACATTGCTTGTATCTCCTGCATTGGCAAGCAGATTCTTTACCAATTTCCCCACCTGGGAAACTCCATTAAAAATAGATAAGTAAAAGTCACATTTTTTTTTTTTTCCTGCTTGAGTTTGTGACATTTAAGACCTAAATGACTTACTAAGGTCACACACATTGTGTCCCATCATGTTTTCCTGAATGAGAGACAAGGAGGCCTGGTGGTGGGTGCCCAGTCCTGCTACTTCCAGCTGTGTGACCCAGGGCAAGGCTGGTCAGGGATCAATGTCTTAATGTCCCCATCAGCAGCTTGTGGATAACACCCCCTGCTTTGGAAGGTGGCTGTGAGGATCAGATATTTTATTGCAAGTAAAGTTCTGAGAAGAGTGCTGACACTGCTTAGCTATTCCTTGACAAAGAGCTGAAAAAAATCTCAAAGAGCAGAGGGAGGACAGATACCCCCCAAAATCAATGCTCTCAGGTGGCTATGGGTCCCAGGCAAGCCCAGGTTAATGCAAGTGAACTTTAGGCTTCTTGGCTCAATGGGAGCTCCAACTGCAAAGGCTTTGAAGACTGTTTACCAGGCAGGGGAGTTTTGTGGGAGAACTTCTCCTGGCAAATATGCAGTGATGTTATGAAGCTTCTTGGAAGATAAGTGGTGCTGGGGGAAGCATATAACCTTTAACAGCTTGAATAAAGTCCACAGAAGTTATGAAAGATTCTTAGGGAAGATGGAAAAGAAATGTTACAATGGCTGCAGGCTTTTTAAAGTTAGATCAAGAATTCTGATATGCCTTCCAAGGCCCATTTTTTTCAGTTTTCTCTCAAGATACAGACTATGAAAATGATAGGTATGTATTTCCCTTTGGGGAATAAAGGCAAGTAGCATTCGAGTAATGTTAAATTAATGTTCCTTCAGCACATTTATTGAGGGCCTATTATATCTTAGGCAGTTCTGGGAACTCAGGAGATACACACAGAATAGAAATTCCCTGGGAAATTTAAAGTATGGAAGAAGACACAATTGGTTTCCCAGGTGGCTTAGTGGTGAAGAATCTGCCTGTCAGTGCAAGAGACACACATACGAGTTCGATCCCTGGTCTGGGAAGATCCCCTGGAGGAGGAAATGGCAACCCACTCCAGTATGCTTGCCTGGAGAATCCCATGGACAGAGGAGCCTGGTGGGCTACGGTCCATGGGGCCGCAAAAGAGTCGATGTGACTGAACACAACAGAGCAGTAGCAGAGAACAGAGTTGTGTACCCGAATCTGTGCAATCGCAGGCAATACAATGTAGGTTGCATTGCAGGTGTGAGCAAAGTGTCATGAAGACTTGGTTGAGGGCAAGGGATTCTGAACTGGGGTGTTGTGGGCTCTTGGAGCTGGCCTTTTAGGGGAGAGCGGAAGGACTGACCACACAGGAGGTGAGGGTGGCAAGTGTGATGTCACAGACACAGCATACAGGAGTGTCTGAGTCCTGCCGTGTCAATCATCCCGACAGCCTCCTTCATACCCTGCCAAGCCAGATCCACGTCTAGAATCAAAACCATTTAATGACGAACTCTCCAGTGTGCAGCACCCAATCCAGAGGTCACTCTCAAAAGTGTGATGGAATATGCACTAAGGCCCAGGACAAAGATGGGCTCTTCCTTCTGCCCTTCTTCACCATCCTCCCTGTCCCAACACCATGTCTGATTCTTGGCACCTGCATACCAGGTTGTTTGTGGAGGGGGACTGATGGTATTCATATGGACTCAGGTCCGATCACCCGTCTAACAACATGGAATCTGGAGGAGGGAGAAAACTGTACAGGCAGCCTGCCTTGAGAGACCAGGGGTAGTCAAGTTCTGCTTACCACATCTGGGTAGAAACTGTAAGAGAGGGAAGGCGTGAGTGTGCCTGACCGCGATGATGAACCTCCTAGTGAACATGGCTAGCACACACTTCCAATATTGACCAGTGCGATCGACAAGTTCTGCCATGGCTGGGAAAGGTGAGGCCAAGGCTAAGACTTTCTGCCCATAAGGAGCAGGAAAGAAATGTTCCCAGGTGTTTCAGCCACTATGTGTGAAAGGATAGATGATGTTGGGGACATGTGAGTATTCTGTTATCAGAAGGATTGGAAATGCACTGAGGGGTGATGGGAGATGAGCCTGGGGATGCAGGTTTAGCAGGAGAGAAAATCTTTCCTGCTTGTCAAAGGTTGTCTGAAATTCAGAGACTCTTTGAAACACATTACTATCTTTTCTGTTTCATACATTATGGGTCCCCTTTTACAGATAACAACACTGAGGCTCAGAAAAGTTAAGAGGATTATTCCAAGTCACACAGGTTGTAAATGGTTGGAACCAGCTATCAGGTTGTTTTTCTTTCTTTCTTTCTTTTTAAATCTAGTTCAGCATTCTTTGGAATTGGTTGCAATGCTGCAGAATTAAGACGTTATTCAAAGAAGTGAGGTGGACTTGTCACCATGTAATATATACGCTTTCCTTCATTGCTACTTAAAATTGATCCAATTATAAAAACCTTTGAAACTTTGAAGCACTACTTTCTAAATACACCTAAGTGTTTCAGAGTACTTTAGAACTTTTATTATGTGCAAGTTCTCAAATTGTAGTATCATTTTGTAAAAATGACTCGGGAATCTTTATTCAAAATACTGAGAACCTTAAGCGTTTGAAGCTTAAAAGCAAATGCAATTACTGAAAACAAAGCTTACAAATAGGAAGATGTTCAAATGCATCCTTATAGAAACAAGGGAGGAACTGGGAAAAAATGAATAATTAGAGTGCAAAGGGTATGCTATATTTATCTTTCAAATGTTAGAGTTTTTCAACTTGAGAGAAAAAATCTTTTGACGTACTCCTATTTTTAATTGGATAAATTGATATTCTATACTAAAGTTGAATAAGATTGGAAAAAGCCTATAATTTTGTAGTTCTAAATTTAGCCAAGTTTTCAAAGAGTATCAAAACACAATCAACTTATTTGATACAGATTGTCATAGAAACATATACATTGTAGAAAAGCACTCTGCATATAGGCAAACTGATACAAATATTTATGCCAACGTTTTTATGTTTCAGTGTGGAAATTCAATGGAAATGGCAAACCACTCCAGTATTCTTGCCTGGGAAATTCCATGGACAGAGGAACCTGGTGGTCTATAGTCAATGTGGTTGCAAACAGTCGGATATGACTGAGAAAGCGTGTGCACACACACACAGTCTCCAATATATTGTCCATGCAGTGCATCTTTGAAAAAGATTTGGGGCAATTTTATGAAAAACTGTAAGACAAAAACACATTCTTTAGAAAATATCAATGATGCTGTATTAAGATCAGGTAGATGACTGAGTGACTGAAACACACAGTTGATTAAAGAATGTGAACAGCACTTTGTTTTATTCTAATTTTTAATATTTAGGTAATAAATATTGAGAGATTTTTAATACTTTCCATGGAATACCTGAACATTTGATAGTTAAAAAATTCAGGAAGAATTTGTTTCTGAAAATAGTTCTGATATAGAACCCTTTCATACGTCTACCAATAGAATAAATCTCTTCCTTCATATATATGTATATACACACACACATTTATGTAAACATGAGTATGTGTGCATACTTAGATATCTATTAATATATGTATATATTATGTATTGTTGTTGTTTAGCTGTTTGGTCACTAAGTCATGTCTGACTCTTTTGAGACCCCATGGACTGTAGTCTACCAGGCTCCTCTGTCTGTGGGATTTCCCAGGCAAGAATACTGGAGTGGGCTGCCATTTCCCTCTCCAGGGAATCTTCCCAACCCAGGGATTGAACCTGAGTCTCCTGCATCACAGGCAGATTCTTTACCACTGAGCCACCGAGGAAGCGCATGTATTATATATATGTGTAGGTATATGTATAATCTTTTAGAATGTACTTTGGAATATTTCAAAGACTAGAAATTGTGAAACATCTTCTCTTTAAGTAGTTGTGTGTTACCGTAAAAAGAGTGGGAGCCCTCATAGGAGATAAACTTGAGTTTAAATCAAGGTTCCGTTAGACATCACTGACTCAATGAACAAGAGTTGGAGCAAACTCTGGGAGATAGTGAAGGACAAGGAAGCCTGGCATGCTGCAGTCCACGGGTTGCAAAGAGCTGGACATGGCTTAGTGACGGAACAACAACAGCAAGTAATTAGTAGTGTCTGGAGTTAATTTTTCCTTGCAGAGACAACTTTTCTTTATCTATTATCTATCTATCTTCAGAGTGTCTCTCCTTTTGGGGAACTGCCTGTGTACCAAAGTTTATGATAAAGATAATAGTATAAAGGTAACTGTTGGGCAAAAATAAAAATCGTTTGTTAAATAGCAGAAAATGTAACAGAGAAAGAGATTACAAATAAGATTACCTATATAACACATTGCTGTGGCTTGATGACCAGGATAAGGAATCACAAATGTTGATTACAGTGGTAAATGTAGGAGAGGCAAGAGACGTAGGTTTGATCCCTGGGTTGAGAAGATCCCCTAGATGAGGAAATGGCAACCCACTCCAGTGTTCTTGCTTAGAAAATTCCATGGACAGAGGAGCCTGGTGGTTTGCATACAGTCTATGGAGTTGCAAAGAGTTGGAAACAATTGAGCAATTGTGCACACAGCACTTTATTACTCGAAGATATTGTTTTCATATTGTGTGATAAAGCAAATGAGTAATTAAGTGATATTCCAGTACTATCTTTTCTGATCTCATCGAAAATTTGGATTCTCAGCAGTTAGGAAAAAGGAGCTAGTGTAAATTAAGAAGTTTAGGTAAAAAACCTAAAGCCTGGAATTTGAATCAAACCCATGAATATGTATTTATAATGGATTTTATTTTAAAATTATTTCCTACCCAGTCCTCTGAAAAGGCACAGAAGTCATCACTCAGTCCTAGCGCTCATATTGTGTTTTCTGAATACTGTTTCTGGTCAAAAGGAAACAAATATCTTTTCTATCCCCTCACTTTCAATCTATGTGTGTCCTTTGCTCTAAAGTCAGTCTCTTAGGCAGAAGAAACAGAGATTCTTGGAAGTGTTCAAGGTGATTTTCAAGTATTTCAAATGAGAAGACAGGAAAGTCATCCAATTGCTAGGATAACATCCAAAGGACACAGGACTCAATTTGAAGTGGCTCCCACTGGCCATAGGTGGGGCATTTAGGCAGCAGTAGGGAACATCAGTGGAATGAGACACCCAGTAAGTTAAAATTTTGGAGTTTACAGTGGTGTAAAACAAAATCTGTAACAGGTTACCTGTTGCTAGATGTCAATGAGTCAATTGAGTACTAGAGAATTGATAAAGGAAAAGAATCAAGCACTTACTCTGCCTTTTCCCTATACCTGTATCAATCAATTATCAAATGGTTGATGAGAGAAAGTTTCTCTGTATAAAACTACCCCAGCTAATACAGGAAGAACACGTGACAGAATGGAATGTTACTGGTTTGCAAGCTGTAATGAATCTAGGTACTGAATGCTGGTGGCTGCTTACATCATGCAGGAGACCACGGGACATGGTGTGTCCCCTGCTAGCAGAACACAACACCACGTGGGAAATGGTCTTGCCAAAACCATCAAATATGATTCTGATCAAGCTTTTAGATCCAACTGTAATTTATAGGAAACATCAAGGATGAAGGAAAATGTTGGTGGTTATCACGAGGACGTGGCCATCAAAATCCAGAGTATGAGACATTCCAGAGGATAAATGACCTGGTTCCTTCCACAACAATTTGCTGGGGTGGGAGTTGACGATAGAGGGTAAGCTTATGAGACTTAGGAGATATAGCAACCAAATGAAACAGGTGGACATTGTTTATATCCTGATTTAAACAAGTGGATTGCAGGTCGGTAGGCAGGTAGGCAGATGGAGACTTCCCAAGTGGTGCAGCTGATAAAGCCACATCTGCATTGCACAGCTGCCAGTGCAGACGTGGCTTTGGTCCCTGGGTTGGGAAGACCCTCTGGAAAATGCTAAAGGCAACCCACTCCAGTATTCTTGCCTGGAAAATTCCATGTCCATGGGGTTGCGGAGCTGAGCGTGACTGAGCACGCATGCACACCCACGTATGCAGATAGACTGAGAGACTTGCAGCTACAAGTGATTCTGTGCTTGATGTTCTTCAAGAATGCGCCTAGTTTTCTCTTTTTTAGAAAAATACAATAACAGAATTGCTTTCTTTTTGTTTTCTGGCCATGCTTCGTGGCTTATGGGATCTTCGTTCCCCACCCAGAGACTGAACCCAGGTCATGGGCAGTAGAAGTGCAGAAGCCTAACCACCAGACCACCAGGGAATTCCCCTGCATTGTTACATTTTTAAAAAAATTTAGCTATTATCAAAATGTTTTCATATGGAACACTTAAGGATAAAAATAGGAAAATGCATTTAAACATATGCTTAAGCCATGATTTTTAACAATGATGAAAACATATGAAAACAAAATAGTCTTGGAAAATCAAAAGTCTAAATTTTTCAGTTAGTACTTGGATTTCTTCATGACCAAGATGATCATGGTGGTGTGATCACTCACCTAGAGCCAGACATCCTGGAATGTGAAGGCAAGTGGGCCTTAGAAAGCTTCACTATGAACAAAGCTAATGGAGGTGATGGAATTCCAGTTGAGCTATTTCAAATCCTGAAAGATGATGCTGTGAAAGTGCTGCACTCAATATGCCAGAAAATTTGGAAAACTCAGCAGTGGCCACAAGACTGGAAAAGGTAGCTTTCATTCCAATCCCAAAGAAAGGCAATGCCAAAGAATGCTCAAACTACCACACAATTGCACTCATCTCACATGCTAGTAAAGTCATGCTCAAAATTCTCCAAGCCAGGGTTCAGCAATACATGAACCGTGAACTTCCAGATGTTCAAGCTGGTTTTAGAAAAGGCAGAGGAACCAGAGATCAAATTGCCAACATCCACTGGATCATGGAAAAATGAAGAGAGTTCCAGAAAAACATCGATTTCTGCTTTATTGACTATGCCAAAGCCTTTGACTGTGTGGATCACAATAAACTTTGGAAAATTCTGAAAGAGATGGGAATTCCAGACAACCTGATCTGCCTCTTGAGAAATCTGTTTTTCAGGCAAGGAAGCAACAGTTAGAACTGGACATGGAACAACAGACTGGTTCCAAATAGGAAAAGGAGTATGTCAAGGCTGTATATTGTCACCCTGCTTATTTAACTTCTATGCAGAGTGCATCATGAGAAACGCTGGACTGGAAGAAGCACAAGCTGGAATCAAGATTGCCGAGAGAAATATCAATAACCTCAGATATGCAGATGACACCACCCTTATGGTAGAAAGTGAAGAGGAGCTAAAAAGCCTCTTGATGAAAGTGAAAGAGGAGAGTGAAAAAGTTGGCTTAAAGCTCAACATTCAGAAAATGAAGATCATGGCATCTGGTCCCATCACTTCATGGGAAATAGATGGGGAAACAGCGGAAACAGTGTCAGACTTTATTTTTTGGGGTTCCAAAATCACTGCAGATGGGGAGTGCAGCCATGAAATTAAAAGTCACTTACTCCTTGGAAGAAAAGTTATGACCAACCTAGATAGCATATTCAAAAGCAGAGACGTTACTTTGCTGACTAAGGTCCGCCTAGTCAAGGCTATGGTTTTTCCTGTGGTCATGTATGGATGTGAGAGTTGGACTGTGAAGAAAGCTGAGCGCCAAAGAATTGATGCTTTTGAACTGTGGTGTTGGAGAAGACTCTTGAGAGTCCCTTGGACTGCAAGGAGATCCAACCAGTCCATCCTAAAAGAGATCAGTCCTGGGTGTTCTTTGGAAGGACTGATCCTAAAGCTGAAACTCCAGTCTTTTGGCCACCTGATGCGAAGGGTTGACTCATTGGAAAAGCCTCTGATGCTGGGAAGAATTGGGGGCAGGAGGAGAAGGGGACGATAGAAGATGAGATGGCTGGATGGCATCACCGACTCGACGGACATGCGTATGAGTGAACTCCGGGAATTGGTGATGGACAGGGAGGCCTGGCATGCTGCAATTCATGGGGTCGAAAAGAGTTGGACACGACTGAGCGACTGAACTGAACTGAACTTGGATTTCTAGATAAATCCTGACACATGAGGAGTTTTGATACTGGGTCAGCTTATTAGCAGCAGCAGCAGCAGCTTATTATGGAAAAGATCGGGACCGTGAAAGTGCTGAGTGAAAATTCAGTAACAGTCTTTTGAGTCTGAAGTTTTGAACTTAGGTTTGTCTGCGTTTGTACCTGATTAACTGTGAATGGCTTTCCTCTACTGACATTTTCTGACTGTAGGCCAAAGACCTGTGGCCTGATAGAGGTTAGTTTTCAAATATAATTTGTGCGTAGTGTGTTCTACTTTCTCAAACAAAAAAACTTCTCATGTTTATTAGTTTTTTGATTCCCAGAAATCACATGTAGAAAGCTGGACAGTTCTTCCTTTGCCATGGATGTTGAAACTGAGCATACTGTTCAGATTTGCTTGATGCAACACAAGCAGACCCAGCTCTCGTGACCGATGTTCAGCCAATAATCCTGATGCTGAGGTGCCCCAGTGAACATCACAAACACTCCTTTCTCTCTCCTCACCTTGCGTCCCAAACTCTACGACTGGTCAAAGGAGGAAACTCATGAAGACCTTTCCTGATCTGTTCTAATATTGATTTTCCCTGAAAACATCACTGGGAAAAAGGAAATAGTCTAAGAAGGAAGAAGGAGGAAAGGAGGAAAAGGAAAGAAAGAGGGAGGAAAGGACTAGGTATTGAGGAAGACACCTAGAACTTTTTCAAATGCTGCCTAAGACCTGTGACTTGGGTTTAATCCCCCAGTTTATAAAAGAGGGAATTGAAGCTCTAGGGTAAGTGGGTTGCTAAGAGTTCACACAGCTCTCAGACTACTGGATTTGAACCCAAACAAACACCCTCACTTCAAATCTAAGAGTCTTCCTCCTGAGGCAGGAGTCAGATGGGCCTTTCAGGCAGTTGGAGATTCGTTCTCTGTTGACTAAAACTCCAAGACAAGAATAGCAGGACAGTTAAGGGAGGAGGCTGGACACTGCACAGACCACATATTTCTCATTCCCAAAGTCAGGAGACCTCCCTGTCCACACATGTATAGAAAAGGCTCCTTGGAGGCTGAAGGGCAGTCATGTCAAGGGATGTTCTACCCACAGGCCTTTGCAGTAGAATCCATCGTGGCTGAGGTGTGTGAATACACATGGGATGAGCCTGAGATATACCAAATATGGACTGTGACCAGGCAAATCAGAATGGCTGGACAAAGGAAACTGGGAAGAAATGTTCCATAAAAGTAATTCACACTGCCACAAGGGTGTGACTCAGCAAATCAGGGACTCGCCCTCTGAGTCTGCCCGTGTGTCTGTCCACATGTACTGTACTTTTTCCTCCCAATAAAGACTTGCTTCACTACTTTTCATCTTTGTGGGAATTCTTTCCTTCAAAGCCAAAGCCCAGGACCCTTGTCACTCACCACTGGTCTAGTGGCTAGGACCTGGTGCTCTTGCCGCCAGGACCCAGCTCCCATCTCTGGTTGGGAACCCAGGCCCCGCTCCAAGCCGACGCAGGCTGAGGCCCCCCGAGATCATTCCTACCGCTAGTTTTACGTGGTGCTCAAAACCCAGCCAGTCCCCACATCCCTGCAGCTGGCACCCCCGTGCTGAGATCACCTGAGTGGCACCTTCACACCCTCTGGGACTGGCATTCTGCTTCCAGTGTCCCTTCCATTACGCCTCAGACACAGCAAGTTCTGTTTTTAGAAAAAGATCTGTCAGAGGCATCATGTGGTTGGGCTGACAGCAGACAGAACTTCTGTTGACTTCCATCTGGAAACCAAGCACTTACAGATGGGAAGACTTACTGCAACCTTGAAGATTAAAACAAGAGGGCTTCTGCTCCCAAGGTTAATGATTAAAAAGAAAGAGAGAAAGCCAGGGCTGCCAGACAGTACTGTACATCACGACCCTTTAAGACGTGGACTGAGCTGAGTTTCGGGCTCTGCACCTGTTTCCACCCCTCTGCCCCCTGCTCCATCCCCTCCACATTCAGGAGACACAGTGACTTCCACTTATAAGGTGCCCCGTCATATTATTAAAGCTGCAGGTTTGGGGAGACCATCGCTGAACTGAATTATACATGCCATCTCTCCCACTGTGAAGTCTGGAAGAAGTAGAAAAGCTATCTAGGCCAGATATAAAATGATAAAGTTTGTTAAGAGTTTTATGGATGGGAAAACTGAGATTTAGGGAACTTAGATGACTTAACACATTTCACTCAACAAGCAGGAAACAGGCAGCTTGATCAGCACAAAAAGTCCTGAATTTCCTATTCTCATCCTAGCTTGATCATTATTAATATTGTTATCCAATAAGGTATTACCCTTCTACCAAAATTTTCAAATCTATAAATAAAGTATAACGTCACGAGCTTTCCTTAACTGGGAGAGTTATTTAAATTATAAACCAGTGCAGCCTCCCAATTTCTAGTACAGCATGGAAGGAACCTGGAAATCGTCTCTCACATTCACACAACAGGAAAAAGCTGAACACGTTGGAAATCAACAGTTCGTCTTAGATCCATCAGAGAACTGAGGTCATCGGCGGACAGATTGAAGCTCCACAAATTGAAGAGACAGACAGGTGACTACAGAGAATTACAGCTCCCTGGAGAGAAGCCTGGGAGGAGGAAGCATCACAGAGCTGAGTATCTGGCTAGGAGAACCTAATCTGGTGAAATACTGGGGACTAAGGCTGAATGCATACATACTCAGTCACTCAGTCTTGTCCAGCTCTTTGCAACCCCATGGACTATAGCCCACCAGGTGTCCCTGTCCCTGGGATTCTCCAGGCAAGAATACTGGAGTGCGTTGCCATTTCCTACTGCAGGGGATCTTTCCAGCCCAGGGACTGAACCTGAGTCTCTTGTATCTCCTGCATTGGCAGGTGGATTCTTTACCACTGCACCATCTGGGAATCCCCAGGATGAATAAACTGAAGACTTAAAAAATCCTGGGGACCCCATGGCGTAGATGCTAATGATACTCACATTTCACAGATGGGGAAACTGGCTCAGAGAGATCCCAGGTTCACAGAATTACTAAGTGGTAACGCTGGGGTTCTAGCCCAGTGGCCGGACTCCTGAGTCTGAGTCCTTAAGGAAACATTTAGGACAGAGCCAGGCAGTTGCAGAAAATGGAGGAGGGCCAGCTGGAGAGGGGATCACAGTTGCTTGGAGGAGGAACTGGTCGGACTGAACTTGGAAAGCAGGCAGATGCTGGTTAAATGTCTTATTTTAATTTTTAGTCATATATTTTTTATTCTATTAATAGAGATTTCTAGGATTTATCTTGGGTGTTTCATTTTTTAAACAAACAATCACTCAGAGCCTCCTCTATGCCAAGCAAGGACAGGATGTGAGTATGAAGTGGGCCATGGTAGGCTGGGGAGGTCAGAACTGGAGTGGACCTTTTCCTCTGGGTGCCCTCCATCTCAATCAGCATTTGTCACTGGCTGAATCTAAAATGTCTCACATCAGGACGTGGCCTGAGTTGACCCAAAGGTCACAATGCACCCTGCACAAAGAATCTATGCTGATGCTATTTTCCATCTCTGATGTGCCAACCACATTGAATAACACAGATAACCAGTAGCTGTGGAATAGGTCCAATGATGGCAAAATATTCCAAATATTGCAAGGTCAGCGACATAAAATAACCAATTTAAGCCAAATGAAATTCCCTCCATTATTACTTTTAAATGGAAGATTAAAATCCTCCAAATTAAATTTCCTTCCACTTAAAGATGTAATGACCCTAAAATTCCACAATGGTTCCCTGCCTAATTTTTTTTGCTGTCTACAAGCTGGATCTGAAAGATGGGGATAATTTTCATACCTATTTTGTAGAAGAATTAAAATGCAGCCAAGCATTTGTGTCTCTTGAGAGCATGCTTGGTGAATGATAGAGATCATGGTAGCTGCATCTTCAGGAGGTGAAGGCTTATATGAAGGCGCTCTATCTGTGAGTAGGGAAGTCCATGAGCTGAGATCTAGTCCAAGATGAGACTCTAGGTTCCTGGGGGAGGAATTCAAGATACACAGCCTCAAGAGCTGGTTTGACATGATCTCCCAAATAGGAACTGAGACCAGGAAGACAGGACTTAAGTCCAGGTACCGAAACCAGACTTGATGGCTACACAGGTGCTTGAACGTGGAGTTCCTCATTCTGCCTCCAGCACTGGGACCAGCCTGGAACCAGAGTGGAGCTGAAGTGACAGGTGGACCAGGTCTCCAGCCTTGATTATAAAGAGTCAGTATGCTGGGAGGGATTGGGGGCAGGAGGAGAAGGGGACCTCAGAGGATGAGATGGCTGGATGGCATCACTGACTCGATGGACATGAGTCTGAGTGAACTCCGGGAGCTGGTGATGGACAGGGAGGCCTGGCGTGCTGCGATTCATGGGGTTGCAAAGAGTCAGACATGACTGAGTGACTGAACTGAACTGAACTGATGGAAGGAGGGATCAGGCGAACCCTGAAAAGATTTTACCCCCTGTTTTTCCTCTGGAGAATGAGCCCTTTCTTTCAAGTTCCAAGGCACCAAGCTCAACTATGAAACTTTGGTATGTGAGATCAAAAATGGAGTCCGTCCTATATACACCACCTGATAGATGAGAACAGAGGGCAGATGGGAGCCCTCTGGGAAACATCCCAGGACTACACAGGCTTGATTCTAATCCTGCTGTTTACTAGCTGTGTGATGACCTTGGGCAACTACTTAACCTCTTTATTCTCTGTTTCCTCTTCTGTAAATTTTTGCACAGACTTCACAGGGTGGTTGTGAGTACAGAGCAAGGCCAGGCATAGAGGAACCTCTATGGACTTGTCTGTCATGGTGACTGCCTTCTTTCCTCTAATGGGAAACATCCAGAAAGTGCTGAGTGACCCATCAGTGGCCCCCAGGATACTCTCTGGGCATATTGGACTCCCTCCTGGTCTCAGAAGTTGGTCCCACCTCTCAGAGTTAGCTTCAGCCCCAGAGTTAGCTTCAGCCCCACCTGGTCCAGGAGACGCTCCCCTCCCAGTGGTCCAAAGGAATGGATAAGAAGATGTGGTTCCTAGATTCAGTGGAATATTATTCAGCCATAAAAGACTGCTATTGTGCCATTTGCACTTGACTGGACCTAGAGACTGTCGTACAGAGGAAAGGAAGACCGAAAGAGAAAAACAAATACCATGTATTAATGCATACATGTAGGATCTAGAAAAATGGTACAGATGAACTTCTTTGCAAAGCAGAAACAGAGACACAGATGTAGAGAACAAGTGTACAGATACCAAGGAGGGAAGGGGCAGGTGGGATGGATTGGGAGGTTGGGACTGACATCTATGTATTACTTTGTATAAGATAGATAACTAATGAGAACTGACTGTAAAAAACAATTAATTTAAAAAATAGTCTCCTAAGTTTTCAAAAAATGAAAATAAATAAAAGTAAAATGTTGCACAATTAACCTTTCTCTGCCCAGACTGAATGTGAGCTTGACCACCTAATTCTCAGCTCCCTGTGGGTCATTAACTGTTTAATGTGTTTGAGGAAGGTCTCTTAACCTTGCGCCTCATTAGAATGAGTGATTTTGTGGGCAACAAACCAGCTTCACCTCTAATGGAACCAGATTCCAGGACCTTTTTTTCTTTTTTTTTTTAAAAGAGCCTTACAAAGAAAGCTATTACAGGTTTGGAAAGATTGATTTTATTTAAAACCGAATACGTATGAAAGCAGGCAGAGTGGTTATGACATAAATTACTTTGATATATTGAGTGCAAAGGCAAATGCAATTTCTTTCTCCCTTTTAGCTTTCTGTGTTCAGCGGAAGGGTGGTGATTTATCTTTTTTCCCATTTCCATCTGACGTCAGTTGCTTTGAACTCGAGGGAAGAAGGGACAGATGGCCTGTGTTGGAGGGACTTGCGGGAGGAGGACAGGAAAGGAAAAAGGCAAGAAAGAAGACCCTTCCTCTAATCTCTGTGACGGTGCTAAGTTGCTTCAGTTGTGTGACTCTTTCGCGACCCCATGGACTGTAGCCTGCCAGGCTCCTCTGTCCATGGGATTCTCCAGGCAAGAATATTGAGTGGGTTGCCATTTCCTTCTCCGCCCAGAGAGCGAACCTGCGTCTCTTACGTCTCCTGCACTGGCAGGTGAGTTCTTTACCACTAGTGCCACTGGGAAGCTCACACTAATCTCTGTATCCTCAAAAGACACCATTCAGCCTGCCCCTCCTACTTCCTGATCCAGCCTGGACCCTGCAGGGGGCGGGGGTGGGAGGAACAGCAAATGAAAGCAACATCTCAAATGGAAATCAATAAGCAGTTTACTATGTCATTATCTTAAGCTCATTTTTCGTATAACAAACTATAATTGCATATAATAAATATCAAACCCTCTGCATTGAGAAGTAGATAAAGAATATATTCCATTATTATCTGATTTTGATTTCTTTTTGCAGGTTCTATGGATCCTCTTTCAGATACTTCTACTTCCAGTGTAAGAGAAACAGGCAGTAAAGGTTCATTTTCTGATGTCAGAGCCCTCACTACCTCTGTTCCTCTTTCGAGAAAGTTATTCATCTTCGCTCATGTCGATACTAAACATTGTCTTCAAGGCTCTGTCTCTAGCACCGCGTTGTTGAAGAGGGTCTGCCCATGCCAGGATGCTCTGCCAATTTTGACTTAATGGCTCAATTCCTGAAAATTTGGAATTCTGGATTACATAAAGCTAAAGATATTTTATTTTTGAGGCTTCTCAGAGCTTTACATATGCTACCCTGGACTGTAAATCTCTGAGAGGGATACAATGCACCACTTTCCAAACTTTTAACAAGGGATGCTTTCTACTGAGCATCTCAAAGTAATCACATTCTCTTAACAGTATTTGGGGAGATATTCACCTCTTTACCAGTGTTTACCAGGCCTTTCTCAAGAGAATCTTGCTTGCTTATCTAAGCCTGTCTTCTCTCTCTGCCATGTATCCCATTCTGAGTTACGGCTGCACAGAATTCATCGTCATCCTAAACAGACTCTGCTTCTTCCCTCCCACCTCCATGCTCTCACAGAGCACACACAGGTTTTCCTTCTTCAAAAGCCATTTGTCTTCTTTCAGTTCAGTTCAGTTCAGTCACTCCGTCGTGTCTGACTCTTTGCGACCCCATGGACTGCAGCACGCCAGGCCTCCCTGTCCATCACCAACTCCCAGAGTTTACTCAAACTCACGTCCATTGAGTTGGTGGTGCCATCCAACCATCTCATCCCCTGTCTTTCCTTTCTCCTCCTGACCTCAATCTTTCCAAGCATCAGGGTCTTTTCCAATGAGTCAGCTCTTTGAATCAGGTGCCCGAAGTATTGGAGTTTCAGCTTCAACATCAGTCCTTCCCTGGTGGCTCAGACGGTAAAGCATCTGCCTACAATGTGGGAGACACGAGCTCAGTCCCTGGGTTGGGAAGATCTCCTGGAGAAGGAAATGGCAACCCACTCCAGTATTCTCGCCTGGAAAATCCCATAGATGGGGGAGCCTGGTAGGCTACAGTCCATGAGGTTGCAAAGGGTTGGACATGACTAAGTGACTTCACTTTTTTTCTTTCCAGTGAATATTCAGGACTGATTTCCTTTAGGATGGACTGGTTGGATCTCCTTGCAGTCCAAGGGACTCTCAAGAGTCTCCTCTAACACCACAGTTCTCTTCCTTCTGCTCCTGGCAAATTCTGACATTTAAAATATTTATTTATTTGACTATGTCAGTTCTTAGTTGCCCCGTGGCATGTGCGATCTTAGCTCCCCAACCAGGGATCAAACCCATGTCCCCTGCATTGCAAGGTGAATTCTCAACCACTACCAGGGAAGTCCCAGTTTTTTAGAAGGCAGTTTTGTGCTCACCCTTCAGCGATGCCTCCCCAGACAAGAGTTCCGGTGACTTCCTGGGGTATCGATAGCACCTACAGAAACAGACTGAGACAGACTCACGTGTGACAGTCTAGATGGACATTGACTATGACCACAATAGTAGAACATTACTAGGGTATCGAAACTTTGATAAAATAAAGCAAAAAAGACACAGAGGTGTATAACGGACTTTTGGACTCAGAAGGAGAGGGAAAGGGTGGGATGATTTGGGAGAATGGCATTGTAACACGTATACTATCATGTAAGAATCGAATCACCAGTCTATGTCCGATGCAGGATACAGCATGCTTGGGGCTGGTGCATGGTGATGACCCAGAGAGATGTTATGGGGAGGGAGGTGGGAGGGGGGTTCATGTTTGGGAACTCATGTACACCCGTGGTGGATTCATGTCAATGTATGGCAAAACCAATACAGCATTGTAAAGTAAAATAAAGATTTTAAAAATAAATAAATAAATAAATAAAATAAATTTAAAAAAAAAATGTTTTTAAAAAGAGAACAGAACAGAAAACGTCCTGTCAGTGAGAATACTTTCTGATTTTGGAAAACACTTTGGAAAGCCACTGAATCAAAAGGCATTCTGAAAGAATATAGAAGGCCAGCAACCTGTCCACAAAGGAGGTTCAAGTGGGTTTCTTCTCAAAAGACCTTTTGTTTGGCTGGATGGAGTTTGCAGGTTTGGGGTGAGAGCTGAATTGCTCAAGGCAAGAGGAGCTGGGAACTGCCTTCAAATTAACCCTCCCCAAGATTGTTCCTCCAAATGAAAACAAAACATGGCCAAAGCGTGCACGTGTGTGTGTGTGTGTGTGTGCTTAGCTGGGTCTGACTCTTTGCAACCCCATAGAATGTAGCCCACCAGGCTCCTTTGTCCATGGGGATTCTCCAAGCAAGAATTCTGGAGTGGGTTGCCATGCTCTATTCCACGGGATCTTCCTGACCCAGGGACTGAACCCAGGTCTCCTGCATTGCAGGAGGATTCTTTACCAGCTGAGCTATCAGGGAACCCCCACCACCAAAGTGTATCAGTGTCCAGTTATTGCCCCTTAGGTGCACAATTAAAGAGGGGAGAGAGATGTTCTAACATTTCTGGTACCTCTCATTGGCAGAAGCCAACTGGCCAAGAGATCTAGTTGATGCAGTCTGCAGAGTTAAAGCGCTGAGGGCACAGATGGGACTTCCCTGGTGGTCTAGTGGTTAAGACTCTGTGCTTCCACTGCAGGTGGCACAGGTTTGATCCCTGGTTGGGGAACTAAGATCCCACATGCCACGTGACATGGTGGAACAAAAAAATTCTCAGGGTACAAAACAGCACACACAAATAGGGCAAGAAAGTATGAAGGAATGTGGATAGAAAAGTAGAGAAGGACCAAATTGTCTTTCTTAGAGGGAATATTAATTACATCCCTATAGCAATATATGAATATGTTTATTAAACTATTTCTTCTCCAGCACAGTATGTTTTCCAGTATTAAATCTTTCCCCATCTTATAGCTGGAAAATGTGACCTTATGCTTTTAACAGTTTTTTTCTGTTAATATGTGAGTTGATATGTTTTTCAATGTTTTTGAAACAACCTCTTTATATTTTTCTTCTTTGAATATCAGTAATTTTGCATCCTTTGCCCATGTATTCCATTGGAGGGACTTTTTTCTTCTTCTTGATTTACAGTACTCTGTATATAATAGGGGAAAGTGAAAGTCACTCAGTTGTGTCCCACTCTTTGTGACCCTGTGGACTATACTGTCCATAGAATTCTTTAGGCAAGAATAGTGAAGTGGGTAGCCTTTCCCTTCTCCAGGGGATCTTCCCAACCCAGGAATTGAACCCAGGTCTCCTGAATTGCAGGCAGATTCTTTACCAGCTGAACCACAAGGGAAGCCCATATATTAGGGGTACTGACCTTTTTTTTTTTTGCACTTAATTTTACATTTTTAAAAATTTATATTTTCCTTTTTGTATCATTTGTGTTTTTTACTGTGCAGACTTTTTTGTGTGTTGTCAAATTTATCACACTTTCACGGATTATGGATTTTATACCATACTTAGGCCTTCTGTATACTGAGATTTTAAACGTATATTTTTTTCTGGTAATTGCTTGATTAAAAAAAATTAGTCTTTGGATCATCTGAAATTCCTTTTGGTATAAGGGTTGAGACATTCTACTCCAAATCACTACCATTTTTCTTAACATCACTTATTGAAAAATCACTGTTTATCTTCTGATTTATAATTTTACTTTTATCAAATGCCAAATTCTGAAATATATGTTGGTATAATTCTGGGCTTTATACTCCATCCCTTGTCCTGCTTGTCTGTTATGCGCCAGTACCACTCTGATTTAATGATATACTTTATGATGAGACAGGAAAGGTCTTACCTGACCCATAATTTACTTACACATTTTCTTACCATTAAACTGCATGAACTGTGTGCTGTACTTCAAATTAATTGTGAATGCTGATATGGCGTTCTTCAGTTCTTAAAAAAATCACAAAGAAAGAAGAAAATGTAAGAGAAACGTTGGTTTCCTTTTCCATTCACAAACAAAATTCTCAGTTCTTTGGAGGGATCCTTTATTTTTTTCAGATATTTTGAGATACTTTTTTCATATCCTTGATTTTATTATTTGCCATCTAGTATAATCAAAAAATAGAGGAGGAAATGGCAACCCACTCCAATATTCTTGCCTGGAAAATTCCACAGACAGAGGAGCCTGGTGGGCTACAGTCCATGGGGTCACAGAGTCAGCCACGATTGAGCGAATGAGCACAGTCAAAAAAAGAAAAGAAATTTGGGGGAAAAAAATCAATATTTCTGTAGCAATCATTGATATATGTATTCACACAAGGATTGGAGAATGATCTGCTTACAGAAATGGAGACTTTGAAATCTCTAATCCTAGAATAGAGTCCAATTCTCCACCCTCATAGACTTGGGATTCAAACACCAGTTTGGTGAGTTAATAGTTGAGTAATCTTTTTTTTTTTTAAATTTATTTATTTCCGGCTGTGCTGGTTGTTGTTGCTGCTGTGGCTTTTTCTCTAGTTGCAGTGAGCAGAGGCTACTCGTTGTTGCAGTGTGGGGACTGCGGAGACTTCTCATTGTGGTGGCTTCTTTTGCTGAGAGCAGGGGGCTCTAGGGCATGCCAGCTTCAATAGCTGTGGCTCCCGGGCTCAAGAGCACAGGCTCGATAGTTGCGGCGCACAGGCTTAGCTGCTCCGTGGCCTGTGGGATCTTCCCATATCAGGAATCAAACCCCTGCCTTCTGCATTGGCAGGCGGATTCTTTACTGCTAACTCACCAGGGAAGCCCTAGTTGAGTAAGCTTTGGCAAAGCTTTTCAATTTCTTTGTCTTTAAAAAAAAAAAAAAAGGAAATAATATATAATTATGAAAGATGATTTTGAAGATTAGGTTCAAGGCTCAGAGGCAGGCTTTAGTTGTTTTGACCTTGAATAAGTCCCTTAAGCTCCCTTAATATGTTTATTCATCACTAAAATAGGAGATAACACTTTGGAATAATAAACCTTCTCTTATAAGTTGGCTGTAAAGAATTAATATGTGTAGCTGTTTACTGGACACAATTAGTTTATGATAGTGTTAACGGATCTGGTTACTGAGGAAGGAGAGAAGATGGGAGAAAAAGAAGGTGGGTAGGTGGAGGGTATTTGGTTTTATATCCATTAAGGAAAGCAGTGTTTTTGGACACCACATTGAAGGGTTGCTTCCTCTCCCTCCAGCCATCTAACATTGTAGACCAATTTTGCTCTGGCATACAGGTAATACTGTACTTGATTTAACTCAGCCCCATCTTCAATCTTGCTAAACTATGCTGCACAACAAAGCCAACTCCAAGGAAAGTTAGCTGAGGCCTTTGGATTGATTGAACACACTTGTCAATGGTGTCATCCCTCCTACGTACATACAATGGTTTTTCATTAGAATTTTGTTGTCTGCCTTGGAGTGGTTGAAAACATTCCCATGATGGATTAATCAATTTCCAAGTTAATGCATTTACATGTGGTAATGACTTGCTCAAACCTCTCCCTGGCAGTCTGAATGGGCTTCAGGGAATTAAGTAGGACAGTGGAGGAACCCACTTTTCAATTAAGAAAGGAAGTTGCAAAGAGTTCTTTTCTAACCTAGAAATGAACCAAAGCTGATAGTTTCCTTTTTTTTTTCTCATGATATATAAAAATTTTTAAAAAGCTAAGCCTATTAAAAAAAAACCCACATCGTTTACATTTTCCAGATTGTAGTGCTGTTGGATGCATCATTAAGTATAAATGGGTTGCAATAAAAAACACATTAATTAGTATAAAAACAGCAAAAAAATAAAACCCAGAAGATTTCAAGTTCATTTGGCTCTCCTCAAATAGATAGAAAGCATTATATTTACATATTTACATATAACCAGGAACAGCTAAATCATTTGTCTATAAAAAATTCGAAAGGAGGTTATAGGGGGAGAACCAACCAGAAAGATCATTTCCATAAACCATGACTGCATTTCAGTCATAGGCAATCCTTTTCCTGGTTACTGCGCTCATAAACTGCCTATAAAAATGACATCATGCAGTTCTATATTTATGGTCTGTCAATATCCCATGGATCACATCGGTTGAGTTTACAAGGCAGGAGATGGTTTCCCCTCCTCCCTTCTAACTGCTATTGTTTTCTCTGTCCTCGGGACTCTGAATGCTGTACTGATGCCTTGACAATTTGACAGCCCAGGGTACATGACGAGTCTGTAATTAAAGTTTGGATAGTGGTGGAAGACTCGCAGAAGCCCAGACCCCAGGCAGTCATGCTGTCACATTCGTTTTATAGTTTTGAGGCAAGTGACCAGCTGGGCTTGAGCTGGGGGGAGAACAGTTTGCAATGGAAATGACATTTGGGGGGTATTCCCATTTGCAATTATCCTTGGCCACCAAAGGCTGAGTAGGCCACGTCTGCCTTTGATGCACATGAAAACTCTATGGCTCAGCACGCTATGTCTATAGGATGCTACAGGTATTAAAAAGAAAGACTTATGGCCTCATAGGAGGCCATTTTGCAGAGTATGTACTGTCGTGTGTTGAGAGGATGAGAAAAAAACAGAAAGATTGCAGGGTCAGATCTATATAAAAGTTAGTATGGCTCTGAGTGGGTTGGGGTGAGTAGCTGAGGACTGAAGGTATGCACAATGCAAAAGTGAGAGAATCCGGATTTTATGTGGTTGTGTGTGTTTCAGGCTGGGAGCGTGACTTAAGTGATGTATCTGTGTAGAGACAGACTTGCTTTGAAAACCTGAGTACCTCTTTTGAAAGATTAGGCGGGGGAGATGTAGAGAGCTTGGGTAAAATTATCTCAGGTACACAAACAGGGGAAAATGCGTAACCAAAGTACATCCTTCAGAATAAAGTTTGAAAATTAGTGATCTGTCAGCAGACTCTTGTATTTCAGAGAAAACACAATGTGTTTTGGATAATGCCAGTAACTGGCCTGAGAGATGATGGCACTGAATTGAGCCTACAACTTAAGTAGAGATAAAAGAAAAAAAGAATCATGATAATAAAAAAGTAATAAAGACCTAGTTTCAAACCCCCAAATTTCTATTTGGCAGTATCTTTGGGAGGGAAAAATGATGGCGTTTACATCAGCTAATCTGGGTCAAATGCATCCCAAGGAATGAACAAACCTTTACTGTTTCTAAGCAGAAGAGTAGAGGGGGAGAAATTGAGATTTTTTGACCACAAAATGGTTCCTGCAAAGAAGTCACATAATTTTTATTATTTTTCCAGCTCAAGTGGTTGATCTGCACTCATGACCAAGTTCAGAGGTCAACTTTGCAGTGGCTCATCAGATGGAATTTAAAGTCCAGAGCCACGTGGGCTCCTCTGGGCTGCTGTTTCTCGCCCTACCACCTGCTGCTCTCCCGCTCCCCTCAGTCATGCCCAGAAACGAAGCCAGGCATGCATTCCAGCACAACTTACCCTTTTTTGTTCTTGAAACTATCTTTAAATTTATTCGTCAATTGAGGGATAATTGCTTTACAGAATTTTGTCGTCTTCTGTCAAACATCAACATGAATTGGGCTTCCCTTGTGGCTCAGCTGGTAAAGAATCCACCTGCAATGTGGGAGACCTGGGTTTGACCCCTGGGTTGGGAAGATCCCCCGGAGAAGGGAAAGGCTACCCACTCTGGTATTCTGGCCTGGAGAATTCCATGGACTGTGGCATGGGGTGGCAAAGAGTTGGACACGACAGAATGACTGTCACTTTCAACATGAATCAGCCATAGGTGTACATTGTTCCCTGCCTAATTTATTCTTCACTGGTCTAAGCCATGCCTTGTTCATGGTTACCCTCAATTCCAATGTTTACAGATTCATTTTCATAATATTTCCTCTGGGTTTATTGTTTCTATTTGTAAAAGTTCACAGAGTCCTGTATGTCAGAGTAAGCCGATATAATTAGCCAAAGCTCAGAGCTTTTCAAGAGCAGATAGGTGATGCTCCCCTGGAGAGAACTTGAGTTTCTGACTCCTCTGCTTGTCTCAGATTTCTGTGACACTGGGTGGAAGACAGTGTTGGGAGGTGAGAGGCGGTTTTGAGAAAACAGTGCATTGTAGGCATGACTTTGCTGCCTTATAGATAACTATATCTTGGTTTTCTCAACAACCTCTTTGCCAGGGCACTGCTGCTGCTGCTAAGTCGCTTCAGTCCCCCCAATTCCGCCACCAGACCATCCACGTGGTTGCCATGGAGAACTGCCATGTAAGTAGCTTATAAAACTTTCTCATGGTGGTTGTGAGCTGGGGAAAATCTTATTCGTTTCTCTTATTACATATATTTGACTATGTATAGGTTCCAAAGATCTAGATTTGGAAAAATGGGCAATTGTAGGGTAATACATTCAGTCACTCATCTGTTCATTCAATTCACATTTTCCAAGAGCATAATGTATATTAGGCACCAGCTTATATTGCAAGGGTACAATGGTTTTATTCTTCAGTTCTTGAGAGTTAGTTCACTATTGTGTCCATGGAGCATCTTCCAATCTTATATATTTGATCCATTAACAAAGGAATGACAGGCTTAATCTCTGTTACTGATATGTCTATATTAGTACCATTCTTTAAATCAACATTTCAGTGAATGGTTATGTCCATCCACTTGTCTGCATTTATTTATTTTACGTTTTGACCACACCACATGGCATGAAGGATCTTAGTTCCCTGACCAGGGATCAAACCCACACCCTCTGCAATGTAAGTGCTGAGTCGAAACTCTTGGACCACCAGGGAAGTCTCTAATTCCATTCTTTATAAGTTTTCTTGAAGGTCTCTGTGGATGAATCTTTAGATTTCCTCTGATCATGGACATGAAAGTATTCATTTTATCCAAGTCTAAATAGACTCAGAAAATTGCCTATAAATTTGCACCAGAACTAAGATCATCTTTAATTTCCTGCCCCAAGATCCCGTCTGGACTCCAGTCTTTTATTAATTGGGATTACTTCAGTCTAAAGTAATAAAGCACCAGATTTAAACTGACTTGCCTACAAAAGGGACTGTATTGCTTTATGTGACTCATCCACCCAGAAATCAATCTGATATCAAGTGTGGTTGGACAGGTACTTACACAATACTGGCAGGGTGTGGTTTCCCTTTTTCTCTTTGTCTTGGCTCTGCTTTCTCTGCACTGATGTCATTTGCCAATAGGATCTCACAGTTGCCAGCTGGTTCATATAGCTCTTAGGTTACATCCTAACAGGTTTAAATCCAGGGTAAAAATGACCCTGTTAACTATGACCAATTCAAGTGACGATGTTCACCCTGGATTGACTTAGGTCATGAGCCTCCACTGGGCCAGTTATCATGGACAGGTATGCTTCACATCCTCCTTCTCTAGGACTGGGGGTGAGCTTAACTTAGACCACAAGGCATGAGTGTGGGCAGTGGGCATCTCCAAGTAGCACCTGGGCTCATTCCCTCAGGAAGCGGGGAAGTACTCTACAGAAGAAAATCATACATATTCACTAGGAGCTAGGTGCTCAGACATGTCTGACTCTGTGACTTCATTGACTATAGCCCGCCAGGCTCCTCTGTCCATGGAATTTTCCAGGCAAGAATACTGGAGTGGGTTGCCATTTCCCTGTCCAGGGGATCTTCCCAACCCAGGGATCAAAACTGCATCTTTGGTGTCTCTTGCTTTAGCAGACAGATTTTTTTTTTTTACCACTGTGCCAACTGGGAAACCCAAATGTTCACTACACATATGTATTGATAGAATTTCCCCAGATTAAATACATGAAGTATTTTCTTAGATGTGTAAGATGATGAAGGAACTAGCAGTTGTATTTTGTTATGTGCAGGCAGAACACACCTGACTTATTGTGTTTAACAACCACAGCAGTTTGACCCATTTTGGGTAAAGTGACCATATGAGAGGGGGTGGGGAATTAGCTAAAACAAGTCATACAAAAATAGAAAGACTTCCCTGGTGGTCCAGTGTTTAAAAATGCACCTGCTAATGCAGGGAACATAGGTTCAACCCTTGGTCTGGGAAGATCCCACATGCCACGGGGCAACGAAGCCAGTGGATCACGATGACTGAGCCCTGGCTCAGCAACTAGAGACGAGAAGCCATTGCAATGAGCCATTGCTGCTACTGTCTGAGAGTAAAGAGGAGCAGCAATGACGATCCAGCATAGACAAAAGTAAATAAATAAATTGAAACAATCACGTGTTACAAAAAAAGAAAAATAGAAAAACTGAGTATGTTCAACTCAGAGAGTTTTTAGTACTTTGCAGCATAGTTGGAGGGAGGTACTATTACATCACTTATTTGAAGTGCCTTAAACCAGGAATAAGAACAGATTTGTTCTTGAGATATAGAGATTACTACTGATAAACAGCTGTGCAGGGTAGCAACCGATGCCTTGGTTAGTACTGTGTTTCCTATCACTGTAACTGGCCAAGTGTAGTTTTATCTGTCAAGAACAGTGTAGGAAAAGTCAGTAATTGAGTGAGTGATTGTATTGGGTAAACTTTTAACATTCTTCATGCCTGAGATCTAGTGATTTTCTATGATTCCTAAGTTAAATATGAAGAATAACAGGACAATAGCTATTACATTGGTTAGTAAGAGAAAACTCCTGAGATTATAGGATAACTAGAAAACAGAAAAAAAGCAGGTTGTCTTAAGAGAGGATGTGGACATGGCTGATGAGAGAGCTTGGAGCTAGATTTTTTTTTTTTGTCTTGATAAAGAAAAGATGATTAAATGGAACAGGTGGAGAATATAAGAAAGGAAAATTGAGGCAACTCCATATTTTTTCTGTGATTATTGCATATGCTGTTTATTTTCTCTCTTGCTTTACCATGAAAGAGCATGAGAATGTGGCGGTCTAGAGGTGTAATGTTTGCTTCTGTTTTGAACAATTCTGGCAAATTATTTTCTGCCTTAAAATCGTTCGAAGAGGGCATTCTTCCATTTCTCTTTCTCCTTGCATTTCACCATGTCATAGCTGATGTTTAACTCAAGATTCAGTCCAGTTGAGTCACACAGTAGTGTTCAACTCTTTGCGACCCCATGGACTGCAGCACACTAGGTGTCCCTGTCCATCATTAATTCCTGGAGCTTGCTCAAACTCATGTCCACTGAGTCAGTGATGCCATGCAACCATTTAATGCTCTGTCACCCCCTTCTCCTCCCAACTTCAATCTTTCCCAGCATCAAGGCCTTTTCTAAGGGGTCAGTTCTTTGAATCAGGTGCCCAAAGCATTGGAGTTTCAGCTTCAGCATCAGTCCTTCCAGTGAATATTCAGGACAGATTTCCTTCAGAACTGAATGGTTTGATCTCCTTGCAGTCCAAGGGACTCCCAAGAGTCTTCTCCTGCAACACAGTTCAGAAGAATCATTTCTTCAGCACTCAGCTTTCTTTATAGTCCAATTCTCACATCCATACTGGAAAAAACTTAGCTTTAACTAGATAGACCTTTGTCAGCAAAGTCATGTCTCTGTTTTTTTAATATGCTGTCTAGGTTGGTCATAGCTTTTCTTCCAAAGAGCAAGTGTCTTTTAATTTCATGGCTGCACTCCCCATCTGCAATGATTTTGGAGCCCAAGAAAATAACGTCTGACACTGTTTCCATTGTTTCCCCATCTATTTCCCATGAAGTGATGGGACAGGATGCCACGATCTTAGTTTTCTGAATGTTAAGTTTTAAGCCAGCTTTTTCACTCTCCTCTTTCACTTTCATCAGGAGGCTCTTTAGTTCTTCCTCACTTTCTGCCATAAGGGTGGTGTCATCTGCATATCTGAGGTTATTGATATTTCTCCCGGCAATCTTGATTCCAGCTTATCCTTCATCCAGCCTGGCATTTTGCATGATGTACTCTGCATATAAGTTAAATAAGCAGGGTGACAATATACAGCCTTGACATACTCCTTTCCCAATTTGGAACCAGTCTGTTGTTCCATGTCTGGTTCTAAGTGCTACTTCTTGAGCTGCATACAGATTTCTAAGGAGGCAGGCCAGGAGGTCTGGTATTCCCATCTCTTGATGAATTTTGCACAGTTTGTTGTAGCTATGAAAAGAAGAGACGTGAAAGGCAAAGGCAAAGGAGAAAAGGAAAGATATACCCATTTGAATGCAGAGTTCCAAAGAATAGCAAGGAGAGATAAGAAAGCCTTTCTCAGTGATCAATGCAAAGAAATAGGGGAAAACAATAGAATGGGAAAGACTAGAGATCTCTTCAAGAAAATTAGAGATACCAAGGGAATATTTCATGCAAAGATGGGTACAATAAAAGACAGAAATGGTATGGACCTGACAGAAGCAGAAGATATTAAGAAGAGGTGGGAGGAAAACACAGAAAAACTATACAAAAAAGATCTTCATGACCCAGATAACCACGGTGGTTATCTAGAGCCAGACATCCTGGAATGCGAAGTCAAGTGGGCCTTAGGAAGTATCACTACAAACAAAGCTAGTGGAGGTGATAGAATTTCAGTTGAGCTATTTCAAATCCTAAAAGATGATGCTATGAAAGTGCTGCATTCAATATGCCAGCAAATTTGGAAAACTTAGCATTGGCCACAAGACTGGAAAATGTGTTTTCATTCCAATCCCAAAGAAAAGCAATGCCAGGGAATGCTCAAACTACCGCAAAATTGCACTCATCTCACATGGTAGCAAAGTAATGCTCAAAATTCTCCAAGCCAGGCTTCAATAGTATGTGAATTGTGAACTCCCAGATGTTCAAGCTGGATTTAGAAAAGGCCGAGGAACCAGAGATCAAATTGCCAAAATCTGCTAGATCATTGAAAAAGCAAGAGAGTTCCAGAAAAATATCTACTTCTGCTTTACTTACTATGCCAAAGCCTTTGACTCTTTCCACAAAAAATTGTGGAAAATTCTTAAAGAGATGGGAATCGCAGACCACCCGACCTGCCTCCTGAGAAATCTGTATGCATGTTGAGAAGCAATAGTTAGAACTATACATGGAACAACAGATTGATTCCAAATCAGGAAAGGAGTGCATCAATGCTGTATACTGTCACCCTGCTTATTTAACTTATATGCAAAATGCATCATGAGAAATGTTGGACTGGATGAAGCACAAGCTGGAATCAAGATTGCTGGGAGAAATATCAATAACCTCAGATACGCAGGTGACTCTACCCTTATGGCAGAAAGTGAAGAAGAACTAAAGAGCCTCTTGATGAAATTGAAAAAGGAGAGTGAAAAAGCTGGCTTAAAACTCAACATTCAGAAACTAAGATCATGACATCCTGTCCCATCACTTCATGGCAAATAGATGGGGAAAACAATGGAAACAGTGACAGATTTTATTTTCTTGAGCTCCAAAATCACTGCAGATGGGGAGTGCAGCCATGAAATTAAAAGACGCTTGCTCCTTGGAAGAAAAGTTATGACCAACTTAGACAGCATATTAAAAATCAGAGACATTACTTTGCCAACAAAGGTCTGTCTATCAAAGCTTTGGTTTTTCCAGTAGTCATGTATGGATGTGAGTGAACTAAAAGAAAGCTGAGGGCCGAAGAATTTATTCTTTTGAACTGTGGTGGTGGAGAAGACTCTTGAGAGTCCCTTGGACTGCAAGGAGATCCAACCAGTCCATCCTAAATGAAATCAGTCCTGAATATTCATTGGAAGGACTGATGTTGAAGATGAAACTCCAATTCTTTGGCCACCTGATGTGAAGAGCTGACTCATTTGGAAAGACCCTGATACTGGGAAAAATTTAAGGTGGGAGGAGAAGAGGGTGACAGAGGATGAAATGGTTGGATGGTATCACTGACTCAATGGACATTAGTTTGAGTTAACTCTAAAATTGGTGACGGACAGGGAAGTCTGGTGTTCTGCAGTCCGTGGGGCTGCAAAGAGTCAGACTCAACTGAGCGACTGAACTGAACTGAACTGCTGCTCCATGTCTGGTTCTAACTGTTGCTTCTTGACCTGCATACAGATTTCTAAGGGGGCAGGTCAGGTGGTCTGGTATTCCCATCTCTTGAAGAATTTTCCACAGTTTGCTGTGATTCACAGAGTCAAAGGCTTTTGTGTAGTCAATAAAGCAGAAATATATGTTTTTCTGGAACTCTCTTGCCTTTTTAATGATCTAAGGGATGTTGGCAATTTGATCTCTGGTTCCTCTGCCTTTCTAAATCCAGCTTGAACATCTGGAATTTCTTGGTTCATGTACTGCTGAAGCCTTTCTTGAAGAATTTTGAGCATTACTTTGCTAGCATGTGAGATGAATGCAATTGTGTGGTAGTCTGAGCATTCTTTGGCATTGCTTTTCTTTGGGATTGGAATGAAAACTGACATTTTCCAGTCCTGTGGCCACTGCTGAATTTTCCAAATTTGCTGGCATATTGAGTTCAGCACTTTCACAGCATTGTCTTGCAGGATTTGAAATAGCTCAACTGGAATTCCATCACCTCCACTAGCTTTGTTTGTAGTGATGGCCCACTTGACTTTGCATTCTTGGATGTCTGGCTCTATGTGAGTGATCACATCATCTTACCTTAACATTATTATTATTTTTCATCTGTTTTTCCTCTAGAATTTCCCTCTTGTCACAAAAGTAGACCTAAACCTTTTTTTTTTTTAATATAATGTCCAGAAGACACCACTGTTATTTAAAGGGAGATTGCCCTCATTTGAATGTTGACAGCATCCCTTTTACAGCCTATCATGAACCATCTTTAAAATTGCTCATTTCAACAGTGTCAAACTTGGAGGGTGTACTACCATGCCACCAGGGGTCCTGACCCTTCAGTCAACCTCTGGATTCTGCTTTCACTTGGCACTTACTGATGCATGGCAGCTGGGCAGCTCATTCCTTATCTGTAAAATGGAAATAATAATACAGATCCTCTTGGGATAGGGGCAGAGTTGAATGTGAAAATTCTTTGTAAATTGTTAGGTAGATCTCTGCTTTAAAGGGCCCACTATTTTCCCTGCTGGCTCAGATGGTAAAAAATCTGCCTGCAGTGCAGGAGACTCAGGTTCAATCGTGGGCTGAGAAAATCCCCTGGAGAAGGGAATGGCAACCCATGCTAGTATTCTTGCCTGGAGAATCCCATGGACAGAGGAGCCTGACAGGCTATAGTCCTGGGGTCACAAAGAGGACAGGACTGGGCAACTAACACTTTCACTTTCATTGGTAGAAAGCTATTATCAAATGAAATGGCAAAGAGCTGGCTTCCTTCACCTAAAGCCGGACGGTTTCTGAGTTGGTGTGGCAGTCAGTGCCTGTGCTGTAGTCAGGTCGAGCTCTTGCCAGAGACCAGAATGCGCTGGTCCCTAATGGATGTCAGAGCAGCTGGACACCATACTCTTCCAGGGCAGCTTTCAGGGCAGAAGATCGTTACAGTTTGCAGAATGTTTCATTTTTCCCTTGCCCTGGCATTTCTCTGCTCTCCACAATCTAAGGCTCCAGTTAGCCAGTATTCTGAGCCTGGGATGCTCTTCCTTTCCACAAGTACCTGTCAAACTCCTAGTATGCCCACACCTTTCAGAAAATTCCACAGATACTCCTTGCCTCAATTCACTCCCATACCAAAGACAAGTTACTTGGTATTTTTTTATTACACTGGGCTATGAGGATGAGATGGCTGGATGGCATCACGGACTCAATGGATGTGAGTCTGAGTGAACTCTGGGAGATGGTGATGAACAGGGAGGCCTGGCGTGCTGCGATTCATGGGGTCACAAAGAGTTGGACACGACTGAGCGACTGAACTGAACTGATGCTGACTTGCTCAGTCGTGTCCAACTCTTTGCGACCCCACAGACTGTAACCTGCCAGACTCCTCTGTCCATGGGGATTCTCCAGGCAAGAATATTGGAGTGGGTTGCTGAGCCCTCCTCCAGAGGATCTTCCCAACCCAGGAATCAAACCCAGGTTTCCTGCTTTGCAGGTGAATTCTTTACCGTCTGAGCCACCAGGGAAGCCAAGAATACTGGAGTAGGTAGCCTATCCCTTTCTCCAGGGCGCCTTCCCGACCCAAGAATCGAGCTGGGGTCTCCTTCATTGCAGATGGATTTTTTATCAGCTGAGCTACCAGGGAAGCCTTTTATTACACTAGCTGAAATTTGTTTCTATTTTGCCTCCAATTTAAACTCTTGGAAGTCTTTCTTGCTAAACATTTAACGTTTTAAATGCACGTGTGCATGCTCAGTTGCTTCACTAGTGCCCAACTCTTTTGTGATCCCACGGACTGTAGCCTACCAGGCTTCTCTGTCCATGGGATTTTCCCAGCAAGAATACTGGAATTGGTTCTCAGCTCATTTTCCAGGAGATCTTCCCAACCCAGGGATCGAAACTGCATCTCCTGCACCTTCTGCACTGCAAGTAGATTCTTTACTGCTGAACCATCAGGGAAGCCCTGACACTTTAAGGAAGAAGGATATTTTCATTCAGCTCTGTATTCCCAGGGCTTGGCATGGTTGTAACATTCAAAACATGAATAAATAAGTATCCAAGTTAATGCCTTTTTCTTGAGTGCCCTGAACAATCCTGCAATGAAGAGCATTGTTCTCTACATGAGGTCATCAAGTAGCTTTGCATTGAGGCAGTGTCCACTCCCACACGTGTATGTGCGTGTGTGTGTGTGTGTGTGTGTGTGTGTGTGTGTTAATCATTCAGTTGTGTCCAACTCTTTGCAACCCCATAGTCTACAGCCTGCCAGGCTCCTCTGTCCATGGAATTCTCTAGGCAAGAATGCTGGAGTGGTTTGCCATTCCCTCTCCAGGGGGACCTTTCTGACCCAAGGATTGAACCCTGGTCTCCAACATTGCAGGCAGATTCTTTATTGTTTACCAGGGAAGCCCACTTACATGTACTATAGCTTATACCAGCAGCATGTCTTGGAAACATAGTCATCTCCCTCTTACCTCCCTCGTCCCATTGTAAGTACCCTGCATGGTTTACCTTCACTTGAGGGGTCTCAAGCCAGCTGGCTCTACCTTGTACTTAGCTGTAATGGAGCCATCATTATGTGTTTTTCTGTTTTCCCTTCAAACCTGTATTCTTTACTGGACCATGAACTCTGCAAAGAAAGGGAATACCTCTTGTACATTTCTTTTCAGTGATACTGCTGGCACTTCAGTGACACTTTAAGAGGACATTCAGAAACAGTGAGAATCAGTAGAGGTAACATTTCAAGAGATATAGAAGCAGAGAGAAAGAGACAGGAAGATGTCACTGGAGCAGGGTCTGACCACTTCCGGTCCTCTCCCCTTCTGCTTGCCTTCCTGATGTGCGTGTACATGAGTGTGTGCATGTGACATTATTGAGGGCCTACCAGGCACAGTGTTAAACCTTTTAGATAAAAGTTCCTAGTCTTCCCAGTCTTATAAGGTGTGACTGATATTTTCTCATTTGCGGAGGAGATAAAAGTAGATTGGAAGGGAGAAGCCATTTGCAACATTCTCTGTTTTTCTGCTGATTTCTTTATACACAGGGTACTGTCTTCATTTTTCTCCTTTTCTTCATAATCCTCTTTAGTCAAATCTAGACTTATCCTGCAAATATCATTGCCTTGGCTCTGGCAGCTTCATTACGTGTGTAGCTTCATTATACGTGCCAGGGACATCACGTTAGAAAATTACACATTCTGGCAAGAAAATCCTCAGTTTCTCATTTTCAGATCACATTCACTAAGAGCTTTGCATGTTAACAGATCAGAAGAAAACCCACAGAATGTCAGTGAGGCATTGCCGCTATAATATGAAACTTTTCCTCGCTTCTGTTTCTGCTCAAATATTTTATTTTGTTTTGATTGTGCTGAGCAGCTTTAGTTCCTCCACCAGCAAAGTATGGAGTCTTAATCACTGGACCTGCAGGAAAATCCCTCAAATATTTTTTAAAGCAAATGATGGCTTCAAAGACTATACTTCCCAAACCCTATGTTCCCAATTGTTCTTTTTTAAAAAAGTAGAATCTGCATTGGAAGAGGAACCAAAAGAGCTTTGTCTTGGTTCACCTATATTCAGGGTTTGCTAGCTTATGATTATGGAAACAACTCCTGGTTCACAGGAACAAGAGTCCCAGCAAGAGGCCACATGCAATCAGTAAGGAATTTCTCTTTGCAAGCTGACTCCTCTCCTTCCTTTCCTCTCTTCTTCCCTCCAGTCCTTCCTTTTTTTTTTTTTTTCATTTAGTTTTTGTATTTATTTTAAGTGAAGTGAAAGTCGCTCAGTCGTGTCTGACTTTTTTCGACCCCATGGGCTATATAGTCCATGGAATTCTCCAGGCCAGAATACTGCAGTGCGTAGCCTTTCCCTTCTCCAGGGGATCTTCCCAACCCAGGGATCCAACCTAGGTCTCCTGCATTGCAGGCAGATTCTTTATTAGCTGAGCCACCAGGGAACCCAAGAATATTGGATTGGGTAGCCCATCCACTCCAGCAGGCCTTCCTGACCCAGGAATCGAACTGGGGACTCCTGCATTGCAGATTGATTCTTTACCAACTGAGCTATCAGGGAAGCCCTGCTATTTATTTTCAATTTTTAAAATTTATTTTAAATTAAATTTATTTTATTAAACTATTTTATTTAAAAATAATTTATGAAAAAGAATTTATTTAAATCAAATTTATTTTAAATTTTTAAAATTTATTTTAATTTATTTTAGAGTGTGCTTAATTTACAAATTCTTACATCCTCTAAGGCTTCCTGCGAGGCACAGAAGTAAAGAATCCACCTGCCAATGCATGAGACGCAAGAGACAAGGGTTAGATCCTTGGAGCAGGAAGATCCCCTGGAGAAGAAAATGGCAATTCACTCCAGAATTCTTGCCTGGAAAATGCTATGGTCAGAGGAGCATGGAAGGCTATGTTCCATGGAGTTACAAAGTCGGACACGACTGAGTGGCTGAGCACACAGATAGTTCTCTGAGGCTCATTACAGAAGAAAAAAAAATGGTATCACAAATCACTCCTATTTCTGTCACCTGTTCTGCAGAGGCAGCTATTTTGAAACCATGAAGTGGATTCATCTTTCTAAATGATCCTTTGCCTCAATCCATTTTTGTTTCTTTTTTGTTCAATTGCTAAGTTGCGTCTGACTCTGTGCAACCCCATGGACTACAGCACGTCAGGCTTCCCTGTCCTTTACCATCTCCTGGAGTTTGCTCAAACTTATGTCCATTGAGTTGATGATGCCATCCAACCATCTCATCCTCTGTTGCCCCCTTCTCCTCTTGCCTTCAATTTTTCCCAGAATCATGGTCTTTTCCAGTGAGTTGTCTCTTCGCATTAGGTGGCCAAAGTATTGGAGCTTTAGTTTCAGCATCAGTCCTTGCAATGAATAGTCAGGGTTGATTTCCTTTAGGACTGACGGCTTTGATCTCCTTACAGTCCAAGGCACTCTCAAGAGTGCCGCATATACTATGTTGAATAGACTTTGCTACATATATTATGATTATATCCTTTTCCTTAAAGTTATTCTTTTGTTTGATTTGCCTGTTTGTTTACATTTAATATGATGTTCTTGGTAATTCTGTCCCAGATACTGCCACTGTTGTAAAAAAAAATCTCTTAAAATGTTTGATCCATTTAGACAGTATATTGATTTTATCTTTGTTGAATGAATTTCTCACACAGCCTTTTAACCTGTCTCCAATTCACCTAGTTGCTCTCCAGAATTACAATTCAGCTATCAACTTCACCTTTTCTGTCCCCGTAGTCCTGTGGATTATCTTTGCCTCTCTTATGCTGAATTCTCAGTTTTCTGAATCCCATCATTCTCTTTCTTGGGCTTAGGCTGTAGTTTGGGTAGAATACATTTTCTGTTGACTTCCTGACAATAGGGGCATGGAATGAAAAGTATTTGAGATATTCCATGACAGTTTTTTCACCCTCATACTTGATTGATAATTTTATTATACTGTGAATTCTTAGATGAAATATTCTGACATCAGAATTGAAAAGTCACTGTTCCATATCATCTAGATTTCATTATTACTGGTGAAAAGCCCAGTTCCATTCTGTTCTTTTTGCCAGACTTTAATAATTTTATTTTGTATTGGGGTATAGCTAATTAACAATGTTGTGGTAGTTTCAGATGAATAACAAAGGGACTCAGCTGTACATATACATGTATCCATTCCATTCTATTCTTGATCATGCATATAATTTTTCCCCCCCATCTTTTTGGAAGCTGGTAACATCTTCTACCTCAATTCAGAGTTATTATATTCATTTTCCACCACTGCATCACAAATTACCATAAACCTTGTGGCTTGAAACAACACTTATTTTTTAGTTCAGAGTTCTGTAGGTCATTTGTCTGCCACGGTATGAGCCTAGTGCTCTGCTCAGGGCATCACAAGGCTGAAATTGAAGTGTCAGTCTAGCTGAGTCCTTGTTTGGAGACTGTGAAAAAAAAAAATCTCTTTCAAACTCATTCTTGGACTTTGGTTCCTTGCTATGATAGGATCGTTTTCTTGCGGCTGTCAGCTGGTGGCTGCCCACATTCTTTGACCTATGGCCTCTCTCACCTTGAGGACAGCAGCAATGCATCAGATTAGTTCGTGCTTCCAATCTCTGTTGCTTTCTTCTGCAACCAGCCAGAGAAAACTCTGCTTTGAAGGGACTCATGTTGGATCATGTTAGAACAGGTCCACTGTGATAAACTCCTTATTTTCATGTCCATTGTGCAGATGACATTGCCTAATCACAAGACTTACATCCATCATACCCCTAGTTGAGGGCAATTACACATGAAGTGGGGGACTTTGGGGACCACCTTAGAGTTCTGCCTGCCAGAGTGCTGAGATACCACGATGATGTCCTTTGTATATCTGTGCTTTTGTCCCTGTGCAGAGCTTTAGGTAGACTCTTTCAGTCTGGGGATGGGAGACTTCAGCTCCAAGAAGTCTTCCTGACTGTGTTCAGTTCATTCGCTCAGTTGTGTCTGACTCTTTGTGACCCCATGGACTACAGCATGCCAGGCTTCCCTGTCCATCACCAACTCCCGGAGCTTGCTCAAACTCATGTCCATTGAGTCGGTGATGCCATCCAACCACCTCATCCTCTGTCGTCCCCTTCTCCTCATGCCTTCAATCTTTCCCAGCATCAGGGTCTTTTTCAATGAGTTAGTTCCTCGCATCAGGTGGCCAAAGTCTTGGAGTTACAGCTTCAGCATCAGTCCTTCCAATGAATATTCAGGACTGATTTCCTTTAGGATGGACTGGTTGGATCTCCTTGCTGTCCAAGGGACTCTCAAGAGTCTTCTCCAATACCACAGTTCAAAAGCATCAATTCTTTGGTGCTGACTCATTTCTCATTTCTCATCCTGACTCATTTCTTCCCAATTCCACTGGGCACGACTGAGCGACTGAACTGAACTGAAAACTCATTACCCAAAAAGTGTGGAACAGGACAGAATAGCTGTTTTGCACTCTCTGGAATCAATTGTATTTAGCTTTTAAACAACTGGAGACAGTATAAAGGAGTACCTTAAGAATTTGAGGATTTGGAGTAGACTAACCTGGATTAGGTTCTCAGCACTGGAGTTTATTAGCTGAATTATCTCAGGCAAGTAGATAAACTTCTTGCAGATGCAGCCTTGCCACTTATAGAATGTCATATATCACATAAAGTTGGTGAGAATCACGAGATGACATGTAAAATCTCACATATGAAAGTGATGCAGTGAACAGTAGCCATTATTATGGTGAAATGTATTGTATCAGGATTCTTGCTACTACCCTTATTTATGAATATATTTACATTTTTAGCTCATGTACAAACTAGTATATATATATATATATATATTATAAGCACCACTCAGTCATGTCCAACTCTTTGTGACCCCATGGACCATAGCCTGCCAGGCTCCTCTGTCCATGGAATTCTCCAGGCAAGAATACTGGAGTGGGTTGCCATTCCCTTCTCCAGTGATTTTCCCAACCCAGGGATTGAACCCCAGGTATCCTGCATTGCAGGCAGATTCTTTACCGTTTGAGCCACCAGGGAAGCTTACCTATTATAAGCATACATTTCATAATTATCTGTATTTTCTGAAAAGTAGGCACTTCCTTGAAGCTTAGAGGACCAAAAAAATCTCAAGGTTAATATGACAGTGATAATTTGAATCTCCAAGGATGAATAGAATATGGTCATGAAGATAAGGGGCAGTGCTTGACAAAGGGAATTTCAGGCTTCAGTAAAATGTTAGCAAAGTCAAAATGGGCAGGCATTCAAGTATCATTCAGGGGAGCCACCTTGTCACAGGAGACAAGAAGAAGGCTCTGAACTGTTTCTACCACTTACGAAGATAAATGCCTTGTAGAGCATATGGCTTGGACTTAGCTCAGCTAGCACTCAATTCTCCCTGTAGCAAAAGGATTTGTTCCAAAGGCAGGTGAAAATATGGGCACTACATTTCACTTATACTGGTGAAACAATGGTTTTTGGTAGCACATACTTCAGCTATTATTTTATCATATGATTAGTCAAGCTAAAGAATATAAGACTCCAGTTACATGTCAAGTAGTGTACTCGGCAGTTGTGATACACTGGTGAATAAGACAGACACAGTCTCTGCCCTCAGGGAGTCCAATCTGATGGAGCCAAGTAAACAGACCATGATAATGCACTGAAATAAATGGTCAGTTACCTATCAGGAAGCTGAATCCCTGTTACAATAATGGCAAAGCTAGTGAAAGCTTAAAGATAAACCTAAAAAGAAATATGAAAATCCTACAAATCCTACATGAAAAAAAAATGATAAAACTTTGTTGATGGTCATAAAAGAAGATTTAAGCCAATGGAGAGAGATCATTTTTCTCTGGATAGAAAAAGTCAGTGGTATAACTATGGCATGTCTCTTAAGATCAGTCTGTAAACTCAATAAAAACAAATAAAATTTCATGAGGATTCACTGTAACATGCCAAGGTGATTGTTCCTGCTCAGGTTTTCTAAAACAGATGCAAAGTGGAATCACTTGTTGAAGACTGATGGTGATAAGAAAGAATGCTCGTGAGCGATAAAACAAGAGGGATCAGGAGTAGGTGAGGTGAACCTTCAGGTCCTGATTCATGTCTGATGTTCATGAAAGGAAAGTTGGAAGGGTGGGTAGTAGGAAGAATCCCAGTACACTCCGGTGTTATAATACAGTCCTCACTGGCAACACCCAAACCAAGACTACCCACTGGAAGAGGAGAAATAGACTAGCACTTGTAACCATGTCATGTTCACTCATTTTTCTGATGGATTGGTGCTTAGAGATCCTAGGCAACTATGCTCCTGCAGCAAGTTCTCCAGAAGGAGATCTGAGTGGAACCTTCTGGGCTGTCACAACCCATGTCTTGTGCCATAAAAATGTCATCTCTATGATTTTTGTGGGCCTCTTTTGCTGAAAGAAAATGCGGAAGTGAGAGCTTAGTGGGACAAACTGTGTGCGCCTCAGTTGCTATGGTTGATCTTGGGGTCTACAAGTAATATTTATTCTTCCCTTTTTCATGACCTATTCATTTTTTTTTAACTGAAAAAACTGTTTTAATAGGCACACATTTTCTTTTTTAAAAAAAAACACATCAACTTTTAAAAACTGAAATATAGCTATTTTTTTGGAGGGGTGGGGGGAGACTTATCAGTGGCTCAGACAGTAAAGAATCTGCCTGCAATTCAGAAGACTGGGTTTGATCCCTGGGTCAAGAAGATTCCCTGGAGAAGGAAATGACAACCCACTCCAGTATTCTTGCCTGGAGAATCACATGGACAGAGGAGCCTGGTGGCTTACAGTCCATGGGGTCTCAAAGAAACAGACATGACTGAGCGACTAACACACACACATAGTTGGTTTACAATACTATGTTCATTTCAGGTGTACAGCAAAGTGATTCAATTATACATCTATGTCTATTCTTTTTCATATTCTTTTCCCTTGTAGGTTATTACAAAATATTCCTTGTGCTATACCGGTTCCTTGTTGGTTATCTATTTTATATCTAGTAGTATGCATATCAGTCAGTCAGTTCAGTTGCTCAGTCGTGTCCGACTCTCTGACCCCATGGACTGCAACTTGCCAGGCTTCCCTGTCCATCACCAACTCCCGGAGCTTGCTCAAACTCATGTCCATCGAGTTGGTGATGCCAGCCAACCATCTCATTCTCTGTCGTCCCCTTCTCAAGCCTTCAATCTTTCCCAGCATCAGGATCTTTTCCAATGACTTGATATGCATATGTTAATCCAAAATTCCTGATTTATCCCTCCCGACTAGTGGCACTAGTGGTAAAATGGTAAAGAATCTGCCTGCTGATGCAGGAGATGGAAGAGATGTGGGTTTGATCCCTAGGTTGAGAAGATATCCTGGAGTAGGAAATGGCAACCTGCTCCAGTATTCTTGCCTGGGAAATCCCATGGACAGATTGTGTCCCAGTGGTAACAATATGTAGGTTCAGGAACCGAGACAGGGGCCACAGAGAGTCAGACACAACTGAGTGGCTGACCTCGGAGCCCTGAGACAAAGCTGACTAACACACCTTCACTCCCTATTCTAAATTTCCCTCATCCTCTGATATCATCTCTTGAAGTCTTGGATGTTACTTGGTGGGATGACTCAAACCTTCATTTCTGAGGATCTTGAACCCAAGATAATCACCTTTTATGGATCATTGTTGCTGGATGTGTCCACTCACAGTTAAAATTACAAGAGAATACAAGAGGCACCCGTGTGGATCTTATTTATTTTTATATAAATTTATTTATTATAATTGGAGGCTAACTACCTTACAATATTGTATTGGTTTTGCCACACATTGACATGAATCCGCCATGGGTGTACATGCGTTCCCCATCCTGAACCCCCCTCCCACCTCCCTCGCCAAGCCATCCCTCTGGGTCATCCCAGTGTACCAGCCACAAGCATCTTGTATCATGCATCGAACCTGAACTGGTGATTCATTTCACATATGATAATATACATGTTTCAATGCCATTCTCCCAAGTCATCCCACCCTTGCCCTCTCTCACAGAGTCCAAAAGACTGTTCTATACATCTGTGTCTCTTTTGCTGTCTTGCATACAGTGTTATCATTACCATTTTTCTAAATTCCATATAGATGTGTTAGTATACTGTATTGGTGTTTTTCTTTCTGGCTTACTTCACTCTGTATAATAGGCTCCAGTTTCATCCACCTCATTAGAACTGATTCAAATGTATTTTTTTAATGGCTGAGTAATACTCCATCATGTATATGTATCACAGCTTTCTTATCCATTCATCTGCTGATGGACATCTAGGTTGCTTCCATGTCCTGGCTATTATAAACAGTGCTGAGATGAACATTGGGGTACACGTGTCTCTTTCAATTCTGATTTCCTCAGTGTGTATGCCCAGCAGTGGGATTGCTGGGTCATAAGGCAGTTCTATTTGCAATTTTTAAAGGAATCTCCACACTGTTCTCCATAGTGGCTGTACTAGTTTGCATTCCCAACAACAGTGTAAGAGGGTTGCCTTTTCTCCACACCCTCTCCAGCATTTATTGCTTGTAGACTTTTGAATCGCAGCCGTTCTGACTGGTGTGAAATGGTACCTCATTGTGGTTTTGATTTGCATTTCTCTGATAATGAGTGATGTTGAGCATCTTTTCATGTGTTTGTTAGCCATCTGTTCGTCTTCTTTGGAGAAATGTCTGTTTAGTTCTTTGGGCCATTTTTGGATTAGGTCATTTATTTTTTTGGAATTGAGCTGCAGGAGTTGCTTGTATATTTTTGAGATTAATTTTTTGTCCATTGCTTCATTTGCTATTATTCTCTCCCATCCTGAAGGCTGTCTTTTCACCTTGCTTATAGTTTCCTTTGATGTGCAGAAGCTTTTAATTTTAATTAGGTCCCATTTTTTTAAATTTTTTTACTTTACAATCTGTATTGGTTTTGGCATACATTGACATGAATCCATTATTTTTGCTTTTATTTCCAATATTCTGGGAGGTGGGTCATAGAGGATCCTGTTGTGATTTATGTCAGAGAGTGTTTTGCCTATGTTCTCCTCTAGGAGTTTTATAGTTTCTGGTTGTATGTTTAGATCTTTAACACATTTTAAGTTTATTTTGTGTATGGTGTTAGAAAGTGTTCTAGTTTCATTCTTTTATAAGTGGTTGACCAGTTTCCCCAGCACCACTTGTTAAAGAGATTGTCTTTATTCCATTGTATATTCTTGCCTCCTTTGTCAAAGATAAGGTGTCCATAGGAGTGTGGATTTATCTCTGGGCTTTCTATTTTGTTTCACTGATCTATATTTCTGTCTTTGTGTCAGTACCATACTGTCTTAATGACTGTGACTTTGCAGTAGAGCCTGAAATCAGGCAAGTTGATTCCTCCAGTTCCATTCTTCTTTCTCAAGATTGCATTGACTATTCGAGGTTTTTTGTATTTCCATACAAATTGTGAAATTATTTGTTTTAGCTCTGTGAAAAATACCATTGGTAGCTTGATAGGCATTGCATTGAATCTATAGATTGCTTTGGGTAGTATACTCATTTTCACTATATTGATTCTTCTGACCTATGAACACGGTATATTTCTCCATCTATTAGTGTCCTCTTTGATTTCTTTTATCAGTGTTTTATAGTTTTCTATATATAGGTCTTTTGTCTCTTTAGGTAGATATATTCTTAAGTATTTCATTCTTTTCATTGCAATGGTGAATGGAATTGTTTTCTTAATATCTCTATTTTCTCATTATTAGTGTATAGGAATGCAAGGGATTTATGTGTGTTGATTTCATATCCTGCAACTTTACTATATTCATTGATTCGCTCTAGTAATTTTCTGGTGGAGTCTTTAGTGTTTTCTACGTAGAGGATCATGTCATCTGCAAACCGTGAGTGTTTTACTTCTTCTTTTCCAATTTGGATTCCTTTTATTTCTTTTTCTGCTCTGATTGCTGTGGCCACAACTTCCAAAACTATGTTGAATAGTAGTGGTGAGAGTGGGCACCCTTGTCTTATTCCTGACTTTAGGGGAAATGCTTTCAATTTCTCACCATTGAGGATAATATTTGCTGTGGGTTTGTCATATATAGCTTTTATTATGTTGAGGTATGTTCCTTCTATTCCTGCTTCCTGGAGGGTTTTTATCGTAAATGGATGTTGAATTTTGTCAAAGGCTTTCTCTGCATCTATTGAGATAATCATATAGTTTTTATTTTTCAATTTGTTTATGTGGTGTATTGCATTGATTGATTTGTGGATATTGAAGAATCCTTGCATCCCTGGGATAAAGACCACTTGGTCATGATGTATGATCTTTTTAATGTGTTGTTGGATTTTGTTTGCTAGAATTTTGTTGAGGATTTTTGCATCTATGTTCATCAGTGATATTTGGCCTGTAGTTTTCTTTTTTTGTGGCATCTTTGTCAGGTTTTGGTATTAGGGTGATGGTGGCCTCATAGAATAAGTTTGGAAGTTTGCCTTCTTATGTGATTTTCTGGAAGAGATTGAGTAGAATAGGTATTAACTCTTTCCTAACTTTTTGGTAGAATTCAGCTGTGAAGCTGTCTGGTCCTGGGCTTTTGTTTGCTGGAAGATTTCTGATTACAGTTTCAATTTCCGTGCTTGTGAAGGGTCTGTTAAGATTTTCTATTTCTTCCTGGTTCAGTTTTTTAAAGTTGTACTTTTCTAAGAATTTGTCCATTTCTTCCAAGTTGTCCATTTTATTGGCATATAATTTCTGATAGTAGTCTCTTATGATCCTTTGTATTTCTGTGTTGTCTGTTGTGATCTCTCCATTTTCATTTCTGCTTTTATTGATTTGGTTTTTCTCCCTTTATTTCTTGAAGAATCTGGCTAATGGTTTGCCAATTTTATTTATCCTTTCAAAGAACCAGCTTTTGGCTTTTTTGATTTTTGCTATGGACCACCCTTATAGCAGAAAGTGAAGAGGAACTAAAAAGCTTCTTGATGAAAGTGAAAGAGGAGAGTGAAAAAGTTGGCTTAAAACTCAACGTTTAGAAAACGAAGATCATGGCATCTGGTCCCATCACTTCATGGAAAATAGATGGGGAAAGAGCGGAAACAGTGTCAGACTTTATTTTTTGGGGCTCCAAAAATCACTGCAGATGCTGACTGCAGCCATGAAATTAAAAGACGCTTACTGCTTGGAAGAAAAGTTATGATCAACCTAGATAGTATATTCAAAAGCAGAGACATTACTTTGCTGACTAAGGTCCGTCTAGTGAAGGCTATGGTTTTTCCTGTGGTCATGTATGGATGTGAGAGTTGGACTGTGAAGAAGGCTGAGCGCCGAAGAATTGATGCTTTTGAACTGTGGTGTTGGAGAAGACTCTTGAGAGTCCCTTGGACTGCAAGGAGATCCAACCAGTCCATTCTGAAGGAGATCAGCCCTGGGATTTCTTTGGAAGGAATGATGCTAAAGCTGAAACTCGAGTCCTTTGGCCACCTCATGCGAAGAGTTGACTCATTGGAAAAGACTTTGATGCTGGGAGGGATTGGGAGCAGGAGAAGAAGGGGATGACAGAGGATGGGATGGCTGGATGGCATCACTGACTCAATGGAAATGAATCTGAGTGAACTCTGGAAGTTGGTCGTGGACAGGGAGGCCTGGTGTGCTGTGATTCATGGGGTCGCAAAGAGTCGGACTCGACTGAGTGACTGAAGTGAACTGAACTGAACTGATGGTCTCTTTTGTTTCTTTTGCATTTATTTCTGTCCTAATTTTAAAGATTTCTTTCCTTCTACTGACCGTGGGGTTCTTAATTTCTTCCTTTTCTAGTTGCTTTAGATGTAGAGTTAGGTTATTTATTTGACTTTTTCTTGTTTCTTGAGGTATGCCTGTATTGCTATGAACCTTCCCTTTAGCACTGCTTTTACAGTGTCCCACATGTTTTGGGTTGCTGTGTTTTCATTTTCATTCATTTATACGCATATTTTGATTTTTTAAAAATTTCTTCTGTGATTTGTTGGTTATTCAGCCTCTATATGTTGGAATTTTTAATAGTTTTTCTCCTGTAATTGAGATCTAATCTTACTGCATTGTGGTAAGAAAAGATGCTTGGAATGATTTCAATTTTTTTGATTTACCATGGTTAGATTTATGGCCCAGGATGTGATCTATCCTGGAGAAGGTTCCATGTGCGCTTGAGAAAAAGGTGAAATTCATTGTTTTGGGGTGAAATGTCTTATACATATCAATTAAGTCTAACTGGTCTATTGTATCATTTAAACTTTGTGTTTCCTTGTTAATTTTCTGTTTAGTTGATCTATCTATAGGTGTGAGTGGGGTATTAAAGTCTCCTACTATTATTGTGTTATTGTTAATTTTCCCTTTCATACTTGTTATCATTTGTCTTACATATTGCAATGCTCCTATGTTGGGTGCATATATATTTATAATTATTATATCTTCTTCTTGGATTGATCCTTTGATCATTACGTAGTGTCCTTCTTTGTCATTTTTCACAGCCTTTATTTTAAAGTCTATTCCATTTGGATCTTGTGTTCTGTGCCCTTTCTCTCTGTTCCTATCATGTGAAATCAACCCTTTTTCTTCTGTTGGTTAGTATTCCCCTTCTTACTTATTGTTTCTGGATAAAAGAGACCCAATGTCTCTAGTGCCAGCGTGTGTGCATGCTAAGTTGCTTTAGTCATGTTTGACTCTTTGTGACCCCATGGACTGCAGCCCACCAGGCTCCTCTGTACATGGGGATTCTCCAAGCAAGAATACCAAAGTGGATTGCCATGCCCTCCTTGAGGGGATCTTTCAGACCCAGGGATTGAATCCATGTCTCTTATCTCCTGTATTGGCAGGTTGATTCTTTACCACTAGCACCACCTGGAAAGCCCTCTAGTGCAGCAGTAGCTTGCTTTTTAAAATGACTCTTTTTCCTGGCAAGAGAGCAACATCTTTGTTGAATAGAAGTTCATATACTGCAGGTTCCAGAGTTTCAGTGAAGGAAAGCAAAAATGCTCTCTGTCAGTTGGTGGGAATAAAGAAAATTGGGATTAGTCCTACTTTTATCCCTTAGTTCCTGAACCTAGATATTGCTCCCACTGGGACACAGTACCATGTGGAAGTCTATCCTGTATCTTGAAGGATGCCAGCTCACCCTGACAGAGTATTATTTCCAAGTTGGTTCTTCAACTCTGCTTTCATTGGGTCATTCCAGAAATCTATGATTGGCTACTTTCAGATAAGAAAGTCAAGTATGACCAGTGGGCTCCAGAATCATGGACCCATTCTTGCATCTCTTTTGTGGTCAGGTCTTCCGGTCAAGTGCTTTACTTCATGGATTCTATACCTGTGGGTCAGGAATTATATAATGATCAGGGGACTGTGTGGTCCTGGAGGCTCTTTGGTCAGAAATTACAAACTCATAGCCAGAATGGGTATCTAGTCCCATGAGGACACACATGGTCATTCCAGGATGGAAGAGGATTGACGTCAGCTTTCCACCAACTGGGGCTGGGTTTCTGTATTACTTACATAGTCCTATGTAGCAAATCACTCTAAAAATTTAGCAGCTTTATTTATTTTTTAATATAAATTTATTTATTTTAATTGGAGGTTAATTACTTTACAATATTGTATTGGTTTTCCCATACATCAACATGTATCCACTACAGGTATACACGTGTTCCCCATCCTGAACCCCGCTCCCTCCTCCCTCCCTGTACCATCCCTCTGGGTCATGTCAGTGCACCAGCTCCAAGCGTCCAGTATCATGAATTGAACCTGGACTGGTGACTCGTTTCATATATGATATTATACATGTTTCAATGCCATTCTCCCAAATCATCCTACCCTCCCCCTCTCCCACAGAGCCCAAAAGACTGTTCTATACATCTGTGTCTCTTTTGCTGTCTCGCATACAGGTAATGATAACCATATATATGCGTTAGTATACTGTATTGGTGTTCTTCTTTCTGGCTTACTTCACTCTGTATAATAGATTCCAGTTTCATCCATCTCATTAGAACTGATTCAAATGTATTCTTTTTAATGGTTGAGTAATACTCCATTGTGTATACGTACCACAGCTTTCTTATCCATTCATCTGCTGATGGACATCTAGGTTGCTTCCATGTCCTGGCTATTATAAACAGTGCTGAGATGAACATTGGGGTACACGTGTCTCTTTCAATTCTGATTTCCTCAGTGTGTATGCCCAGCAGTGGGATTGCTAGGTCATAAGGCAGTTCTATTTCCAGTTTTTTAAGGAATCTCCACACTGTTCTCCATAGTGGTTGTACTAGTTTGCATTCCCACCAACAGTGTAAGAGGGTTGCCTTTTCTCCACACCCTCTCCAGCATTTATTGCTTGTAGACTTTTGGATCACAGCCATTCTGACTGGCGTGAAATGGTACCTCATTGTGGTTTTGATTTGCATTTTTCTGATAATGAGTGATGTTGAGCATCTTTTCATGTGTTTGTTATCTATCTGTATGTCTTCTTTGGAGAAATGTCTATTTAGTTCTTTGGCCTATTTTTTGATTGGGTCCTCTATTTTTCTGGTATTGAGCTGTAGGAGTTACTTGTATATTTTTGAGATTAGTTGTTTGTCAGTTGCCTCATTTGCTATATTTTCTCCTATTCTGAAAGCTGTCTTTTCACCTTGCTTATAGTTTCCTTTGTTGTGCAGAAGCTTTTAAGTTTAATTAGGTCCCATTTGTTTATTTTTGCTTTTATTTCCAGTATTCTGGGAGGTGGGTCATAAAATTTTAGAGAATAAGAATTCTAGGATCAGCTTAGATGGGTCATTCTTGTTCAGGGTCTCTCAAACTGTTATCTGGAATTGTAGTGATCTGAAAGCTTGACCAGGGCTGGAGTGTCCATTTCTCTAAGAATGCTTGCAAGCATTTTGTGGACCAGGACCCTCTCATATTGCTTCTGAATCCTTGTTCAGGCCTAGCTCAGTGTGCGTGGGGGTGCCAATATATACTGATCAAATATTAATGCTACATATTAGGCATTGCACTAACTTTTTTGAGCATTTATTAACTGTGTCTTCATAGTTCTATATGAACGAGAGATTGTTATTTCAGTTTTATACTTGAGGAAACTGATGCTCAGAGAGTAGAAATAAGTTGCCCAAGACACACAGTTACTAAGTGGTAAAATAGGATATAGGTTCTGATATTTCTGACTTCAAAAACACACCCTCTGTGAGGAAGTAAATTAAGTTGTATCTAATACTGAGCTGCGGTTGCCTCATAAATGAACTCAGGTTTATAACCTGAATTTGTTCCCATATGTCTATTCAGTCCCCTGGTCCTCCAGGCTTCCTCTGATCCCACTCTGTGAAAGTGTAAGAGATCGTTCAGAGTGACCTAGCCAATTAGAAGAAGAACTAGTGTGCTGTGTGTTAAGCTGTATGGAAGAAAAGACCTCTTCTGGGTGTTTAATAACCCTGAAGGTGAAAAATCAAGAACATAAAGAAAGCCTAATTACAACTCTCTAGGCATCTGGGGTCCAAGATATCAGCTACTTTGCTTTGGTAAAATGAGAAAACATTAAACCTTACAGGAAACCAAAGATTCCCTAGGACCACTGGCCCTTATTCTGGATGAGGAAAGTGAACTCCAGAGAGGTAAGATGATGTACTCAAAGCTACATAGCTAGTTAGTGATCAAGATAATAGAATCTTATTAACTGGTCTCCCAGGAAAGAACCCTTCCCACCTTGGATCATATAGTCCATGATGAAATATTAATCCCATTGAAATCTTAAAAGAATAGACTGAAACATTCAAGATTCCATCCTATCTTGAACTTCTTCTCTCCTCTCCTTATCCTTCACTCAATCCTATTATGTTGAGCATGAAATGTTAGTTCAGTGGATCGTTGAGCCATGGGATTCTCCAGATAAAATTACTGGAATGGATTGCCATTCCCTTCTCCAGAGGATCTTCCCAACCCAGGGATTGAACCTGGGTCTCCCACATTGCAGGCAGATTCTTTACCATCTGAGCCACCAGAGAAACCTTTAGAGGGAAGAGGGAGGAAGAATATAGGACTCCTACCAGATGTAGGAAATACTACAATCAATTGTAGGAGGAAAAATCAAGCATGACCTAGTGTTGGTGGAGAAGGATCAACAGTGGGCTGACTATAGAGGAAGCATGTTGGCATACAGTAAGTGACTTGAAGGCAGTGCCATGTTGGAAACCTACAAACAAAACATAAATGTAAAACACTCCACTGAAACATTTTTTTAAAGTTCTAAAATAAAAACCGAATGAAATCTCTCATCTTTCTGGCTATAGAACCAGAGGACAGAGATAGGAGTGATCACATGGACCAAAAAGTGAGGGAAAATAATTGGAAGGAGGGGGACAGAAAGAAGAGCCTGAAATTCCAAGTATAAACATCCCAATCTCTTGGGTGACTCAGGAACTATACTAGTGTGGAACAAATTCTAGCTAAGAAGAAAAAAGAAAAATGAGATTAAATTTGAACTACTACCCAAGAGCTAGAGTTCGTAGATTTTAATCAAATTAAGTGCCTGATTAAACAAAACAAACAAGTAATCAAATAAAACCAAATTTTAGAAGAATATAATGAAATCTACGGTCTTCAAATACAACATTAACATCTCCAGGATGAAATTTTTAAAATCACTCAACAGGTGAAGAACCAAAAATGTCAGGAGAGAAGGAGCCATCTTTGGCTTCAGCCAGAAAGAATCCGATTATTTCACCTTCTTATATGGTTTTCCATGAGGCATCCCATTAATGCCACTAAAAAGACTGGTTTGTAGTCCTTTGAAGTAGATGATTTCCAAAGTGGTTTCTACTAATATCTCTAGCATTCAGCCGGCTTATTATTCAATCTATGTACTCAGGAGGGATCCTCAGAAAGCCCTTGTGTTCATCTCATCACTTCTGTGTAATTTGTAGCTAATGTGTGTAATAGTGTGAAGCAGTGTTTCTCAATCTTCAGTATGTATGCTAATTAGCCAGGCTTTTTGTTATGATCTGTTTCAGGAAGACTGATGGACTTAGAAGTCTGCATGTCTGACAAGCTTCACATGAAGATGATTCTGCTTTTTCAAAAAATCACACCTTAAGAAGAAAGTTCCTTAAGGACAGAGTTTCACAGTGAAATTCAATAACCCAATAAATGTGGAAACTGAATACTCTAACTGCCCTTATAAATTTATAAAGCAAGCCCCTGAGAAATACTGCAGATGTTTGACCATGTTTTAACTCAGTGTTTCCTAAATTATTTTCACCACAGAATCATTTTTGGAAAGAAAATCCTATTACCTAACACAAAATAGGTGGTATATAAAACATAGTTTGGGGAAAGTTTTATTGTAAGGGAGTCTAAAAGATAGGCATAAATCTGTGTTTTTATGCACTCACTCAATTTCTGTTTCTGAGCTAGCAAAGAAACCACATTTACAGAGTTTTACCTGAGAATAATAAAATACTAGCGTTCCCTGAACTGTGCTTGAAATTTCAAATGTTAAATTTTGGGAAATCACTTAAAGAAAAATATGTGTGTCTGGAGTTGCCTTAATTAGATGTGTTTAATGCCATCAACTTCACTGGTCTGATTTGAAGACCTTGGGAAATGCCTCAGGCTAGAAATATTTACTTCACTGACAGAGGAATCATTCTCCCAGGCTACCCTTTCCTTTAACTCCTGTGCTGAAAATGAGTGGGTTTCCAGAGGGCTGAACATGGAGTCACTAGCACACCAGTGAGGGAGAAGTAGCTGTGAGCCCTTGTTCCTGCAGTACCAGTGAGAAACCATGAAACAGGTGGCTCACTGCTTCCCACAGCCAAGTCCCTCCCAGCCTCCAAATCCCTGGCTTTCCTAACAACCTGATGGTAAAACTAGGGTGTGGATTATCACTTCTGCTGAAAATGCAAGTAAATGGCAGCAAAGAGGACAAGTTACTTGTTTAAGAGAAGTCCCTCATAGCTCAGTTGGTAAAGAATCCGCCTGCAATGGAGGAGACCCCAGTTCGATTTCTGGGTCAGGCAGATGTGCAGGAGCAGGGATAGGCTACCCACTCCAGCATTCTTGCACTTCCTTTGTGGCTCAGCTGGTAAAGAATCTGCCTGCAATGCAGGAGACCTGGGTTTGATCCATGGTTTGGGAAGATCCCCTGGAGAAGGGAAAGGCTACCCACTCCAGTATTCTGGCCTGGGTAATTCCATGGGCTATACCATCTGTGGGGTCGCAAAGAGTCGGACACGACTGAGCGACTTTCACTACTTGTTTAAAGTCTCTATTTCTAGGAAGAGCCAAGATAAAGATGTAGAAAGAGGCCTAAGAGTTATTCAACTTCTCTTCTGCTAGGTATGTCATATGATGAATCATCATCTCCATTTTATACATTGAAAACTCAAATGCAAGGAACTAGCCACCTGTCCCAGTTAATAAATGGGAAAAATGGGACTCGAGGTCCTTTGTTTGATTCCAGTTCACACATTGTGGACACTGTAGATATTTCTTCATCTGTTTTAGATATTAATAGCTACAGGTCTTGGAAATGAGGAAAAAAGTCTTTACAAGGATAATGAGGTGAAAATATAAGATCAGATCTGAGTTAGTCATTTGAATAACGCAAAATAACTTGCTACATTGATAGCCTGTAAGTTATTTAAGAGGATTTATTTAAACAAATGAAATTGTTGGAACTGTAAGTTTGATCCAGGTTTGCTTGAAGATCTCTGTCCATAATCCTACCAAATATCAGATGATTTAATTAGTGTAAAGTCCTAGAAATGGAAGTGTTGGGTCAAAGGTAATGTTTATTTTTAAGATTTAAAAAATACATATATTTATTGTCAAAGGACTCTTAAGAATCATCCATGACAATATTCTTTTCTTGCCTTTCCAGAGAGTGTGTAAAGGGGGGAAAATAGAGTTATGTCATAAAATTATTTGGAAAATTAAGTGGGTTTATATACATTAAGTGTGCAGACAGTAACTGGTACATAGAAATTGCTAAAAGAAAATGGTAGTAGTTGATTTTATTACTATTGCTGTTGTTTTTTATAGTCTTTTATAATATATGATGCCAACTTCAACTGACTTTTTCCACTAACTTAGTTCATCTGTTGTAACAATAAAACCTCATTTTTATTTCTCATTCCCTCAGGGACAGAGATAGAGGAAGACAGAGAGATATTTGGAATTATACCGTGTATTGAAATGAAAACTCCAAAAATTTAGGGGGCAGAGTCTTCCATTCTATATTGTTTATAGAATTCCCCTTTTTAATCTGAGAACATGGTTCTCGGGAGCTCCATTCTTTTGCTCTATGGAAGAAGCACAAGCTGGAATCAAGATTGCCGGGAGAAATATCAATAACCTCAGATATGCAGATGACACCACCCTTATGGCAGAAAGTGAAGAGGAACTAAATAGCCTCTTGATGAAAGTGAAAGAGGAGAGTGAAAAAGTTGGCTTAAAGCTCAACATTCAGAAAATGAAGATCATGGCATCTGGTCCCATCATGGGAAATAGATGGGGAAACAGTGGAAACAGTGTCAGACTTTATTTTTGGGGGCTCCAAAATCACTGTAGATGGTGACTGCAGCCATAAAATTAAAAGACACTTACTCCTTGGAAGAAAAGTTATGACCAACCTAGGTGGCATATTCAAAAGCAGAGACATTACTGCTTTAGGTCCGTCTAGTCAAGGCTATGGTTTTTCCTGTGGTCAGGTATGGATGTGAGAGCTGGACTGTGAAGAAAGCTGAGTGCCAAAGAACTGATGCTTTTGAACTGTGGTGTTGGAGAAGACTCTTGAGAGTCCCTTGGACTGCAAGGACATCCAACCAGTCCATTCTAAAGGAGATCAGCCCTGGGTGTTCCTTGGAAGGAATGATGCTAAAGCTGAAACTCCAGTCCTTTGGCCACCTCATGCGAAGAGTTGACTCATTGGAAAAGATTCTGGTGCTGGGAGGAATTGGGGGCAGGAGGAGAAGGGGACGACAGAGGACGACATGGCTGGATGGCATCACTGACTCGATGGATGTGAGTTTGAGTGAACTCCGGGAGATGGTGATGGACAGGGAGGCCCGGTGTGCTGCGATTCATGGGGTTGCAAAGAGTCGGACATGACTGAGTGACTGAACTGAACTGAAATTGTTTTTGTTCTGCAGCACATAGGTATTCTGGGGTGGTCCCATTTGCTCAGCTGTGCTGGACCCATTCCTTCTAAGAACTCACATCTTTATCCTTTTTGGTTTACCTTATCATTTGGTTGGAGAATGTTAAGTAGTTTTCTAAGAAAAGGAGCATATGAAGTAAACTATGAGTTTCTGAAAATGTGTTTAGCTGGGGATTTTGTTGTTGTTCAGTTGCTAAGTCATGTCCAACTCTTTGACCCCATGGATTGCACCATGTCAGGCTCCTCTATCCTTCGCTATTTCCTGGAGTTTGCTCAGATTTATGTCCATTGAGTTGGTGATGTTATCTAACCATCTCATCGTCTGCTGGCCCCTTCTCCTTTTGCCTTCAGTCTTTCCCAGCATCAGCATCTTTTCCAGTGAGTTAGCTCTTCACATCAGGTGAGCAAAATATTGGAGCTTCAGCTTCTGCATCAGTCCTTCCAAGGAATGTACAGGGTTGATTTCCTTTAGAATGGACTGGTTGGATCTCCTTGCAGTCCAAGGGACTCTCAAGAGGCTTCTCCAGCACCACAAACGACATCAATTCTTTAGTACTCAGCCTTCTTTATGGTCCAACTCTCACATCTGTAATGACTACTGGAAAACTATAGCTTTAACTATACTGACCTTTGTCGGTAAAGTGATATCTCTGCTTTTTAATAAGTTTTCTAGGTTTGTCATAGCTTTTCTTTCAAGGAACAAACATCTTTTCATTTCATGGCTGCAGTCACCATCCACAGTGACTTTGGAACTCAATAAAAGAAAAGCTGCCACTGTTTCCACTTTTTCCCCTAATATTGCCATGAAATGGTGGGACGGGAAGGCTTCCCAGATAGCCCTCATGGTAAAGAACCCACCTGCCAATGCAGGAAACATGAGATGTGGGTTTGATCCCTGAGTCTGGAAGATCCCCTGGAGAAGGGCGTGGAAACCCACTCCAGTATTCTTGATTGGAGAATCCCATGGACAGAGGAGCCTGGCGGGCCACAGCCCATGGGGTTGCAAAGACTCGTACATGACTGAAGCGACTTAGCACACACAGCATGATGGAACTGGATGCCATAATCTTAGTTTTTTGAATTTTGTGTTTTAAGTCAGCTTTTTCACTGTCTTCTTTCACCCTCATCAAGAGACTCTTTAGTGTATCTTCACTTTCTGCCAATAGATTTCTATATTTAAAATAGTTTCTTCATTATGCTTTAGAAAAGCATGCTTCTGATGAGAAGCAATATGCTGTGTTCATATGGCTTTACAGGTTTCTGCTTCCCCCCTCCCCGTCCCTCTCTCTCTTTTCTACCTTTTCGCCAACCTTTTAGAAACTTCGTGTCTTATGAAAATTGTCATGATCTATCCAGATGTGGGGTTTTTTTTCTTTCATTTTTCCTATTAGAATCTTAGAAATACTTTCAATGTGAAAAAATTCATCTCTTTTAGTTTTGTAAAGTTATCATTTATTATTTACTTTATACTTTTATCTTCTGCACTGTAATTCAGTCATCTCCTTTTGGAATTCTTGTAAGTTATTTATGGAACTCCTGTACCAGTAATCTAGGTCCTTGTTTTTTATTCTCTTAGAGCTTCCCAGGTGGTGCTAGTTGTAAAGAACCCACCTGCCAATGCAGGAGACATAAGAGATGCAGGTTTGATCCTAGAGTTGGGAAGATCCCCTGGAGAAGGAAACGGCAACCCACTCCAGTACTCTTGCCTGGAGAATCTCATGGACAGAGGAGCCTGGTGAGCCATAGTCCATAAGGTGGCAAAGAGATGGACATGACTGAAGCAACTTAGCATAGTCGAAAACTAGAACTAGGTTTTGGAAAGTTTTCCTCAATGTCAGGAATATTTCCTTGTTTTCTACTTGTTGATTTTACATAGCTTCAGTTTCTTGTGTTATAAATGTGGTACACCTCCAATTTTCTCAGAAAGTACTGCTAACATGGTTTTCTCTTACATACTTCCTGTAGTGATCTTGAATTGTCTACATTCTTCTAGGTTCAGACTTCCTCATTATTTATCTTGATCTCCATTTCAGGATTTCCATCCAAGAGACAGAATTTTTCTGTCTAAAAGACAAATAGTACATAGTTTTGGCAAAAATACTGAGGGCTGAGAATGCTGAGGGCTGAATACATTGGTGATGAGAAGGTAAAACAATGCTGCTACTTTGGAATACAGCTTGGCAATTTCCTAAAAATTCAAAGCTGCATTTATCTTATAACCCAGAAATTCAGCTCCTAGGAATCTACACAAGAGAAATAAAGACACATGCCCACAAAAGTCATGTGTGAATGTTCACAGTGGCCTTATTCATAATTTAAAAAAACTGCAAATGACCCAAAATTTTATTAACTGCTGAATGGGTAAACAGATGTGATACACATACAGTGGAGTATTATTCACCAATATAAAGGAATACATTATTGATAGAAGATTCAACACGTGAACCTCGAAAGTGTTATTTCAAGTAAAAAAAGCTAGACACAAAATATTACATATTATATGTTTCTATTGATATGAAATGACCAGAAAAAGCCAAATTACCTAGTGGCTCAGATGGTAAAGAATCTGCCTGCAGTGGGGGAGATTTGGGTTCAGTCTCTGGGATGGGAAGATCCCCTGCAAGGAGGGCATGGAAACCCACTCCAGTATTCTTGCCTGGAGAATCCCACAGACAGAGGAGCCTGATGGGCTACAGTCCATGGGGTTATAAAGAGTCAGACACGACTGAGTGACTAAGAAAACACACCTAGACAGAGAGCAAATCAATGGTTACTTAGGACTGGGGTTGGGAATTAACAGCAAAAAGGCATGTGGGAAATTTTAAAAATATAGATATTTAAAAGAAACTGATTTGTGTTAATGGTTGTACAACTGGAGACATTAAAATTTTAGGTTAGTTATACTTTCAAAGGGTGAATTGTATTTAAATAAATTATACTTCAAGAAAGCTGTTAACCACCACCTGGGCTCATTTTTTGGTCATAAAGGAAGTGAGGTTATTAGCAAATATATTTTGTATTTTATTAAAAATAAAATATCTGTAATTAAATAATGCATCCAGTTTTCCATGTTTGGGATATTGCCATGGTCATTTTTTATCTCTATGTTAGAGCATTTTACTTCATTTTACAAGTACTTTATTTTAGTTGGAGCATGTTTATTCACCTGTGGTTGGAAAAGGCTGAACTAGGCATAGTTTTCTAAAGTCTGTTCCATCTCTGACTTTGTAGAATCCTTCGAGCTGGTTTAGTTTTCCTCTTGAACTGTTAGACTCAGTCTGCCAGCAGATTTCTGACATCTGTCTTTGTTGTCAGGTAAGGATTTAGAACAGACCTTCTTAATCAAGAACTTTCAGATGATAAACTTCAGCTGATTTCCACCAGCCTATAAGCTAGGCAAAGAGAACTAAAAATTGAGCAAAACTCAGTCAATTTACTTTAAGTGGGTACATTCAGTCTTTTTAAATTTGGTACTTTTCCCAATTTTTTTAAAAAATTGATGTTATATTTTCATTTTTATTCAGGTCAAGAAATTTTCTTTCTTTTCTTTTTGACCACAAGGCATGTGGGATCTTAGTTCCCAACCAAGGATCAAACCCACCCCACTGCAGTGGAAACATGGAGTCTTCATCAAGAAGCACTAAGGAAGTCCCAATGCACTCATTTTTAAACTTATTTTTACATTCAAAATAATTTTACTGTGCAAAAATCTAGCTTACTTACAGGTATAGACAGCATTACAATTAAAACAGAATTGATTTTTGCCTATCAGGGCTTTTTGGTCTATTTTATGGACTACCACGTAATATCAGAAATCCAGAAATTATTTTGTTGCCATAGGTTAAAACATGTGAATGTCTTTGTTTTTACAGATCCTGACATCTGGATACAATGTCCCTGTGAAGTTCTAATTGGTAATTTGTGAAACTGCATTAGACTTTTATTTTGTAGTTATAGATCATGAGTCTTAAACTTTAATATCCATACAGATCAGCTAGGGATCTTGTTAAAATATAAATGCTAAAATACAGTTGTTTTGACATTCTGCATTTCTAACAAGCAGTTAGAATTTGCCATTGCTGCTGAGTGACCTACCCTCTGGGTAGCAAGGTGTTAGGATGAAGACAGAAACTGTGGAAGGCAAAAAGTTACAGGGAGTTGCCTTATGTTAATGATACTGAGAATAGTCTGCAAAAGGGATAAGATGCCTCCGGGCACAGTAAATTCACCATCAGTGAAGATGGTCGTACTGAGGCGAGCAGGCATGTGCTAGAAGGAACTAGTGATGTGATAAGTGAAAGGCCAGGATACCTCAGATGTCTCCTCTCACTGTGAGAACGTGAGAATGCATCCTCCCATGTTATTAGAGTCTCTTCTGAATGTCAAATGTATACATACCCAAAGGCTTCTACAGAACTCCTTGTGATAATTTTCTGAACTAATTACAGGCATTTTTGGAACCAGCCTTGTGTATGTGACCACGGGGTTGTAAGTACAAGTTTATTGGTCGCATACCCAGCCCTGCCTCTTTCTTTTCCTGGGTCAGAAAATGTTAGTTTTCTGGTCCTCTTGTTCCTGGTCAATCAGCATACTCCTCAAGGGCTTCTCTGGAAAGTCCTGAAGCTGGGTGGGGACAGAAGCCCTCTGTCTTTCTCAGCAGTCTGTTGCCCACCCAGCTGCAAGAGTTTTCTGATGTTTTCGGTGTGTGTGCGCTCAGTCGTGTCTGACTCTGTGACCCCGTGGATGGTAGCCTGCCAGACGCCTCTGTCTGTGAAATTTCCCAAGCAAGAATACCAAGTGAAAGGGTAGCCATTTCCTTCTCCAGGGGATCTTCCTGACCCAGGAATCGAACCTACATTTCCTGTGCCTCCTGCATTGACAAACAGAGAGTTTACCATTAAACCAACTGGGAAGCCCACGTTTTGCTGTATCTGCTTTTTTATGAGGACATCAACCTATTGGATTTAGGTCCTGCACGTCTCATTTCATTTCACCATAATGACCTCCTTAAAGTCTCTATCTCCAAATACAGTCACTTTAGGGGTAAAGGCTTCAACACATGAATTTTAGGGGACACAGTTCTGACCATAGCGGATGATAATCCACTAGGGCATTTGGGCACATGAGGTGTAGACCACTTTCTATTACAGCTGAGGATATTTTATACTCGACAGCATTGTATCCATTTTAGGGGAGCACTGCAATGTTAAACTAGATTCTTGACCATCTGTGAAGTTCTCCCAGTGGGTTAAAGCAAGAAATAACGAAGTGCACACTCAAAAATATTTCTTGACTAGAATAAGAGCTTAGCTACAAAGAAAGTCTTTTTTCTGATCCAGCTGGTATCCAACTGATGTATTATTTGGACTCTGTATTTATAGTAGAGAATAAAAATTGATTCTTCTCGATTTTCAGAGAAAGGTATTTCCTTAAAAATCTGGCACCCTCTGCAGCCATTTTAAACTCTGGAATTTCTTTTTCTTTATTTGATTTCATCTCAATCTCCCAGTATTTTAGAGGAAGCAAAATATATCAAGGTAAGAATGAAACAATTTGGAGACATTAATCTTGAGTACATTTTAAAAGACCCCTGTTTCAAATAATTTAACAACTTCCTCAATGCAAAAATTAAATAAACTTGAAAAGTCCAATATTGAGATTTCACAGACGGATGAATACGAAGCAGAAATGTTTCTATTTGAACAGATGGAATAAATTCTCCATATTTCCTTTTATATAGCCATTATTGTTTGTTAGACTTATAGCAAGGTAGGTTACATAATGCAACATTTTCCTTATTTTAAACGTCTTCTTATTTGTATCACTTTTTGGATTTCAAAGAATTTTCTGACCTTTTATTGCATTTCATCCTCATAACAATTATGTGAGTTTAGTTGGGTAGGCTTTTAATTTTATTCTGTAAGCTTTTAAATGGGAAGATAGTTGTTTTACAATGTTGTGTTAGTTATGTTGTACAGCAATGTGAATCAGTTTTAAGTATACATATATCCCCCTCCTCCTGAGCATCTCTCCACCCCTGCCATGATGACCCACCCTCTAGGTCATCACAGAGCACTGAGCTGGGCTCCCTGTGCTGTCCAGCAGCTTCCCACTAGCTGTCTGTGCTGCACGTGGTCGTGTATGTGTACGCCGGTGCCACTCTCTCAATTAGGCTCACCCAGTCTTTCTCCCACTGTGTCCACAAGTGTGTTCTCTATGGGCAGGTTTTTAAAATTCAAGTTTGTAAATAACAACAACAACAAAAAAATCAAGTTCAGTTTTTAAATATTTATGAATATCCCATTAATACTGAAATTTCCTGAACTACATTCCAGAGAGTCTCCTTGGTTGATGGGCAGGAAATTAATTTTGAGTGAGACTAAACCCTAATATCTTGGCAACCCACTCCAGGGTTGCCTGGAGAATTCCATGGACAGAGGAGCCTGGCAGGCTATATAGTCCATAAGGTTGCAAAGAATCAAACATGACTGAGAGACTGAGCAAACAAGCCCTAACATGATGCTTGGGGAAAGGAAAACATTAAAAAATGGCACAGCTTTATTGTTCGTGTAATCTATCTCCTTTAAAAAGTCTGAGTGAATTAAACATAGTCTTCTTAAAATGTTTGATAATATTAATGGCTGTATTAATATCACTGTCTGCAGAGTAGAAATTCTTGAATCCTATAGCATATTTATGTTCCCTTTGAAGGTCTCAAGAGAGATGTATCTGCAAAGAGGAAACAGAAACTGATGGGAGGAGAAACTGTTCCACTTTTTTAGAATTCTGGATGGCTAGCCCAAAGTCTATGGCCAGAGTTCAAGTTCTAATAAGGTCTTCACTCTTTTTTTGAGACATAACCCTAGTCTCATGATTATACATCTTGCAGCCAGTATCACTGAGAGAAAATTGAATAGCAACAGAACAGGAACACAGGAAAGGTAGTGACTATGGTACTTCTCCCCTCTGCAGATGCGGAGAAGGGTGAAACAGAAGGCAGATAGTTCAGCCTACAGGACAGGTCTTCTGTCTGCTTGCAGCTTCTTCATTTTCTAAATTTATTTATTTGACGGCTCAGGGTCTTAGTTGTGGCACAAAGGATTTTTAGTTGCAGCATGTGGAATTCAGTTCCCTGACCAGGGCTTGAACTCAGGGCCCCCTGCATTGCGAGCATGGAGTCTTAGCTACTGGACCACCAGGGAAGTTCCTGCCTGCCACTTGCGAAGTATAAACACAAGAAGGAGAAAAGACAAGACGAGATGGCTGGTGTTCAGCATCAGGATGGAAGCTGCAGGCGACCTGCCTGTTCCCTTCTCATGGATGGTGGCAGAAGATGGGAGACCCATGCCTTTATAGGAGACCTTTAGAGCTTACTCACTATACTTGGCTCCATCAAAATAAATTTAATACCTTCCTCCTAGGAGGGAAGAGCAAAGAAGGGGTGAGTTGAATTTCCTCACAGAAGAGTTCTCTACAGTTCTGATGAAGGATATTGAGGAGAAAAGAATTAAATTGCAGGGTTCTTTTACAGACTTGGTACCAAAGTTCAGTTACTAATGTCAGCTATATTGTCCCAAACACAGCCATGTCCCAATCTTGAAAACTAGCAGACACTAGACAGAAATATGTCTTTGGCTGCCTAGCTTTCATCAGGGAAGCTGTGATCAGTATTTTTTTAATGTTATTTTTTCTTGGAACCAGAAAGAAATGTGAACTTGGAATCATAGTCGGGACTAAAATTTACTTACTAGCAAAGGGCTTTCTTCTAATCACTGTCAACAAGTTTCTGCTCTTCTATGGTGTAACAATGTTTGCGTGGTGTCTTTCTGGCAACTAACGTCTTCGGGAATAAGAATGACCTAGTTCTGGGTTTTTCCCTGTGGTCCAGTGGTTCAGACTTCACCTTCCAATGCAAAGGGTGCTGGTTTGATCCCTGGTCAGGGCGCTAAGATTCCACATGCTTTGGGGCCAAAAAACCAAAACATGACACAGAAGCAATGTTGTAACAAATTCAATAAAGACTAAAGAAGCAAAAGGAATGACCTAGTTCTAAAATACATGTGGTCAAGTTTATTTTAGAATACAGAGTGAATTGCCCAGTAAGAGAAATGGCCCGCTTATTTTGAATACGACATCACTGACATGAGCTTGTGTGTTAAGTTGTTTCCGTTGTGTCCACCTCCTTGTGACCCTATGAACTGTAGCCTGCCAGGCTCCTCTGTCCATGGGATTCTCCAGGCCAGAATACTGGAGTGGGTTGCCGTGCCCTTTTCCAACTGACATTATAAGTGGAAAACAAAAGGTCAACAAAAGTATACCATCTCTTTGTGTTGGAGAAAAGAGAGTTAAAAAAAAAAAAAAACGAATAACACTACCACTTCTAATTGCATTTTGATTCCATTTGCTAGAAAGGTAATATTCTTTTATCTGAAGATGATCTTCCTTTCCTCATAACTTCAGTACAGATATTATTCAACCCTGGGTCCAAAGACGTGAAATACTGGCAATTTTGGATGGCTTTCTAAGCATTTGATACAGGAAATTTGCTTTTGTTAAAAATAACCCAGAAGGCATTTTTCAGTGATTTCAGACTTTAAGCTGGAATACACTGCCATTGCACACTAAGTTGTGAATCTCAGAGAAATTGTGATAGCAGATTCTTCCCTGAAAATATGCCAAGTTCTCACAAAGTTGTGCCCATTGCTAGATTTATTTCCTGCTTTTCCCACCCCATGTGAGGCTATATGCTATGATGGACAAGGACATAAACTTTAGTTTCATCCAGTTTTAGATCTGAATTCCTGATTTATTGTTGTTCAGTTGCTAAGTCGTGTCTAACCCTTTGCAACCCCATGGACTGCAGCACGCCAGGCTTCCTTGTCCTTCACTGTCTCCCAGAGTTTGCTCAAACTCATGTCCACTGAGTCAGTGATGCCATCTAACTATCTCATTCTCTGTCATCCCCTTCTCTTGCCCTCAATCTTTCCTAGTATAAGGATCTTTTCCAATGAGTTGACTCCTTGCATTGGGTGGCCAAAGTATTAGAGCTTTAGCATCAGTCCTTCCAATGAATATTCAGGGTTGATTTCCTTTAGGATTGACTGGTTTGATTCTTTGTGCAATCCAGTACAAACACTATTTCTGTGACTTCAGTCTCAAATAGAATATGCCCTGTTTTTCATTTGCATAAAGAAAATAAGAATAAGTACATGGGATATTGTAAAGATCAAATAATTTTTAAAACAGAGATATTTTGAACAAACTTCAAAGAGGTTATTGCCTCCAGAGCCCCCACTTGTCTCAGCATGTCTGGCTTACTTACTTGATGTCTTGCTCCTAATTTTCCCAACCAGGACAATTTAACCACGGCATAGAAGTTTGTCCAGAGCTGAGCTTGTTAGAGGGTTGGTTATTACTGTTATGTCTAGTCCTACTTTAATCAGATTAGTGAAGAGTTGGAAGAAAATGGCTCATTTGCTAAATCTGGCCCATTGCTTGATTTTGTTTTTTTTTTGGGGGGGGGGAGAGCAGGGGGAAGGGTATAGCCTGCGTGCTGATGGTAGGTTTCATATTTTATTTATTTATTATTTCAAAAGATTTTATTAATTTTTTGGCTACACCACACAGCATGTGGGATCCTAGTTCCACAACCAGGGATCGAACCTGCATGTTCTACATTGGAAGCATGTGGTCTTAACCACTGGACTGCCAGTCAGACATGGCTGAACAACTAAGCACACTTTCATTTTCATTTTTGCTTATCCCCTTAGTGGTTTCAGACTCTTCTGCAAGCCTTAGGGGCTCAACGAAGGACCAGGGTAGTGGACGGGTATTTAACGTTTCAAGTTCCCTTCCTTATTGCAGCCATCTGTACTACTTTTATACATTATGGGGTTTCCTGTAAGACTTGGGTGAATAAAATGTTTCAAGGATAAAAACAAGGTCTGAAAATCATAACGAAGTTATATAGAACTAGCATTGAATAATGCTATTTGTACTGAAGTTATAAGAAAAGCAGTTTTCCCACTAAAAATTATTTAGTGCAACGCATGTGTCCTGGGCTTCAGCATCCAGTGACTACAAAATAAGAGGACATTAAAGAATGTGCCAATAGGTGAATTTTTAGTTATTGTCAAGGTGGTCAACTAATACAGGTTGCTGGCTACTTCCCTGACATCCGAACTTGAGGCTCCACAAGAAATGATAAAGAGGTTGATGGGTTTGAGCAATGAACATGAAAATCACAGGGATGTTTCAGGGAGGACAGAATACAGTTGGGTCTTGTTTGGGGACAACTGAAGGAAATCAATCCTGAAAATTCATTGGAAGGACTGATGCTGAGGCTGAAGTCCCAATACTTTGGCCCCAGATGCAAAGAGCCGAGTCATTGGAAAAGATCTGATGCTGGGAAAGATTGAGAGGGGGAGAAGGGGATGGCAGAGGATGAGATGTTTGGTTGGCACCATCAGACTCAATGGACATGAGCTTGAGCAAACTCTGGGAGATAGTGAAGGATAGAGGAGCCTGGTGTGCTGCAATCCATGGGGTTGCAAAGAGTTGGACATGACTTAGCAACTGAACAACAATAAGTGTTGGAGAGGACTACAGACTGAGATGATTCAGATGAGGGCAAGGATGGATTTCCGTTTAAGATATGCTCCCATCTTCCCCTCAAGATGTTCATGCATGAATGAAGGCAACACAGACATGGGCTGAGCAAGGATCACAGGGAAATATCAGGGGAAGCTAAGACTTTATTATGTGAGGGGGACCTAATAGCATGTGCACTCCATACACTCCATAAACCATCTTGAAAAAGAGCATGGTCCTGCCCAGAGACACACAGTGGGTCCCTGTGAGACACAGTTAAATGGGGGAGGGACAGTAAAAAGGGCTGTTTGCTTCCCTCTCTCCCATTCATATTTTCATCAGAGGACTATGAGTTCACAGAGCAACATCAGGAGACAAGTGAGAAGTGTGATGTCAACAGAGTAAAGACAATAGTAGACAGTCTAGACAGTGGCCAAAAGAAACCGTCAAACAGAACAGGCACTTCAAGAATTTTCAAAGAGATAAAGGAAGATATTTGTAACAAGGGCTTCCCTAGTGGCCCAGATGGTAAAGAATCTGCCTGCAATGCAGGAGACCCAGGTAGGCAGAGACAAGCAATTGTAAATGAAGAAAAATTGGGCCAGGAAAAATCTAGTTGAAATAAAGAGATCAGCATATGAGTAGAAAGGCAGAACATATGGAGTCAAGGAAAGATTATTGATCTGAAATATCAGACTTCTTGGGAAGCACCCAAGAGAAGTAAAAAGAAAGCATAATTACATAACTGATAGATCTAAAGGGTAGAAAGAATATCAGCCTCTTTCAGATAAAAATTCCAGGAAAGAGAAACATTAACTGGAGAAGAAATAGTTGAAGAAGCATTGGCTATGAATTCCCTAATTTTGAAGGGCAGAGAGTATGATTCTGGTTAAAAAATATACCTGCACACTTTGACACCAAATGGAAAGGAGGATCAAAAAGAAAAATCCAAAAGCTTTCAAAGAGAAAAGCAGATCCCATGCGAGGAAGGGGAGAGGGACTGATGTCATGTATCCAAATCTACACTGGGTGCGAGTACACTACACTCCCCCAGGGCTGTTAATATATTAAAGGAAATCCCGAATTTTATTTCCAGCTTAAACATAGGAAAAAGACAAAGATAGTCTAGAACATATAAGACCCGGCCTTTCAAGCCACTTTTCCTCTCCCTGCGATCTTGTTATCCTTCTTTCCAAGCTTTCTCTCTTATTATGTATGTCAAGCACCTTCATTGACATTAAAAGCCCAGAATTTGGCTGTGCATTCTCCAGGCTAAATAAATCTGTCCCATGAAATACAGTGAGTTTACTCTATTCCATTTCTTCTGCCTGAACAGTAGAAAAAGGGGTGTTGGCTATAAGATAATGGAAACAACAAGCTGGATTGATATCTCAAAATATCATCTCTATAAAAATGCTGTAATGAAGATATAAACAAAGTGCTCTGGGTAAAGAAACAGTAATGAGGTGGTAAGGAGTCCAGATCAGCATGGTTTTAAGAAAGCCACTGATCTCCTGGAGTAGCTGAGTTTCTGATAAACACGTGACTCTCACTATAATACTGGGGTCAGAATGGGCCATCTTTCACATGTTTTTCCACAGGCACGGGCTTCCTTTGAAATGTTGAGACTTTACCTGAGATACTGACATTTTCTTTTCGTTGCTACTAGAACATCATAATTTGAGTAATTAAAAGCAATCCACTTTTTCTTATTTTTAATAGCACTCTGAGAAACCTGGAATTTTTAATGTTTCTTCCTAATCAGCAATGTCTTTAAAAGCAAAAGACCCCCTAAGATATTTCAATGTAGGGTTGTTGTTAATATTTAATGCAAAATCAAGGGAGCTCCCTTTGGTTCTGTGTGCAGCGGAATCGATGTAGAAATGCTGTTATAAAAAGCAGGATAGAAAGAATTTTTGCACCATATATGCTTTACATTTCCATGCAACATTTCCACCCTGGATGGAGTTAAGTCTTTTTATTTAATTTCTACACTATATTGCCAAACAATGCATTTCTATGTTCACTATAGTTGAACCATGTTTATTTCATTTCTATATTTGCATGTAGTGCATTTTGCACTGAGTGATGTAGACTAGTTTATGGACTTGAGAAATGGAATATTTCTTGCCATACCAGTAACCAAAGATGTCATAGTGAAAGTGAAAGTAGCTCAGTCGTGTCCACCTCTTTGCAACCCCATGAACTATACAGTCCATGGAATTCTCCAGGCCAGAATATTGGAGTGGGTAGCCTTTCCATTCTGCAGGGGATCTTGCAACCCAGTGATAGAACCCAGGTCTCCCGCATTGCAGGCAGATTCTTTACTGGTAAAGATGTCATCAGTTCAGTTCAGTTCAGTTGCTCAGTCGTGTCCGACTCTTTGCGACCCAATGAATCGCAGCACGCCAGGCCTCCCTGTCCATCACCAACTTCTGGAATTTACTCAGACTCACGTCCATTGAGTCAGTGATGCCATCCAGCCATCTCATCCTCTGTCGTCCCCTTCTCCTCCTGCCCCCAATCCCTCCCAGCATCAGAGTCTTTTCCAATGAGTCAACTCTTCGCATGAGGTGGCCAAAGGCCTGGAGTTTCAGCTTTAGCATCATTCCTTCCAAAGAAATCCCAGGGTTGATCTCCTTCAGAATGGACTGGTTGGATCTCCTTGCAGTCCAAGGGACTCTCAAGAGTCTTCTCCAACACCACAGTTCAAAAGCATCAATTCTTCGGCGCTCAGCCTTCTTCACAGTCCAACTCTCACATCCATACATGACTACTAGAAAAACCATAGCCTTGACTAGACGGACCTTAGTCGGCAAAGTAATGTCTATGCTTTAGTGATCAGCAATTGCAGCCACCATGGACGGTGAGCTGGTGAGCCCTGAAGGAACTCAGGAAGGAAAGAATTCCTGCCATCTAACTGCTGTCAGATTGCAGCCACTCCCTAAAGTGAGCCCTGAGGAAACTCAGGATCTGAAAATGGTACTCTGGCCCCAGATAGCTGAGCTGCATATCAAAGGAATGATTTCAGTGAGCTCAGACTCTAGCATCTTCTTAGATGTGGAGAAGTGCTAAATTCCTTAACTTGGGATATCTGGTTTCCTTTAACTAACAGTAATCTTCTGATGTTCCCAATGAAGACTATCTGCCCTTTGTTGCAGAACTCCTATCCCTCCTAGCTCCCCACGTGCCTCCTCAGAGAACTTCTCTCAGGGTTACTTGAGATGCTTCCTCCTGGGCTTGAAGTCCTAAAAATTCCTGCTGAATAAAATATAATTCGAGTTTTAGATTGTGAATATTTTTTTAAGTCAACAGGCTCTTTCTAGTCTCAGTTTTTTGGTGTTGTTCTATCTTGTGAGGAGTGTAGTCATTTCTATGTTATTTCTACACCAATAGATCGCTACAACAACACAAATAATGTGAATAGCTACCAGTTACCAAGCCGAGGGTGTATGCCACGCAGAGCACTAAGCATTGTGCTTCCAGTTTCAGAATTCAACCTTTACACACAACCCTGAGAAGTAGTACTGATTATCTTCTCCATTTTACCTATGAGAAAACTGGGCTCAGAGAAATCGATTAACTTATCTAAGCCCCATACCTAGAAAACGATGCAGACACCCTTGAATTTGGATCTGATTTTAAAATCTCCACTTTCTGAAATATGACATGAGTGAACCTACTATGAAACAGAAATAGGGTCAGGGATAGAGAGAACAGACTGGAAATTGCCAAGGGGAAAAGGGAGTGGGGGAAAGATGGATTGGGGGTTGGAGTCAGCCGATGCAGATAGTATTTACACACACAGACGCACACACACACAGACACACATTCTTCTCCATTTCGGTTCATCACGGGATACACGCGGATGCACAGAAACACATAGACACACATTCTTCTCCATTACGGTTCATCACGGGATACACGCGGACGCACACACACACAGACACACATTCTTCTCCATTTCGGTTCATCACGGGATACCCGCGGACGCACACACACACAGACACACATTCTTCTCCATTAGGGTTCATCACGGGATACACGCGGACGCACACACACACAGACACACATTCTTCTCCATTAGGGTTCATCACGGGATACACGCGGACGCACACACACACAGACACACATTCTTCTCCATTAGGGTTCATCACAGGATACACGCGGACGCACACACACACAGACACACATTCTTCTCCATTTCGGTTCATCACAGGATATTGAATATAGTTCCTTGTGCTCTACAGTAGGAGCCTGTCGTTCATCCATTCTATCAATATCTATTAATACAATATCTATTATTAATACATACTAATATCATATATACCAATATAATACATAGTAATAGAATGGATTATATACTGTTTATAGTCCACAGAGTATATTGTTTATAATCCCTAGTTTATCCACTCTATTAATATAATATACATGTTATTAGTGTAATATACAATAATATAGTAGAATGGATAAGCAATGGATATATATATATAACTGAGTTACTTGGTTATACAACAGTAATTAACACAACATTGTATTTCAACTATGCATCAATAAAAACCGGATTTAAGAAATCTTCACTCTCCATATTATGCGTTGGTGCTGTGTCATCAGAATGCTATGATCATTGTTCTCACCATGATGATGACTGTGGTCCTCATCACATGGTCATTACTGCTGGGACTCTGAGGGAGTTTCCTTGTATCTGGTCTCTCTCGATCCTGAATCCTCAGTGGATTCCATCAGAGAGTCACACTTGTATAATGATATCGGGGTGGATAAATTTGATCATCCCATGGGACATTTGGGTAACAGACTGATGTCACCTATGGCGTCACTTACTGCTTGCAAAGTCGTCGTGAGGCACCTAGAGCAGAGAAAGCAGCCTCGACATACAGATGGAGGAAGTGAGGTTGAAGGAGGGCGTCTGATTGGGCTGAAGTCAGCACAAGGTTGTTTTCAGTTGCAAAATGCAGTTTTCTGGACTGAAATAACCCAAAGTTCTCTACTACCTTTTATTGCCTGGTCCTGTGCCTGGGATAGAAAAAGTGCTTGATCTGTGCAGGTCAAATTAATAAGTGAATAAAAGAAGTAGTTGTGAGTCCCTTGTAAGCAGAGATTTGTGTGTGTGTGTGTGCATACATGTGTATGTGTAAATTCTCCAATGCGTAGTCCTGCTTATAGTAGGTATGTAATAGAGGTGTATCAGTCAGTTGAATAAATGCACAGAAGATCTAATGAATGTGTGGACTGATATGGGTTCTTTGAAGGTAAGATTATTTTATTTATTACCAGTGCCTGACTCGCAGTAGGAACTGAGTGAAAGTTGTTGAACGTTCGGTGAATGGGTAATTTACCACCATCGCCACCACTCTTACACTTTTGGTGCCATCGATGCTGTTGGAAACAAACACAAGGAACTCCTTTTGTGCCAGGCATGCTCTAATACACGCATTTCCATAACAGCATTTCACTTAGAAGAATGTCCATAGTTTATAAATAAGGGGTACACAGAGGTTAAGTAACGTTCATGAAAATTTCTCAAGACAGAGAACCAGACATTCAGAGTCTATGAAATTGAGATCTGAGACAGTTTTTTTTTTTTTAAGTAAGAGCCCTACAAAAATTATAGATTTCCATTCATTGTAAGGCCACTTGACTTCAAACTGTGCCTCCTAAATCCTAACCATCAGGCCCCCAATTCCAGCTTTCATTTCAGACCCCATCCAGATTGTCCTCTATCTTCTGCTTTTAGTTCTCAAATGATCTCAGAGCAGGAGGTTAAATGAACGATGTCAGAGAAACTAGACGTTAATCTGCTTCCCAATCATTCTGATGTCACATCATACTTTTAAACTCCCATCCTTTCAGGAGGATTTGTTGGAAGAAAGTGGGTCCACAGAACTATGTACTGCACATCAGATTAATGAAGGTGGCCCAGGGAACTTCCTGAGAGCTCTCACCAAAAATGATGTTCCAGACATGTCAGAATAATACTCACCATATACCACACCGATTTTCATTCACAATAAGCTTGATTGCATTAACAAATGAGTCTGAACTACCCCTCTGTGAAGCTAAAAAGCTACCATCCCCTCCATGGTAAATAGGAGCACAGGTGGAATTATGAAAATATCCTTTTTCTCCTACTCTCTACTCCCTTACTAAACAAGCAGAAAAGGAAATTTCATTTAAAGCAGAACTGAAATGACTCCCGAGTGCTGATATTTCATTAATACTGACCAAATCATCTTTTCCCCACCTAATTCAGGCTAGCAGTCACTACTTCTGGCTCTGTTTCAAAAAAGGGCTGCAAGCTAAACTCAGGATCTCAGGCTTTGCCAAGAAGTCTAAGCCACACTTGTTTCTAGAAAGGGCTCCATCCTTGTCTTGAACTTCTCAGCTAGTGGCCACACCATGCTCTTTCCTGGGGCTTATTCCTGAACCATCTTGATCCCCAGTTTTACCTATTCTGTTGATTCTGTTTCCTAAATATTAATTGAATCCATCTCTTCCCTTCAAAACCCATTCCTACTCTTAATTACAGCTGCCAGCCTCTCTTGTCCTTAGCACAGACAAGAGTACCTCTTAGTGCAGGGCAATTACTACCTCCTGATTGGTCTTCAATTCCATTTTTATGCCCCTCGTGTGTATGGCGGGCTTCCCTGTTGCCTCAGACAGTAAAGAATCTGCCTGCAGTGCAGGGGACCTGTGTTCAATCCCTGGGTCAGGAAGATCCCCTGGAGAAGGGAATAGCTACCCACTCCAGTATTCTTGCTTGGGAAATCCCACAGAGAGAGGAGCCTAGCAGGCTACTGTCCGTGGGGTCGATTAGAGTCAGACATGACTGAGCGAATAAGCAGGCCTATGTATGGTGTGTATTTCTGAGACTATTATCTGGCACGATCTCTCTCTTGCTTTTAACTCTAATGAATCCCTATTGTCTCTAGAAGAAAGTAGAGGATGTCCATTCATACATCTTGACTGATGAGAAATAGGTATTTGAAATTTTCTTAATATTCATCCATTAAAACATAGAATCTATTTCTTCTTCTATTAAATCTGAGATTATTAGAGTATTGCAAAATTATGCATTCCCAAGTTTGGGGTCTCATTTTAAGAAGACTGATTCGCTTTAGCCTATCCTGGGCCATGAGCCAACAGGCAAGAAGTCCAGACTCCCTACTGAGGAGACTGATCTGTACTCAGTAGTTATTCACTGAAGGATTTAAAGGGCGCCTGCATTTGTAGAAGAACAAAAAGTTTCCTTCCCCAAAGGCTGTTTGGAGCTGAAGCCAGTAATATAGATGACATATAGGGTGATTGGAACTGATGGGTGTGTCAAATTGGGGAGCTTTCTAGCTAATCCCTGGGCAAGCTCTGCTCCAGTGGGAACCCAGACATGCCACCAAAAGCAATATTAAAGAATGCCCTAGAATATGAAAAGTGATTCCATCTCTCAGAGCCTCAATTATGCAGAAATTCACATCCGGGTCTCCCCCAAAAACAGGTCGGCAAAACAAGTCCAAGGACTTTTCATATATTAGATCTTGGTGTATACATTTTTCACTTCCTATGGACAGCTTCTGCTGATATGATTGGCACTTCCTCCCACCCTCAACACATACACTATGCTGCTCAAGATTCCAATAGCACTCCATACTTCTCATTCTATTTACTTTTTATTTAAAAAATATTTATTTGTTAGGCTGCATCAGGTCTTGTGTGGGATCTTAGCTCCCCCACCAGGGATCAAACCCACATCCTCTGCATTGGAGGGCACATTCTTCACCACTGGGCCACCGGGGAAGTCCCCAAGCATGCGTGCTAAGTTGCTTCAGATATGTCCTACTTTTTGTGACCCTACAGGTTGTACCCCACCAGGCTCCTCTGTCCATGAGATTCTCCAGGCAAGAATTCTGGAGTGGGTTGCCATGCCCTCCTCAAGGGGATCTTTCTGACCCAGGGATCCAACCTGAGTCTCTCTCTCTCTTCTATAAATTTAATTAATTAATCTATTTTAATTGGAGGCTAATTACTTTACAACATTGTAGTGGTTTTTGCCATACATTGACATGAGTCTCTTATGTCTCCTGCACAGATTCTTAACCACTGGGCCACAAGGGAAGTCCCCATACCTCTCATTTTAAAGCATTATCACACTTCATTAGAACCGTTTACTTAAATGTCTATCTCCTTTAATACTGTAATTGCCATAAAAGCAGGGACCATCTTGTTCGTTATTACATTCTAAGCATCTAATTACAGTGTCTGGTGAACAATAGGCCCTCAGTAAATATTTGTTGAGTGGGTGAGCACAGCCTGTTTAAGGGCAGTTGCTCTTTTCTTTCTGTATCCAGTTCTCTCCTACTCATCATCCATATCCTTGACTGCTCGTCACGTTTTTGGGGAAAGTCATCTCTGATCTAGCCTTCTTAAGTCAAACACCTATTTTTATGCTCTCTTGTCATTTGGTATTTCTCTCACTGCACTTTTCATTATGGCATTTTATATTTTCACAAATAGTATTAGGTCATTTCATGATTTTAGCTTAGGTAAGACTAAGATAATCGTATTCATCAATATATTACTGCATTGACAGATTTGAGAGTTTAGCTATGAAACACAAAATACAAGTTTAAAACACATTTTCACAAATTCTTTGATTTTATTATTTTATTAAAAAAGATAGAATTTTACTTTAAAATGTTGAACTCAACCAGTAAATAGGTATTGGATCCTGGTAGATGAATCTTTCTATACTGCGGACACTGATTGTTTTGGTTATGAACAGTGACATTGATCTCTTCCCCAGAATGGTCAGGGTGCTGGGTTTGTTTCTGAGGTGACAGAAGGGTTTCCCGTATGTGATTTTTAAGAATCCTATTAGCAACTGCATGAAGTAAACAGGGTAGGTTTGGGATCACTTTCATCCCTATCTACAGATAAGAGTTTAAGCAATTTTCTAAGTGTTACAAACTGAGCTGTGGGCTGTCTGCACCAGGAAAAAACAAATAAACTCAGAAACAAAAGAAAATGGAGCGTCTTTGGCTTACCGTCTTATATGCTGTTAGCAAAACATTATTTAGGTATAAAGCAATGTTAATAAACAGCAGATTCCAAATGTCAGCAGTACAGCTTTATTTGCTCTCGTCTTTAATATTTCTTAGATAACCATCACCTATTTTGAGCTTTATGTAGTTGTAGGGAAATCATGATCTTCAGGCAACTTCTGTGTATTACTCCTTGGGCTTTATTCCTGTACTTCCCGACTTCTTCCTGAGAGTAGATTGTGACATTCCCTTTACCTCAAACAGCAAACTCCTTGGAAATCTTCTTAGGTGCTGAGTTTCTGCCACTCAAGCTAAACTTTATATTTTGGCCTTGTTGATCATAAGGTGAGGGTGTATTAGAGTCACCCATGAACAGTCTGGGGCTCCCTTCCTCTGCACAAGGATGGGGTGAAAGTGAAGGAGAGTGAAGTCATTCAGTCGTGTCTGACTCTTTGCGACCCATGGACTGTAGCCCACCAAGCTCCTCCATCCATGGGATTCTCCAGGCAAGGGTACTGGAGTGGGTTGCCATTTCCTTCTCCAAAGAATGGTGTAGGCAACACTATATAACTTGTTTTGATCAGCGGAATATCAGTGAAAGAGACATGCTTTTCTGGAAAGAAACTTTAAGAGCCAATGGGTGTTTCTCAGATCCTGTCTCTGCTGTGGAAATTATAAAAGCTTGACCTGATATGGAGTCTCCATCAGCCTACTTCCACAAGTGCCAACAATGATTAAAGCCTCCCTGCCATTCTGCTTTGCACAAATAGCATGAGCAAGCAGTATACTTGCGTTGGTCTTAGTCGATGAGTATGTTTCTGTTCTTTAAATAAGTTCATTTGTATCTTTGTTTTTAGGAAAAGAATTTGGAAAAGAATAGACATATGCATGTGTATAACTGAATCATTTTGCCATACACTGGAAACTAACAAACTTTGTAAATCCATGGCTCAGAAGGTAGAGTCTGTTTGCAGTGCAGGAGACCTGGGTTCAATATCTGGTCAGAAAGATCTCTGGAGAAGGGAATGACTATCCAGTCCAGTATTCTTGCCTGGATAATCCCGTGGACAGAGGAGACTGGTGGGCTACAGTCCATGGGATCGCAAAGAGTTGGTCACGACTGAGAAACCAACTACATTCCAATATAAAACAAAAATTTAGAAAAAAAATAAATTTTTAGTCAAAGCTATGGTTTTTCCAGTAGTCATGTATGGATATGAGAGTTGGACTATAAAGGAAGCTGAGCGCCGAAGAATTGATGCTTTTGAACTGTGGTGTTGGAGAAGACTCTTGAGAGTCCCTTGGACTGCAAGGAGATCCAACCAGTCCATCCTAAAGGAAATCAGCCTGAATATCCATTGGAAGGAGTGATGCTGAAGCTGAAGCTTCAATACTTTGGCCACCAGATTCGAGGAACTGACTCAGTGGAAAAGACCCTGATGTTGGGAAAGACTCAAGGCAGAAGGAGAAGGGGATGACAGAGGATGAGATGGTTGGATGTCATCATCACTCAATGGGCATGAGTTTGAGAAAGCTCTGGGAGTTGGTGATGAACAGGGAAGCCTGGCGTGCTGCAGTCCACTGGGTCACAAAGACTCAGACACAACTGAGCAACTGAACTGGACTGCACTGAATTGAAATGAAATAAATTTTATTGGCCTTAACCATGGAGACTTATAGGCTACGTGTTGCCATAATATAATCAAATATATTTTGATGGATGTAGAAACTGACACGAGCAAGAGAAGGTGCCACTGTTATCTATTTATCTACTTATGTATCTATATTGCTGGCTTACAGTTCAGCTACTGAGCAATGAGAAAGCTCTCATTGGAGGCTGAAAAATGGAGATTTATTTTATGGTGTAGCAAATATTTGAGAAAATTTTACCTTGTATTGTAGAAACTTGAGATGCAGGTATACAACCAATGTACTTGTAGTGGTGAAAAATTGAGGGAAGTGGTGAAAAATCAGAATGCTACTATCTTCTTGGGACGTCATAGAGAGTGGGAGTGAATGAGGGGGACTCAGGAAAGCCCTTGAACTTCACCTCCTAAATTATTGGACTTCAGAAGGGGTCTTCACTTGGGGAGGGGAGTGACCAGGTTGCACGTCTGTAAGTCAGTAGTGTGAACATGCGTAACCAGAGGGCAAAATCAGATGTGTCCACTTCACACACTGTCAGCAAGTCATTATTGAGGACCAGAAGTTTGTCTGGTGTGGGAAATAAAAAGAAAACAGAGCCTGCTATTGTCTGGGACCTCGTGTTTCCTGGAGAGAAAGATAGAGTGGCTCACAGCTTGACATTAGTCCTAGGTTCTCATTAGAGGTTCACTGCTCACTAGCTGTGTGACCTTGAGTAATTTCCTTCACCCTCCAAGCTTCAATTCTCTTCCCCATAAAGTGGTGATAATGATATCAATCATAGTAGATTGATGTGGGAATGAAGAGTTATTCAGTGGTTGCTATAACTATCATAATTATATTTGAATTATGATGAGAGGGATGGGTAAGTGTTGGAATGGCACTGCAGCCCAGGCATAATGCGTGATGCGAGGAAGTGTCTCCTTTGGCTGTAGGAACCAGGGAAGGCTGCACACGGGAGGCAGCGCTTGCCCGGAGTTTCCCAGATGGATAAGCAGGGAAAGGGCATTTAGGCAAAGGATAAAGCATGTAAGAGAAGGTGGGACCCTAGGGTGGCATTCCTTATTCACAGGATGACAAGCAACTCTCTTGGCTGGATGAAGTGAGTCAATGGACTGGGTAGCAGCTGAGGTCCAGAGCTAGGAAGGGACCTGATGCAAACCTACCCATCAATTTAGAGTGTTTGCCTTTTCTCCTCAATGGATGATTCTGAAGGTAAGCTAAGAACAACAAAAAAAAAGCTTATCCACTTAAATTTTATCCCCATCACTGTGCTGTTAAATTTAGACCTATTTTTCTTCCCAAATATATGCTTTTTGGGCAGGAGACAGCAAGCTGCATGATTTCTGATGGCTGTAAGTTCTTTGTACTCAGTGGGCAAATCTTTTCAAATGAAAGTTCTGAGAACAGCTCTGCTCCCTAGGCTTAGAGGGCCTCTATATTCCACTCCTTATCTCACCTGTGAAAAATGCTTCCAATTATCTGCCCTGCCTCTATTATTTGAAATAGTTCTGAACCAACCACTCAACTCAGATAACTGAGCTAAACCTTTAAAATGGGTTTTTAATGGGAGAACCAGGCGGTGGGGAATTTGTTAATTTTGGTAAGTAAAGTCTCTCAAAATCAAAGGGAGACTAATTAAAGCTTGACAGCCTATGTGAATATGCACATTATAAAATGTAACTCTCCAGAGATGAAACTCCAGGGAGGCTCAGAGTCTATTTCTGCTCTCGAAGGCATTGAAACAAGGTGTTTTAAGGAAAGAGATGGTAGACTTTCTATAAAAAGCTGTAGAGCCCATTTTTGCTAAATAAAAACTTGTATGGAACACCAATATACTGAAAAGATCCATTTAGGGCTGCTCTGGCATAACAGGATGCAGTTACATCCCCTTGGAATTTCCCACCATCTATCCCAGTGACCCAAGTCTTCCATGCCAGGATCAAGGTTTTGGGGCTCATGGGAAGGTGACCAGGAGCCTTCAGTTCTTTCTCTGATTTTTCTGTGTGTTCTGAGGCAAAGCCTTTTGGCCTTATTTTCATCATGTGCTGATTTAAGAGTGCTTGACTAAATGATCTTCAAAATCCCCTGTGGCTGCACCATTCTATGAATTCCAGTAGATTCTTGAATGCAAACAAGGGCTATGCTGAGAGTTATTATTCACTTTTCAGGGTTCTGGGTCATAGGCTTTATTTAAATAATCTCTAATTCTCATTGTGGCACTAATTTTTAGGGTTGAAAAGATCATCTGGAGAAGAAAATGGCAATGCACTCCAGTATTCTTCCCTGGGAAACCCCAGAGGAGCCATGGGGTCACAAAGAACCGAACACAACTGAGCATGCACGCACAATTTTAGAGTCACCGTTTCTATTTTATAGATTTGCCTAAGTTTGCATAGCTTGTGAGTGAAGAAAGCCATGACTGGAACCCAGTTCTCTCTGATTCCAAAGTTCACACTCTGTCTATTGTGTGGTCCTGTCTCTGGCTGAGTGAAGGTAAAACTGCCAATAGCTGAGCTTCAGGGCATTTTAAATTTTACATGTGTAAATAATTAGTGCTTATGATGGCAGTAGACTTTATATTCAGGCTATATTGCCAACTAATAATAAACCTACCTTCTGGCATAAAATAAACTTTTCCCTTTAGATTTAGCCAGGAGTAAAACTAGGGATTTTTGAGAGCCATCTTCACACATATAAAAGGCTGGTCCTATGTAGTGACCAGTACATAGTAGGTACTCACAAGTATTTGTTAGATAACATATTCTTGGAGGCCCTAAGGGGTTGAACTAAATCCACTGGGTAAAACTGATTTAAAACAGTTTAAGGACAGTCTGTCTACAAGAATTGTCTGGAGACTTGATGGTCTGCCCAGGGAGGTGTGTTGGTTCTCATGCCCGAAGAGCTGGAAGTGCTCAATAAATTCTCATTTATTTCTGTTCCCCTTAAGATACCCCATTTCTTCTCAGATAAAATCCACACAGAGACATGTTTACTTTGGTAGGAAGGCAAGGAAGCGTACAGACTGGAGGGGAAAGCAGGGGGCGGATCCGTTAACAGACGTACTGTCAGTTGCCAAGCCATTCTCTGCTTGGCACCTTCTCTTAGCTTTCTTTGTTAAGTGAAGATTTGAGACTCAGATGGCATTTGATTTGCGTGCTTGGGGGAATCATAAAAGAACCTGATTATGAAATGAAATGGCCTGTGATCTCATCCAAAAGCTAGAGATAGCTGCAGGGGAAAGGTTACTGTTCAGGGTAGCCAATGGCCCCTTGCAAATAAGAAAATAAAGCAATTTCTGAGAAAGAGCCAGAGAGAAGCTGCTAGGCCAGTGGATTCTCTGTGTGTTAGCGAGGACCAGACATGAAACAGCAACTCTCTTTGTGATGATCCAAGCAGAGAACAAAAGTGATCAAGTACTCCCAGGTTCAGTGAGTTTTAAGAAAAGATCATCTTGGATAAATTGCCGCATCCCTGTAATGGACTCTGAAGAAAGACTTTTGGGGTAATGGATAACTTCAGATTTTGCCCCCACCACCAGTTTGATTTGATTTGGTTTGAGTAAGAACTGAGAACTACTCTTTCCAGCAGAATACCACCCCCTACCCACCACCACTGTAACCCACATGATAATAGCTGATCATTTGACAATGGGCAACTGACCCAAGCTGATCCAACAGAATCTTTTGTAAGTTTCTCTCAACTTGCACTGAGAAAGTCATCATGTTGTTACTCATCCATGAGAATTCGAAAGTGTCAAATTTGTAAGCCCCAGTTACCATATTTCCCAAAACAAAGGGATAAAGCAGCCAAGTCATGGAGAGAGATGGAAAGGAGATATGAGCTGAGGGAGAGACACTTGATGAGTTCAAATCCTTGGTTTCAGTTCTCCTTGAACCCACCTGCATCCCTGCCATCCCCTCCTTGTCCTTGAGGAAGAAAAAAATAGCCCCTGAGCCTCAGCGGGTGGCCTGGCACTCACGGCCAAGATTTCCTATTTGCTCTCCTACTGAACGTAAACAATCAACCAGAACGTCAACATCAGAGATGCCTCCGTGTGATGGTGATGGATTGGGGCAGACGTAGAAAGAAGCATGAATGTTGTCCAAGCCACAGAATAGCAGACACCACCCATCCTGGCTAATTTTAGTACCTGCGCTTCTTTGCTGATTATAGTTTAGCTTCCATTTGTCTCCCCTTCTTAAAGAGAAGATTTACTAAGACCCCATTTGCTGACCGAGGATGGAGATGTGGCTGTGGTCAGCGGTCCCAAGGATGGATCTGGCCAGCTGGCTTTGACCCAGAGCAGAAAGGTTCGCAGGACTTTGGCATCTTACCTGACACTCTCTTCCACAAGCAGATGTGTTCCAGGTAAATAGGAAGGAAAAAAAGCATGCAGAAGAGCAAAGTCCATTTGGGAACCTCCATTAAATGATGCCCAAATAAATAAGTCATTCAAATGGGGCCTCTTGGATTTACAAGGTTTCCCTCTTCCGCTTCTCCAGGATCCCTGGTGGGTAATTGCCATCGACAGGTTTACACCTCCTGACGGGCGTTTTGTCACTCAGCTCCAGATCCCGCGAACAACTTTACAGTCTGTCGAGCCCAAGCCTCTTTAAGCTGTGGCAATTGATGTCAGAAAACGCTCGCTGTTGTGATTCAAGGCTGACGCTTACTCTGGCATGAAATAAACGGAAATTTTTACCAAGGAAGGAAATGGAAAACTCAAGGAAGTGGGGAGTCACTGCAGGGAGAGGAACAGAGTTTGCAGATGCAGACCGGCGTGGGGACTGACTCATGTGCCCTGCCAGCCCCTGGATCGGAGTCAGGCATGCCGGTCACTTCCCCTGTCCCTGGGACTGAGTGAAGCGTGGGAACTTTGGGGTGAGGTCTGGAGCCATAATTTCCTCTGTTCGCACAAACAATCTTGTCACTCCTAGGGCTTTGGAGGTCAAATAACTATGCTTATCCCCATATTCTCAACATTCACTGGTCTCATCTCTTATACTGAAGCCTGCAATCTATCCACCTGTCTTGTGTCCAACTGTTTACAACCCTATGGACTGTAGCCCACCGGACAGACAGAGGGATTTTTTTTTTCCAGGCAAGAATACTGGAGTGGCTTGCCATTTCCTCCTCCAGCGGGTCTTCCTGGCTCAGGGATTGAACCTGTGTCTCCTGCATCTCCTGCACTGCAGGCAGATTCTTTACTGCTGAGCCACTGAGGAAGCTCATCTCATGTCCATTAGATGAATGCTTACCTTCCAAGGCTTACTTCTTTTTAGGGGTATTAGGTTAACCCACTCAGTTTAAATCTAGCAAAGCACTGACCTCTGACAGTACCAGTGGAGGGGTCCTTCAGCTCTCCTCCCCCAGCGCTGCCCCACCCCGGAGGTGACCGTTACTCTTTTCCACTGCAGCCCTTCGTCTACCTCCCTGCAGGGCAAACCACGCTGACTGCCTATCTCCCATTGTCTTGACTCAGGTGTTCCCGGGGCTGCACCTTCATCTACTTTTCCCTGGCCTGGGACTGGCCTACCCTCCCGTGAGCATACACACTCCTGGAGGAGGAAGACAAGGCAGTGTATGCATTCGCATTCGGGTCAAAGACTTCTCGCAGTGTCCTCCTCGTCTCCTTTTGTCTTCTCTCTTCCTTCCCCTCTTCCCCCCCTTTCTCTTCCTCCTCCTCCTCCTTCTCCTTCTTCTTATTAACGTACTGCTGACTACAATGCTGCGTTAGTTTCAGCTATACAGCGAAGTGGTCTGGTTATAAGTATGCATCTATTTATTCTTTTTCACATTCTTTTCCCTTCTCCTTCTCCCTGTGCGTCACTCAGTTGTGTCCAACTCTGCAACCCCATGAACCATAGCCTGCCAGGCTCCTCTGTCCACAGGATAATAACCTTTTCCCTTATAAGGATGGTAAAATATTGGGTACAGTTCCCGGTGCTATACTGTAGGTCCTTGTTGGTTATCTATATTTCATATAGTAGTGTGTATACCAACATCTCCTTTTAAAATGGAGTTTTCCTATGATAGACAAAACCTTGTAAGAGAGACTGACTTGAACTTTTTACTTTGAGTTATGTTTATAACACTTATTTCAGAATTACAGCATTTCAGATTTGTGACAAAAGCAATAAAAATAATAATAGCATGGGCGGCAGGAATACTCAGGGTAAACCTCGCATCACTCAGAGGGACACGGTCTAGTCTCACGACTCAGTTAGTGAATTGCCACAACAGTGAATTGCCCTCAGATCTGTGTTCCTCCTAATTAATGCCAGCAGAGACTTCTTCACAAGCTGCCTTCCAGCCTGGGGTGAATCACATCTTTATGCCCTTTTTGCCCCAGCCAGCATGTCTTTCTCGATTTAATGGGAGCAATTACTTCACGAGAATCACCCAGTGGTTGTCAGGAACATGGCAGTCTAGAGACAATTTAGAAGAAAAACAGCTTCAAGCCTTCCGGGGTATACCTTGGCCTTTGAATCTAATTTGCTTTTCTGAAGAGAAACCTCAATCTGAAGCATCTGCTTTGGGGTAACTTGATTGTTTTCACAGCCTCTCTATGTAAAATAAAATAAAGCTAAAGGAGATTCTGCCCCTCAATTCAAATTCAGTTGTTACACTAGAAGCAAAGTCTGCTTGTGATTTTTAAAGCAGAAATTTGCCTTCTTAAAAAAATCTGGAGCTGCATTCTCTCATTCTCTTGCTATGTAGATGTGTGTACATACCTACCGACATGTGCTATGCATATTCATACACAGGTATGTAATATACATGTGTGTGCTATACATATGTGGGGCTTCCCCATTGGCTCAGTGGTAAAGAATCCACCTGCAATGCAGGAGACACAGGTTCAATACCTGGGTCGGGAAGATCCGCTGGAGGAGGAAATGGCCACCTACTCCAGTATTCTTGCCTGGAGAATCCCATGGACAGAGGAGCCTGGCAGTGTACGGTGCATAGAGTCACAAAGAGTTGGACACGGCTGAAGCAACTGAGCACACACATACATATGTGACCTGCAATATATGATATACACATAGCATATGGGTTATATACAGGCATTTAAGAATGAAACCAGATAAAACAGTTCTCTAGAATCATCATGGGCACCTGTGAATCAGAACTTTGATTTTCTTGGATTCTTCAGCTTTAAATTTCTACCTCCATTCTTGCTCTCAGTGTCCTTGTACTTGAGCCCGACCTTGAGCAAGTCATTTAAAGTCCCAGAGATCTTGTGTTCTCTTAGTGCAATTTGAACCGCTAGCAGATGCGTGATCCTCACAAATTATGAGGCATTTTCTCATGCTATATCTCTTTTGCTATACAGAACAACCATTAGGTGTGGGTAACTGCCATTCTTACATTAAAGATGAAGAAATTGATGCTTGGAGATGGACCACTCACTACATCACACAGCCGGACAGAGACCAGGATTTCAATTCTGATCACTTTTATATAACATGCAAATAATCAGGCAGATTGAGGGGAGGTTGCAGGGAGGGAGGCAGGAGGAAGGAAAATTTATCAGGCAGCAAGACAAAAGACTACTCTCCCGCTTTTCTCACCTGCTTGCCAGAGACCAGAATATTGTTTTTTATGCTTTATATGCACAATCCCGTTTATTTTTATTACACCCCCACCTGAGAAGAATTAGGAAGCTCATTTACAGAGATCCAGCAAGTTAATTGGAAGTTTATTTGCCTAAAGTCACACCGCTGGTAATGATACTTGAGACCTGAATCCTGGTCTCTGAAGTCCATGTTGCCTTTTATTTGTTTATTTTTTTAAAAAACATTTTATTTTGTATTGGGATATAGCCAGTTAACCATAGTTTCAAGTGGACAACAAAAGGAAATGTATCCATTCTCCCACAAACTTCCGTGCCATCTAACCAGCCTTGTGAAACTGAGTGGATTTCCCTGTGCCATGCAGCAGGTCCTGGTTGGTAACCATTTAAGTGTAGCCATGTCTACATGTCAGTGCCAAACTCCCTAACTATCCCTTCCTCCATCCTTCCCTCTGGTCATGCTGCCTTTTAAAGAGAGAGCCACAAATGGAGAAATGCTGTTAGCTGACATTAACAGCTGAAGGAATTGACTACCCCGGATGCTAAGTTCTATTTTGCCACGTCACCTGGCCAATGACCCTGTCTCCAGAAATGGAGCCAAGAGCATCTCATTTCCATTAATCATGAGCAATGCTTCCCACTACCAATTTCTGAAAAACTTCCAACTTTCTTACCTCTTTGAGAGCTTGTTGCTGGAAACTTCGGAGGCAAGCTTCACCTTTTTTCCCCACCTCTGCTTTACTGTGATTAGGGTCTTTCCGATACTTGTCTGCTGCTAAGTTTCTGTTGCTCTGTAGCACACGTGATGCCGTAGAAGAGTCCTTCCTTTAGACAGAATGTTGTAGCTTTTGGAATAACTGGCTCTGCAGGTTGTACGGTGGGTGACTTTGGGTTTAGCCCTGCGATGGTTTTGTCAAACGGTCAAACTTTATTCTATTATAGCTAGTGATGTAGACCTTGTATTCATTTGTGAAGATAATAGATCAGGGTAGAATAATATATCTACAATTGCTTCAATAATCTTCTAAGAGCATAACATTTGGAAAGAATCATTCTTTTGTGTGCCAAGAGAGAACTTAAAGGGAATTACAAACAATGGGGTCTCAGCCATTACAAAAGTTAAAGTTATGCAACTGGGGCTCGTGTACAAGGATTAATTAGCTACTCAGCCACCTTTAGATGTTCTCATAATATCTTATACTGGGATATGAAAAAGCGAACTGTTTTTGCTAAAAACCTAGACACATATGAGATTATTTACTATATGCTTTGTTTTTCTTTCCTTTCCCCAGGAGATTGAAGATAGAGATTCATTGCACTCCTATTGTGAGATGGGTTCTTTAGATCTAAAATCTTATTGTAGGGGGACTTCCCTGGTCGGCCAGTGGTTAAGACTGTGTGCTTCCAATGCAGGGGCCGTGGGTTTGATCCTTGGTTGGGGATCCAAGATCCCACATGCTGCCTGTCCAAAAAACAAACAAACTGAAAGTCAATAAAATCAGTAAGATCAATACTCTTCCCAGTGTGGTGCAGCTCATCTAACAGATGAAGACACCGAGGCTTAGCCAGAGGACAACACGGCGTGGCCGTGACAACAACTGGGATTCAAACCCCGGTCTTTGTCATAAAACATTTTTTCCACTCTATCAGTTGCTGTGCGGAAGTTCTCTATCTTGTGAGGCAAGGTCATTCTTATGAGCACGTAAGACCTGTGCCCCATGTCACAGAAAGCTTCATGCTGCCGTGCACAAGGGTGCAGTTCTGATTCACTCAATCCAGCGTTTAATGGATGAAGAGGTCAAGGTCAAGTTGTCGAGAGAATGATCAGTGGACCATGATGTCCTGTGCCAAGCGCTACCATGGCTGTTTGACTGGTGCTACTTCCCAGAGCTGTTCAGTGGTTCTTTGCGCTTGATGTTATCCTTCAAATCACCCCAGTTTTTCAAGTGTTTGTGTTTTCTTGCTGCTTCAACTTTATGCAACATGGTCTTATGAACAAACATATTGCTAGAATAGGCAGCAATATTTTGGGGTCTCACCCTACCACTTACTAACTAAATGGGATGGTACTTTACTTCCCCCTGCCTGAAACTCCAGTCTCTCAGCTACAAAACTCAAGTAGAAACTGTCCAGCTTATCTTTCAAGATTTCTACCAAATACTGAGTGAGGTCAGGGGTCACATGAGCATATGGTAAATACCGCCATGCAAATATTAGATATCCATTAATCCTAAACCTATCATCTTCAAAAGTTATCAGTTTCCCCCCTTACTTTTGACAACCCCCATAAACCAAGATTGGTAGAAAATATTTCTTCTCTACCATTTTCTGTGGATACTTGTATAGATTTCAACTAGTTCCTCACGACTTAGAAGACGTGGTTGTCTCCATTTACTTCTTTGTTTCCTAGTTTTTCTGTCATTTCACCCCCTTTCCATCTCTCTCTCTGTCATGTTGCAGAGAAGGAAATGGGGAGACAATTGTGTTCCTAAGAGGGAAATAAAAGAAGAAACGTGACAAGTGTTCTAAGGGAGGGGGCAAAAGGAAAGAGAACTGTAAAGGAGGTGACGGACAATTATATGTGGTTCTCTCCTGAGTGGAAGAGTATTCTAATAAAGACAAGACCATTTAAGCTCTCAATCTATCCCTTCAGCTACTCTGCCCCACTGGTAACCGTGAGGTCATTCTCTAAATCTGTGAATCTGTTTCTTTTCTGTAAATAAGTTCATGGTTATAAAGACGATATGGCTGTCAGCTATTAGCAATTCCTACGTGCTAGACACTCTTTCTAATCATTTTGGATACATTCACATACACAAGCTTTAAAAAAAATGTATATATCATCAGCTTAAAGAAAATGAGGCAACATCATCTCCGCCTGAGACAAAAAAGTCACCCTAGCCCTTCCTTTCTCTTGGGGAAAATTCATGTGATTTCTTAGTTTTTCACTTTCTCTGTCTGCCAATCTAAGGCAAAAACATCAGCCTCTCCCTCCTTCGGAGTGAGTTCTTGAGACCAGATGAAGTCTTTACCAAAACACTCAAGGCAGAACGTCTCGGAAGGCAGCACATAAATAGAGAACAGCCTTTATTAGCTATTTGGTATCTCCAGGGCACAGAAGTGACTCAAGCCAGACGTCTGCCTGCTGTGACCTTTCCCGTCGTCACTTTGTATGTTAATTGCATGCCCTTAACATTTATTATCAAATCGGCTGGTTTAAATTTCTGAGATGAAGGGTGGAAGGTGGTCTTCACCCCAGGGACGCATCTTCTTCTGTCACTTTATGGAAATGAAGCCTGGAGTTTGTTTACTGCTGGTCTGTGAAGTCCCAAGTGGGGAAATGCTAATCGTGGAAAGGTGGAGGCTTACAGCTGAGTCAAACACGCTCCATAAAATCAAATGCATAGGAAGGCTGAGTGTTGATTCTTCTCTGTCCACAGTAACCCGCTTGTTTAATGGCCTCTCTTTGTTTTATGTGCTTTATATCATCCTAAACAGTACACGTGGCAAATAGATTATAAACAAGCAGAAACATCTTATCAAAAGTGTTCCATTAGGTCCGCCTCCAATATTTATAGCAGATGCGGTGAACAGACGCTGAAATAGACATCACAAAATGCTTCCTCGACACTCATGTTTGGATTGATGAAGGAATTCTTTCAGTTCTCATTAGATTCTGCTTGGTCCTGCCTTATGACAATAATGGAGAAGGAAATGACAACCCACTCTAGTATTCCTACTGGGATAATCGCTTGGACAGAGGAGCCTGGCAGTCCACAGTCAATGAGGTCACAGAAAGTCAGACAAAGCACATGATGTAACGACGTGTTCAGTATTGATTAAGGCTGATAGCTATGTGAGTAGTAACAACTGATATCTCGTTAGAACACTATTGATTAAGGCTGATAGATATGTGAGTAGTAACAACTGATATCTCATTAGAACACTAAAGAAAATGCATGATGTTTGCATCTGCTAATACCGAACTCTCGATCCGCCCCTCTCCCACGCGCCTCCGCCTTGGCAGCCACCAATCCATTCTCTCTGTCGGTGATTCTGTGTCCGCTTCACAGATAAGTTCATTTATGTCATATTTTAGATTATGGTATTTGTCTTCTCGTTCTGACTTACTTCATTTAGTATGATAATCTCTTTCTTGTTGTTGTTGTTTAGTTGTTAAGTCATGTCTAACTCTTCTGCGACCCAGTGGGCTGTAGCCCACCAGACTCCTCCATCCCTGGGATTCTCCAGGCAAGAATACTGGAGTGGGTTGCCCTTTTCTTTGCCAGGATTTTCCCCCTACCCAGGGATAGAACTTGCATCTCCTGCATTGGCAGGAGGAGTCTTCACCACTGAGTCATCTGGGAAGCCCGTGATAATCTCTAAGTCCATCTCTGTTGCTGCAAATGGCATTATTTGATTTTTGTTTATGGCTGAGGAGTATTCCATTGTATATACGTACCATATCTTTTTTATCCATTCACCTGTCTATGTACATTTAGCTTGTTTCCATGTCTTGGCTGTTGTGAATAGTATTGGTATGCTATTTCTCATCTTATCTCTTAGTTTCTTTGAAAAACTTAAGCCAGACTCTTGGGCATTCCAACTGTGATTATATCGGATGTCAGTGGACAAGGAATTGCTGGCCACCTGTGATATGAAACAAGAGGAGGGGATTTTTATACTGAATAATCAAAGGGCATTCACTTAGTTCCAGGACTTTTGATAATTGTCTTTCATTGCTTGTTGTGTTTTTTGTTTGTTTATTTTTATATTCTCCCAAATTTCAAATGGCAGATTCTATAATACATCCATTTTTTGTAGTTAAGGTTGCTACAATGGTTTTTCAGCTTTGCTTCTTCTAATACATTCTCCCTACAGTATGCTGCTGCTAAGTCGCTTCCAACTCTGTGCAACCTCATAGATGGCAGCCCACCAGGCTCCCCTGTCCCTGGGATTTTCCAGGCAAGAACACTGGAGTGGGTATGTTAAAAATTATTATAGGACTAGAAAGGGGAAATGATTAATTCTGCCAGGGTTATTTGGGAAAACTAAATAGATTAAATGACATCTAATCTGTGGCTTGAGAAATTATGCATAATTGTTATCAGCTCATCTCTTCAAACCTAGGGTATGATGGGCTTGAAACTTCATCTGCATTTCATGCGTGATGTGTATAATATTGGACTCAAGTGCCATTGAAGAGAGATAATTCTTCCTTTAATAATTGTGGAAATAAGACCTCTTATCAGCTCAACGTTAATGAGATGCAAATGCATGCCAAGACAAGAGTCTGAAACGTCTATATTTTCATTAGGTCTCTCAGCTAGCTCTTGCTTCTATTATTTCTTTCCATATCAAAACTCTGAAATAGATATGGAAATCCTTCTATATAATTGTGCTTTTAATGCATGGTTCCTAATGTCCTCTGTCTTTGTCTCCAGGACTCTGGAGAAGGGGATGATATTCTGTTATATCATTTAAACACTGTAGTCTGGTTTAGTTGATATATATATATGTCACCTCTCTTGTTTGAAACTATAGCTCTATTTTGAACTTTTTAAAGAAGCTAAGCTTTTAAAAAAGAATAGAGAACAGTAGTTGCTAGAGGGAAATGGGAGGTCAGCAGTATTTCTCCCCTGTTTTGTAAGGTTGGGAAATATTACAATAGGCTTATAAATAATTGAGATTGCTCCAGGAGAAAGAGGACAACTTGATGGTGCAGGAGAGAGGAGGGTTGAGTATGGGAGCAGACCCTCTTGGGTGAGAGGAAAGGGTAGCCACTGACATGTGGAGTGGCGAGTTTTAAATAGAGGTTCACTCATTGTAACAAAAGAGAGAGATTGTGGGTAAATGCAACATTGGTTGGATACTGAGATGTAGAAAGTTTAAGGAGCTCCTTTGGACTCCTTCTATTTCTGTCTGCATCTGAGTGATGGCGGATGTCACAAGAGGCTGGGACTTCCTGGGGGAAGGGGGCAGTTGACTTGTAAACATTCCCCAGAACATGGTCTTGGGGTGAGAAGGAATGTAGACAGCATGTGCTCCATCTTGATGCCTCCTGAGGGGAGATGTGTATCACTTCTGATTACAGCCACCCTTCTGGAGCAGGTGTAGGGAAGCCTGGAGCAATAATGCAGATGCTGTACAGGCTGAGAGTTGTCTCTGGATGCTCCTTGAAGCCTGATGTCAGTGTCAGAGTGGATGAGGTGGCATCTGACTCTAGGTTATAGGGACCAATTCAACTGGCTTAGTCAGGAAAGGTACAACTGTAGCCTGAGCCTGTTCTCAGGGACTTCTCATCTTCACTCCTCCTTGCATGTGGCTTTGAGTGAGTCTCTTGGAATTTAGATTCGTTTTTCTCCATTCCAGAGGATCTGATCAACAACAGCACACACCCCCTCACAGCAGCAACTCCCTTCCTGCTACAGGTTGGAAAACCACCCCACAGAAGCTCTTCAATGGCACTGACTTGGGTCATACGTATATCTTTGGCCAAACCAGGAAGCAAAGTTCAGTACCCACCCTTTGACTGAGTGCTGTAGCTAGGAGGTAGGCTCATGGACAAAGATTGCATGCTCCCTTTTATATCGTATGGTGAATAAAGAGAGAGAGCGCTCTGACCCCAAAACACAGGCATAATTACAGGCAGGATTCTACTGATGTGCAGAGTATTCCCAGTTTGCTGTCCGTGATTGCCAGTTACAACCTGGACAGTTTCCTTCGTTCTCAGCCTGGCACCTCCAGGATAAAGCTCCAAGTTTCCCTTTATGGCGTCATCTCCTACTCTTCCTCTTCACACACCTGGCACTTCTTGCTTAAAGGTATTTGCTTCTATTGCTCCATTCACTTCACTTTCATCCAGTCACCCACCCATCCAAACTGTTCATTAAATGTGTATTGAATTCCTCTATGTGGCAAGAACTATGCTGGCACAGGAAGCCACAAAATGAATGAGATATTGTGTCTTTGATGAAGGATTTACAGGTAGATGCATAAGACACACATACAAGAAGTCCATTACCCATGTGGAAATGCACAGATATGCCCAGGTGGCATAGAAGCAGAGTGGAGGTACCTGGCCAAGCCTGGGGCCACCAGGGGAGGCTTCCTGGGAGGGAAAGTGCCTTCACTGACCCCAGGGTTCACTCCATGAGACTCAGAGGGAATGAAGATTATGATTAACTTGGAACAGCATGGATACCAGTAAGAAGTGAAAAGCTATAGTGACCAGAGTGGGATGCTATATCCTCAGTATCAGTCAAGGCACAGGGCAAAGGCCATCCCCTTCAGAGTATTTCCCTGACTTAGAGAGTCTAAAAAAATTATATCTAATCTCTTATGCCACTTTCTTTGCACCTCGTAAAGGCCCTAAGTTACTTAAAAAAAAATACTGACTTTTAAAAAGTCTTTACTTGTTGAATTTATTCCAGTGTTGTTTCTGTCTTATGTTTTATATTTCTGGCTTCAAGGCATGTGGAATCTTAGCTCTCCAACCAGGGATCGAACCCATACCTCTTGCATTAGAAGGTGAAGTCTTAACCACTGGACATACAGGGAAGTCCTGCCTAGTTACTTTTTTTGTGTATTGAATTTCTTGCTTATGTTTTCCTTCCCCTTAGTAGAGTGTGAGCTCCTTTTTCTTCTTAAGAAAGGGGTTGCATCCCTCTATCCTAACATCAACCAGCAGAGAATCTCACCTACACTGTGCGTGCTAGGTTGTTTCGTCATGTCCGACTCTTTGTGACCCTGTGGAAGCCCACCAGGCTTCTCTGTCCATGGAATTCTATAGGACAGAATACTGAAGTGGGTTACCTTTTCCTCCTCCAGGGAATCTTCCCAACCCAGGGATCAAACCCAGGTCTCCTGCATTGCAGGCGGATTCTTTACCAGCTGAAGCCCAGAGCATACCCTAGTTCTCTTGAATTCAACACCTAAGCTTGCCAGATGTTGAGAGTCCCTTGGACTGCAAGATCAAACCAGTCAATCCTAAAAGAAAAAAGTCCTGAATATTCATTGGAAGGACTGATTCTGAAGCTTCAATACTTTGACCAACTGATGTGAAGAGCCGAATCATTGGAAAATAGCCTGATGCTGGGAAAGATTGAAGGCAGCAGACTGGGATGACAGAGGATGAGATGGTTGGATGGCATCACTGACTCGATGGACAAGAGTTTGAGCAAGCTCTGGGAGATGGTGAAGGACAGGGAGGCCTGGCATGCTGCAGTCCATGGGGTTTCAGAGTCAGATTCGACTGAGTGACTGAACAACAGCAAAGCTTGCCAAGGGATTCTCATAGGACAGAGTGCACTGGAAGTGGTTTCCACAGAAAGGTCTATTGATCTTATAGAGAAGTGACGATGCATTTGGGGAGGGGGTGGTGGCAGCATTTTAAACCGATATCATAGGTCATTGTAATGGGAAGGACGATGAAAGCAATTTCACACTGAAACAGTCTCTTGCTGCCTGTAACTCTGGCTCAGCAAATGTCACCCCACAACTATTTACTACCATATTTATTGCTCTGTCATTAGCTTATAAATAACATCAGCCTAGAGACTGCGGGCTGACACTCTGCAACAGCAACTCTGATGGGATGGTCCAGAAAGGGAGAGGAGCCCTCACTAACATCTGAGGAGGAGGCGCTCAAAGTAAACTCCAGCAATTACCAAGAATCATAACTTGCCCCATAAAAACAGTCTGAGCGAAGCCTAAATGGTGCTTAAAATAGCATTTCTCGCCAAAACTCACTCATAAAATTGCAGAATCCAGTTGAGATAGCTATATCTGTCAGAGGCCTTCAGGCAAATAAACCTCAAATTGATGGGGAGGATGTCAAATGGAATTCCTTTGGGTTTCATATCCACATTGACATTCTGATTCTAGGCACCAGATGAGAGCTGGGAGCCAAATGGTCTATCAGTTGTATTTTTCAAACTGAGAGCTGAGAGATAGAAAGAAACTTGTTGGGGGCGGGGGAGAACCCTGTTGTTGATACTGTGTGCTCTCATTATAAAACTCTGAATGCTTTATGATGGTCTTTCCACACCATAAATTAAGTTTATATTTTCCCAAAGCATTTTTGCTTCTCTGTTCTGCTGCTAGGAAGATGACTCTCTAGAATGAGCCATCACTGTGATTCTTGTCAGCTCCAACCTCTCTGATCACTCTTTTCCAATGAAGAGGGGGCTATCTAAACACATCTAAGTTTCCTCATTGGCAGCTAGGCGGATGGGTTTGAGACCTCCCTGCTAGGTTTGCTGTGATGATTACGTGAGCCAGATAGTGCTAGTTCTGGGGCCTGGTACCCAGGAAGCACACAACAGATGATCATTCTCATCCATTGCTCTGTCCATCTTTTTGTAATTATGTCACATGCAAGTGTCCCTATTGTTGTTCAGTCGCTGAGTCATTTCCAACCCTTTGTGACCCCATGGACTACAGCCCACTAGGTTCTCCTCCGTCCTTCACTATCTCCTGGAGTTTGCTCAGACTCGTGTCCACTGAATCAGTGATGCTATCTAACCATCTCATTTTCTGCTGCCCCCTTCTCCTTTTGCCCTTAATCCTTGCTCACATCATGGTCTTCCCTGAAGAGCTGGCTCTTCACACCAGGTGGCCAAGGTATTGGAGCTTCAACTTCAGCATCAGTCTTTCCAGTGAATATCCAGGGTTTATTTCCTTTAGGAGTGACTGGTTTGATCTCCTTGCTGTCCAAGGGCTGCTCAAGTCCTCTCCCAGCACCACAGGCTTCCCTGAAGAATCCTCAAATGATGCGAGTCTTCTCAGCTCGGAAGGAGCATGGGGGTGGGGGAAGCCCACCCTGTTGGATTGCGGGCAGGCACTGCCCTCACAGCTGGGCTGTGTGGGCTGCAGCGGGGAGAGGCAGTGACCTCCCAGGCTCACCCAAGGGGAGGGAGCATCCCAAGTTTTTAAGCCCTTTGGAAGACTCAATACAACCTGCTGCCACCAGAGGGCGGCAGTGAGTGTCCGCTCAAGGATGGGGGCTCAGCCGCTCAGTCGTGTCCAACTCTTGGCGACCCCACGGACTGTAGCTGGCAAGGCTCCTCTGTCCATGGGACTCTCCAGACAAGAATACTGGAATGGATCGCAATTCCCTCCTCCAGGGGGAATCTTCCCAACCCAGGGATCGAATCCAGGTCTCCCGCATTGCAGGCAAATTCTTTACTATCTATGTAAAGGAAGATGACTTTCCATTGTCCCTCCCTTGAGACTGACGCTGAAGCTGAAGCTCCAGTGCTTTGGCCACCTGATGCAAAGAATCAGATCATTGGAAAAGACCCTGATGCTGGGAAAGATGGAAGGCAAAAGAAGGGGATGGCAGAGGATGAGATGGTTAGTTGCCATCACCGACTCAATGGACATGGGTTTGGGTGGACTCCAGCAGTTGGTGATGGACAGGGAGGCCTGGGGTGCTGCAGTCCATGGGCCTGCAAAGAGTCAGACACAACTGAGAGACTAAACAACAACAACAAAACACAGAGGACTCTTTCTCCCCACCCCTTCTCTGCCCACTGCTCTGCCACTGTGGTGGGGTCAGCCCTTCATCCTTTCTCCCTGTATAGAAGATTTTGCAGTTATCTCTGTGATTAACTCTTCCCAGCCTCCCATGCTCATCCGTCCTTCCTTTCTTGTCTCTGAATTGAAACCATCCATGCAGAATGCTGTGTTCCCTTTCCGAGGTTCACGTCAGAGCCTCCTTCCCTTTCCACCCCATCCCTTCCTCCTGCCCTCGTGGAGGAAGCACCTGGTACCATTTCCTTACGAAGTGCCTGGACTTATCTCCTTGCATACCCACTCACTCACTGGGTGGACTTTGGGAAAGATTTTAAGTCTTAATTGTATTAACGGGAACAATACTAACACGTGACTCATAGCCTCATGAGGATTACTTGTGTTAATCTCTGAGAACAGTCCTAACACATAGGAAGTGTCTGACAAAGGTTAGATGTAAATGAAGCCAAGTCAGACACAGGAAAATATGATCAAAGCATTCAGGGGACCTGACTGCCATCTTCCGGACGTCTCCTGACTGCTGTCTCCCGGATGTGGTCTCCATTCCCCAGACTGAGGTCTTAGTATCTGAACCTGAAGTGCTCACCCTGGTCCACGTGCTCCCAGGATGAGCCTCTGTGTTTCCCCCTCTACTTTCCTCCCTGCATGTTTCTGTTGAAACCAGCTCACACCAGTAACTCATCAGGGCTCTGACATTTTCCATCAGGGTTTTTCCAAGGAACATCACATTCCCGAAAAGAGCATCTTATTGTACTGTCGCATTGTCAAAATTCTCTGCTAAGGGACTGCCTTAGTGGTTCAGTGGCTGAGACTCTGTACTTCTAACTTGGGGGTATGAGTTTGACCCCTGTTAAGTAAGATCCCACAGTGTGATGAAAAAAAGAGTAGATTGAAGATAAAATAAACATTCACTAGAGAGGATCAACAGGCTTCCCTGGTGGCTCAGACAGTAAAGAATCCATCTGCAACGTGGGAGACCTGGAGGAGGAAATGGCAACCCACTCCAGTATTCTTGCTTGGAGAATCTCCATAGACAGAGGAGCCTTGCAAGCTACAGTCCATGGGGTCGCAAAGAGTTGGACATGGCTCAGCGCCTAAGCACAGCAAAGCATGATTTTATTGCTGATTTATAGTTGTGTTGCTTTCCTTAAATGGAACTGGAAATAGGCTGGACAGACTACAAAATCTGGTCCAGGTTTGAGGATTGGTGGAAGAGTGGAAGAGAGATGGGTTGAAGCTATGTTTGTTTGGTGTCTTGGTGTCAGAACCAAGCCTGCAAAAAGCAGTGCCAAAGACAAAAACAGCAATAACCCACAGTGGGTGAGGGCGTGGTGTCACACAGTGCTTCACACTGCTGAGTCTTCCATCCACGTTCAACACAACCTTTCCAGCACATATTCCTTCCCTGAACCCTTGAGCTCCGCTTGCTCAGTCACCAGGGTGGACCATCCCCAGAGGGGCCTGGCCTCAGACATGGAGGCTCCTTGAAGCTGAGTTAAACCCCAGAGGAGCTGAGAGCTGGAGGCTGCCTGCTGACCCTGCTGCCTGGTGCTGAGTGCCCAGCTGTAAGTCTACCCCTGTAGGGGTTGGTGATGGAACTCCCGGTTTCCGTGGTGATGTTTATCATTGAGGTACCTGGAGTCTAGAATACAAGGCATGCCTGGCCTGGGAGATGGATGACACTTACAGGCTTGAGTCTTACTGATGCTCTCTTGGGTGTAGATTGGAGGTGGCATCGTGTTTTTAGGAAGGGTGAGAAGATATGATACAGACTCTGGGGCCCTTTCTGCACTCTTGATCATCAATATGGATGTGTCAACTGAAAAAAAAAAATTGTTGCAGAACCTAAAAGTTGAGAACTAAGTTCTATTCATCAGACTTTCCGAGGACTTCAAGCCCAGGAAACAGAACTCTCAGATCACTCTGAGGAGCTGCTCTGAAGAGGTAAGGGAGGAGCCAGGATATATAGGAGTTTTGTAACAAAACCAGGTAGCTGGAATACCAAAAGATTATTGTTAATTAAAGGAAACCAGATGTCTCAAGCTTCTCTAGTGGCTCAGAAGGTAAAGAGTCCTCCTGCCGAACCCAGGGAGGCCTGGGTTCGATCCCTGCGTTGGAAAGATCCCCTGGAGGAAGGCATGGCAACCTACTCTAATATTCCTGCCTTGAGAATCCCTATGGACAAAGGAGCCTGGTGGGCTACAGTCCACGGGGTGGGAAAGAGTCAGACACAACTGAGCAACTAAGTGCAGCACAGCACAGAGAGAGTCAACAAATCAAAAGTGAATTAAATCTAAATTTTAATAAAAATAGAAACATTGGGGCTAGAAAATGGAATGTGCCTAAAGATGCTGCCAACCTTAAAAAGACATCATGAGTTAGGTTATTTATTTGACTTTTTTCTTGTTTCTTGAGGTATGCCTATATTGCTATGAACTTTCTTCTTAGCACTGCTTTTATAGTGTCCCACAGGTTTTGGGTTATTGTGTTTTCATTTTCATTCATTTCTATGCATATTTTGATTTCTTGTTTTATTTCTTCTGTGATTTGCTGGAAGAAATGGAGAACCCCAGAGTTAGTAGAAGGAAAGGAATCTTAAAAATTAGGGCAGAAATAAATGCAAAAGAAAAAAAAGAGACCATAGCAAAAATCAACAAAGCCAAAAGCTGGTTCTTTGAAAGGATAAATAAAATTGACAAACCATTAGCCAGACTCATCAAGAAACAAAGAGAGAAAAATCAAATCAATAAAAGCAGAAATGAAAATGGGGAGATCACAACAGACAACACAGAAATACAAAGGATCATAAGAGACTACTATCAGCAATTATATGCCAATAAAATGGACAACTTGGAAGAAATGGACAAATTCTTAGAAAAGTACAACTTTAAAAAACTGAACCAGGAAGAAATAGAAAATCTTAACAGACCTATCACAAGCATGGAAATTTAAACTGTGATCAGAAATCTTCCAGCAAACAAAAGCCCAGGTCCAGACAGCTTCACAGCTGAATTCTACCAAAAATTTAGAGAAGAGCTAACGCCTATCCTACTCAAACGCTTGCAGAAAATTGCAGAGGAAGTTAAACTTCCAAACTCATTCTATGAGGCCACCATCACGCTAATACCAAAACCTGACAAAGATGCCACAAAAAAAAGACAACTACAGGCCAAATATCACTGATGAACATAGATGCAAAAATCCTCAACTAAATTCTAGCAATCAGAATCCAACAACACGTTAAAAAGATCATACATCATGACCAAGTGGGCTTTATCCCAGGGATACAAGGATTCTTCAATATCCGCAAATCAATCAATGCAATACACCACATAAACAAATTGAAAAATAAAAACTATATGATTATCTCAATAGATGCAGAGAAAGCCTTTGACAAAATTCAACATCCATTTATGATAAAAACCCTCCAGGAAGCAGGAATAGAAGGAACATACCTCAACATAATAAAAGCTATATATGACAAGCCCACAGCAAATATTATCCTCAATGGTGAGAAATTGAAAGCATTTCCCCTAAAGTCAGGAATAAGACAAGGGTGCCCACTCTCACCACTACTATTCAACATAGTTTTGGAAGTTGTGGCCACAGCAATCAGGGCAGAAAAAGAAATAAAAGGAATCCAAATTGGAAAAGAAGAAGTAAAACTCTCACGGTTTGCCGATGACATGATCCTCTGAGTAGAAAAACCAAAAGACTCCACCAGAAAATTACTAGAGCGAATCAATGAATATAATAAAGTTGCAGGATATGAAATCAACACACAGAAATCCCTTGCATTCCTATACACTAATAATGAGAAAGTAGAAAAAGAAATTAAGGAAACAATTCCATTCACCATTGCAATGAAAAGAATAAAATACTTAGGAATAATCTACCTAAATAAACTAAAGACCTATATATAGAAAACTATAAAACACTGATGAAAGAAATCAAAGAGGACACTAATAGATGGAGAAATATACCATGTTCATGGATTGGAAGAATCAGTATAGTGAAAATGAGTATACCACCCAAAGCAATCTATAGATTCAATGCAATCCCTATCAAGCTACCAGTGGTATTTTTCACAGAGCTAGAACAAATAATTTCACAATTTGTATGGAAATACAAAAAACCTTGAATAGCCAAAGCAATCTTGAGAAAGAAGAATGGAACTGGGGGAATCAACCTGCCTGACTTCAGGCTCTACTACAAAGCCACAGTCATCAAGACAGTATGGTACTGGCACAAAGACAGAAATAAAGATCAATGGAACAAAATAGAAAGCCCAGAGATGAATCCACACACCTATGGACACCTTATCTTTGACAAAGGAGGCAAGAATATACAATGGAATAAAGACAATCTCTTTAACAAGTGGTGCTGGGAAAACTGGTCAACCACTTGTAAAAGAATGAAACTAGATCACTTTCTAACACCACACGCAAAAATAAACTCAAAATGGATTAAAGATCTAAATGTTAGACCAGAAAATATAAAACTCCTAAAGGAGAACATAAGCAAAACACTCTCCGACATAAATCACAGCAGGATCCTCTATGATCCACCTCCCAGAATACTGGAAATAAAAGCAAAAATAAACAAATGGGATCTGATTAAAATTAAAAGCTTCTGCACAACAAAGGAAACTATAAGCAAGGTGAAAAGACAGCGTTCTGAATGGGAGAAAATAATAGCAAATGTAGCAACTGACAAAAAATTAATCTCAAAAATATACAAGCAACTCCTGCAGCTCAATTCCAGAAAAATAAATGACCCAATCAAAAAATGGGCCAAAGAACTAAATAGACATTTCTCCAAAGAAGACATACAGATGGCTAACAAACACATGAAAAGATGCTCAACATCACTCATTATTAGAGAAATGCAAATCAAAACCACAATGAGGTACCACTTCACACCAGTCAGAATGGCTGCGATCCAAAAGTCTGCAAGCAATAAATGCTGGAGAGGGTGTGGAGTAAAGGGAACCCTCTTACACTGTTGGTGGCAATGCAAACTAATACAGCCACTATGGAGAACAGTGTGGAGATTCCTTAAAAAACTCCAAATAGAACTGCCTTATGACCCAGCGATCCCACTGTTGGGCATATACACTAAGGAAACCAAAATCGAAAGACACATGTACCCCAATGTTCATTGCAGCACTGTTTATAATAGCCAGGACATGGAAACAACCTAGATGTCCATCAGCAGATGAATGGATAAGAAAGCTGTGGTACATATACACAATGGAGTATTACTCAGCCATTAAAAAGAATACATTTGAATCAGTTCTAATGAGGTGGATGAAACTGGAGCCGATTATACAGTGTGAAGTAAGCCAGGAAGAAAAACACCAATATAGTATACTAACACATATACATGGAATTTAGAAAGATGGTAATGATAACCCTGTATTTGAGACAGCAAAAGAGACACAGATATTTAGAACAGACTTTTGGACTCTGTGGGAGAAGGAGAGGGTGGGATGATTTGGGAGAATGGCACTGAAACATGTATACTATCATGTAAGAAAAGAATCACCAGTCTATGTTCAATGCAGGATACAGGATGCTTGGGGCTGGTGCGCGGGGATGATCCAGAGAGATGATATGGGGTGGGAGGTGGGAGGGGGGTTCAGGATTGGGAACTCATGTACACCCGTGGCAGATTCACGTCAATGTATGGCAAAACCAATACAGTATTGTAAAGTAAAATAAAGTAAAAATTAAAATTAAAAAAGATATCATGAAACTGAAGTCGTATACATTAAATGTACAACAAGACATCAATCTTACCTCAATATAGCTATTTAAAAAGATTCTCTGCTAAAGTTTCCTTATTTAAGTGTAATTGTCTCAGCTTACTGTGATACAGACACTGGTTCCATCTCTGGTTATAAATGTTGCCAAAAGTGGTGTCTGTGACACATTCATGGCTGTGTCCACGACGACAAACCATGCCTCTGCCAATGGCTGACAGAATCTTAAGTTCATTCTTTTGCAGAGCAAAGAAGGAGAACAAAGATATTTGGCCTTTGACCTTGTTTTGCTAGACTTCAGCAAAAAGCTATGAACTATTTGAAACCAAGTTCCTTAGGACACAGAGGTAGGGAAAGACAAGATTTTCTTGAATTTTTACAAGAAGAGTTCAAATTTTCTGACCATCTAAGCTCCTAACCTTAACCCTACCTCTGGCAAAATACTTCATTTTACAAGATACAAGGCAGAGAGGAAAAAAAGAAAAAAAAAGCAGAGGGAAACAGTATAAGTCTGAGAGAAACTTGGAAGACATACAATTTTACAGCACAGGCAGAATGAAATTGTCAGCTTGTGAAGTAAAAGAAATGTAGAAATGGTGTTGATGGTGTTGCAAAGCCAGCCAGCTGATTAGTCCTGTTGTTATCTCATCCTGCTCTTACATACCATATGGGATTTTGTAGAGAAGAGCACCTCTATGCTCCTAAGAGGGAGAGCCCAGCCAGAAATACTGGGCCTGACACAGCTGGGTATTTTTTGGTGTATTTTTATTAATGATTATGAAATTATTTCCACAGGCTTTGCTAATAAGCTTTACACTAGCTAAGATCTCCTGCAGGAAGTCTGTTGGAGAAAATCTGACTGAATCAGTATTGGATGCTGTTGGTGTCCAGTCATAGCCCCTGTCTTTGGACCATTTCATTGCCACTGGCCTGACTTCCACCTGGAAGAATCAGCCTTTCCCTTCTTGAATTTCCTTAGCTGCCTGATCCCACTTTGCATCTGTCTAGAGGGTTGGACATCATGATTAAATCATGAGAAATGCTGGGCTAGAAGAAGCACAAGCTGGAATCAAGATTTCCGGGAGAAATATCAATAACCTCAGATATGCAGATGACACCACCCTTTTGGCAGAAAGTGAAGAAAAACTAAAGAGCTTCTTGATGAAAGTGAAAGAGGAGAGTGAAAAAGTTGGCTTAAAGCTCAACATTCAGAAAACTAAGATCATGGCATCCAGTCTCATCACTTCATGGGAAATAGAAGGGGAAACAGTGGAAACAGTGTCAGACTTTATTTTTGGGGGCTCCAAAATCACTGCAGATAGTTATTGCAGCCATGAAATTAAAAGACACTTAGTCCTTGGAAGGAAAGTTATGACTATCCTAGATAGCATATTCAAAAGCAGACATTACTTTGCCAACAAAGGTCCATCTAGTCAAGGCTACAGTTTTTTCCAATGGTCATGTATGGATGTGAGAGTTGGACTGTGAAGAAGGCTGCCTGCTGAAGAATTGATGCTTTTGAACTGTGGTGTTGGAGAAGACTCTTGAGAGACCCTTGGGCTGCAAGGAGATCCAACCAGTCCAGGATGATCAATTAGTCCTGGGTGTTTCTTGGAAGGACTGATGTTGAAGCTGAAACTCCAGTACTTTGGCCACCTCATGAGAAGAGCTGACTCATTCAAAAAGACCCTGATGCTGGGAAAGGTTGAGGGCAGGAGGAGAAGGGGATGACAGAGGATGAGATGGTTGGATGGCATCACTGACTCAATGGACATGAGTTTGGGTGAACTCCCACAGTTGGTGATGGACAGGGAGGCCTGGGGTGCTGCATTTCGTGGGGTCGTAAAGAGTTGGACATGACTGAGCTACTAAACTGAACAGAGAGGGCTGGAAATACCAGGAAATTAGCATTCCCTTGGGGGCTTAGACAGTAAAGAGTCTGCCTGCAGTGCAGGAGAACCAGGTTCCATTCCTGGGTCAGGAAGATCCCCTGGAAAAGGGTATGGCAAAACCCACTCCAGTATTTTTGCCTGGGAAATTCCATGGGCAGAGGAGTCTGGAGAATTATAGTACATGGGGTTGCAAAGAGTCATTTTCACTTTTCAGTTCAGTCTCTCAGTTGTGTCTGATTCTTTATGAGTGGTAAAGAATCCACTTGCCAATGCTGGAGACGCATTGGATTATGGGTACAATCCCTGGGTTGGGAAGATCCCTGGAGCAGGGAATGGCAACCCACTCCAGTATTCATGCCTGGAAAATCCCATAGACAGAGAAGTCTGGTGGGCTACAGTCCATGGGGTGGCAAAAGAGTCTGACAAAACTGAGCGACTGAGCACGTGCACGCGTGCGCGCATGCACACACACACACACACACACACACACACACACAAATATATATATGGCAGGGATTTAGGGCATCTTAGTTTTAAATGCTGGTGGAATTTCCTGTTTGAGAGGACCAAGGACTATTGAAGTGAAAGTTGCTCAATCATGTCCTACTGTTTGTGACCCCATCGAATATACATACAGTCCATGGAATTCTCCAGCCAGAATACTGGAGTGAGTAGCCTTCCCCTTCTCCAGGGTTCTTCCCAACCCAGGGATGGAATCCAGGTCTCCCACATTGCAGGCAGTTCCTTTACCAGCTGAGCCACAAAGGAATGCCAAGAATACTGGAGTGGGTAGCTTATCCCTTCTCCAGTGGATCTTCTCAACCCAGGAATTGAACCAGGGTCTTCTGCATTGCAGGTGGATTCTTTACCAACTGAGTTATCAGGAAAATCCCCCGAGGACTATTAGATGAACCAATTTTGCTTCCAGGAGAGGAGTCTGGGTGGAAATATGGAATAATGGAATATAGATGTGATGGTTACTGTATCAAAAAAAAGTACCAAATTCTTTGGAAACCACACACTATTGGTCACAGAGAAATTTTCCAGGAATATAATGTTCTCTGATCTGGAACTCTATTCATGGTCATGAGATATACACTAGAAAATGGCACATATTTCCAAAGGAAAATTAATTTAAAAATTAAATTCTTGAAGAAATTAGTTTGCTGATGAGAGAATGAATTTCACAATGATCTCTGCTTTGAAAGCTGATTTAGTCAGCTGGAAGGAAAGCCTATTATGAAGAGTAGTAGAAATAGGAAGAAGACCTTCTTGCTATAGAATGTATTTTTATGGTTGATTTTTCTTATTTCCAAGTAATATTTGCACATACTTTTGCTGTTTTGTTTTTTTTTTAATATAAATTTATTTATTTTAATTGGAGGCTAATTACTTTACAATATTGTATTGATTTTGCCATACATCAATATGAATCCGCCACAGGTGTACACATGTTCCCCATCCTGAACCCCCATCCCACCTCCCTCCCCATACCATCCAAGGCAAGCAGTTCTGTGCGTCTTCCATTCTCTTGCCTCAACTGCAACACCTAGCAACTCCCACACCTCTATACTTTCTACACTTTGGGCTGTCTAATTTAGCAGTTAATTTTGTGTATAAAAATGAAATGTATATACAGTTATTTCATATTCATATATTTAAGTGTATTTCTCATCTTCCATTTAGACTAGAGAATTTAGTTTTCTTAACTCTGTCTCAGAGGCACCAAACCTTCTCTTTACTTGAAACCCTCAAAATAATGACACAATAATTTACATAAGTCAATATTTAGTGTTTACACTAATATGACCCTGTAAATTGTGTCCTCTGCTGAGTTTTGTAGTATGCCACCATTATGTTTCTATTATTATGCAACTTTTCATTTTATAAAAAAAGTTAGTGATTTCTCATTTTATGTGATTAATAGTTTTCTATGCACTGATCAGTAATTCTTGCTTCCAGCCCCCTGAAGACCTATGATCTTTTCTCAATTCTATTTTCTTTTCTTTTTATTAAAGGTTTTTTTGATGTGGACAATTTTAAAAGTCTTTATTGAATTCGATACAACATTGCTTCTGTTTTACGTTTTGGTTTTTTGCCCTCAAGGCATGTGGGATCTTTGCTCCCTGACCAGGGATCAAACCTGCACTCCCTGCGTTGAAGAGTAAAGTCTTAATGGCTGGACCTCCAGGGAAGTCCCAATACTATTTTCTATTTGATAAGCACCCCATCTACCTGCTCAGTTTTTATTTCAGACTTCCCTCCTAAAGATCTCTAGTGTCATTTTCCCATCTGTATTGGAGAATGTGGCTAGGTGTACATTGTGATAACTTTACTTGGACGTTGAGACTGCTCTGTGAGACTGAGGCTACAGTGAGTATGAGGGAGGAGAAGAGGGGGGAAAGGGGAAAAAATTGCTGTTTAATCATCCTGGACCCAAAAGGGGAGAGAGGGCAAATTCTTTCTGGAGTCTAGTTATTGTCTTATTTAGGCTCAACGTCCAAACTTGCAAACGATGTATGGTCAGTCTCAGTTTCTCCTTCAGCTTTCTTTCTGGACTGACTGTCTTTTCTGCCTTCATCTCCCTATGGTCACTTTTCTGCAGACTTCACATAAAGTGTAATCCATGATCACCTGCTTTCCTTTTCATACCCTTTGCACTTTGTATGTTCTTTTAATTTGTTAGGTTTGCCTTGCTTACTTCCAGAGAATCCTTGATATGAAACAAGTCTTTTATTTACTGCCTCCATCTTTTATCAGTATGCCTCTTACTGACCCCCTGCTGCAGACCTCTGAGCAAGTCCACCAGTCTTCCTCCCTTCCCCTGATCAGCCCTGGGAGATGTGCCAAGGTCTGCAGACCCCACTCCTTCCAGGCAGAACTGTTCAGTCTGTTCCCAGCTGACCGAGCCACTCTTGGGTAAAGAGAGGGATCTACTGACCTACTGTCTTTCAGGACGCTCCATCATTTGGGAAAGGAAAGAACTGTTACCTAGAGGATGGTCCCTCCTGGATATAAACTGGAAATGCCATCTCCTGTCACCTCTAGGTGTGAGAGCAGGATCATGGCAGAGCCTTCTCCACCACTAGTCATGTTCATGGATTCTGTACCTTTGTCAGATCAAGTCCTCATTTTCAGTAAATACCTCCCTCCCTTCCGCTAAGTTCAGATGCTCCTTAAGGCAGCAGCAGAACATTTTCTATTTACTCCAGTCACAGGCATAAGAAGAGTCAAGTCATTTACTGCTTCTCCATCTTCAGGGGACTCGGGTCCCAGCTAACCTCATGAAAGGCCATCAGCCTCTGCAGAAATTAACCCCCACACGTGCTCTCAAGGATTTGGTCTCTGCTGAGCATTTCCTCTGCTCTGCAGAGAAACAGGGGCCAGGGAAAAAGAAAAGAGACTCTCCTTGGAAAAAAAGTAAAAATGTTATCACTTATCTTTTAAGTGAAATAGAGCAAGGAGCTAGTATGTTTGCCTTAAGTCACCTCTCCTGCAGTGGAACTTGGGTTCCAGAAGAACCATAGGGTTAAAGCAATAACATTCTTAGTCTCCAGCTCTAATTAGCAGAAGGCACAACTAGAAACTGGGCTTTGTGATCATGGTCAAAGATAAAGATGTAATCAGACACTCTAAATGTGAGTTGAGTCTCAAATTACTTTTCATCTTTTAAAATTCCAAACTCTTTTCTTTTTCAACCTCAAAAAAGTAAATCTCAGCCACTGTAAGCATCACATCTGGGCTATTTCTTAACAAAAATTGAAAGCTTGACTCATTAATCCACCATGGCAAACATGGTAACCCACCGCCCTGGAATCCTTCTTTTCCTCCCCCCATGTGTGGGATTGCTTTGTTTTGTTATTCCTTGGTTAGGTATATTTTGTTATTCCTTGGTTAGGCCTCTAAACAGTTTCCCTTCTTGTTTCTCTGATTCTCCTCTTCTCCCGAGACCCTGTCTCATGGAGTTTCCTAGATCTTCTTCCCAAAGGAACACGGGCGCCCATGTCCTAAGCAGGATGCTAATAAAACATCTGGCTCTAGGTACCTCCTGGAGTTTCTAGTGTCATTCAATCCAGGTACCCTGAGATGCTCGCTGAGCTTTAGCACAGTGTGACTTACCTTGGATTGAAACAACTTGAGGGAGCCATGGGAGAACCATCTCGACTTTTATAAGTCATTGTCTTGGTGCCCTTGCTGTGCCTCTGGAGCTGGTGGTGCCTGCTGGAACCAGTCCCATGACTGCCTGTCAAGGAGGAACCTGAGGGTTAGCCCAAGCCACCCAAGATCATCAGTGGTGGGTTCTGGAGGCCACATTCGACCTATACCTCTGACTCCAAAGTTCAGGCTCCTTTCATGACTCCTTACTGCCTCCTCCCTACACAGTATCTTCCCCCTAAATAAACTGAGCAATTCAAATCGGAGATGGAGCACCACACATTGCTGGCCATCTTCTTGGGAAACCTGGGCATCCTCCTTCAGAAATCCAGGTCTTTGGAGCTTGGGGCACCCGTACCATGATGCAAATGGGCATCCAATGGCACGTCTCACTAAGCTTCATGTCTTCCTTCTGCCACCCTTTGTACTTTCAATGCCACCTCCATTCTGTCTGTTAAGGTGATGAGGGCTGCTGGGAATTCCTCAATGGGCTACCCCTTTTGCATAATATGGACTTATGATTGACTGTATATAACTGTCAGAATCCATGGGGGGATGGGAGGGGATTCTGCCCCTTCACCTCAGGCAGCCTTCAGGATAGAAGGGCAGAGGGTTCGGGGGACTTGGAGGGTCAGTGTACAGGAGTGATCTGTGATCTCCAGCTGAGAAAGCAAAGAATTAACATAGCATCAGTTTAAAGCTATGGAAGAATGTTCTGCGAAACATGTTACACCAAAGGATTGTTTTGTGGATGTTAATAACAGTGTCTTTTGGGAAAATTTCTGTGGTCAAATAGAGGAGAAAACAACAGCTCAACCAGGTTTATTTGTGATTACTTCTACAGGATCATATGTAGGCATTTTCCAAACAGAGTAAATAAAGCATTCTGAAAAGCTTATTTTGCGGAATGCATTTTGCTGTTTTCCTACTGATTTTTGTTTCTATCACATATTATCTTATTTCATTTTCACAACAGTTCTATGACTTAGTTATGGTTCAAAGTCCTGTTTTGAAGATGAGGAAGACTGAGGTTTACGAAGATATTAATACTGATACTTCCAGGGCCACATGGATCACAAGCAGTAGACCTTTAGGCTGGTTTGCTGATGGCAAGATCAGTTCTGGATTTGCTTCAAGATTACCTCTCCATGCGGCTTCCCTGGTGGCTCAGCTGGTGAAGAATTCACTTGCAGTGCAGGAGAACTGGATTCAGTCCCTGGGTTAGGAAGATTCCCTGGAGGAGGAAATCTACTGGCAAACTACTCCAGTATTCTTTTCAGATTATTTTCCCTTATAGGGTATTACAAACTATTGAGAATAGTTCCCTGTGTTCTACAATAGGTCCTTGCTGGTTATCTGTTTTATATGTGGTCATGTGTATGTGTTTATTACTTTAATGATGGGTAATATTGTTTTCTCTGACTTTTATACAGCCTTTTTTAGAAGCCAGCTTTTTGTGGCAACTGAGTGACATAATTTTTGCAGCTTTATTGAGATATTCTTATAGAGCTTTTGGAAACCCAGTGTGGTAATAAACATGTGAATCATTCCATAAGAATACACTGAACTGTATGTTATACGCTGTTAGCATTATTCTCTTTATCATGGCCTGAATGACAAGAGCTGATTGTGGGTAATTTGTGTCTGAGCCCTCTACTCAGGCAAATGAACATGCAAGCAGCAGGGAGAAACACAAGTGGAAAATAGGACACGGATGAAATAAATCTTTCATGAAAATGCAGAAGGGTCTTTGGGACAGAGCCCTTGACAGCCTGGCTGGCTGACTTCCTAAACAGAATTCCTCCACTCCTGAGAACAAATAATGCTTTATGACAAAAATGAGAATCATTTCCTTCTGAAGGAATATTGTTTTACTCAGGCAAGTAGGGCAGGCAGCAGACAGTAGAAGGGCAAAGGGCAAGCTGAAATTGAAGGACAGAGTTTAAAGGAAATCTTAGGGTATTTTTAAAGGCAAAAGTAGGACATGGCTTAAAACATTCAAAGAAAAAAGCATCATCTGAACTTATAGCATTTTATGTATATATATGTACTTTATATATATATATACATAAAATGCTATAGGTATATATACTTTATATATTGGAGAAGGCAATGGCACCCCACTCCAGTACTCTTGCCTGGAAAACCCCATGGACGGAGGAGCCCGGTGGGCTGCAGTCCATGGGGTTGCTAAGAGTCGGACACGACTGAGCGACTTCACTTTCACTCTTCACTTTCATGCATTGGAGAAGGAAATGGCAACCCACTCCAGTGTTCTTGCCTAGAGAATCCCAGGGACAGGGGAGCCTGGTGGGCTGCCGTCTATGGGGTCACAGAGTCGGACACAACTGAAGCGACTTAGCAGCAGTATACTTTATATATACTTAGCATATATACTTTTGGGCTTCCTTGGTGGCTCAGCAGTAAAGGTAAAGAATCTGCCTGCAATGAAGGAGACCTGGGCTTGATCCCTGAGTCGGGAAGATCCCCTGGAGAAGGACAGGGCAACTCACTCCAGTATTCTTGCCTGGGAAATTCCATGGACAGAGGAGCCTGGCGGGCTACAGTCCATGGGGTCGTGAAAGAGTTGGACACGACTGAGCAACTAACACACACACACACACACACACACACACACACACACACACACATATATACTTTTATGTATATATAAAGCAGTGCATAGGAAAAAAGTCTGTGAGAAAATTCACCATATGTTGTGAATATCCAAGTGTTCTACAGAAGAATGTATGTTCTCTGCCTGGAGCCAGACTTGATATAATTCCTACAAAACAAGTTGTGGATTTACATGAAATCACATTAATAATCTTTACATGGGACCTGATATGCTTCTTGAATTATACTTTTTTCCCTTTCATCAGTTTGGAAATTCACAACCATGAAAACTCTCCCTCCCCTGTTCCCTTTAATCCGTCCCCTACCCCTGCTCCTTCTTGGACCCCTGTTAGTCCTGTGCCAGATTTGCTCATTTTGGTTTCTCTATTTGTTGATCTCTCTTTTGTATTTTCCCTAGGTTACTTTTCTGTGTTGCATTTTGGGTGAATACATGCAATTCTATGTTCTAGTTTCCTAATGATTTCTTCATTGTGTCTGTTTGTGTGTGTGTGTGTGTGCTCAATTGTGACTGCAAGGGCTGTAGCCCGCCAGGCTCCTCTGTCCTGATCCTCCAGGCGAGAATACTGGAGTGGGTTGCCATGCCCTCCTCCAGGGGATCTTCCTGACCCAGGGATTGAAACTGCGTCTCTTGCACTGGCAGGAAGGCTTTTTACCATTAGTGCCACCTGGGGAAGCCCCTCACTTGTTTAGTCATTCCTTCATAATTTAAAATTTTAAATGTATTCATGTTTCATCTACGTCAATAATATTATCTTAGCTTCTAGGGAGCCTGAATATCTTGCTTACGTGTTTGCTGTATATTTCTGCTACTGTCGCTCTCACTGGCTAGATCCTCTCGTGTCCTATAATTTTAATTTTGCACTCATTCGTTTTGATTCCATCTCTGTGAATCCTGAATGAACTGAATGGAGAGTATTCCCTTCACAGAAGATCTGAGGACCTGTTTGCTGTGTGTTTCTGGGGTGTTGCAAGCCTCTGACTGTTTTTACGGTAATATTCAAAGTTTGGGAACCTTGGACTCTGTACACAGTTGGGAACTTGAACCCCATTATAGCAGAACTGTGTTGCCACATGAAAGAGGCACTTTGGATGTCTGTGTATTGAATGTGAAAGGGAGTGAGAGAAAAAAGAAAAATGAAACCAGTACATTATTTTCACACTTCCTTTGAAAAAATTGCCAAAATTAAGCCAGAATTCTTTTTAATTGAGAAAAACGAAATGTGATCCTGGTTCTTCCAGAGGACATGTCTCTACTGACTTTTAACTGCTGCAGTCTGATAATTCCTAAGTCATTATTGAGTCAATCAGAATTTATATATTCCTCTGACTAATCATGAAACACTGGAGTTAAACAGGAGCTCAGAGACCCTGCAGGAACCCCTCTCTCCACCCTGCTCCACCTTCTCGGCATAATTAAGGGTTACACTGTTTTTCCGAGGTCAAGCATTTGCCAGAAAGTATTTGAATTGTTCATAGTGTACATCCAATTGGAAACAAAAAACTGTGAGCAGGAAAAAAAAAAAGTTTGAAGTTCAAACCGGCCGTACCCAGTGAAATATTATATCTCAGATCGCTGATAAAACCATTCTGACAACACATTTGGCTGTATTTTCTCCCCAAGGGCCTTCCTGTGCACGGTCTCTTCTCTCCCCAAATTTGGGGATGTTTCTGAAGTAGCACGTAATGTGACCGAATGACCCAGCAGCCTCAGGCTTAGGCATTTCAAAAGATTTTGCTCCTATTTACCCCACAAGCAGGGCAGTTCAATGACTCTGGAGATGTTATTAGATTTTCTTAGTATTCTCTGGTTCCAGAGATACAGACCAATTTTAGCTGTCTTGTCTCATCGTAGGAGCACAAAACCTAATCCCAGGGCACAAGTGCCTTTTGCTTCCACCTCTCTGCTATCCAAGCGCACTTATGACTGGGCAAGTCCTGGGATCACTGGGACAGGACAACACTGGACGGTGGCTAAGGAGCACATCCTCATCTGACTCTCCTGGTTTCTACCTGCTTCCGATTCTGGGTTTAGAAACCTCATTTCTCTGAACAAGTCCCTCTCTGGGGTCTAATGACTCAGTCATAATCAAATATTAGACTTCCTTTAGTATCCATTGAGCATTTTCCTGCTCGAGTGATTTTTCTTACAACTATGTCCACAACGGACTCCCATCCAGTCCTCAGAAAGCAGCTGATATAAGAAGGATCCACTCTCCTGTGATTCATGGCTTTAAAGAAGATGACCATACTTGCGGTACAGGCATGAGGAAGCTAGTCTAGAGACTAGGAGCCTTTGGTTAACCTGCAGAGACAATGGATGGGCAAAGACATGGCTGGATAACAGGGCCAAGCCACTGCAGCCGGACTACTCGGCAGGCTTCAAGTGTGTTCTGCTAACACAGAAAAACATTTTGAAAGCCGCTCCCAGGAATTAAGATGTAACCAAAACGGACCTTGGGTTATCAGGGACCTGAGACCATGCCTCTTGATCCTGCACTGGTTTTGTGACCTGTGAGAGAGAACTTGACTTCTCTGAGTTTCAATGTCTTCACCTTGGAAATGAGGCAACTCAAACCTGATGATCTCAGCTAGAAACCCAAACACTGAGGATCTCTTATTCTGGTTTCATCATTTGGTGGTTGGAGAGACTGAGCCTTGAGAACTAAAATGTCTTGCTCACTGTGACGTGATCAGAAAGTGACACAACCGAGGCCAGGGGCCAGGTGCCCTCACCTCCCCCAGAACCTTCCCATCACCTCCCACCGCCCTGCAAATACAGGAGGAATTTGTCACATTCTGCAGTCCAAGAGGGGCTGGGGGAGCTGCGGGCTCTTGGGTCTTGAGTCCTCATTTTCACATATTTGTCTGCTTCTGCCTCTGCTTACATCTGTTAAATTGTCATAAAATGTGCATGCTTTGGACAAGCCCCTTTTCTCCTGAAGGGAAACAGAACTGTATGACTCATTCTTTCTTCATGATTAAACTGTGTCAGGACCATGAATTGGTCACTGTCCACCCAGGCCTGTGAGCTCCACCTGGGACTCCAGTGACATCACTCAGCCTGAGAGATGGGCCGGGGGCAGGGGGCTGGGGGGTCAGGAGGACTCCCTCTTGCCCTTCCAGAATCAGCCTGAGCTCAAACTAGCTTCCTTCCTGGGAGGTCAGCACTGATAAATATATCTTCTCTCTTAGTGTCCAGATCAAAGGCTGGTAGCATTAAAATACACTGGCCATTTGATACAAAAGCATACAAAAGCTGTGAGTTCTGGTACATTAAGAGGAAAACATTGGTCTATGATCTGGGCCCCAGCCCCATTTGCTATTGACTGTATGCGAGTCATTTCATATTTTGCGACTTTATGCATCACACCTGCAAATAGAAATGTGAAATGAACAATCTTGAGGTTTCTCTCATGGTCTGAAGCAGGGCTTCTTAACCTCGGCACTATTAATAATTCTTTGGCTGGATAACCAGTTCTCTGTTGCAGGACTGTTCTGTGCATTGTAGGATATTTAACAGCATCCCTGACCTCTGCCCTCTTATGCCAGCAGCAGTGCGAACTTTGAGAACCGAAAATGTCTCTTGTGTGCGTGCTCAGTCGTATCCAACTCTGTGAACCCCATGGCCTGTAGCCTTGCCAGGCTCCCCAGTCCATGGGATTCTCCAGGCAAGAGCGCTGGAGTGGGTTGCCATTTCCTCTTCCAGGGCATCTTCCTGACCCAGGGATTGAACCTGTGTCTTCTGTCTTGGCAGGTGGATTCGTTACCACGGAACCACCTGGGAAATCCTTGCCAAATGTCCCTGGGAGACAAAAATCTGCCTGCCCCACTGAAAATCAGTGATCCAGAAGAAACTGAAATTTATAATCTGTGTATTTCCTCAGCTACACTGTCCTTTTCGGATATAAATTAACAAAACAAAACAGTCCCCCGGTTTTTCTTTCACCAATATTGCCAGGTTGTTATGGGGAGGATTGGAAAGCACTTTCATAAATTTATTGCCTGGGATCTGGAATATATGATGCTAGTGACCTGCTTTAGATAACACCTGGATTAATCTTACATTGAGTAGCTCAAAGTACTCTTGTCAGAGATTAAGCCAAAGGGGCAGAACATGGAAGAGATAAATCGGAAACTGCTTGAGATGAAGGAAATGGTACTGAGGAGTGCCTTTCTCCACCCCAAGCTGCTTTCCCCCTGGGGCTTTGCTCACACCCTCCAGATCTCCACCTCCCAAAATGCTGCAGGGCTGGAGGATCATCTGATCTTCTGTTTGTTCATTCCATGAAGCCCCCAGTGATTCCTGTTCGCAGTGGTAATTTTATTTACTCCTGCATCGCAGGTACATCTGTTGGCTTTTTCTCACAGCCAGCTTCTGTCTGCTGCCATCTGAGGAGCAGACTGTTTTGGTCTGACACCTCTGCTGACTGCGGAGTGCTGTCCTTACTCAGAGTGGTCCAGGCTCTCCTTTCTCAGGTAGGTCCCCTGTCCAGGACCTGATGGTCTGCCCTCTGCGTCATGACACTGTCTTCCTGGCTCATTCCCTCCTCTCCATCTGGCCACGCTGCAGTTTCTCCCCTACTCTCAGCAGAGTTGTCTTTCTGACACCAGCCTCAATTCTCCCCAGACACTTAGCAAGACACACCAGTCCTGGGCTCTGAGGCCGGTTCCAGGCCATTTCTCCTTGCTCCTGTCATCCACCCAGGCTCCAACATTCGTACACACTGCAGCTTTGGTTGGGGGATTGGTGGGTAGCTCCTCTTACCTTGTTTAATTGGAAGACACCTACCTGTTTGTCATGAGTCAGCCCAGGATCACCTCCTCTGTGAAGCCTTTCTGGGTTACACCACCTCCCCAAACTCAGGCGAACAGGGTCCTTCTGTTTCCTGTGCCTCCCAGAGGAGTTCTATCCAAGGGTCCCTCCAGCCAGTGGTCTTTCCTCCCATGGTGATGCCTTCAGACTGGCCCTCCTCCCAACCTTCCTTTGGGTACTTCTCCAGGAAATTCCAAACCTCTGCTGCAGGTTTACTCCTCAGGGAAACCAGTCTTGACCTGTGCAACCCCAGAAGATAGGAAGTGCCTCTGTACTGCACTAGAATTTAGCTTCTAGGATGGCAAGGATAGGGTTGATTTTGGTCATGATAACAATTTTTATTGTGCTTTATTGATGCATAATAGATGATCAATGAATAGCTGTTGATTGAACACACTGAGATCTCTCTTGGGTCTGCACTTCCTAGGAGACTGTGAGTTTTGTGGGGCAGGGACTGTGGCCACTCCTCTTGGAACCTCAGCATCTAGAACACTGCATGGCAATTAATAATTGTTTACTAATTCATCCATATCATAATTTTAATTGTCACCAGCACATATTAAATGAGGCATGTATTATACCCATTTCACAGGTGAGGTACTGAGGCTTTTAAAATAAAGGAAATGCCTAGAACATCTAACGCAAGTGACTGGACACAAGGGTTCATCGGTTAAAGGAAGAAATAAAATGGGAAATATTTTTTAAAAAATGAACACATAGCTTAAACATTTTATTTCACACTATACAAACATATAAATATAAACTTTAATGTAAGTATACACATCTTCATCAACTGCAGTGCAGATGAAGGCTGTTTCCTGGAGGTTCTCTGCTAGCATTCTGCCCTGCCTTTGCAGCATAAACAAGCTACAAGGGGTATCTTCTACTCTTTCTATTTTTCCCTCCTTTAGATGAAAGAGAGAATATAAAATACCGGAGCTACAATCTCAATGCAGACTCCTTCTAGATGTTCTTGGTCTCACTTCCATTTTTTTTCTAGCTGTAATGACCACATGTAGTACTCCAGCAAAGTTAAAGCAATATATATGCATTATTTCTTGAAGTCTTTGCAAGGTGCAAACTTTTCATTGTAGTTCTCTTAGAAACGATATTACTTCATTCTGCCTTAATATGTCTTTGGTTTGCAAAACAGTTTTTACAAAAATAAGGGGATTCTCAGCACATGGCAGACCAGTCGGGAGTTATAAAGCATCTTAGATAAAAACCTGCTGTGGGCGAGAGCTCTTTCTGCTGACAGCTTCAGTCAAGAATGTTTTACAGGCGAAGGGATTATATTGGCTAACCAGACAGGAGGCTATGGAGAGCAAGTTTAGGAGAGCTCTTGCTATAAATGTTTCCAAGATTGAACTAAATGGAATTGAGAAGGATTAACCATTTCGGGTAGTGACAGTCTCTGAGCACTTCAACTCAAAGGAGCTTCAGAAAGATGGTTGAACAGGAAAGGGGTCAGAAATATGACTTCACGTGACTCTTCCTCTCACCTCTGGATCTTGCAGTCTTTATCAGTCATTGTGGAGACATATCATCTACTTACTCTTCTCCGTATAGAAATTCCACCTCGTCTCCTCCTGCAGTGCTGAGCCAAGATGTGTGCCTCACCTGCTGTCACCTTTGTACAGCCAGTCTTTGGTTTCCAGTGATGGCAGGAAAGAGAAATGCAGCCACGTGCTCCATTAGGGTACCGCCTCGAACTGATGAGGGAAGTCATTGCCTTTGGCCAAGAAGGTTGCTTTGGGAATGAGTACAGGGGATGGTAATGAAAGAAAAGGGGCTTCCCTGGTGGCTCAGTGGTAAAGGATCTGCCTTCCAATGAAGGAGATACAGATTCGATCCCTGGGTTTGAAAGACACCCTGGAGAAGGAAGTGGCAACCCACTCCAGTATTTTTGCCTGGGAAATCCCAAGGACATAGGAGCCTGGTGGGTTAGAGTCCATGGGGTCGCAAAAGGGTCGGACACGACTGAGCGACTAAACCACAATGAGGAGGGGAGAGGACAGCAGCCCACGTAGCCCAAAACGCTGAGTCAATATCAGCCAGAGAGGGCTCTGATCTCACAAATTAACCAGAGATGGGGACGGGGGTTAGTCCCTGGCCACCTAAGATGCTGCTAACTCCAAACTCAGACTGTTTATCAACAGTAACACTAGCCACAGAGAACAGGGGATACGAACCTCAGTGGAGAAATTCGTGGAGTCCAGCCTGGTCTCTATGATTGAAAATCACGAGTGAACAGGACACACCGTTGCCATTTCTGAGTGGGAAACCTGTTTCTGGTCAGTTTCTCCACTCGTGTAAAGGAAGTTACTGCAAGTGCGACAGATGGGTGTGTTCATCAACCTTCAGTCCTGCAGTGCGGTGAGGCTGGAGTCATTCGCAAGTGCTGAGGACCTTGGACAGAATTCTGGCTGCAGGGAAATAACTCTGCAGTAGACTTGGCTTTAGGGCTGCCATCTCTGCCTCGGGCAAAATATTTCTCCGGGCTTAGTGTTTCACAGGATCAGCAGGAGGCAGATATGCTCAGAGGATGGCAGCCTCGTAGATGAGCTCGAAATGTCAGCTGAGGACAGGCTCCAGTTGAAACTGGAATAGTTCTGTTGCTTCTCCTCAACAATTGTTTTAATCAAAAATTTTTTTAAAACTTTGAGATGATTGCAAACTTATATGCAGTTGGAAGCCATAATGCAGAAAGATCCCCAGGTACCCTTCTTCTAGTTTCTCTGAAGGACATCTTGCAAAACTAGAGTGGAATATCACAACCAGGATACTGACCTTGATTCTGTCTCTAATATCATTGAGATCTACCCAGTCACGTCTGTGTGCATGTGTGCTCAGTGGTGTCAGCCTCTGCGACCCCATGAACTGTAGCCCACCAGACTCCTCTGTCCATGGGATTCTCCAGGCAAGAGTAGTGGACTGGGTTGCCATTGCATACTCGGGGAGATCTTCCTGACCCAGAGATCAAACTTGTGTCTCCTCTGCCTCCTGCATTGGCAGGCAGGTTCTTTACTGCTGAGCTGTCAGGGAGGTGTTTATTTCGTTCTGTGTCATTTGAACACCTGCGTAGGTTGTGTATCCACCATCACAGTGAAGACACAGAAGAGCCGTCACCACGAGAATCCCTCTAGCTGCCCTTTTGAAGCCACACCCACTTCCACTCTCCCCACCCCCACAGCCGCTAACATGTTCTCCCTCCCTGTAATTTCGTCATTTAAAACTTGTCACATCAGTGGAATCAAATAGTGCCTAACCTTTTGAGACTGGCCTTTTTTACTTAGCATAATTCTCTGGAGATTCATCAAGGCTTTTGTGTATATTAATAGCCCATCCTTGTTTGCTGCTGTGTAATATTCCACGATGTGCATGGACCGCAGTTTGTTTAACCCTCATTGGAGAGCATCAGAGTTGCTTCCAGTTTTGGACTGTAATGAATAAACTGATTAGACACTTATGCATAGGCTTCTGTGAGCATACATCTTTAGTTCTGTAGAATAAATGTTCAGAAATGCAAGTACAGCTTTGTAGCATGTGAGTCCATGAGAATGGGACCATGGCTTTGTTACTACCAGATGCACTTCCGAGGCCTATCTTAATGCCTAATAATAAGTACATGTGAAATAAAGGAATGGACTGACAGTAAATTCTGGAGATTCACTTTTCACTTCATATCTTCTGGAAAATCTTCTGCACATCCCAGAAGATGCTTTTCTTCTCTCAGCAGTTTGGATTCCATGCTGCTGCTGCTGCTGCTGCTAAGTCGCTTCAGTCGCGTCCAACTCTGTGCAACCCCATAGGTGTCAGCCCACCAGGCTTCCCCGTCCCTGGGGTTCTCCAGACAAGAACACACTCCATATTGTCTGTTTATGTCCCTGTTTCCTCCACTAGACCGAGATCTCTTCAAGAGGCAGAGATGTCCTGTTTATCTTTGCACTCATTACTTTTAGCACATTGCCTGTCCCAGAAAATATTACCGATAAGTAAATGTTGAATGAAAAAAAAAATGAACTAGATCATCTATTTTCGCCTTAGACACACTGTTCCCTCTGGAGCAGTCAGGATCTCTTGTGTATCTGTAATCCTAATACCTGGGAAGGAAAGAACACAGACATTCATGGAAAAGGCGAACACTTGACTGGCAAGAAGCTGCTTCTGCCTTCGAGGGGTGTGTAACTCATGCCATCAGTGCAATCTTTACATGACTCTCTATCACTTTCAAATAATGGCAGAAAGGAATAAAAGGAAAAACTGTTATTAAAATCTGTTTCTTATTTCTCAAGGCTATTAAAGGGTAAAATAGTGGCTTTTTAAAGATATAAATATATGGTTAAGATATAAATATATAAATTGCTTTTTAAAAATTTTATTTAATTGGAGGATAATTACTTTACAATATTGTAGTGGTTTTTGCCATACACTGATATGAATCAGCCGTGTGTGTACATGCGTTCCCCATCCTGAACCCTCTCCCACCTCCCTCCACATCCCATCCTTCATGGTTATCCCAGTGCACCAGCCCTGAGCATCTCCTGTCTCATGCATCAAAGCTGGACTGGCAATCTATTTCACATATGGTAATATACATGTTTCAATGCTATTCTCTCAAATCATCCCACTCTCGCCATCTCCCACAGAATCCAAAAGTCTGTTCTTTATTGCTTTTTAAAATTTATTTTTATTGAAATACAGTTGATTTACAATGTTGTGTTAATTACTGCTATACAGCAAAGTGACTCAGTTATATATATATATGTAATATATATACATGTTCTTTTTTAATATACATCTTTTTTCTATTATGGTTTAATCATAAGATGTTGAATATAGTTCTCTGTGCTGTACAATAAAAATCTTGTTTACCCATTCTATATATAAAAGCTTACACACACACACTTACACACACATACACACATATATACATATTTCCTTTGAGGGGCTAATTTTAGACACATTCTTCATGTAGTTTTAAACATAGTGAAAAGAAGGAGTCTAAGGTTAATTGAGGGTTCTGCTTCTGACAGTTTCTTGCCGTGTAACATTGTTTAAGATACTAGACAAACAAACAAAAAAATACTTGGCTTCTCTGGCTCCTCAGTTTTTCTATTTCCAAATGGGAATTCCTATAATAATAACACTGAACAACCTCCTTTATGAAGAGGCTGTGTGGGTTAAATGAGAGACTATACAATAAAAGCCATTTGAAAATTCTGATTTGTCAGTTACCGGAGCTTCTTTCCCAAGCCAGTCTAAGTGGAGCTCTAAAAATGCTGGACGAATGACCACATCTTTTGTATAAGTCTTCCTGTGAAATAACAATGCTTATAATTCTTACAGGTGATGTTTCTGTCTCAGGGAAGGTCAGGGTCTTCTGAGGAAACCTGAGCGGTTGGGTAATTCTTCTGTGTGCCTATGAATCATTCTGCTGGTTGACAAGGGATTAAGTGGCTCCTGATTAGGATAATGTGGGCAAAACATTTGGATTATTTCAAGCAAGGATAACAGGCAGAAGTTGGGCAAGATCACTCAATAATTCATCAGTGTTTTTCATGAAGGATTTGGAAAGGCACAGAAATTATATAACTATACTTTTAATAATAAGAAAAGTAATCCAGACACACGAAAGTATTAAGGGAAAAAAATTCAGCCAAGAACAAAAGGTGAGCCTTTTTACTAATTGTAACTTATATTGTAGTCAAGAATCCAAGTAAGAATTTATTCATCTTCAGTCAGTCAATCAGTTCAGTCGCTCAGTCGTGTCTGACTCTTTGAGACCCCATGAATCACAGCACGCCATGCCTCCTTGTCCATCATGAATTCCCAGAGTTCACTCAAACTCATGTCCATCGAGTCGGTGATGACATCGTTTGTCCAGTGGTCATGTACGAATGTGAGAGTTGGACTGTGAAGAAAGCTGAGCGCCGAAGAATTGATGCTTTTGAACTGTGGTGTTGGAGAAGACTCTTGAGAGTCCCTTGGACTGCAAGGAGATCCAACCAGTCCCTTCTAAAGGAGATCAGCCCTGGGTGTTCTTTGGAAGGAATGATGCTAAAGCTGAAACTCCAGTACTTTGGCCACCTCATGCAAAGAGCTGACTCATTGGAAAAGACTGATGCTGGGAGAGATTGGGGGCAGGAGGAAAAGAGGACGACAGAGGATGAGTTGACTGGATGGCATCACCTTCATATATAAATGATTAAAATTAACCAATGATTAAAATTGCTTCCTTGTAAAGGAATAGATGCATGTATATGTGTAACTGAATCAATTTGCTGTATACATGAAACTAGCACAATATTTTTAATCAATTATGCTTCAATATTAAAAAAATTTAATTCTATTAGTTTTCTCAGTAGATGCATATTTATTTACTCCAAATCATATGCAACAACTGCTATGCACAACACATATACACACACTTATAAGTTGAACAGCATGAAATTACCAATGCTCAACTTATTTGGCCTATGAAAAATTGCCATCTCATACAGTTCAACCTAATATGCTATAATAACGCCCCTAAATATAAACAGAAATGATGATATAAATATGAATAAATGATGTTTTAAGAATAATGTCCTTTTACTTTATTTTTTTCTACTACAGGGAGAACTTTTTCTTCACTGAGGGATATTATCATTAGCAGTGTTCTGCACACTTAGATGTTAAATGTTTTTCTAATTGTGATGGCTTTATGCTCTCATTAGTTGACATCAAGGCTCACTGTATGTTTGAAGCAAGATTTATTATTAAGAACAATGGCTCTTCAATCCATATTTCTAATAATTGAGCCTTTGGTTCCTTTTTAGGCATCCTTATTATTATGTTCAAATTATGATTTCTTTGCAGAATTTTTTTACATCGTTTATTTGTGTTGTAGTTAGGTTACTCAGAACTGCATATAATCTGTGAATCCTCTTTGTAGGCACACAAAATGAAGTGCATTGGAATAACCTGTAAGTAAATAAATGAATGTGTTCAACTTCTTTTTTTTTCCTGGCTACACTGAATGGCTTGTGGGCTCTTAGTTCCTTAAACAGGGATTGAACCTGGGCCTCAGCAGTGAAAGCACTGAGTCCTAACCACTGAACCACCAAGAAATTCCTTGGTGGGTGCAACTTTCAAATTCACCATGTAGAAGAGTTATCCTCTATCTCTATGATACTGTTATCATTTGACATATGAATCAAGCCAAAGGTTCAGTGTCAGTCTGCATATTAAATATACATAAACTTTAATTTACTTTTTTGTTTATCCATTAAAAATAAATCTTTTAAAATCATTCCTTTACAAGGAAGCAATCATTTATTCATTTCAAAGTGAACTTTGAAAACCACTAGTTTAATAGGAATTGTAAATTTCATAGTCAGACAGACAGACCTGAAATCAAATCTACATACTCATCAGCTAAGTGACTTGATGAAAGTGAAAGTGTTAGTCACTCAGTAGTGACTGACTCTTTGTGATCCCTCAGACTACCTGCCAGGCTCCTCTGTCCATGGGATTTCCTAGGCAAGAATACTGGAGTGGGTTGCCGTTTCCTTCTCTAGGGGATCTTCTGGACCCAGGATCAATCCCACGTCTCCTGCATTGGCAGGTGGATTCTTAACCACTGGGCCACCAGAGCATGTGCAGAGAAATGAAACAAGCAGGTTTACAGAGTGAGATGAAGCAGATACACAGTGTGAGGCAGGGGTGCGACTTGCTGGTAAATGAGTTCTCCAAACCCAGTTGAAGAACAGTTACATGGCCCTCTTATCTTAAAATTTGCCTTCTTAGCTTTTCAAAGGAAAATGATAATTTCCCCAAATGGACTTCCTAGATAAATGTCAGAAATAGAAGACTGAAACGCTTTCATGGAAATGGGCAGAGAGCTTAAAATGATATTTTGGCTCTGTCCAAAAATCTCATCATAAGGTACTTCCCCTGCAAGACTATAATTGGTTTACCAGCAGAGTTTACCCTGAGTTGCAGCAAGTCATTAAAAAAGCAATTATTGCCAGGATTTCTTGTTCTCAGGCTGAAAGTTGAACAGGAAATTTAATAGTATTATGAAAATGTTTTTCCCTACTAAACTAATTCTAAGAAATGGTATAAATTGAATGTGTGTTTATTTTTTAAAGACAAGCTTATCTTAATTGAGTTTTGCATAATGTGTTCTGCTGGTTACTTGTGAAATGGAAGAGGAGGGGGAATGCGTCCAAAAGCAAGCACTTGAGTGTCTAAATTATTTGTGCCTCTAGCTTTGGACCATTTTCCCCTCCCAGCATCCTGCAATGCCCCAGAGCATTCAGCCCTTCACTGAGAGCGTGCAGAGGCTGTTATTGATTAGTACTGAGATGTTATCAAACTTGGAACAATGATGAGAGAGTATTGTGGGAAAGAACGTTTCCAACTTTGTGCAGTTGCTGATATGTGGGGGAATCTGTGCGTGCAACATCTCAAGACATGACAGTGTCTCTCTGAGGATACCGTTACTCGTCTTGAACCGTGTGTGACAGTGATGCTAAAGATACTGCTCACGTGACTCAGATAATCCTTGTGATATTCATTTATGTGTGCATGCTCAGTTGCTCAGTCCTGTCCAACTCTTTGTGACCCTGGGGACTGTAGCCCACCAGGTTCTCGGGTCCATGGAATTTTCCAGGCAAGAACATTGTAGCTATTTCCTACTCCAGGGGATCTTCCAGATCCAGGGGTCAAACCCTCATTTCTGTGTCTCCCGCATTGGCAGGCAGACTTTTTCCCACTGAGCCACCAGGGAAGCCCCAGCAACATTCACAGTAGCATGCTAATTTTAAAGATGGGGAAAATTAAGCTGAGAGAGAATAATTAAGCTGTTCAAAGCCATCACATAAGTAGATGCTAGAATATGGGTCCAGCCCAGAGCTAGTCTGCAATGAAGCCCTGCATTTTAACCACTTTGCTGGACTGCCTTTTTTCTTTCAGGCTCTTTTTTTTTTTTAATGTTTTTTCTTTTTAGTTTTATTTATTTGTTTATTGGCCATGCCATGCAGCATGTGGGATCTTAGTTCTCTGACAAGGGATCAAACCTGTGCCTCCTGCATTGGGAGCATCGAGTCCTAACCACTGGATCACTAGGAAAGCCCCTTGACCATCCTTTAGCCATATAATATTTATTATCTGAGTAAATTTAGGATATCTCACTGAGCCCTAATGTTTGTGAGGAAATAAATATTTAAATTGGAAAACTGTTAATAAGGGTTTCTATAAATTCTTCCTTTTATGATGCTTTCCTTTCATTACATTGTTCAGTGAGTTACAAATTTGGGTTAAATCTTTCTGTTAGTTAAAAAAAAAAAAAAAACAACCATTATGTTACACTAATGTTTAACGCCGCCATAGAAAATATGAGGGTACCTTTCCAGACTACTTCATCTGGAAGTGACAAATGTAATGAAAGAGAGAATTAATTGGAAAACTACTTGCTTGGTTCATATAATTATAGGATGAGCCACATGAATTAAGAAAGTTCTGAGAAGTATCAAATACCAGAATTGGAAACTTAATGTTTGGCTCACTGTATCTCTTTCTCATTTCTGTCTTTCCCTGAAAGATAAATTGATTACCACATTGTCTAGGAATTCATCCTTGAAGCCCCAAGACTCCCGAGAATAGGAAAAGAAAATTTCTCAATGATTGTAGCAGAAAATCCCCAAATAAAGACTAAAATTGGTCCTGAAATAATCCCAGAGATGTAGGGTAATATTAGAGGATTCCATTTGGACTTGTGCCCATATCTGTGGTGATCAAAAGAAGTAATTTCCAATTCTCAGAAGAAAGAACACTTATGCACTGTGTACAACCTAGTCTTTGATCCTCCTGGCATATTTACAAATACTTAACATTAAACTCCCCAAATGCTCCCATCTAATAAAATGCAGCTACACTGCTTGTAGATAAAATTACTTCTTCCAAGCCCACTTCCAGGAGATGCCTTCATCCCCAAGTTCAGGGTCTTTACATGGTCTTTAGAGCTCTTTCTCTAACTAGTTAGAACTTAGAAAGATTTTGCAAACTTTAGGTTTTTATAATGGCAAATATAACTATTTGCTTCCTTTAGCATACAAGTCTGAAGTAAGAGAGAAGTGTTAAAATAAGAGTCCCATTGGAAGAAAGGAGAAAGAGGAAGGGACATGCAGAGGCCACAAGACTTCACTGAGTAGAGACAGAAATCCTTACCCTTTTGTTGTCTTATCTACCATAGACTAAGTTCCTCCTTCAACCAATATGGTTGTTGCCACGGGGTCCGCCTACTGGGCGGAGTTTCTCATTTAGCATCGTCCGTAGCCGTTTCTAAGAGGAGCAGTGCTATGAGAATTGCCATTCTGGGGATGAACGGTTACTTAATAGACTTTAATGAGCCTCGAGTTTATTTTAGGGACTAAAAACCCAGACCTTGTTGCATGATGTTTGTTGTTTCTCCAGCCATAAATATCCCTTAAAGTCCCAGTCAGCTCTCTGACAGTTTCATTTTCTAAAGAGTGTAGGACTGATGCTGGAAAGTATGTCTGGTCATTATCTTTGAAGCAGGACCCTACCCTTTCGATTGCTTATCAATAGACCTGGCTATCCCCCTTGGCCTCTGATTAATGGCTCTGTCTTGACTCTTGCTTGGAGAGAAGTGAGAGACAGGACAGGATGATAAGGCAAGGCTAACCCTTTTCCCTCCCCACAACCATCTCCAAGTTGCACCTTCTGTAGGGATTTTTTACCTTTGTCAATTGGAGGAGAAATTCATCTTCCCTCACATTTCTCACTGTGCTGTTTTTACTCATACTAACTTTATTATGGGATTGGACACTTAGTTTTGTAATCATACAGGATACTTTCCTGCTGAGGCCATCTAGGAAGTGTTTCTTAAACAAAGGCGCATACAGTTTTCTTTCTGCTTTCAGATGGACCGTTTTGCCTCCTTTTTGTGGAAGTTTTCTGAAGACAAAAAACAGCCTACAATTCAATATGCTGACATTTTCCTACCAAGTCATTCAAATTCTCGTTTTAGGGGGCACAAGATGCCCCCCCCCCCAGATACTGCAAGAAACCTATAGCCAGATGCTGTACTCTCTTGCAGTAAAATGTTCTCAGCATCCCTGCTGAGGATGGAGGGAGTGATGGAGATTCTTCTGTCCCATCTGGGTGAAGCCAACTGCACATTTTAGTTCTGAAAGGTTTTTACCCAATTTCCAGCACAAACCCCATATTGACCAGGGTTCTTTCAGTTTGAAACGTAAAAAACAAACAAACAAAAAAAACCTCAGCCTAATCTAACTTAAACAAAATAACCACAACACAGCCCCCTACCCTACCGCAAAGAAACCACCAAAAACTTATTGTAAGGATACCAAGTAGAGAATTCCAGGTGTTTCAGGGCAGGGACAAGTGACTTGGTGCTGTTGGTGTCTTGCTGTCTGATGCTCATCACTGCTTTTCTCCAGAGAGCATCTTTATTCTCATAGGTTTATCCTGGAGGCAGGGAATGTGCTGTCTGGTGGATTCACCTTGTTGCTCTACCACACGTAAAGTAGTAGATGAACAGTAACGCTTCCTGTAACACAATCATGTGCTCCTAACCACAGAAGCACAGGGGAGAAAGTGGGAGAAAACTTAGTATTTTGCTTCCCAACTGGACTGCAAAATGCTTGAGATCAGACACTGAGTCATCTCTGCCTTTGTGTCCACGATGCTGCACTGGAAGAAACACAAGCTGGAATCAAGATTGCTGGGAGAAATATCAATAACCTCAGATATGCAGATGACACCACCCTTATGGCAGAAAGTGAAGAGGAACTAAAAAGCCTCTTGATGAAAGTGAAAGAGGAGAGTGAAAAAGCTGGCCTAAAGCTCAACATTCAGAAAACGAAGATCATGGCATCCGGTCCCATCACTTCATGGGAAATAGATGGGGGAAACAGTGGAAACAGTGTCAGACTTTATTTTGGGGGGCTCCAAAATCACTGCAGATGGTGACTGCAGTCATGAAATTAAAAGATGCTTACTCCTTGGAAGAAAAGTTATGACCAACCTAGATAGCATATTCAAAAGCAGAGACATTACTTTGCCGACTAAGGTCCGGCTAGTCAAGGCTATGGTTTTTCCTGTGGTCATGTATGGATGTGAGAGTTGGAATGTGAAGAAGGCTGAGTGCCGAAGAATTGATGCTTTTGAACTGTGGTGTTGGAGAAGACTCTTGAGAGTCCCTTGGACTGCAAGGAGATCCAACCAGTCCATTCTGAAGGAGATCAACCCTGGGATTTCTTTGGAAGGAATGATGCTAAAGCTGAAACTCCAGTACTTTGGCCACCTCATGCGCAGAGTTGACTCATTGGAAAAGACTCTGATGCTGGGAGGGATTGGGGGCAGGAGGAGAAGGGGATGACAGAGGATGAGATGGCTGGATGGCATCACTGACTCGATGGACGTGAGCCTGAGTGAACTCCGGGAGTTGGTGATGGACAGGAAGGCCTGGCTTGCTGCAATTCATAGGGTCGCAAAGAGTCGGACACGACTGAGTGACTGAACTGAACTGAACTGAACTGAACTTAGAACAGAGAAACCTTAAAGTTTGTATTTTTTTAAAATTAGTAAATGTGGAAAGCAAGTAGGCAGGAAGGGAGCAAAGGATGAGATTACTTCTGTGAAACTCTTTTTTAAAGATATGTATTATTTTTGTTTATTTATTTTTGGTCATTCTGAGTCTTCACTGCTGCTTGGGATTTTTCTTTAGTTGTGATGCATGGGCTTCTCATGGCCGTGGCTTCTCTTGTTGTGGAACAGACGCTCTAGGGCACCTGAGCTTCAGTAGTTGAGGTGCGTGGGCTCCATGGTCTCAGCTTCCAGGCTCTAGAGCACAAGCTCAGTAGTTGTGGCACAAGGGCTTTGTTGCTCTGAGGCATGTGGGATCTTTCCAGATCGGGCATTGAACCCATGTCTCCTGCAGTGGAAGACAGGTTCTTTACCCCTGAACCACCAGGGAAGCCCCTGAAAACTCTTAGGATCTCCCTTAAGATGCTCCTGGGACAGGAGATAAATGGGTGAACTCAAATGATTGGTCAGCAGGATCTGCAACGGGAGGAGGATAAGAGAGCAAACCATCCATTTCAGATCATAGCATTTTAGTCATTCCCCTTAATACCAGGTGTGCTTGTGGCTGCATTTCCGCTGCCAGTAACACTGTGTTGTGTCATACATAAAATGTTCCCTGCAATCTTCTTGCAGTGCACTGGTGGTCTGAGAAATACTAAGCTTGTCCTTTACCAAGTTGCCATTTATGTCAAAGCAATTTAAAAATTGAAGGGCAATCTGGCTGTCGTTTCATGCTTCTGGTGGCTGGTTCTATTCCCATTATTCACAGTCTCTTCAAAGATTAGGAAGTGCTGATTGAGTGGATGTTGGAAGAGGAAAAGCTCTGACCTGCAGGAAATGAGCAGAATCATTGCAGAACTTTGTGAAGGAAACTCTGCCCCGTTTATAAAGTGAATTAATTAGTGAGTATGAAATGAGAGTGCCAGGGCTTCCCTGGTGGCTCAGTGGTAAAGAATCTGCCTGCTAATGCAGGAGAACATGGGTTAGATCCTTGATCCAGGAATATCCCACATGCATAGGACCATCAAAGCCTGTGCACCACAACTATTGAGCCTTGCCCTAGAGCCCAGGGTTCCACAACAACAGAAGCCACCGCAATGAGAAGCCTGCACACTGGACCTAGACAGTAGCCCCCACTCACTTCTCTATAGAGAAGAAAGGCTCACAGAAATGAAGGCTCAGCACCACCAAATAGATAAATACTTTTTAAAAAGCCTATTAAAAATGAGACCGCCATTCTTTTCATGAGAGATGTAATTGATCTTTCTCTGATAACAATCGGATAATGATGGAATGTTCTTTGCCTTACATATGTATACATGTTCATTCTTCCATTCAACAATACTCCTAACACAACATTGATTTTTTCCAACTGAAGTAAATGCAACCACTCTTGTAATAGGAACTATGGATGTTCATCATCGCCTCCTCGATGGCTGTTATAAAATCAGAGGTCAGAAATATTTTATTATGAAATAAACAGCAAAGTCTGGAGGTAAACTGACTTATAGGCAGTGCAGTGTTATAAATTCTACATTAGCTTTCCAGAGTTGTCATAACAAAGCACTGCAAACTGGATACATTATGGAAATGTATTAACTCAAAGTTCCGGAGGCAGGAAGTCTCAAGTCAAGGTGTTGAAAGAGTAGGTTCCTTTTGACTACTATGAGGGAAGAATCTGTTCCATGTCCTTCCTCTTGCTTCTGGTCATTTCTTTGCTTGTGGCAACATGACTGGGCTTCCCTGGTGGCTCAGCAGTAAAGAATCTGTCTGCAATGCAGGAGACCTGGGTTCTATCCCCAAGTTGGGAAGATCCCCTGGAGAAGGGCATGGCAACCCATTTCAGTATTCTTGCCTGGAGAATTCCATGGACAGAGGAGCCTGGAGGCTCAGTTGTTGCAAAGAGTTGGACATGACTGAAGTGACTTAGCTAGCATGCATGCATGCATGGCAGCCTAACACCTGTCTTTACATCACATATGAAGTGTGTGAACATCTGTCTTCAAAATTCCCCTCTTTATAAGGACATCAGTTGTAATTTTATTAGGGCCTAACCTAATGCAACTCACTCTAACTTGATTACTTTCGTAAAGACCCTGTCTCCAAGTTGCATTTTGAGTACTGCACATATGAATATTAGGAAAACACAATTCAGCCCACAAACGTTTCAGAAATAAATTTCCTACTCTCAAGAATTTATTTTAGAGATAGCAGTCCATATTTCAGTAGACTGGAAGTTGGAAATTGTGATGGGTGGTGTACTGAGTTCTATGACTGCCCAGATAAAGAGGACTTTCCATCTCCATGGGACTGACTTCATGATGGAAATGACAGTTCAGTGACCCTGAAACAATGTCCACAACATTGTGTGGATGCACACTGAGTCATTTCAGTCATATCTGACACTGTAGGATTCTATGGACTGTAGCCCACCAGGCTCCTCTGTCCATGGGATTCTCCAGGCAAGAATACTGGAGTGGGTTGCCATGCCTTCCTCCAGGGGATCTTCCCCACCCAGAGTCTGAGCTAGCTTCTCTTTTGTCTCCTGCATTGGCAGGCGGGTTCTTTACCACTAGAGTCACCTGGGAATTCCATCCACAACATTACAGACTTTTAATAGGCATTTGTGGATTGAATGAACACATATAAAGAAGAATTTAAAAATTAAATGAACACATTTAAAGATGAATTTAAATTTGTTAGGGAAAGAAACAGAGAGGGGTTACTCCCCTGGTTGTCTGGTGGCTAAGACTCCTTGCTCCCAATGATGGGAGAACAGGTTCGATCCCTGATGAAGGAATTAGATTCCATATGCCACATCTAAGACCCAGTGTGGCCAAAAAGAGAAAGTTAAAAAAAAAAAAAAGTCAAGAAGCAGAGGCATTCCAGGTACAAGGCAGAGCATGTGCAAAGTCTTGGAACCTGGAACAATCAGGGAAGAAAGAACATTACCACCCACTTTGAGACAGCCATGTTCTTCCATGGGAGTTGGTTCAGTAGAGACCAAAAGCATAACTAACTTTGGGGAAGGCTGATGGTAAGGGGAAGTGAGTAGGGAAATAAAGATAGCCAGAGACATGGCTATCCACCAAACAGCAAAGCACATCTTGGTGACCACGTGGACTTTGTGTTTCTCCTTCCCATCTCCCCAGAGAATTGCCCCACTGGCCCTAGAACCCTCAGAGGTACCGTGGGCACCTCACTCTCATCCACTCCCTCCACATTCAGTCAGTGACCAAGTCCCAAAGGGAGAGTATTAGTTACAGGTGGATGGCTTAGGGGAAAATATTTTTAACTCAGGTTCAAATCTTAGGTAAGTGATAGGTTCAAAACCCTATCACTTACCATGTGTCATTGGGCAAATGTTTGACTCTGTCTGAGTCTCAGTCTCTATAAAATGAAGCTAAAGATATTTATATATATATATATAAATTTATATAAGTTATGTTTATATTTAGGTGCTGGGATTTTTATAACTGATAAATGAAAGTCAGTAAGCTAAGCTTCAGCAATATGTGAACTGTGAACTTCCAGATATTCAAGCGGGTTTTAGAAAAGGCAGAGGAACCAGAGATCAAATTGCCAACATCCACTGGATCATCGAAAAAACAAGAGAGTTCCAGAGAAACATCTATTTCTGCTTTATTAACTATGCCAAAGCCGTTGACTGTGTGGATCACAATAAACTGTGGAAAATTCTGAAAGAGATGGGACTACCAGACCACCTGACCTGCCTCTTGAGAAAACTATATGCAGGTCAGGAAGCAACAGTTAGAACTGGACATGGAACAACAGACTGGTTCCAAATAGGAAAAGGAGTATGCCAAGGCTGTATATTGTCACCCTGCTTATTTAACTTATATGCAGAGTACATCATGAGAAACACTGGGTTGGAAGAAGCACAAACTGGAATCAAGATTGCCGGGAGAAATATCAATAACCTCAGATATGCAGATGACACCATCATTGCGGCAGAAAGTGAAGAGGAGCTAAAAAGCTTCTTGATGAAAGTGAAAGAGGAGAGTAAAAATGTTGGCTTAAAGCTCAACATTCAGAAAACGAAGATCATGGCATCCAGTCCCATCACTTCATGGGAAATAGATGGGGGAAACAGTGGAAACAGTGTCAGACTTTATTTTTGGGGGCTCCAAAATCACTGCAGATGGTGATTGTAGCCATGAAATTAAAAGACGCTTACTGCTTCGAAGGAAAGTTATGACCAACCTAGATAGCATTTTGAAAAGCAGAGACATTACTTTGCCAACAAAGGTCCATCTAGTCAAGGCTATGGTTTTTCCAGTGGTCATATATGTATGTGAGAGCTGGAATGTGAAGAAAGCTGAGCGCTGAAGAATTGATGCTTTTGAACTGTGGTGTTGGAGAAGACCCTTGAGAGTCCCTTGGACTGCAAGGAGATCCAACCAGTCCATTCTGAAGGAGATCAGCCCTGGGTGTTCTTTGGAAGGAATGATGCTAAAGTTGAAACTCGAGTCCTTTGGCCACCTCATGTGAAGAGTTAACTCATTGTAAAAGACCCTGATGCTGGGAGGGATTGGGGGCAGGAGGAGAAGGGGACGACAGAGGATGAGATGGCTGGATGGCATCACCGACCTGATGCTTGTGAGTCTGAGTGAACTCCAGGAGATGGTGATGGACAGGGAGGCCTGGCGTGCTGCAATTCATGGGGTCGAAAAGAGTCAGACACGACTGAGTGAACTGAACTGAAGCCAACTGCAAGGTAGTTAATTGCATACTATTATCACTTTGCTTCCCAGTTCTTTAATTTCTTCTTTCCAGTGCCTCTGTTGCTATGATTTTGGACTCATCTTATCTCAGAGATGTCAAGTACTTTGTTCAAGGTTACACAGCCTGTAGGGAGTAGACCAAGGATGAAGAGGCAGGTCTGTCCACTCATGATTCAGCTTGGTACCACTTTTCCCATTGTAGGTGGTGGCTGGTGGTAGGATCAGAGATATGGCACCACACAAGAGAGGCAGGGAACAGCCCATCTCCCTGCAGGGCTCTAAGAACTCACTGCTTCCAACTTTTCCTGGACTCCTTCCAAAAGAGATTGTGGAGATAAAAACGCTATTCGAATTCACAGCAGGTAGAATGTCAACCGTTTTCTTTGCAGCTTCAAGAGCTTTAACATTCTCCACTTAGCGTCTAATCCATTATTAAAAGCAAACAAGTGTGTTGACCATTCTGCAGGCACTTTCTCAAGCGGCAAATGAAACTTGGTTATCCATCCCCTTTCCCATTACTGATGCAGCTGCCTGGATGCCCAGAAAGAAATTGGGTCTTCTTGTAAAAGTCATGTTTGTTCACTTGCTTCTGACCTCCGCTTCCTTCCCTCCCCTCCGGCCCCCGAGGAACAGATGCTCCTGCACTCAGCAGCAGCTGTGGCATGGCAGGTGATGCCAGCCAGGAGACAGTCTTCTGTGTCTCGAGCTTGTCCTCGAATGGAGTTCATCCTCATCTATTCTAGGCTCTGCTTCAGCCATGGCACAGCCTTCTGTCCACAAGACCAGCTCACAGAGAGGATTTTTGAAAGCTTTTTGCTAAAACCAAGTGAGGTATATCTATATTTGTAGTTGTTCTTTAGTAGCTAAGTCATGTCCAACTCTTTTGGATGCTCTTTTGTAGCCTGCCAGGCTCCTCTGTCCATGGAATTTTCCAGGCAAGAATACCAGAGTGGGTTGTCATTTCCTTCTGCAGGGGATCTTCTTGACTCAGGGATCAAACCTGCATTCCCTTCATTGGCGGGCAGATTCTTTACCACTGAGCCACCAGGGAAGTCCATGTGTCTATATATATTCTTATATAAAGGTAAGAATTTTGTCCCCACCTGAAGTCACTTAGTGAACTATGCTGAGATAGACTTTTGAGCTTGAGCTTGTATTTTTGTTGCTGAATTCCAAATGAAAAGTTAAGAGAATCAGGGACTCCAGAACGTCTTCTTCCTCTTCCCCTCCTTCTCCTTTTCTATTTTTACCTGCTCCTTCCTTTTTGCCATCATTAGGAAAAACATACACTTTTTACCCACTCTGATTTATTCATTATGTCCTTCCTGTGTGCATGTGTGCTAAGTTGCTATAGTTGTGTCCACTCTTTGCGACCCCCTGGACTGTAGCCTGCCAGGCTCATCTGTCTATGGAATTCTCCAGGCACGAATACTGGAGTGGATTGCCATTTCTTTCTCCAGGGGATCTTCCTGACCCAGGGATGGAACCTGTGTCTCTTTTATCTCCTGCATTGCAGGAGGGTTCTTTACCACAAGCGCCACCTGGGAAGCCCTGTCTCCTTCCTACTAAATGCTAAGCTCCTAGAGGAATGAGGAATACATTCATCCATGTATTCCTTGCACAAATATTAGACCCTGAATGAATTTTGAAAGTGAATTAACTGACAAACTCTTGAAAGTCAATGCGATGAAAACAATTAGGGTAACTGAACTAACCTTTGTAAGCTGGTCTTTGTGTCATGACAGAGCTACAACCCTATGAAGAGGCAGCCTCTGTGTAACGTTAAGTAGGTAGATGTTATAATCAGAATGTTCTTCTCTCCCCAGTTCAGCTCTTCCTTCACTGCTATTCTGACTTAGGATAAATGGTCCATCTTCTTCTTTTTCTTTAAATATGGATCTGATGAGATGATTGCATAAAGCAATCAGTTTCTGGCATGTAGCACTTTTTCCATCAAAGTGATTTCCTTTTGCCAGGCATAATGGTAAGTTTCCCTTTAATTGGTAGCTGTGCCCATCATCCTTTCTGCAGGTGTTTCCAGAAAGCTCAGGTCTGAAACACTCTCGGGCCTCTGTTTCTAAGGCTAGTCCGTCCTGTGCTAGTGCTCATGTGTATCTCATCTGAATAGATTCACTGTAGCTGGAAAGTTTACTCTAAGCAGCTTCCCACTGCTTTTGAGAGCGTTCACTGTATGACAACGTGTGTGAATGTCACGGCTCACGATTATTCATCCCTACTTGTGCAATTTTAATATCATACAATGCAGCCAAAAGCCAGAGTGTCCCCATCACCTCATCACTTCGAAGGAGGGAGGAGTTGACTGGGAATGACAGCTGCTGGTCCTACTACTGGTTTCCCCTTTGCTACCAGCTGGTGGGCAGCAGGTTCAACAAAGCCTGTGACCTGAACTGGAAAACTTGTGCAGCGAGTTGGCACAACTACACCTTCAGCCAAGCTGGCCTTTGCTTGAATTCCCCCCTCCATAGTCTCCAAACCTGCTTTCTTCTTGCTCCGTTTACCGTGCCAACTCTAGCTTGGCTTGACTCATTGCATCGTCCACCCTCCATGTAGCAACAGACTCTGGCTTGGCCCTGGAACTTTGGTTTTATATCCTGGGTTCAAGTTAATATGAGGCAAAGCCCTTGAGTTGCTACCTTGGCAGGCAACATAACTGACTTCCATAAGATGAAGAGCTTCTGGACTTATTTTTATGTCTGAACATGCAACCATAAAGATTACTTTTTTCCTCTCTCTCTTTAGTAGCACTTTTATTTAAAAGGCGTATATCTGTGCTACATTCAACACAAGAAATCCAAGTTGGTAGCATTTCAGAAACTTATTTGGAGCACTGCAGATTATAGATCACTTTACATACAAATGATACCCCCCTCAGTTCCTGCCAATTCTCCCTCCCTCCCTGCATATTCGCATAATGGGAGGAATTATGAAGATATCATTTCTGATACAACATATTTATTTCCTTAAAACTTCTTAGAATGACATTATTCCTCCTTAAGGTGAGGATCCCACTGTCTTATGAGGCTGCTCACATTTTAGAAAAGAGTTTACATATTTTATTTACATGTTGAAATAATGATAATTTTAAAACCTTTTTATTTTGTATTGGAGTATAGCCAATTATCAGTGTTGTGATAGTTTCAGGTGAATAGCGAAGGGACTCGGTCCTACATATGCATGTATCCATTCTTCCCCAAACCATAACACGTGGAGCTCTGCTCAGTGTTGAGTCTCTGTCTTTTGATTCACTAGATCCTAATGATACAAGACATAGGCAAGAGATTAGGCTGTTCTGAAACCTCTAGGAGGTCATTGGCTCTATCTGCAATGGTGACCTGGAGTCATCTCTACCAGTTACAAGAGCTTCTGTTGCGTGACCTTGGCCAATTCAGTTTACCTCTCTGACCTCCAGTTTTCACCTGATAAATGAGAGACAATTGTAACATCACAGTGAGTTCAAAGAGGATTAAATGAGATGTTGAATATAAAACAGTGCAAAGCCTGGGTCACTGGTAATACAAGGTTATTATTCTTGCTAGCTTATTGAGACAGCTGGTGTTTGGGTAAAGGTGGCAAGTTACATGTGAGTGGTGGGTAACCTGCTAGGCACAGTGGTACAAAGTAAAGACTCGAATGGCTTGAACTGGTTTCCTTTATTCAAAATCTAAGTTATTGCCACCTTCTTGTTTTTCTTTCTTTCTCCCATTTATGTTAAATAAAATGATACTTGATCTCACCATACCAAAACCTGTGTCTCTTCCAAGGCCAAGGGGAAGGAAAGAGTGCATGCTATGTAACAAGACCTGTGCCCGGCACTATCACCTATGACCAGGCAGCTCTAATGCCTGGTCTAGTATACTGTATTGCCGTATACAACATCTCTAATGTCTAGTATGCTATTGTCGTATACAACGTCTCTAATGTCTAGTATACTATTGTTGTATACAACGTCTCTAATGTCTAGTATACTGTATTGTCATATACAACATCTCTATTGTCTAGTAGACTCTATTGCAAGTATTTTGTCACATGTCTGTTGTGCTCTCAAGTACTTTGAGTCACTTGAGGTATGGAAGCGATGGACTCTGTTCCATTAATTTCTGTATTCCCAGCACCTACACTTACACTCATTTAGGCCAGGGTTGTATTCAGCTGAAATTTACCTATAGTTTTTTGGAGTATGGGGTATTTGCTTATTTGTTTTTTCTTTAAAAATTTTTTTTATATTGGAGTATATTTGATTTACAATGTCGTGTTAGTTTCAGGTGTACAGCAATGTGATTCAGTTATCTATACACATATATCTATTCTGTTTCAGATTCTTTTCCCATACAAGTTATTACAGACCTTTGATTAGAGTATAAACCTACTGCTATACAGTTGTTGATTACCTATTTTATATGTAATAGTGTGTATGTGTTGATTTTTAATGGGCACCAGCATCGTTCTGATTGGGCAGTGCCTGTATTTTACTACTAGTTAAATATTTCAAATATTAATACTGGTTAGGTATTCAGCAAGAGTTGAATACGTGTTATTTTATCCTCATAGCACAAGTGAAGGTAATATTATCACTTCAATTTGCAGATAAGGAAACTGAGGCTCAGAGAGGACTTATGCAACCTCTTCATTCTTTTAGCATATGGGAGGGAGCCAGGATTTGAAATCTGTTAGTCTATTCCCAAGTCAAAATGCTTTCTCTATTTTGTGTTGACTGCTATGAATCTTTAATTTCTTAAACAGTCTGGTATTGAGTACATGGGGCATTTCATAACTCAAGTCTTATTTTTAAACTCTCCATCATCCAGGAAAGAAAAGCCAAATGGATCTGTTGTGTATAAAGTCTATTTCACATCTCACTACCTGCCAATCAGGCATGAGCCAGACTTCAAAGGTGTGTTTAAGCAAAATACACTGTAATCCATCAAGTGGAAGGCAATCATATATAACCAACAAATCACATAATCAATAATCAACATGGTGTTAACCCTTGCCTCCATTTAAAAGTCCTGTGCTGAAAGATTTGCACGTATTCACAATGAGAGATACGGACTTGACCTGTGAGAAAATAAATGTCTGTTATGTAAGCCATCCAGTCTGTGCCATTTTGTTATGTCAGCCTGAGCTGACTAATACAGAAGAAATAACTTTTTCTAACAGAAGCCTGGTTGAGCCAAGACCAAGAAAAGTATGGATGACTTAGAACTTACATATTGACTAAAAATGAGTAGTTGTCAGATTATGTATTCTTAGGCTCTAACAGAAATATTGCTTATCAGCTAATACTTATGGGGCCCAAGTTAAAATACTTAATTCTGAAAGCAGAAAGTACAACAAATGTCTTTCAGAAAACACCAGCTTTAGGTGGAGGTGGAAAGGAGGTTCAAGAGGGAGGGGACACATGTATACCTATGACTGATCTGTGTGGATCAGATGGCAGAAGCCAACACATTATTGTAATTATCCTTCAATTTAAAATACATTAAGAAAAAAAAAACAGTTAAAAAAGCAAAAAAGAAAACATCATCTTCGGGCTTCCCTGCTGGTTCAGTTAATCTGCCTGCCGATGCAGGAGACGCAGATTCGACCCCTGATGTGGGAAGATCCCACAGGTCGCTGAACAGCAAAGCGCATGCGCCACACCCATCGGGCCTGGGCTCTAGAGCCCAGGAGCTGCAACTTCTGAGCCCTCCCGCCACAATTACTGAGGCCTGTGCACCCGAGAGCCTGTGCTTTGCAACAGGAGGAGCCAGCGCAATGAGAAGCTCAAGCACTGCAACTGGAGAGTAGCCCCTGCTCGCCGCAACTAAACAATGGCTGCACAGCAAAAAAGACCTGCAAGTCAATAAATAAATATATAAAGTTATATATTTTTAAAAGCCAGCTTTGATTGAAACTTTTGGTTTGTTTATGACAATATCGATTTCCTTTAGTTATCATCTTCTTTTTAAAATCACAGAAGTGGATAAGAAGGGCTTCAAGTTTTCATACATATTTGAGACTTTTGCAGGGGAGCAGGTGGGCTGTTCTTTCTCATTTTATAAGAAATTAATGCTCTCCATCTTTATTTTTGAGAAGTATGAAGTAGTTTGAATCTTGACCTATCTGTCAATAAAGCAGGATAGGATGGGCCCAGCACCCATATATGCTAAAGTTTGCCAGGTTATTGTCATATGTAGCGAGAATTCTCACACACACTCAAAATTGTTTACTTCCCAAGAAAACCATGCTCTTTCCAGATGTAGGCTTTCTCATATGACCCCTCTCTGCTTGAAATGCCCTTCTCCCTACTGTGTTTATTAATTATTTTTCTGTATTCCAAATTTCCTTTTGACACCACCTGACTCACGCATGAATTTCTCTTCCTGGCCCAGAGAACCAGTTCTTAGTTAAGATACTACATTAGCCTCACAGCAGGGTACAAAGCATGCTACAAGTCTCTTCCATTTCTAGCCCCCAGCACAGAGAGGGGCATGCATCAAGTATTGGCAAATAAATGGTTACTTGACTTGTATGTTGACTCATCTAGGAAGAACCCTTCCAACCTGACACCCAGGAATTCAACATGAGTACAACTGCACATCCCCACCATGAAAGCGTGGAATGTGAAAAATTCAAACACATTTTTAGAAAATTGTTCTATTAAAATTCTGTTCATTAGAAAGGGACTCATAGACTTAGAGAACGAACATATGGTTACCAAGAGAGAAAAGTGGGGAGGAGGGATAAATCAGGAGGAAGCGATTAACATTGACATACTGATATATTTCAGATAGGTAACCAACAAGGACCTACTGTGTAACCTAAGGAATGCAACTCAATATTCTATAATAACCTAAATAGTTTGGCCATCTGATGCAAAGAGCTGACTCATCGGAAAAGACCCTGATGCTGGGAAGACATAGGGCAGGCACAGAAGGGGGCGACAAAGGATAAGATGGTTGGATGACATCACCGACTCAATGGACGTGACTTTGAGCAAACTCTGGGAGACAGTGAAGGACAGGGAAGCCTGTCCATGGGATCTCAAAGAGTCGGACATGACTTAGTGACTGAATAGCAACAAACTAAATGGACAAAGAATTTGAAAAAGAACAGACGCATGCATATGTATAACTGAATCAGTTTGCTGTGCACCTGAAACGAACACAGCATCGTTAATTACCTGTTCTCTAGTATTAAATAAAAATTTAAAAACAAAACAATGCTGTTAGAATGCACAAACAATAGCAGAAACTCCGATCTACCTGGGTATTGACAGCAGAAGACACTGAGAGACAGCTGCCTTCAGGTGTGGTTCTCAGATTAAGATAAGACACGTGAACTTCCTCCCAGCTGCTGGGTGCAAGAGCCACGCGGCTTTGGCTGGTGTTGGGTTGTCTTCACGTGGCTTTGCTTCACATCTGCCTCACTAGCAGCAAAGAGCATTTACTGTCTATAATTATTTAATTACCCTTGTCTGTTCCTATTGACAAATTAAAAGTCATTTATGATACGAATATAGTTAATGAGATAATCAGGAACTCTACAAACCTTTCACAATTACTGTAATGAATTCTGCTGTTTAAAAAGCCCTCACATGGTCGCTGGTGTCTTGTTATGCGCCTGCTCTTTGAATCAACCTTAAACTCTCTCCTCTGCCATCCGGTGATAAGGGGTGTATCCGGCCTAAGGGGTGTATATGCGATGATTCATTTCTACCATCATAAAATGTCAAATGTCAGTGAGCACATCACCCTCACCTTTACTTCCTATTGGTATCTTGCTCTGTGTGCTATGCTCACTTGTGTCTGACTCTTTGAGACCCCATGGACTGTGGAGAAGTTCCCACAGGAGAAGTTTCCACCAGGCTCTTCTGTCCACTGAATTTTCCAGGCAGTATTGGAGTGGGTTGCCATTTTCTCATCCAGGGGATCTTCCAGACCCAGGAATCCAATCCGCATCGCTTGTGTCTCCTGCATTGGCAGGTGGATTCTTTCCCACTAGCACCATCTGGGAAGCCTCTCCTATTGGTATAGAGTATTTTATTTATGAAGTAGAAGTGGAGACACAGATATAGAGAACATACATATGGACACTGAGGGGGAAAGAGGGTGGGATGAATTGGGAGATTGGCATTGACATGCACACACTCTTCCTATTATGTATAAAACTAATAAGAACATACTGTATAGCAGAGCATGAGGAACTCTGCTCCGTGCCCTGTGGTGATCTAAATGGAAAGGAAATCCAAAAAAGAGGGAATGTATATAAACATACAGCTGATTGACTTTGCTATACAGTAGAAACTAACACAACATTGTAAAGCAACTCTAATAAAAAAAAAGAAAAGAAAAGAAAAGAATTAGTTAAGGAAGTTAACCAAAGAGTCTCTCCCCAGTGCTCATCTGAGCACAGTGGTATTTATGGCAAATTCTCCTCCCCATCTTAAGAGAGTCAGCTATCTCTCAGCCATTCCCTAAACCTTCAGAGAAGGAGCTGTGACTCCTCCATCCCTGAGGGAAGCCCGTGATCTCTCTTCTCTCTCCCTTCTCTAATCACATTCTTTAACCACTTCCTCTAGCCTCATTTGCACTCCAAGACTTCCTTTCTCTGGCATCCATGTTCTGCGTTTTTCTACTGGTCCCTTTCTTTCTGTATGCAAAAATATATGCTTGCTTTCTCAACACATCGCTTAAACAAAACTTGCCTTCTCTTGATTACAGAGTAGCTATGGGAAAATTGTAGAGACTTCACTACACTATTCCAGGCCTAGTCTGAAGTACTCCCAGCATTTCAGTGGCTGATCGCAGTGATAGGTGCTAATCAGCAGCTGTGCTGTGTGTGCCCAGTCGCTCAGTCGTGTCCGACTGCAGGGCAATCATCCACCGTGACGGCTCAGCATTCACGTCCATGTCAATATTTTCATCAACCAACACTGTACAGTAGAGGAAGATGGACAGTCAAATACCATTAATTAAATTCTTCTACTCAGAAGTGACTCACAGCCCATTTCTGCTCTCATTGCATTGGTCAAAGAGAGTTACATGGCCTTGCCAAGCGGTAGGAAATAGCATTTTCCCACATGACCTGATGAGAAGGGAATTCCTGGGACTGAAGGTGCCTCTTATCCAAAAACCAGGATAGTATCAGGCAAACCAGAGTCAATAGTCACGCTAGGGAAAAATAGATATTGGTGAACAGTAGTGATGTCTGCCACACTCAGTATGCAAGATATTTAAGGCTTTCTGAGCCTCAGTGGTTTTGTGTGACAAATAAAATACTGCTCTCACAAACTGGTTGTGATGGTTAAAAAATACCACGTTGAGTTGCCAGGATTCTCCAGAGAAGCAGAACCGAGAAAGAGAGAGAGAGAGAGAGAGAGAGAGAGAGAGAGGTGAGTGGGGGGGATTTTAAGGGACTGGCTCACACAATCATGGGTATCAACAAGTCCAAAATTTGTCTGGTGGGCTGGAATTTCTGGCAAGAGTCAATACTTTGGCAGGTTTGAGTTGGGAAGCAGAATTCTTTTCTCAATCTGTTTTCTTTAGGCCTTCAACTCACTGAATGAAGCCCAGCTACTATATGGAAGATAATCTGCTTTACTCAAACTCTTCTGATTTAAATGTTAATTATCTCTAAAAAATACCTTCCTGAAAGTGTCTAGATTGCTGTTTAATCAATCAACGAGTCACCATAGTCTAATCAAGCTGACACATAAAATTAACCATTACATAGCATGCAATTTTCCCAGTGTAGGGCTAGCTTGCTTCTACTAAGTGTTAAGTAAATACTAGAATTTTTAAAAATTTCTTTTCAGAGCATTTATAAATTTCTTTCAACACAGACATGAATCTTTTAGAAGAACTCAAGATCATCAAATGAAAATATGGTTGAATGATATTTCACAGTATAAAAATTTGTGGGGCTGGTTATGGTTACTTGAGAGACCATTTGCTTAAATTATATGATTAACATGTACTTTTACCAAACTTTGAACACTCATCATGTGCTCAGAACCCTTCGGTACTAAGGCTACAAATAAGAAGGCCACCCACCATCATCAAAAATCCCAAAGGTCACCGAGGATGACTAATATGATTCAATGTATAATTCAATAGGGTGAGTCTTGTTATAGCATAGGTATAAGACAACATATAAATACTGTGGAGAGAGAAATAACAACATCAGAGGCTCGGAGAGAGTTGCTTGGATGCACGGCTTTTACGCTGACAGGCAGCTAAAAGTTAAAAAGCAGACGAATTATGGACCATTTCATGTACATAAGGAAGGAGATGGGAAGAGTTTACATGGTGGAGACTGCTGATGGAGAGACGCCCCCACGACCTGGAGAGCAGGATGAACAGGAGGAGCATTATCTTTCAAAATCACATTGGACCTTCTCTCTCATCCATCCAGGGGGCTCTAGCCCTGTCCTCTGCCTGTAGGCTGCAGTTGAGTCTTGGCATGGCTGCCAGGTCCTTCACAGATGGGGTCCTTTGAACATTCCTGTAATGATCTCTGAGCTTTCCTATGTACCATTGACCCGCTGAGGATATGCTAATGCTTCTTCCTGCAGTACTCAGCTTAACAAACTTAATTATTTTCCCTCTGAGCCGCCATATGACCCCACACGAATTTCTGTGGTGGCACACAATGCTTTGTAATGTGCTTATTTATGTATGCTGATGTCTTCGCCCCATAGACTTAGGGCTCTTTAGGGGGAGGAGTCATGTTTTATGCGCTTCTGCATCGTAGGGTCTAGACCGGTGGCCAGCATTTACTGGAAGCTCAGTATATGCTGATGGAATTAATCAATTACAGATGAAAGCCAGGAGCTAAATGCATAGCTATTGTTGAGCAGATGCAAATGTATCGCAGGTTAAATTAAATATCTGTGACTACTTCAGAACTCGTATTCGTACTTTTCATGGCATCAGTGTCACAACTGATAACGAGGCTGAAAAAGGCAAATGTGTGGAAATATTTATCTTGAGGTTCTAAAAGGAATCATGTGTTCTAATTATGCAAATCCAGTATATTGAGTACCAAACAATAGACCATGGACTTTCAGGTTAATGACAAGGATGAAAATAAAACTTAGCTATAGTTTAAAAGCACTTGAAAATGGATCTCAGATAAATACAGCTATAGCACAAGGTGGGAAGGATCAAGAAATATACTTTTTAAAAAGAAATATTTCTTTTTTTGTGGAACAAGATTTATACTTTAAATTTTTTTTCATTGCTTAGCAGATTTGTTACAAGTTTGCCTCCTCCTCATTCTTTTCACAGAAAGGAATTTTTGGTTATTAATTTTTTTATACTTTTTGTGTACTCCATATATCATCCAAAAATATCCTCACAAAAACACACTCAGAGCTATGTTTGATCAAGTATCTGAGCATCCCATGGTCCAGACAAGTTGATACAAAATTAACTGTCACAGTCAGACATCTAACAATAGGGTTTCAAAGTTTATAAAGCAAAATGATAACATTAAAAGTAAAAAATACGCATATCTATACTGATAGCTGGAGATGTTATCACTTTTTTTGCTGTACTTTGTACAATAAGTAGACAAGAATTTCAGCATGGTCATCCAATGAATTTTTAACTTCTGGTAATATACTTTTCAGTTCTATATGTTGCATCTGGCTCTTTTTTTATGGCTTTTTTTTTCCTGCTAAGATTCCCCACCCTCTCACTCATAGGTTCGCCCTTTCCATGAACATAATTTCAGTAGCTGTGTTAATGTTCCTGTCTGCTAATTCCATCAGCTAAATTATCGTAAGATTGTATCTGTTGGCTACTTTATGTCTTGGTTTGGGGTCATATTTTCGCACTTTTTTTACTTTTGTAAAAAACTTGTAAAAATTTTGTAAACTTTGTAAAAATTTTAATTGTAGTTTCAACCTTGTGAATATGTCTCCAGGATGTTTAATCCACGTGGATTACATTTCAACAGGGATATTTGTATATGAGAATCATAAAGTTTCAAAGGTTTGTTCAAACCCTCAAAACAAACATGCCCCAGAGATGAACTTTACACCTAAATTTATTTACATTTTCACTCAAGTAATGACCCTCAAGGACATCAATGTCCTGGATGTTCTGTTCCCATATACTTATGCTGCTACTGTAAAGGTATATGCTGATAACATATATGTCCCCAAATGGTGGTCAAAATGATTTTCCTCCCAGGTATTCTCATTTAGTAGGTCTTCTAGGCAAAGATAGAAAGACCAGGAAAGACTAGGAAACCTAGAAAGGCTCATTATCAGGAAATCTTTCCTAAAAAGAGTAGAAAAATGCCACAATGAATAGTCTCAGATCCTGAGAAAGTGGAGTCCCATCCTGTACTCCCACTGGCACCCAGAACAAAGCCCAGACAACTCATTCTCCTTAGTTTACACTTGAATTTTCCTTTGTTGTAAGAATTGGAATCACACTGAGCTTGTCAGATCATTTTAAGGATTACATGAAATAAATTGTGTCGCCCTTTGGGTTCATAGGTTCATGGTAAATACTTGATCAACATTTATTGAACCCAAATATTGAGATTGCTTCTGTTAAGCTATTGGAAGAAGCAAAACTTCAGACTTTAGGTAAATTGTGATGTCGTATATTTCCCAGTCTCAGTTTGTTCATTTGTAAAATGGGGAGAGCTTTAGCCACCACTTGGGGAAATAGGGTAGATGAACTGAAGCGATCAGGCAAAATGACCATTCCAGTGCCTGCTACAAAGCTTCCTTATAATACTAAGACCTTTTGCTTAATGTTAATTTTTTAGTGTGCAGTTACACAGATGCAGTCTGTTTGCATTTTCTGAAGCTTTAGGGAAAAAAAAAAAAAAGAGCACTGCTCCATTTAACCCATCTTCTCTCCCCCACACACAGACACTCACTTCTTTCCAACCATTTTCCTTTCTCTATTTTCTTTCTGCTTTAGGCTCAAGTGGATTAACTACTTCTGAGCATTAGAGACTGAGATGAATCCTCCAGAAGAAATCTCATTACAGATGGTCCAGAGCTCCCCTGATTAGAATGCTTACTGTTCCAGCACGAGGACACGTTTAGAGGTGAGAAAGATAAAAACATTTCTTTCTTAAGCTGAGGATTTCCCAGAAGGTAATAGGAAAAGAGTCTAAATCAAGGTTAAAAAAAAATGAATACATTATCTGTTTGATGTTTACCCATTGGCAGGTCTTAAAAGTTAAGAAGAAAGTAATATCTTTGAGGGGGTTCGCATTTAAAATCAGTTATGAACAGAATCCGATGGTGTTGAGTGTTTGCCTGAGATAAGCTCCCCAAAACCTGATTCTCAGAGTCGAAGATTTTAAGTTTCCGTTAGTTTTCTTTTCTCCATTCTCCTAATGTGATTTTTAACAAAGAGAGAGAGTGTGTGTTGGACAGCTGCTTATTAACTTTGCAACCTTGAGCAATGCACAGAAACGACGTGTGGGGGTCCTCTGGTTATTTGTAAAGTGAGAGAGTTAATTCTTTGCTTCTGTTCCTGCGATTCCCTGTCCTGTTGCAGGTGCTTGATGTTGCTTTTCGAGGCAGTCTCAGAAACGATCCTTCCTGCCATTATCCTTCCAGGTCAATTCTTCACATAGCTCCTGGAAGTATTTTTGGTCAAATGAAAATGTGATATATTTTTGCAGATCTTTGATCTTTGACTGTGGCAGCAATCTGCTTCAACTGCCACCTCTCTGCCGGAACCAGTCATTATAAATAGGGTCATGTGGTATTTAAGAATAAAATTTGCATTAGTTGCTCTGTCAGTTAAGAGCTCATCCCATCTCCCTGTGTGCGGTGACACTTCCTAGTCTTCCTTTAAGTTAAATTGAGGGCAAGTGACTCATTCCAACTAACGAAGTTCTGTTGCCAAGGTTGTTAAGAGTCATATACCTCTTCCGCTTCTGTTTCAGTGACCAGGAAGACCATGAGATCCTGTTCACTCAGGTGAAAAAGGAAGAGAGAGGCTCTACCCATATGGGAGTTGGCATAAATGAGAAATGAACTGTCACTGAATTACACCGATGAACATTGGAGGCCTCTTTGTTTTCACAGCACAGCACAGCGTTTGTTATTGTTCAGTCACTAAGTTGTGTTCGACTCTTTGTGACCGCATGGACTGCAGCACGCCAGGCTTCCCCGTCCTTCACTGTGTCCTGGAGTTTGCTCAAACTCATGTCCCTTGAGTCAGTGATGCCATCCAACCATGCCATCTTCTATATCTCCCATCTGCCCCTGCCCTCAATCTTTCCCAGCATCAGGATCTTTTCTGATGAGTCAGTTCTTCCCATCAGGTAGCCAAAGTATTGGAGTTTCAATTTCAGCAGTAGTCTTTCCAATGAATATTCAGGGTTGATTTCCTTTCACTTTGAATGGTTTGCAGTCCAAGAGACTCTCAAGAGTCTTCTCCAGCACCACAGTTTGAAAGCATCAATTTTTTAGCACTCAGCCTTCTTTATGGTCCAGCTCACATCCATACATGACTATTGGAGAAACCACAGCTTTGACTATATCGACTTTTGTTGGCAAAGTGATGTCTCTGCTTCTTAATACACTGTCTAGGTTTGTTATAACTTTCCTTCCAAAGAGCAAGAGTGTTTTAATTTCATGGATGCAGTCACTATCCACAGTGATTTTGGAGCCCAAGAAAATACAATCTGTCACTGTTTCCACTTTTTCCCCTTCTATTTACCATGGAGCTGGATGCCACGATCTTAGTTCTTTAAATGTTGAGTTTTTAGCCAGCTTTTTCACTCTCCTCTTTCACCCTCACCAAGAAGATCTTTAGTTCCTCTTCACTTTGTGCCATTAGAGTGGTATCATCTGCATGTCTGAGGTTGTTGGTATTTCTCCCAGCAATCTTGATTCCAGCTTTGATTCATTCAGCCCCACATTTCACATGATATAGCCTAAGAAAGTTGCTAACATTTTACAGTTAAGAGGGTTCACAGAAAAATCTTGATTATGAGCTGTAATGAAAATCCAGAAAACCTCTGAAACTGGATTTGAGCACCTGGAAGGCAGCAGTATGCTGCTCCTTGTGGCCACTGAAACTCATACTGTCATCTATCCTTTCCCTTTTTCTCTTATGTTTATTATCTGCCTAACTACTGTTCTGTGTATTTGAGTTTTTAACCCCTGTTCAGTTCAGTTCAGTTCAGTTCAGTTCAGTCGCTCAGTCATGTCTGACTCTTTGCCACCCCATAGGCTGTAGCACGCCAGACTTCCCTGTCCATCACCAACTCCCAGAGTTTACTCAATCTCATGTCCATTGAGTTCATGATGCCATCCAACAATCTCATCCTCTGCCGTCCCCTTCTCCTCCCACCTTCCACCTTTCCCAGCATCAGGGTCTTTTCCAATGAGTCAGTTCTTCTAATCAGGTGGCCAAAGTATTGGAGTTTCAGTTTCAACATCAGACCTTCCAATGAATATTCAGGACTGATTTCCTTTAGGATGGACTGTTTGGATCTCCTTGCTGTCCAAGGGACTCTCAAGAGTCTTCTCCAACACCACAGTTCAAAAGCATCAATTCTTTGGTGCTCAGCTTTCTTTATAGTCCAACTCTCACATCCATACATGACTACTGGTAAAACCATAGCTTTGACTAGACAGACCTTTGTTGGCAAAGTAATGTTTGTGCTTTTTAATATGCTAAGTAGGTTGGTCACAACTTTTCTTCCAACGAGTAAGCATCTTTTAATTTCATGGCTGCAGTCACCATCTGCAATGATTTTAGAGCCCCCCTCCCCTCAAATAAAGTCTCTCATTGCTTCCATTGTTTACCCATCTATTTGCCTTGAAGTGATAGGACCAGATATCATGACCTTAGTTTTCTGAATGTTGAGTTTTAAGCCAACTTTTTCACTCTCCTCTTTCACTTTCATCAAGAACCTCTTTAGTTCTTCTTCACTCTCTGCTATAAGGGTGATGTCATCTGCATTTCTAAGGTTATTGATTTTCTCCTGGCAATCTTGATTCCAGCTTGTGCTTCATCCAGCCCAGCGTTTCTCATGATATAATCTGCATATAAGTTAAATAAGCAGGGTGACAATATACAGCCTTGGCATACTCCTTTTCCTATTTGGAACCAGTCTGTTGTTCCATGTCCAATTCTAACTGTTAGTTCCTGACCTGCATACAGATTTCTCAAGAGGCAGGTCAGGTGGTCTGGTATTCCCGTCTCTTTTAACCCCTGGTTACAGCTCAAAATACAGTTCAAACCCCCTAATGTGGCATAATGGGTCTTTCCTGCTTTAGGCCTATTTGTCCCTGCAGCCTTAAATGAACTTACCCACAAAATGGAAATAGAGTTATATATGTAGAAAAAAGACATGGCTACTGGGAGAGGGAAGGAAAGCTAAACTGGGAGATCGGGATTGACATACACACACCATGTGTGTGCGTGTGTGCTAAGTCGCTTTAGTCATGGCCAACTCTGTGGGAGCCTATGGACTGTAGCCCACCAGGCTCCTCTGTCCATGGGGTTCTCCAGGCAAGAATAATGGAGTGGGTTGCCATGCCCTCCTCCAGGGGATCTTCCTGACCCAGGGATCGAACCTGGGTCTCCTGTGGCTCTTGCATTGCAGGAGGATTCTTTACCCTTGAGCCACTGGGGATGTCCCATATACCTGCTACTATACATAAAATTGGTAAGTATTAAGGACCCACTGTATAGCACAGGGAATTCTTCTTAATATTCTCTACTGGCCTCTATGGGAAAATAATCTAAGAGTGAATATATGTGTAGCTGATTCACTTTGCTGTACACCTGAAACTAGCGCATTGTGAATCAACTATAATTAAAAGAAAAAAAAACAAAACCCAGCACCAAATTCGCCAGTAAGATTGCGTTGTTAGAAGTTGCTCAGTGATTCTATTGCACTCCTTGCATCTATTGTCTTGAATATTCTGGTCTGTTTGTCTGGAGTAGCCTTCTTGCATTGTTCATTTTTCAATATCCAGTTCCTATTTTACCTCTGTGGGAAATCTCTGCAATGCCATGCTGTCTTTCTCTCAGAGATTTCTCCCTTCTAACACTTAACCTTTTGTTCTATCTTATTTATCTTTGAATTTGCAAATACCGCTACAGTGCCTGCCATGGTTGAGGTGCACAGACCCTGCTAATGGGGTAGCTGTTGAACGACAGGATTTATTTTTCAAATCTGATGTTAACAAAGCAAATGATACAGAAAAGCTCATGGTGGAAGGAATACTCCCCCTCCCCACTCTTAGAACCACTACTCAGAAGCCGCCTCTTTTTCATACCCTTCCTGCTTTTATTCATTCTATTGTTGGCCTCCTTGCCCTAAGGATGATGTTTGAAATGGTACTTCTTGGTTTATTGTTTTTCTTCTTCTCACGCTGCCCTCTTCCTAGCATTTGATGGTACTATTGCTGGGCTTTACATTCTGTCAGTTCACTTTATAAATCTAATAATAAGCTCAAATTCATATTTTTTTTCTGTTCCTTTGATAGTGTCTCTTAAAGTTAGCTTCTCTCCTCCATGTCTCCCTTCCACCCCCACAGCCTCATTCTGTAGGCAACACTTTATGCTGACAAGGATGTTCATATTTATATTACTTTTTTACCCTAATCAGGTCTTCTCTGATTTATTGAGTTGACCAGAAATTTTGTTTGATTGTAAGGTTAAGATTGTAAGGAAAAGCCTGAATGAATTTATTGGCCAACCCCATATTTATTCCTTCAGCTCAATTTCTTTGTTCTTACAGCAAAACCAGGTGCCCCCTCCAATATTCTTACTTACGTCTCCCCACCCTCAATGCACACCTCCCTCCCAGACAATCCATTGCCAACTTGTCCTTCAAAAGCCGGCAAAAGCTTTTTTCTATTGTGAAAGCATCCAGACAGATCTGTTTTCCCCTCCTTTCATTTTCCGTTGTCTACTATTTTCTAAATCATTATGAAAGCACAGTTGCTGAAAGGTGGGCCAGGGACTGTTCCAGGCACTCTGTGTGTGAAAAGATAAATTCAGTCTTGCAAGCTAGGGAAAGCAGGAGTCAACATTTTTCTTTGTAGGCACAGTTTAGACTTAATGGGCTGAATTACTAAATCCAGAAACACCCATTTTAGAGCCGAGTCTACCATTTTTATAATAGTGTGGTATTTCTGAAGCATACTTCTTCAGTCCTTACTGTTCAGAGCTGTCAGGCTCACTGAGGAAGCAGCCAGTGTGAGGGACGGGTTGATAATCAGAACTACTTTAATAAGCTAATTAGCCGATGTGATTAGCCCAGCACTGGAAGATTGGAGTCTAGGGTTCCTGATCCAATTCTAGCAGTTGTTGGTTGGAAAACATTAAGCAACTGGCCTTAAAGTCTCTCTGTACTTATTCAATACTTGAGAAGTTTGGATGAAATCACTTCCAAGGTCATTTCAAACCTTAACCACCAATAATACGACTCCCCTGGTAAGGATGCTGGGGTCTTCTTGTTTCTTTCTGCTGTCAGAATGACTGTGATGTCAGTCTGTGAAGGGACCCTTTGGTGAGTTTTTAATGAATGTGTGTGTGTGTGTCTGTGTGTGTATGCGCTTGGCCGCTCAGTCATTGCCGACTCTTTGCAATGCTGTAGACTGTAGCCTGCCAGGCTCCTCTATCTATGGAATTTTCCAGGGAAGAATTCTGGAGTGGGCTGCCATTTCCTGGAACCAATACTGAGACTGCAGAGAAGAGAGATGGATGAAAACCATATTCTCATGTCATCTGTCTTCATTGACTTCTCCTGAGAGCAAAGCGTGAGATAAGAACTTAGGTGCAGGTAGTTTGCAACATTCTTGCAGGAAGGAGTGAGGGACTAGGGAGAAGGAAAGAGAAGAAAAGGGAAAGCCCACTTGAAGGTATGTCTTCATGTTTCAGCAAAGTGCCCAACTGAACTCTAGTCTACTTACTTCCTTCTGCAGGGCCTTCTCTGATGCTGCGGGAGCTTCTTAGCCTGAGAGCAAGTCTAGCCCAGAAGTGTGGACAGGATCCTGTGGATAAAACCTCCAGCCTCATTACCCTCCTGCGGACGAATCTTAGGGGTATGATCACATCCCCAGCAGACTTGACATGTAGAGATGGGCCTCTGGGTTTAGATATAGATTGAGGAATCACATACTTGAAGGTGAGAATTGAAAGTTTGTGTTAGGTGAGACCACCCATTGAAAGATGGCAAGGTGGGGACGCGGAGACATAAATAAACAGAGATACATTGGAAGTTCTTTGAAGTCAGTAAATGAATGAGAGTTGATGTGCTTCAGGAAAGCAATCCAAATTAGATGTATAAGATGATAGACTCTAAGAAATGAGGTTTTGTGCTTTGAAGATTTCATCCCAATGAACTACAGGTCAACGTGGTCCCCAGAACAGAGATAAAACAAAGCAGAGAAGATACCACAGTTTCTCCCCTATGAGATGTCTACCAAGGAATGTGAAAGCTTTTCAATTAAATGAGGGCAAAAGAAGGAGCGGGTAAAGAGACAGGATGGAGAGACAACTGAACTTGGATCACATAAGCACTTGAAAGTCTAATTAAGATGTTTGGGCTCCATTCTAAGATAGTTAGAGGATTAGAAATTGTTTTATGAAACTTTAAAAAATCCAAGTACTTTTCTTCTTCCAAAATTATAAATAAATGAGTTTATGCAAATAATGAAAGTGAAAATTTTAGGGCAAGATAAAAATTTTAAACATTTCTTCCAAAATCAACACCACCCACTCTAAGGATGAAGCACCAGAGCACTTCTAATTAACCAAGAGCTCCTCTGATGCTCCTGATTGACATACTGAGAGGGTCGTGTGGATAATTTATTGTTATGGAGTGAACATGTGCTTTGCTCCAGTCTATTGCTTGCTTAAGACGTTGCTATGGGTAACCAGTATCTATTCCAGAAATTGACACTAGTGCTTAGAGAAAGGTGGACAAAGAAGAAGAAGAGAATCTTCTTTCACAACCCATAATTTCCCCATGACCTATGTCTTGGAATCTTCTCAGATCCGAATCATGCCCCAAGCTTTTGCAAGGAGACTGTAAATGCCACAGTGGCAAGGACTTTCACTCCTGACCTTTCTTTGAATCCCTAGCACACGGTAGGAACTCAATATGCAGTTGTTGAATATGTGACTAAATGAATGACTGACTGACTCATATAAACTACAGTTAGCTGGTCCCGGTCGGCTTCCTCTACTAGACCGTGAGTTTCTTGGGGGTTACAAAGCAGATCTTTTTCTTCTCTCTGCTTTAAGTCTGATCACAGGTATCAGACACGTAGCAGACACTAACATCCTGTTGAATGAATGAATAAATGAATGAATGAGAGTACCAAATTGCAAGTACAGCATCCATTAACCAGAAATAAGTTGGAGTCCAAATAATTACCAGTACAGAAATGTATTAGTTTAAAGAAAGTGAGTTGAATAGTTGAAGCAGAGATTGAAAAACAGGGACAAACAAAAGAACAAATGGATAGGGGAAAGAATACATAGCCAAAAAATAAAGGGACAGAAAGACAAACAGCATGCCTTAGCTCATTCTGTACTGTCTGCCTGGGATATTTTCAACCTCTTTGTGGCCTCAGTCTGCCTTCTCTGTTTGGGTGTTTCTTCCTCAGTCATTAGGATTCAGCTTAGATATATCACTGTGATGTTTTAATTCCTATAATGATGAAGATGATAATTATTATCTAGATCAAACTATATTTTATTTTTCTTTGAAAGGCATATAAAGAGAAGGTAGGTGTGGACAGAAAATCAGCGTTTCTCCCTTGATTTCTTTGCTGTTATTGAGCCAAGTCTTCTGACTTTTTATATTATTATTTTGCTCATTTTTCTGGCTGGGCTGTCTTCATCGCCCTGTGCAGGCTGGGTAGTGGTGGTGTGTGGGCCTAGCTGCCCTGTGGCATGAGGGATCTCAGTTCCCAGACCAGGAATCGAACCCGTGTCCCCTACATTAGTAGGTAGATTCTTTACAACTGAACCACCAGGGAAGTCCCTGACTTTCAGGTGACTGTGCCGTCCCCTACGCTTCTCCTCCAGACTGCCCACCTGGGAGCTCCTTCAGAGAACACAGCTGGATTGTGCAACCTTTTATCAGGAACAGAAGAGGATCAGAAAGCCCCGGTGCTGTGCCTGGGAACTCCCCACCAACTTAGTGAGGCCCCTGAGTGTACACTCTCATCCTGAACCACGGCGTCTCTGGTGGGGACACTCCCAGCTGAGTTTCAGATCTGATGCCTGATTTCCATCCCAGTAATGTGACAGGAAGCGGGTAATGGGTCCATTCAGAAAGGTTTCTATGCTGGAGCTGATTCAGGGAAGGTCTTCCAGGTGCTTTCTGGGATGTCTTTCACAATATGAAAGTTGCTGATGAGGAAATGTCTCTGGTTTTATTTGTCCTGTGAACTAAGTGTTTACTTGCCGTTTTGAATTCAAGTGGCAGACATTGCCTCACTCTTGTACAGCTCCACCCACCTTCCATTCATTCTGGAGACACTCATCTGGGGAGTGTAGGTGTGTTTTGGGCTCTCCAGTCCCGATGAGGTGTTCTGAAAGTCTTTCAAATGGGAGACCCCAAATCCCTGAGAACAGACCTGGTGATAGGAAAATAGTTTCTTTCTTTTCTTTAATCCACCCAATACTTATTGAGGGATAACTCTGGGCACAGAACCGTGTGAGATGTGAAGTGTACAAATCAAGGAGAAGGGTGGATGGAAAATATTAGTAGAATAAGTACATTGTGACAAACATCTTGCTTGGCCTAATAATGTATATTTTTTTCAGCAAAAAATAAGATATGTAATAGATATATACATTATTATGGTATTTTAATTATTGTACTATAATAATCTTTATTATTAATAATAATTAATATAATATATATTAGTAATATATTAATATATTATACTGTATAATATACTGTTATATATTATTATGCTCTAAGGTAGAGGCTTCCCAGGTGGTGCCTATGGTAAAGAACATGCCTGCCAATGTAGTGAACATAATGAGATGCGGGTTCGATCCCTGGGTTGGCAAGATCCCCTGAAGAAGGTCATGGCAACCCACTCCAGTATTCTTGCCTGGAGAATCCCATGGATGGAGGAGCCTGGCGGGCCACAGTCCATACAGCTGCACAGAGTCAGACACAACTGAAGCAACTTAGCATGCACACGTTATAAGATATGTATTATTATTATGGTTTGCTCTTCACATGATTAACTACACGTATGAGAATATCAGGTAATTTGTCCAAGTTTACACCTCCATTCAGCAGCTGAAGTAGTAGGGATCGCACCTGGGTCTGTCGCCCCCCAAACAGCTGGCTGCCTCCAGATGTCGACTGAACATCACTGACAGCCCAATGCAAATATAGTCACGAGGCCCCCTCCCACTGTGCAAAGGCAGTCTGTCCATTGCAAGGTGAAATAAAAGCACCATCTGGAAGGAGGAGAGGGTTTTCTAAGAAGGGAGCTTATCCCAGTGTTATAATACCCTCTTCCAAGGTCCCTTCCAAGGTAGGGTCAGAAACTCCGCCACATACTCAGCTGCATATATGGCCAGCCCAACCAAAATGAAAATCATGAAACAATAATAGAAAAGGGTCCCAGTGAACAGTCCCCAAATTCTGGAGAGATTATAGGTGTGGATTATGGTAGGGAGAGGAGATGGAGGCCCAAGCAAAGACTGAAAGCTGGGGCAGTCCAGAATGTGAAACTGATCCCCTGAGGTCCAGAGCCCAAACGTCAGTGAATAAAGGGCCTCACAATGCAGGTTTTGTCCAGGCAGGGTTCTGTGAAACCCCAGGTTACAACCTGTGGGTGAAGGTGGCAGGGCTAGCTTGAGACTATAGCAGTAAGTAGTAGGATGGTGAAATTAAGCAAGGGTGATGCGGGAGGAATGGAAGGCTGGTGGGGAAAGGGAGGCCCTTTAGAGGGTGCTCTTTAGACATCTGCAGGCTGAGCTAGAGCCCCCCGTGAACAGCTGGGAGAAGAGCATCTCGGGAGAAGGTGCAGCGGGTACAAACTCTCCCACTCAAGGGAATTTCAAATAACCAAGTGGACATGAGTTCTCAGCATAATAGTTAAATGTGAAGTGGGAGAATGAGCAGAAATGAAAGAGGTTGGGACAAAGGGTACTTCACTGTATCCCAGGCAAGTGGGAAGCAGCTGAAGTTTTATTAAGAATAATGGAAAGCGATTTTCAATGCATTATCTGAGTATTATAGCAAGATTTCCAAGGCTCTGAGCTAGTTAGCCTGCACAGGTAATGATTGCAAGTTAAATTCCTTATTAATGGGAGGTGCCAGGCTGAGGTCTGACTCTAACTTGCCCATTAAACGCCATCCCCAGAAGCTTCAAGGGAGCCTTCCCGCACCCTCCAGAGCACAAAGTTGAAATCAGACTCTCAGGGTTCAATTCCTGTCTTCACTCCTTACTACTTGTGTGACCTTGAGCAAATGACTTCACCTCTTTGTGCCTCTCTTGCCTCCTCTGTAAAATGAGGATGACAATGATAGGCTCTCCTATTGCAACTTGAGGCTTCATGAGTTACTCTTGAGGCTCATAGCAATGCCTGGCACATGGTGAGGGTTATCTGAGTGTTGGCTCTTAGTATTACGATGATTACATTGGGTTTTTCAGGGCCAGTAGAGGAGACAAAGTCACAGGAGGAACTTTGTCCTCAATTTAGACCTGAGGAGACATGATCTCACTTTGATAAAAAAAAAAAAAACAAAAAACGTGTGCTCAAGTTGAAGACACACCAGGAAAAGAGTTGCACAAAGACAGTATCTGGATGGGCTTGAAGAGGGACCAGTGCAGGGCAAAGGGACCAGCCTCACATGATCAGCAGGCTGAGAGTGGGGACTTTGAGTAAGTAGTGAATTTTTTGTGTCTCTCAATCCATGTCAGTTCTTCTGCAACCTTGTGACTTAACCAGCCAGCCTTTAGACGTTTTTGGCAAAGGCGCCAGTTGAATTGCTCTGCAGGTTCCCCTGTTTTGCATCTCATTGCCTCTCTAGGCTTTAGTCACAAGGAGGAGGCTCTGTGGCTGCTCTTCTGGGGCACAGGTGGAGGGTGCAAGCTGGGGAGTCACTCAGCTGCCCTCCCTTGAGCTTTGGTTTTCCCGTCTGTAAAGTGGAGTCACACTCCTCATCCCATGAGGATAAAACAGTGGTGCACATAAGATGCCTTGTGGAAAACATGTGGTCAGTGGCCGTCTCCTCCCCTTTCCTTTCCTTAGGTCATTGGAAATTTTACTCAAGGAAATAACTCAAGGGAGTCTTCTTTAGTCTACAGAAGCTTCAGTTAAGTCACAATACCCTTGTTAACACGGGCTGGGACAGACTCCAATGTCATTAGGAAGGTTCATTCATTTGAAAGCATTTATTGGTCACTGGTTATCTACTATGCAATATCTCCTTCATATATATATACATATATATTCCTGCAGCAGCCTTACCAGATAAATGCTATCATTATCTCCATTAGATGAGAAAACTGTGCCACAGACCAAAGTGTAAATTTCCCTGAGATTGGAATTAGGATGTGTCTGATTCCAGAGTGTTGGCTTTAGATTAAACACCCATTAGCTTTCATGCATTGCAACATGGGGTTATCTGTAACTTTTGTAATTACCTCCAGCAGTGCCTGACCTTCTCAGAGAGTTGTTTTCTTTCCCTGTATTGTGTCCATTATTAAGGTATGAAGTTTAATGACTTGAGGCAAAAGGACACCACCACCTAGAACAAAGTCGGGAAAGAAGCTGCGCAGGACTTAGGGGCAGTTCCCAGTCACCCCAGTAGCTGCAGAAGGAATAAGGTTGTCAGATGTCTGGAAGAATAACTTGTATCTGCTAACCCTAACAGCGAGGGAAGGCTTTTGTATCAGGGGATTCAGACTGAGTCAGGGGAGGGTTCATTTATACCCCGGGGCTCAGTATCCCACATTTCTTTGAACTCAGTCCAGGATGGTAATACCAGGAGAGAAAACACAGAGAGGTGGAAGGGAAAGCAGGACTTGGAAGTCTTGGGGGCCCACTGGTCCATTTGAACTTGGGATGAGAGTTCTTTCAGGATATCCCCGCATCAGCTGGGCAGGATGGAAAGCGCCGAGTGATGGATTCAAGAAGAGCTGGGAGAGGGCCAGAGGGAGCACCTCTGAGTCCTTGGGCTTTGTCTGGTGCAGGATGGAGCCCACTCTCTGCTTGCTCCCAGGGGGGTGAGGCACACAGCCGCTGAGGGTGGGGAGCCAGGAGCTCAGCAGGACACCATCCTGCTGAGAGCTGAGGCCGCTGGCTGACATCCTGAGCCAAACACTGAGATGCAGAGTTGGGATGAGCTAACCAGAGAGAGATAGAAATAGTGACAGATTTCCTCTTCTTGGGCTCTAAAATCACTGGATGGTGACTGCAGCCGCGAAATCAGAAGACGATTGCTTCTCAGCAGGAAAGCAATGACAAACCTAGACAGTGTGTTGAAAAGCAGAGACATTACTCTGCCAACAAAAGTCCATACAGTCAAGGCTATGGTCTTCCCAGTGGTCACGTAAAGTTATGAGAGCTGGATCATAAAGAAGGCAGAAAGCCAAAGAACTGATGCCCTTGAACTGTGGTGCTGGAGAAGACTCCTGACAGTCCTTTGGACAGGAAGGAGATTAAACCAGTCAATCTTAAGGGAAATCAACCCTGATGCTGAAGCTGAAGCACCAATATTTTGGTCACCTGATGTGAACAGCTGACTCATCGGAAAAGTCCCTGATGCTGGGAAAGGCTGAGGACAGAAGGAGAAGAGGGCATCAGAGGATGAGCTGGCTGGATGGCATCACAGATGCAATGGATATGAACTTGGGTAAACTTCGGGAGATGGTGAGGGACTGGGAGGCCCGGCATGCTGCAGGCCATGGGTCGAAAAGAGTCAGACGTGACTGGGCGACTGAACAACAACCAGACAGATGAGGGGACAGACTGGGAACAACAGAAAGTCTCACTGTCCTGTGTATCAGCTGTCTGGATTGTAGCAACTCATGCCAGCCTTGTGAAGAGCAGAGGAAGGGACCTCCCCGACTAGACTGCGAGGATCTGAGACACACAGGGCGCCCACCTAGGATGGAATTCTCTCTGCCCAGGTCAGCACGAACACTCGGATGTTCCCTCTCCACAAGACCCCACTGTGGCCAAGAGAAAAATGTGAACTCGGAAAGATCGAGGTTTATGACTACCTGAAGAAAGAAGTTAGAAAAAGATGGTTTGATTATCCAAACAAGACAGTTTAGATGAGGCTTAGTAAAGCCTCAGGGCATAGTCTGGAGTTTTTTTGCAGAAAAATTTCATCTCATCCTCACAGTAACCACTGAGATTGGTGACATGATTATTTTGATTTTAGGATTAGGAAGCTAAGAGAGTTACATGAGATGGATATCATGATACAGCTTGCTAGTAGCAAGGTAAGACTTGACTCTAAGTTCTGGTATTTGTTTTTATTGTTCAATTTAAAATTGTATCCAACTCTTTGAGACCCTAGGAACTACAGCACCCCAGGCTCCTCTGTCCTCCACTGTCTCCTGGTGGCTGCTCACATTCATGTCCATTGAGTCAGTGATGCTATCTAACAGTCTCATCCTTTGCTGCCCCCTTCTCTTTTTCTTGTGATAAGTAGGTTCAGACTCTCAGTCCTGTTATGCTCCCTCCCTGTGAGGCCAAACCACGGAACTAGAGCCATGTGGACCCAACACTTGAACTGAATGACTCTGAACTTGAATGAGTGGAGTGAGAATTGCCTAAGCCTAAAATAATTCCTGTATTTGTAGTTTGATATTCAATAGCTCTCCATCCTACTATGCATTGTGTTTGCTGTTAATCATAAATTAATCAAATATGACATGTGTTATCTATAGAGTTAAAAATCGACATTCTTTTCCTATTTCTTTTTCTTTGTTCCAACAACATTAATATTTTACCCAAAGGAATGTAGCCAATCATGTTCAGAGGTATTGACTTTAGATGTCCTCATCTTATAAAACAACAAACTTAATCTCTGTTTGCACACAGACTTATCATGGCAACTAAATCTAAATAAAATGCCACTTCCTTTAGACTTTATCTTGTGCCATATCACTACTTTCATGCTTAAGAATGGTTTTCAGCTACTTCTCTCCATTCAAGGAATCAGTATTTGGACTTTTTCTTTTTTTTTTGATTTGATCTACCATGATGGGACAAAGAAGCCTCTTTCATTAGAACTTGGGATGTGGCGTCAACCACCAAGACTGCAGTAACATTAGGGCCACATGGCTGGGGAGAGGGGAGAAGCCAGGATGGGTAGACTTAGTGTTTGGACACTCAGTTTATTATGGGGTTGTTCAGAGAATAGGCAGTCCCAGTGGCAATGTATAAGCGAGGCATGAGGATTCCTTAGTGGATAAAGCTGATATGATGGACCTGCCCAGGCAGCAGAAGACCCCGGCAGCTGGGGGTCCATGCTCTGAGCTTCCTAGAACTGCAAGCATGTCCTTCAGGCTTGCAGACCCTTTTCTCTGTCCCTTGGGCTTTGTCTGAGCCCCTCTGTGGGTCTCTGCCTATGAAGACAAGGGCTTTATCCATTGCTGGGGCCCTGTTGTCCAGGAATCTGTAAATATGCACCGGATGAATAAACCCATTCAAGCTTGATGTGCTTGAAAATGTGTTTCTTCCGTTTCAGAAGAAGCTTCTGTCGAAGACGCCAAAACCACAGATATTTTGGTGAAGGAAGGCTGAGCAACAGGGTCAATAGAATCAGTGGCAGTCAGGAAGCAAAATCCTTGAGCTCTCACGTCTGAGTACGCAGGTGGAAATTTTGTCTCCATACTTACCTGAATGATAAGCTCCTTGAACACAGAGCCTGTTATCAGTGCCTACAAGGACCAGCATGAATGTCTGAGGAATTCATAAGGGGGTGTATTTGTACCTTGTCCCTTTTCAGCCTTCCTCCTTCTATTACAGTCTCTCCTCCATGGACGATAAGAAGTCTGAGCAGATTCTATGTAATCCGGTTGCCTTTGTTCCTCACATCTTATTTATTTTTAAGAAAATGAATGCATCTACTGTGATTCCACCTGTATTCTCGGGTGGCTTCAGTGGTAAAGAATCTGCCTGCCAATACAGGAGATGTTAGAGACTCTGGTTCAATCCCTGGGTCGGGAAGATCCCCTGGAGGAGGGCATGCCAATTCACTCCAGTATTCTTGTCTGGAGAATCCCATGAACAGAGGAACCTGGCAGGTTACATACAGTCCGTGGGGTCACAAAGAGTTAGACCCAACTGAGCGACTGTGCACGCACTGTGATTCCAGTATTATTGTTATTTAGTGCCCTTCTTTCTCACCCTAAGACCCTTGTGATTACTTAAAACTTTGATATATTCCTAGCTGTTTCAGCCAAATGGGTGGTACGATGTCGCTACCTGGATTTTCCTTTCTAGTAGGCAAAAGAGCCCAGGGCTGCAGCAGCTGTAAAATCCTTCCCCAGTATTTTGAATTTGCAGACAATGGCCCCTACTCACAAATTGGCCCATCAATCTGCTGTTTTCTATTCCTTTTAGTGAGTAGATATCTTTAACCCAGTCTCACTTCTAATTGGAAGTTTTACTTTGGGTGGGGGCAGAAAGTTAAGCTTGGCACAATTAAAGTAACTGTTCATGCCTATTTGCCTATGATAGAAAAGACACTAATTTTCCAACGAAGAAGCTGGTGGTTTCTTTCAGTCCCTCTCCAAAGCCAGTTTTCCTCCTTCTCCTATTTTCCCTGCCTCGCTTCCCTTCTGGGGTCTAATCTTGTTCCTCCATTTGGTGTTGGGTGACTTTGGTTAAGTTATTTAATCTACTTGTGTCCATCTCTTTTTATCTAAAACAGCAGTCCCTACTTAGAATTCTGCTTTTAGCATTAACTGAGGAAATGTTTGTGAGATCCTTCACAACTTGGTACGTATTAAATGCTTGATGACTGAGAACTACTGTTTTTCCTAATCACTTTCTTCCTTCCCTTTCTCTCTCCTTTGTAATCCAGCTCCATTGATTGTGTAATAATCAGCTGGATCAGAGGTGCATTATCATTCATCTGAAATGTCCGATCAAATTCCAGGGCCCTTTGAACTGGTGAACATCAGTAGAGCAGGCCCATAACGGTACCAATATTTATGGCACCAGAACAATCCTGCCTGCCTCCTCTCCAGTAGCCAGGAGATTGCAGAGATAATCACAAAAGGGTTTATGTTTCTCTAGTCACGATGGAGGAGCATCAGAGAAACAACCTCTTAATCTAGGGTAAGATTTTTCTCTGGACAAAGCAAGTAAGAAATACGATTATTATGCTAGGACGTGAATCTTTTCTCTTCTAAATTGAGCAGGGGCTCGTAAATTGTTTGCCCAGTGTTTTCAGGCCAGCTGTTAGCTATGTTTTCTGACTCTGAATTATGGGCACCTTGTTAATCATGGAAACATTTCCATTGCCTATTTTGGAGAGAAATCCTGCTTTCTGAAGGAATATACCATTTGGCAAGTCAGAGTTTTGCATCAAGTGATGGTAAACTATTAACTCCCTAAACCCCCGTCCTCGGATGTCCTGCTAACCTCACAACTTTGGGGTGAAAACCAGGTAAGATAACAAGGCACGAAACAAATTTATTCTATGCACAAAGCAGGGAGAAACTTCAGCATGTAGTTATTATGAGTTGAGATGATGCTCAAGGGCAAAGGAGTGACATTTATTGAGTAATTACTATGATTTGACAGAGCTCCAAATACTTTCTTCTGTGTTGTATCATTTGAAACCACCCCCTCCACTCCCGAAAGCCAAGCTGATTTATTACTTATCTTTCATATGAGGAATACTGGGGTGCAGAGTTAAAGTAACTTGCTTATTGATAAATAGTAAATGAACTACAAAGATGAGGTCTCAACTCCTCTTTCCAACAACAGACCCTGGTTCTTTTCATCACATCATCCTGACAAAACCAAATGAATGTGTCTCCCCTTCTTAAAAAAAGAGAAAAAAAGAAGGAAACATGAATAATCTCTGATAAGCAAAGCCCTGAATCTAGAAACATCTCCTCAATCCCCAGGCTGGAGTTTCCACCATCTGAGTTTCGATAGTTTTTAGTAGCCATGTAACTTTATCATAGAACTTGCCGAAATGCAAAGCCCTCAAGAGAGGAGACCCTGTCTCCATTTCACATTTATTAAACATTGCTTGAGCTCTTGGCATTTGCCCAAGCCCTGCAGTAAACATTAGTGATTGAGCCAAAACAGACACAATTCCTGTTCTCATGGTGTGTATATGCTTTAGCAGAGGGAAGAGGAATTGAATTAGCTCACACAGTAGGAGCGTCTAACAGTGACAAACACTGAACTGAAAGAAGAGATGCCAGTTTTACTGAGAGTTCATGATACGGAGTTTAATCTGGCCAGAGAGTAAGCAGAGGGAAGGTTCCTTTATGAGTGCGATGCTGAGCTAAATCAGAACTCTCTAATTCATCTTCGGGCCATGGTTAATACTTAGAAGAGTGCTTGACACACAGCAGATGCTCTGCAAATGTTGGCTGAAGGAAGCGATAGTCGGCTATTGATACACATCTTAGATGATAATTATATTCACATCATACTGCACGGTTAAAACCCTCAGCACATTTTATGTCATTTTATCTCACAATAATAAAAGATATTTTGCAATGACTGTTCCATTTTTTTATAGACGGAGGTAATTACGTTTTCTAAGGCCAGGAAGAAGTGAAGCTGGGATTTGAACTCAGGGATTCGGAATCCGGAGTCTCGGCAATGAGCTTCTACATCGCTGGATAATGGCATGTGTACCAGCTTTGTGCCAGATATTTTACTGGTATTATTTCATAACATGCCTGGAGGAGGTGGGTACCATGTTTTTTTTTTTCTCTCTTTGTAGATGTTGGAACTAAAAGGATAGAAGTATTTCCACCTAAAATAATAAGGTTATAACAGCAGAGACAAGAATAGAGGCAAGTTTGGCCCCCCCAGTGGGTATCTGGATTCCTTCCACTGCCCAACTGCCCACAGATGTTGAGAGGATAACAGTGGTGGGCAAGAGATGTTGGAAGCTGACAATGACAGAGAGGAGAAGGAGGAGGAGGAGGAGGAGTGAGAGCCTCTGTTTAGATCTTCCACTCTCGTCTTGGGATTTGGAAGTGGGCTGTTAGAATAACGCAGACGTTAAAGGCAATCAGCTTTTCGTGAACACCCTGGAGCCATTCCATTTCTTTATTACTCTCTACCTTTCCCGTCACTTTGCATTTACAAAAAAGCATCGCAATCACTTGTAATACTGCCTGATTAGAAACTCAGCCTATTTTCCTATGCAAATATGAAGCTGCCCATAGTATGAAAATGTTATACAAAATTACTTGTACTCCACGGAAATTTTTAAAGAAAAATTACCGGTTGCTGCTGCAGATTTTAAATCCAGGTTTTTCTTCCAAATGGATGGAAATAATATTGAGCTATTGTTAAAAGTTCCGAAGGTATGTGAGTAGAGAAACAACAGAAGAGGGGGAAGGGATGCTGAAATCTGTGCTGACTCAGCTCCTGAGCCGCAAGATGCAAGTTTCAAGACCTAAGCTGTCTCTGTAGATTCCATACCAATCGTGTTAATTGGAAACCGGAAAGAGGATATGGTCACAATCAACACATTTATCACCCAAGGGTTGAGCAGTTCATAAATTTAATCTAGCCAAGGAATTGGAAAGTAGAATTGATGCTTAGAAGGTGGAGGAGGAGGGACCCTCTGAACAACCTTTTACAGCCAGATGGCAGGGAGTGCTTGAACATATTTTATTTGAAGCTATTAGAAATATGAAAGGCAGCTTCCTCCTGGCCCCTGGTTGTAGTAGCGTAGCTTCTTTTTTATGGTCTTTATTTTTAAAAAAAGAGAGAGAGCAATAAAGAGACACAAACAGGGTAGTTAAGTTTAATGGCGGTAAAAACCAGACACCTGACTATATATAATTTATTTTCAGAAAGAACTTGCCCCATTAAGACTGTTATTAATTAGAACGGAAATGTATTGCAGAGTCAAGACTGCATGAGGTTTGTTATCTTGGATGCTTTATAAAGAGGAAAAACAAAGCAATCAGAAGAACCATCGTCACCTCGCTGTGAAAGGAGGGAGTGGAAAGTCATCCGTTAGCTTGGAGGCTTCGCCTGGAAAAATAATCGTGCGAGATCCTGGCTTTCCAAACCTGCAAATAGAGACTTCCTCCACCACGGGGGCAGCATGGCCGGGAACAGGAACCCGCACCAGTTCCTGCTGAAGACCTTCTGTGGCCGAGGACAGGTCTGTGGGCTTTACGTACAGCAGCTGCTTGTGATCATTTTTCAGACGAGGAAACTGAGGCCCAGATGAGTTATGGCCAATAATCATCAGTCTGTTGGCTGCAGAGAACCCAGAACTTTATTTGGGATCTTAGGAACTGCAGTTTGAAAGACACGAATCAGAATAAAACCATAAGGGTATTTTGGGAAGAGAGTCAGGGACTTATAAAGGCAAAAACTCAAGGTCATTAAATCATCTGGCAAGAATCATATTGTCACGAGTTATTTACTGTAAGGTCCCATAAGTGTCTCAAGTTTCTGGAACATCGTGCGCATGTTCTGGATGCCTGTTAAGACAAGTAATCCAAGTCTGGATTCCTTCCTGACTGAGATGTGTGTAAGTCACACGTCCTCCGTGTCTTCTCGGCTCTGTTTTAGACAGTTCTCTTAGCAATGCTGATCCCGTTTTGATTTTCTTTTTGCAGGTAAGAGCCTTTGGGCTAAAAAAGGGGAAGGGAGGCATTCAGGCTGCTGGGAGAGTGTATACTAAGGCATAAAGACATGAAAGTGTGTTGGGAGGGCTTCCCAGGTGGCTTCCCTTAGTGGTCAAGAACCCTTCTGCCAATGCAGGAGTTTGTAAGAGATGCAGGTTCAACCCCTGGGTCGGGAAGGTCCTCTGGAGGAGGACATGGCAACCCACTCTAGTATTCTTGCCTGGAGAATCCCATGGACAGAGGAGCCTGGTGGACTGCAGTCCATGGGGTCACAAAAGAGTCAGACGTGACTGAAGAGACAGCACGCACGCAGGGCGTGGCTAAAGCCCAGGCAGCGTGGTAGCAGGAGAGTCAGGAGACAAAGTAACGTCAGCACACTTGTCTCTTGAGCACATAGGTTAATGCCTTGTATGCGTTTGCTGTTCAGTGAACATTTTTTCATGGAATGTTGAATGAAAGAGCCGGTGCTCATACTTAAGAGTACAAAGTATTTGTGTCTCAATAAAGAGACAGAGAGATTGGTATATATTTTTTTAAGACACGTGTTCTGGCTTCAGTAAGAAAGAATAGAACAAATGTGGTTTACATTACAGAGACATTTAGTTTTATCTTCTACAACAGTCTGAGCATGAGCAGTGTAGAGTTGATAAAAGAGCTTGGTGGCCCCGGGGACCTGGGTTCCTTTTAATTTCTTGTTCTGCCATCTCAACAGTTTCCATTTCTGGGCCCATGATGGCCACTCTGGTTTTCACCACGCTGCCCCCTGTGACCAGCAGACGGGGAAAGAGAAAGAGGAGGTTGCTGCTCTATTTCAGCTCCTCCTCCCAGTGGGCTCCAGGAGCCAACGCAGGGCACTGGGTAAGGTGAGGTGAGGTGAAGTCGCTCAGTCGCGTCCAACTCTTTGCGACCCCGTGGACTGTAACCTACTAGGCTCCTCTGTCCATGGGATTCTCCAGGCAAGAATACTGGAGTGGGTTGCCATTTCCTTCTCCAGGGGATCTTCCCGACCCAGGGATTGAGCCCGGGTCTCCTGCATTGGAGGCAGATGCTTTAACCTCCGAGCCACCAGGGAAGCCCCAGGTGACTGGGGGTGGAAGTCAAATAAAATCTCCAGCTGTGTGATGGTTAATTTCATGTGGCAAGTTGACTGGGTCATGCAGATGCCTACATATCTAATTAAACATTTTTTTTCAACTGGGTGCATCTAGTAGGGTGTTTCTGGAAGAGGTTAGGAAAGGAAGTAAAAGCAAGTGTTGGGGTGACACTTAGACATCTCTGCTCCAGTTGGCTTCTATTCTTGATTAGCTTGCTGAAATAGGAGTTACTGAGAAATCTATAAAGATGAAACTGAGGATAACTGGCTCCTGGGAAGACTTTGATTCAATGTCCATCCCTTCCCAACTGTGCAGCTAAAGTTAATTCAGTAAAAAGTAGATCTCCTTAGAGGAATGGGTCAGTGCAGCTTACATCCATTCATGTGAAAAAAAAAAAAAAAAACCCTCTGATGTTCATACACCAGCTATGGGAGGTGTAAGGAGTCATCTACTGCTATTAAAGCACAAAGATGTAGAAGGAACAGTTCCCTTCTGAATTTGGATTCCTACACTTGTATGATGATTACACTTTATAGTGTGGGAAAGAAATGGGCAGGCTGATGATCAGCTCAGTGTGACTTAGGGGGCTTGATGACATAGGGGTCACTATCTGTCTTCTCTGCAGCAGAGTCTAAGAGCAGGTTTTGCCTGGAATTCCCTCCAGAATTCATGTCATATTGTGCTTGAGGGAGGTTGGGGACTATAGAAAAATCAAAGAAATGCAGAGTCTGGAAAGGAGGAAAAGTCACTGAACTCTTTCCTTCAGGGTAAGAGGAGAATGAGGCCGGCAGTATTCCTGGGAGGAAAGTGAGACCCTCACACCAAGGGCTGTGACAGTGATACTTCTGCACTGTTACTTCTTTCATCAGATTATTTCTCAGCACATATGACTCCCCCTCCCTCTCTTTGGAGTAGATTATACTTTTCTTCTCAACTGACTTCTGCTTGGAAAATAGGAAGGAAGTGAACATATTGAATAAGAGCGGATAATACAGGTACTATTTAAAGTGCGGGCACAGTTTGGCTGGGCTCACGGCCTTCAGGGATTTACCTTGAAAAGTGCAAGCCCAGGAGAGCCCCTGCCCCTTCAACCTGGGCCCCGTGATAAAGATGGGTGAAGCAGACCTAGAGCCAGCGCAGTCTGCCGCTGAGCCCGCTGCCCGAAGCTGCTTGTTGAACTGGGGAGACATCAAAGGCCAGAAAACTTGGGAAAATCAAAATCTGAGCAGTGATCAAAAAGTGCCAAGTCTTTGGGTGAGGTCCAAGACCCAAAAGTGTGCAAATCAGAAGGAAAAACATGGAGAGTTTGATGTCAAACTTAGGAGTTTTCAAAGGGAAAAGTCATTTGACCCAGATAAAGTAGAGAGATCCATGGTGCCCACATGGAGAGCTTTTCATAACTATGAACAATTCTCCTTTTCTGGGAAATCTCTTTCTTCTTTTTCCATTTCCAATGCCAAGAGTGGCTCCGTGATAGACTCTTAGAATAAGATAAGACTTTGAGTTCATCCAGACCAGTGGGTCTCAAACTTCAGAACTACTGGGAGCTTGTTAAAGCACAACCCAGTGGGACCCAACCAAGACCTGTCTATTCAATAGGTCTGGGGGTGGAGAGTGGGCTCAGGGGTGCAGATATGCATGCGGTGCAGATGCTGTCCAGCCACAGAGGACACCTGGCGTCCACTGGTGGCTCAGATGGTAAAGAATCTGCCTGCAATGCAGGAGACCCAAGTTTGATCCCTGGGTCAGGAAGATCCCCTGGAGAAGGGCATGGCAACCCACTCCAGTATTCTTACCTAGAGAATTCCATGGACAGAGGAGCCTTGTGGGCTACAGTCCATGGGATCACAATGAGTCAGACACCACTGACTCACACACACACACTGTACACAAAGCCACTTCACTAGATTGGAAAGCTCAGACACAGACAGGGAGAAAGAGTAGTCAGAGGGTACCTGCCAAGAGTTGAATCACACTTTCCCACCCAACCCAGAAATGTTTTCACCAACCCTGCCACCTTTCCATCACCCCCGGTGAGTTCCTGGTCATTCTACTATGTCTACTCCATACCCGCGACACTTCTGTCTCCTAAGTTGCCTCACTGCCTGAGCTTGACTCAGAGAGCCAAATGTGTTTGGTGAATCTGAGAGCAAACAAGCAAATGACAGGTAGTAACCGCTCAATAATATTGGCTGAGCTGAATTATATTTCCATAGGTGTTCTATATTTTTTTTGTGCTTTCCCAAAATTGAATCTGTCAACAGTAGTTGAAGATTTACCATCACTAAGGAAATAGTTTTCAGAAGAAAATTATCATTTGCTTAAGAGTGCATGACAGATGATTTTGTGTCAGGCATACTACAATTTACTCATGGACCAAAACGGAACTGAGCGAAAGCCTAGATTCCAACTCCATCTGCATGGGGTCTGGCCATCCTCTCCAAGTGTTGAATCAAAAATATTTTAAAGTTATTTTTTCTTTGTGATCAAAACAATGCATTTTCAAGAAAAGTCCAAATGTCGGTTGAGGTGTGGGTATTGTGCAGAGTTCAAGTTAAAAGTCTGGAATTGACACTGTTACTTAGTAATTTGTAACATGCCTTCCTGGACTTCCCTAGTGGCTTGGTGGTAAAGAATCTGCCTGCCAATACAAGAGACTTGTGTTCCATTTCTGGGTCTGGAAGATCCCCTGGAGAATGAAATGGCAACCCACTCCAGTATTCTTGCCTGGGACATCCCAAGGGCAGAGGAGCCTGGTGGGCTACAGTCCACGGGGCTGCAAAAGAGTCTGATGTGACTTAGTGACTAAACAACAACAACAACAAACATACCTTTACTATCTTACGAATTTGTATTGAGTTTTCCTAGAAACAACAGCATGCTCTGCCATATAGTGGCTCAGGAGGAATTCACAGCATGGCCTGCCAGGTGGTTGATGGACAGGGAAGCCTGGCGTGCTGCAGTCCATGGGGTCGCAAAGATTTGGACACAACTGAGTGACTGAACTGAACTGAATCACATGGAATACTTGTTCAGCATCTCATACTTTTAGTAGATGTTAATTTATGGAAGTTATTGGGTGTCCAAGAAGACTCTGGAATCCATAAGATGAGCAACATTAAACTGGTTGAAAAGAATAGGAAGAGAAATGTGTTGTAGCCCCTTTAAATGTCACAGGGCAGGGTTCCATGTTCTATCAACTTATCCTCTAGTAGCATTCCTAGAAGTTATATATGCATATCCTTGTGATGCAGAGAACAAGACAGAGACTCAGGAAGATCAGGTGACTTATCCAAGGTCACATAACTAAAGGTGACAAAAATAGGATTTGAACCTGGGTCTCACTGATTCTACAGCCTACGACACTGAATGAGATAATAACTGTAACGTTTGTTAATAAATAACATATGATTTAGATGTTACATTTTGCAACCTCCACGTAGAATGCCTACCCCACTCCACTTTTTCCTACTCACCTTTTAGACCTCAGCTGAGAGGTCACCTTTCCGTCATATATATATGGCATACTGAAAAGCCAAAATGCAGTGTGAAGAGACAGATCAAGCATCAGAACTCAACTAAGATATGGCAGGGAGTTGGGAATGATCACACTTAGAATTTAAAATAATTTAATGTAATATGACAAGGACTCTAATGTGAAAAAAGAAAAAGACCTGTCAACAACCTAGAATGGTATATCCAGCAAAATTGTCCTTCAAAGGTGAAAGAGAAATTAAACCATTCCCAGAAAAGCAAAAGCTGAAGGTGTTTTAACATTATTCTACCTAAAAAGAAAGAAAATTCTGATGATGTGTGACAGCATGGGTAAACCTTGGGAATATGATGCTAACTGAAATAAGCAGCCCCCAAAGGACAAATACTGTATGATTCCACTTCTGCGAGGCACGTAGAGTAGTCACGTTCATAGAGATGAAAAGCAGAGTAATGGTTGCCAGAGTTTGGAAGTAGCCAAGGGAGAAAGGGGAGTTGTCACTTAATACACAAAGTTTCAGTTTGGGAAGAAGAAAAAAATGCTGGAGATGGACAGTACACAACAATGTGCATGTACTTAATGCCGCTGAGCTGTGTCACTCACTTAAAATAGTTTAAATAATCAATGTTTTGCCCGTTTCATCACAGTGAAAAGTAAATACAACACAGTTCTTCTCATAAATTTGCGTAACGACCACTTTTCTCTTTTTTCAGAAAAAGGAACTATTGCATCTTACCTTAATACAGAGATATCAAAAATTTTCAATCAGTTGATCCTCTTTCAAAGCTTAAATGAGTTCATTAAGATTCTCAAAAAGAGACTCAGAGGGAGAGGGAGAGGGTGGGATGATTTGGGAGAATGGCATTGTAACAGGTATACTATCATGTAAGAATCGAATCGCCAGTCTATGTCCAACGCAGGATACAGCATGCTTGGGGCTGGTGCACAGTGATGACCCAGAGAGATGCTATGGGGAGAGAGGTGGGAGTGGGGTTCATGTTTGGGAACGCATGTACACCCGTGGTGGATTCATGTCAATGTATGGCAAAACCAATACCGTATTGTAAAGTAAAATAAAGTAAAAATAAAAATTAAAAAATAAATAAATAAATTTATAGCATGTTGGAAAAAAAAAAGAGTTTTATCACCTTTGTCCATTGCTTAAGTCGAAGTGTCCCTTTATGATCCTTTAAATATGCATTAATATGAAAACGAGGCATCTCTCTTCACACATTTTCATTGTTGGATCTGGAGTGTGAAGGTGAAGTGGATATAATCAAACCTGCCAAGGTTCCTGCAGCTGCTTAAGGCCCAAGTTGATTGCAGACTTTGAATACAGGGCTGCTAGATGAAATAAAGGGAGGGAATGACTTGAGTTGCAGGGAAGATGAACTCAACTGGAATTTGTGACTTGGGCTCCTTTTCATCATGATTAATGGTCACTGGTCCCTGTTCACATCCATTTAGGCTTATTCCTAACACACAAGAGAGCCAGTCTTGCTATTGCAGAGTTAAGCTTGGTCGTGACTCCTGCTGCAAAGGCTGCCTGGCCTGCGGAGGTCCTACCATCTGCTGGCACACCCCCTCTGTCATGATGTCTCTGGAAAACAGGTGTATAGGCAGCACAATTGGCTGCTGGGGCCGAGCCAAGGCTGGGTGGCCGAGGGCAGTGGTGATTTACCTGCTGAGTGGTGGAGGGTCAGATAGAGACTTTGGAGCCTGGAAAAAAATTCATGCCTTATTTTGAGAACTGAGACAAGTTACTTAATTTCTTTTCATTTCAGTCTCTTCTAAAAAATGGGGATAAGAGGTGCCTGGCAGGGATAGTACATAATACATTTCACTTGCCCGACTCACTGTAGCTAAGTTTTCCCTGAGTCTCGTCTCTATTATTTTTTTAAGCTTTATTTATGCTATTTATTTTTCGGCTCTGATGGGTCTTCATGGCTGCCCACGAGCATTCTGTAGTTACGGAGAGTGGGGGCTATTCCTCGTCGTCCTGCACGGGCTTCTCATTGCAGTGGACTCTCTTGTGGAGCACAGGCCCTAGGGTGTACAAGCTTCGGTAGTTGTGGCACGCAGGCTTAGCTGCTCCACGACACGTGGGATCTTCCCGGAGCAGGCATGGCAACCTTTCACGGGCAGGAAGATCCTTCATCACTGGACCGACAGGGAAGCTCCTCATCTCTGTCATTCACTATGGTGTTCCGAGGAAAACAACTCGATTCTTGCCTTGACACTTTTGAATGAGCCTCTCTGAAGGCCTGGAATGTCCTCCCATTGCTTTACAAAGTACTGCTAATCTTCCAGCATGTAGCCAGATGCCATTCACTTTTCCTTTTAGGAAGGTGAAAGTCAAAGTGAAAGGCGTTCAGTCTTGTCTGACTCTTTACAGTCCATGGAATTCTCCAGGCCAGAATACTGGAGTGGGTAGCCATTCCCTTCTCCAGCGGATCTTCCCACCCCAGGGACTGAACCCAGGCCTTCGGCACTGCAGGTGGATTCTTTACCAGCTAAGCCACAAGGGAAGCCCTTTAGGAAGGTAACTGTCCCCTTTTCTCCAGTAGAGACAAGTGATGCTAAATAGCTCTCTATCTTCCGCTCTGCTTCTGTGTCCTGGCCTTATTTCCATTGTCAGGCTGTGCTCGTAGAATCACTGTTGGCTGTTCTGTCTCCTGCCCTAGTCATTGCTCTGTCCCAGGTATTCGCAGACCTCTTTCGTACACCACCTGACAGTAAATGTTTTGGATTCTGAGGGGCCGTACAGTCTCTGTGGTAACTGCTCAGCTGTGCTGTTGTACTGGAAATACAGCCATGGACACTGGGTAAACAAACGTGCGTGGCTGTATTTCCAAAAAACTTTATTTACAAAACAGGCTGCAATCCAGAACTGGCTCATAGCCACAGGCACATCCCATCCATGTAGCACAGAGCTTGGCAAAACACGCACTGGGAAAATGTATTTGTCTCAAATTCTAGACTCAAGTCTGGCCCTGAAATGACCTTTTCCAGTGGTATGTTCTGTCTCTATCTAGGATGGGCTTGCTACATGCAAACAGAAGTCCAGGGAAGCCCACGTGTGAGTTTTGTTCCGGAGGCTAGATAATGTGTTTTCTTGCTTGGGGCAAAAACATAAGGACATAGTATGGAAGAGGTACTTCCTGTTCATGGAATTGGGAGACCTGAGCAGAATCCCTAGTTCAGGCACTTAATGTGCAATCCTAGGCTGGTGATGTCATCCTTTTGAGTCTCAGATGGTTCAAAGGGTGAAGAATCTCCTGTAATGCAGTAGACCAAGGAGACTCAGGTTCGACTCCTGGGTCGGGAAGATCCCCTGGAGAAGGAAATGGCAACGCACTCCAGTATTCTTGCTTGGGAAATCCCATGGACAGAGGAGCCTGGTGGGCTACAGTCCATGGGGTGGCAAAGATTTGGACATGACTGAGCAACATCATCAAAAGTCCATGTATGAACGTGTCTGTGTGCCTCCACTGGCAAATGTAGTGAGGACCACACATGGTATTGCATTGTGAGCTGCCTCGCTAGTCAATATCATTATTATTATTATACCCAGATCCTAGATTATTTCCTATTATTATTCTTCTAGATTATTTCTGCTGTCTGGGCTGGTAGGGAAGAGTATGTCTGCATTCACTCGTTCCACTCAATTACTCATTCAATAATAATGTAAAAACAACTCAGGAAGTCATAAACATAAAATAATGCCCAAGTCTTGTCCTCAATCTGTATTTCCAAAACTTCTGAATTTCCTCCCCTGACTCTGAACCTGACCCAGACACTCTTCTACCAGCCTGATCTTTTCCTTCCAAGGATGCATAATCCTATATTCTAAAGGCAAAGATCATAAAAAAGAGAACAGAGGAAAAAACTGGATTCTGATCAGTTTCTGTTGTCTTCAAAATATCTTAAACATTCAAAAAAATTTTCAATTTGGTTATTTTATATAAAAATCAAACTTCTCTGGAGAAATCGAGGTAACACCACTGGGTTTGCATTTTTCCGTGACACTCATTGGCAAGCCCCAAAATCTCAAGTAGAAACATTCTGGTTTCATTATAGCATTCAACATAGTCCACACTTTTACATTTATTTCTACAAATATATAATGTTTATGCATTACTATGCATTACCGACAAGAGAGTAATATCCAGGTCTGACTTACTTATGCTGCATCCCAGTCACTAATAAAGAATCTGCTCTAAAGTGGGCCATTCACAAATACTTGTTGAAGAAAGACACACTTCTGAATAAATGAGAAAGTAACATGACAGTAGTTTGTTCATCTCTCCATTTCATTCCCTGCTACTGTGACAACTCAATAAACCATGCCCTTCTACAGGCAGCCAGCTCTCAGTCTTTTTGAAAAGTTGATCCATAAAGCCTAAAACTCTTGTCATCCAAGTCCAAGTGTTGGAAGTATAATGACTTCATAGTGATGTCTTTCAGCCACTTAATGACCCTAAACATTAGAGAAATTAGAATTGGCAGAGTCTGCTGGGCTATTGTTTTTTAACTTAGTGGAGTTTCCACATGGTGGTTTTATGCTGCCAACTAGTATCGTACTGAGGATTTATAGGCAATAAAACATGGACAGATCCCCAACCATAATAACAGTCATGGGCTGCACGTGGGAAAACAGTCTCTGATTTATGCTGCCTGATGAGACCATGATTGGCTATAATCATACTTTTATTTTACACATTGGCTTTCTTCAGAGGATATGAGGTCCTTGAGCATATGGTTTATGACCTCACCAACAAAAAATAATCAGGACACCTTTAGACAAGGCAGGTCCATCACCAACAAACCTTCTGCAGAGCTCTTAGCATATCAGTCCCTCACTCTTTTAGGTTGTTCCTATTTGAATGAATGCATTAGCCTTAGAAACTGAGCAGCTACAAGATTCCAACTCTGAGACCATGGATAATCTCCCCGATGTGGTATGAAGCCCTCTGCAGGCTGACTCCACTCATGGACTTTCCAGCAAGGATTTCCTGATTCTTCCAAGCAGAGTCCCCATTTCCAGGTCATTCTTCCCAGTGCTCTTAACACTTTGCCAACTCTTCTGCCACATGTGAAACAGATCGCACTGGCTCATTGGCAAAGGATAGGTCTTCATAGGGTGAAAGTGAAAGTGAAGTCGCTCAGTTGTGTCTAACTCTTTGCGACCCCATGGACTGTAGCCTATCAGGCTCCTCCATCCATGGGATTTTCCAGGCAAGAGTGCTGGAGTGGATTGCCATTTCCTTCTCCAGGGGATCTTCCCAACCCAGGAATAGAACCCAGGTCTCCCTCATTGCAGGCAGATGCTTTGCCATCTGAGCCACCAGGGAAGCCCCTTCACAGGGTATAGCCCTATATCTACCTTTACTCGCTACATGAATTAGGTCCATCAACTAATTCTCTTATCCTCAGTCTTCCCATCTTGTGAAATCAGAAGTAACTCCACTGATTTTGCATAGTTGGGTAGAATATTTGGGATATTATATGTAAAGTACTTAACTGTACAGATAGCATTAAATAAATATTAAATGCCTTTTCTTAGGATTTCCCTGGTGGTCCAGTGGTTAAGACTCTGAGCTTCCACCATATGGAGCTCGTGTTCAATCCCTGGATGGGAAACTAAGATTACACATGCCAAGTGATGGGGCCAAAACTATAGGAAACAGATTGTACTTTTTTATCCATACTTCTTGGCAGAGTTCCTACTGAACTGAAGGAGATCCATAAAAAAACTTAATAAAGAAAAGGAGGAAAATTCAAAGTCATTAAGTGGCATGGGTCATTTAATGATAACAGAAGCAAGACAAACAAGAATTAGGAATTTCACAAACCTTATCCAAGGAAAAGTAGATTTCAGACATATGAATGGATGCTTCTTGACAAAAAAACTGCATTGTCAACATAACCCCCCTTGGCAAGCTTCCTTCCGAGGGTTTAATACAAGGCCTTTCCAAAAAAATCTATTTTACTGTTTGACATTTGATTTCCTTCTATTAGTAGGAAGTCCTTAATTTTCTCCTCTGTGGGTTCACTGATCTCAGTGACAAATACAAGACCCTGGGGCTTAATTGGTCCAATGAGCCCATTTGAGTTGCAAAGCCATACAGGGTGGAGACTGAACAATCTCAGTCCTTGTGGACTATTCTCTACTGCACTGATGAGATCAGTGTCACACTGTTAAACAGCAAAGCTCTCTCAGCCTCTGGAGAGGGTATCCTTGACCTCCAGCCTGGTGATCTAAGCACTCCGTCACCCTGGTCCTGCAATAACTTAACACAGGAAGCGAAGGAAAAGAGGATGAGGTCTCACTGTCCACACGGTCACGGTCACCCCACACCCACGTGATGTGAGCTCCACATTCATCAGTGTCCCAGCAGTGTCCCAAGGGACTTAAGAAATTATTAACTAAATTAATTAAAGCGACAATTTCAGAGCAAGAGTGGCCAAGTAAAAACAGAATCTGTGCCTTTCAGAAGCTGTATTTGTAACAGCATCTTTAAATGCCCCAGCTATACCATGGTGAATCGTGTTTCAGAAAGCACTTTGCCACATGCAACCTTAGTCATTCTTGGCCAGCATCTCCCCAGATTTGCAAATGGGTGATCACTGGCTTTTTTTTACACAGTGGAATCCACAAGATCAAGTTTAATATTATGATAACAAAAAGCCTAATTTGACCCATAGAATATCTTGCCCCCACTCTGAGTACAGCCTTTAGTTACTGCCTCAGTCAGGCAAGAAGGTAGAGGGAGGCTGATGCAGAGTCTGTGTAAGAGACACGGGCTTCCCAGGTGGCTCTGGGTAAAGAATCTGCCTGCAGTACAGGAGACAAGGCGATATGGGTTTGATCCCTGGGTTGGGAAGATCCCCTGGAGGAGGGCATGGCAACATACTCCATTATTCTTGTCTGGAGAATTGCATGGACAAAGGAGCCTGGTGGGCTACAATCCATGGGGGTTGCAAAGAGTCGTACACTGCTGAAGCGACTGAGCATGTACGCACTCATGTTTTCTCAGGGCATGATGATGAAAAATGGAAGTGCAATTTTATAAGCAGTGCCAAGTGCACAAACTGGAGTCTGTAGCCCCTCTTTGGGGCCTTCTTTCAAACACACACCCTTCAGTTTTCATTTACAGCCTCAGAAATTCATTTGTTATTCCCAGCTGGACCTGGGTCCAGGGCTCCAAAATAAAATCTATAATCATTAGGATTTTAAGAAAGAACAGGAGGCACTCTCTCCAATATAGTTTCCATCCTTTTGGTGCAGCCTCCTATTATTCAAACCTGTCAAGTCACACGAGGGTTGATAATAGGATATTGGAGATTTAGACCAGCCAGGTAGGCAGAGCTCCATCATGAATTAGACTCAGGCTGTTTCAGGGTGTGGGTTAGGGATAGACGTTCAGAACTCAAAATGAAGACCAGAGCAAAGGGATTTATCAAAATTATGCCATGTCTGGTTCTCAATTTTATAAATATTTTAATGAGAAGTGAAAAATGAAGGCTAATTTCCAGGTAGTTTTTGCTATTTCATATGCAAAATGGATAATAATAGTATTTTCTTCCCCAAAGGGTTTTAAGACTAAATAGTGAAGTGAAGTGAAATGAAAGTCACTCAGTCATGTCTGACTCTTTGCGACCCCATGGACAATACAGTCCATGGAATTCTCCAGGCCAGAATACTGGAGTGGGTAGCCTTTCCTTTCTCCAGGGGATCTTTCCAACCCAGGGATCAAACCCAAGTCTCCCGCATTGCAGGCGGATTCTTTACCAGCTGCGCCACTAGGGAAGCCCAAGGATACTGGAGTGGGTAGCCTATCCCTTCTCCAGCAGATCTTCCCAACCCAGGAATCAAACTGGGGTCTGCTGTTTTGCAGGAAGATTCTTTATCAACTGAACTACCAGGGAAGCTCTAAGACTAAATAAAGTAAATATTAATTCACTTCAATAATTTGTTAAATGAGGCAGGGGATAAAAATATATAGGTAGATAGATAGGCAGACAAGGAAATAGTAAATACACACAGATACATAAATAGAGACTGACAACTACTCAGTGATGGTGAATATTAAAGCCTTGAGTTCAATGTCCATCATTCACTTTGTTCTTCAGTCGATAAGTCATGTCTGACTCTTTGCCACCCCATGGACTGCAGCATGCCAGGCTTTCCTGTCTTTCACTATCTATCTCCTGGAATTTTCTCAAACTCATGTCCATTGAGCTGGGGATGCCATTCAACCATCTCTTTCTCTGTTGCCCGCTTCTCCTCCTGCCCTCGGTCTTTCCCAGCATCAGGGTCTTTTCCAGTGAGTTGGCTCTTCACATCAGGTGACCAAAGTATTGGAGCTTCAGCTTCATCATTGATCCTTCTAATGAATATTCAGAACTGATTTCCTTTGGGATTTACTGGTTTGGTCTCCTTCCCTGTCAAGGGACTCTCAAGAGTCTTCTCTAGCATCACAATTCAAAGGCATCAGTTTTTTAGCACTCAATCTTCTTTATGGTCCAACACTCACATTTGTACATGACTACTGGAAAAATCATGGCTTTGACTATATTGGACCTTTGTTGAAAAAGTGATGTCTCTGCTTTTTAATATGCTAAGTTTGTCATACTGTTCCTTCCAAAGAGCAAGTATCTTTTAATTTCATGGCTGCAGTCACCATCCTAGTTTACTGATGATTACTGCTATGTACATCTTCCAATCATAATAAGAACCACAAGGGCTGGCTCAGCCAAAACATTAATTATAGATAGGCTGAGACTGACATGAAACATAGAACTATTGCTGTTTTAACCACTTTTCTATTGGACATTTGCATCAGCCAGTTGTGTGTATATATGCATATATAAAAATACATACATAAATATCTTTACATATGTACATTTCATTAATTTTATAGTACTGAAATATTTTCCCCAGTATTCCGATTGTGAGTTGCCTTTTTTATGCCATTAAAAAGAAAGACATTTTATTCAGATATCTCCAATTTGAGGTAAAGGGAAATCTAATTTAGTCAAAAGTGAATTCTAGGATTATTTTAAAGGGCAGTTATTGTATTATTTAGAGGAAAGACACAAGAAGTAGCAAAATAGAATAAAATCTTTCTGAAACAGAGAAAAGTCAGACATAATATAATGGATAAAATTGATGATGTGAGTGAACACATCACTCACATCACTCACAAACCCAGTTTGGTTATAAACTGGGTTTCTTTACATGGTCCAAAGTATTTGTTCTTGGACTTAGGCAGGTTAAACTTTTTCCTTGTAAATTGTGTTTAATAATACTCATTACATGTTTAAGACTTTCCCTCAGACTTTCAATTTCAACTAATGTTTCCTTGAGCATTCATTATGAATGCACCCCTTTCACACACTTGACTCAGTTAGGAGAACTCTGTAAGGTTGGTATTCTCATCCCCATTTAAAGGGAGAAGATCAAAGTTCATAGACGTTAAAGAACGCAGGCACGTAAATCAAGAATAAACTAACTTCCCAGTAGGAGAAAGATTTAAACCTAAACTTTTTGCTTTTAAATCCAATTCTCTTTTATGGTATCAAAAATTTATCAAATAGAACACACTTCAACAGAAATCATGAATATTTACCAAAAATCAGGTTTAGCCAGCATGAAATGTTCAAATTGGGGCATAAATGTTAAAAGAAAAAATGATACTGAAATAAGGGCCACCCTGAAGTTAATTAACAAAAATGTTACAAGAGTAATGAGTTATAAGCACTATGTTTAAGTGAAACAAACATTGTTTAAGTACTTCGTGAATAAAAACATGCTAATAAACAGGGGGTGGAGCGTGCTCACACTGACATCAGTTAAAACAGAGACACCCAAATGGATATAAAAACTGTTGATCAAAACTGCTTGAAGTTGGTAATCTTGAAGGCAATCTGTGTAGCAAGAGAAGCTATTGATTTTTGGCATGCTGGTAAGAGTTAGTGGACTAGAAAATGTATCTTCATTTTCCTCATCCTGGAAATAATCATCTGTACAATAATAGAATTGTTATCACAAGTGTAAAGTAAAAAACTCCTGGGTAAGCCTCATCTGAGACAGCATTGGTAAAACATATGGCATTTATGGAAATTCTTTCCCTTCAATGCTCATAATTACAGAGTTCAGCTGCTTCCATGTGATGGAAGCAACTTGCCAATAAGTAAAAGAAGAGACAAACCAAGCTGCCATCGCATTATGAGCAGCCGTGTTAGAAACAACAGCCATTGAGAGAGGGATGTCTCCTGTGACAACACGTGGAGTAGAAAGGAGGTTTACATTTAGTTCAAGACCTCCAAATAACATGACTGTAGAGAAAGACAGTGTCCCTCCAATCTGGTGGTATTCACTGGTGTGTAATATGCTTCAGAATCCAATTCTAGGAGGATGGCTACTTTATCAAATTTCTGCATCCACTTCTCAACTCCTCCTGCCAACCACCTCTATGAATTTGAAGTCAGTGGACATGTAAGACCTGATGAAGGAAAGCAAAGCCTTGGGACACGTAGAAAACCAGACATAAAATGCTACTAAGGATTTCTGCTCCCTAGATCAGATGAAGGCCTCAGAACTGATGCAGAGAATCCTGGAGTAAGGAGCAGAACGTGACAGCACTAGCAAGAGTAGGACTTGAAAAGATCTTGGGCTCCCAAAGGGTGCAGAGACTGGAAAAGATATTCCTAGGAAAACCTGTTGACCTTGATTCCAAGCAGTTTTCTAGGAACTGAAGAGTCATTTGTTGAGCTGAGTCTTGTAGTTTGTTAGGCAATGGCACCCACTAGGGTACTTTTGCCTGGAAAATCCCATGGACAGAGGAGCCTGGTGGGCTGCAGTCCATGGGGTCGCTAAGAGTTGGACACGACTGAGATACTTTACTTTCACTCTTCACTTCCATGCATTAGAGAAGGAAATGGCAACCCACTCCAGTGTTCTTGCCTGGAGAATCCCAGGGACGGGGGAGCCTGGTGAGCTGCCGTCTATGGGGTCGCACAGAGTTGGACACGACTGAAGGAACTTAGCAGCAGCAGCAGCAGCAGAAGGGCAGAGACTAAGGTGCCTATCTCATCTTTGAGAACTGATGCTAGGATAGCCTGGTAGCTGAATTTGAGCCCCACTGAATGGGCAATGGAAATTTGCAGTCTGTACAAAAGGGATCTAACAGACACAGAGGGAAAATGCTGGAGAATCTGGCAACCTCAACAAACAAAATAATAACACTTAAGATTACATTACAGTATGCAAAAAAAAAAAAAAAAGGACTGCAGAGAACCAGATAATGTCAGTTTTCATTATTTATGGCTGTCATTTTATACATAATGCTACAAACCCTCAATGAACAAATATTGAACTATTGCTCTTTGGGGAAATAAAGGGTCAGGTTCCTACAAGCTTCTAATCACAGCATTTTCATTAGCCTATCAATCTATAGCTTTGTTTTACATGTGTTTGTGTTTAAGGACACTTTACCTATTACATATTGTTTGTTCACTAACATTGTACTTAACAGGTGAACAGATAACAATAGATAAAGGGATATAAAAAAACAGTTAATACATTAAAAATGCATTGAGTTAAAGAAAGGCTGGAGTCTGAATCCTGAAAGTCTCATACGATCTAGGTAAGACTGATATTAGACAAGATACACCAAGCCAAAGTCAGACAAGGTACTTTGTTTTTGAATCTCAGGGATAAAGAGAAAACACTTAAAGCTTCCATACAGAAAGAACAATAATTTACAAAGATAAAAAAGGATCAAACTGGCATGGAAATTCTTATCCACAGTCCCAAAGTAGAAGATAATGGGATAGCATTGTGAGAATGCTGAGAATGAATTTTCACCCAAGACTTCTACCTCCAACTAAGATGATATTTATCTGCTGTTGTGAAAGAAGTTTGCAGGTATTTAAGGGTTCAGGGAATGTATTACCTACACCTCACAGAAGAAAATACTGAAGAACAGAAAGGAATCAAACAGGAAAGGAATCAAACGAGAGATCTCAAGACAGAAGAAGAAGGGATGGAAGGGTGAGAAGTAAATAAAAGTAAGAGTCTAGGTTGTCACTGTTTAGTTTCTAGGTTGTGTCTGACTCTTTTTGAGACTCCACAGACTATAGCCCTCTGTCCATGGAACTTCCCAGGCAAGCATACTGGAATGGGTGGCCATTTTCTTCTCCAGGGGATCTTCCCGTCCCAGGAATTGGACCTGAGTCTCCTGCACTGGCAGACAGATTCTTTTCCACTGAGTCACCAGAAAAGCCCGAAGAGCAGAGACAGAGATTACATAATTATTGAAAGTCTTGGGAGGCATAGCATACATGCCAAAGAAGAATTCCTAAAATAAAAGTCACATTCTATAAGACAAAATGTCTAAAATAGAAGAACCAAACTCCTTCTGTGAATAAAACCCTAAAGATGTGTGATAGACCAGAAGATAGAAGTAAAAGTACTTTTTAAATTCTTATTATGCTGAAGTAAGAAGCTTGCAATGGGCAGGTGGGTTAAAAATCTTGCCCACGAGTAATAACTGATACCTTATGTTAATACAATAGAAGAATTCTGAGAAAGGGGAGGTATTCGGTGGTATCAAAAAGGACAACATAAATTCTAAACTAATAAAGGGATAAATAGAGATGTAAAGTAACCAGAAGAGACCAGCCACAGAAATAAAAGGAAAACCCTGGAAATGACAATATGCAATAAATAATAAATAGAATACGAAAGAAACAAATCCTCTCTCAGTTTCAGTTTAGTCGCTCAGTTGTGTCCGACTCTTTGCTGCCCCATGGATTGCAGCATGCCAGGCTTCCCTGTCCATCACCAACTCCCATAGGTTGCTCAAACTCACGTCCATCGAGTTGGTGATGCCATCCAGTTAATTCATCCTCTGTCGTCCCGTTCTCCTCCTACCTTCAATCTTTCCCAGTATCAGGGTCTTTTCCAGTGAGTCAGTTCGTATCAGGTGGCCAAAGTATTTGAGTTTCAGTGTTAACATCAGTCCTTCCAATGAATATTCAGGACTGATTTCCTTTAGAATTGTCTGGGTTTATCTCCTTGCAGTCCAAGAGACTGAAAATCCTTATAGTTTTTCTTTATACTTTATGTTATATGAATGACAAAGACTGCCAAACTTACTTAAAAATAAAACCTGTCTCCATATGGTTGACACAAATGAATTTAAGACAAAGTAATAGAGAAAACTGAAAATAAAAAGATGCATAAAAATATACCGAAGCATACAGTAAGAAAGTAAAAACAGCAACATTAGTATTATATACCCTGGAATTAATTCACATGTTGTACATATTTATAAATTGTATGTGTGTGTGTATATATATATATTACCCTGTTCTTTGAATATATATTATACATTTTTACATATGTCTAACAAACATTAAGACAAGAATAAATACTGGAGTGGGTTACCATTTCCTTCTCTAGGAGAACTTCCCAACCCAGAGATTGAACCCGGGTCTACCGCATTGTAGGCAGACGCTTTACCATCTGAGCCACAAGGACCGAGCAACAAACATTTTGAAAAATTGATCATATTTATGACTATGAAAAAGCTTAAGAAATTCAAAAATAGAAATTTGACAGATTATATGCTGTGATCAAAATCATCACGACTGACCTTAAACAATTAATAAAATATCATCCGAAATTATTAACTACTTGGAATTTTAAAAAACCTGAAATTACAACTATCAATTGCAACTGAAATTACAAGCTATCTAAAAAACGTGAAAAAGAGAGAACTTGATATCAAAACCCTGGGGGCACAACAAATCAATATAGAGAGGAAAATACAGAGTAATAGCATTGTTTTATAAGAAGGAAGACAAAATACAAAGGAAATTAAGCCTCTTCTTAGGAAATAAAAACCAAGACCAACCCAAAAAGTCTCAATGAAGAAAGATTTATTCAAATAAAAGCTCAAATTAATGAAATATATAAAAAGGAATATATTTTAGGTAAATATATTAAAAATCTGATTCTTTGAAAAGATTAATGATATAAGTAAATGTCTTTTGATGCTGACTAATGAAAAAAGACAAATAGTAAAATATTCATGGTTCAAAATGAAATGGGAGGTACAAACACATATGAAAGAGATTTTAAGAATTATGTTAATAATATGTATATATCCATAGCAAATAAATAAACATGTAAACAAACCCAGAAAAATGGATATCTTCCAATCAAACTACAAACTTTCAGAAGAAAGAGAAACAGATTAATCATTATAAAAAAAGAGGGTTGGAAAAGTGATTAGAGATCTTCTGCAATGGCTGCTTCCTTGAAGTAGGCGCTGTCACGCGGAATCTCTTAGCCTCAGCATCCGGAGCTGCTGGAAGGGAGTCGGATAGAATTCAGTACCGCCTTCTTTGAGATCTTCATCCTTCAAGAACCAGCCACATCACGATCTCAGTTTCAACACAGTTGTTCCTAGTCCTCTTTTCTTTGCTTTTGGTGCTGCCTGTTGTTGAAGCAGTAGAAGCCGGACATGCAATTGCTCTCTTGTTGGGTGTGATTCTCAGCATTACAGGCATTTGTGCTTGTTTGGGGGTGTATGCACGAAAAAGAAATGGACAGATGTGAGTCTGAAGGGCCTACTGAATCAAACCTTCCTCTGAAAACCTTTGTGCTATTGAGTTTCAGAACTGAGCTTTGGTGTCTGAAAGTTCCCAAGAAACACTTAATAGAGAAGTTTCATATTACTGGTTATTTTCCTATAAATAGGAACAAATTGATATACTCTGTTAAAGGGAAAACAACATGTTTTTGTCACAACAGATAATGCACTGGAAAATGCCATCTGTAATTTGCATTTGCTGAAATTTGCATAAGTAATATTTCATAGTTTCAGAATTCTCAGTAGGAAGAAGGAAACTCTTGCCCAGAATCCTAGGAAATTGCCACTGTCCAGTTATAATCACTGCCTCTTGCATCATTGAGGAATTTTTTCTCCATATTTTTATTGAATTTTTGTTTTGTTATCTCCCAAGTTAGTACTGTACCTAGACATTAAATACAGTTGGTCAGAAATTAAAACTTATCTCTGCGTGGGAAAAAGTTCAGAAAATATATTCAATGTATCTAACATTGAAATGGAGAGAGTTAATGTAAAAAAAAAAAAACTTTATATTGACATTGAAATGGAGAAGAGATCTATTGTTTAACAAAAACAAAAAATGTTTATATTAACTGAGTAACATCTCCATGGTGAGAAGTACTATGTCAAGTATAAACCTATTCTGTAAGTTAAAAAAAAAGAAAAGTGATTAGAGATTTGGTCTGAGGACCAGATGGCTTATTCCCAATGTTATTTTGAAACTTCTGACGATACAAGAAAACCGAAATACTCAACTTTTAAAATAATCGTGCAGCCAGCATAACCTTAATACTAAGGTTAGTGTTAACATTAAATACTGAAAAATTCTTTAAAAAAGAAAGCAATGACAATAATTAAAAATAATTCTAAAAATATTAAAAAAATAGAAAAATAATTACAAAAACCTTCTTTATCATATGGGAGGCCGCAATTTTAACATTAACTAATAAGATCATGTACTATGATCTGGTAGGGTTTTTTCAAAGATACAGGAAACCTCTTAAAATGGGAATAACAAAATGTTGAAGGCCAGTGTGGTTTCAGCAGGAACTCTGCACCAGATAATCTGCTAAATGATTTACATGCATTAGCTCAATTCCTCTCTCACTGTAATCCTGTTTGGTTAACAATTAGCAATGAATTTTGAAGATAAGAAACATAAGGCATTATGAAGATAAGTTAAACTTCCATGATCACACAGAGCAAAGTGGTGGGGCTGGGAACCTCACTTGGGAAATACTGCTTCTCAGTCCTGCTCTTAACTCCTCCACTGCAGAGCTGCATGTTAGGAGCAGGAAGGAGGTAGGGTAAGAACACAGGATCAGATGCTGGAAAGAAATTCGATAAAATTCAGTAGCTATTACAACTATAGCTAAGAAAAATAATATTAGAAAAATGAATTGTTACCTCGTTTCATTGGCTTCCCAGGTGGCACTAGTGGTAAGGAATCCACCTGCCAATGCAGGAGACACAAGAGACGTGGGTTCAATCCTTGGGTGAGGAAGATCTCCCGGAGTAAGAAATGGCAACCCGCTCCAGTATTCTTGCCTGTGAAATCCCATGGACAGAGGAGTCTGGCAGGCTACAGACTATGAAGACAGAAGATTTGGGCATGATCAAGGGACTGATCATATAATGGTTCATTATTTATAAAAAATCTCCTCTCAAACATCATTCTCAAAAAGTGAAACTTTGAAGCTGTTTCTCTTAAAATGAAGCACAAGATGAGATGTCCATTAGCTCCATCAATTTTCAACACTTTTGTAGGTTCTTGCAAATGCAATGCAATGTAAAAAAAAAAAAAATCTAAAGCACTTTGTAAAAGAATCCTCACGGTTATTGCTCCAGCAGTTATTGCTAGCCTTTACATCATGGTGATCTTCTACCCCTCTGATCAGGACCATTGACTTACAAATAGAACATCCCTTTTTCTGACCTCACTTTCTCCTCCAGCATCGCAGCTCTTCTTTTCTCTGCTTTGCATCAAAATACCTTAACGTGGTGGTATGTATTTGTGTTGTGTAGTGTGTTATGTATTTGTGTTGAATAGTTCATCAGGCTCTTCCCACCCATTTACTCTTACCACACTCCAAGACAGCTACCATTCCACCCAAAATGCTCATATGAAGATCACAGATGGCTTCCATGCTTTGGAAGCCTATGTTCAATTGAATCTTTCCCAAAGATGGGTGCTGTAGCATGCCCCCCAGGTTCCCTTTTCAAGGTTAGAGCATTCATTCCTGAAGCTGCCAGGAGTGTTGGCTGCTCGCAGCTGAGTCTCTCCCAGGAATTTCCCCTAAGGGATTGCATGCAATATTTTGTGGGGGTTTCATCCAGTGACTAGTCTGTGCCAGGCCACCAAGGCTTTATTTCAATTCAAGATAATATCTGAATGCCCACTTTCTGTTCCAGAGTTCCTATCGAGTGTGGTTGAAGCCTTCCTTGCAACCACATTGGTTTCTTCTCTTCTCCCTCTACCCAGTCCTGCCTCCCTCACTACCGCTCGGGTGTCCCAACCCACACACCACCTTCTTGGAAATCTCTGTCTCCATGTCTCTTCCCTAGGGATGCTGACCTGTGACAGACAGTGGCAGCATTTGAGGTTTCCAATAATCCCTAAGTCCCTGACACACTCTCACTGCTTCCTGAGTTCTCTCTTATAAGATGGCATCCCTTTTTCAGTCTTCTTTGCTGATTTCTCTTCCTCTCCTCAAATTTTAATGTCATAGTGATCTGGAACCATATTCCCGATCTGCTCTGTCTACATTTCCTTCTTGGCAATGTATCTGCAATCGCCCCCCTGCCCCAGATCGCCCATCGCACAACCCTCTCCATCTCAGCTGAAGGAAACTCTATCCTTCCAGAGTCTCAAGCCCAAACCCTCAAGTCATCTCTGACTCCTTCCCTTTTTCTCAGATCCAGCATCCGATCCAACAAGAACTGCTGCGGGCTCCACCATCAGATTACATCCAGCTCTTCACTGCTTCATACCTCACACTGTCACCCCTGCTCAGAGACACCACACCCTCTCCCCCAGATTCCTTAGGCAGCATCCTCGCAACTCTTCCTGTAGTCTCGACCTACGATTGTTTTTTCTTCAACATAACAACCAGAGTGATTCTTTCAAAACATGAGTCAGACCGTGTCATTTATCTGCTCAAAACACTGTAATGGCCATCATAGGCATTCAATAGAAAATAATTGCCCACTTACTGAAATCATCTTTACAGTCAATAAGTTGGAATGCTTCTCTCCCTGATTCAAATGATTGGCTTTCCACAGTTAGCCTATGTACAAATGTATATCTGTATTTGTATAGGTTAAATATATATCATCTATATTCATATGGACTATCTATTATCCATATGTATATGTATGCATTTGGAATATTGGGGACATATATATTTATATATGTTTATACATATATGTATATGATATACAGATATATGAGACAGTGATGTAGAGAGAGAGAAATATCAATCAGTATATATATACCCTCAATATGGATTTTCCAAGTACAATTAATTATGTAAATCATCCAGGCATTAATTAATTAATAGATTTATCATATATTTAATGACTATATATGATACATGCATATTATTATATATTATAAAATTATATTATAATATATAATATATTATTATATATTATACATACATATATGTACATATATATTTGATTTATATAAAAATCAAATAAAGATAACAAATTTTAAAAATCTATATACATCTGTATGTGGAGGATAGAGAGACAGTGTGTGTGTATTATCTGGTAAATGATAGGTGAAGAAAGAAAAAAGAAGTTATCATTGAATAAAATAATATTATAGTGACTTCCCCACTTAGTTGAAATGATAAGGTTCTTCCCTGCATATTTGCATGAAGAGAAGACTGAAATAAGGATGATAAAATTTTAATGGTGATTAGCTTAGAGAGCTGGAGTTTTTATTGTTATTTTCTTCTTTATAATTTTATGTATTGTTCAAATTTTTCACAATGAATATGTATTGCTTATGTGATCAGGGGAAAATAAAATAAAGCTCTGTTCTTTGTGGGAGAAATAGACTAATAATTCTTACAAAAGAAATATTAAAGAATTCTTCTTTTCCCTCATTCTGAGGTTGTCAGTGCTAAGTACTGGAGTGGGGGAAATCAGTGGAATTTAACATGTAATAATAGGTAATATAACAAGTGACACATACTACGTTTGGTATATAAGGTTACTATGTCACAGTGGGAGCCACAACAACCTTAGTGGACAGCTAAGCTGTTTAACGAGAGGACTACAGACGAATCTCAAATCTGGCAAGGGACAGAGCTGGGTGTGACGGTACAGGGAACCAGCAGGGACCAGCAGGGACCAACAGGGACTCCTACAATGTTGCTGGGGAGAAAGTGCTCGAGGGACTTCCCTGCTGGTGCAGTGGCTAAGACTCCACACTCTCGTTGCGGGGGGCTTCAGTCTGATTGCCGGCTGGGGAACTAGATCCCATATGCTGCAGCTACGCTGGGCTGGAGGAAGCACAAGCTGGAACCAAGACTGCCAGGAGAAATATCAATAACCTCAGATATGCAGATGACACCACCCTTATGGCAGAAAGTGAAGAAGAACTAAAGAGCCTCTTGATGAAAGTGAAAGAGGAGAATCAAAAAGTTGGCTTAAAGCTCAATAGTCAGAAAACGAAGATCATGGCATCTGGTCCCATCACTTCATGGCAGATAGATGGGGAAACAGTGGAAACAGTGGCTGACTTAATTTTTTTGGGCTCCAAAATCACTGCAGACGGTGATTGCAGCCATAAAATTAAAAGATGCTTACTCCTTGGAAGGAAAGTTATGACCAACCTAGATAGCATATTAAAAAGCAGAGACATTACTTTGCCAACAAAGGTCCATCTAATCAAGGCCATGGTTTTCCAGTGGTCATGTATGGATGTGAGAGTTGGACTATAAAGAAAGCTGAGTGCTAAAGAATTGATGCTTTTGAAATGTGGTATTGGAGAAGATTCTTGAGAGTCCCTTGGACTGCAAGGAGATCCAACCAGTCCATCCTAAAGGAGATCAGTCCTAAGTGTTCATGGGAAGAACTGGTGTTGAAGCTGAAACTCCAATACTTTAGCCACCTGATGTGAAGAGCTGACTCACTGGAAATGACTCTGATGCTGGGAAAGATTGAGGGCAGGAGGAGAAGGGGACGACAGAGGATGAGATGGTTGGATGGCATCACTGACTCGATGGACATGGGTTTGGGTGAACTCCAGCAGTTGGTGATGGACAGGGAGGCCTGGCGTGTTGCAATTCATGAGGTCGCAAAGAATCGGACACGACTGAGCGACTGAACTAAACTGAACTGAACTGAAAGGCCCTGCATGCCACAGTGAATCTGGAAGATCCTGAATATTGCACGTAAGACCCAGAGCAGCCAAATAAAAAATAAACCTAAAAAGAAAGTGCTTGATCAGTCTTAGGCTCCAAGGAAACCATGTCTGGGACAGTAAAACAATAAAACTAATACACAGCAACTGTTTTGCTGAAAACAGGATTGAGGGGCCTGGAGGACAATCCACAATTCCACCCAACTCCGGAAGAGCCTTTACAAAATCCACAAGCTCCTAAGAAGCTCATTTTCAGACAATTTCTCCACAAGACATTCTTATGACTATGGATCCCTTTTGTGGGCCACTGGGGTCCTGACTCACATGGATTAGTTAGCTTAAAGAATTGGAATTTGGTTAGACAGAAAAGGAAACCCCTGACACCAGATCGATAGTAGTGACCGCTCATGATTAAGGCCAATAAGAAGCAAATTCTTCCTTAGTTTGGGTAACACAAGGACATAAGATGTCCCAAGACCCAGCAAAGCACCCTTCTAACATTGCCTTTAATGATTGTTTATAGGGCTTCCCTGGCGGCTCTAGATGGTAAAGGATCTGCCTGTAATGCCAGAGACCCATGTTTGATCCCTGGGTGGGGAAGATCCCCTGGAGAAGGGAATGGCTACCACACCAGTGTTCTTGCCTGAGAATTCCATGGACAGAGGAGCCTGGTGGGCTACAGTTGATGGGGTCACAAAGAGTCAGATGCTACTGAGTGCCTAAGCACAGCCTAGCATGCAATTACATATGCATATGTATATACACTATGGGTTTCCAGGTGGTTCAGTGGTAAAGGACCCACCTGCTGATGCAGGAAACACAGGAGATGCAGGTTCAGTCTCTGGGTGGGGACGATTCCCTGGAGAAGGAAACAACAACCCACTCCAGTTTTCTTGCCTGGGAAATCCCATGGACAGAGGAGCCTGGTGGGCTGCGGTCCAGGGGGTTGCAAAATGACTAAGCGTGCACACACACACCCCATGAACTGTAACAACTCTTTCTTCGTATGTAACTATTGAGTTAAAATACATCATAGGATATTAAGGGTATTAACTCTCTTGATCCACTTTAATTACTTTGCTCTCTAATTTGTACTCTGATCAATCACTGCACAATGATCTTATTCTTTTCTTCTTAGGGGGGCCGTAAAATCTATTTTCTTTCATCCATATTGCATTTAAAAATTATCATGAGCCCAACCAAAGGCTTAGTGGGTCACTGTTCATTATTACAGATTTTATTATAAGGATCGACTGGGAGCCATCCAAACAGTAAACAATAAGGGAGTGAATAAAGAAGCTCCAGCGCATCTCTGATAGAATAGCAGCTATGTAGACATGAAGACATACAACTGATGCTTGCTTAGAGTTCATTATGAATTCCCCTACACCTCATCTGAGCATACATAGTATTTTGTCAAAAGTCATTAGCTTTTGCCTTCATCTGTTTAAGAAGTCTCACCCAGTTATTTCTGAATATCATCAAAGGAGAATGTCTCATGTAGTGCGTGAGGCAGCAGTGGGGTCTGAGCGTGGTCTGTAGCTGAAGCCCTGAAGTGGCATTCTCTTTCTGCTTGTGTTTTCCCTGCCTGAGTTTTTGCCGATGACCACTACCTTCAAAATTTCTGCTGTTAGGTGCACGACTCACAAGCCTGTCCCAAGACAGTTGTCTCTGATGCTTCTGAAATCACAGTCCTCTTGGTACCAGAGAAGAGCAAGGACCATGCTGTTGCAAGTCATCAAGATCTCATTGTATTTCTCTTAAGATTTCTTTTCTTTTTTTTTTTTTTAATATGGACCATTTTTAGGTCTTTCTGAATTTGTTCCAATATCACTTCTGTTTATGTTTTGATTTTTTGGCCACTAGGTATGTGGGATCCTAGCTCCCTGACTAGGGATTAAACCTGTCCCCCCTACATTGGAGGAGAAGTCCTAAGCATTGGACCGCTAGGAAAGTCCTCTCATATTTCTGAAAGAAGGTGGAGAAATCATCCTTTTCATGAAGTTCTAAGAATCCCATTCCAAATTAACTGAAGATCTTTTTTCCAAGTTCAAGTGTAAGTCCACGTGGCCTCCACAAACACGACCAGGCCATCTGCATACTCACTGTTTCACTTCTCATCAACTGAGGTTCCTTATCTGCAAAGCAGCACATGACAATTTATGGTGGAGAGTATATATATATTCTCCCTCTCTCACTAGACATACCTGACCCATCAGTAGTTACAGACCAAGTTCAATCTATACCCTCTTCTACAAAATCATGTCAAAACATATCTGTGAATCACACTAAGTGAAATGAGTGGGTGAAGATATTTTAGATAATTGTGTAGAAAGTTACATGACCATCAATATAGAATATGGGAGACTTGTTCCACTCATATTTTCACTTTCCATATTCTCAGTAATGAGCTTTACTTTATGCTTACATTAGTCATGGGAGAAATAATAAAAGTGTAGGAAAGATAAAAGCTGTTCAATTTGTGAATAATAAAAGCTCATTGTGTTTACAGTAGGTGCTATATTCTCATTTTATTGAAGTTAATCTTTATAATAAACTTGTAAGATAACTATTACTCCAATTCTATTAATGACCAAATTGAGGTTCAGTAGAATTCCTTCAGAAGCTAGGGACATCTGTTTTTTTTTTTTAACTCTGATCTCGCTCCCTTTTACTGGAAATCTCATAATCCTTTGGGGGAGGTTATTCCCTCATTCCATATGCTACCACTGATAATTTTGCTCATCTGGATAGTTAATTGGTACAGGCGTGACCTGTGTTGAACCTACAGGACTCTTTTTCTGAGACATTTGAATTGATCCTATGGAGAGCACGCTAATCTCTCTCTGGTGGTCAACCTGTGAACTCTGAGGTTCTTCGAGGCTCATAATCCATTGTCCCTGGCAGGATCTTATTTACAGGAGGGTTGTATAAAACCCAGATGCAGGGGCAGAAGACAAAAGAGAGAAACCTGGCAGCACCCACACTTGTGATTTTCTCCAAGGCTCGGTTCCCCAGGGTGATGTCCAGCAATCTCTTTCTGTGCCTCAGCTAAATCAAGCTGTCTTGCTGATGTTTGCAACACTTGCCCTCAAAAAGCCATGTGCCATTTGACAGGTAAATGGAGAACCATCATTCGAACCTGTTTCCAAACCCCCATTCTTTACACAACCCTAGGCCACCTCCCACAAGTGACACAGGTGAGTACTCAGGGACAGAGGGAAGGGGTCAGGTCAGAGCCTTCCTTGCAGTTACAGGCCAGTGACCTTCAGATTAGTACCACTCCCTCTGGCCGGGCTTTTAAGATGTTATTTAGGCCACTTGTGTCGCATAAAAACTGACCTCAAAATGGAGTTCCCACTCTCAGGATTACATTAGTTTGCAAATTGAGTTTCTGGTCCTTAGGTCTTCATGTCTTCACTGACTCAGGAGATGAAGTGCTATTTTTGATCGCAGAACAGGCAGTACAGCCATGAGGCCTCAGTGGAGGAGAGGGAGGTAAGCTGAGTCCTAAGAGATGCCCCGTGATTTCTCAAGCCTCAGAAGCTTCTCTTTGGTCGGGCCTGGATCCCTGCCAAGCCTGGGGCACTGGTCTGTAAGTATAAGAGGTCTCTGCCTTGACCCCTCTCTCCGCTACCCTCCACTCATTCCCTTTCACTCCTGCTCTCACTTTCCCACCCTGCAGCTTCCCAATCAGGTGACAGAAATCTGAAACCTTCCCCAGGAAGAAGTGGAACGATTCAGCAGAATCAGCAAAAGCATTTAGAAAACTGAGCAAATGTAGACGGGACCTCAGTCTCTTCCAGGGACCAGTTACTTGACCTTGATTAAGTTACTAGCTTGCTTTAGGTCTATTTTCTTCTCTAGAAAAAGAGTATAGAGTTAAGCTGCTAAAGCTATATCAAGGACTTTGCACTAGAAAATTCCCCTCTTCTCAGTTTGTTTGTGCCTAGAATGTTTCACTTTTTCAAGAAATATTTGTTGAATGAGCGAACATCTCTGCTTGACCTTGTCCTACATGGCCATTAACAGGGAGGCTCTACTGTCCTGAACGCTATGCTCTTTTCTATGATATTTACTGAGTATGTATGTGTGTGTGTGTGTGTGTGTGTGTTAGTTGCTCAGTTGTGTCTGACTTTTTGTGACCCCATGGACCATAGCCCACCAGCCTCCTCTGTCCATGGAATTCTCCAGGCCAGAATACTGGAGTGGGCAGCTGTTCCCTTCTCCAAGGGATCTTCTCAACCCAGGGATTGAACCCAGGTCTCGCAAGTTGCAGGCAGATTCTTTAGTGTCTGAGCTCCCTGGGAAGCCCATTTATTGAGTATATACTACGTGTTAAGACCTGTACCATATGCATTCTTTCTCCTCATCTCTGAATTCCCCTATCGCTTTAAATAATAACAGCTAACGTGCTCCAGGAGGAAACCAGGCTCTGAGAAGAGAGAAGCTGCCCTAAAATAAAACAGTTCAGCGAAGAGAAGAGATATCTTCTCTTTGCTCTCCACTGCCTACACCTGGCAAGATGCAGAAGCAGACAGACAACCTCAGTAAGTCACGTCCCTGCCCTGAGCCTCTGTCTCTTCCTTGCATGAAGCTGCTATGAGGATCCAATAAGAAGATGACTAGGTGGTACTCATATACAGTAAGTGCTCAATTACTACTCCATCACAGTCCTAATGGCACTCTTGTTGTATTAGTGTAACAAAGAAAACCGTGGAAACCAAAAAGCAATTTAATTTTGTGTAAAGGGAAATCTATTTCTCACTTCCTTTTGGTTCATCAGTTTTGCTTTTCTTCTTTTCAGGGCTAGTGGTCCCAAGCTAACTGGAGGCATGTTTAGAGAATACTAAATTAATTTCCTTCATGTTCAAAACAATTAAACCGTCTGAGTTGGCAATGTCTACTCGGAAAAGATGGCAGCTTTACTGAATTCTTCTCTTACCTTCCTAGGTAACTTCGGCAGTCAATTCTCAGGTCACTGCATTCCTAGGTCACTTATAAAACGTTCCTTCCCAATCAAGATACAGTTCTTAGCAGAACGTCACAAGAATCAATACGTTAGCCTGCTGCGTATTAGTGTGTGGGTAAGTGCATATGCATGTGTGTATGCTGGAAAGATTTACCAAGATTCTTAATCAAGTGTGAAACTGTTTGCAAAAGATCAAGGAGGACATTATTAAGTGAACCTGAACTGGCAGCTACTGAGATCTGAGGAGATTTATTTCGTAGGTAAGCAATAATCTCTTAATAAAATCTTGAATGATGCGTGGGAGAATTGGGCAGGTGGCAGACAAATGAAAGGAGGGTAAAATTAAAATGTCAAAGGTACATTGAATCAAATGAAACAAGAGCGGTGGTGGGAGGACTTGGAGAAATCAGAACAAGTACAAACCCAGAGTTTCCAAGGAGGAAACAAACCTGAAAAATTCAGCGTGCATCGGCCGTACTGGCCACCCAACAGGTGAATGCTGCTTCTTGGTTCGGGGCGGTGGGGGTGGAATCTTAACAAACTGAAGAATCTAGAGGAGAAACCAAGATGGCAGAGTTTGGAAGCCTGATCCTGCCAGGGAGCTGAACACAGTGAGGATGTTGGGCTTGAGAAACTTGAGAGAGCGATGGTCCCTGAATCCAGAGCAGGGTCGGTTGTCAGATGGAGGATAATGGACGACTGTTAACCTTCCCAGAAGCAGAGGCAGGAAAACAAGGTCTTCAATTCAACTGCTATGGAGGTTGGGAGCATGATGAGAATGAGCGAGGTGGACGAGGTGTTGGGGCTCACTCAGAGTGCAACTAAAACCAGACGACAACTGCTAAAGGGCAAAGTGTGTTAGTGGCTGTCGTGTCCGACTCTTCGCAACCCTATGGGCTGTAGCCTGCCCGCCAGGTTCCTCTCTCCATGGGATTCTCCAGGCAAGAATACTGGAGTGGGTTGCCATTTCTCCAGGGGATCTTCCCAAACCAGGGACAGAATCCAGGTCTCCTGCATTGCAGGCAGATTCTTTACCATCTGAGCCACCAGGGAAGTAAAAACCAACCCTCTGTTGACAAGTCTTCTGATTTTTCAAAAGAAGGCAGATAAGTGAAATCTATTTCTATTATTGATAATCCATGTTAAACATTAAACCTCCAGGCAATAAAGCAGAATATCTCCAAGGGCCACAGGCATCTACTGTACAGCTTTAATTGGAACTGCCGAATCATTAGGAGTTAGATTTGTGTTCTGCAATAAAAGACTGGTCTCTAATGAGTTGAACTGCTCAAATGGGCAGGAGCTTACTGGCTATGTGGGTGGGAGAATGAACTCTCCTGTCATGAGAAATGTTTAAGCATAAGGATACTAGATTAAAAATGTTGAAATGTTGGATGGAAAGACTTTTTATCAAACCCACTCTTTAAAATTAAAATACCTTGATCTGTTCCCAGAGAATCCTACAGTAGATATGTGGCAGGACCAGACACTGGGGTATTATGGGACCCCAAGAAGACATGGGCAGAGGATGTCCTGTTCGAGGATCACCATGATTTCATCCTCCTGAGATCTGAGAGTGTGGAGCAATGAGTGTTAGTCACTCAGTCGTGCCTGACTCTTTGCAACCCCGTGGACTGCAGTCCACCAGGCTCCTCTGTCCATGGGATCCTCCAGGCAAGGATACTGGAGTGGGTTGCCATATCCTTCTCCAATGGAGCAATGAGGAGACCCAAGAAACTGGAGCTGGATGATTAGGAGAACTGATCCAACACACATAGGCAACAATAGACATCACACCACGCTGCTCTCTCTTATTTGAGTGATTGTCACAGGCAATCCAGAGCAGGGTCGAGGCAGTACAGGATTATTTCTGTACTGTCTATCTCCTCCACTTCAACGTAACCTGGGTAAGAGGAGGGAATTTCTTAACCTCGTGCACAATATTCCACTGTGACCGCTCCACCTGGGAGTGACCCCCTTCTTCTGATATTTTCATGGCTGATTCCTTCCTTTCATTCAGGTCTCTGCTTGGACATCTTCTATTAAGTTACCTTTCTTACCTGCTCTAAAATTGTGGCCTCCATCACTTCCTATCCCTTTATCTGGCATTAACTCTCCCGGGAGTATTTCTCACTGACATTGTTTGTATGGGCTTCCCTCATAGCTCAGTTAATAAAGAATCTGCCTGCAGTGCAGGAGAACCAGATTCGATTTCTGGGTCAGGAAGATCCCCTGGAGAAGGAAATGGCAACCTACTCCAGTATTCTTGCCTGGAGAATCCCATGGACAGAGGAGCCTGGTGGGCTACAGTCCACGGGGTCACAAGAGTCGGACACGACTTAGAGACTAAACCACCGCCACCGCCATTGTTTGTATACTTGTTTGTTAGTTTGATGTCTGTTTCTCTTTCTGAATTAGGAAATTTGAATGTCCTTTTCTCTCTTCCCTAGGTCTGGAGCACAGCGTGGTACACCTGAGATGCTTAATAAATATGTGTGGAATTAAAGAACACACAAAGGCAGAAAACCATGAAAAGATCCAGCAGGTCCACCGAACAGACATGACTTCAGTGTACCTGGGCCTGTGGAGAGTGCTGTGTGCAGAAGCGGGCAAAAACTGTAGGATACCTGGGGTTAGGTTATGATTTAATGTCTTTTAAGCCAAGATAAGGAGACTGGACCTCACTTCGGAAGGAATAAGTAGCTGGGAATAACTTGACCTGATGTGACTCCATTGGAAAGGTCTGTCCAGAAAATAAAAAGAGGACTCTTACATATCTCCATGGAGAGGTTATCGTTTGTGAGTTAGTGGAGGCCTCTGAATGGGTTTCCCTTGTGGCTTAGCTGGTAACGAATCCACCTGCAATGCGGGAGACCTGGGTTCGAGCTCTGAGTTGGGAAGATCCCCTGGAGAAGGTAAAGGCTACCCACTCCAGTGTTCTGGCCTGGAGAATGCCATGGACTGTATAGTCCATGGGGTCAAAAAGAGTCAGACAAGACTGAGCAGCTTTCACTTTCACTGAATGTGGGAAAGTGGGGCTGCTGTCATCTTCCTGGAGGAGACTGGTTCCTCCTTGGTGTTTTCTAGCACTGAAAGCCTATTCGGCTGCCTTAGTCAGGCTGGAAGTCAAATCTTTTCCAGAGGAACTCGAAAGCAGTTCCTAAGTTACACCCCCTATGAAATTTGACCCAAAATGTAGACATGAGGAGATGGGTTTGAACATCATTCAGGGTCCACACTTATCCAGACAGATAGACCAGATCCTGTCCTGTGAATGTGGGCAGGGGAGAATCGAAGCCTTGCGATGGCCTCCATTGGCTCTGACCATTTGCAAACTTCAGGCAAACAAGACAGGGGAGGCTTCTGAGCAAATAGAAGGCTGCGCGGGCAGCCCTGCTGGTCAGCTGTGTCTGTGTGCACCTGCCTGCATTCTATCTCCAGACCCTCTGCCTCCTGAAGGCTCAGCCTCCCTAGCTCAGAGCTCTGGGGACCAGGACAGGTGGGGTCTTGGAGCCACCTTTCTCCCCTGATCTAGTAACTGGATTCCTAAGGTAATCCTCTGAGCCTGGGGACCCTGCAGTCCTGGTCAGGAGTCTTCCTCACTGAGCTCTGCCAGGTGCCTGCCAGGCCCAGCCCACAGTCTGCTTGGCCAGTGTTCTGATCTTTAGCCTACCTGCTCTTTGCCTTAAGACCCGCATGCACCCATCTCCCCCTAAAAACCTTTAGCAGCCAGGAAAGGAGCCCTTGCCACAAGGCCTCTCAGGGACTCTTGCATCTTGCTTTCTCCATGTCCCCATCCTGCCCTGTTTTAGACCTGTGAGAAGGTGGCACCAGCCTGGGTGGAGGGGGTGGGGACGGAGAGCGAGATGGAGGTTAAGGTGGATGAATAATGAGGGAGCAGTAGCCCAGGGATGGGAACAATGATAGAAGCTGCTGACATCACCTCCTGTCTCTGCACAGAGTCAGCTGTGTCCTCATGGCACCAAGGAAGGCCAAGGGTCAATGTCAACATTTTAAACAAACAGAGATGGGTAGAGAGGAGGCTGAGAGGGCTGAGTGACTTGCTGAAGTCAGCTGCTGAGTCAGGACACCACTTCCTGCCTGTTAACCCCTAGACCAGCATGTTTTCCTGTCCATTCTGCTGACCCCTCTCTGAGGGTCTGGTAAGCTCCTTTTTTTTTTTTTTTTCCCTCCCATTCTATGCATTTTAGAGTTGAAAACCTAGCTTTAAAACCTAGCTCTGGGCACTTCCCTTGAGGTCCAATGGACAAGACTCCACACTTCCAATTAAGGGGTGGAGTTTGATCCCTGGTCCAAGATCTAAGATTTTCCATGCTGAATGGCCAAATGGAGGCCAATATTCTCCTCTCTACCAGACAAAGGCACATGGCTCTAGAGAGGAAGATGAAGGCAGAAGCATATTTTCTAGGGCTTTTCTGAGAAGGCAGAAGCCTTCACAGCAGGAATTCCCTCCTTTTTCCTCCGAGTCAAGACTAAGAAGAGAGAAGAAAGGCTTTCATATCAATGCTTTTCTCAGAATCACTTTGTCTTACTGTTTTCCCACCTATAAAGTAGGAATAATAAGAGTTAGTACTGTTGTGAGTATAGCCTATAAAGCACACAGTAAACCCTGAAACAGCATTAACTGTCTTTATCGCTGCTTCAAGCCTTCCCTGGTGGCTTGGTTGGTAAAGAATCTGCCTGCGATGCAGGAGACCAGGTTTGATCCTTGGGTGGGGAAGATCCCTTGGAGAAGGAAATGGCAACCCACTCTAGTGTTCTTGTCTGGGAAATCCCATGGACAGAGGTGCCTGGTAAGCCACAGTCCGTGGGTTCGCGAAGAGTTGGATACGACTAAGTGACTAACAAAAAAATCATGTTCACTACTGTAAACATAATTTATTTCAAGACTCATAATGACTGATTTGCAGCGGCCCCTCGAGTGGGGTTTTGAAGCCCCTCTGGGCTCAGCAGGAAACAGTGTCCAGCTGCATTCATGATGCAACATGGACTGGGGTGGTGGAGAGGTATGGCCCCATGGTACTTGCCAAAACTGCGAAGCCCTGTTTTCTCTTGCAAATGCAAGAACTGATATTAGAGATAGGTAATTATTTTCTAAATTCAAGTACAAAATGGACGATGTGGAAATAAAACTTGCACTGCCTTTCCAGTTCCACTTTCTAAATTTGCTTTTGTTCCCCAAGCTCCGCAGTTAACAGTGACAACCGGAGTAAAATGGGAGTGGGAGGAACAAGTCTAGTAGATTCTGGAGTTTTGTCCAAAAAGAGGAGGAATTTCTTTCTTCGGATGCATGCTCCTTCTGGAAGCCGATTTTGACAGACTCTTCCAGAACTGCCAGAGACTGCTGTTCTACCTTGGAGGGCACCCTGGAAATTATTCACGCCTTCTTATCTCATGAACTTCCTAACAAATTGCTTATTTGCTCTGCCGTTTGAGAACATTTCATTTTGCTGCAGGGGTTCTTGTTTATCTCAGAAACATTGAGCAGCTCTGATGAGCCGGAACAGAACATGCCAATTCTACCGTGTTCATTGAGTACCCACTGGTGCTGGCAAGGGTGCTGGGCTCTTTGAAAACTCTCATCCCATTTAAGCCTCCTAAAACACCCTGGAGTGGATATTCTTCTCTCTTTTAAAGAAATTAAAGCTTGGAAAAGTTACAAAACTTACCCAAAGCCCTATAGCTGTAAATGGTGGCATCAGAAATAAAGCCTAGCTTCATCCATCTCCACAGACTGAACTATTCCATTCCGATCACAGGAACATTGATTTTTTTTCTTTTTATTTGCTTTAATTTCTTTTAAAATTGGAGGATAATTGTTTTACAATGTTGTGTTGGTTTCTGTCCTACAAAACCATGAATCAGCTGTGTGAAAAGTGAAAGTGTTAGCCATTCAGTCGTGTCTGACTCTTTGAGACTCCATGGACCATAGCCCGCCAGGCTCCTCTGTCCATGAGATTCTCCAGGCAAGAATACTGGTAAGCTATCCCCAGTATTCTTGCCAGGATCTTCTCCAGGGGATCTTGCCAGGATCGAACACTGGTTTCCTACATTGCAGACAGATTCTTTACCATCTGAGCAACCAGCGAAGCCCAAATATACATATATCCCCTCCCTCCAACCCCCCCCCCCCCATCTCTCCCCTACCTTTCTAGGTTGTTACAGAGCACCAGGCTGAGTTCCCTGTGCTATACAGCAACTTCTCACTAGCTTATTCTTTCTTTCTTTCTTTCTTTTTTAAAGAAAAGAATCAGGTAGGGGTGGTGGAGGGATGAGTCATTGAGAATCTAAGCTAGCCAGCCTTCAGTAGGCATTTGCATATATTATTTCCTTCCGTGTTCAGAACATTCTGTTTCTTCCACCTCCATGGATTCTGATCCCAGTGTTAGAAGTAAAGTGGCAGAGTCTAAAAAGAGGCCCTTGCATCAAGTGACAACAGCTGAAAAGTGATGGAATCAGGCTTCAATCCAGGTCCCCTGGCTCCAAATAACCATGTTCTTTTCAATGCCTGACACTGCACAGTGGAAATTTCAAGCATTGTCTACAGGAAAACATGTCATTTTGGGTTAATTATTCCTAATATGTTTCTTTAGGGGGAGTAGACATTGCTATTTTGCCTGCCCAGAAATTTTTTTTTTAATCTGATAAGAGATTTTTAACTTCTCTTTAGGATACTTCTCTGCTCTTGGGTTAAGGTCTGGTGAGACCATTAGTCAAGTTTTCCCATGCTCCCCTGTCCCAGGCATGGACATGTGACTCAAGTTCTGCAATTTGTCTCTCTCTCCCCAGAGTTTGAAATTTAAGTGGAAAGGCAAAAAAGATGAGAGACAGCTGGAGCTAAAACATCCTAATTGTAAAGTCCAGAGAGACTATCCCCATGGGAACACACGCTGGGATGAATACCAGTTGTTCCAACATAATAGTTAATAACACTCCCTTTCACTCTCAAAAGTGTCATGGTTGAAATGATGAATTATATAGCCACCCTAACTATCATCCCAGTTCCCACAGTCAGACATCTTCTGATGTCTGAACATCCCCTTCGATTAAATAAGCTGCCTCATAGATCTCCAATAAATTATTTTTGCATAAGCGATTCAAGTCTGCATCTTGCTTGCAATAATAACGAAGACTTGAATTTTGTCTCTTGAAAAGACTCACCAATATGACTGTGTGTGGAAAATGGCCTTAGTAATCACACGGCTAGGATTTTAACAAATAATAATCAGCCTCCTCTTCTAAAAATATGCGTGCTTACTCAGCAGGCTTGTGGACAGAAGTCCACAGCAGCATGGACAAGAATCATTCTTGAAAGCATGGCTTCTCTTCACCTGGGTTGGCCCAACTTTTTCCATCACTCAGTGCAGAAGCAACAACCAACCCTGAGGCTTCTTATGGCACCATTCCTTGAAAGGATCAGCCAGCCTTGGTGAATGAAAATGAATTGCATTCATTTTGATGAGGCAGGAATTTGTCCTTACAGGAATTGATGCCTATTCTAGATCTGACTTTGCTTTACCCATCTCTGATGCTTACCTAGTCTTTGAATTTACCAGATACTTTGTGCACTGGTCTAGTGTCTCAAACTAATGAACAATTGCTACTGCAATGAGACAGTTCAGTGCAGGGAGGCCTTTGAGATTTACTGCTTTATAATGAACCTAATTGCCCCAAGACAAGTACTACTATGCTGTGCTTAGTCGCCTCACTTGTGCCCGACTCTTTGCACCCCATGGACTGTAGCCTGCCAGGCTCCTCTGTCCATGGGATTCTCCAGCAAAGAATACTGGAGTGGGTTGCCATGCCCTCCTCCAGCGGATCTTCCCAGCCCAGGAATCAAACCCAGGTCTCTCACAAAGTGGGCAGATTCTTTACCATCTGAGCCACCAAGGTGGCCCACATATAAAGGGGCAGGGGTTTTATTGATAGCTCAACTTTGGCAGCATCATGGAGACAACATTTTGTAAGGATGGGAAGTTTCTTGTGTATGTGATATATGCTCTGAACCATATCTTTGGCACTACTTTTGTCATTAATAGTAAAATGAGGTAGGGACAACTAAAGGACCAATGTGGAAATAATACAGTTCATACTGTTCCCCATGAACAGTATGAAAAGGCAAAATGATAGGATACTGAAAGAGGAACTCCCCAGGTTAGTAGGTGCCCAACACGCTACTGGAGATCAGTGGAGAAATAACTCCAGAAAGAATGAAGGGATGGAGCCAAAGCAAAAACAATACCCAGCTGTGGATGTGACTGGTGATAGAAGCAAGGTCCGATGCTATAAAGAGCAATATTGCATAGGAACCTGGAATGTCAGGTCCATGAATCAAGGCAAATTGGAAGTGGTCAAACAAGAGATGGCAAGGGTGAACGTCAACATTCTAGGAATCAGCGAACTAAAAAGGACTGAAATGGGTGAATTTAACTCAGATGACCATTATATCTACTACTGTGGGCAGGAATCCCTCAGAAGAAATGAAGTAGCCATCATGGTCAGCAAAAGAGTCTGAAATGCAGTACTTGGATGCAATCTCAAAAATGACAGAGTGATCTCTGTTTGTTTCCAAGGCAAACCATTCAATATCACAGTAATCCAAGTCTATGCTCCAACCAGTAATGCTGCAGAAGCTGGAGTTTAACAGTTCTATGAAGACCTACAAGACCTTTTAGAACTGACACCCAAAAAAGATGTCCTTTTCATTACAGGGGATTGGAATGCAAAAGTAGGAAGTCGAGAAACACCTAGAGTAACAGGCCAATTTGGCCTTGGAGTACAGAATGAAGCAGGGCAAAGGGTAATATAGTTTTGCCAAGAGAATGCACTGGTCATAGCAAACACCCTCTTCCAACAACACAAGAGAAGACTCTACACATGGACATCACCAGATGGTCAACACCAAAATCAGATTGATTATATTCTTTGCAGCCAAAGATGTGGAAGCTCTATACAGTCAGCAAAAACAAGACCGGGAGCTGACTGTGGCTCAGATCATGAACTCCCTATTGCCAAATTCAGACTTAGATTGAAGAAAGTAGGGAAAATCTCTAGACCATTCAGGTATGACCGAAATCAAATCCCTTATGATTATACAGTGGAAGTGAGAAATAGATTTAAGGGACTAGATCTATTAGATAGGGTGCCGGATGAACTATGGACTGAGTTCGTGACATTGTACAGGAGACAGGGATCAAGAACATCCCATGGAAAAGAAATACAAAAAAGCAAAATGGCTCTCTGGGGAGGCCTTACAAATAGCTGTGAAAAGAAGAGAGGTGAAAAACAAAGGAGGAAAGGAAAGATATAAGCATCTGAATGCAGAGTTCCAAAGAATAGCAAGAAGAGATAAGAAAGCCTTCCTCAGCGATCAATGCAAAGAAATAGAGGAAAAGAACAGAATGGGAAAGACTAGAGATCTCTTCAATAAAATTAGAGATACCAAGGGAACATTTCATGCAAAGATGGGCTTGATAAAAGACAGAAATGATATGGACCTAACAGAAGCAGAAGATATAAAGAAGAGGTGGCAAGAATACACAGAAGAACTGTACAAAAAGATCTTCACAACCCAGATAATCACGATGGTGTGATCACTCATCTAAAGCCAGACATCCTGGAATGTGAAGTCAAGTGGGCCTTAGAAAGCATCACTACGAACAAAGCTAATGGAGATAATGGAATTCCAGTGGAGCTATTTCAAATCCTGAAAGATGATGCTGTGAAAGTGCTGCACTCAACATGCCAGCAAATTTGGAAAACTCAGCAGTGGTCACAGGACTGGAAAAGGTCAGTTTTCATTCCAATCCCAAAGAAGGCAATGCCAAAGAATGCTCAAACTACCGCACAATTGCACTCATCTCACATGCTAGTAAAGTAATGCTCAAAATTCTCCAAGCCAGGCTTCAGCAATATGTGAACCGTGAACTTCCTGATGTTCAAGCTGGATTTAGAAAAGGCAGAGGAACCAGAGGTCAAATTGCCAACATCCACTGGATCATGGAAAAAGCCAGAGAGTTCCAGAAAAACATCTTTTTCTGCTTTATGGACTATGCCAAAGCCTTTGACTGTGTGGATCACAATAAACTGTGGAAAATTCTGAAGGAGATGGAAATACCAGACCACCTGACCTGCCTCTTGAGAAATCTGTATGCAGGTTAGGAAGCAACTGTTAGAACTGGACATGGAACAACACATTGGATCCAAATAAAAAAGGAGTATGTCAAGGCTGTATATTGTCACCCTGCTTATTTAACTTCTATGCAGAGTACATCATGAGAAATGCTGGACTGGAAGAAACACAAGCTGGAATCAAGATTGCCGGGAGAAATATCAATAACCTCAGATATGCAGATGACACCACCCTTATGGCAGAAAGTGAAGAGGAACTAAAAAGTCTCTTGATGAAAGTGAAGTGGAGAGTGAAAAAATTGGCTTAAAGCTCAACATTCAGAAAATGAAGATCATGGTATCCAGTCCCATCACTTCATGGCAAATGATGGGAAAACAGTGGAAACAGTGTCAGACTTTATTTTTTTGAGCTCCAAAATCACTGCAGATGGTGACTGCAGCCATGAAATTAAAAGATGCTTACTCCTTGGAAGAAAAGTTATGACCAACCTAGATAGCATATTCAAAAGCAGAGACATTACTTTGCCGACTAAGGTCCGTCTAGTCAAGGCTATGGTTTTTCCTGTGGTCATGTATGGATGTGAGAGTTGGACTATGAATAAGGCTGAGTGTCAAAGAATTGATGCTTTTGAACTGTGGTGTTGGAGAAGAGTCTTGAGAGTCCCTTGGACTGCAAGGAGATCCAACTAGTCCATTCTGAAGGAGTTCAACCCTGGGATTTCTTTGGAAGGAATGATGCTAAAGCTGAAACTCCAGTACTTTGGCCATCTCATGCGGAGAGTTGATTTACTGGAAAAGACTCTGATGCTGGGAGGGATTGGGGGCAGGAGGAGAAGGGACTGACCGAGGATGAGATGGCTGGATGGCATCACGGACTCGATGGACGTGAGTCTGAGTGAACTGCTGGAGTTGGTGATGGACAGGGAGGCCTGGCGTGCTGCAATTCAGGGGGTCGCAAAAAGTTGGACACGATTGAGCGACTGAACTGAACTGAACTACCTGTTTCAGTCAGGATCCCAACAGACACAGCACACATAGATAGAGATAGTTCTAGTTGAGCTTATTTACAAGACAACTTTTACACCACTGTAGGCAAAGTATAGTAGAGCCACAGAGGACAGTGATGGAACTCAGGGCCAACAGCACTAGAGCTTTTATTACCAGTAAGCTCAAGTAAGGAATGGGATGAAAACTGGGAGACCAACCCCTGCAGAATCAACCGTTTTGAGAGGAGCCATGACTTTCTGCTGAGAGACAATCAGCCAGAGGCAATCTCATAGGAATGGAACCAGACAAGAAAACAGACCTCTCCTATGGGACTCATTGCCCAAACCCAGAAGAAGTTCAAAGGCATTAGAGCCTTCGGTATGCAACCCATTAGGGCATAGATCAGTCTGGAGAACAGTTGCTTGTAACTAGAGAGACAAACAAGAGATATTCGGCCTGGGGCCCAAATAAAGAATGCAGAAAACTGTTATAATTATTCATAACTAGGAATCAGTATTTTTTAAGTCAGTTATATTTTTATATACCAGCAACAAGGAAGAAAAACTAAATAGAAGCATGTAAACATATATAATAACTAAACAACTCCAAATACATAGAAATAAATCTAGTTAAAAATTGGAGATACCTCTGCACACAAAACTATAAAGCATTATTGAAATGATCTAAAGAAGACCCAATCTCAAAAATGACAGAATGATCTCTGTTTGTTTCCAAGGCAAACCATTCAATATCACAGTAATCCAAGTCTATATTCCGACCAGTAACGCTGAAGAAGCAGAGTTGAACAGTTCTATGAAGGCCTACAAGACCTTTTAGAAGTAACACCCAAAAAAAGATGTCCTTTTCATTACAGGGGATTGGAATGCAAAAGTAGGAAGTCAAGAAACACCTAGAGTAACAGGCAAATTTGGCCTTGGAGTACAGAATGAAGCAGGGCAAAGGGTAATACAGTTTTGCCAAGAGAATGCACTGGTCATAGCAAACACCCTCTTCCAACAACACAAGAGAAGACTCTACACGTGGACATCACCAGATGGTCAACACTGAAATCAGATTGATTATATTCTTTGCAGCCAAAGATGTGGAAGCTCTATACAGTCAGCAAAAACAAGACCGGGAGCTGACTGTGGCTCAGATCATGAACTCCTTATTGCCAAATTCAGACTTAGATTGAAGAAAGTAGGGAAAATCTCTAGACCATTCAGGTATGACCTAAATCAAATCCCTTATGATTATACAGTGGAAGTGAGAAATAGATTTAAGGGACTAGATCTATTAGATAGGGTGCCTGATGAACTATGGACTGAGGTTCATGACACTGTACAGGAGACAGGGATTAAGAACATCCCCATGGAAAAGAAATGCAAAAAAGCAAAATGGCTGTCTGGGGAGGCCTTACAAAGAGCCATGAAAAGAAGAGAAGCGAAAAGCAAAGGATAAAAGGAAAGATATACCCATGTGAATGCAGAGTTCCAAAGAATAGCAAGAAGAGATAACAAAGCCTTCCTCAATGATCAATGCAAAGACATAGAGGAAAACAACAGAATGGGAAAGACTAGAGATCTCTTCAATAAAATTAGAAATACCAAGGGAACATTTCATGCAAAGGTGGGCTCAATAAAGGACAGAAATGGTATGGACCTAACAGAAGCAGAAGATATAAAGAAGAGGTGACAAGAATACACAGAAGAACTGTACAAAAAAGATCTTCAGGACCCAGATAATCATGATAGTGTAATCACTCACCTAGAGAAAAACATCCTGGGTGTGACGTCAAGTGGGCTTTAGGAAACATCACTATGAAGAAAGCTAGTGGAAGTCATGGAAGTCCAGCTGACCTACTTCAAATCCTGAAAGATGATGCTGTGAAAGTGCTGCACTCAATATGCCAGCAAATTTGGAAAACTCAGCAGTGGTCACAGGACTGGAAAAAGGTCAGTTTTCATTCCAATCCCAAAGAAATGCAATGCCAAAGAATGCTCAAACTACTGCACAATTGCACTCATCTCACATACTAGCAAAGTAATGCTCAAAATTCTCCAAGCCAGACTTCAACAATACGTGAACCGTGAACTTCCAGATGCTCAAGCTGGATTTAGAAAAGCCAGAGGAACCAGAGATCAAATTGCCAACATACACTGGATCATTGAAAAAGCAAAAGTGAAGTCGCTCAGTTGTGTCCAACTCTTTGCAAACCCATGGACTGTAGCCTACAATGCTCCTCCATCCGTGGGATTCTCCAGGCAAGAATACTGGAGTGGGTTGCCATTTCCTTCTCCAGGAGATCTTCCCAACCCAGGGATCGCACCTGGGTGTCCCACATTGCAGGCAGACACTTTACCATCTGAGCCACCAGGGAAGCAAAAGAGTTCCAGAAAAACATCTATTTCCACTTTATTGACTATGCCAAAGCCTTTGACTGTGTGAATCACAACAAATTGTGGAAAATTCTGAAAGAATGGGAATACCTGTGACCTGCCTCTTGAGAAATCTGTATGCAGGTCAGGAAGCCACAGATAGAACTGGACATGGAACAACAGACTGGTTCCAAATAGGAAAAGGAGTACATCAAGGCTGTATATTGTCACCCTGCTTATTTAACTTACATGCAGAGTATATCATGAGAAATGCTGGGCTGGAGGAAGCACAAGCTGGGATCAAGATTGCCAGGAGAAATATCGATAACTTCAGATATGCAGATGATACCACCCTTATGGCAGAAAGCTAAGAGGATCTAAAAAGCCTCTTGATGAAAGTGAAAGAGGAGAGTGAAAAAGTTGGCTTAAAGCTCAACATTCAGAAAACTAAGATCGTGGCATCCGGTCCCATCACTTCATGGCAAATAGATGGGAAAACAGAGAGAGACTTTATTTTTGGTGGTCCAAAATCACTGGAGATGGTGACTGTAGCCATGAAATTAAAAGATGCTTAGTCCTTGAAAGGAAAGTTATGACCAACCTAGACAGCATATGTCCATCTAGTCAAGGCTATGTCTTTTCCAGTGGTCATGTATGAATGTAAGAGTTGGACTATAAAGAAAGCTGAGTGCTAAAGAATTGATGCTTTTGAACTGTGGTGTTGGAGAAGACTCTTGAGAGTCCCTTGGACTGCAAGTAGATCAAACTAGTCCATCCTAAAGGAGATCAGTCCTGGGTGTTCATTGGAAGGACTGATGTTGAAGCTGAAACTCCATTACTTTGGCTACGTGATGTGGAGAACTGCCTCATTTGAAAAGACCCTGATGTTGGGGAAGATTAAAGGCAGGAGAAGAAGGTGTTGACAGAGGATGAGATGGTTGGATGGCATCATTGACTCAATGGACATGAGTTTGAGTAAACTCCAAGAGTTGGTGATGGACAGGGAGGCGTGGTGTGCTGCAGTCCATGGGGTCACAAAGAGTTGGATACGACCAAGCGACTAAACTGAACTGAAAGAAAACCCCAAAGAATGGAGGAATATATATTTGACCCTCAAACAACTCAGCAGTTAGTGCTGCCAACCTCTTGCACAGTGACAATCCCTGTGTAACTACAGTGTTCCATCCATATCCATGGCTCTGTATCTGTGCCTATAGCCAATGTATATACAGCATATAGCCAATATATACAATGGATACAGTACTCTACCATATAGTCCTACAGTACTGCTACAGATCATGCAGTACTGTAACACATATTTATTAAGAAAAATCTGCACGTAAGTAGCCTCCCACAGTTCAAATCCATGTCCAAGAGTCAGCTGTTTCACGTCCAAGGTTTGAAAGAATTAACACCATTAAGCTAATGTTGCATTACCGATAGTTGATCTACAGATTTCATGCTTTTCTAGTAAGAATTCCAAAAATGCTTAATGGAAATTTCAAGCTGATTCTCTCATTTACGTGGAAATACAAAGAGACAAAAAAATAGGCAAGGTGGTCTTAAAAAAGAAGAACAAAGTTGAAGGATTTATGCTACCCAATATAAATGTTTCTTATAAAGCTATGTTAATTAAGACAGTGTGGCCTTGGGGCAAGGGCAGACAAATATATCAGTGGGCCTGAAGAGAGTCCAGAAATAGACACAGTCAAATAGGGACACTTCATTTATGACACAGGCGACACTGCAGAGGAGTGACTAATGGACACTCTTCAATAAATAGCTGCATCCACTGAAGTTCACATGGGAAAAAAAAAAAAAAAAACCAATTCTGACCCCTATTTTGCCTCCCAAAGAAAAATCAATTCTATGAGGTTTTTAGATCCAAATGTAAGAGCTTAAGAGAAAAGCTTCTAATTAACTGGAAAGGGATGATGGACCTAAATGTAAAAATGCAAAAGTATAAAACTTCTAGAGGAAACCATTGGAAAATATCTGTATCACCTTGGGTTTAGTGATGAGCTTTCAGATTCAATACCAAGCATTATTGTAAAATTGAAAAGTTAACTTTATCAGGAAAGAAAAATGGATGCATTGGACTTAATTAAAACGGAAAAGGTTTGCTCTGTGAAAGACAATGTTGAGAGAATGAAAAGAGAAGCCGCAGAGTGGGAGAACATAATGAAAGTCACTTATCTGATAAAGTACTTCTATGCAGTACAGGGTGCAATTTATGCTCCAGAGCTCCCCCCAGGATCAGACTCTGGGTCCTGAGCCCACATTCTTGCTTAGCTTCTGTCTCTGACCTAGAGCTTTCCCCATACTTCTTCCCTTACCTCCTTATTGGTTTCTCCTAAGAGCACCCCTTAACGAATTATTAATACTTGTCCAAGAATTCTTGTCTCTTGCTCCTAGGAAACTTAGCTATGACAGGTTTCAAACTGGAAGCCATCTCTGATGATTAATTTCATGTGTCAATTTGACTGGACTGAGAGATACCCAAGAAGCTACTGGCCTTACTTCTGGGTGGGTCTGTAGGGTGTCTCTGAACCATGTCAGCATTTGAACTGGTAGACTGAGTAGTCATGGTCCTCACCAGTGTGAGAGGGTCTCATTAGTCAGTTGAAGGCCTCAGTAGAACAAGAAAGATATCATGAGCACTCTGAGTTCTTGGGTGTTCAGACTTGCAGGGAGACTTACGCACCAGCTCCCTGATCCAATTCTTGGACTTTTGGGCTCAGTTGGGGGCTTACTCCCTCCACCCCCCTGATTCTCAGATTTGAACTGAATTACATCACTGGCTTGCTTTCTTGGTTCTTTCCAGGTTGCAGACAGCAGATTCTGGGACTTCTTGGTCTCCATAATCAGGTGAACTGATTCCTATAAATAAATTTCCTCTTCCTATCTGTCTATTACTTATCTTTCTCTCCCTTTCCTATCAGTTTTGTTTTTGTTTTTGCTTTTGTTTGTTTGTTTGTTTTTCTGGAGAACCCTAATACACTCCTCAAATGTCCATTATAGAAAGTAGATCAATAAATCATGTTATGTATACGCATGCTCAGTCACTCAGTCGTGTCTGACTCTTCGCGACACTATGGACTGTAGCCTGCCAGGCTCCTCTGTCCAGGGGATTTTCCAGGCTATAATACTAGAGTGGGTTGCCATTTCCTCCTCCAGGGGATCTTCCTGACCCAGGGAATCTTCCCAATCCAGGGATCAAACCCACATCTCTTGCATTAGCAAGCAGATTCTTTACCACTGAGCCATCTGGGAAGATCCTTATGCCCCTAAAATGGGAAGCAAGAGACACTCATGGGAACGAATGGACTGCTGCTACATGCAACCACATAGGTGAAACTCACACAGTTAGATGGTGCCTAATATTTTTATTGAATTGGGAAAAGTGTGTTTATATATTTAACCTGAGTTTCACCAGGATTTCCCTCGCTGCAGAGTGAAAAGAGATCACCAGTCAGGAATTTCAGTCTCTCCCGTGACCAGGATTTCCAGCCAGTTCTGAGAGAGCAGTGAGGGACAGAGTCACCCAGATGTTATAAGCCTGGGCCCTCAGTTGCTTTACTCGTTGTGGTTTTATCTTTCTGTTGCTTGGGATCCCATGGCTAAAACCTGCCAATAGCTGATGAAGGAAGTTGTCCATCCCCGATATAACTGGCAGCTTCCACAAAGCTGTTAGATGTCCTCTGCATCCCAGGAAAACCTGGTACCCCACTGCAGTGCTCTTAAAGCAGACTTGCTTCATGCTTCCAGGATCCCAAAGTCTTGGGGCACTAAACAAACCTCAGATCAGTCCAGAAGACATAGGGATTTCCCGAAGGTCTGCTGACTGTCACACCCCCTCTCTAACTCAGGAGCGTTGTCATAGAACCAAACATGTGTGTTTACAGTTGCTCTTACTTCAGGCCAAGCAGTTGCTCAATTATTCCTCAGACCCATTGGTAAATAGATCCCACGAGGACCCTCTGCTCAGCCAGCCTTTCACGCTCTCATCTAATTTGGTTATAAGATGAGTGAATTCTCTCCAGACTTTACTCCAAAGGAAACGATGGCCGGTGGTCATTTTTAAATCCCAGAATTCTTTGGTGGAGATACTTTCTTTTCTGTAGCCTCGAACGTGTTCCAAAGTCAACGGTGATGTCAGTTCCCTGTGACCAGCTGAGATGAAGTCAGCCGCAGCCCGCCCTCAGATGTTCTTCCAAATTTTCAACTTGTGAAAAGAAATTGCTTCTTTCTTACAAATATGTTTTCCCTGGCTTTATTATTTTTTTTAAACCCACATGCTTCATGCTGGAAATATGAAAAATACACATTTTGTCAAGAAGAAATTTAAATCACCCCCAAAGCTTACAGTTAACTGCTGTTATCACATCCCTGGGGTTCTGACTTAGAGCGAACTGAAAAATAAGCACATTTCTGGACAGGAAGTCAAGAGGAAATGTGAGTCTGGGCGTGGGGTGATTAGTTTCTGCTCATTTCATGGTGATTTTCTGCTTTCCTTTCAATGCCTACTTGCTTAGGGGAAAATTTTTCCTTGACAGCTAAAGCCACGTGCTCCCTTGTTCATCTCCAGCGGCAGAGCGAGAAGAATCTGTTTCCGTCTTTCCCGTGGTAGTTTTCTAGAGTTTGAATGGGTTCATTCAGGTCTGTGCGAAGGAAGAGGTGAATGTTTACGGCTCGGTTCACCACATTTACTTTGCAGGAGTTCTGTGAGCTTGAAGGATGGTATAGGTGAAGGTGACATATTCTGGGAAGTTATTAACTATTAGATATGATCATCAACACGTGCATTGCATCATCATTATCCCAGTGACTGGAGTCACTAATGTGTGTGTTCTTTGTCCTCATGCAAGATTCATTACAAGTAAATGTTAATATCAGGTAAGAAGAACGGATAAAATCTCAACAAGAGAGACTAGAGGAAAGGGCAGAGATCTCAGCCAAAGAGGCTGAGTCAGTATGCATACTGATGAGTTTGGGAATAAAGAGAAGGAGAAGGGAAAAGCTAGATGGCCTGGGAGCTTAAAGCAGATTTGGGGAATGGGAGGAGGGGTGGCATGAGAGAGAGTCTGGAGCAGGTGCAAAATCTGAGTGCACATGGGTTCAAGGAAGATTTAGGAATGGCTGGTGGGAATTACACATTGGGTCCTGGTCAAAGATCCTCACTGGTGCTGAAGCTGAAGCTCCAATACTTTGGCCCCCTGATGTGAAGAGCCAACTCACTGGAAAAGACCCTGATACTGGTTGGGAAAGGCTGAGGGCAGGAGGTGAAGGGAGTGACAGAGGATGAGACAGTTAGATGGCATCAATGACTCAACGGACAAGAGTTTGAGAAAACTCCAGGTGATAGTGAAGGACAGGGAAGCCTGGTGTTCTGCAGTCCATGGCGTTGCAAAGAGTCTGACACTGCTTAGTGATTGAATAACAATGTTCCTCAAAAGAAATAAGAAAAGTTTGTCACTGCTTTCTTTTTAAGATTTTTTTTAATGTGGACCATTTTAAGAATCTTTATAGAATTTGTTACAGTATTGCTTCTGTTTTATGTTTTTTTGTTGTTGTTTTGGCCACAGGCATGTGAAATCTTAGCTCCTTGACCAGGGATTGAACCTGCACCCCCTGAATTGGAAGGTGACGTCTTCCCCACTGGAGCACCAGGAAAGTCACTGCCACTGCTTTTTGAAAATATTTCATGGCTGGACTGGGATCCCTTCACTGTGACCACATATAGGAGCTGGACCATCGGGGACACAGATCCTACTCGGATGATAGCATAATTTACACACAATCTGTCCTTTCCGCCAGGGTGTAAGATCCTGGAAGGTAAAATGTAACTTTGTCTGATGGATGATATTTAGTGAAATGTCTGTCATAATGCAGGTGCTGAGCTAGTCTTTGCAGAATTGAATTAGAGTGGAGATGAAGGGAAGGAATGGTGACTTAGATTTATTTAGCACCCACAATATTCCAAGTACTTTATGCACAGACTTGAGAGAAGTTCAGAGAGATCAACGTCCTTGCCTAAGTTTATAATTTTTGAGCGAGGCAAGTGAAAGTCGCTCAATGGTGTCCAACGCTTTGCGACCCCACGGAATTCTCCAGGCCAGAACACTGGAGTGGGTAGCCTTTCCCTTCTCCAGGGGATCTTCCCAACCCAGGAACTGAACCCGGGTCTCCCGCATTGTAGGCGGATTCTTTACCAGATGAACAATCAGGCCAGCACTCAGATTCAGGTCTTTGTCACTGAGGATCATTATTCCACATGGACCAAAGGAAACTCCTCTCCTGAGCTAGAAGGAGGGGAGATGGAGTGCTGATAAGTGAGTGCTGAAGGAGTGCTGATGAGAGAGCAGTAACTGTTTTTCCAGTTAAGTTCTGCTATGTTCCAGGGTCTGCTGGAGTACATGACCCATCGTGGGCTCCTCATGGACATCTAGCCCATGAATCCCTTAATGAGTAAATAAATGAAATAAAGGCGACCAGAGACCAAGGGGAGAATCCAAGAATAGGAAGGAAGAGAAAAGACAGTACAGGGAAAGAAGCTTATGACAGTGAGGGAACTGGGAAAGATAAGAAAAAGTACTGAGAACAGAGGACCCAGAGACGGTCAGGGCAGAGGCATGCACAAGATGGAGATGAGAAAGACGAAAGGGATGGGAACATTTGGAAATCATGTGGGAAAGCAGAGGGATCCAGGGTGAAGAGCTTGGGAAAGAAGAGGGGAGAGAGGGAAGCTGAGAAGAACCCTGAGCCACTGAGAGCCAAGCAGTGAGGATAGAGGTGTCTTCTCGACCTGGGGAATCATCTCAAACCCCTCTGGGCAGGCGTGGTGGGCAGTATGCTCACATTGCAGGCAGGATCCAAATGTCTGTCTTGGTGGGAGAAGATGCTGGGGAAACTCACACACTAAATAAGGGTGAAGACATCACCAATGTAGACGTAATGATTTTCCAGGAACAATCAACGCAGAGACATCTATCTGCCCCCTAATACGTGCCTGAGTGTTCTCTCCACCTCCCTCTGCCTTCACACTGCTGGACTTTCAAATCCCAGGTCGAGGGTCTCCCCCTCCATGCTCCCAACCCCCACTGTGATGTCTCTTGCTGCATAAAATGATCCCATTTGCTCTCAACAGCTGGGAGAGCAGAGCGTGTGATGCATGTCAACAGGGAGTTGGGGGGCATCCCTCAGCTGGAAGGATGGAGGACAGGTGTGCAGTATCCACGGAAAGTGCCCTCTAAGAAGTAGGGACGAAGGTTCCAGAAAGGCTGAGCTCCTGCTGAAGACGTGGTGAGCAGCTGAGTGGTGAAGACTGGCAATGACAGGGCTGCATACATCACTACACGTATCTAAGCCAGCACCCTGATGTCTAACAGGAGGGCTGCCCTCCTACAGGTAGCAACGCTGGGTGGCTTGGCATCATGGGCAGGGGGACCCATAACAACAAGCCCAGCACAGGCTTTCAGAGCTGCCTGGGGAGGCTCCTCACGCAGGACCTCCAAAGAGGTCCTCAAGACCTGGGCTGTGCCAGCGGACCATCCTGCACTTGTTCGTCCAATTCACACCTTGAAGCACAGCCTCCTTCTTCCAGCCTCTCATTCATTCTTTCATTCATTCATCAAGGGTTGTGTGAGGACTTGCTGTGTCCAGCAGCAGTAAAAGACACGGGAATCCAGAGGTCAACACAAAAGGCTGTTTATTCTATGGTAGTAAAGGCTGAAGAGACAAAAATTGCAGTTATGATACATTATTTTATTTTATGTTGTATTATATTGTGTCAAATTATGTTGTATTGCATTCCATTATTTATTCGTCAAATGTTATGTCAGGTGTTCATCTAAACATCAGGGATGCCACAGTGAACAAAACACAGTTCTCAACTTCATGGAACTTTTATTCTAGTGGGGAAAACAGCAATAAAAATACCATGTTAAGTGTGACAACTATATGATATCTATATGACTAGCAGCTCTTTAACCTTTTTCACCTGTTATATAAATTTTGATATTAATAAATTTGCCTGCATGTCTCAACTTTGTCTTCTGTCTCGAATCTGTCCTGAGATTTCTAGATGTGGCAGAATCAAGCAGCATTGCTTTTGGGATGGCTCAAAAGCCCTCTCTCAAGTCTGGAATACATCTTCTCTCTTCTGGTGAGAGGTATGCCAGGGGAAAGAAATAATCATTGCATCCTGAGTCAGATGGAGACTGTATATCTTATTAATAACCGAGACGAATTGTGTACACCCTCGAAGCTGGATTGATAACGATGCGTCGAACTTTGTTACCAAACCCTCAGAAAGCTGATGTGAATCACAGGGAGCTATTTTGCACAAGACTTGTCACCTTGATCTGAATGGGAAACGAATTACTAAATATAAAATGCTGTTTTGCTGTGATTCATGGCTCTTTCAAGCTGACAGACATCGTAAAAGGATATAATCTTTTCCCTCTTTCTAAAAAATGAAGTCAAGGGATCTGCTTCTCCATTTCTTATCAACCTGAAGAGGGATCAGAGAGAACACCTACAAGCCAACCACAAGGAATAGGTGTGTCTTTTCTACTTTCTGACAATGTTCATACGGAGGAGAAAGACTGTAATCTGTGTGTTCCACTTCTAGGAGATGATAGCTCCAAAATATAATTATCTTTACAGTAGGATGATGCAACTGGATTTTTTTCCTCCCCACAAGATGGACTCATGATTATACTTGAAAATAAGAACATATTGCAACCCCTCCTTGTCCTCAAATACCTCTCATATGTAACTGTAGCCTTTACGATGACTTCGTTTATTTAAGCATTTGTGATTAAATTTATGCAAATGTCATGGCATTCCCTGAGGTCTCTTAGGATGAAAAATACAGAGCCATGAGTGGTGAAGCTTGAAAGGTATTCACTAGTCAGAAAACCAGAAGCTAAAGCTTAGATCTTAGTCTGCATGTTCTCTGCAGTGAATGGAATGCATAGGCATCTTATTATGACTCAGAAACGTGTACATCCTGAAGAGTTCCTAGTGACAGAAGGATCTGTGACTAAATACTTATGCACAGTGGATTTGATACTGCCCAGGGCAGTGGCTGCCAGCCCAGGTCCATGGCAGACAAACCCTTGTTGGAATTCTGGCTCTGAAACTTACTTACGCATGGCCTTGGGCACTCAACTATTTCAAGCCTCTGGTGGCATGTGTGTGTCTGTGTGTGCATGTGCATTTCATTTGAAAGTAAACATAAAATATTTGCCCCACAGAGTAATTTAAGTATTGAACGAGATCATTAATATCATTTAATACATGACAGTACATAATATTTGTCATGGAACAGGAAAAAGTGATCAAATTTACATTATTGTTGCTCATACAAGATGCAAATTATTTTAAGTAAAATGCTGTTTAACTGGGCTTCCCCTGTGGCTCAGCTGGTAAAGAATCCGCCTGCAATGCGGAAGACCTGGGTTTGATCCCTGGGTTGGGAAGATCCCCTGGAGAAGGAAACGGCTATCCATTCCAATATTCTGGCCTGGAGAACTCCATGAACTGTATAGTCCATGGGGTCACAAATAGTCAGACACGACTGAGCAAATTTCACCAATCCAAGTTGGTAGATGCTAAAATAAAATCTCTAGTGATGTCAAACTTTTGCTCATGACTTTGCCTCTTCAGCTCAATTGTACATGTTTTCTTAACAACAAGTTCTCCCACTGTGAGAATTTCAGGAACACAACCTACATGAGCATGGGTTGTAGAAAAGACCCTTAAGATCTCATGGTTTCCCAGTTATATTTTTTAATCCCTATTCCCTCAGCTTTTGGGACCTCACTCTCCTGGCTAGATTTGTAGCTCTGGGACTCTTTCTCCTCAGTCTCTCTGCACTCAATCTTCTCTGCATATCCGCTCAAGGTTGATGAGTCATAGGATGCTATTCTTGGACTTCTTATGCTTACATGCATACTAAGTCACTTCAGTTATGTCCGACTCTTTGCGACCCCATGGACTGTAGCCCACCAGGTTCCTCTGTCCATGGAATTCTCCAGGCAAGAATACTGGAGTGGGTTGCTGTGCCCTCCTCCATGGGATCTTCCCAACCCAGGGATCGAACCCGTGTCTCTTACATCTCCTGCATTGGCATGCAGGTTCTTTACCACTAGCACCACTTGGGAAGCCTCTTCTTATCTCTCTCCTCTCCAAAGGATGGGACTCCTTTCTGACTTTATTTACCACTGGCATGCCAGTGAATGCTGAGTCTAAAGCTCCTGTCTGACTTCAGTCCCTTGCATATCGACTTTCCTGTTGGGTTTCTCAGACTAAAAGCATTCCCATTAGCATCTCACACTCTGTATACTGCCCACAGGACTCTTCGTTCTTACCCTCAGCATCTCTTCCACTGTCCATTGTCTCCTAATGCAGGTAATAGAAGCCACACAGGGCTGGTACCCAGGTCAGAAGTCAGGGAGTTATCTTTATCTGTCCTTCTCCTTCACCTGTCATATCCAGTCAAAAAGGCCCATTCATCTTGCCTTCTGAATAGTCAATTTATCCATCCTTATGATGGGATATGATAGGAAAGAAAATGAGTGCATTGCATGCAGTCAGGCTAAGTGTTGTGTGATATATTTATACAGTTATATGTATTTTTTATTGTGTTTGCATATGTGCATGCATATTGGAGCATGATGTCAGATGTATCTTTTACTGTAAGTCATGGGACAGGATAGTTTAAAAAGCACTGTCTTGAACTCTTCTTTATCAAACTCATTGAAGCCCAACTGACTAGTACTATCTACAACTCTGTTTTTTCTCTTCCTATGAAGCCCCTTAAAATAATGAAATAAAGTAAAATAAAATAAATAGAAGTATAATAAAATGAAATGACTCCGTGTCATGTTTCCCCATAAGACCACTTCAGCTGCATTGTCCTTGGGAACACAGAGATCAACTTGTGTTCACAGCCCCCTCCCCAAGGTTTGGAGTAATCCATCCCCAAAGAATCACTTCCCAGGTAACTCAGTGGTAAAGAATCTGCCTGCCAGTGCAGGAGATGCTGGTTTGATCCCTGGGTTGGGAAGATTCCCTAGAGGAGGAAATGGCAACCCTCTCCAATATTCTTGCCTGAAAAATTCCATGGACCGAGCAGCCTGACAGGCTGCTTACAAAGAGTCGGTCATGACTGAGCGACCGAACACACACATCCCCCTGAACAGAACCGTGTGCATTCTGGAGATGACTGTTTCAGAAAGACAGGGGTCCTTCCCTTCAGAGAGATTTCTAGTAAAGGACAGTGATATAGTAAAGCTCTCCTGGTTGACTCTGGGAGAATCAGAGAGCCCATTTCCCATGGGTGATTCCTGTACATTGAGTTATTAGAGAATTTGATGAAGGAATTTGCTTTTCCTTTACTCCCGTCCTAATACACTCCACAGCTCCACTCATCCACTCAAACACATCAATGTTCAATTTTATTCTTGCTCTTTCAGCATTTTATTTTTCTTCTAGGTCAATGGGTTTTTTTAAAAAAAGCATTTTCAGAAGCAGAATGCTTTTTTTCAAAGAAAATCTTTACTAATACTTAAACCTATAAAATGGATGAGAGCAATAAATGGGTTCCTAAAGCATTTAAATATTCATTGTTTGATGGGAAAAAATAACTATAATAGTTGTTTTTTGTTGAGAACCCCTGCAACCTATCTTCAGAGCCCAGCTTGAAAAATTAGTCCTTGATGAACACTGGGGAGGTAAATATTGTCCATTCCTGAATGGTCCTGAAGGCTGAATAGGTTTATGTGTGAGCAACATTTTCACTGTAACCTGCACACCCTTATACTATTATTATTAGTTGTACTGCTTTCTCTAGCTGAACAACCTTGGGCAAATCATTCAGCCTTAGGAGGCCAAGGGGCTCCATTTTCCATCCAAGAATCACTAGGATCAAACTGAAGGATCTCTAGTTTCCTTTATGTTCCAGACATCCATAAAACAAACATGAGCACTGTTCTTAACACCAAGGTGTTGAACTCGCCATAGAGCCGGGTTCATGGCAAAGTTTGTACTCACCACTGTGGGTCTTTTCTAGGTGGTTGATTTTATGATCCATAAGTAATTTTTATAATATCAATGTTTAACTATACAACCAAGAAACTCATTTTCACATGTATCATTGAGTTCTTGTAATAATAATAGTAACCGCAGCAATTTGTTTTAGTACTTGGCAATCTACACATGCTTGTATCTATTACAAGCCTTTGATTCTCACAGTAATTCTATGTCTCCATTCTGAGAGGAAAGCTGATTTGCTAATGCCTGTTAGCAAGAAGCTGAAGCTGTGATGGGGTGTCAGATATGGGGCAGCGGGGTGGGGGGTCATAGTTTAGGAAACCTTGGTACCAGGTTGAGTACCAAGGTTCATTTCACTGGGTCCATGTGTTACCGAGTCTAAGCTCATACTGCTTGCTGTACGCCAGGCCAATAAATCAAGACACCAATTGTTGGGGCAAAGAAGAGTGACTTTATTCAGAAAGCCAGCAGGCTAAGAAAATGGTAGACTAGAGTTCCAGAGAACCATCTTGCTTGGGTTTGGATATTAGCTTCTTTCATGGAGCAAAGAGAGAAGGAGGTGAGGAGATAAAATAGAAAAGGTGATTAGTTGTTGCAAATATTTCCTAGCTCTAGCCAGACTCCGAAGTTGTCCTTCGGTCCCTGATTCGTGTCCGACTCTTTACAACCACATGGACAGTAGCAATGCCAGGCTTCCATGTCCTTCACTGTCTCCTGGAGTTTGCTCAAATTCATGTTCATTGAGTTGGCAATGCTATCTAACCATCTCATCCTCTGCTGCCCGCCTTCTTCTCCTGCCCTCAATCTTTCCCAGCATCAAGCTCTTTTCTATGAGTCGGCTGTTTGCATCAGGTGGCCAAAGTATTGGAGCTTCAGCATCAGTCCTTCCAGTGAATACTTAGGGTTGATTTCCTTTAGGATTTCCTGGTTGATCTCCTTGCAATCCAAAGGACTCTCAAGGGTCTTCTCCAGCACCATAAGGGGTGTGCTAATTTCTTCTTGCCTGCAGCCATCCACAGGTGGGCCTGATTAGGATGTCTCCTGTGAACCAAACAAACGTATTTTAGATTAATGATCAGACGCTGGGGGCAGGGTCACCAGAGATGAGCCATGGGTGTATAGTTTAAGCTATGGGCAACATTCCTTTAGTGCTTAACGTCTAGCAAAAACAATAGAATACAAAGGTTCAAGTAAAAGAAACAGATCCAATACAGAGTCCGATTTGTTCTTCCCTGGAGAACAAATCTCCACACAGCCTTGGAGGATGAAAGAGGGGATTTACTTGCTCCAGGTAGAGAGGTAAAGGCCAGGTGATGGCCACCTTTAGGGACCCCAGAGAGATCCTGTGACCGCTGCCTTGGTTGTGGAAGTGGGGGTGGGTAGCAGCCAGGTAGACAGAGGGAGCAAATACCAGAGAGCATTTCACGCTTATCTTTCAGGGAATCCTGAACCCTGCAACTGAAACCTCTTTCTTTAGTATGTCTCATGAAGAAACACAGAATAGCTCCAAACTAAAAATCCATCTTCGTCCGAAAGTTAAATTCCAGAGGGCAGAAAGAGTCCCCTCCTCACCTCCTCTTTCTTCATTGGCCCTTTCCCTCTGGGTTCCCTTTCCTACCCTCCAGCGGTTCTCATGAGTATTAGGTACATCAGAGTGTCTCTGGTTCCCCGCCTCAAGCTGAAAACCAGAACCAAGAGTCACGAGAAGGTCTAGGTCAGTTTTGTGAAGCTGCCAAATCTGATGGGCTAAGTTTCCATTCTATTTATGTTATGTATTTCAAAGGTTCATATTCATTGAGCCGTGAAAACTGCTCTGTTCCCAAGTTATTTAAAAGGACAAAAGCTGCATTGTCGGCAGCAGCCTTTGGCTTAAGTCTGAAAAATAACAAAGCAGTAAACTGGTCTTGAATTTCTTAAGGATACTATAGACATGAGGCAGTCGGTGGCGGGTGGGGTTCTGACCACATGGTGGAAGAGCTGAAGGCATGAGAGACGTACCTAAAGAGGCTCTAGGGCTTGCACGAGGCTGGTGCATCGGCGTCATGTAACTTCTGCTTTGGAAAGAAAAGCAGAACTTTGACATTTTCACTTCTCTGGTGCTGTTATCGCAGGAATGCATTTTGGTGCTCACCCCATCAGACATCTTCAATATGCTATATGGAAACAAATAAACACCAAGCAAATGAGAATAAACATAAGCAGAGACTCAAAGGCAGACTGAGGTGAGGAAAAGCTTCATAACAAAAAAAAAGAGGAAAAAGAAAAAAGGGAAGGCTTTCAGAGATGCCCTGATTGGAAGATGCTGGCATGCTAAAACTGCAGATGCTCCAATTAGCTGGTACATGGAAGACATTCCAAGCCTCAAGGTTTGCACTTGGGCGAAGAGCTTCCAACCATCAAGCCTGCCTGAAAATGGGATGCTTCTGACATAACTCAAACATTAGTGGGAGATGGAGGATTTGTGGGTATGTGGCCTCCACAGTCACCCTGCTGCCCTGACAGGCTACAGCTGAAGAAGGCTAACTCCCCTCCTTGGACCAGTTCAAGAACTGTGCATATGATTCTGCCTAGGGCAGTGGTTCTCAAATCTGGCTCCCTGTTGAAAACTCTGGGGAACCTTAAAAAAATGATAACCAGCGCCAGGTAAGACAAATCAGAATTTCTCAGGATGGCAATGGGTCATTTGCTAAGATCTCCTAAGAGCTCCTCAGATAAATCTGACACAAAACCCACTGGATTGAAAATGTCTTCCCTAGAACAGTATCACTGGTGTAAGAGGAAATGAGAAGGGTCATTCCAAGGGAAAATGAAATGGTTTTCTATTTCCTAGTAAGATCAATGGGAGATAGTTAATCCTGAGAGAGCTAGCCACAGTAAAATAAGGCTAGCACATTGGCCAGTACGTGCAGGGTCTGCGGCACTAACTTTGACTGTATTGGATCAGAACTGAAGTTTGGTTTTGGCAAGGAGATCCAGTGCTCTCAGTAAAATGTGTCACATGGCTAAATGGGAATATTTTCTGTAGACTTTCTCATGTAACAGGGACTGTGTTCATAGCCAGCGCTGCAGTTCTCCAGGGGCTTTAATATCATGTTAGATTGTTTTGGTAGCAAAAGTGATTGATACATATTAAAAAAAACAAAGAGACATAGATAAGTATAAATATGGACTATTAAGGAAAGTATAAAGAAAAAGTATGAAACTTTCCTCTAATTCCATCATATAAAGCTAGCCATTTTTACAGGTTCACTGTAATACCTGTGCTTCCCTGTTAGCTCAGGTAGTAAAGAGTCCATCTGCAATGCAGGAGACTAGGGTTCAATTCCTGGGTGAGGAAGATCCCCTGGAGGAGGGCATGGCAACCAGCTCCAGTACTCTTGCTTGGAAAATCCCATGAACAGAAGAGCCTGGCAAGCTACAGTCCTGGAGTCGCAAAGAGTCAGACACGAATATGAAAGTGAAAAAGAAAGTCGCCCAGTCATGTCCGACTCTTTGTGACCCCATGGACTATACAGTCCATGGAATTCGCCAGTCCAGAACACTGGAGTGGGTAGCCTTTCCATTCTTCAGGGGATCTTCCCAACCTAGGGATCGAACCCAGGTCTCCTGCATTGCAGGCGGATTCTTTACCAGCTGAGCGACCAGGGAAGCCCAATACAATTGAGTGACTAGCAATGCCACTGTAACATATACAGACAGCATACACAGTAATCATGTGTTGTGTATATATATATATATGCATACACATTGCTGTCTGTCTAAACTTCTTTTCATTTATCGGCATGTTAGGCTCTGTATGAAGCACTTTTGATGAACTATTTTTTGAAACCTCAAAACAGAAGAGATTTTTTTCACCTAGGGTGACAGTATTAGTACTTACCTCATGGAATTGTTCTGTGTCAACATTAGTCAATAGACAGAAAATACTTGTAATGGTTTCTGACATGTAACAAACCCTCAGTAAGTGTTATAAAGAGAAAGAAAAGAAGAGAGAGAGAGAGAGGGGGAGGGAGGAAATTTGCTCAAGTTAGAAAGAGGCAGAATGAAGATGAGAACTTAGAGCTGGATTTCTTACCTGACTGCTAAGTTTGGCAGTGGGGGATGTTCTGTGATTGGCAGGCCACTTGGCAGCACCCCGGCCCCTCCCCAGTCAATGCCAGTCACAACCCCCTCCCCAGAGCATGGCAATCAAAAACATTTCCAGATACTGCAAAATATCCCTGGAGGGAGAAAAATTTCCCCCAGTGAGAACCACTGACCTGAATCCATAGTATTCTAACTCCCTTTCTCTCAGCAAAAAATTTTTTAAACAAATGCACATATCAAAAAACATAAATGAGATCCAAATACATATACAATGCTGTATTCTGCCTTTTCACTTAATGTCACATTGCAATAATTTTTCCACATTCATGACAATTGTCATTTTCAGTGACTGTGTTATATTCCTTTTTGAACATATTATCATTATTTTAATGGCACACTTGTGAAGTAGATTGTTGTCAAATTTTGCTATTATCACTTATCCCCTAATACATGCGCACATATTTGCTTAAGTATAAACGTATCCTGTCAACATTTTTTCTTCTCTCCCTTGGGTAAATTTCTCAGAGTAAAGTTACTGGAACAAAATAATTGAGATCTTGAAGCTTCCTGATAAATATTGTCAAGTTGCCTTCCAAAATAGCTGTTCAAACTCACAGCCCACTAACACTCAGGTCAGCGTCTGAACTGTGCTAGTTATGGATGGCATCATGGTTTTGATTTGCACTGAATAAAAGTATTCTTTTATCCTAAACTTCATAAAAGTTAAAAAATAAAAAGAGTTAATAAAATCGGACTCATGATACGGAAAGAGCAAGTTCAGGGTCATACAGCCAGGATGGATATCTAATTTCCAACCACTCAGGGGGATGACAGCCATGTCTTGTATAAATGGGGTGACTTCCTTTTGTAACATTCTAAGAGTCAGATACGACTGAGCAACTTCACTTTCACTTTTCACTTTCATGCATTCGAGAAGGAAATGGCAACCCACTCCAGTGTTCTTGCCTGGAGAATCCCAGGGACCGGGGAGCCTGGTGGGCTGCCATCTCAGGGGTCGCACAGAGTCGGACACAACTGAAGTGACTTAGCAGCAGCAGCAGCAGCAGAATCCTTGCAGCAGGCAGATAATCTGCTGTGTCACTCTTCTGTGTTCTGTTTTGGGCAGAAACACAGTCCTGTATCGACTATTGGAATTTCTGGGCTCTGGCATCCTAGCTGCATCTGGGGTGTGGATTCAAACTTCTCTGCAGACTCATGAGCCCCACTGTGCTAGAACTTTCTGACTCCAAGGCCTCAGTTATTCTTAACATTTCTATGAAGATCACATGGATTTCTCCAACAGTAGAACCGAGGGCAGAGTAGTTGAGCTAATAAAAAAAGCTGACTAATCCAAAGGGCCTTTTATCACAGCTTGATAGAACTGAACATATACTTTTCAGATTGTCTTTTCATACATATTATGGACTGAGTCACATCCCTCCAAAATCCCCTTAACCCCCAGAACTTTAGAATGTGACTGTTGGCAGATAGGGTCTTTAAAGAGGTAATTAAGATGAGGTCATACGTTTAGGCCCTAATCCAATCTGACTGGCATGTTATAAGAAGAGATTAGGACACAAACAGAAGAAAAATCACATGAAGACGCAAAGAGAAGGTGGCCACCTACAAGCCAAGAAGAAAGGCTTCAGAAGAAATGAACCTAGCCAACACCTTGATCTCAGACTTATCAGCTTCTGAGCTGTAAGAAGATAAATCTCTGTTGTTTGAGCCACCCATTCTGTGGAACTTTGTTATGGCAACCCTAGAAAACTAATGCGATAAGTAATGGAATTTCAATGACATTCACTGAACACTGTCTTGGCCTGAGCCTCTATTTGAGGTACTGTAGAGGATAAATAAGGGCTTCCCTGGTGGCTCAGAGGATAAAGCATCTGCCTGTAATGCAGGAGACCCGGGTTCTATCCTTGGGTTGGGAAGATCCTTTGGAGAAGGAAATGGCAACCCACTCCAGTATTCTTGCCTGGAGAATCCCATGGACAGAGGAGCCTGATGGGCTACAGTCCACAGGGTCGCAAAGAGTTGGAGACGACTGAGCGACTTACTCAGTCACTCAGAGGATAAACAAGATATTGCTCCAAGAATTTAGAGTCAAGAAGAGAATTATCTAGAATATCAGGCATAAAGTTAAAAGAAAAAAGTCTGTTATAAATTGTGTCCAAAGACTTCAAAGCAAGGAGACAAGCATGTAGCAAGCATTGCACAGGTCTTAGTATGTGCCAGACACTGTTCTAAGTGCTTTACTTAAAGCCAGCTCACTCAATTCTCAAAGTGCTCTTTCCAAAGTGGCATCATCATTTAACAATGTGTCCAAATCCCAGAGCTAGTAAGTATAAGAGTTAAGAGAGGGACCCCCTCTGAGCTGGGCCCAGAGACTGTGGGCTTAGAGGATGTTTCTCCTTAGTTGGGGTTAGGGAGAGCCTCAAGAAAGACAGATCTGCCAGACAGCTTGTGAGTTATGCTGGACAATATGAATATTACCAAGGAGGTAAGAAGGCTTTACTGGTGTCTCAGAAGTAAAGAATTCCCCTGCAATACAGTAGGCAGACTGAAATGTAGAAGACACATGTTCCATCCCTGGGTTAGAAAGAGCTCACGAAGAGCAAAATGGCAATCCACTCCAGTACTCTTGCCTAGGAAATCCCATGGACAGAGGAGCCTGGTGGGCTACAGTCCATGGGATTGCAAAGAGTCAGACATGACTTAATGACTAACCACCACCACCAAGGAGGCAAGACGGGACCAAAGCGTATTTTTCAGCAGGGGACCCACATTGTTAAAACTGAACCTTAAGAAGATGAATCTAGTAGCACCAAGTTGGAGGGAGGAGGCATGGGAAATAGGGGAATAAAGATTGATGGTTAACAATCATCCAGGTTTGCAGCAGTAGCGCCGTGAGGGGACAGACATTGTGAGATAAATAACCACTTTATGGAGCTTGACACTGTGCTTCCGTCCTCACAATGGCCCAGAAAGGGAGCTATTGACATCCAAGTTAGCAGATAAAGAACCCAAAGCAGAGAGGAGTTAGATGTATGGCCCAAGAACTCACAGTTTGCGAGAGACAAAACTGGGATTTAAACTCTTATCCATCAGAATCCGAAGTCCTTATACTTTCTATCATTACCATGCATAATAGGCATCCATTCCCTGCTGGCTGGGATGGGACGGGAACAGCTGACTCAGGGGTTAGAGATGGATCGTGGACCAGACGGGCAGAGAGAAGCTCCTGGTTTTCTCTTTTCTTCCACCCGCAGGGGCAGGGTTAACGGGCATGAAGGCATCACGTATTATTGTTTCTTTGTTCAGCTACAATCTGACTTTCACTCCTGCATAAAATCTCATCCCCCAGGAACAGTTGCTGAGGCTACAGACTTTCTGTTGACTAGGAGCCCTGGAGTTTTGCCCCTGAAAGAGGCCCATACACTGCAGGCTTGGACTGTGGGATCCTTACTCATGTTTGGAGTGCCTGATGCTTCTTCCAGAATCACAGAGGGAAGCTGGTATCTGTTGGGAGGAAAATGGTGTAGAAGGAGCTCTAGGCTGGATTGTAGCTCTTAAATACATACACACACACACACACACAGACACACACACACATACACACACACAAAGAAGAACAGGCATTGAATAACATACTATCATAGACTAATGAGATAAATTGGAGACCCAAAGTTTATTTATTCTCTCAAAAAATAATCTTTATGAGTAGCTACTATATCATTTGTCATAGGATCATTAGTGATAATAGGTTCTAGGTGAATAATTAAAGAGCCTCATATGATCACATGATGTCTTGTTATCATGGGAGCAATATAGTGACACCTTTGCCATATTCTATCAGTTACAAGTTATCACAAGCCCTGGCTGGGGAAGGGATTATATAAGAACATGAAAACTAGGAGATGGGGTCAGAGGGGCACTTTAAAGTCAGTTCAAGACAGAAGCAGAAAAGATACCTGTGTTAGTCAGGATTCTTCAGGTAAACAGGCTGGAGAGAGGAAGATATGAAGGTTTACTAAAAGGAATATGATCTTGGAGGCTGGGGAATCTCAAGATCTGAGGTTGTCACCCAGAGAAGTCAATGATGGCAGGTTCCACTTTGAGCTGGGGCTGTCTTTGAAATGGAATCAAAACCATTCTGAGTCTCAAGACTGCCAGCTTTCAGGCAGGAACTGACACCACTGGGTTTTCTGGGTGACACAGCAAAGTTCAAACTAGGTAATATTAGAAGTCATCAGAGAAAAAGATAGCTTACCTACAAAGGGATGGCAATTAGACTTAACATAGACTTCACTTCCCAACAATAGACACCAGGAAAGGGGAAGTATCATGTTGAAAGCGTTGAGGCAAAATGACTGAAAATCTAATAAAAAGAAAAATAAGTGGTAGCTATCAACTCTTGGGCACTTAGTATAGCATCCTGGAGGTCTGTGTTCAGCAGCACGATCATTTCATGACAGTGAAATACAGATGTTCAGACAGCCAAAGCGTCTGCTAGCCATTGGCTTTCAGTGGAAACGAAATCTGCAGGAGGATGGGAGGGATGGAGAAAATGAAAGCGAACACAGAAACTAGCAAAATAAATGGCTAAACATTTTTAACCATTTATACATTAATGGTAATGACTGTTCCGTGTTTTTAAGATGGTAGAATTGAAAATGACAGCAAGAAAGATACCAAGCATTTAATATGGAAAGAGATGAGATAATTTGTACCTCTTGAAAATGACTGAGAGGAAGAATACATTTAGAACTTGTTAGAAAAATGATTAGCTGCATGTGAATATTGGAAATAAGTATGAACAACAGAAAGGATAAAAATATTCATCATCACAGGGAGAATATGTATTGCATACCTACACTGGGGAAGCCCTGTTTTATACGCTGATGATGTAAGAAAGAACAAGACAGAAAAGTCTCTAGCCATGTGGATTTATCCATTTAAATCAAAGTGCGATCTTACAGTAACTCTGGTTATTTGCGACACTGCAGAGACACCTACTTCAGATTTTCTTTCTAGAAATAGGAGGTACACATAAACCATAAATAGGGCCTACAGCTCATGGAGAAAGACTTTTTTTTTTTAAGTCCTCATTTTTTTCAACACTGCCTGGCATGCAGGATCTTAGTGCCCCGACCAGAGTCTGAACACCATGCCCCTTGCTTTGGAAGCACCAAGTCTTAATCATTGGCCCATCAGCGAAGTCCCAAGAAAGTCTTGGTGAGACTCTCAATTCCAGTGTCCTTAGCGTTTACATGACACATGTCTTCTCCCCATGGGTTTTACATGAAGGATTATCAGTGGCTGAGCTTTAACACGCAGACACAACTGAACACTAGAAGGTGAGAGGTGAGCCAGGCCAGGCAGGCGTCGGGCCGGGGGAGAGGGGCAGACCACGGGGAAAACCAAAGCACGGCGTGGGCTCAGGTGAGCAGGTATGGAGTCAAGCTCCGTTCTGTCCTCTGTCCTGAGCAACTGTGAACAAGCCTGCTACCTTCTCTGAGCCTCACCATACTCATATGCAAACATCACCAGTTTACTGTGGAAACCACATGTCGTAAAGGACATGATCACCTCCTAGTAGGAGCTCTCAGCCAATCAATAATAAGTGTCCAAGTACTGATGGGAGGGTCCTCAGATACATTTTGTATTTTTAGCTTGGTTTGAACCCTTGGAAGGTATGTGCTGGTTCTTTTGCGGGTTTGGATTCCTTAGTACTGCACGAGAAATATGGTCATTTCTCAACATGTATTCCTTAATTGAAGTAAATGAAATGAAATTGGATTGTATTGGCAATCTAAACACGATACAATTGGGACACAATAGAAGACGCCATCTCATTAACGGCTGGTTTTCCTGGCTTTAAGAGAAATATCATAGCAATTCAGAGAAGAGGGAGATTAAAGTAGGTTCACCAAGCATTTACTGGAGACCTGTGTTTACTGAACTCCTGTTCTGTGCCCGGCATCATGCCAGTTTCTCTCCTAAACTTTACCTCCTAGCAACACATGGTAAAATACTACTAACTCTATTTTAAAGAGAATCTAGAGGTTCAGATAAGCAAAGTATCGCAAAGTGACCAGGAGGAAAGCATCCGGAACAGGGGCAAAGTAAGCAGCCAGCTCTCTCTATCCCCCTGCACCCCTCCTACCCTTGTCACTCAGCCCCCAGCTGGGGCTGGGGAGGACGCCTCTGCTTGCTTTCATTTATTTCTCTTTGGTTTCTTCTGCTGCATGAGATGCCCTCAAAATGCCCATTTTCAATTATAGCCTGCAAGTCTCTGCTTTGAAAAAACATAATTTATTTTCCCAGTCAGACCAAATAGAAAACATAATTGTGTGTTTAAATGCTAATTAACCTTTCACAGCTGTATGCTTCTCTCTCTCTCTCACTTATTCTCAGCAAATACGCAAGACAATTCTCGACTCAATTTCTTTCCTTGAGTCCACCTCGTGGGAGGTCTGCTGATGATGGCTAGGAGGACCTCTGCACTTGAATTAAACTCCTTTAGAAAGAGGAGATGACCATGGGTGTGATCACTCATGTGCTTTTGTCTCTGCATGGAGAATTCTGAGCTCCCCTCACCATAGGGTTTGCCTGGTCCATTCCAAGGATGGTCCTATGGAGGTCCCCATAGATGCTATTCCCATTGACCATATTATTTCCCCCTGTCTGAAATCTCTAGTTGTCCCCAAAGGGCATGGACTCTGAAGGCAGGCAGCCTGCATATGTAAATGAACTTCCTGCATCACACAAACCAGCTTCAAGTTTATCTTATCAATCACTGCACATCAACATCAGAGTCTCCTCAGGCTGCCTCCCATCACCCATTCAATGGCTCCCAGTGATTTGCCTTGAGAAAATGGCCTGAGGATTTGCTCTCCAGGGGAGTCGATAATGACTCCCTCGCACCTTTCCAGTTTAGTAACCAAAAGTTTGTTTTTGATGTCTGTGAGTCTGTTTTGGAAATAAGTTTTATTTTAGATTCCACATATAAGAGATTTCATATCATATTTATCTTTTTCTGTCTGACTAATTTCACTTGGTATGATAATCTGTAGGTCCTTGGGTGGCACTAGAAGTAAAAAACCCACCTGCCAATATAGGAGACATTAACATTTTTGAGTTTGACTCTTGGGTGGGTAAGATCTCCTGGAGGAGAGCATAGCAACCCACTCTAGTATTCTTGCCTGGAGAATCCCATGGACAGAGGAGCCTGGTGGGCTTACAGTCCATCAGGTTGCAAAGAGTTGGACATGACTAAAGTGACTTAGCATGCATGCAGGTCCTTGGGGTTAACATATACACACTACTACATATAAAATGGGCCTCCCTGGTGGCTCAGGGGGTAAAGAATTCACCTGCAATGTGGGAGACCTGGGTTCGATCCCTGGGTTGGGAAGATCCCCTGGAGGAGGGCATGGCAACCCACTCCAGTATTCTTGCCTGGAGAATCCCATGGATAAAGAACTGTGTAGGCTACAGTCCATGGGGTCACAAACAGTCAGACACGACCGAGTGAATAGGCACAGCACACATATAAAACAGATAATCAGCGAGAACCTACCATAAAGCACAGGGCACTCTACTTGATGTCCTGTAATAACCTATATGGGAAAAGAACCTGAAAAAGAGTAAATATATGTCTATGTATAACCGAATCATTTGCTATACTCTTGAAATTAACACAACATTGTAAATCAACTATACTCCAATATAAAATAAAAATTAAATGAAAAAAAGAGTCCATACTCTAGTTTGAAATGTATAATTATACAGGCAACAATTGCGATATGACTTTTTAAAGGTGTACAATGAAGAACTGAATTTTGTGTAATACGCTGAGGGATAAGAAAAAGGGGCTGTGTGTACTTCCTTTGCAAACACAAAGCTGAAGTCTTCTTTGTGATTTAATCTTCAACTCAGAATCCTGCTTGAGCAGTATTTTAAGCATTAGCACGTTTCTCATTATTAATTAACGATTACCAAATCCCCTGGAGACTGCTACTCACTCACTTATTTAACAGATATTGACTGGGTTCCTACAGGGTATTAAATCAGAATGTTCACCTGTGACCAGGTTCTCTGAGGAAGACCAGAGTATGTGTGCTTGTTGGGCAAAATCTCTCTAGAGACAAAACTGCATCAGACTCCATATTACTAATTGAGCAACTGCTGCCTGCATTGCTTTGGAGTGAAGGGAGTTAGTTGGATAATCTTAACTACTATAGACTTGGAGCAGGGGTAGACCAATGGCCCCATTTTTGCCCCTGATACTGACTTTACCCATTGACCAGATTTACATGTGGACAGCTTCATCTACCTGGGATATTAATAGGGAAATTAAAAGTCATTCTTTTATGAATTTCTTTTCATCGAAAGTGCTGACTTGATCTTTAAGAACAACAATGTGCCTCGCACCATGGTAGGAAGTGTATATTCATTCACTCACTTCTTCATTCCTTAAAAGCACAAATAATGGGCTGAACACTAGGAAAGTCAATTTATATTCAGGGACTCATTCCACAGATTATTTACCAAGTACCAACTACATGTATATCTCTACTAATTCATGTACCCCTCACAAAACGACTCTACTCATTTTATAGATGAAGAAACTGAAGCTTGGAGACCCCAGACAGCTTTCTTTTCCTGAAGTATGGGTATATTATTTTTTTCTTTTTAAAGTGTGTTTATTTTAATTTGAGGATAATTACTTCACAATATTGTGATGGTTTTTGCCAGGCATCAGTATGAATCAGCCATAGGTATACATACATCCCCTGCATCCTGAATCCCCCTCCCACCTCCCTCCACACCCTAACCCTCCAGGTTGTCCCAGAGCCCTGGCTTGGGGTACCCTGCATCATATATCAAACTCACACTGGTTATCTATTTTACATCTGTGTCTCCTTTGCTGCCCTGCACGTAGGATCGTCAGTACATCTTTCTAGATTCCATGCATATGCATTAATATATGATATTTGTCTTTTTCTTTCTGATTTACTTCACTCTGTATAATAGGCTCTAGGTTCATCCACCTCATTAGAGCTGACTCAAATGCATTCCTTTTTTATAGGTGAGTAATATTCCATTGTGTGTGTGTACCACAACTTCCTTATCCACTCATCTTCAGGCAGCTTTCTTAAAGCCCATCAGGTAAGTGGAGCTGTCGGAGATGGGACCAAGTTACCCCAACTCCAGGGCTTGTCTCCATGGTAACTCAGGATCACTCCCCATATCTTCTATGACTGCAGACATCTCTCTGCAGGGATACGAGAGCTTCACACAGAGCTCTCAGCCCAAAAGCCAGCACCCTGAACCTCTCCCCAAGTTCTTGTGCTGTTTTTTCTGGTGATACATTGTTCTGCAGACTCTGACTCGGGCTCCAGGTTGAGTTATCAAGGACCATTCATTCTGCAGCATTTTCCAACCTGCCTGCCCATCCATTTCCTGGGCCGATCACACTGAAACCTACTAGGTCAGTATGGAACTCAACCAGTTCATGGCCCTTCTCTCAGGCAGCAGACAGGAGCTGGGCCTCTGCAGGGAATCCTGCTTCTACAAGGTCACAGGCCATCCTCGGAGACAAAGTAATTACTCTGGACACGGGGAATGGGTTTTGGTGAATGAGGAGGTATGAACTTTACAAGGAGTGGCAAAAAGTCTGCTCCATCTCTACGGATAGCACAGGGCGGGGGAAGAACACAGCCACCAGAATCAAAAGCAGAAAACGTAAGTCAAGACCGTTATTGAGCAGGACTTCCCCAGTGGTCCAGTGGCTAAGACTCCACGCTCCCTAAGCAGGGAGCCTGGGTTCAATTGCTGGTTGGGGAACTAGGAACCCACACACTACAGCTAAGGGTTTGCATGTTACAACTAAAGAACCTGGATGCCTCAGCTAGAAGACCCACCATGTGCTGCAACTAAGATTCTACACAACCAAATTAATTAATTAATTAATTAATCAATTTTTGTTTTGAGATAGTTGTTGAGCACGGATCCTATGCCTGGCAATGTGCTGAACAGAGAGTCACATCAGAGGTGGCTCCTGCACTCAAGCACTCCACTGTATCCTGCAGGATCTGCGGAACTAGACATGGCAGAAAACGGCTGCCGCCCAGGAGCCTGGAACTTTCAGAGAACCAGTGTGATTCTGCAGGTCTTCCCGGCACACCGTTCTGGATCTCCTCCCCTGGCAAAGTCAAAATATGTTCTGACTCTCTCTCTTAACCAGGGGTGATGGGTAAGAAAAAACACACCTACTAGGTTAATGAAATATAATGCTCAAATCAAGCAATAAAATTGTCCATTCAAACACACTTTCATGTCTCCATGTATAATCAAAAGAAGCACATTCCCCTGGGAAAAATTTCTTAAGTCCGTGTGCCAAGTCCCTCTTCTACGAGCCCATTGATTTCCTAAATAACATCCCCGGAGGCACATCCTGAGGAATGTGGAAGAGGGGGTCATCCTGGTTTGGTGCTACCATGTGGCTTAATGGTTTAAGTCCGAGGTGTCCTGATCCCTGACTCCTCGGAGACTCATCTGGGAAAACGTGCGGGAACAGTTAGGTAAAATGGATTCCTTCTCCCTCTCCTTTTCTTCTTTATACTACAAGTTCAGTGTTTTCAAGTTCGCTTTCCACTGCACCTGACTTGTCATCTTAGTATACGATTTGTATGTACATGAACAGCTTAGAAAGTGTTCTCATAAAAAAATTAAGTGTGCAGTCTTTGTCGATGGATATGGACAGGCTGCCCCAACATCTCTTCTTTCCCCCAGTATACTCCAAGGCCAGGACACTGTGAGAGTCTCAGTCTGGATCTGCAGCCACAGAAAAGAGAGGGTAAGACACAGATTTAAAACAAGAACATGGGTGAGGTATGGGGTTTCTAGGAGAAAGTCATTTTCTGGGTTTTTTTTTGCAAGAAAACTAGTAAAACTTGTACTTGACAAATTGTATTCAATATTAAAAGAAGTTCTTAATAAACATGCAGGCAATTCCTATAGGAACATACACCCATCTTTTTTTTTTTTTAAGATATCCACCATTTATTATTATTATTTTTTTACTTTACAATGTCATATTGGTTTTGCCATACAGCAACATGAATCCACCACAGGTATACACGTGTTCCCCATCCTGAACCCCCCCCACCCACCTCCCTCCCCGTACCATCCCTCTGGGTCATCCCAGTGCACCAGCCCCAAGCATCCTGTATCCTGTATCAAACCTGGACTGGTGATTCATTTCATATATGATATTATACATTTCAATGCCCTTCTCCCAAATCATCCCACCCTCGCCCTCTCCCACAGAGTCCAAAAGACTGTTTTATACATCTGTGTCTCTTGTGCTGTCTTGCATACAGGGTTACCGCTACCATCTTTCTAAATTCCATATATATGTGTTAGTGTACTGTATTGGTGTTTTTCCTTCTGGCTTACTTCACTCTGTGTAATAGGCTCCAGTTTCATCCACCTCATTAGAATGGATTCAAATGTATTCTTTTTAATGGCTGAGTAATACTCCATTGTGTATATGTACCACAGCTTTCTTATCCATTCATCTGCTGATGAACATCTAGGTTGCTTCCATGCCCTGGCTATTATAAACAGTGGTGCAATGAACACTGGGGTACACGTGTCTCTTTCAGTTCTGGTTTCCTTGGTGCATACATCAATCTTTAAGCAACTCACAAGTTAAATATATGAATGAAGGGAATGGGGAGGGTGGTGAGAATTCTTTCTGAACATTTGTTTTTTCAAAAAGAATAGTGTTGGGGACTTCCCTGGTGGCTCAGTGCCAAAAGTTAGGACTCAGGACTCTGAGCTTCCAATGCAAGGGGCATGGGTTTGATCCCTGGTTGAGGAACTAAGAGCCTACATGCCACATACCCCCCAAAATAAAATAAAAAGTAAATAAAAAGAATATTTGGGTATACAAATGTATGAAATAGAATGAGGGGGCACCTATTTTTGCCTAGACTAGGAAGCTCAGAGGCTACTGTGGAAAAGTACTACCATTTTCTTGGTGGATGAGCAGAAGTTTCAGAGGGTGGCAGGGCAAAGTTTGGGAAATTTTCCTAAGTTCAACTTTGGCACCTTGGAAGTTGAGTGTTTCTTTTTTTTTTCCTGATCCATCATCACCATTAAGTTATTGTGAGGGTCCCTGATCTGGACACATTCCTTGTGAATGGCAGAGCTTTTTCCTGTGGAGTCACTGTCACTATTATTTAGGTGCCTGAAATCATTGGAGTTCCAGAGATTTCTTGGGATGTCACATGGGCTGTTAGCACTTAGAGTGTCCAGGCTTCATTCTAGGGCTTCCCTGGTGGCGCGGACAGTAAAGAATCTGCCTGCAATGTGGGATATATTGGTTCAGTCCCTGATTCGGGAAGATCCCCTGGAGAAGGGAAAGATTACCCACTCCAGTATTCTTACCTGGAGAATTCCGTGGACAGAGGAGCCTGGCAGGCTATAGTCCATGGGATCAGACATGACTGAGCAACTGATACTTTTTATACTCTTCACCCTTGGGATGCTGGCAGTCAGATTGGCAATTTGGGAGGTTTGGCATCATGCTGAGGTCAAGTTCTAAGTTAAATGGGGGTACAGGGAGAATAAGTGTAGCAGAGACTAATCACTCCCCCACATTCATCCCCATTTTATTTTAGTAGCAGGCAGGTCCAAGTTGTAGCTAGGAACATGGCCACTCAGCTACAAATACCCTTATTCCCCAACAAGCAGCCAGCAGGAAAGGCTGTGCGGTTCTTTTCCGGCCAGCAGGGTGTGAGCAGAGGTGCCACGAAATCCATAGGCTGAGCCTCTAAAAGGAAGAGGTACAACCTGCCCTCCTCCTTCTCCAGGTAAAAGTGGAGCAGCTGTGCTAGACACAGAGACGAGCACCAGCTCTTCAGGACAGTAGATTGCCTGAGAACACTTAGCTCTGCACTGTTATTTAAGAGACAGATGAACTTTTATAATTTTGCAATAAGGAAAGTGACAAGATAAAAGCAACTGACATGGCAACTGGCCTCTCTGCAGTGTCTCTGTCCGCTTTCTGAAAGTATCTTGGTATATTTAGAAATGTGTGTGTGTGTTTGTGTGTGTATTCCCGCTTATTTTACAAGATTGTTGTAAGGAAAAAATCCAATGAAAGATCATATGAAATGAGCAAATTCTTCATGAATATGCATTATTTTCATTGCCATTTAGTAGCTCAGTCATGTCAAACTCTTTGCGACCCCATGGACTGTCGCCTGCCAGGCTCCTCTGTCCACGGGGTTCTCCAGGCAAGAATAATGGAGTGGGTTGCCATGCCCTCCTCCAGGGGGTCTTCCCAACCCAGGGATGGAGCCCACATCTCTTATGTCTCCCTCATTGGCAGGTGGGTTCTTTACCACTAGCACCACCTGGGAAACCCATTTTTATCATAATGTCCTCCTATATTCCTTTGCTTGTTTATTTGTTCATTGTCTGTCTCCTTCCCTTTGGGATGTAAGCTTCAGGAGGACAAGGTTTGTCCATGTTATTCACAGCCTCATCTATGAAGCCTCACAAACCACCCAGCACATAGCAGATCCTCACGATACCACATTAAACGAATGTGTATGTGTGTAGACGAAAGGCTGGTGTCTGCCAGCTGAAAGGAGAGTGAGGATGGAGGGAGGAAGCCAACCAGGCGAGGTGGACTGACATTACCTGGGGGACAGAGGACGGGGTTGTGAACCTCTAACCATGCAGGACACCTCTGCATACAAGCTTCCAGGATTTGATAACAACTGGATAGAAAGCAGGAGAGCAGTGAGAAGTGAGCATCGGTTCCCTCCTGGGCAACTGTCAGCAGAACCTACTGCAGGAGGAGGGCAGGGCCAGCGGGGATGATGGGGAAGAGGCTGATGGAGGCTGGCACGGTGCCCACAGTTGGCCGCTGCCCCAGCAAAGGGAGGGGACGGTGGGGATGAGAGGACAACCGAGGCTGTTTGAGTGGCGCGGGGCTGCAATGGGAAAGCACTTGAGCTGGGAACCTGGAGACAGGCTTCTAATCCCACTTTAGTGGCTAACATATTCTGTGGCCTTGGCCCAGCCACTCCTCTCTCTGGGCCTCTGCCATTTTCTGGATCAGCCATCCCTTCCATCTTTCATCCTCGCCACAATGGCATCTAGGAGGAGGCTGAGTGGCCCAGGTGGGCATAGTGACCCAGCGGCCAGGTCAGCCCGGCTAGACCATCCTTAGCTCACCGTGTCCAGGGACCCCGCACACTGCTCCCTTAGACTTCCTGCTCTTGGACAGGTTCCCTCTGCTCTTGGACAGGTTCCCTCTGCTCTTGGGCAGGTTCCCTCCTGAGCCCTGCGGGCTGGCTCAGCAGCTCTATTGGCTTCCTTTGAGATGACAGAAAACACACTATGCTCTCTGAAGCCAAAGTGAGCTCTTTCCTCCTCATCTCAGCATTCTGCTAAGGAGAGCATCAGGTGTAGCCCTCGCTGCTTTCACATTGCAGGGAGAAGAGCAATGCCAAGGTGAAGGGCTTCTGGTCCCGACTCTGGCCTGAAGCCACCTGTGAGAGGCCCTGCTCGTCAGACAGGCGCCCAAAAGCCTGGGGACCTGGGGACTGGCCCCAGCATCACGCCTCCCACCCCCACCACATGGCCTTGGGCAGCACATTGTACTTCTCTGAGCCTCGGTTCTTCTACCTGTGAGACAGCCTCGCATCAGTTTCACTGCGGGGATAAAGGGATTAGCAGGCACCAATTTACCTAGCAATTTTCAAAAGACTGTTTACTCTTAAAGGACTTAGCTGTTGCCAGTTCTTCTCTCCTCTACCTAGAATCTCCTCCTGGCCCAAGATCCCAGGGTTTACCAGGATAGCCAAACAAAGACAGAGGTGAAAGTATCCCTCACAGTCTTTTTTTAATGGTTATATATATATATATATAGGCGTATAGCTTGGTGGTTCAGCTGGTAAAGAATCTGATTGCAATGTGGGAGACCTGGGTTCAATCCCTGGGTTGGGAGGATCCCCTGGAGAAGGGAGAGGCTACCCACTCCAGTATTCTGGCCTGGAGAATTCCATTGACTGTATAGTCCATTGGGTTGCAAAGAGTCAGACACAACTAAGCAACTTTCACTTTGATTTACAATGTTGCGTCAGTTTCAGGTGTACGACAAGGTGAATCTGTTACACATACACATATACTCACTACTTTTTAAGATTCTTTACCCATATAGGTCACTACAGAGTATTGAGTAGAGTTCCCTATGTTAAATAGTAGGTCAGACTTTATGTTTTGGGGCTTCAAAATCACTGCAGATGGTGACTGCAGCCATGAAATTAAAAGATGCTTACTCCTTGGAAGAAAAGTTATGACCAACCTAGATAGCATATTGAAAAGCAGAGACATTACTTTGCCAACAAAAGTCCGTCTAGTCAAGGCTATGGTTTTTCCAGTGGTCATGTATGGATGTGAGAGTTGGACTGTGAAGAAGGCTGAGCACCAAAGAATCGATGCTTTTGAACTGTGGTGTTGGAGAAGAGTCTTGAGAGTCCCTTGGACCGCAAGGAGATCCAAGCAGTCCATTCTGAAGGAGATCAGCCCTGGGATTTCTTTGGAGGGAATGATGCTGAAGCTGAAACTCCAGTACTTTGGCCACCTCATGCGAAGAGTTGGCTCATTGGAAAAGACTCTGATGCTGGGAGGGATTGGGGGCAGGAGGAGAAGGGGACGGCAGAGGATGAGATGGCTGGATGGCATCACTGACTCAATGGACGTGAGTTTGAGTGAACTCCGGGAGATGGTGATGGACAGGGAGACCTGGCGTGCTGCGATTCATGGGGTCACAAAGGGTTGGACACGACTGAGTGACTGAACTGAACTGAACTGAACTGTTGGTTATCTATTTTACATATGAAAGTGTTAGTCTCTCAGTCATGTCTGAAACTTGGCAACTGCATTCGCAGTAGTCCACCAGGTTCTTCTGCCCATGGGATTCTCCAGGCAAGAACGCTGGAGTGGATTGCCATTTCCTTCTCCAGGGGATCTTCCCGACCCGGGGATCGAATCCAGGTCTCCTGCATTACAGGCAGATTCTTTATTCTTCCCACCAGGGAGGTCCCGTTATATATATAGTAGTATGTGTATATATCTGGAGAAGGCAATAGCACCCCACTCCAGTACTCTTGCCTGGAAAATCCCATGAATGGAGGAGCCTGGTGGGCTGTAGTCCATGGGGTCGCAAAGAGTCGGACATGACTGAGCAACTTCACTTTCACTTTCATGAATTGTAGAAGGAAAAGGCAACCCACTCCAGTGTTCTTGCCTGGAGAATCCCAGGGATGGGGGAGCCTGGTGGGCTGCCGTCTATGGGGTCGCACAGAGTCGGACACGACTGAAGCGACTTAGCAGCAGCAGCAGCATGTGTATATATCATCCCAGTCTCTCAACTTATCCCTCCCCTCACCCAGTCCTTTGTTGTTCACCTGCCTCTGGTGACTCCATGACAACCTTTATTGGTGATGTGATGTAACTGTTGGGATTTATTGAAAGGAAACATTTGGAAAACGTTTTATATTGGTTAAAATGCCTTCTTCCCAATTAACCTATTTTCATGGACCCTCGCAGTTCATTCTTTGTCACCATAGCAACCGACATTCTAGGAAAAGAGAAGTGAGCATCATCAGGGTGGATACAGGTGCTCTGTGGAAGATGTGGGCCGTCTGAGGACCTTTCAGACAATTTCATGAGTGTTGGTCCCTTGTGACATCAAAACCTTCTCCAGAGCCCTCTTGACACCTGGGCGCCAAGGCCGTCGGTAAAACTCACACGCATCCCTTTGTAAAATCTTGGAACTACCTGTAGGATAAACACCAAAATTGTGCAACATCTATCGACTAAAGAGGGGAAGATTGGAAACACATGTTTTAAAGGGGTAGTCAGTGTTTGGTTGTGTATCGCAAGCTCCACAGTGGCCTGAGGGGTAAGAGCTACCATAGTGGGGAAGACCAAGTACAAATTTCTAGAATTCCCCCCAACAAGCATACCAGCTGAACTAGTCAAGCAATAGCAAGCAATAACAATCCCTGATCAAAGGGGATGTGGGAGAAAAGCACCCTTTCTTAAGGATCTAAGGATTTGGGGAGCCTGGATAGTCGCCATATTTCTATTCAATTCACTGTCACCCCTGCGGAAACCAGGCCGATCACGGAGGATAACTCTCAGCTATCACAAACTCACCAAGTGGAAGCCAGGATGGTAGCTCATATCCCAGTTGTTGTATTCAACAATTAAAACAGCCTCAGGGCTCAGTACACTGACACTGATTTGGCAAATATGTCTGTTGCATCCAGGAAGAAAAGACGATCCGAAACAGTTAGCCTTCTCTTGAAATGGGCAACAGAATGCACTTCGACTCTCCTGTCCATTTTCTTAATATTGTCAGAAAAGATCAGGAAGAGTCAGACAGCCCACACAACTTCACCTCGACATATTATGTTGGCTGGTAGGGCCAGTGAGCAAGAGGTGGCTGGCACACCGGAGCCCTCAGTGAAAGTGAAAGTGTCACTCAGCCGTGTCCAACTCTTTGTGACCTCATGGGCTGCAGCCTGCCAGGCTCCTCCATCCATGAAATTATCAGAGGCTGACAGAGAAGCCCTGTGGAGATTCAGGCTCTGTCACATACAGAGGACTGTTCAGGGATTCGGTGGTGGCTAGGGGCATGCTTAGACATCATCTTCAAAGTAAAAGGGAAATTATTTGTTTTCCATCTCCCTCCTCAAACAGGGATGGCCTCTCCCGGTTCTTATTGGAGCATTTGGCACATGCAGGGTAATATTTAGACACATAGATGGAATAACATGACAAGCTGCCAGCTTTGAGTGGGCATCAGAGCTCAGAGGGCTCTGTGGTAGGTTCAGGCTGCAGTACAAGAAGCTGCCTGATGAACCAAGTGACTCAACAAATCTGATGCTGCTGGAGATATCAGTGACAGGAAGAGATGCCCTACGGAGTGTGTGACGTGCTCTAGGGGTGGGTCCCAGAAGGACATTGATGTTTAGCCCAAGGTCATGTCATTTACAGGAGAGCCCTATGTCTGTTGAATATAAGTCCTGTATATTGCTGGTGTCTGGCTGGAACCACCCGTTGCGAGCTGGGTCACAACCACTAAGTCATCAGGCTGGAAAAAGTGAGCAGGCGTCTCTCATGAGACAGAAGTGGTGGACCACCTGAGACCCGGCGGGTGCAACATCAGTGGGCACTGCTAGCTGCACGAGCAGGTGGCTCACACACCTGTTGCACCAGGATGCCTCGTGCCTGCACCAGTCTGAGGGATTCTGCAGGACCAACCGAGTACCAGTCACCACGGGGGCAAAAAGCTTCTATTTCCCATTGACAGCAAGCCCTTGAGGGCAGCATGCAATTTCCCCTGTTCCACAGAAGCTCATGCCCCCAGAAGCCAATCACCTCTCCCCACAGGTGAGTTTCCCAGGTAGAAGGTGAACCACACTCTGTCATTCTGCTTTTCCTGTCTGAAGTCGACATCCCACAAGATGAGGGTGATCTGAAAAGGGAGAAGAAGTAAACCTTGAACCTGGAAGAGAAAAAGTCCAGCCCTAGGACGGCTGGGCTGGGCCCCCTAGGGTGATGCCCAGAAGCAGCCTGGGGCTGCTTTCTCATTCACCTCAGCAGAATTAATACTTAGTTCTGCAGTGGTGACCAAACCTCTGTGACCCCAAAGATGAAAATATTGCCTCTCTGACCCTTTTCAGTAAAAGAAAGTTTGCCATTTATTCCTGTAACCCATTTTTCTGGAAAGCTGTTGAATCTGCCAGAGTCTGGAGGGAAAATGAAGTAGAGTTGTTGAGTTGGGAGAGAGATTCCCCTGAAAATGATTGAAATCATTCCTCCCCACCCCCCACCCCCCGCAAGAGAATCTGAGTAGGTGATCATTCTTGCTCCTTTTAATTCGATTCCTTTCCCCAATTCTTCTTATTTAAACCTGAGTGAGTAGCTCCATTTCACCGGGCAGATATTTGCACAGACATCCCATAGAGCTAAACTTTCTGTTTCCTAGGAATTAGACAAAGATATTGTGGTGATTGAAAATATAAAATAAAATGCCTTGCGAAATTTAGCTCTAGAGAAAAGAGAAAGTTCAAGTTCCAGGCAGCTATGGCTGAGAATTATAACCAGGAAAATCAAAGAATTCGTTTGATGACTCCTGAGGGCTTGAAAGTTCCTTGAAGGTGAGGACTCATCAAGCAAACACTAAGAATTGGGCAGTGGGGTGCTTACCACAGAGTTGGGTTGACTTGTGTTCCTGACTCTGGACTTGTGTTCCTGATATCTGGACTTCCTGATCCTTCTGCCTGCATACATGAAGGTGCCCTTACTCAAAAACAGGATCTTGCCAGATAAAATCATGCTGAGATGGGGTCATACTGGATTAGAGGGGACCCCAATTTAACAGCTTGTGTCCTCATAAAATGAAAAGCAATGAACATAGACACACAGAGAGAAAAACTTGATGTTAAGAGACAGAAGGACACACAGAGAAGACAGCGTGCGAGGGTGGAGGCGTACACCCGTGGGATGTGTTGACAGGTCAAAGATTCTAGGGCTTACCAGCAACCACGTGTCAAGGAAGAAATCTTGCCCAGAGCCTTCAGAGGGGCCACAGCCCTGCTCACACCTTGATTTTGGACTTCCACCCTCAAGAACTGTGAGAAAATACATTTTTGTTATTATAAGCCACTTACTTTTGTGGTGCTTGGTTTCAGCAGCCCCAGGAAACTACTATGCTGCTAAGTCGCTTCAGTCGTGTCTGACTCTGTGCGACCCCAGAGACGGCAGCCCACGAGGATCCCCCGTCTCTGGGATTCTCCAGGCAAGAACACTGGAATAGGTTGCCATTTCCTTCTCCAATGCATGAAAGTGAAAAGTGAAAGTGAAGTCGCTCAGTCGCGTCCGACTCTTTGCGACCCCATGGACTGCAGCCCACCAGGCTCCTCCGTCCATGGGACTTCCCAGGCAAGGGTACTAGGGGGGTTGCCATTGCCTTTTCCAAGGAAACTAATATAGTAAGTGATTAATAAATGTTTGCTCGTTCACAAAATCTGTGAGTCTCTTTCTGTTTTGTAAGTTCCTTTGTATCAGTTCTTTTTATATTCTGAGTTTATGTTTGCCAGAATTGGGGGAGGGGAGAATGGTGGAATGGGAGAGTTAAGGAGTCTGGGATGGACATGTACACACTGCTATATTTAAAACAGATAACCAACAAGGACCTACTGTAGAGCACAGCGAACTCTGCTCAATGTCACGTGGAAGCCTAGATGGAAGGGAACTTTAGAGGAGAATGGACACATGTATATGTGTAGCTGTGTCCCTTTGTTGTTCACCAGAAACTATCACAACATTGTTAATTGGCTATACCCAAACAAAATAAAAAGTTTGAAAAAATGAATAAAATTCCTTTAAAAGTCAGAAAACAAATGTTTGCTGAGTGACTAGATGAGTGAGTGGATGAATGAATGAGTGAATGAATAAAAACAAATCCCAAGGGGCCGAGAGGCAGGGCTGGGGGTGAATGGAGACCAAGCCGGCATCTGAAAAGGGGACAAATCTCTAGTGTTTGCCGAGCATGGTGCCAGGGCATCCTTTCTCAGCCACCCATGCATAACCGCGGAGGGAGCCCAGCCCCAGGGCAGGGGAGGGGGACAGCAGCGTCATTCCACGTGGCTTAGGAGCCAGCCATCAGCTCTGCAGAATCAGGCTCTGAGGCCACCCAGGGAGGAAAGTCCCTGAGCACCCAGGGCAACCACTCCTGTGAGCTGGGGTATGGCACTGACTGCTGATGGCCTTGACGCTAGGGCTGAGGACGAGCAGGTGGGGCTCAGGGACAGACAAGACAGGCTGGTCCACCCTCGAAACGCATCCAAAGCAATTTGCACACTTGGTGAATACCGAGAGGGTGGGTCTTAATTACTGAAGGACAATCTGATCCAGGGAAAGTACCAGGCACCTGAGCAGGAGGAAGGGGTCAGGGGATGGGTGAGGCCATGAAGTGAAAATCAGGGTTGGAGAAAAAGACTCCAAGACCCAAGTCTTGAATGAAATAGGGTTGGTGTGAGCCCCAGTCATGGAGCAGCGAAAATGGGCCAGTTACTGTGGCCTGTAGGCTTTACTGCTCTGAACTCCTGTGCATCTTCCAAGAGAAATCACCTCCCTCAAGGTGGAGTGGAAGAAACCGAGGTCCAGAGAAATAAAGCAGTGTCTCAAGGTCACGTGCTTAGGAGATAAAAGAGCTCCTATCTCTTAGGAGATAATGCTAAGCTGCTTCGATCTAATTTCAGAGCCCAAGCCAGGCCCAACAGACCTGGTGGTCCTTCAGTTGTTTAGTCACTAAGCCATGTCCAACTCTTTGGGATCCCATGGACTGTAGCCCGCCAAGCTCCAGAGGCTAACTAAGCTCCCGTCCCCCCAGCCTCTCCCCCAGCCCCTTGGAGATGTCTCTGCTGAGCAACAGAAGGCTTTCCAGAGAGACCAGGGGACATTTCACTATCGCCTTCTAACGAGCCTTTTAGATATAGGTATATTGTTCCTGATGTTGAAGCTGAAGTTCCAATACTTTGGCCACCTGATGCAAAGAGCTGACACATTCAAAAAGACCCTGATGCTGGGAAAGATTGAAGGCAGGAGGAGAAGGGGACGACAGAGGATGAGATGGTTGGATGGCATCACCGACTTGATGGACATGGGTTTGGGTGAACTTTGGGAGTTGGTGATGGACAGGGAGGCTTGGCGTGCTGCAGTTCATGGGGTCGCAAAGAGTCGGACGCAACTGAGTGACTGAACTGAGCTGATATTGTTCCTAGTCTCTACCTCCTTATCATGAGATTTTAATACCAAAGTTGTACTCTTGCTGTTTATATACTGCATGAATATCTATGCTTTATCCACAAAAAAGGTAAGACTTTTTCCCCCAAGAAACAATTTTCCCCTGGCCCCCACTCCATGCTGAGATTTCACACATTAGATCTTGATCTCATTTTCCCATATAGTGCAGGTTGTTCTGGGTGATCTTTTACATCAGAACAATCTTCTTCAATGAGATGGGGAAGTTCTCACTGACCAAGCTGAAACCTCTCACAAACTAATTGGGTCATAGAATTAACCAGAAGCCAATGCGATGAAAGTGAAAGAGGAGAGTGAAAAATTCCAGAAGCCACTGTTCACTCCTTTCTTGAGGAAAGTGGAAGAGGAGAGTAAAATATTTGGCTTAAAACTCAACATTCAAAAAACTAAGATCATGGCATCTAGTCCCATCACTTCATGGCATAGATGGGGAAACAATGGAAGCAGTGAGAGACTTTATTTTGGAGGGGCTCCAAAATCACTGCAAATGGTGACTGCAGCCATGAAATTAAAAGACACTTGCTCCTTGGAAGAAAACGTATGGCCAGCCTAGACAGCATATTAAAAAGCAGAGACATTACTTTGCCAACAAAGGTCTGTCTAGTCAAAGCTATGGTTTTTCCAGTAGTCATGTATGGATGTGAGAGTTGGACTATAAAGAAAGCTGCGCACCAAAGAATCGATGCTTTTGAACTGTGGTGTTGGAGAAGACTCTTGAGAGTCCCTTGGACTGCAAGGAAACCCAACCAATCCATCCTAAAGGAGATCAGTCCTGAATATTCATCAGAAGGACAGATGTTGAAGCTGAAGCTCCAATACTTTGGTCACATGATGCAAAGAACTGACTCATTTGAAAAGACCCTAATGCTGGGAAAGATGACAGAGGATGAGATGGTTGGATGGTATCACCAACTTAATGGACATGAGTTTGAGTAAGGTCTGGGAGTTGGAGATGGACAGGGAAGCCTGGCGTGCTGCAGTGCATGGCGTCACAAATAGTTGGACACTACTGAGGGACTGAGTTGAATTGAACTGTTCCTCCACAGCAACTAATTCTCCAGTTCCCTGGGGACACCAACTAAGTATTCTATAAGTTAACTCAACTCTGACACTCACTGCTTAGAGTGAGTGCAGACCCTGCAGGTGAAGGGTTTATTCCCACAAGACTGTCACCCCCTCCAGATGCCAATCATAGGTTTTCCATCATTTCTGTCCAACTTAAGCTACAAATCAGGCATTCCACAACTCCCCCAGATTTGATCATTTGCTATAACAGCTTACAAAATGTAGGGAAACTCTTATGGAAAGATTTATTATAAGGGAGATATTAAAGGATATGGGCTTCCTCAGTGGCTCAGCAGTAGAGAATTCACCTGCAATGCAGGAGACATGGCTTCAATCCCTGGATCGGGAAGATCCCCTGGAGGAGGACATGGCAACCCACTCAAGTACTCATGCCTAGAGAATCCCAAAGGCCCAGGAACCTGACAGGCTGCAGTCCAGCGGGTCACAGAGAGTGCAGCATGACTGAAGCGGCTGAACATAGCACGCACGTTAAAGGATACAGATGATCGGCCAGATGCAGAGGCACACACTGTGATGTCTGGAAGAGCCCTGAAGACAGGAGCTTCTGTGCTCATGGGGCTGAGAAACAGGTCTCCCAGCACATAGATGTGTTCACCGGCCCAGAGGCTCTCTGCGTCCCATAGTTTAGGGATGTTTACAGAGGCTTCATGACATAGGCGTATCAATTATTAACTCAGTCTCCAGTCCCTCCCTTCTTCCCGGAGGATGGGGGAAGGGGTTGAAAGTTCCAAGCTAATACTCATGCCTTGGTCTTTCTGTGATCAGCCTCCATCCTGAAGCTGTCCGGGAACCTACCCAGAGACACCGCATTAGAACAAAACCCCAGGAAATCCCTGGGATTCAGAGCTTTGTGTCAGGCACCAGAGACAGACGGAGACCAAATACATGTTTCTTAAATGTCCCAAATGCCCTCCCTTTGAGAGTCATAGAAATGGTTTCTGCTTACCCAGCTTATCGATCCTGACTAATTCAAAGAAACCCAGGGTTCTACCCACCCTGTACCAATCCCTCCTTCTGTCTCTCTCTCTGTCTCTCTCTCTGTCTCTCTCTCTCTCTCCCTCATGTGTGTGCATGTACACATACTTTTTCTGAAAACTGAGTTAAGCAACCTGGTCTTACATTTTTGCCAGCCACAGAACCGTGACTAATTCAGTTCATGAACTGTGTCCTGTAAACGATGAAGCAATTTGCAAATATGCATTGAGCATGGGAGGTACTCAATGAAAGTTTGAAGTGTGCTGAACTGTGCTTGTTAGCCCCTGGCTGACATATCCATATTCAGGTGGATGGCAGGACTGAAGAATTCATGTGTATTTTATCCTCCCCGTTGCAAGTAGTTTGGTCTTCCCCATTACAGTCTGATTTCCATGCCTCAAGCTTTCATCTGTGGTGGGGGCAAAGCCCGAAGAAATTCTGGACACAAAAGTTGCTAGGTCTCCTGGCTTTGAGGGGAATCATGCAGGCTCTTTGCAGAAGGAAGGTGTCTGGAGACAAATATTCAGGATTTCACAGTAGAAAATCTTTGGAAAGAAAGAGAAAGTGTTAGTCGCTCCGTTGTATCTGACTCTTTGTAACCATGTGGACTGTAGCCTCCAGGCTTCTTGTTCATGGGATTCTCCAGGCAAGAATACTGGAGTGGGTTGCCATTTCCTTCTCCAAGGGACTCTTCCCAACCCAGGGATGGAATCTCCTGTGCCTCCTGAAAAATCTCTGGAACTGGTCCATAGAAGGATCATCCCTAGGAAACTAAAGAAAGAGGGAGAATTCTTAGGAATTTCTAATAAGGAAAGACTCCTGGGTTCTGCTCACCCAGAACTCCCCAGACAGAGTTGCTACAAAATGTGTAACAACTGATCATGCTGATCATGTTGTGTCTGTAACTGTCTCCAAGACCAAATGCAGAAGCATCCTATGCCAAGTGAAGGGAAGAGGATGGACCAAGATAATCTCCTTCTGTAAGTTTCAAATGCGTCCTTTCATTGCAAAGGGGCTCAGAAGCTTACAGCTGGGAAGATTGTCTGGAGACACAGGGTTGAATGACCCCATTTCATACACAAGAAGACTGAGGCTCAGGTTTAAGACAGCAACTCAAGGTCACAGCCAAGAGGTGGCAAAGCAATGCCACCTGATATGCTCGTAGACACAGGATCTGTGTTTTTAAGTGTCTCATCTGAAATTCACAGATGAGGAATTCATGAAACAGGGATCTGATTAGTACAATAAACCAAACTTTTCTTTCAAAACCTGGTAAATATTAGTCATTAAGCCTTAGAGAGAATTATTTTGATCCAACTACATATCTTTCAGTTACACTGTGAAGATGAAAGTTATTCGAGGAGAAAGAGGTGCTGTGAATAAAGCCAGCTTGGGTTGGACTGGGGAGGGGTGGGAGAGATGGAAAAGAATAGAGAACTCTAAAGTGTAAAGGAAGTTAAAATGTGAGGGGAAAAAAAAAAAAAAAAAGCAAAACCAGGGTTCCGACGCCATGGGCCCTCATCCCAGCTTGACCACTGAGCAACTATGCCTTTCTGAAATGTTTTCCTCCTTTCTGGGGTCAGTGTCCCACCCTGGTCTGTGGAGCTAGCAGATGCCCTGCCTGCTTGCCTGCTTGCCCGGGATGTTAGGACGTCACGTGGATCATGAAAATCCCATGAGGGCTGGGTCTCTAGGGGTGGAAGGAAGAATAGCCATGCTGCGGGCTGTCCTGCTGCTGTACCTCCCAGCTGCCTGAAAGCCCAGCTCTGCAGGGAGCCAGCCTCATGCTAAGCCAGAGCCTTTACAGGAAGGCAAGAATCAAGCAACCAGTTCCACTCACATTTTCTGTTCCTTCCCACAGACCTGCCTGCAGTACTCAGGTATTCTTAGCCACCCAGGGACTCTCTGCTACAGCATCGAGCTCTCTGCTGCATCCTGCAAGGGGCAAAAAGGATGCTTGGACAATACACAGCTCTTGGTGGAAGGGAAATTCGCTTGCAGTAGAATATGGCCCAGCTAGGTCTTGACCTTAACAGGGAAACTGAAATAGCTTGGGAAGCAGAAAGGTTCTGCACCCAAGGATGCCTCTTAGATGAAGAGAAGCAACAGCATTGATGGAGCCCTAAAGATGGGTCAGGCCATGTCACTGCTCCTCCCTGTTTTTGTTTCATTTACGTCTCCTAACAAACTTACATAGAAACAGCAGCATTCATAATTTACGGATGAGGAAATCAACACAAAACACGTTAATAGATGTAGCGAAGCAAGCAGTTGATGAATAGCAAAGCTGGGACTGGTGCCTAGGACTGCCTGACCCACAACTGCACGTATGCACATTACAACAAACGATTTATTATCTGTGCCTTATGAGGTGGGAGGTGTATTCAGCGCTTGGCGTGTATTGTCTCAGTTTCCTCTTAAAACAGCTCCATCCGATAGACATATTCTTTTATGAGAAAACTGAAGCTCAGAGACTTGAGATAACTCCATCGACATCACACAGCAAGGTCTTATTGGTGCCAGGTTCTGAGGTTTAAATACATGGTGTACTGCCCTCCTTGGGGTTTTCCAGATGGCACTAGTGATAAAGAACCCATCTGCTAATGCAGAAAATATAACGAGATGCGGGTTCGATCCCTGGGTCAGGAAGATCCCTTGGAGAAGGAAATGGTAACCCACTCCAGTATTCTTGCCTGGAGAATTTCATGGACAGAGGAGACTGGCAGGCTATATTCTACGGGGTTTCAAAGAGTCAGACATGACTGTTCTCCTTGGAAGACCCCAGCTTGTCTTTCACGGGGAAAGAGGAGAGAAACTGTGAGTACAGGAAATCATTGTTCTTAAGTTCAATATGGCTGTTATTCTTAGGGAAGAGCAGTACAGATAGGAATCCAAAACTGTATGCTCCCCATTCTGCTGGCACTTCATGAGGGGCTGTGAGCAGAACTACCGTCTTCACGTGGGAGGTGATGGAGATTCAGGGTCTCAGCTTCCCACTTCCTGCATAAGGAAAGTTATCTTGGTGGAGAAAACTTCCCAAATCTGTCCAAAGTTGCTTTTCCTTTAATTATCTGCTCAACAAATTGTTGGTGCTTTCCTATCAATAATTTACAGCTTCTTCTTAAATATCCAAGATAATTTTAAAAGTTAAAAAAAAACTTGGAAGGAGGCTCAGTGACACACCTTTTTGATTCTGCCCTTTTTCGGGTCATTAGTACTCATCGGGCACAGACTTGATCTGGTAGATTTCCAGACACTAGCTGTCATCTGCTAGAAACATATACTCTTAGAAAAAGTACATCAGGCCTATTCGCTAGAAGCTTCTGCAATGGTGGAAATGATCTCTGTTTGTGTTGCTCAATACCATAGCTCTGGTCTTGCAAGGCTAATATGCACTTGAAATCTGACTAGCGCAACCGGGGAATGGAATTTTTAATTAAATTTATATAGCCCCATGTGACTAACGGCAACAGGACTGCACAACACAAGCCTAGGTAATTACTAAGAAAATATCCGCCCAGTGACTTAGGCATACACTTATTTTATTGTAAATGTGGAAGGACTTCAGTTTGTTTACACAACGGGTTTAACTCTCGGCCCCAGTATTTTGCACTGCAGGGAGTCACAGTTATGAAAACACTCCGCGCACAAAATTAAGTTCAAGAAAGAGGCCATGTATTGGTTTATTAGCACTGCACTGTAAAAACTCCAAGAGTCGTAATTAAAAGATTAAACACTCAGAAACGCAGTCTCACCAGCATTCCCTGCCTACCTGCTGCACAATGTTGTCAAGGCTGAAAAGCAGAAATGCAAGTATCACATCACCTTCATGGGCTCCACCTGCAGAAATGTTCCCACCCGGCATGAATGGGGCTGCAGGAGGTGCCAGCTCCTTGCTAGCAAGTTCTCTCTGTTCAGTAGTTCACTCCCCTTCCCTCACTTTTCTATGGAGTCCTTACCCTGTTCAAGAAGCTTTTACGATCATGAAATGACCCTTCTGTGGAGTGCTGGCATCACAGCATCTCTCTCCAAAGCCACATCCTTTCTAACTCCTGAATGGAAATGCAGTGGCCACTCCAACATTTCAAATGCACAGATTTCTCAACCCAGTCCAAAGATCTGGGTTAGAACAACCACAGCACCGCCTGGACAGCTGTGTTTTTTCAAAGCTCCCCGGGTGATTCTGATCCACAGCCAGATTTGGGAAACATTGACTCAAATCGTCCTCTGTTGGCAAAGGGCTTTAGCAGCAGGGTCAGCTCTGAAGTCCTGCCCCAGCCATGGGGATCCAAATGGGATGGATCATTATGATCACAGCTGTTGACTGACATTCTCCCACACGCCATGTCCCAGGCTAGGCACTTAATGTAAGCTGTCCGCGTGTAGCCCTAGGAGGGTGTGGTTTCTCTTCCTGGGAAGAGGCAGAAAGCTTAGAGAAATTAATACAAGTTCATTCAACCTCTATGCAGCAAACAGTGTTAAGTACGCGGTCTGTGCCATGTGCTGACCCAGGATGTGGAAGCACAGCAGTGAATTACAGATAATTCTCTGTTCCGGAGAGCTTCCCTTCCAGCTGGAGGAACTGTTAGTCACTCAGCTGTGTCCAACACTTTGTGGCCCCATGGACTGTAGCCCACCAGGCTCCTCTGTCCATGGGATTCTCCAGGCATGAACACTGGAGTGGGTAGCCATTTCCTTCTCCAGGGAGTCTTCCCAACCCAGGGATTGAAGGTGGGTCTCCCACACTGCAGGCAGATTCTTTACCATCTGAGCCACCAAGGAAGCAGGTCCTGACAGGAGAAGACAGACAGTAAGCCACATCAGATGGTACAGGTCACGATGAGCAGAGGCTTGAAGAACTGGCTTGAAAAAATGAGATTCTACAGGGAAGAGCTCTCAGATCCTAGGCAAGCACGTGAAAGAGCCCTGTGACCCGAAAGCCACACAGGACATGGGGCTGAGTCGAGATTTGATCCAGCTCTTTCTGATTCCCAAAAGAGCTCTTCCTGGGGTCCTGTGGCCACATCCTGCTGGATCAGTGGGACCAGTTTTGGGGACCAGTTTTGTTGCTAAGTGACATGGAACAACTAATTTATCTTTCCTCCTCTGGGGGAAAAAAAAATGGAGTTTGGCAAAAATGGGAAATATATGGGATTTATATGCACAGGATGGTTTATTCCTGCAACACTGTGAGCTGGGCATTGATCACCCTCATTTTGCAGATGAGAAAACTGAGGCATGCCAAAAAGAACTGACTCTGCTAATGTGACCTAGCTGCTATGAGGCAGAGACAGGATTTGAATCCAGAGCCATCTCTAACACAATAGTTTATTTCCATTGGAACATTCTCTGCTCCTGTCATTTAAGGCCCACGTTTGGTGGAGTCCAGGGAGAAAGCTCTCGGTATCATGGGCTGTGAGCTGCACCTCGGTGGCTGAGTTGGGATTAAATACAGTACGAGGTCTCAACCCCTGTGAAGTGAGAAATTGGTAGAATTTACCTCCTAATGTTGACTTTCAAAGGAAAAAAGAGCTTCTTACTGAGGCGTGCGACAGCTGACACATTAGAACATCATAGCTCCAAATTGCAGACTTATTAAAGTCATTAGGATAATTATAATTGAGAATTTACTTAAAAGCTGATAATGACTTTTTAGACAGCCCTTGGTTTGAGCACCTTCTCCCATCTCTGTCATCCTCCTTCCTCCTTCTCCCCCCAGACAAGCTCCTTGGAGACCCCTGTGGGAGAATTTGTTCTTTCTGAGTCAGCACCTGCAGAGCCTTACTCTGATAAGCATCATGGAAAATTCATGCGGAAGGAAAGAAACAGGACTCTCCAGGCTGCTTTCGTTGTCCTGCATTTCCTTAGCTTGTTTGGAGAGGGGAAGCCTGAGCTAAAAACCCTGTTCATCTGGTGAACTCCTCCCGATCTTGCATGACCCAAAGGCAATGCCCCACCTATGAAGACCCTTCTCTAGGAAAGCAAACATTTCCCCCTTTAGGCCCCTACAGCTTCTATGAATCACTAGAGCTGTTTCATATCAGTTTAATTTCTGTTTGCACATCAGTCTTCCTTGGGAGGCCATGTCTTACTCCAAGTTTAATTCTCCATATGTTTAATGCTTTATTTTTATGAGGCCTATTCACACAACTCAGTGCAAAAAGTGAAAGTGTCTTCTGTCCATTGAATTCTCCAAGCAAGAATACTGGAGTGGGTAGCCATTCCCTTCTTCAGGGGATCTTCCCAACTTAGCATGTCCCACATTGCAGACAGATTCTTTACTGTCTGAGCCACCAGGAAAACCCAAAAAGAAGCCCCTCTCCTTTGAGCCAGAATCAAACCAGCAACCACAGGATGGCCGAGGACCAGGTAAGCTATGGAATGTAAGTGCTTCTTTGGTGGCTAAAGGTATTCTTTAGGTAAAGAGTCTGCCTACAATCCAAGAGACCCAAGTTCAATCCCTGAGTTGGAAAGATCCCCTGGGGGAGGAAATGGCAACCCCGTCCATGGACGGAGGAGCCTAGCAGGCTATAGTCCACGGAGTCGCAAAGAACTGGATACAGCTGAGCATTTAACACATGCATGCTTACTGCAGAACCTGAAACAAAGATGAAGCTTAAAATACAATAGGTGGCTAAATGAAAGTCTTTGGAAGGAATGATGCTAAAGCTGAAACTCCAGTACTTTGGCCACCTCATGCGAAGAGTTGACTCATTGGAAAAGACTCTGATGCTGGGAGCGATTGGGGGCAGGAGGAGAAGGGGACGACAGAGGATGAGATGGCTGGATGGCATCACTGACTCGATGGACGTGAATCTGAGTGAACTCCGGGAGATGGTGATGGACAGGGAGGCCTGGCGTGCTGCGATTCATGGGGTCGCAGAGTTGGACATGACTGAGCGATTGAACTGAACTGACTGAAATGAAAGAATGAATGGACTCTTGTGTGTATTGCTACCAATGACCCTTTTTAGATATGAGAACAAACATACTATAATATGGTCTTCCCAGATGGTGCTTGGAGAAGACAATGGCACCCCACTCCAGTACTCTTGCCTGGAAAATCCCATGGATGGAGGAGCCTGGTAGGCTGCAGTCCATGGGGTCGCTAAGAGTCGGACATGACTGAGCGACTTCCCTTTCACTTTTCACTTTCATGCATTGGAGAAGGAAATGGCAACCCACTCCAGTGTCCTTGCCTGGAGAATCCCAGGGACGGGGGAGCCTGGTGGGCTGCCGTCTATGGAGTCGCACAGAGTTGGACACGACTGAAGTGACTTAGCAGCAGCAGCAGCAGATGGTGCTAGTGGTAAAGAACACCTGCCAAAGCAGGAGATATAAGAGATGTGGGGTTGATCCCTAGATCGGGAAGACCCCTTGGAGGAGGGCAGGGCAACCCACTCCAGTATTCTTGCCTGGAGAATTCCATGGACAGAGGAGACTGGCGGGCTGCAGTCCATAGGGTCACAAAGAGTCAGACACAACTGAAGGGATCCAGCACACAGAGCACACATGCTATTGTATCTCAAGAGGAAATGCAGATGCATCAGGCAGATCAGAGATAAATCAGAGCTTTTATGTGGAACCTAAAAACATTATCTAAATGAACTTATTTATAATACAGGTTTGCAGACATAAAAAACAAAACTATGGTTCTCAAAGGAGAAATGTGATGGGCATTCAAGCTGAAGAAGTGAAGCTTCGGTACCTTCAGCTCAAGGACAAGCCTGCCTTTCAAATCACTTGATGAGTAAATTAAGAAAAATAAATGTTACCCCCCTTTCTTTACATTGTTTGCATGTGTGTTTTCTCCGAAGATTATTCAGGCAAAACAAACACCAGCCACCTGAAAGGGAACCCCTCTTTAACTTGTGCATGGTAGAAAAGGGCCTAAGTATTTAGTCTATTAAAGAAAAGTTATGACCAACATAGATAGCATGTTCAAAAGCAGAGACATTACTTTGCCGACTAAGGTCCGTCTAGTCAAGGCTATGGTTTTTCCAGTGGTCAAGTATGGATGTGAGAGTTGGACTGTGAAGAAAGCTGAGCACCGAAGAATTGATGCTTTTGAACTGTGGTGTTGGAGAAGACTCTTGAGAGTCCCTTGGACTGCAAGGCGATCCAACCAGTCCATTCTGAAGGAGATCAGTCCTGGGATTTCTTTGGAAGGAATGATGCTAAAGCTGAAACTCCAATACTTCGGCCACCTCATGCGAAGAGTTGACTCACAGGAAAAGACTCTGCTGCTGGGAGGAATTGGGGGCAGGAGGAGAAGGGGACGACCGAGGATGAGATGGCTGAATGGCATCACTGACTCGATGGACGTGAGTCTGAGTGAACTCCGGGAGTTGGTGATGGACAGGGAGGCCTGGCGTGCTGCGATTCATGGGGTCGCAAAGAGTCGGACATGACTGAGTGACTGAACTGAACTGAACTGAACTGAAGCCTTGTTTAATGAAACTTCTACCTTTGGAACGTCTTGTTCTCAAATACAAGACAGTGTCTTGTTCTCAAACACAAAGGTGTCAAGTAGGCCAGCCCGGGGAGTTACTCATGAAACCCACACATACAGAAGCCTGGGGAAGAGACTTCCACAAGCCACGTGGCCCTGAGAAGATGGTTACAGATCCTGTTTATTGGAAAATAGTGTCCTTTTTTCAAAGTACTTAGGGTTCTTGACTTTTCATAAGAGTCCAGAATGGCCGTGTCCCTTTCTCCTTGGCACCATACCTGGTGCATAGTAAGCACTCAAATAATGACAGGGACTCTTCTCTTTTATCTTCTGTGGAGTGAAAGATTCTTTCGAAAGATGAACAATTGAGTTGTGCTATAAATTTGGAGCTTTATATAAAAGTGAACCTCAACTGAATGAAGGACGTCAATCATTCACTCATTCAAGAAATCTGCTATGTATCAGGCACTGTGAAAAGCTTTAGTGGTAAGATGTGGATTCTGTGAATAAATAAGTGGGCATAGGTTTCTGGAGAACAATGATGAGAATTATAGGATTCAAATCATGATAGTTTTATTTTTTATTTATTTTTTGATGGAACTTGACAAGCTGGTCACAAAATGTAAATGAAAAAGCAAAGAAACAGAAACAGCCAAGACTTTCCAAAAGATGAATTGGTGACATATCTTACCAGATATCTAGACTTGATTGCAAGCTCTAGGGATGAAGTTAGTGGGGGTGTGGATACCGGGATGGACGCTAGGGCTAAAGGGAGAGCTTAGGGAGGGCACCACAGTCTATGAAAAGTGGACGACTCCTCAGCAGGGAAAAGGCAGATAGATGTTCAGTGAGCGATATGAGATCATGGCCATCCATGTAGAAAAATAATTTAACTGGCACCCCTTTGTCACATTATACACAAAAATTAATTCCAGGAGACCTAGAGACTTCAGGGTTAAAGATAAAACTGTAGAGGTTGGGTGATTTTCTGTATGTTGATGGCTCATTCACTTTTCCTCTTCTATTGAATGGAATCTGCTTTGCCCATTATTCTACTGAGATGTTTGTTCTGACCAACAACTAACCTTAAACTTCGAGATATGAAGGTTAAAGGTAAAACTATAAAGCAATTTTAGAAGATGACATAGAAGAATGGTTTTATGGACTTGAGCTAGAAAACAATTTATTAAACAAGGCACAACAACCACATGCAATAAGGGGGGAAAAAAGCCAACACAAATGTCTACATTAAATTTAAGAGCTTCAGTTTATCAAGAGAGACCATAAAGAGTGTGAAGATAAGCCAGAATTAGGAAGACATATTTGCACATAGAAAATTGACAACGAATTACTTCTCAGAATGTGCAATAAACCACAAATCAATAAGAACCAACAACTCAGCAGAATAATGGGCAAAACAGACTCTATTCAATAGAAGAGGAAAAATGAATGAGCCATCGACAAACAAAAAGACACCCAACCTTTCTAGTCATCAGGGAAACATGAAATAAAACCACGATGAGATGTCATTTCACATCCGCCAAATTAGCAAAAATTAAAGTCTGGCAATCAAATGATGCCAGGAAGTGGGACAATCAGTCCCCGTCCCCAACCAATGCCGGATGGGAGTGTCATTTGATAAAATCACTGTAGATAGCAATTAGGCATCATGGAAAAAGCATTGAGGAATTGCGTGAGTCTGCCCCAGCAATTCCTCTCTGGGTAGACACCCTGTGATATCTTGCAATTGCTCCAAGAAACCTGTATAGAGTTGGCCACACCAACAGAATTTCTTTCTTTCTTTTTTTTTTTTAGGGCAACAAAGTAGTGTTTATTGAGCTTAATAGAATGATAAATCCAGTTGGCGATCACTTTATTGTGTCCAAGTTCAATCCATTTGTTTCTTTTAAAAAAAAATATTCTGTGTTGAGGTGTAGCCTATTAATGTTGTGATCATTTCAGGTGAACTGCAAAGGCACTTAGCCATATATATAACATGTATTCACTCTTGCCCAAACTACCCTCCCATGCAGACTTCCACATAACACTGAGCAGAGTTCCCGGTACTATTCAGTAGGTCCTAGTTGCTTATCCATTTTAAATATAGCAGTGTGCACTCACAATTTATAATAGCAAAAACTGGAAATAACTGAAATGCCCATCCCCAGCAGCAATGGCTTTTTTAAAAAATGTGCTCTTTTCAGCTAATGGAAAAGTATACAGCAGTGAAAATGAACCAATCACAGCAAAGGGCAAAAGAGTGGATTAATCTCTCAAATGTAATTCTGAGGGGGGAAAAGGCAGCCCACAGGGAATAAGCAGTATCATTCTGTTTACATAAAGTTCAAAATCAGCTATGACTAGATGTTACATCATTCAAGGAAATAAACGAGCATGATGAAACTACAAAGAAAAGAAATGGAATGACAGATACAGAACGCCTGGCAGGACGCATTCCTGAAAGTGGAGGAACATAGAGAAGATTGCGAAGGTGATGACAGTGCTGACAAGACTGAATTGTGGGCACACAGGTGTGCAGTTTACTGTGGTTCTTTCTACCTGACTTTTGGCTTCTGCTTTCCCCTCTCTTCCACTACGTGATATTATCATTAAACGATGACTCATTTAGTTCTACCTGCATGAAAAGAATAAAGTCAATGGGAAAGGCTGATGAAACAGATGGTTCTGTTTCCTATCGACCTAGATCTTTAAAGGTTGAGTTTTCTCAGGAAGAAGGAAGAAATAAAATATGCTTCAGGCAGATGAAACAGAGACAAAAAGGTGCTGGTGGGGATGGTAAACTGGTCAAGCTTAAGATCAGTGGGTAGAGAATGAAACTTGCGTGGTAGGGATCATGAGGTTCTCTGAGGTTCACGCAAACCTGACCAGGGTACTCTGAGATTCACGGGGATTCATGAAAGAATTCTGTGTTACAGAAACAAGAGACAGAATCTAAAATTTACCATTTTCACCATTTTTAAGCATCTAGTTTGGTGACACTAAACACATTCATATTGTTGGGTGATCATCACCGCTACGTACAGAACTTTTTCATCATCCTAAGCCATTAAATTTTTTTTGTCAAGGTGAATGGATAAAGAAGGTGTGGTACATATACATGGTAGAATATTACTTAGCCATAAAAAGGAATGAAATTGGCTCATTTATATTGATGAGAATGAATCTAGAGTCGGTCATACAGAGTGAAGTATGTCAGAGAAAAAAAAAGAAAACAAGCATTGTACATTAAGGCATATATATGGAATCTAGAAAATGGTACAGATGAACCTGCTTGAGGGCAGGAATAGAGATGCAGATGCAGAGAAGGGGCTTGTAGACACAGGTTGAGAAGGAGAGGGTGGGAATAATTGGGAGAGCAGCACTGACATGTATACACTGTGTGCCTGTGTGGCTTGACTGTGCTCAGCCCTGCTGTTTGAGACCTCATGGACTGCAGCCCACCAGGCTCCTCTGTCCATGGGATTCTCCAAGCAAGAACACTGAAGTCAGTTGGCATTTCCTCCTGCCCCAGGGCCGAACCCTGCATTGAATTTGTGTTTCCTGCGTTGCAGATTCTTCACCATTGAGCCACCTAGGGAACCCTCATCAATACATTACCACGCTTCTCAGGTGGTGCTGGTGGTGTAGAACCCGCCTGACAGTGCAGGAGACATTGATCCCCGGGTCGGGAAGATCGCCCAGAGAAGGGCTTGGCAGCCCACTCCAGTATTCTTGCCTGGAAAAGTCCATGGACAGAGGAGCCTGGCAGGCTATAGCCCATAGGGTCTCAAAAAGTCAGGCACAACTGAAGTGACTTAGAATAGATGATGTGTAAAAGAGATAGCTGGTGGGAAGCTGCTATAAGCACAGGGAGGTCAACTCAGGGTTCTGTGATGACCTAGAGGGGTGGGATGGGGCTGGTGGGAGGTGGACTCAAGAGGGAGGGGACATGTGTGTCTACATAGCTGATTCACTTTGTTATACAGCAGAAACCAACACAACCTTGTAAAGGAATTATATTCCAGTAATAAGATTTTTTAAGCGTGAGCAAAAAAGTCTGTCAGGTAAGTGATATGATTGAATCTGTCTTTTATGGAAAAAAATGGAACCAGGGAATATCTAACGCCAGGGAGATTATTCTAAAAGGTCAGATTGCAGTCTGGGTGAAGGAGAGTTGGAGGAATGGAGGAAGTAGGGAGGAAGTGCCAGAAAGGTCACAGATATCCAGGGTGTTTGGTCCTGGGAAAAGTGCACAGACATCCAAGATTAATTTTGTGGGAGGGAGGATGAATTCCAAGGTCACTCAGGTTTCTGAGTTGAATATATTTCATGGTCATTTATGAGAACAGGTTATAAGAGAAAAGAACAGGTTGGTTAGGTTTTTTTATTCTTTCTGTTTTTTTAAATTAGCTGTAATCTGTGATGCTTATCCACACACCACATGAGGCAGCCCTACCCCTTATCTTGTCCAGAGTTTTATCTCCAAAGCCTTGAGGGCTGTCAAAGCCTGTTTTGTGATAATCAAGTGTGTGAAGAGACAGGGGAAAAATGAATGAGTGTGTGGCTCAGACTCAACTGTCAGCATGACTATGAGGCTCTCCGGATGGACGAGAGGACAGCCAGACCCCAGGTGGTACCCGGAGCCCCAGGAAAGGTATCTGCTTCCACAGCACTGGTAGCTCCCTGTGCTTCTGGTTCTACTCTGACCTGCAGTTCAGTTCAGTTCAGTTCAGTTCAGTCCCTCAGTCGTGTCCGACTCTCTGAGACAACATGGACTGCAGCACGCCAAACCTCCCTGTCCATCACCAACACCCCGAGTTTACTCAAACTCATGTTAATTGAGTTGGTGATGCCATCCAAACATCTCATCCCCTTCTCTTCCCGCCTTCAATCTTTCCCAGCATCAGGGTCTTTCCAAACGAGTCAGCTCTTTGCATCAGGTGGCCAAAGTCTTGGAGTTTCAGCTTCAACATCAGTCCTTCCAATGAATATTCAGGACTGATCTCCTTTAGGATGGACTGGTTGGATCTCCTGGCACTCCAAGGGACTCTCTATAGTCTTCTCCAATACCACAACTCAAAAGCATCAATTCTTTGGTGCTCAGCTTTCTTTATAGTCCAACTCATATCCATATATGACTACTGAAAAAACCATAACCTTGACTAGACAGACCTTTGTTGGCAAAGTAATATCTCTGCTTTTTAATAGGCTGTCTAGGTTGGTCATAACTTTCCTTCCAAGGAGCAAGCGTCTTTTAATTTCATGGCTGCAGTCACCATCTCCAGTGATTCTGGAGTCCAGAAAAATAAAGTCTCCCACTGTTTCCCCATCTATTTGACATGAAGTGATGGGACTGGATGCCATGATCTTAGTTTTCTGAATGTTGAGCTTTAAGCCAACTTTTTGACTCTCCTCTTCACTTCCATCAAGAGGCTCTTTAGTTCCTCTTCACTTTCTGCCATAAGGGTGGTATCATCTGCATATCTGAGGGTGTTGATATTTCTCCTGGCAATCTTGATTCCAGCTTGTGCTTCCTCCAGCCCAGCGTTTCTCATGATGTACTCTGCATATAATGATGTACTCTGACCCTCACAGTCTTCTTCAAATGAAGCTTCCTGGGGAGCCCCCACTGCCTGCAGGGCCATGGGCAGGGACCCCCTAGCTTTAACATTGCCCAACCAGTGAGGTGCCTGGGCCCTGAGAGATGAGTGGCACCCCATATGCCACACAAGGTATAAAGGACAGAGTGGAGACTTAAGCCCAGCCAGCAGGAAACACCTTCTAGGAAAACAGCAGAGAAAACACCATGGGATCTGAAATAAGAGTGTAGCCTAAGGGTTGGCGAACCACAGCCCGGGAACCAAATCCAACCGGTCACCCGTTTTTGCACAGCCTATGAGCTAAGAATGGTTTTTACGTTCTTTAACGGCCGGAGAAAAGAAAAAAAAATCAAAAGAAGGAAAGTAGGTGTGACACATGAAAGGGTGTGAAATTCCCTTTTCAGTGATCCTAAGTAAAATGTTGTCAGAACACGTCACGCCCATTCATTCCCGCGCTGTTTGTGGTGGCTTCTGTGAGATGATGGCCAAGATGAGCAGCTGCAGTGGAGACCCAGAAGCCCACAAAGATAATGGCTTTTACAGAGGATGTTTGCCAGTCCCTAGTACAGACCTGGAGGGGTCCGTGATTCTGCATCAGATAGGAGAGAACCTGGAGTCGGTGGGGGACCATTAGCCTGACAGCCGAGGAAGCCTGACACCCCACATTCTGGAAGCTCCTCTCCCTTTCCAGACCACCGCACTCTAGCCCACACTCTAAGTAAGAACTAGGGTCCAACTCAGAATGAAGTTACCACCCACATCCACAGAGCTGAACCCCTATCCACCTATGATCTGAATGAAACACCCTGTCTATTCATTCCTGTTTTTGAACAAGGCTTTGTCGAATCCATACTGTGTGTTAGGTGGGAAGGATGCACCAATAAACAATGAAGATGACAGCAGTGGTCTCTGTCCTGATGGTGTGAAGAGTCGGATCCATCAGCATGCCGGCAGCCTCAGTCGCTTCAGTCGTGTCCAACTCTATGTGACCCTATGGACTGCCACCTGCCAGGCTCCTCTGGCCATGGGTTTTCCCAGGAAGAATCCTGGAGTGGGTTGCCATGCCCTCCTCCAGGGATCTAGGCAACTCAGGAATCAAAACTGAGTCTCTTATGTCTCCGGCAGTGGCAAGCGGGTTCTTTACACTAAGGCCACCTGGGAAGGCCCTAATGCCTGAGAACCATCACCAGATAAGACCCCAAGTAAATGTCCATCTGTAGCTTCAGCAAGGAAGCCAAAGGAAAACCACACAGGGCAGCGAGGACCCCGGGCCCACGAGAGGCAAGCTGAGGGTCTGAAAGATGAGTGGGTGTTCCCTCCACAAAGGGACTAGAACAGGACTTCCCTGGTGGTCAAATGGTTACGAATCCACCTGCCAATGCAGGGGACATGGGTTTGATCCCTGGTCTAGGAATATTCCACATGTCACGGGGCAACTAAACCCAAGCACCACAACAAATAAGCTCGAGGTCCCGAGATTCCATGCTCTGCAACAAGAGAAGTCACTGCAAGTCAGAAAAATGAGAAATCTGAACATCACAACTAGAGAGTAGCCCCTGCTCACCGAAATGAAAGTTCACCACAACTAGAGAAAGCCCCCCTGCTGCAACTAAGACCCAGTGCAGTCAAAACTACATTTTAAAAAATTAAATACAAAAAAAAAAAAAAAGGGAAGAGAACAGTATTTGGGCAAAGGCAACAGTATTTTCAAGGACCCTGAAGAACACAGGGAATTTAAGGAGCCAAGAGAGACAATAGAGGACAGTGTGGATGGAGCAGGGCGGATGAGTGGTCAGTTGGTCAACATCTCGGCCACGCCTCCTCTTCTTCCCTCCCTTCCACATCCTTACACACATTCCCCTTAGAACAGTCAAGCTCCAACTTGAGCAGAGGAGCTGGATGAATTACTCCTCATCTACGCCATGGTTATATTATCCAACCATAAAGGTTCAATTAAGGAGATTAATTGCATGTAAATTTCCTGAGCTGTGATTTAGTGTGACTGGAAAAAAAAAAGATCATAAGTGGTTTGGACAGCAGAATCACACCTTTGTCAAGTAGGTATGTGTGGGTGAGATAATTCGAGTAAAACATTTAGCACAGTGCCTGGGACATTTTAAGGGCTCCATATATGTTAGTTATTGGCTTCCCTGGTGGCTCAGTAGTAAAGAATCCATCTGCCAATGATGGATCCTGCAATCCATCTGCAGGAGACGTGGGTTGGATCTCTGGGTTGGGTAGATCCCCTGGAAAAGAAAACGGCAACCCACTCTAGTATTCCTGCCTGGGAAATCCCACAGACAGAGGAGCCTGGCTGGTTATAGTCCATGGGGTTGCAAAGAATCAGACACAACCTAGCGACTAAACAGCCATGTTAGTTATTACTATTATTGTTATCATTTTTATTTCATGGACCAAAAATAAAACCATGACTCTGAGAGAATCATTCACAGTAGGATATATCTTTGCTCCATTTTTCTCATTTTCACAGATATTACTGACATGTCATCCTTTGTCTTACAGTGTAAAATCCTGAATTCTTGAGATGACTTGAACAAGTGGGACCACTCAGGTGCTGCCCCCTGGCAAGAGGAGAAGCCACAGAAAAGCACCATTGTGACTCAGAGGCAGACCAGAGAGTTTGCTGCAGCCTCAAGTTGCCTAAGCCGCCCCAGCCCCACTCCCTGGAAACTCTAAGTGGCATTGGATGGGGAGCATCTGTTATCAGGGTGGGTTCGGAAAGTGCTGAGGCAGCCCGCAGCTGTAATGTGAGTAATGACCCTGAGGCTGATCAGCCCTGATCCACAGTTGGGATCGAAGAATAAAGCCCAGTGCTTTCAGTCCTGCGGAGGCCTCGGCTCTGAGTGTCCTCATGTGAACTCCACCCCTTCCCCTCTGGGTCCCAGACCTCTCAGCGCAGCATGGCGCTGGCAGTGTGTCTGGGAGGACCTGTCCTGCCACTTGCGTGGCAGAAGATTCTGTGGGAGAAGATTCTGGTCCTGGCCACTGTGCACGGGCCCAGGGAGTTCCGGATCCTCCGTCCTACTTGGACAGAGCTCCCAGTTCAAGTCCAGAAGAAGGAGGATGAAAATAGGACGGCTTTAGGACCAGACAGCCAACTCTAGCTCTGCCTCTCTTGAGCTGCATGATGGTAAACAAGTGGCTTAGCCCCTCTGTGCCTCATTTTCCTCACCTGTTAAATGGGAATATAGCTAATCCACTTTGAAGAGTCCATATAAACATGACAGGCACTTAGAATGGTACCCAGTACCCAGTACGTTCTCAAGTGTTAGGTCTGATGACCGCATGGGTCTAGGAGCCTCGTACGGCCTCGTACGGTCGAACGCTTAGCAGAGCCATGGCTTGGTTTCATATCCTTGTTATTTAGTCATTAAGTCAAGTCCAACTCTTTGCAACCTCATGGACTATAGCCCATCAGGCTCCTCTGCGCGTGGGATTTCCCAGGCAAGAACACTGAAGTGGGTTGTCATTTCCTTCTCTAGTGGACCTCCCCAACCCAGGCGGATCAAACCTGCTTCTCCTGTGTCTTCTGCATTGGCAGGCGGATTCTTTCCCACTGAGCCACCAGGGAAGCCCTTCCTATTCTACTGTCACTATATTGAAATTCTGAATAAGTTTTTCAAAATCTGATCTCACATCTTTATTTTGCATGGGGTCACGCAAACTACACTGGTCCTGTGACTACCATCTATCGACTCCCCTCTGTCCCAGGAGCCACCTAGGGACTTCACAAACACCAGTCCAGCAGAGGATGTCTCTTTGGTCTCACAAGCCTGGCACTCTCCAGATTACAGAGGAGGAAGCTGAGCTCCTAACCCGCTCCACCTAGGAGCTCAGTCTGCACAGATGAGGTGCAGCTGATGGAGTGTCCCCCAGCCCCAAATTCCTTACCCCGATCTTTCTCAGTAACAACCCAGGAGGCTTTGCCCTTGGTATGCCTGACTGGAAGCTTGAGGCTGGTCAGAAAAGGTCTGCAGAAGCTGGAATAGGTATGTTAGAGTCATCAGCATCAGAAAAAAACTTACAAAACGCCTTCATTAAATTGTAAAATGATTGATAGCATAGGCCCAGGGGTAGCTTGCTGGCAAGGTTCTGTTAACATAAAGGCTATTTTGAGACATTTATGTGAATTAGCTGCTGACCCTTGAGAGATTTTCCTAAAATCCCCTATATTTAAGGCTTCGGCAGATCTGGCAACTCTGGGACCTCTTCTTAGTGGGTCCATGGGCCGGGGGTTGAGGGGAAGCTCTCCCTTCAGGTGGGGTGTGTGTCTGCAGTTGGCCAGGTTCCATCCACTCCCTGGGGCTGGTCTCAGGTCCTGTTCCTCACTTGTGGTCTCTTGGGCCCCAGATACTTTCTGGGCCCTGCAGACTTTGTACTTCTGATCTCTGGTTTCAACTCTGAACACGGAGAACACTGGGCCTGGAGCCACAGGAAACAGTGGGTCCCCTGGGCCTGCCCTTGCACGGCGGGGCCAGGCCAGGCAGAGACCACAGGCCTCTGAGTCAGGCCGGCACCCTGGACGCTCCGTGTCCCACTTGCTCAGCAGGGTGACATGGGGCACATCACTCCCGATGATTCTTCACCACCAGTGGCTCACTCGGGATAGCACCATCCCCACTTTATGTGCCGCACGCTCTGCCTGGCCCCTGCATCCTTGGTTTCCATCCTCCCTGTATCTCTGCCAGGTGCCACTTCCCTGCGCTATGGACGTGGAGGCCAAGAGAAAGCCCAGGAAAAGAACCAACAACAGATGCTACGTTGGGATCCAGACACCTCCAGGCCTGCGGAGACCTGTGATGCTGCATGTTCGGGGGGCAGGGGAGAGGATGGAGCAGGAGGCCAAGGTGCCCTGCAGTGAGGGTTTCAGCAGGGCCCAGGCTGGCGGGGACAGAGGCACACATCAGCTCACCTTACCTGCCCCTGACAGGCTGGGAGAAAAGCTAGAGTCTCCCAGAGCCCAGGCAGCTCTGCTGTGAGGTCTCACCAAGGTCAGGAGCAACTGAGATGGGGCCATGCTGGTCTCCCGCTAAGCCCTGTGGGCCTGAGGGGAGCAGCTGCAGTTGAGGTGATGGCACTAGGGGGCCGGGCAGAAGCCAGGAGGCCAGTGGGGACAGGGACACCTCAGAGCTTCACTAGGTGATGGGCTAGAATTCAGAGAGCCCAGGAGCCCTGCTGACCCCTCTAGACACCCGAGGAACAGCTGGACTCCCCATCACATGCTGATCATATGTGCATATATGTGTGTGTATGTGTGTGTGTGCATATGTGTACACATAGTGGGTGAATGTTATATACATGTTTATGAGTATGTGTATATAGGTATAAGTGCCTGTGTGTATATGTGTATATGTATATAAAACATATATCCATGTATTTATATCTGTTTATTAGAATATGCATGTAAGTATATGTATGCATGAGCTTATATATGTATATACACATATACATGTACATGTGTATATTTACATTGAGCCTTAGGATCACGGGGGCTTCCCTGGTGGCTCAGACCATAAGGAATCTTCCTGTAATGCAGGAGACCCAGGTTTGACCCCTGGGTTGGGAAGATCCCCTGGAGAAGGGGAATGCCTACCCACTCCAGGGTTCTTGCCTGGAGAATTCCACGGACAGAGGAACCTAGTGGGCTACAGTCCTTGGGATCTCAGAGAGTCGGACACGACTGAGCGACTAACACTTAAGATATAATCATATAATAAATGAAACTAAAAAGCATTTATAATGAATGGGTGAAAGTAATCAAAAGACATGTACTTCCTTTCACAAAATACACAAGTCCTGGGGACATAATGTACAGCAGGGTGATGACACAGTATTGCATATTTAAAAGCTGCCAAGAGAGGAGATCTTAAAAGTTCTTACGAGGAAAAAAACTTGTAATCATGCATGATAGATATTAACTAGACTGGTCATGGTATTCATGTCATAATAGATACATATAACAAAGCATTATGTTGTACACCTAAAACTAATACCAAGTTATATGTCAATTATATCTTAGTTTTAAAAATAAATGACAAGATAAATTATTTTTTTAAAAGCCTTTGTGTGTCTTACCACTTAGGGAGGTGTTCAAGGTAGAGTTAGAAATCTTGAAAGTGGGCCTCCTATCCTGCTGTTCAGGTATGGGACCATCCAGGAGATGGAATCAGAAATGTACACAAGACCTCTCTTTACACAGCAACTGAGGCCCAGATGGAAAGGAATCACACATGCATATTCTCCTGCTTTATTTTATTTTATGTTTCTCGGTGATTAATTGTTATGGCTGGAGTTGTGCTGCTGGAAGAGAGGCAGGATGATTCATTTCTATGCAAACTCCAGGAGAGGGTGGTGCCGTGTTACAGGCGGGGATAGTCTGGATGAAGGGGTGACGGCCGTGGACCGCGCCTACAGCAGCCTTGCGAAAAGCGCGTGCAGCCTTGGACCACAAACCCAGCTCTCCCACTCCCAAACCTCTCTTTTTTTTTAAAGCCTGGGACCTTGCACATTACATTTATTTTCTCAATAACATGCTGATTAAAAAAAGTGATAGCAATGAGAAAATTTTTAAAGTACTCTAAGCCAGCATCTTGGCTCATTTCTTTAACAGGTCCAACATACAATAACATAAATGACATATGTTTAGCCAGGGCATATACTGCAATCCATTTTATTTCCACAGATGGGATGTTTCGAGGAATTAGACAGTCAAATGCCTCCGTTTTACTCTCTGGACACACATCCAGAGAATGTGGCCATTCTGGCCATTCAGAAATAGAATGTCCATTTGCTATCTAACTGAAGAGTCAGAACTCTTCTGACATGTACAAAACAACTGGTATTTTAATTAGATTGTTTTCATAGAAATTAAGTTCTCAGATTAGCTTTTATATTACACCGCAATCTAGCTCAGGAGAAGTGGCTTATTCCCTTCTTGAATATTCCCTAAACCTCATTTTTCTTTTTGCCCTTGAATTGAGTTGTTTCAGATTACACATGGATTCAAGAAAACCAGTGTAATTCTGTTTCTTCTACAGGTACATATATTTCTCTGCATATGCATATATTTTACTAGATTGCTTTTCCTGAGGTTTTAATGAGGCTGGCTTAGTTTCTTATTTTAAAACTTTACCCTCTCTGGAAGCCTTCTGTGAAATAACTTTGAAACAGGCAGCCAATGAAATCGCTTGTTGGACTTTGCGGTCACTCTCATCAGGCTCATGAAAGAACACAATTGCTGAAACAAGGGCAGGAACCAAACTGAGCCCTGGGTTTGGGGACTGGCGTTCACAGCCCTCGCCTCTGATTCACCCCCCCCCCCCCCCGACCACTTATTCCCCTCCTGAAAACTGTCTTCAGGTGAAAGCAGGAGACGTGAGGAGGAATGGGGGTAATTTATTTTCTCGGTATCACAAGTCCTTGAAGACCAGGTGGATCTTGATGCTGAAAAACCTTTAGTCTCCCCGCTGCAGTTCCCTGATGCTGATCAGGAGGTGCAAAGAATCAGAACTAAGTTCCTCAGGAACCCCCAGGGAGCCATCCTCCCAGAGTTCCAGCTACCAACTGCTGGCGTTTGGGCGGCTGCCCCAGAGGGAGTTTTCTGATGCCAAGAAGGCCTTCCCGCCGGCAGCCTTTAATTAAGTGCTGTGATTACAGTCACTTGGAGCCAAGGTGGCATTCCTCTTTTGCTAAACATCGCCAATTTAAGCACAATAGCTGTTTTATGGGTAACAAGAGACAGAGCTTTGTAAACCTTCCCCATCTAGAGAAAGATGGCTGTGAAGGGTCCCTCCCTCTCTGTCCTCCTCAATCTTTGAAAATTCCCCCTTTTTTTGGCTTAAAGCAACAGAAATGCATTCTCTCTTTTTAAAATTTAGTTATTTTTAATTGGAGGACAATTGCTTTACAGTAGTGTGTTGGCTTCTGCCATACATCAGCACGAATGAGCCGTAGGCATACACAGGGCACCTTGAACTTCCCTCCCACCCATCACACCTCCCCAGGTCGTCGCAGAGCACCAGGTTTGAGCTCCCTGCATCATACAGCAAATTTCCACCGACAACCTATTTTTACATATGGTAATATGTATGCTTCAGTGTCACGCTTTCAATTCGTCCCATCCTCTCCACACTCGCCTGGGCCCACAAGTCGGTTCTCTGTGTGCGTCTCCATTGCCACCCTGCAAAACGGTTCATCAGTACCATTTTTCCAGATTCCACATATATGTGTTAATGTACCATGTTTATTTTTCTCTTTCTGACTTACTTCATTCTGTGTAATAGGCTCTAGGTTCATCCACCTCATTAGAACTGACTCAAATGCATTTCTTTTTTATGGCTAATATTCCATTGTGTATATGTACCACAACCTCCTTATCCATTCATCTGTCAATGGGCCTCTAGGTTGCTTCCATGTCCTAGCTATTGTAAATAGTGATGCAATGAACATTGGGGTACAGGTATCTTTTTCAATTGTGGTTTCCTCAGGGTAGGTGCCCAATAGTGGGATAGTTGGGTCATATGGTAGTTTTATTCCTAGTTTTTTAAGGACTCTCCATACTGTTCTCCTTAATGGCTGTATCAATTGGCATTCCCACCAATAATGCCAGAGGGTTCCCTTTTCTCACACCCTCTCCAGCACTTATTGTGTGGACAGTCTTTGATAATGGTCATTCTGATGGATGTGAGGTGGTAATTCAATCCCCCTTTTCCTTTTTTCTCTGCCCCACAGACCCACAGCCTGTCAGGTGAGCTTCAGTGAAACCCTGGGTCTTAATGGAATATGAGGTTTTCTCAAGAGGAGATTCCTATATCCCCCAAGGCTCCTCTTTAGAAGCAGACTCCTAGGCTCTGCAACCTTGCAACATTAGAATCATTACATGCAGGCCTGAGAACCTGTGTCTGTAACAGGCCCCAGCTCACACTGATGGACAGAGGTTTGAAACCTGCTGTCCTACTATGTGCTAGGATCCTGAGAGAAACACACACAAAAATGGCCACCCTGGAATGTTTTATAAATTTCTGGGACGTATCCATGGATGAGAAGAGGAGGGGGAAGACTCATGGATCGTCTCGTATCTGCAAGACTGGACCTTTTGCAGCATCACCCTTTACCATTCTTGCAACAACTATGAATGAGTAAGGTCCATTCTTTCCCATTTTGCATATGGGAAAACTTGAGGCTCAGAAAATTTAGGTAATTTGCTCAAGGTCACACAGCTGACAAGGGACAGAGCTGGGATCTGAATCAACTGCTCTGGAATGACTTCTAAATTCCAGGGGCCAGCAGCTTTATCAGTTGACAAGCTGGATGGTGCAGGAGGAGGGGCAAGACAGAGACCTGGGGGGATAGTGGGCTCTAATCCCTTTTACACATGCTGAGATGTCCAGGAGGTGGGAGGGAGAGGGCAGTAGTCTGCAGAGAAAATTAACTCCAGAGTGCTGTGCAAAGGCAAAAGCTGCCATTGTGTTTGTGTGCACACATGCTCAGTCATGCCCAACTCTTTGCAACCCCAGGGAATGGTAGCCCTCTGGACTCCTCTGTCCATGGGATTTTCCAGGCAGTGGGGTGCCATTTCCTTCTCCAAGGAATCTTTCTGATCTAGGGATCGAACTTGCATCTTCTGCATTAGCAGAATTCTTTACCATTAAAGCCACTTGGAAATACTTCTTACCCTTTGTTAGATCACCATATGTTAGAAGATCATCGAATTCCTGCATCTATTAACAGAATCTGGCAAGTGTTGAACTTACCAGTCACCAGAATCCCCTGGTACTTCAGCAACAGCTGCAGGATCATTTCAGCAGAGCAGGCCACATGGAACCATCCCGAGCCAACATTTGGGGGCATGCCATGGTATTAATGGAAAATTAGAAGTGTGACGGTGCTTTCAAACAGCAAGTGCTCTGACACCTACCCAAGAACCACACTCTCCTGCTACCCACGCCTGGTGGCACGGATATGCCTGGATGTGTATGGACACGTACACCAACCTCTCTCCCCTTCCACCCTCGCTTTCTCCCTTCGCTTCTTCTCTTTCTTGCTCCTGAGTTCAGACCAGCACACAATACCTACTCTGGGCTACACGTGGTGGAGCTGAGGGTATCAGGTCCAAGGCAGAGGCAGGAAGCAGGCACTTGCTCACTGTCTGTTTAGAGGCAACACAGCTGGATACACATGCAGCTTCACAAACTCAGCATCTCTTGGTGTTTTAGTGACAGTTGAAAATATCTGGGAACTGTCCACTGCAAGAAAACCTATCTCTCCTGGATGTGACTGGCTTCAGAAAGCAATGGGAAATGTGGGGAAAGCATTAGGAGTCAGGGATGTGTGTCTGTGTGTGTGTGGCAGAGGGGGAGGGTACTTCTTGATGTTGTCTTCTTTTCCTCTGTAAAGTCTTGGAGACTCGCGTTACAACGTTAGTTCAGTTATTGAGGCATAGGTGCTAAGTCACTTCAGTCGCGTCCGACTCTTTGCAACCCCATGGATAGTAGCCTGCCAGGCTCCTGCATGGGATTCTCTAGGCAAGAACACTGGAGTGGGTTGCTGTACCCTCCTCCAGAGGATCTTCATGACCCAGTGATCAAACCAGCATCTCCTGCATTGCAGGTGGATTCTTTACTGGTGAGGCTCTGGGGAAGCCTCTCAGTATTCATAATAAGCATTTATTGTCTACTATGTGCCTGGCATTGGTATAAGTGATCTCATCAAATTATCTTTCTAAATAGATAGATGTCCTTATTCTTACTTTGGAAAATGAAAAAATCGAGTCCCGTATTCTTTAGGCAAGAATATTGCATTTTTTTGCCTAAAGATGTTTAGGTAAGATGATAAGAACAGAAATAGAGTCACAGATGGGGAAACAAACTTATGGTTACTAGGGGATAAGCCAGGGGGAAGAGATAAATTGGAAGATCGGGATTGACCTATACACACTGTGTGTGTGTGTATGTGTGTGTGTGTGTGTGTGTGTGTGATTGTGTGTGTGTGTGATTGAGTGTGTGTGTGTGTGTGTGGTGTGGTGTGTCCTTGGTCGCTCAGTCAGGTCCAGCTCTTTAAATCCATGGACTATAGCCCGCTAGGCTCCTCTGTCCATGAGATTTCCCAGGCGAGAATACTGGAGTGGGTTGCCACTTCCTATAGCAGATCTTCCCAACTCAGGGATCGAACCCATGTCTCCTGCGTCTTCTGCATTGGCAGTTGGATTCTTTACCACTTAGAGACACGTACATAGCCCACCAGCACTAACAGCTTTGAAGAAAACATTTATCCTTATCTGTTTTGGGCTAATCTCAGACCCCAAGTCACCTTTTCACACCAGCTCTCAATAGATTCTCCCATTCAAGTTCAGGACCAAATATTGAAGGGCTTTATGAGTGCCCCTGTAATTACTCTATGACTTCGATTTTCAAGGCAGGAATTTTATTCTTTAGCTGAGAAATATTTTTAAAAATAATTTCAAATCAATTTTCTATTTACTGGTTTTAGATCTTTTTAAGATATACACATACCTGCAATAATTTTAACTCAGCATCTGCTAAAGAACAGAAGGTGCAGAGTGTACTAATGCATGGAGAAAATACAAATTAGGATTCAACAAATCTGGATTTGTGTCCTGGATATATCCTGCCTTAGCTGTGGGGCCTTAGGGAAGTTGGCCAACCTCTCTGAGCCTTCATTTATTCACATAGTAAGTGAGAACTGGGGTTTCCCAAGTGGCTCAGTGGTGAAGAATCATCCTGCCAATGCAGGAGATGCAGAAGATGCCAATTTGATCCCTAGGTTGGGAAGATCCCCTGGAGAAGCAAATGACAACCCACTCCAGTATGCTTGCCTGGGGAATCCCATGGACAGAGGAGCCTGGTGGGTTACAGTCCATGGACACAACTGAGCATACACACACACACACACACACACACACACACACGACAACCAGCATATCTATCCATGAAGTATGGTTTGTGGATAAAAGGACCCAGAGGGCCAAAGGTATAAGTCCAAGTCCAAAGGCCCAAGAACCAGGAATGCTATTGTTTAAAGGCAAGAAAAAAATGCCTGTCCCATTTCAAGCAGAGAGCAAATTCATGTTTCCTCCACCCTATTTTTCTATGCAGGCCCCCAACAGGCCAATGTTTATCCACACTGGGAGGGCAATCTTCTTTACTGCCTACCAGTTCAAGTGTTAATCTCTTCCAGAAGCATCCTTATCAACTCAGTTCAGTTCATTTCAGTCATTCAGTCGTATCCAACTCTTTGTGACTCCATGAACCACAGCACCCCAGGCCTCCCTGTTAACTCCCAGAGTCCACCTAAACCCATGTCCATTGTGTCAGTGATGTCGTCCAACCAGCTCATCCTCTGTCGTCCCCTTCTCCTCCTGCCCTCAATCTTTCTCAGCTTCAGAGTCTTTTCAAATGACTCAGCTCTTTGCATCAGGTGGCCAAAGTATTGGAGTTTCAGCTTCAGCATCAGCCCTTCCAATGAATACCCATCAGCTCAGCTGGAATAATATTTTACCTGTTAATCTGGGCATCTCTCAGCCCAGTCAAGTAACATAAAATTAATCATTGCATTCAGACAGAACTCAGATCTTTTTGCTTCCAAGACCATTTTGCCTGGTGTATGTTTCTCTGCTCAGTAGGAATTTCTAAGGAATCACTGAACACAAGAACTGCCCACTGCTATAACAGGAAAGCCCAGCCTTGACATTATCCTGCAGAGATTGGACCCTTCACTGATCTGTTCTGCTGTTTCCGGGATGCCTATGCTTTGTTGAGAAGCTTCTAAAGCCCCCTGAGAGCCAGAAATTCTGTAAAATTTGATCTGTCCATGTAGGTTGCTGTCCAAAGAGGGTTAAGAGATGAACTGTGGAGAAAGTTAATTTAATCTGGTGCAGAGCCAGGAAGTAAATCAGGCCTGTTGCCAGAAGACCCACTGCAGTTAGAAGACAAGACCCTCTCATTCAAAATCGCCCATGGCAATTCAATCCTTATTAAAGCGGGATGTAAAATCGTAATGTGGACATTGTTGCGATTCATAAAGGATCTTATAAAAAATGTCTGCTGGATGAGTTCGCTGTCCTTGTTAAATACAGGAGCCATTAAACTGCCTCCGTAACTCTGGGAATATTAGGGAGGACTTACTGGGGACAATAGAGTTGTGGGCGTTAGGCTACGTGGGAATCCCTCATGGATTTACTTCTTTCTCATTACTTAACCCCAGCCATTTAACCCCAAAGCCCAGAGCTCAAGAAAATGGGAAAATGCCTACAGTGACAAAAAAGAAATTACCCACTCGGAAGTACCCAGAGGCTCATCTTGAGAAGGGTCAGCCATGCCCAGAAACTCAACAGTCCTGGCCAAGGCCAGGCAGAATGCTGGCATCCCCACGCCTTCAGCAGAAGAGAGTCCGAGGCACAAATACCAGCTTTCTCCTCCCAGCACAAGCTGAGTTTCCCAGCCGACACAACCAGAATTCTATCTAAACTCCGAACGGGGATCCACATCACCTATCGGGTCTGGTGTTCTGGCTGGACCGCAAGCCCCTTGCCCACGGGACTCCTCCCCTGCTGCGGTCACCCTCCTATCATCACACACCGTGACTCACACACACGACATTTTTCTAGCCTTCTGGACACTCAGAGAGGAGCTCCTAGCTCATTCCTCCCATATGATGGCCCTTCTTGAACACAAGTACGAACATGCTGCATGAATATGGTAGATACACTGCCTACTAGGCTGGCCTCTTTGGAATAAGGGCTTCCCTGGTGGCTCAGCAGTAAAGAATCTGCCTGCCAGTGCAGGAGACCTAGGAGACATGGGTTTGATCCCTGGGTCAGGAAGATCCCCTGAAGGAAATGACAACCCACTCCAGTATTCTTACCCAGGAAATCCCAAGGACAGAGGAGCCTGGTGGGCTACAGTCCATGGGTTTGCAGAAAGTCAGACAGGATTTAACAACTAAACAATAACACTGGGATACACTCCAACTCTTCAGCATCCCTCTGGGTAGTGCCTGGGTCCTCTCGCTGAGGTCGGCATGGAGCCTGGTCTGGGTACCACTTAACAAATCCCACGAGGCCAACCACGGGGCAGGAGGATTCTGGAAGGTGCTCCACAAGGTGTCGTTTTGCCGAACTCCCTATCAACTCAAGCCCCAGATCTTTCCTCATGGGACAGAGTGTAATAAGGTCATTATGACCTTGACCTTAGTCTTGAAGAGAATGAGGAGGTCAACTTTTGAAATAAGACAAGTCAAGCATGCAAATAATTCAGTTATGAGGGAGAAGGTCCTACAGCTTGAGTAATCAGGGATCTCTGTTGATTTCAGAGGAAATGTGCCAAAGGCCTGGGAAGGAGGGAAAAACAGGTTGTTCTGGCCAGCCCTTGCCTTTGCGATAGAAGCAGCCACCAGCTAGATTCCCTGTCCGGCCCCAGCTTAGAGCCCCATAAAAGGGTCACATAAGTCTTAGGAATGGACAGACACTAAAATAGCTTAATATAGAGCAAGCCACCCCCACCTACCCCACATGTCCGCAACTCCTGTTAGCCCCCTCCCCGCCGCTACACACACAATATAACTTAAAGCGGTAACCTCTGATTACTGTATGCAATTAATTACATACAGTTTAGCAATTAAAAAGAACAAAGTACTGATGCATGCTCCAACATGGATAAACCTCAGAGCCATGATGCTCAGTGAAAGAAGCCAAATGCAGAAGACCACATGCTGCCTGGTTTCATTGATAAGAAATGTCCAGGGAAGGAAAATCTACAGAGACAGAAAGTCAATTTGTGTTTACCTCGAGTGGAAGGAGGGATGGAAGAGGGATGGAAGGGGACCACGAATGACCATGAAGATTCTTCCTGGAGGGATGAAGATGTTAAAAAATTATGATGAGGTGATGGCTGCATAAATCTGTAAATATACTTGTGAAAAATCATTGACCTGTACACTTAAAACGGATGGGTATTGTGGCATGCAACTTAATGCTGCAAGAAATCTATTTGTAAAATATAACTGGCCCTGAACCTGGATACACATTAAAGATCTGCGAGGTGGTGTCGATGAATCGAGCTGCTCTTTCTCTCCTGGATGAGGGCACACACAGGGCTGGAAACCATGCTCCTTCCTGGGAGAACCGTGATGCTGGGGGCGGGGGGCCCATCCAGAGTGACCCGGTGGCTCATCTCGGTGTTGGTGAGCTCCTTGCTGACCCGGTTTGAACGGATCACAGGAGGGCGCTGCGTTGGGCAAGGTGCCCTCTGTCCCTGTCGCCCCGGCTTGTCCTCAAGCTTTGCTCTGGCCACATCTTGGCCTGAGCGGCAGTGGGAGTGCTCACCTCGGTTACAGCTACACTACTTGGCCCATGAGTCTGGGCAAAGGGTTTCAGGATCAGGAAGGCAGACCCAGCAAGTGTGTGTTTATGTATTATGACCCAGATCGTTTTTAATCGCATCTTAATCCTGCCTTGGAAGCAGCATTTATACGGAAAAAATAAAAAAAAAAAAGTTGGGACAGAAAAGATCACTAAAAAATCTGAGCAAGATCAAAGCCCCTAAAAATACCTAAGAAATGTAAACCAGCTCTTCTGGTTCTGGGATACACTCTGCCCGCATCTATGATTATAACTGCAGATAACCACAGTGTATTAGTCTCCCAGGGCAGCAGTAGGAATATACCACAGACTGGATGGCCTAAATAACAGATTTGTCTTCTCATCACTCCGGACACTGGAAATCCGGGATTAAAATGCGGGCAGGGTTGATTTCTTCTGAGGCCACTCGCCTCGGCTTGCAGTGACGCTGTCTTCTCTGCGTCTACACCTGGTGGCACTCTCTCTGTGATATCATTTCCTCTTCTTCTGAGGACAACAGTCAGATTGGGTTAGGGCCCACCTTTGACCTCCTTTTACCTTAAATACATCTCTTTCGAGGTCTTGTCCACAAATACAGTCACATTCTGAGATGCTGGGGGTTAGGTGTCAACATGCACATCTGGGGAGGGGGTGTGATTCAGGCCATAATACATGGTCATAATATATCAGGACACCCCCTTGTGCCTGGAGGTTTACAAGACTCTGTTGTCCTCTCGGAAACTCTTAAAGATCAGGGGGATTATAGGCATGTTTGTAAAGGAAGTAACTAAGCCTTGTGGTTGGTGAATCCTTGAGTTAAAAAACAAATATTTACTGAGACCTTCCTGTCTGCCAAGCACTGGGAGTCTAAACGGACAAAGACATAGCTGCCTCCCTGCCAGGAACACAGGGTCTGGGGAAGGGGGGAGGGCAGGGCAGGAAACAGGCCACTGTGATACATGGAGCTACATGCTGTGATGGGCAGCACTCTGAGAAAGGCGTGCCTGCTGAGTCTCTTCAGTCTCGTCCAACTCTTTGTGACCTGTGGACTGTAGCCCTCCAGGCTCCTCTGTCCATGGGACTCTCCAGGCAAGAACATTGGAGTGGGTTGCCATGCCCTCCTCCAGGGGATCTTCCCAACCCAGTGTTCTAACTCACATCCCGCATGCCTCCTGCGTTGACAGGTGAGTTCTTCACCCCAGCATTGCCTGGGAAGCACCTGGAGGAGAGGACCCTCACCATTTGTCAGGTGCCGGCACCAGCTAAGGCTGTGAGGAATTGGCAGATCTTATCTGGCATCTCAGGACTTCCCCCAACCCAGCTGACCCTGAGGAAGTGAGATCCAGGGGAAGGTGATTCCAGAGGAACAAAAGCCTCTCAAGAGGCATTCGTGGGCAGGTGACCCTGTACCCACAAGTGACAACTGTGTAAAATGCATCCCAGAATTGTCCTCTCAAGGGCCCAGGAAGCTGGGCATGTGTTCATACACTCTTGCCCCTTGCTGACTGGGGCTTGCTCCGGGAGGTGTGAAGTCTCTTCATACCTTCCCTGTGCTCTGTGGAGCTGGCTTCTGCCAAAGGCAGCCATGGGGCAGAGAAGCAGCAGGCGGGAGGGGCTGGTGGCTGGAAGCAGGTGTGGCTGCTCACTGCTGCTGCAGGCGAGCTGAGACAGGGTGGGGCTGGGGAGCACCCACAGCCTCCGGAACACAGGGGAGGGGGGCCTCGTCAAATGGAGGCGAGGGTACATGGTGGCTTTCCAGGAAGGGAGACAGCATGAGCCAAGGAAAGATGGAAGAGTTGTGTGTGGGAGAAACAGGTCTGTGGGCAAAGCCACTGCGGTGGGTGAGGCTGGGTGGCTGGAGGCTGAGGCTGGAGGGGAAATAGGGGTCAGCTTTCCTGGTGATGGACCCTTACTCCCCTCTTTGCGTGGAACTTCTTCTAGTTTGTTTTTAGAGGATATTTCTAGATCTTTTTCCAAGTTTGTACTTCTCTTGATAGCCCAGGACTCACAGAAGTGCCAATGCCAGCCTCCTTCTCTGCAGAAGTAATTCCCTCCTCCTGGGAAACTCAGATACATGTGTGTGTATGCACATGTGTGAAAACACACACAGAGGATACATGAAAGTGAAAGTTGCTCAGTCGTGTCTGACTCTTTGCGACCCCATGGGCTATAGCGTCCATGGAATTCTCCAGGCCAGAATACTGGAGTAAGTAGCCTCTCCCTTTTCCAGGGGATCTTCCCAACCCAGGGATCGAACCCAGGTCTCTCACACTGCAGGCAGATTCTTTACCAGCTGAGCCGCAAGGGAAGCCCAAGCATACTGGAGTGGGTAGCCTATCCCTTCTCCTACAGATCTTCCCAACCCAGGAATTGAACGGGGGTCTCCTGCATTGCAGGCAGATTCTTTACCAGCTGAGCTATGAGGGAAGCCCCCAGAGAGTGATATACATGCATAGAGGGTCCATTTGAGTCACATATGTGACCATCCTTCTTGGGACAGTCTACTGAGCATCCATTCTTAAATCACATTAAGCATCAACCCCTTTTTTTATTTGGAAGTGAATTTGTGCCAAGCCCAGCAGTAAGACCCATGCAGTCTTGGCTATAACAAGGACAAGTCCATCCAGGCTAGAGGTCCATGAGTGTGCCCAGGCCGGCACAGAGCCCAGTGCCTGTTGGTGGATGTGAGCACTCGGCATGCCTGTCTGGCACGTGGAGCTGTTGTGATGAAGCATCCCTGTTTCCCCCTCAACTCATGTGCTCTGCAGCCTTGGCTGCAGGAATGAAATTGTTGCTTCTGTACTAAGAGCACTCAGGTGTCAGTACCCGATTTCTGCCCCACCAGCGGCCCCTCTTCCTCCCTTGGATTCTAAAAAATTTGTAGACACAACACGTAATAAATGCAAATCAAAACCACAATGAAGTACCATCTCACACCAGTCAGAATGGCTCTATCCAAAAGTCTGCAAGCAATAAACGCTGGAGAGGGTGTGGAGGAAAGGGAACTCCTTACACTGTTGGTGGGAATGCAAACTAGTACAGCCACTATGGAGAACAGTGTGGAGATTCCTTAAAGAACTGGAAATAGAACTGCCATATGACCCAGCAATCCTACTGTTGGGCATACACACCAAAGAAACCAGAATTGAAAGAGACATGTGTACCTCAATGTTCATCGCAGACTGTTTATAATAGCCAGGACATGGGAGCAACCTAGATGTCCATCAGCAGATGAATGGATAAGAAAGCTTTGGTACGTATACACAATGGAATATTACTCAGCCATTAAAAAAGAATACATTTGAATCAGTTCTAACGAGGTGGATGAAACTGGAGCTGATTATACAGAGTGAAGTAAGCCAGAATGAAAAACAGCAATACAGTATACTAACGCATATATGTGGAATTTAGAAAGATGGTAACGATGACCCTGTATGCGAGACAGCAAAAGAGACACAGATGTAAAGAACAGTCTGTTGGACTCTGTGGGAGAGGGAGAGGGTGGGGTGATTTGGGAGAATGGCATTGAAACGTATCATATCATATGTGAAATAGATTGCCAGTCCAGGTTCGATGCATGAGGCAGAGCGCTCGAGGCTGGTGCACCGGGATGACCTTGAGGGATGGGATGGGGAGGGAGGTGGGAGGGGGGTTCAGGATGGGGACACATGTATACCCATGGTGGATTCATGTCAGTGTACGGCAAAAACCACTACAATATTTTAAAGTAATTAGCCTCCAATTAAAATTTAAAAAAATACACATAGTAGCAGATACATTTTAAATGGATAACCAACGAGGACTTACTGTATAGCACATGGAACTCTGCTTAATGTTATGTGGCAGCCTGGATGGGATCGGGGTGTGGGGGAGAATGGATGTGTATATATGTATGTCTGAGTCCCCTCGCTGCTCACCTGAAATTATCACAAGATTGTTAATCAGCTATACCCCAATACAAAATAAAAAGTTCAAAACACAAGGCATGATAGCAGAATGAAAGGCAAAGTATCACTTGACTTAGAAGTTGAGCCCCTGTAACGAAAGCAGAATGCTACAGTCACAGCATAGATGGGTCATCTGAGGCCAAGAGGACCCCTGCACCGGATGAAATCTAAAGCTTGGGTCTATCAACCTCTGGCTGCATGGATGATGCACACGGGAGGGGGATGGAGCCCAGGGAGCTGGCGTGCTGGAGCTGTGGAGCCTGAACTCATCATCCAGCCACCTGTAAGGGTGGGGAGGTGGAACGGAAAGGAGGGCATATGGATGCTTTGACTCTTCTCCACGAGGACCCTGCCAGGCAACCAACAGCTCCTCTTTCCTGAACCTTTACCATTGGACGCTCTGACAGGTGCCCAGTGGGTAGGAGAGCGGCTGTAGACTATAGAAACATACATATATGTTTGTGGGACATATAGAAACACGGGACATACAGAACCCAGTGCTAGAAAAATAGTGGACCATATCTTCATGTTTTATTAGCACCTAACACAACAGTGCTCTTTCCAACTTTGAGTGGAAGGATACCAGATAATGCCAGCATTAACTGATCCTGGTGGGCACAGTAGTCCTGCAGGCTTCTGACTTCAAAAAAATGGTGCTTGGCACTGGAAATCATCATTGAATGGAGAAACTAAAGTGATGATGTAGGCAACACAATCTGCATTGCTCAAAAGTTGTCAGTGAGCCACACCTGCTCGAGCTTCCCCTCACAAAGCAGTGGTTGTGATTTTCTGTGATGTGGGGCACAGGATGCCTTCTGGTATTTGGGCTCACAGCAGGATCAGTTGCACAAGGGAGAGATAGGGTTATCAGTTTAATCACCTGTTCTATACCAGTTAATGCCAGCATTTAACTTGATTCTGGTGGGCACAGTAGTCCTGCAGGCTTCTGACTTCAAAAAATGGTGCTCAGTTATTCTCATAGGTTATAAATGGAAGCTTTCATCTTCCTTTATCTGCCTTTAAATGATTTATTACACTTAGTTGTTTACAAGCCATTCTGTTATGCTGGATCATAAACTTTTGGAATCAGAATCTAAGCTTTAATCCTTGCTGTATCCACAGTACCTAGCCTAGGGCCTGGCATGGTGTAAGGGCTTAATAAAGGCTTGTTAGATAATAAATCACAGAATGAATGAACAAATCACAAACACTCAGCTCATTGTCTTACACACAGTGTTCCAACTGTTTCCAACTACACGCTGCAGTTGTTGTCTATCAACTTGGTTTCTCTCTGCCTGTAAATTTAGACACTTTGCCAACAGATTGATTATTTAAAAATATGCATTAAATAGGAAAACAGCAGGATATAAAAGGAAGAACAATGGCTTTGAAGATAGACGAAGTTGCATCTGAAACTTGGTGGCACTGTTAATATGGTTTGGGTAAATCATTTGCTCTTCCAGGCTGTATAAATAGAGAGAGTCTAGGGAGTAGATTGCCGGGAGCCAGCACGGGAGATCCCACCCATGACAAGGTCATGCGGAGAGGCCTGATGGGCAGGGCGAGTCAAGTCTCAAGGGGTCCTCTGTCTGAGCATCTACCCGAAAACAAAATCTGTCTGTTGACTGCCTGCTATACTATACTCTTCTGATACTGCCACCTTTTCTCAGAAAGAATTAACTTAGGACTCCAGTTAACAGTCTCCTGCATATAAAAAGAATGTCTCGGCTTAAACCCCTTTGATGGCTTTCTAGCTTATCTGACTGGTCTGCCGGACTTTACAATTTGTGGATTGTTTACAGCTCCCAACTGTGAGAGGCACGAAGCTCAAAACATCTTAAAGATATAGAGCCTTTTAGAGTTAAGAATTAGTTTGGCGAAGAGTTTGTTGAGTTAATGTTTGCCACCAGGCCTCCATATCCTTTATCTTTTAGGCACCTGAGAGGATATTAATCAATGTAAACAGAATGCAGAAATAGGAATATAGTAGTTTTGATGTTAGCAATACTAGACTTTTGAGTTAATTAATTTTCTCTTTGTTATAAATCACTGTATTTCTTTCATTGTTATAAATTGTTGTATCCTTGCTATGTAAGAATGTAACTTTATTTAGTGCTTTCTGAGAGTGGCACCAGACTTTGGGAAGAACACCACAAATAAGTTCTCTGGTTGACAGACCCTTATCAGAAACAACTAGGTATGCAGAGAGAAAGCCTGGTCTCGATAAGAGTCAGGGCTGTTGACACTGCATAATTTTGTATTATCCATTGATCTCTATGTACAACCAAAAAGTATAAAAAGCTTTTCGAACAATAAATGATGGACCAGTTTCTTGGACTAGTCTCTCGAACCAGTTTCTTGGAAATCTGGCACCCCCCGTGTCTCTCTCTTTCTCTTTCTCCCTCTCCCTCCCTCTCCTTTTCTGGCTGAATTTCCATCTGGGCTCGCCATGTCTACTTACTTGCCCTGGCTTCTAAGATCTGTGAGAGAGGGAGCCCAAGGCGGGGCACCCTCCACTATTCAAACGGGCGCCGGCAGCCCAATGTAGATGGTGCAAATCTCTTGTCCTGAGGTTTTATTAGCTTTCCCCGTAAACCAAGTTATTCAGCCTATTTCTCCGCTAAATTTTCCTACTCTACTATTTCTTCTTAATTTCTTTTATATTTCTAAATAAATAAGTTTTCCTCGCCTACGCCATCTCCCCTTCAAATTCCCTGGATCCACCGGGGCAGGACCCCGGCAATAGATGTCCAGTAACTATATTCTGGGGTCTCCTGCCCATCAGGAGCGTGGGGTCTGTAGCATGATGGTTACCCTAGCAACAGACCTTGAGATCAAAATTAAGGTGCCCAGTGTACGCAGCAACTGTTGAGAAAAGTACGGAGGTTCCTTTAAAAAAAAAAAAAGAAAACTTAAAAATAGAGCTACCATATGACCTGCAGTCCCACTTCTGAGCATGTTATCAGGAGAAAAATATGATTCCAAAGGATCCATGCTCCACAGTGTTCATTGCCGCAGTGTTTACAACAGCCGGGATGTGAGAGCAACCAAACGCCCGACAGAGGAATGGATGAAGAAGATGTAGAACATATATCCAATGGAATATGACTCAGCCATGAAAAGAATGAAACCATGCCATTTACAGCAACATGGATGAACCCAGAAACTGTCATACCAAGTGAAGTAACCGAAACAGAGAAGGAATATCCTTATGACATCCTTTTTCTGTGGAATCTAAAATTAAACGATACAAACGAACTAACTTACAAAACAGAAAAAGACTCACTGAGTTAGACAGTGGATTTATGGTTGCCAAGGGGAAGGAGGGGGCACGGGATACTTAGGGAATTGGGGATGGGCATGAACAAAGCGCTATATTTAAAATGGATCACGAGGACCTCCTGGATAGCACATGGAACTCTGCTCAATGTTACGTGGCAGCCTGGATGGGAGGGGGGTTTGGGGGAGAATAGATACATGTATATATATATATATATATATATATATATGTGGGGGTTTTGCAGTGTGATGTGCGTTGCGTGGGGTGGGGGGCTAAGCTTTCTCTCCTGCTATTTTCCTGAGCACCTCTTTTTCTCAACCTCCAGAACCGTGTTTTTGAGAAGCTTAGTAATTATGACAGCCTTACGATAGTGGAATTTCACTGTTTCCTTGCAGTCCTGGATTGGGATTCTACCCACTGTCGCCGAGAACCGTGTAGCGACCATCCCGAGCGCCCAATTCGATGCCTTAGGACTGCTTGCCTGAGGATCTTAACTCAAAGTTTGAGCACCCTACTCCAGTACTCTTGCTTGGAAAATCCCATGGATGGAGGAGCCTGATGAGTTACGGTCCATGGGGTCGCTAGGAGTCGGACACGACTGAGCAACTTCACTTTCACTTTTCACTTTTATGCATTGGAGAAGGAAATGGCAACCCACTCCAGTCTTCTTGCCTGGAGAATCCCAGGGACAGGGGAGCCTGCTGGGCTGCCATCTATGGTGTCGCATAGAGTTGGACACGACTGAAGCGACTTAGCTGCAGCAGCATATATATATATACACGGCTGACTCCCTTTGTTGTCCACCTGAAACTGTCACGATATTGTTTATTAATTGGCTATACCCCAATACAAAATAAAAAGCTAAAAAAAGATCACCTATACAATTTTTCTAGATTCCAGATGTGTGCGTTAATATACAATATCCGTTAATTTTTCTTTCAAGAATTCTGACCTGTCTTCAGCTTTCTCTGCTTTACTGCTGTGTACTTGAAAGCCTCTTTGCAATGCTGATCAGGAGGTCCCTGCTTTCACACTTCGCTCTTCTTTGCCAGTTTAGTCGCTGTCTCCTTTTCACTATGGTTTTCCAGAGTATCTCTTGAGCTTAGCAATGGTCACTCTATTTCATTGCCCTTCTATTTACTCTTTGCCCCATATTTACAAGACATCTGATACATGACACCAACGAACGCATCCGCTCCCAGCAATAACCATCCCAGCTTACCAGCTGTGAATCTTCTCTTGCCTGGTGCTGCAGGCCTCTGTGCTCCTCTGAACCCCATGGATGGAGACCTCATCACCGGTAAGTATTTCCAGAATCTCACCTTAGCATCTTCTTTCCTAGGCACCTCAGGGAACCAGCTGCCATGGGTTCTGTTCTCCAGGAGGCAGATGCAAATGGAAATTTGGACACAGAAAATTTAATGGAGGATAACTTTGCAGGGTAGAAGGGAAGGACATAGAATAGAGAAGAGGAAGAAGTTAAGCTGTGATTCAAGCCCCAAACAGGCTAACACCAGCCCAAAAGGACCTCAGGAGCCAAGAGGGTCTTCAGACATGTCCCAGATAGGGGAAGGTGGACACGCCCTCTGTCTGGGACATGTCTGAAGATCATATTGGCTCGAGAGGTCCTCTATTCCTCTTATAAAATGGACATGATTGCAGGCAAGGCAGTGTCAGAAGAGGGCTGATAGATGTTCAACTCCTGGTCAGACACCTGGGCAGAACAACACAGGGCCCTCCCAGGCTCCTAACCTCTGCAGCCTATCACTGCTTGCTCTCTGCTTCAACACAATGGAGAGCCAGGATTGACTGGACCAGGTGGATGGCTTCCTTAATCCACCAGGCCAATCACTCTTTTTGGAGGAACTTGGACTTGGCAGTAAGTGGGAGTTGAGACAGAAAGTCAGCCTCTGTGGGTGGCTGGCTCTCTGTGAAGCACGCCAACCAGGAACTCATGGGACAGCCCGGTCCTACCCCAAAGATTGTAGATCAGGGGAAGCCTGTCTGTCGCAGAGGAAGAAAAGGCTAAAATAAACCAGCAGAGAGAAGTAGAGACAAGAGTTAGGAGCCTTAGATCCTTCTGATCCCCACTTCCAAACCTTCTCTTAAATTCAGCTAACTCCATGACCTTGAGCTCTGTAAGACTATATCCTTGTAACATATTAGTTCCAGTTTGCTTCTATTACATGCACCAGAAAGACCCAGTCATATGTTAAGCACAAAATAAACCTTAGCTAACTCTTGCCTGTGTGTGTACTCAGTCACTCAGTCTGACTCTCTGTGAACCCATGGATTGTAGCCAGGCAGGCTCTGCTGTCCATGGAGTGTTTCAGGCAAGAACACTGGAGTGGGTTGCATTTTGTCCTCCAGGGGATCTTCCTGAGTGAGGGTTTGTTTAATCCTCTTGCATCTCCTGCACTGGCAGGCGGATTCTTTACCACTGGATACCTGGGAAACCCAGCCAACTCTCAGCTTTTCCATCCAGCAAAAGTGCTGTTTGCAAGTTGCACTTGCTTTGCTGTTGTTACGTTGCTTTTGTTTGTTGTCTCTCAGTCTTTTTCTTTCCTCTAACAATAACCCCTTTCCTGGATATCCTATCTTTAATGGTAAATCCTTTCAACAATGTGGATATCTAAACAAACTCTGTTGTCTGAGTCTACTCTTTGTGTTCATGTCTAATCAGCTCCTCCCTACAGGGGAGTCAGCATTTGGTGTAAGCAGAAGTGAATTTGAATCTCTGCTCCACCACTTACAAACAGTTCCGTCTTGGTCTAGTTACTGAGCCTAGCAGAACTGTAATGATTACAGCTATGTAATGGTAATAATTATACCTCTCTTGTAAGTTGTGAGAATGTTTGTGAAACGCCTACCAGAATCTCAGAGAGGAAATCTGAGATCTCAATGGAGATGGACACTGGGACTCTTAGCCATTCACCTCCACTTCTTCCATTTTGGATTTTCCTTTAGAGAGACATAAAATATGAGAGTCCAGAGTGGTTTTGGAAATCATCAAATCCAACTTAGAAATACAAAAATAGAAGTTTAAAATGGTTAAAGGGCTTTCCAAAAGCCAACAGCTCAAAGCATAAAAGAAAGAATTTGAATAAAGAGCTGTTGGACTTTAAGACAAGCATGTGAATGAGAAGATAAACCATAGAAATAATTAATTTAGGCTAATAGAGCTCAACTGATAAAGGATAAAGCTCGGTTTCAAACCTCCCTCTCCCACTGACTGATAAGAGACCTTTACCCTGCATCACACACCCCTAATTATCCCTCTTGCCCTCCTAAACTTTGCCTTGTACAGCACACTTTTTTCCCCAGGAAAGTTTGAAGATCTTGAAGATGAACCCACACTACCAGGAATAACAGACCAATTGTGCCTGGACCAACCCAGCAAGTGGCTAGACAAGAAACCAAAGTCTTAGTGTCTGATATGTACAGGATTCTTTCGTGGATTATGCTGAAACTGGATTCCCAGGTGGGGCTAGTGGTAAAGAATCTGCCTGCCAGAGCAGAACTAGATTGGGAGGATCCCCTGTAGGAAGGCAAGGCAACCCATTCCATTATTCTTGCCTGGAGAATCCCATGGACAGAGGAGCCTGGTGGGCTACAGCCCATAGGGTGGCAAAGAGTCGGACATGACTGAAGTGACTTAGCGCATATGCTGAAACAAGAGCCTGTGTCCTCTGTTAGCTGCGAATGTCAGCACCCCATTGTCATTCTTCACTTGGCCCACTGGGTCTGGCACAAAACCAAATAGAGGATGAAGCCAGCCTTAAACACACCTGAAGCTTTCTATTCTATTCACTTCCCTGAAGAGCTGGAGTTATTTAAGAAGAAGGAAGAAACCAAAGCACTCTGGATTGAAGAAAGGACCCGCGGGTGATGTGAACCCACCCTCCCAGTTCATCCAGCTGCTGCTCTTGCCTCTGATATCAAGGCAGCATCTGGCCAAGTGGTCACCAGACCCACCTTCCTCTTTCTGAGCACACAGTCAAACTGTATTTCCCAGACTCTGATCCTAATCTTATGGCTGGTTCCGAACTATGAACTAGTCTACTCTTTCTTACTGATCATGTGCTACCTGAATGTAAAATTTCTAATATTGAATTCTGAGCCTGCAGAGGGACTCTGATGTTCTGCCCAGATATCTGGGGCTTTGACCGAATGGCACCTGGATTACTGAGTCATCTGGACTTAGGAAATTCAGCAGTCCAACCCCATTGAAATTTTGATTTGTTAAGGAAACAAATTTTGATTGTGTTAAGCCACTGAAATTATGGGGTTGTTTGTTATAACAACTGACATCAGTCACCCTGATCAACACAGCTACCCAAACTAATGGTTGTGTTTATAAAATAGGATTTTCCCAATAACAAGGGAATTCATTCACATCAGGAAAAGAGGTCATGGACTTGCTTGGTGGTCCAGTGGCTAAGACTGTGAGCTCTCAATACAGGGGGTCTGGGTTTGATCCCTGGTCAGGGAAACAAATCCCATATGCTGCAACTAAGAATGTGCGTGCTTCAGCTAAGAGGTCAAATGCTGTAACTAGGACCCAGCACAGCCAAAAAAAAAAAAAAAAAGACAGCGTCTGATGAAGCTCACCGTTGTTCCTTTATGCACTTGTTCTGTATTCGTACCACCCAGAAGCTGCCTTGCTCAGCCTGTATGTATGTTGTCTGATTTGCTAATTCAGTCTGACCTTTCTAGGGCCTGGCTGTCACCAGGTGGATGAGCTTCTGGTGGAAGCCTCCTGGAACACATGGAGCTTGCCCTGCTCCCTTCTCTCCAGTGCCCTGTTTGTCTTGCTCCACCCCTATGCAGCCCCTCACTTCCCGACACTCTTCTTCGTGTGTGCTGGATGGAGGATCCTAGATGTTTGCTTTCCTACCTTCTCCACGGTGCCTGGTGGAACAGGATAGCAGACCTGTCCCAGGAACCAAATCAATCCCTCTGGCTAACAGGCTGTTTACTAAACTCCCTAAAAGCTCTGATGGTTTACTGGCTTAATTTGTAATCATTTTTTTTAAACTCAGAAAATTGACTGAAGAATTTACTTACAGGGCAGCAATGGAGAAACAGACACAGAGAATAGACTTATGGACACGGGGAGAGGGGAGGAGAGGGTGAGATGCATGGAAAGAGTCACTTGCAAACTGACATTACCACATGTAAAATAGAATTCTCTGTATGGCTCAGGAAACTCAAACAGGGGCTCTGTATCAACCTAGAGGGGTGGGATGGGGCGGGAGATGGGAGGGAGGTTCAAAAGGAGGGGATATGTGTATACCTGTGGCTGATTCATGTTGAGGTTTGACAGAAATCAACAAAATTCTGTAAAGCAATTATCCTTCAATTTAAAAAAATTAAAAAAAGAATATAAAGTGCTACCTTTTAACTTGTTCTTTTTCTAAATTTAAAAAAAAAAGAAAGAAAATCAACTCTCTTTCAAAACTTGAAAAATAACTATTTGATTTAGGAATTGGAAGAAAGCTTTTCTCCCTTCTGAGAATTTGTTTTGTCATTTTATACCCTGGAAGATTTCCACTCCAATAACCACTTATTTAAACTTACAATGAGTGCGGCATTTGAAAAAAAAATTTTGATCTGGGAACCAGGAGGCCTGGCCCTGCCCTTCCATGTCAGCACAAACTCAGCAAGTTACAGCGCTTCTCAGGGGCTTGGTTTTCTCATACACCGTGGGAAGGCCAGAAAAACATCCTTCTGGACATGGAGCAGGCATTCTGCTCAGAGGTGACCACTCCCTCTCATTTCATTGCTACAAAATCCCCATGAACTGGGTACCAACATTTCACTATTTTTGGAGATGAAGAAGCTGGGGCTTAGTGCAACTGAAGTCGTTTACATGAAGTCACACCTGTCATAAATTGTAGAACTAGGCTTTGAAACCAGGCATGCTGACCGACCCTAAGTCCTTGTTCCTGAGCACCACCCAACAGGCAGATCTGAGATTGTTCCTCCATGGCCATTCCATGCTACAGAGGAGAGTAAATATCCTCCTACGTGTTCCCTTATCCTCTGGGCTCTCTACATGTGTGCTCAGTCGCTTAGTCATGTCCAGCTCTTTACTTCCCCATGGACTGTAGCCTGCCAGGCTTCTCTGTCCATGGAATTTTCCAGGCAAGAATCCTGGAGTGGATTGCCTTTTCCTTTTCTAGGGGATCTACCTGACCCAGGGATTGAAATCACCTCTCCAGCATCTCCTGCATTGGCAGGCAGATTCTTTACTACTGGAAAGCCCAGGCTGTTTGTTTACCATGTTTTTTTAAAAAAAATAATCACCCTAATTAAAACATAGCCTCTTTGATACCCTATTTGTCACTATCCCCAGCTACCATCACAGGACCTGTCACATGGCAGGGACTTCATGAGGGAGACAAGCGTTAGGAAGAAAAAGAACTATCTGTGTGTCAAGCCCCTTCCACATGTCAAACTCTGTGCTAACACCTTCAGGCATTTGGTTCTATTTTATCATTTCTGAAGTCCTCTGAGGTCAATCCTGACGACCTCTAGAGCTGCCCTTGAGGAAACCTTGGAGCAGATCCGCTCAAAGGGATATAGCCTGGGTCCTCTGATGTCTGACGCCAAAGGCTCGTTTAGTAAAATATTGAAAACAAAGGTGTAAAAGAGTAAACTTCCAAAAACCACAGACAGGAACCATACAGCAACCAGGGGAAAGGATAGGCTTCCTCATTAAAACACGCATGACTTCAGCAAACAAGCAAAGTCAACATGCCACGCTGACATGATCAAGAGCAGCATCTTTGAAACTGCTTGTATTGCAGAGACATCTGCCCAACACTTGTCGATCTAAACCCTGGGAACTGAAGCTATGGAAAGAGAGCTGTTTAATATGCAGAGGGGCTCAGCTTTGCTGGGAGCAAGGGCCTTTATCTCCCCAAATATATTCAGGGAGTGAGCAGAAAGTAACATTTAACAAGATTTGAAGATACAGAAGACCTGGGCTACAAAAGAACATGTGGAATTGTTATTCAGCAGAGGAAACCACCCCAAGGTTTACTGGCATAAGATCACAGTCATTTATCTAGCTCACTTGTCTGTGGAGTGCGTCAAGGCTGTATATTGTCATCCTGCTTATTTAACTTATATGCAGAGTACATCATGAGAAATGCTGGACTGGAAGAAACACAAGCTGGAATCAAGATTGCCGGGAGAAATATCAATAACCTCAGATATGCAGATGACACCACCCTTATGGCAAAAAGTGAAGAGGAGCTAAAAAGCCTCTTGATGCAAGTGAAAGAGGAGAGTGAAAAAGTTGGCTTAAAGCTCAACATTCAGAAAACGAAGATCATGGCATCTGGTCCCATCACTCCATGGGAAAATGATGGGGAAACAGTGGAAACAGTGTCAGACTTTATTTTTGGGGTCTCCAAAATCACTGCAGATGGTGACTGCAGCCATGAAATTAAAAGACGCTTAGTCCTTGGAAGAAAAGTTATGACCAACCTAGATAGTATATTCAAAAGCAGAGACATTACTTTGCCGACTAATGTCCGTCTAGTCAAGGCTATGGTTTTTCCTGTGGTCATGTACGGATGTTCTCACATCTCGTCTCACTCTCATTGGACTGTGAAGAAGGCTGAGTGCCGAAGAATTGATGCTTTTGAACTGTGGTGTTGGAGAAGACTCTTGAGAGTCCCTTGGACTGCAAGGAGATCCAACCAGTCCATTCTGAAGGAGATCAGCTCTGGGATTTCTTTGGAAGGAATGATGCTAAAGCTGAAACTCCAGTCCTTTGGCCACCTCATGCGAAGAGTTGACTCATTGGAAAAGACTCTGATGCTGGGAGGGATTGGGGGCAGGAGGAGAAGAGGATGACCGAAGATGAGATGGCTGGATGGCATCACGGACTCGATGGATGTGAGAGTCTGAGTGAACTCCGGGAGTTGGTGATGGACAGGGAGGCCTGGCGTGCTGCGATTCATGGGGTCGCAAAGAGTCAGACATGACTGAGTGACTGAACTGAACTGAATTGAACTTCTCTGTGGGTCCACTGGGCAGTCCTACAGATCCCGGCTTGATTCAGAGTCTGCATGGACGGCAGGTCAGCTGGGATCTGGCTAGTCTAGGCTGAGCCTTGGCTGGGAACACTGTGTCCACCTGGTCTCAAGCTCCAGCAGGCTTTGCTGTTTTGTTGTTGTTTAGTCACTGGGTTGTGTCCGACTCTTTTGCAACCCCATGGACTGCAGCCCGCCAGACTCCTCTGTCCAGGGGATTTCTCAGGCAAGAATACTGGAGTGGGTTGTCATTTCCTTCTCCAGGGGATCTTCCTGACCCAGGAATTGAACCAGCGCTTGCTGCATTGGCAGACGGATTCTTTACCGCTGAGCCACCAGAAAAACCCTCTAGCAGACTGGTGCAGGCTCAAGATCCACTGCACAGGAAAGGTGAGGCCCAGCTCGGAATGACATACTGTTTTTCTGCCACATTCCATTGTCCAAAACATGTCACCACCTCAATTCAAGATGTGCGAGAGTAGACAGCACTTCTGATGGAAGGAGCTGCCAGTCACATGGCAAGGAGTGTGATACGGAGAGAACAGCTGTGGCCATTTTTGTTGAGATGGACCACGAGGAGCCTCAGACAAAGAAACATCCTCAGATCTCATGGACCCCAAGAGGTCAGAGATTTTTATCTGCCATCACACAACAAGGCATAGTCAGAGCCCAAAATACAACAGGAGCATTACAGAGAAGAGAAATGTAGTGATCCCCTACTTAGCACCATGGCAGGTGTTTATACACTGGACCTCACTTAATCTTCCCAGTAACCTGGTGAGCAGCTTCTGGTGCAGTCCCCAGGTGTTTAGATCCTTGGGGTTTTCGCCTGCCCAGCCAGACTCCTCTGCTTTCTTCAGTAACAGTATCCCAACCTTCCTTTGAGAAAATGTGGTTCTTCCATGTTCTATTTATGAGATTTGATAGGCTTGACCCCTTCCCTGGCTCCAAAATCAGCTCATGACACAGCCTATTAAAGAAGCCCCTCTCTCTAGTCTGGGGTGATATGTGGACCGAAGGCAGATGAATCCTGTCCACCATGGGAATTCCATGGAAGAGGGTATTCCTCTCACTGTGGTTAAAGATGCTGCAGCCTAGAGCTGCCAGTGGCCTTTGCATCGCTCAGGAGGGGCTATCTGGCAATGATCGAGCATGGACAAAGTGGGGAGAGAGCAGCCCAGACAGAATCCCAGGGAAAGTCGGAAAGAACCCAAGGATACAGGTGTGCCAGGAACCAGGTTCACTCTGTGAACTTTCTGGTCTTCTGGGGAAGTTAATTCCATTTTTCACTAAGGCAGATGGAGTTAGCTTTCTGTCAATTGCAACCAAAATCATGGTTAATAAACCAATTTAAAATATGCCTTTATACCCGAACCTGTGGGGCTTGGCTCTGTTAGTTAAGTACAGTTGTTCAGTCGTGTCTGACTATTTGCGATCCCATGGACTGCAGCACGCCTGGCTTCCCTGTCCATCACCAACTCCCGGAGCTTGCTCAAATTCATGTCCATTGAGTAGGTGATGCCATCCAACCATCTCGTCCTCTGTCATCCCCTTCTCTTCCTGCCTACAATCTTTCCCAGCATCAGGGTCTTTCCCAATGAGTCAGTTCTCCACATCAGGTGGCCAAAGTATTAGAGTTTCAACTTCAGCATCAGTCCTTCCAATGAATATTCAGGACTGATTTCCTTTAGTGTTGCCTGGTTTGATTTCCTTGCAGTTCGAGGGACTCTCAAGACTCTTCAACACCAAAGCTCACAGTTCATGATGGTTCACAGTACACTTGGCTCTGTAGGGAAAGCAAAATATGTGTCCATACATTCCCCACCCTTAAAGAGCTTTCTATTTTATTGGAGAAGGAAGAAAAATGTGCATGAATCAATAAGATAAGATAAGAGAGTTAGCAATAAAAGGCTAAGAAGTATCCATTTAACGAATGAAGTGAAAAGTGAAAGTGTTAGTTTCTTAGTCATGTCTGACTCTTTTCAACCCCATGGACTGTAGCTCGCCAGGTTCTTCTGTCCATAGAGTTGTCTAAGCAAGAATACTGGAGTGGGTAGCCATTCCCTTCTCTGGGGGATCTTCCTGACCCAGGGGTCTAACCTGGGTCTCCTGCATTGCAGGCGGATTCTTTACCACCTGAGCCACCAGGGAAAGCCCATCCATTTAACAAATACTGAAGGTCAAAACTGAGTCAAACACAGGTGCTCTTGTTACAACCCTTTATGGCACCCTGTGCTTTGGAACAGTCAACAGTCTAGTAATTTCCAGTTCTGTGTAAATCATACTAGACTGTAAGCCCCAAGAGGCCAGGCAATATTTTTGCCATGCTCTTTAGTATTTTACATAGTTCTGAGAGGCGGGGGAGGTGGCCTCTTTGCTCCCTAACTATTTCTTCACCATCTTTAAAATCTTCAGTATCTTTAAAATTCATGTTCAAAACTCTCAGTTCCTTGGAAATCTGCATCATGATTAATCGTCCTCTAGTGAACTCCGGGAGTTGGCGATGGACAGGGAGGCCTGGCGTGCTGCAATTCATGGGGTCGCAAAGAGTTGGACACGACTGAGCGACTGAACTGAACTGAACTGAGTGTTGCCTTGTATTGTCTTACACCTTCGTCTTCCCCACCTTAAGGACTGTGGTTCATCACTGAAATCCCTTCCTTGTCCACTTGTAAAAGAATGAAACTAGAACACTTTCTAACACCATACACAAAAATAAACTCAAAATGGATTAAAGATCTAAATGTAAGACCAGAAACTATAAAACTCCTAGAGTAAAACATAGGCAATACACTTTCTGACATAGGTCACAGCAGGATCCTCTGTGACCCACCTCCCAGAGTAATGGAAATAAAAATAAAAATAAACAAATGGGACCTAATTAAACTTTAAACCTTTGGCACAATGAAGGAAACTATAAGCAAAGTGAAAAGACAGCCTTCAGAATGGGAGAAAATAATAGCAAATGAAGCAACTGACAAACAACTAATTTCAAAAATATACAAGCAACTCCTGCAGCTCAATTCCAGAAAAATAAACAACCCAATCAAAAAATGGGCCAAAGAGCTAAACAGACATTTCTTCAAAGAAGACATACAGATGGCTAACAAACACATGAAAAGATGCTCAACATCACTCATTATCAGAGAAATGCAAATCAAAACCACAATGAGGTACCACTTCACACCACTCAGAATGGCTGCTATCCAAAAGTCTACAAGCAATAAATGCTGGAGAGGGTGTGGAGGAAAGGGAACCCTCTTACACTGTTGGTGGGAATGTAAACTAGTACAGCCACTATGGAGAACAGTGTGGAGATTCCTTAAAGAACTGGAAATAGAACTGCCATATGACCCAGCAATCCCACTGTTGGGCATACACACCGAGGAAACCAGAACTGAAAGAGACACGTGTACCCCAATGTTCATCACAGCACTGTTTATAATAGCCAGGATGTGGAAGCAACCTAGATGTCCATCAGCAGATGAATGGATAAGAAAGCTGTGGTACGTACACACAATGGAGTATTACTCAGCCATTAAAAAGAATACATTTGAATCTGTTCTAATGAGGTAGATGAAACTGGAGCCTATTATACAGAGTGAAGTAAACCAGAAAGAAAACACCAATACAGTATACTAACGTATATATATGGAATTTAGAAAGATGGTAATGATAACCCTGTATGCGAGACAGCAAAAGAGACACAGAGGTATAGAACAGTCTTTTGGACTCTGTGGGAGAGGGAGAGGGTGGGATGATTTGGGAGAATGGCACTGAAACATGTATAATATCATATGTGAAACAAATTGCCAGTCCAGGTTCGATGCATGGGACAGGATGCTCAGGGCTGGTGCACTGGGATGACCCAGAGGGATGGGATGGGAAGGGAGGTGGGAGGGGGGTTCAGGATGGGGAACATGTGTACACCCATGGCTGATTCATATCAATGTATGTCAAAACCACTGCTGCTGCTGCTGCTAAGTCGCTTCAGTCATGTCCGACTCTGTGCGATCCCATAGACGGCAGCCCACCAGGCTCCCCAGTCCCCGGGAGTCTCCTGACAATAACACTGGAGTGGGTTGCCATTTCCTTCTCCAATGCATGAAAGTGTAAAGTGAAGTAGCTCAGTTGGGTCCAACTCTTAGCGACCCCATGGACTGCAGCCCACCAGGCTCCTCCATCAATGGGATTTTCCAGGCAAGAGTACTGGAGTGGGTTGCCATTGCCTTCAACCACTACAATATTTTAAAGTAATTAGCTTCCAATTAAAATAAATAAATTTATTAAAGAAAGAAAGATAGAAAGAAATCCCTTCCTGAGAGCAGTCTTAATATCTTCCTCCCCACCCACCATTCTTACCTGGCCATCAGTTCTGCTCTTCACCTATTCCTTGGCCTACATCCAAGCAATTCAGTATTGCTGTAGGTAACCACATCATCTCTGCTTAAATAGAGAGTCTACCCAGAGACTTTAACTGAATAACCACTCTTCACTCTCACATAGCTCCTTTTTAAATTTAAAATATTTTCCGGGGGCTTTCCTGGAAGTCCATTGGTTAAGACTTCGCCTTCCAGGGTAAGGGGTGCAAGTTCAATACCTGGTCAGGAAACTGAGATCCTGCATGCTTCGAGGCCAGTAAGGTAAAACCTGAAACAAGCAATGTTGTAACAAATTCAATAAAGACTTTACAAATGGGCCACATCAAAAACAAACAAAAATCTTTAAAAATAACTAAAAAATAAATGATTTTCCAGACTGTGTGAATATGTACATTTAAATGATACAAAAGTCTACAGAGGAAAAAAAAAGAAAAGTTTTCTTCCTCTTTCTCCAGGCAGCTCAGTTTCCCCTGGAGGCAACTGTTGTTCCTGTTTTTCCAATGTGCTCTGTGCAGTTAAGCACACATACTCTTCGGTTTGATTTTTTCCCATAATTATGTGGCAGCACACTAAATGTACTCCCCTACAAGCTGCTTTTTTCTCTTGACAAAATATCTTCGATGCCATTCACCTAGGCATCTGTCAATCATTTATCTGTAAACTGTCTGCCTCTTTTTAATGGCTACAAAATGCTCCATTGTCGGGACACACACCATTCTATTTAATCGTCACTCTATTGGTGGACATATAAGTTGTTTCCACTCATCTGCTAGCTCGATGATGCCATGAATAGCCTTGTTTTTCATATGCACTAACATGCCTGTGGGATAAATTGTGCGTGCATGCTCAGTTGTGTCCGACTCTTTGCAACCCCATGGACTGTAGACTGCCAATTTCCTCTGTTCATGGGATTTCCCAGGCAGGAATATTGGAGTGAGTTTCCATTTCTGCCTCCAGCGCATCTTCCCGACCCAGGGATCAAACCAGCAGTCAAAGCGAATGTGCATTTTACATTTTCATAGCTACTGTTCCTTGCCCTCCATAGAAGTCGTCCCAGGTCACACTTCCACCAGCCTCAATTCAGTTTAATCCTCTGCAGAGCAATCACCACTTTTCAGGAGTGTTTGTTGTTGGTGGCTGTCTCCCCCCCGGCCCCGGGCAAAATGTGCTTCATTGCTGTTGGACTCCCAAGTGCCTAGATTACTGTCTGGCAAGCTCCCAATAAATAAGTTTGGAATAAATGAATAAACAACTGAGAGTGGGCAGAAGGAAAAGAGGTTTGTCATCCAACTGACATGAGATTCTTATCCTGGGTCTATGCCAACTGTGTGGCCTGGGGCAAAGTATTTAACCACTCTGAGCCTCATTTCTTCATCCAGTAGACAGAGAAAGTAATAATCATCAGTTTTTAGATTTGCTTTCAGGAGGACCAAAAAGAATAATGGATGTGCCCTGTGTTGTATAACTGTAGAGAGCCCTGCCCCCGCCCACCCTCTCTGCTGCCCCATGGGTACTAAAATCCTGGCTGATAACAAACCATAACCAGCTAAAAGGTAAATCCTAAATCAACACATTTAAACTTAGTGATGGCACATGTTGAACCCCATCTACTTCCGATTTAATGTGTATTTAGAAACCACAAGGATACTTTGTCCAGACTTCCACTGGCTAGTCCTTATTGAAGAGAAGGTTGATTTACCGGTCCCTCCAGTACTCTTGCCTGGAAAATCCCATGGATGGAGGAGGCTGGTAGGCTACAGTCCATGGGGTCACAAAGAGTCGGACATGACTTAGCGACTTCACTTTCTCTTTTACTTTTCTTTTATTCCATACAGAGAACCGTTGGACATGACTGAGTAACTTTTTTTTTTTTTAAGTCTATCAAGGAAATCAGGAGACACACCATCCAACTACCACAGAAATAACCAGCACCAATATTCTAGCAAAAAAAAAAAAAAAGTCCACTTAAAGAGACTGCTGATGGCCGGAGTGAAGTGGAGCAAAAGTGAGATTTAGCAAAGACTGGGGGAGAACACTTTTTTTCAGGGACACACGGGGCTCTTTCCCCAACGTCAAAAACAGCCTCAGAGGGTGGGCAAATAAAGAATTTAATAGCTCCGACAAAAACTCGCCAGAACCAATTATAATTAGGACTAGCCTGGCTTAGCATGAAATGTCTGATGGAAACTCCATGCTGAGAAATTGAGTGCCTTATTGGGGAGAGGGGCTGGCCGCTTTCCAGAAATCACTGGATGGAAGGCCACCCTGCTGTCTCTGTTTTAGATGGTGATTGACCACTGAATAGCTGCCCAAATTGAGATGCCCTGCCCAGACCCCGGCCTGACAGAACAATCAGGTTCCACTGCCCTGGAGACAGCCGGGGCAGGAGCTGGTAATTGACAGAGAGCTCATTATGGAAGCGAGCCAGGAGCAAAGCGGGGAATATGAACTGACAGAGCCCGAGGGCACAGGAGCTGGACTCGGGGAACAGACAGCCTGAGCGGTCTGTGTCACAATGCACAGAGGGCTCTGGCTTTGAAACTCAGCCCTGCCAGGCCCTCCGTGAGACTCTGGACATGTGTCCAGCCTCTATGAGCCTGTATTACCTGCCGCAAAACAGAGAGAAGCAACATCTTTAGAGGAGTGAAAAATGAGGACACTATGAAGTTGACAATTGTTCTAATAACAGCCAGCACCTCTGTCACTCTTTCCAGGTGCCAAAGACCATCTAGGAAGGTTAAAAATGCATCTTCACAAGGCCTCTGCTGCTGTTCTCCCCACGTTCCAGACCAAGGGACGGAGGAATAGAAATTTTAAGGTATTGCCCAAGGTTACATAGCTAGAAGCTGACAAATCCTGAATCTGAACCTGAGCTTTCTGGCTCTGGAGTTCACACTTGGAAACACTGGAAAGGCCTCATGACTCTGAAGAATAAAAAGGAAAAGAGTTCCTGCAGTGTCTGCAGGAAGACTGTACTCAATGAAAGTGAGTTCCTTCTTTTTCCCACCCCCTCCTAGCTGCCTGCCACCCTGGCCGCGAAGATCCTAGACTAACTTTGAATCTAAAATGCAGGTGTAATAGACTTGTGGACGTGCGGGGGAAGGAGACAATAGGATGAACTGAGACAGTAGTGTTAACAGTATGTACACTACCATGTGTAAAACAGACAGCTAGTGAGGAGTTGCTGTATAGTCCAGCTCAGTGTTCAGTGATGACCTAAAGGGCGGGATGGGACTGTGGGAGAGAGGCTCAAAAGGGAGGCAATGTATGCATATTTACAGCTGATTCACTTTATATATAGTAGAAATGAACACAACATTATATAGCAATTATACTCTAATTAAAATACAAGACGACCCAGAGGGATAGTACGGGGAGGGAGGAGGGAGGGGGATTCAGGATGGGGAACACGTGTATACCTGTGGCGGATTCATGTTGATGTATGGCAAAACCAATACAGTATTGTAAAGTAATTAACCTCCAATTAAAATAAATAAGTTTTTAAAACATGCAGGTGTGTGCCAACACACTAGCTGGACAGGAACACATTTTTCTACGTCCCCATATACCGGTTGGAAGCTCAAAAATCCTATCACAGATCAGGTTCTCCAAGGACCGAGCCCCACTGTACAATATGCGCAATAGGCCCCTGCATCCCCCACTGACCTTGAACAGCCAGAACGAGCAGGGTAGATGGAGACCGGGAAATAGCTGAATCTGAGTAGAAGCTGTCCCCCAGGAGAGGGACCAGCAGGACAGAGCTTTCGGGCTGCACATTCCAGGCCTGGGAGGGTGAGGGCCGATCAGGCGGAGCCAAAGCGTGGGGACTGGGGGAGACTGAGACGAGGAAGACAGGAAGTGTAAGTTCAGCCAAATGGTTAAGGACCTTGAACATGGCACCCAAGGGTTGAGAGTTTACTTTCTACAAGGCTTCCTGCAGTTCCCTGCTCTGTTCACCTTCCCGTCTCGCTCAAGGCTCTCTTCACTGCAGTGGAACTGTCCTCGGAGCATCTGCCCCTCCATCTGTCATGTGGGGAACCCAGACGTACTAGGCAGATGGGAACGCGTCACCTATTGTCCTGGTTTCTTATGGTGGCTGTAACACGTTACCACAAGCGTAGTGGCTTAAGCCAACATGAATGGAGCATCTTACACTTCTGGAGAGCAGACATCTAAAAGGGTATCCAGCCCTTTGTGGTCCCCTGTAGAACCTTCCTCACCCTTCCACACCACCTCTCAGAGGCCCTGAGCAGGCAGAGTCCCTGGCCCTCCCAGTGGTCACTGGCTTGATACCTGTTAAAGAGAGAAACCACAGGCCCCAAGTGACGTCACCTGTGCTAAAGCCTGTGTTATTGAACCTAGATTTAATATCTAAACTCATTGCAGTTTTGACCTGAACCTGAAATGCAGTCTTAATCTGCCAGTCTGGAATTTTCTGCTCAGCATCAGTGAAGTTGGAGAAGGAAATGGCAATCCAGTCCAATATTCTTGCCTTGGAAATCCCATGGACAGAGGAGCCTGGTGGGCTACAGTCCATGGGGTTGCAAGAGTCGGACACAACTGACTTAGCGACTAAATCACCACCAATGAAGTAATCTGCCACATGGGCCTTTCCATCCCCTAGAGGAAGAAAAGGTAGTCTGCAAGACTAAACATTAATAATAATAATAATATGGAGTTCCTTCCTCCTCCCCCAAAGGATCTGACCTTAAACACACTTCATTTCTCTTATCACGCTAATAGTTCCCATGCCTCCCCATTCTTCCTATAGAAACCTTCCATTTTGCACAACCTCTTGGAGCGCCCTTCTAGTTGTTAGATCAGATGCTGCCTCATTTATGAACCATCTAATAACACTAATTAGATCTGAAAGGCTGAACCCAGAGCTGAACTCACGGCAGGTGTCGCAGCAGAAAGCTTCTCTTCTCGGGGATGGTTTTCGTCCTTCCCAGGAGAATGTCTTCCTTTGCAGTGGCCACCTGTGCCCCAGAAAAGCGAGCACCTCTGGGGCAGGGAGTGGACCTTATTTACTGTGGCCTTAATGCCCAAAAGGGTGCCTCCCTGGTGATTCAGCAGTAAAGAATCCACCTGCTAATGCAGGAGACTCTGGTTCAATCCCTGGGTTGGGAAGATCCCCTGGAGAAGGAAATGGCAACCCACTCCAGTATTCTTGCCTGGAGCATCCCATGGACAGAGGAGACTGGCGGGCTACAATCCACGGGGTCACAGAGAGTCAGATACATCTTAGTGATTAAACAACAACAACTAGTGCCCCAAAGAGTATCTATTACGCATGAGTATTCATCTCACTGGTTTATTTAGGACAGGGGGCACTTTACTCTGGGCTCTCAGATGCCCAGAGAGCTAAAGTAAGGCAACCACTGAACTGAGAGGCCTGTAAGAGAAAGGGCTGTGGCTGGCTCCTCTCTGTGTCTCCAGGGCTTGTCTAGGGCTCTGCACATTGAATAAATACTTGGGGAGGGAAGGAAGGCTGCTTACAAGGTCACCCAAGGCTGCTCTCAGTGCTCCCCAGGGAGCCCTCCATGATAAGCCAAAGGTTTTGATGAAGATATTTCTCTCTGCTCCAATCCACCTGGGCAGCTGAGGCCTAGTTCCCTTCCTGGGCTCATTCATTAGAAGGAACACAGGGGCCTGTCAATTGCAAAGGCTGCTGGGAAGCCTAAAGCTGTGAAAATGTATCACCCACAAGTGCAGAAGTCAGATTCAGCAATGCAAACAAATCTCCACCTGGGAGCTCTCCTCTTCCAAACATCAAGTAACGCTCTTGATCCTCAAAACATCAGTGCCCAAAAAGGCTCAAGACATGTCTGTTCCAAGGGATCATTCACTGACAATCTGGATGCAGTGGGAAGAAGAGGAAATTAAAGTTTGGTGAAAACTACCATCCAAATCACGCATGACAAAGTCTTCCTGCAAAGCACAGACCCTCCTGGGCCCACTAAGCTGTTTTTAAAAATAGTATCAGGCTTATTTTTTTTTAAGGATATGTTCATTAATATCCTTATAATAAGTAATTAAAAACTTTAAACAGATCTCTTTTTTAAACAGATATACACAGTGAGTGGGTGAAACTCCAGTGCTGAGGCCTTTGGGTGGGTGAAAGGGCATGGACAAGAGCCCAGATGTCAAAGGTTGGTCCTGACTTGTGAAGAGAAAATCACCAAGTTGAGGGCACATCTGGGTCAACTGATGATGACTTGAGCAGCCCAGGGAGGTAGACAGGAATTTCCATTTTTTTTCCACATGGTCTATCCTCTGTGGGACAAAGAATATTACCCACCATACCAGTAAACAAAGGATATTGTGAGTATAAAACACTCAGCCACTGCAGCTGCCCCTAAGGTTGTACCCCACGGGGCATTCAAGGTATAAGCAGGATACTGGCCTTAGATAGTCAAGATCAACAGCAAAGGAACAGACTAGTGCAACTTCTAATACATGGAAAAGCACTAAAACCATTAACTTCAGATGTCTGGTTTTGTAATTAGCAGTCATCTTTTGATTTTGACTATTTTTTTTTTTTTCAAGAAAACTCCTATAGATCCTGTTTCCTCCCTTAATGCTTGGAAACAGTCCCTCGGGACTATCTGAGAAGTTGCTGTCTCGGGCTATAGTCCTCAGTAAGCCTGCTGAATAAAACATAATTCTCAACTTTGAGGTTGTGCCACTATTTTTTCATTCCACATTTCTCACTGCACCCCTGCCTACCTCCAACATCCTCTGCTTCCATGGGTCCACTTTGCATCCTGGAACTTGCCTTTTGGACTGATAATAACACAGTTAGTCTTATGTCTACTGAATGCCTACCAAGTGCCAGACACTCTATACCCATGCTTACCAAACACACTAGCAGTTCCTGGAAAATAGATCCAGCGAGCAAACAAGATAACTACACACAGAGAGATACAGTGCGGGGAGGTTTCCAAGCCAGAATTGGGAGGCAAGTCTATGTGACCTCAATCAAGCTTCGGACTGCACATTAAAGGGTTCAGGGGGCTGCAGATATGCATGGCAGTGGCGCAGGGATAGGCCTGGAGACCTGTGCGCTGGGGGGCCAGCTCCTTATTTTGCCACCTCTGGGCTCTGCTCTGTTAACTAGGGGTTCCACTAGCTGCTAAGTGATGATGTTGAGGCTCCTCTAGGGATCTACCATTCTAAAGAGAGCCAGGTCTCATGGGGCAGTTGGAGGAGGATATATTTGAAGAGTTATCTCCAATACACTCCCCGGTAGCTCAGCTGTTAAAGAATTCACCTGCAATGCAGGAGACCCCTGGTTCGATTCCTGGGCTGGGAAGATCTGCTGGAGAAGGGATAGGCTATGCACTCCAGCATTCTTGGGCTTTCTTGGTGGCTCAGCTGGTAAAGAATCCGCCTGCAATGCAGGAAACCTGGGTTCAATCCCTGGGTTGGGAAGATCCCCTGGAGAAGGGAATGCCTACCCACTCCAGTATTCTGGCCTGGAGAATTTCATGGACTGTGTAGTCCATGCAGTCACAAAGAGTCGGACACGACTGACTTTCACTTCACTCAGTCCAATACACACCTGGGTTCTCCACTTTCTGTGACTGCACTTGCTTGCCCCTGTGTATGTGTGTGTGTTTGTATTTCCCCATCACACTTTGGATCCCTCCAGTCTCAGACATGGCCTCTGCTGGCCTGGACCCTCCGCATTCTCTCAACCATGAGCCACCCTCTGCATAATGACAGTTCCTGGTGCTCATGCTAACGTTTGCTGCATCATATTGCACTGAGATTTTATTGACTGCGTGTTCACCCCCCTTACCAGCCATGAGCTTGCTTATTCATAAGTGGGGAATGGCTTATTCATTTCTCTACCCCCAGGGCCTAGGACTCACTACCACCTGGTACATAGTTATGACTCCAGACACCAAATTATCTTAATTTGATCTAACCTGAACTGGAAAGTGAGGTGGGGAAGAATTCCTGGATCCTGGGCTAATGGAAACCTTAAATTCCATAAGTTTCTTCGTAAGTATCATCTGCTTCTGTACAGGAGTAATAGAGGAAAAGAGAGAGAAGGAGAGTAAAAATATGGAGAGAGAAAAAGTACAGACATGAGGGAGGGCAAGAGGAAGAGGAGGCAGAGGAGGGGAAATGGAGAGTAGCAAGGATGGAGGGAAAGATGAGGGACCATCCCTCCTTTCAGTGGGCAAAAAATCCCTGCTCTACTCTGATTGGCCCACTCACTGAGGTCCAGCTGTGCATCAGTGAATTTACTGACTTAGCCCTGGGGTACTGAACTAATCAGCATCAGCCTTGCAGGGATGAGAACCAAGCCTTGCAGGGATGAGAGCACACTGGGAGAGTCAGAGGTGGGAATGGTTGGAGAAGAAAGCCACGCCCCTCTCTACAGCTTCACAGGCCACGTTCCCTTCGCCCCCCACCCACCAGGTACTACTTGACGATCAAATCTGCCACGTGCTTGCTTTGCTAAATAATGGAACACAGGCATGCTCCTTCGTTTATATACGATCTGTGGCTGCTTTTGCTCTACAAAGTCGAAGCTGAGTGTGGCTCCCAGAACAGAAGATATTTACAGAGAAAGATTGCCCACCTTCTACTCTGAGAGAACCCCGAACACCAGGGGCTTGGGTGTCCTGAAGCACTCTAGACTCTTCCTTTGGACATCTTTGTTATTCATTTCTTCTTTCAGTTCCTGAGCTGGTCAGGATTCTTCCCACAAACGGGTCTCTTTTAGTCTCAATTAAGCAAATTGGGGTCTGTTTATATTGCATTCAATCCAAATGACTCCCGATACATGGCCCCCTCCCATCCTACATCCCCACCCCCAAATGCACTCTTACATGTATTTCACAGCTTCTTTTCCAGAAGAGGTCCACTGTTTCCCACCATGAGATGTCACATGAGGGAGAAGAAATAACCCTTTTGAGACCTGCCTTAAGGCCCTGGTTCCCGCAGGAAAACTGTATGAAGAGCCTCACGTCAACACACATGTCACCAAATATTTCACAACAGACTCATCCTGAGTTGTGAAGTCTAGCCTGGGAGAAGCCCAGAACTAATTGGAATTCCAGATACTCCCCAAGCATTCCCTTTCTTATCTGTCCTAACACCAGGCTCTCTATAGCTGCAGAGTCAGAATGAGACATGGTTGCCAGCACTTTACATTTTCCTGGAATACTTTATCAACTCATAGACTCAGATAAGTGGTTATGGCTTCCCAGGAATTCCTCATATCTCACAGATAAGCGCTAATTACCCAGGCCCTGTGTTGCGTGCCAGTGCCCCTGGCACACTGAGATCCCAGGGAAAGCAGACACACGCAGTGTGCCCAGTGGGGCCATCGGCAGAGAAACCAAAGTACTTGGTACGCCCACGCCATGCAGTGTGGAGCCCTGGCCTGGGGGCAGGACTCCTCTGTATTCCTGAGAAATCTAGCCAGTGAGCTGAACACAGAGCTGCAGAGCTAAGCATCAGGCCACAGTGGGCTCTGCATTCTTTCATTTCCATGCATGACTTGAACTTTTGTTATGACCCACTGGAGTTTCCCAGGCAGCACTCGTGATACAGGACTCGCCTGCCAAAAATGCACAAGACTAAGAGATGCAGGTTCTGTTCCTGGGTTGGGAAGATCCCCTGGAGAAGGGCAACCCACTTAGTATTCTTGTCTGAAGAATCCCGTGGACAGAGGAGCTTGGCGGACTACAGTCCACAGGACCACAAAGAGTCAGACACGACTGAAGGGACTGAGCACAGGCTCTGCTCAGAGGTGGGATTCGGGGTGGGGCAGGAGCAGGGAGATACTACTGCAGGGAGCAGACAAGACTGGTGCTTACAAGACGCTCCAATGAGAACTAGGCTGGAGGATGTGCAGGTTGCTTGGAGGACACCTACAAGTAATCATTGTTGCTAACATTTATATGCTGTCAGTGCTTTACATATGGCAGCTGCTGTTCTATGAGCCCTGCATCTATCAACTAACAGAATCATGAAGGCGGGCTCTCTTTGGCCATAAGAGTGTTGACATGAGGCTCTTTGTGCAGTTTTCCAAGGTCACTTGCCAAAAATGAGAGTTGGTTGTCAATAAATAGCAATGAATGATGATCCTCTCCCTACTTTCTATACCACAGGTGGTCCTGGGAGTTTCACATACATTATCGCATGTAATTTTCATGACAACCCATGAGACAGGTGTAGAGCTCCTTACTATAGGAGGACATTGAGAGTCGGAGGTTATGTAGCTATCCTGTGGTCACACAGCTAATGGACAGTCAAGCAAAATTCAAACCTGTATTTGGGGCCATGGCCCTAGCTTAATGAGACAAGGTTCCTCTGTTCAAGATGTGAGCAAATTAGTTGGAAAAACATCACGGATGGATTAAAGGAAAGTAAGATGGCAAGGGACTCAGTCTATGGATTCTAGGAACTTAAAATGAAATTTGGAGTTCACCTGTCTAGGTCTGTGACTCCACCTGGGAGAGGACCACACAGTATCTCAGCCAGGTTCACACCCAGCCACTGGGATGCTCTGTCCACACAGGAAGCAAGGGCCCCAGCTCACAGGAAGCCACTCCCAGCAGGGTTGGGCCACTTTCTTGAGGAGCTGATATCTGCTTCCCATAACTCATCTAGACTATTCCTTCTCACATAGGTCATTAGAGTATGAAAGAAAAGATCTTGGACCTCCTATTTTTTTTTCCTGATTAATATGTGGACAAGGACCACATCCTTAAGACAACCCTCATCTTTGCCATAGCTTCACTTCGCTGTTAAAGAACAGTGCCTAGAAACAGCAAGCCCACCTCCAGGCTTTTGTGACCAGAGCAGATCAAAAGACATTGTTGAAAGAATAAATAAATGAGTGAATGATTCTATGAATGAATGAGAGTGAAAAAGAGTATAAGTTTATGTGCTAAGCCCTAAAGCCCTGAAGGGAAAAATTCCTCCTCGTAGGTGATACATATAAGAAAGGGAAAGAATGCTACGATCTGTAGTCCTATGATACTACGAAGTCTTCCCTGCTGGCACCGATGGTAAAGCATCCACCTGCAGTGCAGGAGACCCAGGGTCAATTCCTGGGTTGGGGAGATAACCCTGGAGAAGCAAATGGCAACCCACTCCAGTATTCTTGCCTGGGAAGTCCCTTGAACAGAGGAGCTTGCTGGGCTACAGCCCATGGGGTCACAAAGAGTCAGATACAACTGAGCAACTAATACACATACACACACACACATTAGGCAAGTTTCCTAGGAGCGAAGATTTATTTACATACATTTTTCATATCTGATCCTTTAAGAAAATCCATATTCTACCTCGGCATGAGGTCAGCCTTGAAATGGACCAACTATTCATGATCAGATGCTTCTTGAGTCGCAGGAGACTAGAGAACGAGGTGGAGAATTAGACAGGCACTGCTTTGCTCTCAGGGGGCTTACGATCTGGTGGATCGGAAGTCTTGTGGGACATGTCCTTTCATTCAACATGCATTAATTAACATCCTCTATTAGGCAGACACTGGGAGCACAGAGAAGGGAGATATAGTCCCTCTTTTTATTAAAGTGTATAGAGGCAGAGACGTAAGCTGACAACTTTAATAGAGTGCTTAGAAAAGGAAATTGCAGGACACCATGGGAACCTAAAGGAAGGAGCTTGGAAGGAAGGGCTCAGAGGAGACTTGAGATGTATTTTCAAGGACTTAAAAGGATTTAGAACATTTGGAAGTGAACAGTGTGTTCAAAGGCAGAGTTTCAAAGGAATCACAGTATTTACACGTCCATCCATCCACCAAACATCCAGGCAGCCAATAGCTATTCAGCTCCCCATCTACCCACTTGTCCAAGCCAGGCATCTGTGCTCCATCTGTGACTCCTCCTCCGTCCTTCACCCGTGGACTCTCTGCCATCTGCTCACTTGGCTCTGTGGACAGTGCCACGGCTGCAGAGGGAGCCACCTTGACATTGCAGCCCCTCCTGAGTGTTCTCTCCGTTTCCCATCTTCCTCATCACCTCACCCATCCTCTGTGCTGCTGCCCCAGTTTGCTGTCAGAAAGGCTCACTTGAATGTGTCACTCCCTTTTCTGAGCCCTCCAAAAACTCTCTGGTGCCCTTGGAGGAAATGATTCACCCAGCCTTGCTGATCTGTCAGCTTCTCACTTTCCAGCTCCACCATCCGGTCCTCATCTCTCATGCTCTCCTCCGCTGCCCACCTGCATCTGTCTCCAGCTCCCACGTGTGTCCTGGGCTCTCTCATCCTTCACCCTCCAGGCCTGCTTTGCTCTCTGCTGGAACCAAATCCACCCCTCACCGCCCCACCTGGCTGATGATCAGGAGGTGCTTCAGGAAAACCACCCCCCCCAAAATCAGATGTCTGTGTCTGCCCAGCCCCTGGGAGTCTGTCCAAGAACACCTCTTTTCCGGTATCACAAAGCTTCACCCATTAATTGGTCCTCCCCATGAGAAGGTAGGCACAGACCTGGAGAGATCCCGTGAGCCTTGGTCCTTTATTGATGTCCTACCCTCTGGAGATATACGATAAATATTTGATGCTATGTTTTCCCCTTCTTTATTTAACTTTAATTTCAATTTTAAAATTGTGGTTAAGTGTATATAACATAATATGACTTACCATTTTAACCACTTTTAAGGGGCATGAAGTACATTCACATTGTTGTGCAACAATCAACACCATCCACGTCAGAACTCTTCATCCTTGAGAACTGAAACTCTGTTCCCCTAAACATTAACTCCCCATTCTCCACGGCCCTCCCCCAGCTCAGGCAACCGGCCTTCCACGCTATACACAGCAGGTTGTGGTGAAGGAAAGTACAGTGTTAAGCAAGGCTAACCAAGGAGAATGGACATCTCACACTCCACACCAGTGGCTTTTGGTGAAGGGTTTTGAAAGGCAAGGAGAGGGTTGCAGGGTACCTGATCAGCTCTTGGACATTCTTCTGACTGGTTGGTGGTGAATTAACCAGGTGATATTTCTAGAGTCAACATCATCAACCTTCTAGTTCCAACCCACTTAGAGTCTACGTGCTTGTGGTTAGCAATTAACTTCTTCCACATGGTGTGGATTTTATTATCTGCAAAACAACTCAAGGATGTGTCTTGGGACATTATCTATAGCCCTTAAGGAGGAATTGAAGGTCCTAGACTTTGTTTTATAGCTAAATTATTATGGCTTTGTGTTGCTTAACTGTTTGCCTTTGTTTCTGCATTTTCTCACTGCTCTGATTAAAGTTGCTCTTTGGAACTTGGGGAGACCTAGGAGGCTAAAAGTTTTCTACAGACAAGAGGCAGGCAGGAGAGATGGGAGTCTGTCCCTAGGAAGACCCCACGGGATCCTTCTTAGTTTCATGATAAGATGGTAAGAAAAAGCAAGCAAAATGCAGTCCCTGCATAGAGTTGACCACCTAGTCTTAATACTTTCTAAAGGAAACATAATACAAGTCACACATGTAATTTTTTTATTTTTCTGATAGCCATATTGAAAATATGAAAAGAGGGTATAAATGAACTTATTTACAAAACAGAAGTAGAGACACGATGTAGAAAAAAAGCTACAGTTACCAGGGGACGGGGAGGAAGAGGGATATACTGGGAGGCAGGGACCGACACATACACACTGCTGTATATAAAACAGATAACTAAAAAGGACCTGCTGTACAGCACAGGGCACTCACTACTCTGTAATGGCCTATATGGGAGAAAAATCCAAAAAAGAAAAGAAAAGTGAATACAAGTATATGTATAACTCATTCACTTTGCTGTACACCTGAACTAACACAGCAGAGCAAGTCCAGTTCAGTTCAGTCGCTCAGTCGTGTCCGACTCTTTGTGACCCCATGAATCGCAGCACGCCAGGCCTCCCTGTCCATCACCAACTCCCGCAGTTCACTCAGACTCACGTCCATCGAGTCCATGATGCCATCCAGCCGTCTCATCCTCGGTCGTCCCCTTCTCCTCCTGCCCCCAGTCCCTCCCAGCATCAGTCTTTTCCAATGAGTCAACTCTTCGCATGAGGTGGCCAAAGTACTGGAGCTTCAGCTTTAGCATCATTCCTTCCAAAGAAATCCCAGGGGTGATCTCCTTCAGAATGGACTGGGTGGATCTCCTTGCAGTCCAAGGGACTCTCAAGAGTCTTCTCCAACACCACAGTTCAAAAGCATCAATTCTTCGGCACTCAGCCTTCTTCACAGTCCAACTCTCACATCCATACATGACCACAGGAAAAACCATAGCCTTGACTAGACGGACCTTAGTCGGCAAAGTAATGCCTCTGCTTTTGAATATGCTATCTAGGTTGGTCATAACTTTTCTTCCAAGGAGTAAGCATCTTTTAATTTCATGGCTGCAGTCACCATCTGCAGGGATTTGGAGCCCCAAAAAATAAAGTCTGACACTGTTTCCACTGTTTCTCCATCTATTTCCCATGGAGTGATGGGACCGGATGCCATGATCTTCATTTTCCGAATGTTGAGCTTTAGGCTAACTTTTTCACTCTCCACTTTCACTTTCATCAAGAGGCTTTTTAGTTCCTCTTCACTTTCTGCCATAAGGGTGGTGTCATCTGCATATCTGAGGTTACTGATATTTCTCCCGGCAATCTTGATTCCAGCTTGTGTTTCTTCCAGTCCAGCTTTCTCATGATGTACTCTGCATAGAAGTTAAATAAGCAGGGTGACAATATACAGCCTTGACATACTCCTTTTCCTATTTGGAACCAGTCTGTTGTTCCATGTCCAGTTCTAACTGCTGCTTCCTGACCTGCAAACAGATTTCTCAAGAGGCAGGTCAAGTGGTCTGGTATTCCCATCTCTTTCAGAATTGTCCACAGTTTATTGTGATCCACACAGTCAAAGGCTTTGGCATAGTCAATAAAGCAGAAATGGATGTTTTTCTGAAACTCCCTTGCTTTTTCCATGATCCAGCGGATGTTGGCAATTTGATCTCTGGTTTCTCTGCCTTTTCTAAAACCAGCTTGAACATCTGGAAGTTCACGGTTCACGTATTGCTGAAGCCTGGCTTGGAGAATTTTGAGCATTACTTTGCTAGCATGTGAACTTACTCCAATAAAATTTTTGCTAAAATAGTGAAAAGAAATAGGTACAATTAAAGTTAATGATATATTTTTTAACCCCATATTTCTGATATATTTTCAACAGGTAACTGATATAAAGCTTATTCATGAGGCATTTTACAATCTTGTTTTCACACTTAGTCTTTAAAATCCAGGGTGTGTTTGTCAGTTGCAGCAAATCCCAGGTGGAACTCGCCACGTTTCAAGTCCTCAGTAGCTACATGCGATTGGTGGTTGCCATATGGCACAGGTCTACTTGGAAGGATAGTGGAAATAAGGGATGTCATAACTGTGGCGTCTAATGAGATAAGAGACAGAGTATTATGGGATGGATGGAACAGCACTGAATTGGAATCCTCAGAAATGGGGTGGTCTGTTAGATCTTCTGTTAATGAGGGGACTCCGTGAAAATTATTTTGCCTCTGCATGTCTCAGTGTTCTTATCTGTAGAACTACATACAGGAATTTGAGTGTGTCTATGTGTCTCTGAACCAACAAGTGGAAATTAAAAGACTGATTTTAATATTCGGGCAGAAAAGTAAGCTTGGACTCTCACTGCATATGAGAATAACCTCCAGATAAATTACAAAGCAGACTCTCAGGATTAAAACATAAAACTGTATCCTAAGTTAGGTTACCTTTTTGTCAAATTTCTTTAACAGAGAGGACCTTCTAAATGTTACAGTTTTTGAAGTAGTCTCAAGGAAAGAAAAAAAAAAGAGTGTAAAATGCCTGTAAAACATGTAAAAATGAAAAACTTATCAAAATAAGCACGTAACTACTATGAACAAAAAATGAGTTTGGGGAAAAATCACAGCTAAGGTTTTTGGTGACTAACTTCTTGACTCAGCAATGAACTCATGAAAATTGGCAAGAAATGTAGCATATTGAGACCACAAGATTTAAATAAGAGAAATGAACACTCTCCAAAACCATTGAAACTTACTGAAAATCAACTAATGTAGAGCAATATCAATTTACTTCCATGAAATTAATACTGAAAAATACGAATTCACAGAGCTACTTAGGTTGCCAATAAGCATATATAAAATAGAGGAGGGAAGGAAATACAAAAGAGAAAGACTCATGTTCATTGTGGAAGCACATCAGTATATTGGGGTAGTCGAACATTTCATTTGGGTCTTCCTATAAGATTTTATAAAAAACCCAAATGACCTTTTTGACCAACCCAATAATTTAAATCCTGCCTAAAGGAGTACGTCAAGGCTGTATATTGTCACCCTGCTTATTTAACTTCTATGCAGAGTACATCATGAGAAAGCTGGACTGGAAGAAACACAAGCTGGAATCAAGATTGCCGGGAGAAATATCAATAACCTCAGATATGCAGATGACACCACCCTTATGGCAGAAAGTGAAGAGGAACTAAAAAGCCTCTTGATGAAAGTGAAAGTGGAGAGTGAAAAAGTTGGCTTAAAGCTCAACATTCAGAAAACGAAGATCATGGCATCCGGTCCCATCACTCCATGGGAAATAGATGGAGAAACAGTGGAAACAGTGTCAGACTTTATTTTTTGGGGCTCCAAAATCACTGCAGATGGTGACTGCAGCCATGAAATTAAAAGATGCTTACTCCTTGGAAGGAAAGTTATGATCAACCTAGATAGTATATTCAAAAGCAGAGGCATTACTTTGCCGACTAAGGTCCGTCTAGTCAAGGCTATGGTTTTTCCTGTGGTCATGTATGGATGTGAGAGTTGGACTGTGAAGAAGGCTGAGTGCCGAAGAATTGATGCTTTTGAACTGTGGTGTTGGAGAAGACTCTTGAGAGTCCCTTGGACTGCAAGGAGATCCACCCAGTCCATTCTGAAGGAGATCACCCCTGGGATTTCTTTGGAAGGAATGATGCTAAAGCTGAAGCTCCAGTACTTTGGCCACCTCATGCGAAGAGTTGACTCATTGGAAAAGACTCTGATGCTGGGAGGGATTGGGGGCAGGAGGAGAAGGGGACGACCGAGGATGAGATGGCTGGATGGCATCACTGACTCGATGGATGTGAATCTGAGTGAACTCTGGGAGTTGGTGATGAACAGGGAGGCCTGGCGTGCTGCAATTCATGGGGTCACAAAGACTCGGACACGACTGAGCAACTGAATTGAACTGAACTGAACTACCTTACAAAGTGACGGTTGTCAACAAAACATGGGCCTGCCTTGACTTCAGACTTTTGGCCAGAAGGATCAGAGAATACATTGCTGTTGTTTCAAGAGACCCAGTAATTTGCTACAGCTCCCATGGAAGGTGAACATACCTGCTTTGCCAAACTCGCACAGCTCTGGGACCTTAACCCCAGGAACGACATCTCGTGCCAAAGCCCAGCCCTTCAGCTGCTGCCCCATGTCTCAGCACCTGTGGCCGCTGTGGAAATTAAAGGAGTATGTTGAGTCCAGCACAGGGTACCACTTGCACAACCAATAACTGGTATTAATTTCTAATGGTGTGGAAGGGCTTCCCTGGTAGCTCAGCTGGTAAAGAATCCGCCTGCAATGCAGGAGACACAGGTTTGATCCCTGGGTCAGGACAATTCCCTGAAGAAGGGAATGGCTACCCACTCTGCTCTTCTTGCCTGGAGAATTCCATGGGCAGAGCAGCCTGGCGGGCTACACTCTATAGGGTCACAAAGAGTTAGACATGACTGAGCAACTAACACTTCCAATGATGTGGGATTGAATGCTCAGGGCCTAATTTTAAGGGGAAAAGGAGCATGATTTAAACTTGAGTGTAGGGTATGATCGAAACCACTATTCATACAGCATACAAAATTATTTGAGAAGAAACCAAAGATGGTTGCCTATGAGTGTAGACTAACAGATAATATTTTTTTCCTTTTCACATTTTACTTTTCCATCTTTGGGTTCTTTTTCTTTTCAGTGAGCATGCATTACTTTAAAAAAAAAAAATTTATTTTGCTGCATCAGGTTTCAGTTTTGGCATGCGGGATCTTCGTTGCCCTGTAAGGACTCTCCAGCTACAGTGCCCAGGACTAGTTGTCCCACCACATGTGGGATCTCAGATCCTTGACCAGGGATTGGACCCCCATCTCCTTATACTGCAGGGTGGATTCTTAACCACTGGACCACCGGGGAAGCCTTGCTTATTCTTTTATTTGATTTGGTTGGCCCTTTAGAACTCCAGAAGCAGTGTAAAAGCAAGTAACAGATCCTAAAATACAGCAAAGGCCATTAATAATGGCCCACCCAGCTGATCAAGTTCATGCCATGCTTTCCCTTCTTAATCAGAGTAAGCAAAGAGAGAGAAGGTAATTCTTATAAAAACTGCTGTGCAGAAGGAGCGCTTGCACCTCTGCCTGCTGGGCTGGGTTGGCTGGTGGAACAACCCTAGGAAATTCCCCCTCGGCTGCTCCCTGGGGCAGGGCCCATAGGGACCAGGGCTCAGACTCCAGGGACTGAGAGAATCCTCAGCCTAAAGGAGTGCTGCTGACTCAGGGAGCCCCTCTAGAGGCAGAGGCTGCCCCGAAGTGGTCCAGGACTCTAGTTTCCAGCCCACACATGGTGAGGGAGCCCCTATTAGGCATCAGAACCACCAAAGGAGCAACAGCAGGGACAGACAGACTCAGATCCCTAGAGTTTCACAGCTGGCATTCTTGAAATGACAGTCGGAAAATGACTGAATGGAGATTCTCTCAGACAATGGTGAGTCCAAGAAAGGTAGAAGAAGGGGGTGGTGGACCGAAGAGTGTTCCCCCAAAGTTTACATCTACCTGGACCACCAGGAATAAGGCGCTGGCGTCCAAAGGGGACGAAGATGGACAGAGCCTGGGTCTAATTTGCAGGAAAGAAAATTTTCCAAGTCAAATACTTTCTCTTGAGTCTTGCCCGGCTCACACTCCAAGGGTGAGGTCTTCCCATGTTATATCTGTTCCTCTTTCTTCTTGGTTGAGGGTTTCCCAGAGTTATTGTCATAATCCATACTGTTTGGGGGGTTTCCCTGGTGACTCTGTGGTAAAGAATCTGCCTTTAATGCAGCGGATGCAGTTTCAATCCCTGGGTCAGGAAGATTCCCTGGAGGAGGAAATGGCAGCCTACTTCAGTATTCTTGCTTGGGAAATCCCATAGATAAAGGGGCCTGGTGGGCTACAGTCCATGGGGTCGACAAGAGTCGGACATGACTTAGCAACTAAGCAACAACAATAACACTACTATTTATTTCCATGACAGTGGTCTAGCCCTCTGTTCTTTATTTGGGCAATTGGGGTTTTTTTTATTATTATTATTCATTTCAATTACTTCACAAAGCAAACCCATAAGTTTCAACTGACTTCGTCATTGTCATTGTTACCATCTCTACTCCCACAGCTACCCCTGCCATTTCTACCATTACTGTGTAAGGAGAGTGGAGAGAGATTCCAAATAGAAAGAGACAGAGCTGGGTCAGAAGCCTGAGACTTTTCTCACCGGACCACATTGCCCCTCTACAGATGTTCATTCTCGGCAACCAATTATTCCAATGCACTCTTCCGATGCCTTTGTAACGTGAATTATCAGCCTTATTGATCTGTTGCCTCAAATGGCATTTCGTTAGAGTGTGACGCATCCCATGTACATTTGCACAGGGCCAAAAATCGATAACACTGGTGATGTCCAGGAAATGCGAGGATTAGGCGGACGAAAAAGGAAATTGATGTTGCACTTGTACAAAGTGTCTTCAAAAGCTTCCCAGGTGGCTCAGTATTGAAGAATCCACCTGCCAGTGCAGGAGATGCAAGAGATGGTGGTTAGATCCCTGGGCCAGTAATAGCTCCTGGAGAAGAAAATTCCAACCCACTCCAGTATTCTTGCCTGAAAAAAAATCCCATGGACAGAGGAGCCTAGTGGGCTACAGTCCAGTCAGAAAGTCACGCTGGATAAAAAAATAAATCATATGAAGTTTCTTAGGATGTGTTAGACTACATTGTGGCCACCTAGAGAAAAAGAAAGTGGACTTCCCAACCAAGCAACATTTCTTTTATTTACATTCTTTAACTAGGCAATAATATGAGTATGTTCGAGATGCCTAGCACATGGTAACATATTCATAGAACACACATTGTGAAGAAATGTAGAGAAAACATGTTGACTTTGCCTACGCTCATTTCTGTGTGTTTGGCAAGTCATCTCTGTCTCTTGAGACTTTGCATCTTCAGATTTTTTTTTAACATTTCGTTAAGCATTTCATTTTTTTAGATTAAAGTATAGTTGATTTACAATGTTGTGTTAGTTTCAGGTGTACAGCATGGTGATCCATATATAAAAATACACACACATACACACACACATATATATGCACATTTTCAGATCCTTTTCCCTTATAGATTATTACAAAATATTGAGTATAACTCTCTGTGCTATACAGTAGGTCCTTGTTGGTTATCTATTTTATGTATAGTAGTTTGTATATTTTAATCCCAAGAAGGCAAGAATATACAGTGGGGAAAAGAATCTCTTCAATAAGTGGTCCTTGAAAAACCAGACAGCTACACGCAAAAGAATGAAATTAGAACATTTTCTCACATACAAAAATAACTCAATGAATTAAATGACTTAATAATTATTAATAAATAAATTATTTAAGTAAATAACTAAATGAATTAAAGGCCTAAATGTGAGACCACAAACCATAAAACTTCTAGAAGAAAGCAGAGTCAGAATACTCTTTGACATAATCATAGAGATACATTTTTGGATTGTCTTCTAAGGCAAAGGAAATAAAAGTGAAAATAAACAAATGCATCTTCAGATTTTGAGATATACACACCAAGAGAGACACTACCTTGGACTGGCAGTCAAAAGTTTTAAAAATTTTCATTGCATTCTACAAAAAGGACTTGGGTTTTTGTAGTTTCCCTGACACGAGTGACTGTTAGTAGTAGAACATCTCACCAGAGATAGGAAAAGGGAGGTTGAAGGTGTGAACGAAATAAGAAAAAAAGGCAGAGCTCAGCTGTTTCAGGATCAATTAAAAATGGAGACAGAACCCCTCTGAATCTAAACCATGACTGTATAGGGTAAGGAGATTTTGATGTTCAAAATCCAATTATGCACCCTGTAGACTATTGCATCACTCCAGAGCCTCTTGGCCCTCTGTGTTCCTATCTTGTGTCCTGAGGCTTGTTCCCAGGCTCTCAACTGAAGGATCTATTCCTTTCCCAGGGATCTTCCCTATGTGGTAGCTCAGTGCCAAGAGACGCTGGATCAAGGCCTTGACCCTCTGAGCAGCAACTTCTGCGTCTGTGAAGGAGGAGCACTGACTATCCTAACTGCGCAGAGCTGGAGGAAAGTGAAAGTGAAAGCCGCTCAGTCGTGTCCGACTCTTTGCAACCCCAGGGACTGTAGTCCACGGAATTCTCCAGGCCAGAATACTGGAGTGGGTAGCCTCTCCCTTCTCCAGGGGATCTTCCCAGCTCAGGAATCAAAGAGCTGGAGGAGGACCAAGCAAAGAACGAAACAGTGCAACACTTAGAAAACCCTCAAGAATTCTGCGGATTCTGACTATTCACAACCCAATCTGCTGCCTTTCTCTGTCCTCATCCCTAGATCAACAAACTGTGGTGGAGGTTTAGCTGCTAAGTTGTGTCCGCCTCTTGCAACCTTGTGGACTGTAGCCCGCCAGGCTCCTCTGTCCATAGCGTTCTCCAGGCAAGAATACTGGAGTGGGTTGCCATTTCCTCCTCCAGGGGATCTTCCCTACGCAAGGACTGAACCTGAGTCTCCTGCATTGCAGCTGGATTCTTTACTTACTGAGCCACCAGGGAAGCTCTAGATAACTGGTAGCTGTATAAACACTCTCTCTCCTTTGTGGGGAGGTAAAGATAATCTTTTCGGTAGGCTCCTCATGTCCCAAATCCATCCTCTGTCCTGGTGAGTGCTCAGTAGACTATCCTGGTGGGGATGGAGATAGGGGGCGTTTGTTGCTAGCGCATCAGAACCCTGGTTCCTCTCTACTGTGAGCTGCTGTGTGATCCTGAGTAAATATAGCCCTCTCTGTGCCATAGTTGCCTCACTGGCATAATAGGGATGATCTGTCTAAGGGGATCCCTGGGTTGGGAAGATCCCCTGGAGGAGGTAACAGCAACCCACTCCAGTATTCTCACCTGGGAAATCCCATGGTGGGCTACGTTCCATGGGGTCACAAAGAGTCGAGCTGAAAACAACTGAGCTTGCACATTTAAATGGATACAGCTCATTTCTGCAATTTAAGTACTTAACGGCTCATTCAATAACAAGGAGGATTTCAAGATTTACCCAAAAGCATTATTTTAATCTAGCATTTGTCGACATGGAAACAAAAGGTTATTGTATAGAAGAGGTCAGACACTGGACTCACTGGAGACCCTAGTCTGCTTTGTAATGAGGTAGGTCCTGGGACACCGTATCAGCCTTGACCTGGGGCACTGGACTGAATTTAATGCTGATGCCCTTCAATGCGCTCCTGCCTCCCCAGGGGTCTCTGATTGGCTGACTTTGGACACATCCTTCAGGGGGAATTTTGCAGGGTTACTGTGAAATGAGGAAGTTATATGACCCCCAAAATGACCACTGGGCAAAGAGAATTTCATCTCTCTTTTCAAAATTAAGTTTACACTAAAATATATGATGATGTTTGTTGAATGAATAAATGAGTCGGTGAGGGAATTTGGTTCACTCACTAACATCACTCCACCCTCCACATCACCCCTCTGATGAACTCAACTCAAAAGATAGCATTATGCTCCTATTACAGATTAAAAAACTGAGCCCAAAGAATTAAAACAACCAGACCCCAATTTTTCTGAAACCTTCTCTCTTGGTTTGCTCAGCTGATCATCATCACTGAAAGGAATTAACGTATGAGGAACATAAACAAAATGGCGTGGAACAAAGCTTTGGTTCAGAATAAGCATTTGTCATTGTTGTCGGTGGTTTTATTGCTATTATCTCTAATAACAAGCATCAGCTCACTTCTGACACACTTAGTTGAAGCAAGTGTCATGTTCCTCTGTGTGTGTGTGTATGTGTGTGTGTGCTAGTGACTCAGTTGTATCCAATTCTTTGCGACCCCATGGACTGTAGTCCGCTGTCCATGGAATTCTCCAAGCAAGGATACTGGAGTGGGTAGATATTCCCTTCTCCAAGGTACCTTCCCTATCCAGGGATCGAACCCTGTTCCTGTGAAGTCCCTTAATTGCTTAGTGGACAGCGTCCCTCTGCAGAAGGCTGGCATTTCAGCACCTCCAGCTCACCTTACAAACGTGAAGACAGCCCAGTCTACTTAGGAGGTCAGCTCATAAAGTTATTTTAAACCTAGTTAATTTTCATTTTAGAAACAAAGAGCTTCACACTAGGCTATTCATCATCTCCTCCAGGAAAATTCAGGGCAGATACAGCCCCATAACAATCCAATCTTCAAGTCACCAAGAGTTTTTTTGAAAGTAATGCTTATTTTCTAAAAATATACAAAATTTACACTCATTACAGCATTTGGGGGAGATACATAAAAATGTGGAAAAGAAAATAAATATCACATATAATTCCATCTCCCAAAGACAACTATAACATTTTATTAAATCTCTTTAATATTTATTTTTGTGTATGCAATGTCAATACTTATTAATTTTCTTTTCTTCAAATTCCTTTATGGATGAATCCAGCTTTTACTACCTCATATAAATAAATATCCACCTCCTGTCTCAACATGTTTTATTATTCAATCTTGTAAGACACTAAGTCCATCGAGAAACATCTTTTGACGTTTTGACATGGAGGACTTCATAATTTCAAATGAAGTTTTCTGTGCAAGACCCATTATTATTTCATAGGGCATTAAGACTTAAAACATAAACTTTTCACAGCCTTTCCTTGTTCATCAGGAATGACTAAAGGCAGACAGTGAAGACCATGAGTGCTTGATCTGGGCATCAGCAGGTTAGCAGACGCAGAACAGCTTGTTCTGACTTTTCATTCTGAAAGCATTGGTGCACAGGGGTGTCAAAACTGGAAATCAGCATGGAAGTAAATTGTCTCTCTTCTACTAAATGAGGAAACAAGGTCCTGAGGGATGTGTGCATGGCTCTTTTAACACTTATCTCAGGGCCCTGTAATTCCTGGTTTGTATGTCTGTTTCTTGCTCTAGACAGAGACCTGTGGGACAGGAACTGTGTCTCACCCATCATGGGATCCCAGGGCGTATCTGATGCTGGGGCAGAGAAGCTGCTCAGGAGCTGTCTGCTGAACTCTGCTGAGGGTTAGTGGACTCACATCATGTAGCTGAGGACCCTGGGGGACTAAGTTGGAGACACGCGCTGTTCAGTGAAGGTTCTATGGGTGAATGAATGGAAAAAAATGGAAGAAAGAAGGAAAGACTGAGTGGTGGGGAGAGAACTATGTGAATCTTCCTTACTACGTTCGTATTAGTCTAATTTCCTTCAACCTTCTTTCCTCTACACAAATGGATCCCAGCTTCATCAATATTTATTTTTCTTTTCCAAGTAGTTCATTTTTGTTTAAAAAACTTTTTCAGTTTTTAATATTTTTTTATGGAACAACAGACTGGTGGTTCAAAATAGGAAAAGGAGTACGTCAAGGCTGTATATTGTCACCCGCTTATTTAACTTATATGCAGAGTACATCATGAGAAATGCTGGGTTGGAAGAAGCACAAGCTGGAATCAAGATTGCCAGGAGACATATCAATAACCTCAGATATGCAGATGACACCACCACATCTGGTCCTATCACTTCATGGGAAATAGATGGGGAAACAGTGAAAACACTGTCAGACTTTATTTTTGGGGGGCTCCAAAATCACTGCAGATGGTGATTGCAGCCATGAAATTAAAAGATGCTTACTCCTTGGAAGGAAAGTTATGACCAACCTAGATAGCATATTGAAAAGCAGAGCCATTACTTTGCTGACTAAGGTCTGTCTAGTCAAGGCTATTGTTTTTCCAGTGGTCATGTATGGATGTGAGAGTTGGACTGTGAAGAAGGCTGAGCGCTGAAGAACTGATGCGTTTGAACTGTGGTGTTGGAGAAGACTCTTGAGAGTCCCTTGGACTGCAAGGAGATCCAACCAGTCCATTCTGAAGATCAATCCTGGGTTGTCTCTGGAAGGAATGATGGTAAAGCTGAAATTCCAGTACTTTGGCTGCCTCATGCAAAGAGTTGAGTCATTGGAAAAGACTCTGATTCTGGGAGGGTTTGGGGGCAGGAGGAAAAGCGGACGACAGAGGATGAAATGGCTGGATGGCATCACAGACTCTATGGACATGAGTTTGAGTGAACTCTGGGAGTTGGTGATGGACAGAGAGGTCTGGTGTGCTGCGATTCATGGGGTCACAAAGAGTCGGACATGACTGAGTGACTGAACTGAACTGAACTGAACTGACTGAAGTATACTTGATTTCCAATGTTGTGTTAATTTCTGTTGGACAGCAAAGTGATTTGGTTATATACATTTTTTAAAAATACTCTTTCTGATTATGGTTTATCATAAGATTTTATAAAATATGAGACGAATCAATGTATCTGAAACATAAACAGAGTCACAGACATAGAGAACAGACTGGTAGTAGCCACGTAGCCCTTTAGATATTACCTTCCACTTCACCAGGAAACACACTGGCAATGTTTGGGTCCTGGCTGCATCTGGACAGTCCCCAGCCCCTTCCTGACCCTGGATCTCCAGGCTTCCCTCTGGGTCGGGCAGACACCACCCTGCCAGGAAGGGTGTGTGAGCTGACACTTCCAGGGCACTGACCCACCCACTCTGAGCTGTGGGTTTATGAGACACCAGCTGGGAGTGAAGAAACCTGCCAGCACACAAGGAGGAAACGTGGAACCATCCCAGCCAACTCCTGCAGGCCAGGGAAAGAAGCCTATCCTGCTTTGGGCCAGGGGGCACAGCAAGGTCACAGCGGCCATCACAGAGCCCTCCCGCCAAGCCGGCTACGGGCTGTGCACTTGCAAACCTCACGCTTCAGTGTGCACAGCTCCTCTGGACGAAGGACGACCATCACTCCTGTTTATCAAGTGGAAAACTGGAGCTCAGAGAGCTTAAGCTGCTTGAGGTCACTCAACTGAGGAGGAATAAAACCAGATCCCAGCAGGGAGCAGGCTCTTGGAATAGAGTCTTATGAACTGGTCCTGCTGGTGGTGGAGTGGTGTGTTTCCCCCTCAGTAAAGAATCTTTTTAAACTGAGGTTTAAGTGCACCTGTGGATAGGCCCATGGGTAAATGTCCTCCTCCTTGAGCTCCACAGGATGTGAATATGTGTGATGCGGGAGAAGGGCGTTCCACGGCCCAGTAAGTTTGGCTCAGATCTGACTAAGCATGTGCCTGCAGATTCCTAGTGTCTGAGTCCTGGTGTCCTCTTCGGTTTAAAATCCCTTGTGTTGAAAATGTCCATTGAGAATGTGTTCTAAAGTTATTCATCAAATGACCAGACTTTTCTTTTCCCTCTTGTAACTAGGAGAGAATATAATGTCAGGGAGTCCTGAATGTGTTCTCAGTCCCAAACTTAGTACCCCAAATATTGTGAGCTTGTGGACATCATCGAGAAGAGAATTTTCAATATGGTGAGTCTGAGGGGGCTTCTACTTCTAATCTTCATGAAACAAGATGGATGGTGTTGCTCTCTTATTCAAAAGACCTTCACTGAGCAATCAGAGGGCATTTGGGGTGGGGTGGAGGGTGGCAATTAGTGGTAATGTAGACATGAATCAGCCTCAAGTCCAGATCTGAAGCAATTCACGGTTTAGAAGGTGTCTCTACTCTGGTAAAGAAAACTATGCTTTGGATAAAACACAGGGCTATAAGAAAAGCACAGAGGGCTCTGAGCTGCCAAAGGAAGGAAAATGAGCTTGAAGCTGGGGAACTCAAAGAAGGCTTCCTGGAGGAGGAGACATTATCCTAATTTAAATCACTTGCTCTCCTTCCTCTTCACCTATAAGCAGAGTATATTTCCATGTTCCACTGATGTGAGGTGTGACTTGTGGCCAATGGGATGTTAGTGATCATGGTAGAGAACAGAGTTGAGTGTGCTTGCTGGTGCAAAACTTCTTATTTTTCCTCGCACTACTCCTGTCACCATGACCAAAATAACCTTGGACCAGGGAGGATGCAAGATGTGTGGAGCAGACCCAAATCCAGCCTCCTACTGGGAGCCAATCCTGGTTAAGTATTGCTTAGATCAGCTGACCTCCAGCCAACCTGGAGAAGCATGAGTGAGAATGAATGTTTGTGGCTTTAAGCCACTGAGTTTGGGGCTGGTGTGTTGTGCGGCTGGTGTGTTGTGCGGCATTTTTGTGGCAATTGCTGTCTAACACAGATAAGTTGGATCTTGAAGGAAGGATATGATTTGGATTAGGGAGAAGGTAGGGGGCTGCCAGATGGAAACAGGAAGATAAAGGCAAGAACCTGGGGATTTCAAGCTTGTGGGGAAAACTGCAAATGAGACGGAAAGGAGATTCAATAGACTGAAGGCTCAGAATATTGGAGTGACTCCAAATTTTTAGAAGATCTGATGCCAGTGTGAAATATTCAAGCTTTATACTAAAGAGGATTGTAGCAGGCAGAAGAATTCCTCAAAGTGTCTATAGTAGGCAGACAGCTCCCCGAAGACCTTCCTAACCCTCAGAACTTGTGAGGATGTGAACTGACATGGCAAAAGAGATTTTCAAGTGTTACTACATTAGTAATCTCGAGATGCAGAGATTATTTTGGATTATCTGGGTGAGCCCAATGCAGTCATCAGCGTCCTTATCAGAGAGAGGCCGGAAGGTCAGAGAAGATGTGTGGCAGAAACAGAGGTCACAGTGATTCCATGAAGAACTGAGGCATGTAGGTAGTAGCCTCTAGAAGCTGGAGAATTTCCCCCTGAGCCTCTGGAAAGAAAACAGCCATGCTTGTATCTTGATTTTAGTCCCATAAATTCACTTTTACCTCTGATCCCTTAAACTGTAGGATGGTACTTTTTTGATTTGTGTTGATTTGTGTTGCTTCATGTTACAAAGTTCTTGACTAAAGGCACCAAGTGGACACTCGTACAGTGATAGGACTTTATACACAGTGAAAACTCTGTTTAGAACTGTATTTTCATATGATTGCTTTATCAAATTGGCATTCATGTTGATAATAAGAATTAATGCCAGTAATAATTATTAGCTATTATAAACAATTATTATTATTATTACAGTCTTCACTTAGTATCCAAGGTTGGGGGGCAGTCCCTGGAACCATTCCCCCAAGGAAGGCAAAATCCAAGGTTGCTCAAGTCCCTTACAGAAAATGGCAGAGTATTTGCATACAACATGCGTGCATCCTCAGCATGACCTCATTTAAACCATCTCTAGATTTCCCTGTAGCACCTTATACAATGTAAGTGCTAGGGACACAGTTACTCGTACTTGGCAAATTCAAGTTTTTCTTGGGTGGACTTTCTGGAATTTCTTTCTCAGTATTTTCAATCTGTGATTGGTCGATTTGAAGATGTGGAGGGCTGATTATCCTAGCGTTTGTTGATTGCTCAGTATTTGCCAGGAAATTTTCTAAGAGCTTTACAAGAGCTAACTCACAACCTCCCTGTGAAATAGGAACTATGACTATCCCCAGCTCACAGACGAGGAAGTCGAGGCTCACCGAGGAAACTAAGCGCAGAGAGACACAGCCACGTGGTCAGCATCACGCAGCTCCTCTGGCTCTGCACTTAGACATCGAGGGCCAGTGATGCGGGAGGATTCGCCGAAGTGGGAAAAGGGATGGCGGCCTAAGGCGGTGCATTCTGGTCGAGGGTTATTCCCACTGCACCTCTGGAGGGCACCACAGATACTGCCACAAGGAAGCAGAGAAAAACAAAACAATCCAGGGCAAACCATGATACCAGCAGCTCAAACGTAGGAGCACATGGGCAATTAGTCAGCAGAAGGGACCCTTCCGGCATGAAACCCATCTCAGAAACAGTGATAATCAGAAGAAGCCTGGGTAACGATCTGTGAAAAGTTTAACATTTTTAAAAGGAGACTGAACACAGCAAGAGGCAGAAATAAAAGCAGGAAAGCAGGAAAGGAGAATGGGATGGGAGAAGGGAGGGCCGCCCCTGATTTAAGCAACCTTTAGATGCATAAGAAAAAGATGGCTCCTATGGGTGTACATACTCCTTTCCGTGGTCCCATTGCCTTGTGGGGACGCTTTGTAGAAGTTTCCATCTCTCCTGAGCTCAGCCAGGGGTTCTGTGTTGTGCAAACCATAAGACGGTCTTCCACAGCCCAGCTGCAAGGGTGAACACCTGCAGCTCCCTTTGAATGTTGTTGTTGCTTGTTTGTTTCTGATAAACTTTTGATTTTAGAATAACTTTAAATTTACAGAGAACTTGGAAAGATAGAACAGAGAGTTCCTATAGACTTCACACCCCGTTTTTCCTACTGTGAACCTCTTACATTATAATTGGATGTTATCTCTATGAGAATCCCAGTGCCAACTATTTAATTCATTAAATCTAAAATAATATTGAACAGCTACTATGTGATAAGTGCTGGGTCTCAGCAAAATAACAGTGAGAAAGTGAACAGTCCATTTTTATGTGGTCTGTGTTCTCACATAACACGTAGATAAGGTGGCTACAGACAGATGAGAAATAGAAAAATGTGTAAGAAAGTGGCTTGCAGAGTTGAGGGAGGCAGGGTGCTCAGGGAAATCCTCTTCGATGAATTGACATGTGAGCTGAAACCTGAATCATGAGAAGGGAGGAAAGCAAGTCTCAGGCAGAGGAGAGAGTCAGTGGAAAAAGTCTGGGGCAGAATAAGCTGAAAAAGTGAGAGGCCAGACAAGTGTGACCGCAGCACAGTGTGTCCTGGCAGGCGGCAGAAGCCAGACATAACCTTGCAGGTCAAAGGCTTTTGAGCCAATCGGATTCTTTTACAATCCAGGCTCCTCTCCTTCTGGGCTGTGTGACCTCAAGCAAGTTACTCAACCTCTCTGGTCCTTAGTGGCCTCTGTATAAAGAGCTGATGGGACAGGGCAATGTCCAGAGGCCTTGCAGCTCTGCAGCCAGCAAGATTCTTGCGTGCAGTCCACCAACGGTGCTAGGTGTGCACTTTACAGCTCCACTGGAACCATCACAGCAACCACAAGGGAATGATGCTCTTGGAGGGTGTGACGCAGAAGCCTGGTTGTTCAGCTCCAATACTGTCCAGCTCTGCCCCCATGATAACCCACTCCCCACCCCTCATCCTCCCAAAGAAAAAAGTCAGGGTTGACATCACTGCAGAAATGAATTCTGAATATGAGATTCCCTGGGACCAGCAGCTCGCTCAGAGGCTCCAGGAAGGGCTGTGATGAGAAGAGACACTCCTTACACATGCTCCAGGAACTCCTCAGGATTCCCAGACTTGTCTGAAGAGCCTCTGGGGTAGGCTGACAAGATGATGAATGTCAGACAGGAAAGAAAAGAGTTCAAAAGCCAAAGGCTAATTGGGTTGAGATAAATAAACTCTGACTGCAGGAGACCCCTACAGAATGCCACTGCCCTGAGGTAGAGATAAGCCTGGGAAACAGGAAAGCTTCTCGGACTGGAGTCAGAGTCACATGGCGAGCCAATAATGGCCATCAGTGAGTACTGAGTGTGTGCTCTGAGGTGTTCTCACAAAAGCACCATTAAAGCTATACAACCACTATCTTTAAAAGGATGTTTCCGTTAGGAATATATTCACAGGCAAATCAGAAAACTGGATCAATAGTGGCTTAAACAAATAAGGCTTGTCTTTTTTTTTTTTTTTTTTTTTTACTTTTGTTGTTTTTGCACATGGGGGAAGGTCTGGAGACAGAGGGCTCCTAACTTTGGTTGGGCCGCTTTGACCATGGCATCAGACACCCAAGTAACTCTGGGTTGTCTTCTCTGCCTTCCTTACCAGTTACCATATTGCCTCATATTTGTTGCCTCATGGTTGGAATGTGGCTGCTGTCAGTCCGGCTATCACATCCACTATCAAGACACTCTTATCTGAAAGGGATTGAATAGGCAAGTAAAACCACGATATTGACTCATTGAAATACAGCCCTGAAGAAACAGTTCACACCAAAGACAAAGAGCTGAAGCAGCACCCTCAGTCCAAGTTTCTGAGCTGGTTGGTCACTGATTCTGAAACCTCCACAGGTGTTTTATATCTCACCTAATAAAATTCCTATAAAAGTCAGAAAAATTTCTTTTTTAATTATTAAAAAGAATAAACATTTGGCAAAGGGGCTGTGCTACAGAAATGCAGAAAGCACAGGTTTTGTGGCAGAATTGTGGGGTCAGGGTTCTGGTTTAATAACCTGAGTTTCAGGTTATTAAAAATTTGATTAGTTTTTCAGGCAAGGTCTGCACCAAATATATACACAACTGCCAATGTTCTTATCTATCAATAACTTGCTCTTTGACCTCAAAAATGTTACCCAGTCTCTCTGAGTTTCCATTTCTTCATCTATAAATTGAGGGAGAATAAAATTGTTTCCTTTATAGTGCTCAATAATTAAATACCTTTTTTTCTAGTTTATTTATTTTTTTTTGGCTGCACGGGGTCTTCATGGCTGCACGAGGGTCTTCTCTAGTTGTGGCGAGCTGGGGCTGCCCACTGGTTGAGGTGCGTGAGCTTCTTATTGCAGTGGCTTCTCTCGTTGAGGCAAGCATTGGCTCCAGGGTGTGTGGGTTTTAATTTTTGTGGTACATAGGCAAAGTTGCTCTGAGCCACGTGGAATCTGCCCTGCCTAGGGATCGAACCTGTGTCCTCTGCACTGACAGGTGGATTCTTAACCACTAGACCATAAGCTGCTGCTGCTGCTGCTGCTGCTAAGTCGCTTCAGTCGTGTCCGACTCTGTGCGACCCCAGAGACGGCAGCCCACCAGGCTCCCCTGTCCCCGGGATTCTCCTGGCAAGAACACTGGAGTGGGTTGCCATTTCCTTCTCCAATGCATGAAAGTGAAAAGTGAAAGTGAAGTCGCTCAGTCCACAAGGGAAGTCCTTAAAAGAGTTAATACATGTAAAGTGTTTTCATTAGTTCCATTATGTATGTAGTACTCAGTAAATGTCAGCATTTACGCACACGCACACCACAATAAGCATCCATGTGCGTCTCAACAACATCCCAGAATTTTTCTCTATCAGAACCATGAAGTGTATCACGAATGCCCTACTTTAGATGAGAAAAGAGACGGGAAGCAGCTGTGTGATCCCCTGAGCGCTCAGAGCTACTGGATGGCTAAAGTAGGCTAGAGAAAAACCCAGGCATACACCCAGCTAGAAGGCACCTGAGTGACCAGTGAGCATCTATCCCTAAAAATTCCCTGTAACCTGGTTTCCCAAAACATTCTGTGCAAATAAACTTTGGCCAGGAGCATAGGGCTCCAAGAGCTGCTTGCTTATATTTGCTTCATATTTTGGGCTTCTGCATAATAAATTGTTTTACGGGGAAAGGGTTCAGCAGCTGAAAAATAAACAAACAAAAGGAATAAGCCACAGAAGTGTCAGGTCACTGGCTTCTCCCCTCCTCCTAGCTTTCCTTTTCTGGAAAGTGAGACTCAGAAGGGAGAGGCCATGTAGTTTGATGTCAAGGACAGCACCAGAGGCCGAGTCTTCCAACTGCCATCTCTCCAAGACCCACATCCCCCCTCTGCCTGGGAGTGCCCATAGAGTATTTCACCCTGAGTTTGATTTGGAGAAATTAGACCATTTTAAACTTCCCCACAGACTGGACTCACTGGGCACCTCTCCTAAACCACCATGAAAACAACTGCAAATACCAAACTCATGACATCACACACTGGCATCCTTCGGTGGGTGGATGCATGCCACTTTGAAAATGCTCTGCATTCGTGGAATGCTAATAAAATGTGTTCGAGAAATTGCATTTTAAAAGCATCCTGGGAGACTGAGATTGCTCTTTTAAGAAACCCTAGGAGAAATCCTTTGATGGAGTAGGAGTGGGGAAAAGCCTTTAACAATGGAATAAAAATCACTCATTTGAGTCTTATAAATCCAGACTGTGCTATATGGCGCTTCCTCGGAGCATATTGCTCCTTATGTGTGCAGCATATGCCTGAATGCTCGGAGATAAATCAGTAGGATAACCATGGCTGAAAAGCCACAGCTCCGCCTCCTTTACCAGCCCCCTCTCACCTACTTACTCCCCACCTCTCCTGGCCGTCACAAAAGAAAACTACCTCCACCCCTAAAATATCTAAGTAAATGAGGCCAGGGTGATTTCAAGCAAGGAGAACAGATTGGTGACAAGGAGACCTGCGTTCAAGCACTTTGATTTTTAGGCAGCCCATCCCATCACCTCTCTGAGGCTCGGTGTCTTCATCTGTAAAGCAGAAATAGTATCTGCTCAACTGAATTTAGGGAACACTTTGGGGAAGCAAATTAGATGATGAATGTAAAAGCGTTTATCAGAAGGATGCCAGCTCAGAAGGAGGAGAGAACACAGGCCTCAGAATGAAGCTGCCCTCTCTTCTCCCACCCCCTTACATGCAGTCAGCCACTAAGTCCTACAGAGTCTACTCAATTAAAAGCTCTCTATGTGTTATCTCCTCTTCTCCACCTTTATGGCATGGCCCTAACTCAAGTCCACCTCAGCTCTCACCTATATTATTAAAACAGCCTCCTTACTAGCCTCCCCGTATCAAGATGCATCCACAGTGCAGTGCAGGTGAATTTTCTAAAATGTAACTCTCTCTCTCTCTCTTTTTTTTTTGGTTATGCGGGACTTTAGTTCTCTGGGCAGGAATCAAACATACATCCTCTGCTTTGGAAGCTCAAAGTCTTAACAACTAGACCACCAGAGAAGGCCCTAATAAGTAACTCTTCATAGCTCCGCTTTCTCGCAAGAGGAAAGATTCAGCTCCTGTGGAAGACTTGGTAGAGGCTGCAAGATTTATCTCACCGACTTTCCAACCGTTCTGTGGCCAGAAACGTGGCAGGCCGGGTACTTGCTCTTAAATTTTCCATTCGGCTCATAGTTCACTGGCCAAAGCAAGTCAGGGGGCCTGGGAACGACCTGTTGATTCTGCTCTTCATGGAGCAATAGTAGCTACCGTGGGTGGCGCATAGAGTAAGGAACAAAATGAGAAGTGAATTCAAACCCTGCTCCCTACCCCCCAACCTGAACGTGAAAGTGAAAGTTACTCAGCCGTTTCCAACTCTTTGAGTCCATGGAATTCTCCAGGCCAGAATACTGGAATGGGTAGCCTTTCCCTTCTCCAGGAGATCTTCCCAACCCAGCAATCGAACTCAGGTCTCCCGCGTTGCAGGCAGATTGTTTACCAGCTGAGCTACAAGGGAATCCCAGAAATACTGCAGTGGGTAGCCTATCCCTTCTCCAGCTGATCTTCCTGACCCAGGAATCGAACCAGGGTCTCCTGCATTGCAGACAGATTCCTTACCAACTGAGCTATCAGAGTATGACTAACTAACAAGTCACTCAACCCTCAGAGCCTCAATCTCCCTATTTGCAAAGAATCAAACAGGGCAACATAACCTTGACTTAAGGATTGGATGAGATCATGTATATAAACACCAGGTCGATATCTGGCACATAGTAGAAACTTAATATATGACAGCCTTTGTTACACCGGGCTGCTGTTTCCCTTGTTGATGGCTGAGAGAGTGGCTTCTCGGTGGGGTCCACGGCGTGCCACCAATCCATAAATCCTGTCATCTACCTGCCACAGGGTAAGAGGCTTGCCCCAGATGTAAACACAGTCTTCCTCTCCCTGAGAGCAGGGCCTCGGCCCGCCGTCCCCAGCTCCTGCCCAGGGTAGGGCAGGGATGCAGGCAGGAGGGGCTCAGCCTTGCCTCCCCACAGAGAGGGCCCAGAGAAAGTGATGGTGACCTGACAAGTCTCCACGGAGCTGGTGGCGGAGGAATCGGCCTCCTGACCTTTTCATTTAACTTCTTACTTTCCCTTTGGTTTCAGCTCCTCTGCAGCGTCTGGCTCTCATCACTGGACAGATGACGTTTGGGCCCCAGGTTCCTTGACCTCTCAAGGACCCTGCACATCTATTGATTTATCAGAACTCTGTGTTCCAAGCCAGATGAATGTGCCGTGAAGACAAGGAAGCAGCCTGGATCTAGGAGGGAGGCTGGAGACCAAAGTGAGGACCGGGAGCCGTGCCTGGGCTGCAGGAAGGACTTGGGCTCCTCCGGCCAACTCAGCGGTCCCCACAGCCCTCCAAAGGCCCCTGCCGCCTCCTGCCCCCTCGTCCCAGGTTCCTTGCTAGAAGCAGAGCCAGCACTGAACAGCTGAAATGTGCAAATCTTCTTGAAGACAGAAAAGCCCTCGATAAAGGACAGGGCTATTCCTTTATCATCAGTATCTTTTTTATGTGGGAGATGGGATGCAGAGACTGTCGCCAAGCACTGAACACTTGTGGGGAACCAGACACCAAACTTGATCACAGAGTATCCATCTCACCCTCTCATCAGCGGACACAAGTGGCGTCTTTTCTTCTTGAACTTATAGAGGAAGAGATGGAATCCCATAGACACTGGGTGACTTGCCAGCGCCTCGGAACTTCCACAGAGCTGAGCCAGAGCTCACAGACGACTGTGTGTACCTCTAATGCCCACCTCTCTTTCCAAGACTCCTCTGTGTGTGTGTGTGTGTGTGTGTGTGTGTGTGTGTGTCTGTGTCTGTGTGTGTGTGTGCTCAGTCACTCAGTCGTGTCCCGTTCTTGTGACCCCATGGACTGTAGCCCACCAGGCTTCTCTGTCCATGGGTTTTCCAGGCAAGAGTACTGGAGTGGATAGCCATTTCCATTCTATTCAAAACCCCTAGGTGTGCGAAGAGCAAGCACCAAGACAGAAGCCCAGGAAAGACCTAAAGTTGCCCGAAATGAGGTCAGGAGGCAGATCTGTAGTGAGGACTCAAAGGAGGGTCCCCAGAGAGGCCACTTCTGCCCTTGCACTTAAGCCAGAGCCCCTTCCTGCCCACTTGGAATTAAGGGGACCTGCCCTGGTCTCAGGGGACCCCAACCTCCAGGTGCCACCCACCACCAGGATGGAGCAAGCCCTTTGGAATCTAGAGGGCTGGTTTTTATTTTTAGCAGCTTTATTAAGATGTCATTTTCAAACCATACACCTTACACATTTAAATGATGCAAGTCAGCAGGTTTTAGTATGTTCTGAATTGCTCAACCATCACCATGATCCATTTTAGAACATTTCCATTGTCTCTAAAAATGACCAGTCTGGAGAAGGAAATGACAACCCACTCCAGTATTCTTGCCCGGAGAGTCCCATGGACAGAGGAGCCTGGTGGGCTACAGTCCATGGGGTTGCAATGAGTCGGACACGCCTGAGTGACTAACACACGCACGCACATGCTTTAGTCATCATATAACCTGCAACCCACCCACTTCCCCCCAGTCCTAGGCTGCCACTAATCTACATTTAGTCTCTATAAATATGCTAACTCTGGACATTTCATAAAAGTTGGACTCATAATGTGGGGTCCTTTGTGACCAGCTTCTTTCATTTGGCATAAAGTCTTCAAAGTTCCTCTATCCATATGCCATGCATGCAACTTTGGCAGGCATCAGTACTTTATTCCTTTTCGTGTCCAAATAATATTCCACTGTATGCATATGCCATATTTTATTTATCCATTCATCTGCTGATGTACATATGAGTTGTTTCTATTGCTTGGGTATTATGAATAATGTTTTATGAGCATTCATGAACAAGTTTTTGTGTGGACATAAATTATTATTAACTTGCAAGAGTTCTTTTTATATTCTAGATAAAAGTTCATTAAAAGATCAACGATTTGCAAATCTATTCTCCCATTCCATAGATCATCTTACACCTTCTCAAAGGCACCCTGCAAGCATAGAAGTTTTTAATTTAAAAGAAGTTTAATTAATCTATTTTGTCATTTGTGTTTTTAGTCTTATATCTAAGAAGGCTTTGCCTAACTTGAGACCATGAGTATTTGCTACTGTATTTTAGTCTAAGATTTTTATAGTTTTAGTTTACATTTGAGTCTGTGATCCATTTTGAGATCATGCTGTATGGTGTGAAGAAGAGATACATCTTTGACTTTTTGTTGTAGTTGTTCAGTCGCTCCGTTGTGTCTGACTCTTTGTGACCCCATAAACTGCAGCTCGCCAGGTTTCCCTGTCCTTCCCCATCTCCTGGAACTTGATCAAACTCATGTCCATTAAGTCAGTGATGCCATCTCATCCTCTGTCGTCCCTTTCTCCTTCTGCTTGCCTTTGTACTTTTTGCATGGTCATATTTGGGCTTCCCATGTGGCTCAGATGGTAAAGAATCCTCCTGCATTGCAGGAGACATGAATCTGATCCCTTGGTCATGAAGATCCTCTGGAGAAGGGAATGGCTTCCCACTGTAGTATTTTTGCCTGGAGAATTCCATGGACAGAGGAGCCTGGCAGGCTGAGTCTGTGGTGTCACAAAGAGTCAGACACGACTGAAAACATATGCTCACACACACACATATTAATTAATAATGATTTCAGTTTAGGGGCTGAGCAAAGTAGTGGGGAAACTGGGGCTTAATGGCAACACAGGTAGTCTGCCCTTCACAGTCCTTGAACTACTGTTGTGTCTGTATTGGGCAGAGCCTCAGGAGGTCAAGGTGAAATCCTTAGCCACTATTATTTATTTAATGCCACATGGTTGGGCTACCAGGCTCAGCATCCAGACCACACTGGAAGGGGAAAATATTCTGAGAAAGACCCAATAGCCATCACAAAAGCCATGCACTAAATCTTTACTATTTAAGTATACTGACCCAATTTGCTCATAATTCTGATAGACTTCAGTATCCGTTACAATGCTTTGTGGTACATGTAAAAGAATATTCAACTAAAATAGAATTATGCAACCAAAATGGCGTATACGATAAAGGCCATAACATCACACGTAATGCAAATTAGGGGTAGATGTTTTCATGCGAACCAACCAGTTCGGCAATCTCATCATGAGCCTGAGACTTTTCATCTGTCCTCTCTGTCATGTTCACATAGTGGAAATGCCATCCTCAGAGCATTAAGACATCAGTGGCAACTGTCTTCACATGACATGTCCAAAGGCAAGGAGAGAAGAATTACCATCTTGGGTGATTTGTTCAAGACCAGAAGCATCCACATGGACTTTTCCTGGCATCTCATTCTTTGGAACCATCACATGGCCCTACCAAACTCGGCATCCAGCAAGAGAGCAGAATGTCCATGAGTTTCTGCTGGGGGAGGAGGGTCACCTTTTGGAGGTGGGAGGATGACCCATGAGCACAAACCAGTCAGTGCTGCCCCCAGGGAATAAGCAGGATGATGATGGCTGTTTAGGAAATGGCAATGTTGTTCACTTTTTACGTGACTTCTAAGCCCAGGGCCATGAGAAACACAGATAAAAACACCCCTCCTACATCTGTAGCCCTTCACGTTCACACAGGAATTCACATCCATTCTCTCATTCTGGTCCCTGGGGACCCAGGAAGCAGGAAGGATCAGGGATTCTTTTTGTCCATTTCACATACGAGAAAGCCAAGACTCTGACATTTTAGTGGGGTCCTTATCAGCCAGAGATAGCTCACCCCAAGCCCAAGGCTATCAGCCCCATTCCAGGCTTCAGATGGGCAGGCACACCCATCACTCAAGTCCTTCCAAGTGAGGCTCATGTGTGAACATAAGGGTGAGGGTTAGCAGACTCTTATCTGAAATTACATACCGTTCCTCTTTAAAGCTTAACATCCTTGTCTTTAAAATATTTCAGGCTGAAAGTAGATGTGGTGTATATACAGTGGAATATGATGACTCAGCCATAAAAAAGAATGAAACGTCACCGTCTGTAGCAACATGGATGGACTTGGAGGGCATTATGCTGAGTGAGACGTCAGACAGAGGAAGACAAATATTCTGTGAGATCGTTTATATGTGGCACCAAAATATATAACAAACTAGTGAATATAATGCAAAAGGAGCAGACTCACAGATACGGAAGACAAATAAGTGGTTAGACGTGCGGGGGGGCATTACAGGGATGGAGGGTGGGCGGTACAAACTATTGGACATAAGATAGGCTCAAGGATGTATCTTATTAACATAGAGAATACAACCAATATTTTGTCATAATTGTAAATGGAAATGAAAGTGAAAGTGTTAGTCATTCAGTTGTGTCCAACTCTGCAACCCCATAAACTGCAGCCCGCCAGGCTCTTCTGTCCATGGAATTCTCCAGACAAGAATACTGGAGTGGGCAACCATGCCCTTCTCCAGGGGATCTTCCCCACCCAGGGATTGAACCTGGGTCTCCCTCATGGCAGACAGATTCTTTCCCTACTGAGACACCAAAGAACTGTGAATGGAAAGTAACCTTAACCCACAAAGGCCTACTATATAGCACAAGGAATTCAGCTTAGTATTCTGTAATAACCTAAATGGGGAAAGAATTTGAAAAAGAATACATACATGTGTATGTATGACTGAACCACTTTGCTGTGCATTGGAAACTGACATAACGTTGTTAGTCAACTATTGCCCAATAGAAAATAAAAATATCAAAAATAAAAAACAAAAATTGAATAAATAAAAATTTTAATTAAAAAAGAGAAACACCTTAAAAAACCAGTAGGTAACAAAACAAGAAAAAAAAATCAGGTTGAACAGTAAGCTCCGGGCAATACACAGAGGTCTTTGGAGCCATCTCGTCTGATTTGCAGGCAGGGTGAGCATGCAGGTCTCGTCTAGGTGGCTTTGACATAATCTGCAGAGTTAATGAAGAAACAAAGCCATCACGGCTTCAGGCATCTGAGGAAGTGAGCAGAAGCCAACAGCACCCTCCAGCTCAGAGCATGAAATATTTATCACCCATTTTAATGGACCACGGCTGCCTGATCCAGGGAGGCCTGGAGCGGCCGAAGGTTAAGATGCTCGAACAACAGCAACTCTGTGTCTGAAGAGTTGTTTCAGGCTCAACTTGCACCTGGTTGCTGGGAAGAAGCTTTTTTTAGAGACAGAGCTGGTTTCAGTTGTCTACAGAGGGGGTTTTTATTGAACCAGAGCTCTAAACATGCTTTATGTGTTTATTCATTTTGTGAATGCTCACCAGCCAGCAGTGGGTTCAGGGGCTCTAAGGTGGAATTCGGCTGGCCTTTTCTGGATTGCCCCCCAAGCCCTGAGCCCTTCCCATGCTCTCTGCTGCCCCGCCCTCTGCCAGGACCATGAGGTGACAGGTAACCATCCTTGGGAGACATAAAACATCACAAGGGTTGGACACTTTCTCCCTCCAAACCCAGGTCTTTGCTCTTGGGTCTCAGTGCTTCAGGGTTCACTTCTTGCCTCTGATGCTGCTCCCCATGTGACCAGAAAATGTTTCTGTGGCTTAAAACCATCCAGTGTGCGGTCATTTGTTACAGCAGCTCTAAGAAACCAACACATCCTCTAAGTTCACCGACATCTCAAATTCTAGCATAAAGACCCCTTGCTCCAGCAGGACTGTCACACATTCATTCCGTAGGTCTCTGCAGAAGGATTACTTTATAGGTTGTAGCTACCAGCACTGGAGACGGGGCAGTGGGCAAGCTGGCCTTAGTCTATGCCGTCCCGGGAGCTTGCATTCAATGGAGTGGGTGACAGAAGATCAACAATTGAATAAGTGAAAAATACATTATCAGAGAGTGATAAGGAAAGGAAAGGAAAGGAAAGGAAAGGAAAGGAAAGTGAAGTCACTCAGTCGTGTTCGACTCTTTGTGACCCATGGACTGCAGCCTCCTAGGCTCCTCCGTCCATGTGATTTTCCAGGCAAGAGTACTGGAGTGGGTTGCCATTTCCTTCTAAGGACCTTGAAGAAAATAAAACAAGGAGGTATAGTTAGAGTCCCTGGGAAGATAACCTAGACTGGGTGGTCAAGAAAAGCCTGGTTGAGAAGATGACCATTCAGCTGAGATTTAAGTGATTAAAAACTAGACCATAAAGAAGGCAGAGTGCCAAAGAATTGATACTTTCGAACTGTGTTGCTGAAGACTCTTGAGAGTTCCTTGGACAGCAAGGAGATCAAACCAGTCAATCCTAAAGGAAATCAACCCTGAATACTCATTGAAAAGACTGATGCTGAAACTGAAACTCCAGTACTTTAGCCACCTGATTTGAAGAGCTGACTCATTGGAAAAGACCCTGATGCTGGGAAAAACTGAAGACAGAAGGAGAAGTGTGTGACAGAGGATGAGATTATTGGATAGCATCACCGATTCAATGGGAACGAACTTGGGCAAACTCCGGGAGATGGTGAGGGACAGAGAAGCCTGGCATGCTGAAATCCATGGGGTCGCAAAGAGTCGGACACAACTTGGCAACTGAACAACAACTAATAGATGACTTAAAAACCACCAAAAAAAGGTGGAGGGAAAAGTTTTCCCGCAGAAGGGATGTGCAAAGACCCTGAGGCAGGGGCAAGCTTGGTGAGTTTAATGCAGGGAACAAGGGCTGTACAGCTGGAGCAGAGAGTGAGGGGAGGGGAGGGGAGGGAGAAGATCACGCAGTTGCAGAACACTGGGGCCTTGGTCTGGGTTCTCTGAGATGGAGATCAGCATGCAAGGGGATTCTTCAGAGGGTGCTCTCAGGATCACAGCTTGGAAGGGAGAGGAAAGGAAGCAGGATTCTAGGAGAGAGAAGCTGGGCTGCATGCAATGCGGTTCACCCTCAGCTGAACGCCCCAGGGAACTCTGGAGCGGAAAGGTCCTGCAGAGTTGTCCTGCCTGAAGGACAGGGAACCAGGCCCGATCCCCTGCACTGACCAGCTGATCCCAGGGTGAATAGTGTGACCATGTCTAAGGGGACTCTCTTCATTTCTGGGAAGCCGCAAGCTGCCAGCACTCCCAGCAGCTGGGAGAAGGTCTGCTCAGTCCTGAAGGAGGACCATACACCACAGCATCCACTACAGGCCTTGGCAAGGAGTCTGGGTTTTACAACTTCATGTGGAAATCACAGCTCAGAGAGGGCAATGAGTTTCATGAAGTCACACAGCAAGCTGGGGGCAGAACCAAGTTTAAGTACTTTGCTTCCTAGATCAGTCTTCCTTCCGTTACTCCTCATCCCTTCCAAGGGCCAGAGGGTACTATTTTGCTCCACGTTCTGATGCTCTGAGCTTCCCAGGGCAAGGCCACTTCTTTAAGTCCTTGAAAGTAGCTGTTTCTAAGGAGCCATTTGATCTCTCCTCCTTCAGACACTATGAACCCTGGAGATGCATTGTGTGTATATCAACCCATGTGTGCAAACACACGTGTGCCTACACACACAGACGTGTCCACACAGAAACAGAGGATAACAGAGGATTTCCCTGCATTTCTGTATTGTTGGTGAAGTGAATTCTCCAGCCTTCCCTCAGTGTAGAAGATTTATTACGCCCCACGGCGGTCATTGAGAAAGGTGTTTTGAAAAAAACACGTGAAGACTGATCACCTGCTGTGTGTGATTTCTTCTCTTCTTAGCAAATAACACTTTCCCAAAGCCCAAGGCACTCAGAGAAGATGTCACCTTCCTAAGAAACAAAGGCATCTTCCACACATTTTGGATTTCAATTTACCAGCCATGGCCAGTGACCGACTTCAGATCCTAATAGCACCCCCACTTCTATAAGCTGTGGAGGGTTCCGGTCAACGCAAGGTTGATGCCTCCGAGGGCCTGGAAGCAGATCAGACCAGCGTCAAGTGGCCTCTCAGAAGAGCAGAAAGGCTGCCTTAGAGCTCACCTCCACTCTCCAATTGCTGCGATTCTTCAAGCTTATCCTTTAATTTTATTTTAAAAGGAAAACACACACATGCTTACAGTTGATTTCACCACCTTGCCCAGATTCTCAAGTGAGGCAAGCAGATGGTGGTGGCCGCTTGTGTAATCAGATGATGAAGGCAACTTGTGTAATCGATACGCTCTAAACATAGAGGCCAAGAACTGACTTCTCCAGCTGCAAGGTGGAAATAAGGACCCTGGGCTCACCATTGTCCTGGGGACAAAGGATGCTGTACACAGGTGCCTGTCAGACTCAAAGCAGAATGCCTCTTTCAGGATCTACCACTAGGAGCCACAGATGGGGCGAAACCTGGGCTGTTCCAACAGGTCACAGGCAGGAGGGACAGCTACACCCCTGTGACCCCCATTTGTGCGTCCACCATCAAGCGCCATCCAACCTTTTCTCAACACCCAGTTCTGCCACAGGTTAGCTGAGTGACTCCTTTCTTCATCCTCTGTGTATTCATCCTCTACACAACACCACACCTCTCCAAGGTCTGCGGTTGGCACTGAAGGCATTAAAGGCTCAGTACTGGAGAGGTGACCATACTCTTAATGAGGGGTCTCAAGTCTAACACTTACTTCCAGCCTGGCCGGCTCAGAGACTCCCACCTGGGCTCAGACTTCCTCTGATGCTACCATCTCTTTCAGGAATGCCAAAGCCATCCATCAAAGGTCAAATTCCAGCCCATGGGTTCCCTACTCAAAAGTGCTACCATCTCTCAGAAATGTGAACAAAGATCTCTCCTTGGAATCAGAACCACATAGCATTGTGGACTTCCCTGGTGGTTCAGAGGGTGAAGAAACCCCTGCAATGCAGCAGACCAAGTTTTGATCCCTGGGTTAGGAAGATCCCGCAGAAAAGAGAATGGCAACCCACTCCAGTATTTTTGTCTGGGAAATTCCATGGACAGAGAAGCCTGGTGGGCTACAGTCCATGGGTTTGCAAAAGTCAGACACGACTAAACAACTAACACTTTCACGTTTCAGCATTGTGGGCAAGAGTATAGAATCACCTAGAGTCAGACTACCTGGGTTCACATCCCAGCTCCATCACTCAACAGCTAAGTGACTTTGGACAAGTCTGTTTTCCTCTCTGTACTTTATGTGCATGAGGAAGATAAAGGTGTCCACTTCACAGGACTTTCTGTGTCGATAGTTGTGAAAGCGGTAGTGGACACATTGTAAATCTGCAGTAAACTTCAGCGATTCTCAGTGTTATCATTATCCAAAATCTTCTATTATACAGTCCCAAGTGCTAACCATGTAGCTGAATCTGAGACAAAGTGAAGGCAGGTGTTTATTCCCGAGCCTGGGGCAGGGAACCCGTCTGCAATCAGCTACATTCCAGGAGGGGCTCAAGATGCTGGAAAGGAGTCAGTTTTAGAGAAGAAAAAGGGATGCCAAGACAGTACCATTTGGTGAGGGGTTGGTGGGGGGAATGGAGCTGGGCTGTGGGGGAGACGTTACGGACGGTCTGCAGGTAGAGTCAAGCATCCTTGATCTACTGCAAAGAGCAAGCAAGCAGCCTGGGTTCTTTTTGCTTGTTTGGCTGCACTGCGAGGCATGTAGGATCTTAGTTTCCTGACCAGGGATCAAACCCCTGCAGTGGAAGCATGGAGTCTTAACCACTAGACCACCAGGGAAGTCCCAGGTGGGGCGGTTTTAAAAGGGAGGGATAGTTTATTCAGTGTTTAGCGTGAAAGACTGTGACAGCCATCCATTTCTCACCCCCTGCCCCATTCCCACTTTCTGAGGACGGGGTCTGATGTGGAACCTGTCCCACCCCCTGCCCCATTCCCAATTTCTGAGGAGGACGGGGCCTGATGTGGAACCTGTCCTCCATCTAGCCTGTAGGAACGCTGTGGGGGAGGACGGGGAGGGGGCCTCCTCAATTTTGCAGCCACCTGCCCCTGTGCTCCGCACACTCAGTCCTAACTCCACGCAGGATTTCTGAACGGGAGGGCAGACATTCAGTTCTTCTCAAGCCTGACACCAGTCCACCCAAGGCTGATACTAGACATTTGGGAAATGTTATATAGGTACTTCCCTTCCTAAATACATTTTGCAGGGCTTCCCTGGTGGCTCTGTGGTAAAGAACCCACCCACCAATGCAGGAAACATGGGTTTGATCCCTGATCTGGGAAGATCCCACTTGCCTTGGAGCAACTAACCCTGTGTGCCACCACTACTGAGTCCACACGCCGCAACCACTCCACGCGCTAGAGCCTGTGCTCCACAACAAGAGAGGCCGCTGCAGTGAGAAACCCACGCACTGCAAGCAGAGGAAAAACAGCAGCACAGCCCAAAACAATCAATTATTTTTTAAAATGCATTTTGCAAAGTCAGCATATTATGGTCAAGCTGACCTGGGGCAAAGTGGGTGTGAGCAGACGCCCTTCTGGACGAATTGAGTGACTCCAAAGGGAACACACTTGCAGGGGGGCAGGGGAGGCTAGGGCAATGTTCCAGGTTTTTATGGGTAAAAAGCTTCCCTTTGGCTTCAGCCTAGCTCTGCAGGAGTAGGGGATGTCCAGAGGCCTTTGGAGGCTACAGACCTGGGTGCAGCACACAGCCACCAGCTCATACCCACCCCAAAACCAGGACACATACCGCCTGCAGGACAGCATCTGCAGGTGCCTCCCTGATGAGGCCACCCTGTCAGGGCCAGTGTTACGAGAGGGTCAGATATGGGCCTTCAAGACTAGCAGGTGGGTGAGGGCAGGGACTTCCAGGGAAGCACACAGCATGGCTGCAACAGGGCAGGGCCCAAGTGTGCACGTGGTTGTGAATAAGAGGCCCCTCCCTCCTATGCTCCAGGACTCAGAGGTGAGATCCACAATTTCTGCTCAACTCTTATGTAAGTTACTGCATGGCTGCAATGTGAGTTGCATCTTATTAGAGCTGGCAACTTTGTGCAGTGCACAGCCTGAACAACTGTATACAGCAGCCCTGGATGGAGAGTTTCCTCTACTGAGATGAGGGTGAAAGCCATGGAGGAAAATCAGATCAGTAATTAAAGAAGAAGGCAACAAAGTTCATTCTCATGGTCATCCCTGTTTAATTTATTCATTCATTGTTCACTGATTCTGTAATTCAAAATCCTATATTGAGCTCTTACTTAAGTCCAAGCTCTGAAGCAAGGACTAGAGTCCCAGAGACAACCCCAGCAAGTCCCTGTCCTAGAGGAGACTGTAGTCACATGACACGAGAGAAGGTCTTTTGCAGAGAATGTTCACCTGACATCCTTGCCCTTTGCTTACAGTCATGAAACAAACACACCGAGAGCTCCTGTCTGCTGCAGATATCACAATAGAGACATGATCTCAGGAGTCAGGAGCTGATAGTTGGGATGGGAGCCAGACAAAGACTGAAGTGGCTGCCCACAGGGTGGGAGAAGTGATGCACCGCCCCCACCCCCAGCCCAAGCAACTCTCCCCTATTCTTCCCAGAAAGTTCTCCTCTGATGACCCCCTCACCCTGTGGCTGGGTTCACAGCCTTTTTATGTTCTGTAGCTCTCTACTCTGCTTCTCATATCACCCAAACAGTGCCATGATCACCTACCTGCCCAAACCCACCCCTTTCTACACTGTGAGCTGCTTGGGGTAAAAGACCTTTTCTCATACGTCTTCATAGCTCAGTGTCTTGCACGGTAGATATTTGGGAAATGTTGATGGACTGTATGAATGTGTGCATGATGCATGCAAGAATGATGTGGTTTCCAAAAAACATCACTACAAAAGAGAAGAAACCTGACTGTAACTCCTGACCCTTCCAAATTGCCCTCCCCTGGAGTTAGGTGCGGCTAATCCTTGCCTCTCTCTCAGCCTGAACACAGAGGTATTTTTATTCACACATCTATGACGTCTTCCCATCCCTGCAGGAGCTGTTTCATGTAAGCACCCCCTTTCCAGCAACACACTCCTGCCAGGCCAAGCACATTCCTTCATCCCAGGAATGTGCCTCTTATCACTGCCCCATCAGTCAGTCAGGCTGACCCAGCAGTAGGCTCGTGCAATAACCAGAGCCTTGTGTAGTTCCAGAAGAGAAGTTGACGGAGGCTGGTGTGGGCCTTGAGTCTAAGCTCGGGGCTCATGGTCCCTGGAGATCCAGGGTTTCTGCAGCAAAGGCTTGAGTCTCACACAGCTCACCATGTGAAGGGCACCCTGAAACCCTGCTGCATAATAATGTCCATTCCCCTGCCTCCTAAATCCTGGGCCTTGATCTGACCTGGTGACAGTGGGCATGGTGTTGTGGGCGTGCTATTCTTCAGCCAAGTGGTGCTCTGTCTTGGGCCATCTGGGCTTAAGTGTCCTTCACACCACTGTTCCCCCCAAGTTCCTTACACTATTAAGACTCTGCAGGGGGCTTCCTTGGTGGCTCAGTGGTAGAGAATCTGCTGCCAATGCAGGAGACACGGGTTCAATCCCTGGTCCGGGAGGATCCCACATGCTGCTGCACAACTAAGCCCATGAGCCACAACTACTGAGTCTGTGCTCCAGAGCCCGGGAACCACAATCGGGGAAGCCCTCGCTCCCTAGAGCCCATGATCCGTAACAAGAGAAGCCTCTGCAGTGAGAAGCCCGTGCACCGCAACTGGGGAGCAGCCCCCGCTCACTGCCTATGCAGCAAAGAAAAGTCAGTGCAGAAAAGCCCAGCACAGCCAAAGCACGAAACAAATAATAAATAAATTTTTTAAATTAAAAAAAAAAAAAGACTGCAGGTAGACACCTAACCCTCATCCTGCCTGTAAGGCATCGTGGGGCCTCAACACAGTCCCTTCCTCTCTCAGAGCTTCCCCTCACCTGCCCAGCCACCTCCTCTCCGGGGCAGGAATCCACTCTGCCAGTTCTCTGACAAGCACCCGATCTGCCTGAGCCTGCACAAGCCCAGGGACAGGGGACTCACTTGCTCACAGGCAGCCTGGCCCATCGTCAGAGACCTCTAAGACTGCAGCACCCCCAGGCGGGGTCTGAGCCCACCACTGCTGTGCAATCCCCAGCATCACCTTGGGTTCTTCCCCACATGGACTGGTGGCTTCTACCATCTCGTTCATGAGTCCTCTTGGACAAGCTCTCTTTTCCCCTCTCCTTAGAATTTAGTTCCAGCAACTTCTTACCCAGAAGCCTTCTGAGCACCCACCACTGCCTGGCAGGCTTAGGGCTATTTTCTCTGTTGTCCCCAGACTATCCTATTTTCTGTCACCAGCCACAGGGAGTTGAGAGAGCCTGTTCAATGTCAGTCATCCCAACCCTCTGTGAGCATATTCAGGAGATCGATAGAGGCTCCTTCATCTGAGTCTGCGGTGCCTGGAATGATGTTTGGCATCATGAAGTGTAACCATGAATATTTGCTCAAGTTGTTATTGTTGTTCAGTTGCTCAGTCATGTTGGACTCTTCACGACCCCATGGACTGCAGCACACCAGGCTTCCCTGTCCTTCACCATCTCCTGAAGCTTACTCAAACTCACGTCCACTGAGTCGGTGATACCATCCAACCATCTCATCCTCTGTCACTCACTTCTTCTCCTATCTTCTATCTTTCTGAGCATCAGGGTCTTTTCTAGTGAGTCAGTTCTTCACATCAGGTGGCCAGAGTATTGGAGCTTCAGCTTCAGCATCAGTCCTTCCAATGAATATTCAGAGTTGATTTCCTTTAGGATTGACTGGTTGGATCTCCTTGCAGTCCAAGGGACTCTCAAGAGTCTTCTCCAACACCACAGTTCAAAAGGATCAATTCTTCTAAGCTCAGCCTTCTTTATGGTCCAACTCTCACACTCATACATGACTACTGGAAAAACCATAGATTTGACTACATGGACCTTTGTTGGCAAACTAATGTCTCTGCTTTTGAATATGCTATCTAGGTAGGTCATAGCTTTTCTTCCAAGGAACAAGCATCTTTTAATTTCATGGCTGCAGTCACCATTTGCAGTGATTTTGGAGCCCAAGAAAGTAAAGTCTGTCACTGTTTCCATTGTTTCCCCATCTATTTGCCATGAAGTGATGGGACTGCAGGCCATGATCTTTGTTTTTTGAATGTTGAGTTTTAAGCCAGCTTTTTCACTCTCCTCTTTCACCTCCATCAAGAGGCTCTATAGTTCCTCTTTGTTTTCTTCCATAAGGTGGTGTCATCTGCATATCTGAGGTTATTGATATTTCTCACAGCAATCTTGATTCTATCTTGTGCTTCATCCAGCCGGGCATTTCTCATGATGTACTCTTCATATAAGTTAAATAAGCAGGGTGAGAATACACAGCCTTGACGTACTCCTTTTCCAATTTGGAACCAGTCCATTGTTCCATGCCTGATTCTAACTGTTGCTTCTTGACCTGCATACAGATTTCTCAGGCGGCAGTTAAGGTGATCTGTTATTCCCATTTCTTGAAGAATTTTCTACAGTTTCTTGTGATCCACATAAAAGCTTTAGCATAGTCAATGAAGCAGAAGTAGATGTTTTTCTGGAATTCTCTTGGTTTTCTATAATCCAGCTGATGGCTCAGACAGTAAAGAATCTGCCTGCAATGCAGGAGTCCTGGGTTTGATCCCTGAATTAGGAAGATCCCCTAGAGAAGGAAATTGCAACCTACTTCAGTATTCTTGCTTGGATAACCCCATGGACAGAGGACCCTGGCGGGCTATAGTCCATGAGGTTGCAAAGAGTCAAACACAACTTAGCACAGCACAGCAACAGATGTTGGCAATTTGATCTTTGCTTCCTCTGCCTTTTCTAAATCCAGCTTGTATACATCTGGAAGTTCTTGGTTCATGTTGCAAATAAGACTAGAATCCAAACTGGCTGGCTGGGTGCTAGGGACAGTCATAGGCTGGATCATTTTTTGTACCTGGTGAGCTGGAAAGGAACCTAGGCCAGGTGAGACCTAGTTTCTCCTCCAGGCTCAAGCACTAACTGCATTGGCCTTGGGAGAACTCAGCCCACTCTCTGGATCAGAGCTCAGCTCACCTTCCCTGGGAAAGGCCGGACTGACTCATCTCCAAGGTCCCTTCCTTTGCTGACTCACTCTGTGGATGGAGGCCGTTGGCCGAGGTCAGGCACTAACCTTCCTATCTTCCCTTAGCTCAGGGCCAGCTGTGTCCACAAGGAAACAGGCCCCCAGGAGGCGGCTGGATTGCTATCTCTCCAGACAAGCCTCTAATTGGCCCCACAGTTTAAGATAGAGAAACAGTATTTTTAAAGATGGACACGCCTCCTGTGCCAGCTCGATTACAGGCAGGTTTTCCGTCTCATTTGTTTGCCTCTGAGTGATTTGAGATGTTCATTCTGCATCAGCAACACTTACAAGAAATATGAGAAGAAATAAATTTGCCACAGAAATTATACACCACGCAGCAGTAATTACAAACCGCTGTCCTGAAAGCGGCCTGAGTTGGTTGAAATATGTGAATGCAGAATACTTAGGAGGAGGAAAGAGGAAAAGGAGGGAAGAAGGAAGAAAGTGCGGGGAGGGGAGTAAGGTGGGAGGCAGTGAAAACAGACACCATTTGTCATCAAGAAACAGTGTGCCAAGCACTATGCCAGGCCCCTTCCCAGATTCACCTCATTTCACTCCTGTAAAGTGAGAGCACTGCTAACTTCAGGTTATAAAGGAGAAGGCGAGATCAAGGGCAGAAAACAGATATGCCACTAGTGGAGCAGAGCAATGAGAAATGCGTCAAATTGCCCTGTGAAAGCTCCAAAAGGTACCGCATGCAGGGGACCAGATACCAGCAAAGAGCAAGGCTGAGATGGGGATTGGCTGGAAGTCTGTGAGCAGAGAATTGACACCCACCCACCTCACTTGCTAACTGTCCTTTAAAGCCACACAGGTGTGTCCACACATGCACACATGTGCCTGCACACGCATGCGCGCGCACACACACACACAGGCAGAGGATTAAGTCTCCATCTTTTTTTTTCTCTCCTGTCCCTCAACTGGGCAATTTCTATTGACCCATCTTCACGCTTGTTGATTCTTTCTTCTCTCATCCCCAATCTGCTGCTAAATCTGTTCATTAAAACTTTCATTTCTGTTCATTCTTTATAGTTCTAGAATTTTCTTTGAATTCTTCATAGCTTACATTTTCCTGTTATATTTCTCTATCTGCTCCCTCAAAATTTCCCTTATGTGAAGTTTTTTCCAATGGTCATTTTAAAGACTTTTCTAAAAATATTTGGCAATTGGCACCTTTACCATTGCTGGATCTATAAAATGGTACAACGCATGGAAAAATGTGTGTTGGCCTCTTACAAAGTTAAAAATGTATTGCCCTAAAAAAATAAAATAATAAAGTCTTTGCAATTGCAACATGTGCACTCTCTTGGATTTGGTTTCTACTAACTGATTTTTTTTAAAAATCACTATGAAATCACATTTTCCATCCAGCTATCATGTTTGTGATCAGTTTGGAAGCCTTCTGTTAATATGTTCTCTGCTGACATTTCTCTTATTCTTGTTATATTGGGGAAGAGGAAATATTTCTTCCCATTCTTCTCGTAAAGAAAAGGGGGATTTTCTGGCAACCTACCAACCAATGGGACGAGTTAATGCTCAGCTGATAGGCTGTGACCTCGGGTGCATCAGGGCCCAGATCCGGGGCTGGCTCTCTTTTACTTTCTCTCCCATGCAGTAAGCCGTCCAGGACACGGCTTGTCCACCCTGCTGCTCATGGTCAAGGTCTCAGGATCCCTGTTGGGTCTTATGGCAGGGTCCTGGGGGAAGTTAAAGTCCCGCAGGGGACCCAGGCCCTCATTCCTTTTTCCCATTCAGTCTTCCAGGGTTTTGTGAGGTGAAGGATACGAGTTATTTGCCCAGCTACTCTGTGAATAAAGTGGATTAATCTCCCCTTTGGCTATCATTGCTGTATGTACAGCTCTCTCGGTCTGGATCTCCAGAGGGCAGGAGGGGTGAGACTCAGGGTCAGGGTGCTGTGTCCCCACCTTAAACTCCTACTAGCACAACAGTGCAAAAGAAAGACACTGATGTGACCATAAGGCGCACTTCCTGCTAAATCTTCAAGAGTGCTTGTTACATTAAACGAGACTCAGCATTAGGAACCGTGCGTATAAGTCAGTTCAGTTGTGTCTAACTCTTTGTGACCCCATGGGCTATATCCCGCCAGGCTCCTCTGTCCAAGGGCTTCTCCAGGCAAGAATAAATACTGTAATGGGTAGCTTTTTCCTCCTCCAGGGGATCTTTCCACCCCAGGGATGGAACCCATGTCTCCTACATCTTCTGCATTGGCAGGTGGGTTCTTTACCAAAGCACCACCTGGAAAACCCCTTCAAGAGTGCTTGTTGCATTAAATGGGACAGAGCCCTAAAAACTGCACCAAGCTTTCTTAAACTCCGGGAGCAGCCAGAGAGCTCTGCCCCGCTAAGGGCATCTGGGAGGGGTTCTGAGGAAGGGGCTGACTTCCCCCTCGCACGTCCATCCTGAAACGTCATCTTGGTAAGGATTTTGCAATAACAGTGACTCAGTTGTGCAACCCTGAAACCTTCTGACAGCCTCTTGCTTCAGAAAGCCCGTCAGTCATTAAGATGAAGGAAAGCAGTCAGCTGTTCTGTCAAGCGGCCAGGGAGTTCCCGCTGAGGCAGTTATAAAGGGGAGCGGTGCGGGGGAAGCATTGGAAAGTTGGGGGTTGAGAAGGACCCCAGACCAGGCTCCCTGAAGCTTTGTTTGAGACTGGCCAGCTTTGTCCTCACCGATCTCAAAAACATGCTTTCCATGAATCCAGGGCCTAGAGTTCTAAACAAGGAGGCTGTTAAAAGATAGATTAAAAGGCATAAAAATAGTATTAGATTTCACAGCACAGAGAGGCCTGCCGGGTCTGGGCTCACAGAGGGAATTGCTTTAAGGCGATGATGAAAACGAGTTGCCAGTGTCTGCTCGGGCTATGCGAGTGCCTCTTGAAAAGGCAGAAATGGGGACTATTGTTTGTGTCAAAAATACTTCTGAAGAGGCTGCAGAAATCAAAAGGTGCTGCTACATGCCAGAGTCTGGAGGTGGAGAGGGGGGAGAGAGAGAAGAGACGGGAGCCTTACCGTGTAGGGAAGCAGACGAGCAGGGAATAGTACTTCAGAGCAGGAGGGAAGCCGAGGCTGATGGTGAAAAGAGGGCGAGTTGGGGAGGCTGAGCTGGAGACCTGGCTCAGTCACCAGGCAGGCCCTCACTGTTACTGAGCTTCTGCTGTGTGCTAAGCGCTGTGTGCGCACTGTCGCTCCAGCCATGTCCAGCTCCTTACAACCCCATGGACTGTAGCCTGCCAGGCTCCTCTCTCCATGGGATTCCCCAGGCAAGAATACTGGACTGGGCTGCTATGCCCTCCAGGACATCTTCCCTACCCAGGGATCAAACCCGTGTCTCTTACGTCTCCCATTGGTGGGCGGGTTCTTTACCACTAGCACCACCTGGGAAGCCCACTGCGTACTTAGGTACTTACTGAGATGCTTATTCAGTATGATACTCAGGGAAAATGAGGGAGCCGTGTGGTCTTGAAGCTGTCACTGGCCCCCTGAACCTCAGTCTCTTCTTCTGGAAAGTGAAGGTAACCATCCCTAACCCCCAAGAAGAACATATTACTTCACTAGGGCTGCCATAACAAAGTACCACACTCCAGGTGGCTTAAAGTACAGAAGTTAATTGTCTCACAATTCTAGAGATCAGAAGTCTAAGATCAAACGTCTGCACCTTCGGGTTTCTCCTGAGTCCTCTCTCCTGGCTTGCCGATGGCCATCTTCTCTCTGTGTCTTCACGTGGTCTTCCTGCTACACACGTCCACAGGCTAATCTCTTCTTGCAAGGACAATAGTCATCCTGGGCTAGGGCTCACCCTTAGCACCTCATTTCACCATACTTATCTCTTTAAAACCACCTCTCTCCCATCATTCTGAGGTACTAGAGTTTAGGACTTCAACATATCAATTTTGATGGGGAACACAATACAGACCATATCAGAAGTTTAAGCGAGATGTCATGATTGAGTCTTGACAGGTGGTCCAGTGGTTAAGAATCTGCCTGCCAACGCAGGGACATGGGCTCCATCTCTGGTCCAGGAAGATTCCACATGCCATGGGGCAACCAAGCCCATGTGTCCCAGCTTCTCTAGGCCCTGCAGCAACTACTGAGTCCACGCATCCTTGAGCCTGTGGTCCACAGTAAGAGCAGCCACCGCAACAAGAGGCCCATGCGCTGCTACTAGACTGTAGTCTCCATTGGCGGCAACCAGAGAAAGCCCGTGTGCAGAGACTAAGATCCAGCATGGCCAAAAAATACAAACAAATAATTTTTGTAAAAGAGGTGTCGTGGTTGAAAATGCCAAACACCTAAGAAAGGGTTCTAGGTATGGTAGCTGAATGTAAAGACAATTCCCTGAATAACCATAATCATGATGACATTTACCCAGAATGTATTACACTCTGGACACTGTGATGAACAGTTGACACCCTGCATTATTTGATTGTGAGAAATCTGTGAGTTAGGTAATATTCTAATCTCCATTTGATTGATAGGTTGAGGTACATGTCACTAGGACAGGAAGTTGGCCAACATCACACAGTACATAGGGAAGCCAAAACCCAAAACGCCATCTCTGGGCCACCTTTGTAGTCTCTTATTTTTGCTACTAGTTAAGAATGTTGCCTGTAGACTCAAATATACAGGATAGCCAATTTTCAAGGCTCTTACCTTTAAAGGTATCACACTGTTTCATTGACATAGGAATAAAAAGTTGCAGAACACGGAAGAACATTGGTCTTGTTGGCAGCTCGCAGGAACATCACGACCTGACTTATGTGGACAGCTGCAAACACAAAGGATTCTGGTACCAGGAAGTCTGCAGCAACCAACCACATCTCCTCCCCCTTTTAATACAAAAGAAGACTGAATTCTAACTCAGTTCAGATGGTTCTTTGGGACACTAGTCCGCCATCTTCCCAGTCTGCTGACTTTCTGAATAAAGTCACTATTGTTTGCCCTAATACCTCACTTCTCGATCTATTGGCCTGTCATCTGGTGAGCAGTAGGAGTTTGGAGTGAGTAACACTGCCACCTGGTCAACCCAGTCTTTTTTGCATTCTTCTGGTGATGAGGCACTCACTCCCTGCTGAGGCAGCCTGTCCGGTTCCCAGAAAACTCCGTGGTTTGAAAGCCACTTCCTCCTCCAGGCAGATTGGTTTCAGATATAAAATTAGTACCAAGGAAACATTTCCGTTGTCGCTTCCAGAGAGGGACTCTTTGACAAGTTCTCATTGCCTTTTGAGGTAAAATAGTCGTAACTTGCTCTGCTTAAAAACTGCCAACAGCGTGAGGAGAATCAAGACAGAAGACCGAAATTGCTTTTCTCTCTTCTCCCTAACACTGTCAGCAGGGAACACGCCGACTGTGGAAGAGTTTCAATCGGGGCTAAATTTATATTCATTCAGGTGCCACTGCACTGCGCTTTCTTGCGTCTCTTCTCTGATCAATGCTCTCATTAAAGATCCAGGCTCAGCAATAGATTCACCTCAGTGCTTGTCACCCTCGGGTTTCAATAACGCAGGCTCTGAGACTCTAACAAGGCACTGAAGAATGAAAAGAATAAAACCCCTTTCATTTCCTCCTTCTGTGGAGTCCTGAAATTGTTTCTCTCCGTCCTTTAAAAATGGCTCCGTTGACTGTATTAATTTTATTGAGGAGCTTTGAGAGGCGCATAAGGGAAGAAGGAGGTTGGGGAAATATTTACACACAGCAGAAGGTGTTCATGGGGCCTTTGTATGTTTATGCCAAAGCATTGAGAAATTCAAACAACAGTCACGTCTGTTTTCCTTAACTTGAAAGGTTTGTTTGGACACTTAAAATGGAAGAACATTGGTTTAGCTCTTACCTAATTACTTTCTTTTTCTCTTAGCAAAAGCATATTTTTGCTTTTGTATGTTCCCTTCTAGAATCTGTGCACATGAGCATGTATTTTCATGGTTCCAAGCATGATCTATTCGTCATGTTCTTACTATTGCTTCCATGAAACAGTCTGTCTTACATATCTAATATATTGCTTCACTCCTAGTGGCATCTGGCCACAAAATAGTTTATGAAGCTCTCAACAATTCCTATTGTTTTCCTTTCTTTCATGATTAAATATGAGATAACTATGAATAACTCCATGTACACTGCTATTTTCTTCAGTTAAGCTATTTCTTTAGGTTTGCCGCCCACCCACCCCCCACCACTGGATGGGCCTGTGGGATAGAGTATGTGAACAGTTTTATGCCTTGCTGACTACATTTATATATGCATTTTTTAAACAAAATTTAGCGATTTACATCACAACAGCATGTAAGAGTGCACCAGTTTTACCAACACCAAAGGATTAATACATACCTAAATAACAAACTTTATCTGATGGTCTTGCCTTTATATATTTATTTAATTTTTTTATTGGAATATAGTTAACTTACAATGTTATGTTAATTTCTGCTGTGCCCTAAAGTGAATCAGGAGTACATATACATATATCCACCCTTTTTTAGATTTTTTCCCATACAGATCATTACAGCATATTGAGCAGAGTACCCTCTGCTATGGGACTGCCCCGGTGGTACTGTGGCAAAGAATCTACCTGTCAGTGCAGGAGATGCAAGAGAGAAGTGTTCAACCCGTGGGTCAGGAAGATCCCTTGAAATACGAAGTGGCAACCCACTCCAGTGTTCTTGCCTGGAAAATTCCATGGACAGAGGAGCCTGGCTGGCTACAGTCCATGGAGTTCCAAAGAGTCAGACATGATTGAGTGTGTATGCGTGTGTGTACACACACACACACACACCCATTCTGTGCTATGCCATTGGTTCCTATTAGTTATCTGTTTTACATAGAGTAGTGTGAATATGGCAGTCTCAGTCTCCCAATTTATCTCCACCTATGTAAACCATAATTTTTGTGACTTTATTTCTGAGGCCCTGTGACTCTATTTCTATTTTGTAAGCAGGTTCATTTGCACCATTTTTTCAGATTCCACAAATAAGGTATTAAATTTGTACAGGGAAATGCTAATCACTTTGCAAAGGCTTCATGTCTATTGTTAGCAGGAACATGAACTATATTATCGGAAATCAAACCACTGCCATGATCTCAGCTACCCGCTTTGGATGTCATGGTCCTTTATGCCTTTTAATAATTAAGGCCGTGTGTACATCTATCCCTTTGTAATAGGCAGTTAATGGTGGGTAAGTCATATGTTGAGCTCAGGAACAGGAAATTCACCACATACTGTTCACCACGCTGGGAGCTGCAAGGGTCATGTCTGTTTGACAGATGAGGAAACTGAAGCACAAACTGGCAGAGAGTCTGCAGTTTAGTGGAAGAGCTGATCCAGGGTCAAGCTTTCCATTTGACATTCAATGTGAGTTCTATTTTCTTCACCAAAACTGTAATTATGTGGAATTCATTGCAGAAGCTGGTTGCAAGCAATGTTCTTATGCTTCTCTGAAAGGTGTCCTGTTTCAACAGAGTTGGAAAAGGATCTGAGACATTTTTCAAGCACATGGGCAGGGAAATAATTCTACGAACTTGTCTGATACCGTTAAACAGTGACGTTGTCTATCCTACTTCTGAGCTTCTGTTTGGTCAAAACATTAGCTGAAACTTGTCGTACGTCCCTATAAAAAGCTTTGTGCTGAACACCTTATGGGTGCAGTCTCAGTGCCACCATCATTCTATTTCATAGACAAGGCAATTGGAGGTTAGAGCAGTTAAGAAACTTATCCAAGGCCATCCTGGTAGCATGTGCTTAAGTTGGAAACTCATCTTTCTAATTGCAAAGGACACAGTCCAAATTACAGTCTGAGCACTGGACTTTCGAGCTGGGCAAACCACGGGAGGCAGCTTATGAAGCTTCTCATTTTATAGAAGGAAAACCTGAAACCAAGAAAGCTTGAGTCACTTGAGTTACTAAGATCATACAATGACGGCTCTGCCATTAAGGCCAGACTCCCTGGAACATCCTTCAAAAATTCCAAAGAATGTATTATGACCTCCACCCCCATCAGGAGGCAGAGCTTAATTCCTCCCCTCTTGATTGTGGGCTAGACTTAGTGACTTACTTCCAAAGAATAAAGTATGGAAAGGGGGAAATAGTAAGTTTATCTTGGAGAAACCTGGCAGACACCACCTTGATCAGGTGATCAAATTTCCCATCACCAGTGATCACTTACATTGACATCACATATCTTTAATATCATGTAGCCAGAAGGACACTTCTCCTCTGTGATATCTTCTCAAAAATCTACGACTCTCATCAAATCAGATGGTTCTACATGGAGGGACTTCTTCCAGCCCAGACTAGTATTCTTTACAACTATCCACAGCATGAAAGAGAAAGAAAGATTAAGAAACTGTCTCAGATCAGAAGAGACCAATGACATGACAATTAAATGCAGTGGGATCCAATCCAGGACAGAAAAAGAACATGCATAGAAAAATAGTTAATACCCAAATGAAATCTGTGAGTTAAGAATGCCCTGCCAATATTAATTTCTGAGTTTTGATAATTGCACTCAAGTAATATATAGCTTAGGGCTTCCCAGGTGGTGCTAATGGTAAAGAATCTGCCTTTAATGCAGGAGATCCGGGTTCAGTCCCTAGATCGGGAAGATCCCCTGGAGAAGAAAACGGCAATCCAGTCAGCACTCTCGCCTGGAGAATTCCATGGAGAGAGCAGCCCGGTGAGCTACAGTCTATGGGATTGCAAAGAGTTGGACACGATTGACCAACTAACACCTTCACTTTCAATATATATCTTGGCTATGTATCCAGAGTCATACATACCTGAGGGAATTGGGTAAAAAGTACAAAAAAAAAAAACCCTCACTTTGTAGTACCTTTGCAACTTTTCTGTAAAATCTAAAAATATTCTAAAATGAAAAGTTTAAGATAAAAACAAACAGGTTTCTTAAACCCAAGCTGTCTGTTTCATGGGGATTCCCTTATAGCTTATGGTTCTCCTCAAAAGAGGAGTCCAAAAGAATATTTGGGGAGAATTTATAGCTATTATTCTTACAAGGCGGATTTTCTCGAACTATAGATTGAAAGTGAAAGTGTTATTTTCTCAGTTGTGTCCTATTCTTTGCGATCCCGTGGACTGTGACCGGCCAGACTCCTCTGTCCACGGGATTCTCCAGACAAGAATACTGCAATTGGTAGCCATGTCCTCCTCCAGAGGATCTTCCCACCCCAGGAAGATCTTCCCACCTGAACCCATGTCTCCAACATTGCAGATGGATTCTTTATCATCTGAGCCACCAGGGAAGCCCGAATATAGATTATCTACATGCACACGCACGCACGCACACACGCACTCTTCAGATTGCTAAAACTGACTGCAAACATACTGGGGTTGGTCTTAGTCACTGGTTGGGGGAGAATTGTGCCATGTTATTTTTTTCTTTCTTTATAGAGGCAACAATGCTGCAGCTGAGCATCTGTAGAAAGAAAATGACATCCCTTCCATTAAAAAAAGGAACAGTTAAAAATATGCATTGGGACATACTGCAATTACCATTCAGAATAAATGCAAGAACAGTGACATTAACTAATGAGAGCGCGGCAGCTGCCTGCTAATTGAAAGCATCCTCAGCCACGTGCAGAGGTGTCCAATGCTAATTGTTCATTTAGTCTGTCTGTCTAATGTCAATGGGGAACCAATCAAGCAGGGACCAAGGATGCTATTTTTTTTTCAGCATAGCCCAGAGTCACTTTGCCTTCAACAGGGTGTTAGCTGGAAATAAGGGGAATATTACCATATGACTGTGATCTCATTAACTTAATGTTTGCCTTTGATTCACTGAGATTTTCCAAAGAAAGAAGGGCTCGACAAAAACTGGTAGCAAAATGCTCATTAAGGAGGCTACTAACATAAACTGAAAGCTAACCATATTCCAGACACCCCTGGGCACTCTACAATGCCCCTCATCCTCCAACCAACCTGCTCGGAAATAGTACTAGTCCCTTTTATAAACAGGGCTCAGGGCTGTGAAGTGACTTGTCACGTTGATGCCCTGAGAAGTGAGAGGCGCGGAAAATCCATTCCCCAGTCCCTCCTACTTCACTGCCCCAGAGCACTATTAGTCAGGCATCATGCTTGGCACCCAGATGCCAAGAGGATTGTTTTCATTATTTATGAATTTCTGTATACCCACTTCCTATGAAAGGAACTGAAATGCCTTGTGGAGATTCAATAAAACTGGATAGAAAACCAGTTTCACCCCCAAAGTATCTGGTGTGCGGGTGGGTGCTGGAGATTTTGCTGAGCATCTAGTAGTCAAAGTTGCAAGACCCTCAGTGCCCTTAAGGAAAAACTTAATAGGCCAAAGGATGGGGGCAGGCGGGGGGCGGGGGGGGGGGGAGGGGAGAAAGCAGGAGATGTGGTTAAAGCATGCATGAAAGTGAAAGTGAAAGTCACTCAGTCTGTTAGACTCTTTGCGACCCCCGGCCAGGCTCCACTGTCCTTGGGATTCTCCAGGCAAGAATATTGGAGTAGGTAGCCGTTCCCTTCTCCAGGGGATCTTCCCAACCCAGGGATGGAGCCCAGGTGTCCTTCGTTGCAGGCAGATTCTTTACCAGCTGAGCCACCAGGGAAGCCCCATTTTTAGAGTACATTTTATGCTTTGGGATGTTGTCTTAACCCTCTGCTGAGTGATGTGTCTCAGACTGGAGAGCCACAGACCAAGTGAAAAAAAAATTTTTTTTTCATTCTCCTCAGTGGCTTGCATACACTGCATTGCGTATGATTCCTTTACTCATCTATAAATGACAATAATAATATCCACTTTAGAGAAATACTGTGAGTGTATCCGACAACGCGTATCCACTGCTCAGCGAGTGCCTGGTGCCTGTGAGGCTCAACCATGGCAGTCAGGGGCTGGGTGTGTGCTTTGTGGAAGTGTATTGATTTGATTTAAATTGCTTAAGGCGGACAAAACTGCAAAGGGTTGTGCGGTAATGGGACCACATATTTCAGGGCCCCACCTGAAGGAGAGGGAGAGGAGGAGATGGAAGAATGGATGGGGAGGCAGTCAGAGAGGAGGGGAGGGGATAAGGAAGGAATAAGAAGCACTAAGAGAGAGAGGGGAGGAACTCGGGAAACTGGGGAAGGGCGGGGAATGAAGAGGTGTGTAGAAGAGGAACAGTGAGGAAAGATGGGAAGAGGCCAACCCAAAGGGACCGTGCATCTGAACAGAAAGAATGGCCACTACGCCAGAGCACCAGATGGGAGAGGGAAGCCCCACGCCTCACCTGGGCTTTTCCCAGGAACGGGACCACTCCACCATCCTCTCGTCCGGGATCCTACATCCCTCCCCTGAGGACAATGAGAGCTTATCTACAGCACATGGAAGTCATCCTTGCCTCTGCTTCCCCGACCTCCTGGACGGGGCTCCAGCTCTGCATGTGTTCATGGACTCAAAAAATGTCAGTGGGGACCATGGAGAGCGCATGAGAACTTAAGCCCTCCAGAGAGAAGCTGTAAGTCGCCCAGGTCCCTTTTAAAGATGTTTGGCAGGGGGGGGTCCTCTGTCAAGCAGCTGGAGAGGAAGCTGGCAGGAGCAAGAAAATGCTGTAAAGGTTGATGCAGATGATGCCAGAGAGGCCCCCTGGTGGGTGTTGGGGCACCAGGCAAGATACCAATTACAAGGAGGAGTTGGGTCGTGGGTTAGGAGGAAAGCAGGGAAAGTCAGAGGTGACTCTGGGCTTTCTGGTCTAGATAAATGGATGGAGGCGAGTGGGGGGAGGTCTGAGAAAAAAGGATGAGAAGGTAATTCGGGGGGTTGGCTCTTGGGAGGGACAGGTAAACTCGGTAGGGAAGTTGGATGTTTGGGTCTCCAACAGGGATCAGAAAGTTTGTTCTGTGAATGGGCAAGTAATGCAGTTTTCAGCTTTTTGGGTCATGCAGTCCCTTCTACAGCTTCTTAGCTGTGCTGTTGTAGCTAGAAAGGGGCCCCAGCTACCACGTAAAGCCATCAGCATGGCTGTGCCTCAGTAAAACTTTACCTACAAAGCAAGTAACAAGCTGGGTTTGGCTCATGTGTTACAATTTGCCAGCCCCTGGTCAGAGCATCAGGGGTATGTCTGGACTGGATATAAATGGTCAATGAAAGGTGATTTGAAGTCACAACTGTGGATGATGGTATGGGGTGACCCTAAGAGGGTGAAGAGAGAGCCTGGGATAGACTTAGGGGCTCCTTCTCCCCGAAACACCTAGATTAGGTTTAGTTAAATACCTGGAGCCTATAGCCTCACCAAGTGGACACATCAAACTGTTAACAAGGGACCTCATCTAGAATTCAGTCTCCTCCCCTTTCAGGAGCAGCTGTGTCACACTTATAACACGTGCTGAGTGTGTGCATTTGTGCTCAGTAGCTCAGTCATGTCTGACTCTTTGCGACCCCATGGACTGCAGCCCGCCAGGCTCCTCTGTCTATGGGATTCTCCAGGCAAGAGTACTGGAGTGGGTTCCCATGCCCTCCTCCAGGGGATCTTCCCCACCCAGGAAACAAACCCATGTCTCCTGCATCTCCTGTGTTGCAGGTGGATTCTTTACCTACTGAGCTGCCTGGGAAGCCTGAGTCATGTTGCAGTCTGTCAACCAGGACTCCACAGACATAGGTACTGCTGCTGTTCCTGTCACGTGTGTACATTTCAATATGCATGTGTGATGCTGTGGGCTTCCCTGGTGGCTCAGATGATAAAGAGTCTGCCTTCAGCGCAGGAGACCCAGGTTCAACCCCTGGGTTGAGAAGATCCCCTGGAGGAGGAAATGGTAACCCGCTCCCATATTCTTGCCTGGAGAATCCCATGGACAGAGGAGCCTGGTGGGATAGAGTATGTCTGTCCGAGAGCAGGCATCCACAGCCCATTTAATGGAAAAGCCCCATTAATTGCTTCTCAAGGAGGATCATCACCCAAGACTGTGTCCTCCATGGGGGAGAGAGGGGTTCAGAAGGTTCGCCCCTCATGTGGAACCCTAGTCAGGAGGTGCTGCATCTCAGCTGCAAAGAGGCACCAGGTCCAACAACCCTTCAAGGGGGGAAAAAAGCCTTTGCAAAACCTATTAATGGGACCATACATATGTATACATTTTACACAAAGCCTGTTTATTTTAAAAAATCAATCTCTCTCCTACAGATGGCAAATTGCAAAAAGCCACGAGAACACAGCAGCACCCCTGCCAGCGGTAATTGTGATCACTTGTCTCCTAGCGGCTGAGACCTGCTATGCCAGGATGCACACACAGGGCAGAGGGCCACTGCTGCTGCACCAGAACAGCAGGGGCCTCCCTGGGCACACCTTCTACTGGGTCTCAAGGACAAGTTGTGCTGAGCAAGAGCACAGTCTTGGAGGGCCACACAGGATGAAGGGGACTCAAGTCCAGGTGAAGCCAGGAGTGAGCGCTGGCCTGAAGGGTTGGAGTAAAGAATTAGAAAAATGCCAGGAAAACAGTACCTGAAAAGTGGGTTGCACTGCCTCAGTTTCCCCAGTCGTGGAGAACAGTTGCGTTGGGAGAGTCTCACGTGGGAGCTGGTGGGAAGTGGATTTGCCACCTTCTGGGGCATCTGTACGACCCACCTCACTCACATCAGACACAGGTCTGACAGCCAGCTTGCCTCTCCCAGAAGACGGTGCTGTCTAAAAATACTGGGCACGCGTGTTTTTATTGCAAATTGCGTCAGAGCATCAAAGCAGATACGACCGTCATTCTGACTCACATTGTCAGCCTCAGCTTGGATCTCATCTGGCAGCTGGTGTGGACATTTCTGGGGTCTTTGGCTCACTCTGTGCCAACAAGACCTGGTCCACACTTGGCAGGCATGCTGCTTTTGCAGGGACATGCTCCTGGCCTGTGGACAAGAGCAGTTCAGCCCTGGAGGGATGTGGGCTGCCCTGAGCAGTAACCCCAGGAGAGCCAAGAGCCTCCTGGCCTCTATGCTGACCATTTCAGTCAGCATCCTGGATGTTTCACAGAAGGTTCTGGAGGAAGGGAGCCCCCACTGCCTGCAGCAGCAGCCTCATGGTCCTCCTTTCATGCTTCTCGTCTCTGGTTCACTCGCCCTGCATTCTCACTCCTGCTTCTCAAGATCACCTTCCAAATAAACCATGTAAATACACCCCCCTCTTCCAGCTTCTTCTGTTTTCAGGGGAGTCTTAGCAAGGACATCTCTGGAAATGGTATCGTCTCACTAAAGATCCCAACTTTGGCTCAAAACTTAACTGAACTGTTGGTGATTCTCTCTATGCCCCAGACTTAACTGGAATAACCTTTGTGGTGAAAAAGATAGGTCGATAAACTTGACTGTGAAAATGCAACGTATTCCTGGGGGATTCACATCTCTGGGAAATTAACAAACCATAGTCATCCCTTTACAAACTTGAACTCTCATAGGGGAAGTTACAATATGTACACCCTTCCCTCTCTATATTTTCAACAGTGTTGGAGGTCAAGAGTATTGAGAGGAATACATTTACAATACCACAGTGCTTGTAAAACTTATTGGCATAGATGACAGTTAAGAGCTGGAGCTGTGGGCTGGCAGGGTCAGAGGGGAGATGTCTTCATAGCGGCACCTAGGAAGGCAATGGCGCAGAGCTCACCCAGGCTTAGGGTCTGTTTCCCCTCAGTTTCTAGGATGGGGACAGGAGGAAAATGTGCATAAAGCACCTTAGGACCGTGAGCTGAGATTGCTCCCTGGGTGGGAGGGAGAGAGGATCACAAAGGCTAATAAATATGTTGTCAAGAGCCGGACACATGAAACAGAAGAAAGGGGTCTGCCAGAAACATCATGTGCGGCATCAGTCAAAAGAGACTAGGTCAGGAATTCCCTGGCAGTCCAGTGGTTAGGACTCATGGCTTTTACTGCCATGGCCTGGATTCAGCCCCTGGTCAGGGAACTAAGACTCCACAAGCTGGCAAGCCACAAGATGTGGCCAAAAACAAGAGAGAGTAGACTAGGTCGTGTAGTGTAACAAAGCCAACTCTTCGCGGCTTAAAACCACCGAGGTTTACTTCTCTTATACACTTGGCTGGACTGCAAGATCAAACCAGTCAATCCTAAAGGAAATCAATCCTGAATATTCACTGGAATGACTGAAGCTGAAGCTCCAATGCTTTGGCCACCTGATGGGAAGAGCTGATCCCTTGGAAAAGACCCTGATGCTGGAAAAGATCAAAGGTAACAGGAGAAGGGGACGGCAGAGGGTGAGATGGTTGGATAGCATCACCGACTCAATGGACATAATTTTGAGCCAACTCCAGGAGGCAGTGGAGGACAGAGGAGCCTGGTGTGCTGCAGTCCATGGGGTCACAAAGAGTGGGACACAGCTTAGCAAGTGAACAGCACCAACTTGCACTAGGTGTCCCTCAAGAGTTGGCTGGGGCTCTGCCCCGTGCTGTCCTCACTCTGGGACTAGGCGGGTAGAGCAGCCACGGTGCAAGTCACGGCGAGTGAGTGACCACGGGGAAGGGAACCTGGTGAGTTGCTCACTGGCCTGTAAAGCTTGCATCCAGATGTAGCTTTGTCATGTCTCCTCACATGTCTTTGGCCAAGGCCAATCACACGGCCACACTGAAAGAAGTTAGGACTGCAGTCTTATCAGGGGGCAGCTGGAAGTTATTGGTAAGGATTGTGAACTGCCGCAAAACACATTATGAAGCCCTCCCCCAGACCTCAGAGATGGAGGCCCTGAACTGTTTGCAGGGCACCAGGGGTGCCAAATGGATGTTATCAATATTTGTAAAATTTTATTTTGCTATTTTCAGGTATCATAAATATCATCAACATTTTGGTTACATGAGGTCTCATCCTTATTATCTTGCCAATGTTTTATTACTATAATTATATACGTACATGTGCGTGTACTCAGTCCTGTCTGACTCTTGGGGACCCCGTGGGCTGTAGCACCCCCCTCAGGCTTCTCTGTCCATGGAATTCTCCAGGAAGAATACTGAAGTGGTTTGCCACTTCCTACTCCAGGGAATCTGCCTAAACCAGGGATCGAACCCACATCTCTTGCATCTCCTGCATTGGCAGGCAGATTCTTTACCACTAGAGCCACCTGGGAAGTTCCATAAGTATATATGTTATATATTTAAATACTTACCAACATTTGTTACATATATGTGGATATAAAACTACATGTATTTAAATTTTTCTTTTATTATTTAGTTTTGATATTCAAGCATTCATCTTTTTACTTGAGGACTTCAGCCACCCTAGGTTTGTTTTTTTTTTTTTTCCTTCTTATAAAGCCCTATGTTCTATAATCACTTGTATGACTCCCTAAAGAACTTTATGACCCATTCTTCTGGTGTTTGGAAAGGACCACCATACTTTCCATCACTGAAATCTGATTCCACAATCCTAATATGGTGGAGAATCACTTCCAAGGAGAAAAACAAAGACTAGAAGTTGGGGGTGGGGAGCAAGAATCGAGAATGAAAGAGCTAAAATGGTCAGCATCACAGCGGGGAGAGGGAAGAGGACAGAGGCGAGATGGTGTGGTGAGGGGCAACCTGTCCCAGGCCCCCCACCTGTCCCAGGCCCCCCACCTGTCCCAGGTGCCCCTAACCTGTCCCAGGCTCCCCCACCTGTCCCAGGCTCCCCCGCCTGTTCCAGGCCCCCCACCTGTCCCAGGCCCCCCCACCTGTACCAGGGTCCCCCACCTCTCCAGGCCCCCCACCTGTCCCATGGTCCCCCACCTGTCCAGGGCCCCCACCTGTCCAGGCCCCCCACCTGTCCCAGGGCCCCCCACCTGTCCCAGGCCCCCCACTTGTACCAGGGTCCCCCACCTGTCCCAGGCCCCCCACCTGTCCAAGGCCCCCCACCTGTCCCAGGGCCCCCACCTGTTCCAGGGCCCCCCACCTGTCCAGGCCCCCCACCTGTCCAAGGCCCCCCACCTGTCCCAGGGCCTCCCCCTCACCGGGATGCGGGAAGAAGCTTGAAGAGCAAGGCCGCCTTTCGAGGCCACGAAGCTTCAGAACAGTCACTGGAACGTGCAGGTCTGTCTTCCGCTGCAGCCTTAATCCTTCTCCTCCTGTTCACTGGAAACTTGGCACTGACGGTTCAGGTGGGCCCCCTCTCCTGGACACACGAATGCCAGGACCAGAGGGGCCAGGGGGTTCTCTGGAGGGGGCACCGAGGCAGAACCCCACGTCCTGGGAGAAAGAGGGTCTCAGCCCCGTGATGCCTCGCTGGAATCCACCCCAGGCGCTCGCCCCCCTCCCCTTGCTGGGTCAGGTAGAGTCATTGTCTCACCCCCTTATCCTCTCTCTCTGCATCTGGACCACTGACACGACCACGCTCAGAATCCACCCGCTGATGCTTCAAGACCTAGTCAAGGCTTGGAGCAGGAAGGAACTTCACTGACAAAGAAGAAAAAGCTTACTGTTTGTCTTTCTTTTGCTCTATTTGTCTCTCTTTGGGTCAGTTGTCACGGTTGTTTAGTTACTAAGTCGTGTCTGACTCTTTGCGACCCCGTGGACTATAGCTTGCCAGGCTCCTCTGCCCATGGGATTTTCCAGGCAAGAATACTGGTGTGGGTTGCCATTTTTTCCCCCAAGAGACTGTCCCTACCAGGGGATCAAACCCTCATCTCCTGCTTGGAATGGGGGTTTGTTACCACTGAGCCCCCAAGGAAGCCCTTTCTGGTTTGATATCTGAATGTATATCTGGAAGAACCCAGGAGCAAGAGACATCTGGAAAATGGATTTATTTTGTTTTCCAGCTGATACTACACTGACATGCTTAATTAGGGGGAAAATGGTTCCCTACTTTCTGAATGCCTTGTGCTCCGGGAAGGGAGGTGCCAGGGCCTGGCTCAGACCCCACTGGCTTTGCGTCTTAACTGTCTCTTTGTCTCTGAGACTGTTTCCTCAGTTGTACAATGGAAAGCAAGGAGGTTAGCTCAGAGGCTGGCAAAGGCCCCTTCTAGATCGATTTAAGTGATATCCTCTTACTGAACGCCATGACTTGGGTCTCATGTTATGTGAGTTTAGGGTTCTTTTAAAAACTATAACACCATATCCTCCCCACCTAGTGGATGATTGATCCCTCCTTTCAAACACAAAAAAGTCTTTCCTCGGACTTCCCTGCTGCTCCAGTGGTTAAGAATCCCCCTGCCAATGCACGGTATATAGGTTAGATCCCTGATCCTGGGAGATCCCACATGTCATGGGGCAACTAAGCCTGTGTACCCCATCTATGAAGCCCAAGTACCTAGAACTCATGCTCTGCAGCAAGAGAAGCCACCGCAGTGAGAAGCTCCCTCACTTCAGTGAAGACCCAGCACAGTCAAAAATAAATACAATTAAAATACACAAAATTTTTCCCTCTTACGCTTTCCTGTGATTTCCCAGAATTTGAGATACAAAGTAACATTCCTTGAAAAAATCTGATGATGATTTGCAAATGACAAACCATTCTGGGTTTAAGCATTCTTAACTCTTATCAACCTTACTCAGATATTTTAATTCACTTAGAATAGCAACTGGCTTTTTTTTTTTTTTTCTGAAGCCTTGCTATACACCAGGCATTGTTCTAACAGGCTGAATGTTCTAAATGCCCTCTTATTGGATCCTGATGATAACTTGGTGAATCGGTGCTATTATCTCCTCCCATTTTACAGATGAGTTAACTGAGGCCATGCGCCTAAGGAGGGATGGAGGAGGACTTGCATCTGGCTTGAGAGCCTGTGCTCTTCCTGTGGGACTCTATCATACATCCTTGTTTTCTGCTTATTTTTCCACCCACCTGCTCACTTCCCAGAAGATGCCCTCTGCTCTGCTTTTTCCCTTCTCCTAAATGCCAACCACCGTCTCTCTTCTCAGGATTACACAGTGCAGCATGCTTATTTCAAGCTGCCTACTATCTTTGTACAACTGCAATCTTCCATTGTCCCTGAAAACAAAAGCTGGAGAATAGGTAGGGAAGTATGTAGCCTTCCTAACATGTATGTGTGTGAGGGGGGTGTCAGAGGCCCGGAAGAGACCCACAGTCCTGCCAGTAACAGTGGTGATTGGAGTTGGGGTCTCGCCTGGCTCCTTCCTCATCTTTACCCCGTGTGTGTGTGTGTGTGTGCTCCGTCACTCCGTCACGTCTGACTCTTTGCAACCCCATGGACTGTAGCCCACCAGGCTTCTGTCTCCATGGAATTTTCCAGGCAAGGATACTGGAGCGAGTTGCCGTTTCCTTCTCCAGGGGATCTTGCTAACCCAAGGATGGAACCCGCATCTTCTGTGCCTCCTGCATTGACAGGTGTATTCTTTACTGCTGCACCACCCAGGAAGCTCTCTTTACCCCATAGGCCCCAGCATTTCCCAAGCAGCAGCCCTGCTCTACTAGAAGAAACAATATTCTACCCCAGCAGTTTCTTTCTAATTTCACCTTCTTGGAGTTTTCATTCCAGCAGTAAATCTTCTCAACCGGCTATTGCTACAGAAGCATTTTCAAAGAAGAAATGAAAATCGTGATCACCAGGCTGAGGAAACAAATGCATTTTATTCGGTTACAGAAATGAGGAGAACCAAATCATTCCCATCCAGAAAATATGCTCCTGTGGCTCCTGTTCCAGCCTTCTGCGTGCCCCTGACTTGTAGACCAAGGTCAGGGGAGGGGGCTGCACTCCCCCACCGCCTCTCTGGAAGGAGCATCTCTCCCAGGCTGCACTTCCCTTTCCATCAGGTGACAATAATAACATCTGACCCGTGGGTGGTCATGACCATTAAGCCCACATGCATGTGAAGTCTACCAGAGAGCCTGGAGCCCCGGAGTGGGGCTAGGAGTGATAGCTGAATTCAAATCAGGATGGATCTTGAGAATGAGTGTATGTGTTTAATGAACAGGAACAGGGCACATTCTGGGTAGCTTGTGATGGTTTGGATGCAGCCCATGAAGGAAAAATCCATCCCCCAGAGTTTACAAAATACAAAAAGACACATATGCCTACACCTGGTCCTAACTCAGACCCAGGCTGAGTTGTCCTGTTACTTCAGACACAACCAGAGTAGCTCCTGCCATGTTGCTGGACCCCTCAGAGACCCTGAGAGAAGTGGACAGGACAGGCCTGAAGGGCTGAGAGGTTGTGGAGGCTCAAATGGCAGAAGGCAAAATGCCGATGACACCAAAACACAGTGACGCAATGACGATTCCCGTAGATAGAGAGCCCCCCACGTGCCAAAGACTGTGTACATATCAGCTCCACGTGGCACGATAACTGCTGCGTTTCCACGGCAGAGGTGAAGAAGCTGAGCCCTTTTTCCAACAACTGGAAAACTGGTCAATCCAGTGTCCCTGCAGTTCTCTGCAGGTGGGGACCTTTGGTGCCCTTTCCCAGGTGTCACTGTCCGTGGTCACCCCAGAGCAAGCTAGTGATGGCATGCGGTCCCCATATCAGATCACTCCACCTCCAGCCCCTGCTGTGTCAGTTACTCCTCATCAGCACACTTAGCCCATGATGTAGTTCCAGGGTCCAAACACGTGCCGCAGGCATACCCCCTGCAGCCCAGGGGCGCGGTGGCAGCAACCTGCCACCGGCAGGCAACCAAGATGCTGACATCCATCCAAGAGCCCTCTCAGCATATCAACCACTGGGGGTCCTGGTGCTGCTGCAGGAAGAGGAAGTGACAGAGATACATGCAAGAGGCCCTCAGGATGCAGAGGGAAGAGCCAGCACCACGGAGACCAACGGGAGGGATGCAGAGATCAAACCAAGACTGACCTTGAATGGCATGGATGGGAATACAGCCTCTACATCCTCCTCAGTGAGGAGCCCGTGAACTACGTGAAGCAAGACCTGGCAGAGTCAGACTGTGGTCTGGAAGGACCTCTCTGCGGAGGATGGATGGGCCGGCGGGACGGAGTTGGGTTTGCATGGGAAGGACCAGGGGCCACTGTCTGTAGGAGGCGAAATATAATGACAGGGAGGGAAGGGCTTAATGATGCCTGTCGCCAACACGTCACCCAGTGCACTGACATTTATTTGTTGTTCAGTCACTAAGTTGTGTCTGACTCTTTGCAACCCTATGGATTGTAGCCTGCCAGCCTCCTCTGTCCATGGGGGATTCTCGAGGCAAGAATACTGGAGTGGGTTGCCATGCCCTCCTCCACAGGATCTTCCCAACCCAGGGATCAAAACAGAGCCTTTCCTACATTGACAGGCAGGTTCTTTACTACTAGCACTGCCTGGGAAGCCTAGATGTAGTATATCTTTTATTAAATATATTTCTAGAAAGAAAGAAAAGTGAAGTCGCTTAGTTGTGTCTGACTCTTTGCGACCCCGTGGACTGTAGCCCAGCCGGCTCCTCCGTCTGTGGGATTCTCCAGGCAAGAATACTGGAGTGGGTTGCCATTTCCTTCTCCAGGGGATCTTCCGGACCCAGGGATGGAACGCAGGTCTCCCACATTGCAGGCAGATGCTTTAACCTCTGAGCCACCATTTCTAAGTGTTTTACAACGTGGCATATTAGCATGGTTTTAAAATTTCATTTTAGGAGGTTTGATTTAGAAATATGGTTGATTTAAATTAAAAAAGAATTTCCTAGTATCAAATTTACAGAAGAGTTGCAAGGATCACACAAAGATCTCCTTATCCAGATTCACCAATTCTTTACATTTCTCCCTATATATTTTATGACTTTTTTTCTAAATTGTTTGAAAATAAATTGGAGGTAACTTTGCCGAATGTGTGTGTTTTAAGCCATTAAGTCTGTGGTAATTTCTTACAGCAGCCGTTGGAAATTATTAAACACCCCTTGCCCCCTATCTTCAGGTCAGCCTCAGGAAAAGCTTCAGAATCCTGTCCTTGCTCCCCTCAATCTTTGCTGGGACATAGTCACCGAGAACTAAGGGAGGGGCTTCTCCTGGGGTCCCTGGTTAAGACTCCGAGCTGCCAATGCAGGGGGCATGGGTTTGACTCCTGGTAAGGGAACTAAGATTCCCACATGCATGGTGAAAAGAGTTTAAAAAAAAAAGAAGAACTAAGGGAGAAAAGGGGGAAAGAAACAGTCTGATCACAAGGGCCAAAGAGCTGCTCCCGCGAGGACCACCTAGCTTCTGTCTCAACCATGACCTCCAATCCTCGCAGGCTCTGAACTACTTGATTGATGCAAAGACAAATTCAGGAAAATTTTTAAATATTTACAGGCTGTATTTTTTAAATTCCAGATGTAAAGAACTCCCCTGGGCCCCAGAGGATGACGCCTGTTGGTACAGCAGAGATAACTATTAGCACTGAGCAATGCCCTTGGGGAAAATGGCACTTTCAGCCTCTGAATTAACATTTGGAATATTTGAGAAGTAGTAACAGAGGTGCAGTCCTCTTCCCTTCAGTTCTTTCCTTTTATCCTTTTCAAGTTTCAATCTTCAAAACACTCAAGGTCAGTACTGAAATCCCCACTTTACAGATGGGAGCAGTGAGGAGTTTTCAAGATCACAAAGGGAGCCAGAGGCATAGATCTGACTAAACGAGCATGTTCTATGAACCACAGCGTTGTCTGAGAACCTTGTGTGTGCTGGGCAAGGTGTTGGTGCTGGCAGGGGCACAGACATGAGGCTATGTGGATGCACCAGGCATAGAGAGGGTCTTTCCCAAGTCCTTGGGTACCCTTCCCCTTCTGTGTCCTGGGTTGGCTGAACCATACAGTTCTCAGCAGCTCCAAGTGTCAGTTGCTTAGTCGTGTCTGATTCTTCACAATCCTGTGGATTGTAGCCCACCAGGCTCCTCAGTCTCTGGAATTCTCTAAGCAAGAATACTGGAGTGGGTTGCCATTCCCATCTTCAGGGGATCTTCCTGACCCTGGGATTGAACCTGGGTCTCCTGCATTGCAGGTGGATTCTTTACCACCTGAGCCACCAGGAAAGCTCTAAAGGGATCAGTTTTCCCCTCAAAGTTGACCACCCTTGAGAGCATCCCCAGGGTCCCTTGCACCCTCCTCTGTCTTCCTTGGGTCACAGTGACTATAAGAAATGGGGATCTCTACCCCAAGACTTCGGGGGGTTTCCTTGAGTAATCCACTTCCACCTACCACATCCATCTACTTTGTGTAAAATCATAAGTGATACTTTATTTAGATAACAGGGGTCCATTTGCAAAGGTGGGGCTGGGTACAGGGAGTGGTCATTACATTACCCTCTTTTTGTAATTGCAGATATCTTCAGATACAAGAAAGGAAAGTCAGAGCAAGGCAAATCAGTCCTTCTTCCCTGGGGCCCATCCCTTCCTGTGGTGACAGAGAGGTGACACCTGACCATTGACCCCTGTTGGTGACCTTGTTCCCCACAGGCCTGAGAGCAAAGCTCCCGTAGTGTGACATCATCATCAGAGCATTTGGAAAACAGGAATCGGCAAAGCAAAGGGAAGGGCTTGCCCTAAGTCTTCATGGTGGAAACAGGATGTGAAACAAAGAACCTGAAATAGAAGCTTCTATTTCCCTGTCCCCCAGCAGAAAACTAACTGGCCCCAAATGGTTGTGTGGGTGTTGAGAAATCCTGCTCTTCTCTGCATGTATTGCAGAGGAGGAGAATGAATGCTTGGAGGGCAGTGATGGCCACTAGCCAGCCCCCAGTAATTGGGAAAATTTATCTCCCCGCTCACAGAGGAAGTGAACCACCCCCACCAGACCCAGGCTGAGAGAGCTGGGATGTGCTCATGCCTTCCATTCAATGACCAAAGTGCCATGAGCCACGGGTTTTCACTTGTCCATGGTAAGCAGGTGCCATCCGCCGTCTGAAGCCACGGTCCAGAAGCTGGCCCCATGCACTCCCAACCCCACCCTTGGCCCCACCCTGGACAGAAGCACAGGGCCTTGGAGTCTCCCAACCCTGCACCATCTAGTGGACTGGCTGCAAGCTGATTTGTCCCCAGCCCCTCCACACCCTGAGCCATCCAGCCCTGCCTTACAGAAGAGTCGTACTGAGTGCTCAAGTCACCTGGGATAATAAGACCTCCCTTTTCAAATCTCCTTGCTCTTCCTTATCCCCTTTCACTGATAAGGACAGAGTGCCTCATCCTTCCCTCTCTGCTCCCAGAGCATTCGTCCAAGTCTCGTTTAAAGTACTCCCTGAACTGGGAGATCAGGGTTGACATATATGCATTGCTACGCATAAAATAGGGAACTAACGAGAAGCCACTGAATAGAACAGGGAAGTCTACTCAGAGCTCTGTGGTGATGTAAACAGGAAGGAAATCCAAAAAAGAGGGATTACATATATCTTGAGAGTCCCTTGGACTGCAAGGAGATCCAACCAGTCCATCCTAAGGGAAATCAGTCCTGAATTTTCACTGGAAGAACTAATGCTGAGGCTGAAACTCCAATACTTTGGCCACCTAAAGGGAAGAATTGGTTCATTTGAAAAGCCCCTGATGCTGGGGAAGATTGAAGGTGGGAAGAGAAGGGGATGGCAGAGGATGAGATGGTTGGATGCATCACCGCCTCAATGGACATGAGTATGAGTAAACTCTGGGTGTTGGTGATGGACAGGGAGGCCTGGTGCTGCAGTCCAGGGGATCACAAAGAGTTGGACATTTCCAGTGGTCATATACGGATGTGAGAGTTGGACTGTGAAGAAAGCTGAGCGCCGAAGAATGGATGCTTTTGAACTGTGGTGTTGGAGAAGACTCTTGAGAGTCCCTTGGACTGCAAGGAGATGTAACCAGTGCATTCTAAAGGAGATCAGCCCTGGGTGTTCTTTGGAAGGAATGATGCTAAAGCTGAAACTCCAGTACTTTGGCCACCTCATGTGAAGAGTTGACTCATTGGAAAGGACTCTGATGCTGGGAGGGATTCGGGGCAGGAGGAGAAGGGGACGACAGAGGATGAGATGGCTGGATGGCATCACCGACTTGATGGATGTGGGTTTGAGTGAACTCCAGGAGATGGTGATGGACAGGGAGGCCTGGCGTGCTGCAATTCATGGGGTCGCAAAGAGTCGGACGCAACTGAGCGACTGAACTGAACTGAACTGAGCAACTGAACTGAACTGAACTGAACTAAACATATATATATATAAATATATATATATGTAGACCTGATTCACTTTTGCTGTACACTAGAAACTAACACAGCAATGTAAAGCAACTATACTCCAATAAAAATTAAAAAAAATAAAGTACTCCCTCTACACCTGGCAAAATTACCTGCTTGTCTTTACCTGCAGCAGTGCTTCTCAGCTGGGAGCAATCGCGCCCCCCACAGCTGACACCGGGCATTGCCTGGGGGGCATTTGATAGTCACAACTGGGAGTGAAGGGTGGAAGTCAGAGATGCTGCTGAACACCTGAGTGTTCAAGACAGCCCTGTCCCCCAACAGAGAACTAACTGGCCCCCGGTGATTGTGCGGGTGTTGAGAAATCCTGCTCTTCTCTGCATGTATTGCTTGAGGGTAGAAACTTGAACTTACTCCTTTTTAAATTTCCCAGTGCTAGTTCAGACACTGGTGCAAGAGTCAGAATGCAATATACTTGGCAGTCGGTAAATAAATGTATGTGTAAAGGAGTTCTTGCCTTCCTGAAACCTGCGTTGGACCATCACCTTCATTCAAGCACATCCTGTGGCCCACAGGTCTGTATGTAAACATATCTGTACACACACGCAAGGACATAAGAGCACACATCCAAAGACAGGCATGAACAGGTGTGAATGCACAAATACCCATGCGCATGCACGCGCGCGCGCACACACACACACACACACCCATTCCAGAGTCCATAAACCTCCCTCACTCCTGACCTGATCCCCCAGACCCCCGTTCATCTGAGGAGCAGGAGCCTCTTTGGTCTGCTACTATCAGAATGACCTGGGTGCCAGCACTGGAGCAGAGGCACTGAATTCTCTCCACAGTTAATTTTACCAGATGAATTTTTTTCCTGTGGCTCCATTATTAAAGAAGCAATGGACCCAAAAGGAAAAAGGTCCTTTAAAAATTTTTTTTGCAATTACACACACAGAAGGCAACTCAACAACTGGAAAAGTGACATGTCAATTTGACAAGGGCGTAATGGCCCAGACGCACGGCAGGCAGACCTGATTTATTCAGTCTCACGATGTCGGTGGATGTCGGGAATGGAGCAGAAGGGGCCGGAGGAAGTGGTGCAGGGGGACCCACCTGTCCCCTGGCAGCACCAGCTGGAGGGCAGGGGGCAGGGTGCCCATGTAGCAAAGACATGGACTCCTTTTTTCCACCCTTCCTCTCCTGGGCCCTGGGGGAAGCTAAAATAAATGGACAGCAAAAAGGAGGAGAGGGCATGGCAGACTTGGCATAAAGATCTAGGTGCCCATTTCCTGGAAAAGTTGAAACTGGAAGAGGATGAGATTTACCAGCCCTTTGCTCTCTGAGCCAAATCGAGTTACAACAGGCCTGTCCCGCGGCTGACTTCTCAACTCTGCAAAGTCCTTAAGGTTTGCACGCCTTCAGGTACCTGAGAGGGGTTTCCCTTTATCACAGCAGTCCCTGCCCTCTGGATATTTACTCATTTCCTTCTGCTGGGAGGCTGTGAATTTCCTGAGCGAAAAAAAAAGAAGTCTTACTCATTTCTGTATTTCCAGTGCCTACCTTAGTAAATGTGTAATGAATGAGTAGGTAAATACATGAATCTGAACAAACTTAAATCAGATGAATCTGCTGACAGTTTCAGATGGAAACATGTCAAAAGGACAAGGGCCAGCTAGCCCAAGGCCACATTTGTTGTGTCAAAGAGTCTGGGTCTTACTCAAGAGTCAAGAGTCAGCCAAGAATTAACCAGGGCGGTGGCATGTTAAGTTTACTGTGTTAAAGAAATCACTTTGTATGTGTACATGCGCTGCATTTTTTAAAGCTTTTTAAAATATATATATATATGGACCATTTTTAAAGTCTTTATTGAAATTTATTGAGCTTCCCAGGTGGCCCAGGAGCAAAGAATCCACCTGCCAATGCAGGAGCCCGAGACGCGGGTTCATTCCCTGGGTCAGGAAGATCCCCTGGAGAAGGAAATGGCAACCCACGGCAGTATTCTTGCCAAAATAATCCCATGGACAGAGCAGGCTGGGGGGCTGCAGTCTACGGGGTCGCAAAGAATTGGACACAACAGAGCAGCTGAGCATGAAAACATGGACAAGGCCAGAAGAGAGAAGAAAGAACTGTTTTCTGAAGAGAAGCAGAGCCAAGAGCAGGCTGGAAAGAATCCTGCTGTGTCTCAGGCTCTGCCCCTCCTGTCCCTAAAGGCCCGCCATACTCCCACCTCCTGGTGCTGGCCACGGCCTCAGTCTCTTCCCAGGAATTCTCCCTCCTGCATAAGCTGGTTCCAACTGGATTCTTTCCACTTGCCCTCCAACTAATTTTAGACATTCCTGGTGGCTCAGATGGTAAAGTGTCTGCCTACAATGCGGGAGACCCAGGTTTCATCCCTGGTTTGGGAAGATGCTCTGGAGAAGGAAATGGCAACCTACTCCAGTACTCTTGCCTGGAAAATCCCATGGATGGAGGAGCCTGGTAGGCTACAGTCCATGGGGTCGCAAACAGTTGGACATGACTGAGCAACTTCACTTTCACTTTCTAACTAATTATAATTATTAGGATTTGTTTTACTTTTTCAACCAGAAAAAAAATCCTGAGGATGGGAGCAGATATAATTTTCATCACCTTACATTCTTATACTGCCTCTAATTTCAAATCTATACTTTGGAACTGTGACAAACCCATCAAACATTTTCTTGAGCGATTTCCCTCAAAATGAAAAAAAGGCCAGCGCTTTCAGGGTCTGCTAGTTGCTATCATGAATCTTTCCATATCAACCTCCCCCAGTTGCCCAGGTCAAGAGATGCCTTTTATCGTTTGTTTGTTTGTGTTTTAACTTTTTATTTTGTACTGGAGTGTAGCTGATGAACAATGCAGTGATAGTTTCAGGTGAACAGCAAAGGGACTCAGCCATATGTATACATACCCATTCTTCCCCAAACTCCCCTTCCATCCAAGTAACAACATTGAGCGAAGTCAGGTGCTACCTTTTGGTCAGCAGCCCTGCAGGTAACCTGGTCTGGAAGCCACTCTTACGAGTGAGAGTGGGCAGATGCTGGCATGAGAGAGACCTGTGCGTGAATTATAGTTCTGCTATGCATGAGCTTTGTGAATGTGTTAGTTTCTAATGTCCCTACCCTCAAAATCCTGATCTTTAAAATCCTGCTAATAATGGGCATCAGCCTTCTGGAACTTGAGGGGACCTCACTTAGCAGAGCTACTGGTGCACCGGAAGCATTGGATAACCCACGGCTCACGCTGGCAACAGTGTGTCTCATCTTCTTGGTTCCTCCCTTAGACCAATTTCCACTCTAACAAGAGTGTGCTTTTTCCCAGCATGTCTTACACTCACATCTGCCACATGTCCTGGAACATAATTCAAATGTTTTATTATGACTTTCCCAATCTTCAGCTTTAAATTTATCCTGGATTTATGTGTCTATTTTGCATGACATAACAGAAGTGTATCAATCAGTTTAGGCTTATGCTGCAGTAACAAATGACCCCATCCCCAAAAAATCATGGTGGATTACAACAACAAAGGTTCATTTCTTGCTCACAATCATCTTCACCTCAAGCTACAAGTAAGACACATCTCTGTTTCACACCTATTCACGCCAAGACTAAGGAGCAGCCCCTACCCAGGACAGACCGATTCAAAACAGAGAAAAGAGAGATCAGGGAAAACCTTAAAACATTCAATAGCTTTGGTGCATATTACTTCCACTTTTATGTTATTGGTCAAAGCAAATCACATAGCCAAACCTTCCATTAGTGGGAAGAATCATTTTCTTACGTGGATGAATTTAAGAAAATATTATGAAAAAATAATTGTTTTTTTATTGGAAGTTTCTGCACCTGGTCTTAGAGACTCTCTGGCTGGATATGCAGAAAAATATCCATATTTAACTTTACTGTTGTAGGTCCTGATTCCCTCTGGGTAAGGAGGCGGGAAGGACAGCTTGGTCTCTCCCATTTGGTTCCTTCCTTTGATGTTGAATCTCTTTGGACTCCAGTATCCCGCCCACCCTAGTAACAACCGATATTTAATTCCAGCTATTGTAAAGATTTTCACATCAGAACAACTGGAAGGAAATAGTCCAAAATCTAATTTTGGTTTTTGTCTGTGATGATTTTGTGTGTTTGTGTTTTTTTCAAGCTTTTCTAGAATGAATGTGCATTTATTTAAAAAGAAACTAAAAATAAATTATTTTTTAAAAAATGAAAAGATTAGTTTGGCAGGAAAGTGGAGGACAAATTTCAGTGGAGAGATTCTGAAGGCCGGAATTCAAGGAGGGGAGATGTGAGGCTGAAGCAAGGCAGTGGCCATCGGAACGGAGGAGACGGTCAAGTTAACTGGGATGTAATGAGACTGAAGACTCCAAGAGGTAGGGAGGGAGGCTTCTGTTGAGCACTTATCTTGGGTCAGCACCAAGGGATGTGGAGGTTCTTCTGATCTGCAAAAAAAAAGGACACATCCTTGCAAGGGTTCCCTGCAAATGCTGCAGGGATTGCTTGACTATCTCACCAAGGTTCTTCCCTGGTAAAGTGGGTCAACATCTAATCCTCATAGGTTGTTTTATTATATGGAAATCATCGTTGAAGAGCTGCCATCTTGTTGATTGGAAAAGTGATGAATTCACACCATTCATCCTTCTGTCGTCAAGGGAGAAAAGTGCATATTCCGGCCCTCCTGACACTGCAAAGAACACACGTCCTCAGGGAAGACAGAGTTATATTTAATCAGTGTGAACTTGAGCAAGTCTCCTGGTCACTCTGATATTCAGGCTCCTCATTCTGCAAATGGAAATTATAATACTTACTCCAAAGAGTTTGTATGAATAGAAAGAGGTCATCTTTGAAAACATCTACTGTGATCATGCTCAGAAGATGCCCAGAAGATGTTTGGGCTTCCCTAGTGGCTCAGATGGCAAAGAATCCACCTACAATGCAGGAGACCTGGGTTCAATCCCTGGGTTGGGAAGATCCCCTGGAGGAGGAAATGGCAACCCATTCCAGTATCCTTGCCTGGAGAATCCCATGGACAGAGGAGCCCTGTGGGTTACAGTCCATGGGGTCACCAAGAGACAGGCATGATTGAGTGACTAAGCACACAGAAGATGATTAGTAATTATTATAATTATAGAACTGTACTGGTACCACAATGGGCACAATGGTGCAAACTATTTCTCAAAGAAATTGCTCTGGCAAACCCCTATAATCATAATCAAAATAATACATAAAAGCCATCTGTAATTTTATTCATATATTCCACCATTTAATAATCAGGAGGTTCTTCCTGACATCCAACCTAAATTTTTCCACTGCAGCTAAACCCATAAACCGACCACCTGCCAGTGGCATTGACCTTGGTCTGGAATCAGAGTCCAATGTCACGGAAAGAGCATTTACTCCAGAGTCATAACAGCTTGATCCTAGGCATGTCACTAAAATCTCTTAAGCTTCCATTTCTCCCTCTTTAAAATGAGATCAATATTACCTAACTTAGCATCCTGTTTTGTGAATTATTTTGAGAGTGATATATGCAACACAACCGGCCCGTAAAAGATATGCATTGAAAGTGAACCCCTTTCCACTGATTTCTAATGGATTTTACCATTTAAGGAAAAGCATATTTTTTAAACTTAAAGGGTTTTTTTTCACCTCATTATTTTTATCCAGGACCATTATAGCTATTAAGTGTTTTGAGTGTCTCTCTCTCCAGAGACATTTTATGATGCCAATTAGAAGTGTGAGTATACTGAGATTAAAAAGTAATGACTAACAAAATGAACAGTGGATTTCCCCTCTTGACAACCAGCTTGATGCTCCTGAAGCTCATTTCCAAGTATCTAACTCTGGTGCTGCTGCTACTGCTGCTGCTGCGTTGCTTCAGTCGTGTCCGACTCTGTGCGACCCCACAGACGGCAGCCTGTGAGGGGTGAAAAACACATTTCTGGGGTCAGGGGAATATCATTAAGATTTTACAGTTCAGGATCATTTGAAGGCCATGGGGCAGAGGGATGATCTATGTGATCAGGAAAACACATTTACATGAAAACTGCACAGACCGTATCCTGCCCTTTATCAGGGTGGAAATCTGACAACATGAAATGACTAGTCACTCCTTAGGAAACTGGAGAGGCTGAGTCACCAATAAGAACACCAAAGGCAGGGTTCCATTTTACATGCCTGGGTCTCCCTCCTTTCATTAGTACACAGAGAGAAGGTTCTCAGCCTATGTGATAATTCACTGGTGAATCCTTGCTTATCTTGATGACATTGCATTTCATTTTCCCTTCAGTTCTAATCTTTTCTGCCTCTTTGCTCCCTTTCCTCCACCTCCTCCTCTCTAGAGACCACAGGGATAAGAGTGCAATGATCTAATTTAATTTGGGGACCATAAGTTTCTTATGCTTTCTGAAGACCAGTTTTCCTCTCTGCAGATGGGACAAGTAATGTCTGCTCCTGAACCTCTCCTGTTTAATGCCCACAACCATCTCCTTGGTGTAGGCCCATTTTCTCTTCTGGATTAAGGCAGCTGCAGCCCATCTTGTTCCCACTCTCTAGAATGAGCATCACTGTTATCCCACTAGCCCACACCCTTCATTCTCCAAGCTGTTACAAGTGTTTTTTCAGCAACACGATCTGACCATGTCATACACCTTTACATATCTGTCTGTAGTGGAAGGGACTCACCTACCTGCACAAGGAAGAGGCCTTGAGCAAAACCTAAGAGAAGATCAGCTGTCTGCCCGTAACTCATCATTCCTGCTTCTTTTCATTTCTTTCCCAGTACACATCCCCTTCCAGCCACACAGTATACTTCTCCCAAACCTTCCTGGCCTTTGCACCTCCCGTCTATTCTTGTGCTCTGCTGTCTTCTCTGATAATTTCTACTAGCTGAAGAGGAATCAGCTTAGAAATCTACTCTTCCAGAAAGAATCTGAAAAGGAATATATATATATATTGTATGTATGTATATGTATATGTGCTTAGTCGCTCAGTCATGTCCGACTCTTTGCGACCTCATGGACTGTAGCCCACCAGGCTCCTCTGTCCCTGGGGACGGAGGAGTAGAATACTGAAGTAGCTTGCCATGCCTACTTCTCCTACATTCTCCAGGGGATCTTCCCAACCCAGAAGCTGAACCCAGGTCTCCCACATTGCAGGCAAATTCTTTACCATCTGCGCTACCAGGGAAGTTCAAGAACACTGAAGTGGGTAATTTATCCCTTTTCCAGGGGATCTTCCCAACCCAGGAATTGAACTGGGGTCTCCTGCATTGCAGGCAGATTCTTTACCAGTTGAGCTACCAGGGAAGCCCATAGATGTATATATATACATATAAATATATATATGTAATTTAAAAATAAAGGGAAATAGTGTGACTGCTGGGAAGGGAAATGGAAAGGCAATAAATGAAAAAAATATAGGCATGTAGAAAACCATATATTGTGTGTAATGCAATATATACTTATAAATGTATAAATTTATAAATGCATTTAAAAAACAAAGATGAATGGGGAGAACTAAATTAAAGTCTTTATTATACTCATAAAAGTTACTCTTAACCATTCACTATTTTTGTTAAACGATGTCCATAGAAGGAGATTTGAATGTCTCATTTCAAATTTACTTACTTTCGAAAAGTAAATTTTAAAGCTTAAAAAAGAAAGAAACCTATTCTTCCAGGAAGCTTTCCCTGCTCCCCCAAAATCTGGCTCAGGACCTGTCTTGGAGTATTCAAAAGCACTCCGCCCTTATAGGTGTCCAGGGGCTCCCATCATCATTGGATTGCAGGTCTCTCAAGCTGGCCAGAGCTCACTGGGTCAGAAAATGCCTCATCCAACTCCGAATCCCATTGTCTAATGCAGTACAGTGAGCCCCTGTGAACCATGGTTCAGGAAGCAGTGAAAAACACACCTTTTGCAAAATGATGTGTGCTATAATAGAAATACACTAGAAGATTGAATATCTCCATGTCTAAAACTGGAAGCAAACAACAGATGAACTCTGGGAGGATGCTTTTACGAGCATCACTCTTTTTTGGTAATTACTCTATTCAACGGCTAAATTTGGTAGGGTACAATTACAAAAGAGCCTGCCTCAGACAGTCTATCATCTCTCCCTTCCCCACGCCTGAATGGTACCTCAGATAGAACTGTGAGCTTTCAGGTCACTTTCGGGAATAATTATGGCTCCAGAGTGACGTTTAAACTTCCATCTCACACCAGTCTGATTAGTCAAGGCTGCGCCCTGACTTGGGAACGTGTAGTAAGAAAATGGACCCAGTGAGTTTTTGGACTCTGCAGGCTAGGCAGCTCCTCTGCACTCTCTCTGCTGCTTCTGGCCCTTCAGGGTCAGCAGCCAAGAGGAAAGAAGACAGACAGGGAGGCAGGAGTCTTTGTACTTAGCTGATGCTGTGCCTGTTTCTCTGCTCCATGGGGATTAAAATGCTGGCTCTGGGACTGGTTCTGTAGAGACCCACATGGACACTCCCGCACCCAGTCAAGCCGTTTGCAGCCACTTTCTTCTGGGTTCCACATGCCTACCAGGGGGGTCTCTTGAGTGGGCCCTTCAAGTCCGTCTAACTTCCCCCAGGGAAGCCATCCGTCCTTGCCACGTGCAGGCCACCCAAGGACTCCTGTCCTCTTCTTCCAGTCTTCCACCCTGTGACTTCTCGAGGAGAAGGGTTGTGTCTGTTTTGTCCCATGTTTACCCCAGCACCTTGGGCCATCAGTTGGATCCTTTGGAGCTCCCTGCTTCAGCAGCTAGAACTTCTCAAGCATCTGTCCAGAGGGTAAGCTGCCTCTCCCCAGATCTTGCATGCTCCCCACAGGCTCCCTTGGAGCGCAACTCTGATCTCCCATCCTCAGAACCCCTCCTGCCACTGACCCTCTACTGTTAATCGCTGGATCACTGGACAGGTCCTCCCACCTTCCACTGATGGAGTTTGCCTTTCTGTATAGAGTGTCAGGGTCCTGACCATCCTCGATGCTAGGGTTTCATCCAAATTCTGAGACAGAAGGAAAAAAACTTCTTTCGCTATTATAAATCACATCAAGGAAAAAACAGACAAGAGGTTTGTTTTAATGACTGGCACATAATGATAGCGTGTTCTACTAAGCTACAAAAAATGGCCCATGATGTCACAGGGGCCCCATGCCTGGGATTCCTATAGACAGAAAGGATGGGAGCCTCCCCATAGCAGTGAGGTTGTGAGTGGTCTCATGCTCAGGGGTGGCAGACATTTGTCAGTCATAAGAACCATTTGGGTAAGAAGAACTTAAAAAATTGAATTGTACTTGTGAGCATGCATGAGTACGCAGATATCTATTTAATGTGTTGAAGAATTTTTTTTAGTACCATTGGGTTGCATTGCAGTTAAAAATGCCTAAACTCTAAAAATATCAGTAATACAGAAAACGCCAGGTCCTGGGCCACAAAGAAGGGAGTCATGACCCTGCCTGAGCTGGGCGGGTAGGAAGGCTTCATAAAGAGGATGGGACTTCTAGACCCAGCAAGGAGAAACGAAAGAGCATGCAGGCCCCAACCCAGCTTGAGTCAAGGGAAAGAAACATAAGAGCAGCTGGTTGATGGGGGGTACATTTCAAAGTCCTGGGAGATGAGAAAAAGGAATGGTAAGGAATGAAAGCTTTCTTTTCATCTAGACCTGGACTTCTGACATTTTTCTCCATCTGGTCTTCACTGCATCCCCATGAGGATATTAATACCTTTTTTTCTTTTCTTTTTTTTCCAGAGGAAGAATAAGGTTGAGAGACTGATTGACTTATAAAGAAAGCCAAGGGACTTCCCTGGTGGTCCAGTGGCTAAGACTCTGTGCTGTCAATGCAGGGAGCATGGGTTCGATCCCTGGTCAGGGAACAAAGATCCCATATGTCTCACTGTCCTGCCAAAAACTTAAAAACAAAGAAATTAATAAAGGATACATTTTTAAAAGAGAAAGAAAGGAAGAAAGCCATGCTAGGACTGAATCCAGGTTTGGAGGTCTCTAAGGTGCAACCTACCCACTCCAGTGTTCTTGCCTGGAGAACCCCAGGGACAGGGGAGCTTGGTGGACTGCCATCTATGGGGTCACACAGAGTCGGACACGACTGAAGCGACTTAGCAGCAGCAGCAGCAAGGTGCAACCTAAATAGTATATTAAAAAGCAGAGACATTACTTTGCCAACAAAGGTCCATCTAGTCAAGGCTATGGTTTTTCCAATAGTCATGTATGGATGTGAGAGTTGGACTATAAAGAAAGCTGAGCACCGAAGAATTGACGCTTTTGAGCTGTGGTGTTGGAGAAGACTCTTGAGAGTCCCTTGGACTGCAAGGAGATCCAACCAGTCCATCCTAAAGGAGGTCAGTCCTGGGTGTTCATTGGAAGGACTGATGCTGAAGCTGAAACTCCAATACTTTGGCCACCTCATGCGAAGAGCTGACTCACTGGAAAAGACCCTGATGCTGGGAGGGATTGGGGGCAGGAGGAGAAGGGAATGACAGAGGATGAGATGGCTGGATGGCATCACTGACTCGATGGACATGAATTTGGGTAAACTCCAGGTGTTGGTGATGGACAGAGAGGCCTGGTGTGCTGCAGTTCATGGGGTCACAGAATTGGACACGACTGAGCAACTGAACTGAACTGAACTGAACTGAACTGAAGGCACTTGTGTGTCCCACAGCACCATGCCTGGTGGGTGTAGGAGAAGGTGATGAAAAGTTACCTAAGCCTCAGGATGCTCTGACCTTCCACACGGTGCCTATGAGGCTCATCGGAGAACAAAACTGTCAATCCCCACTGCTGGGAAAACACAACAGGTGTCAGAGCAGCCTCACTGGAGAGCAGCCGAGGCTGCCCCTGCATCCAGATGTGGAGACTCGCAGGTCCCCAGGCTCGGGAACAGACGGGTGTGTGAGAGGCTCCTTCTGATGGGGTGTCGGGTGTGGAGCACCCACTCCAGGTGCTCCTGTCACCACGAATCACCATCTGATGTTTTGATCCCAAAAAACCTCAGCAACTTTACAAAATCCTCCCGGTGGCTGAGCATCTTCAACACCGCTGAGTCATTCTCCCTCCGCCCTGACAGTCGCCTGCAGCTGAAAGCTTTCTCCCAGGAAAAAAATCCCTGCTGGTTATTGCCAGGGCCTGCCTGCCTTTCCAGCCAGGTCAAAGTCAAGGTGAGGGCAGGATCAGCAGGACGGGGAGCGTACTGGGCCCGGAGCCCTCAGCCTGTGTCGGCTCAGCCTCTGTTCTGTGCCAGCCCTACCCTGGGCAGTCGGGGTACAAGGATCCACTTCCTGCCCTGGATGGGCCACTGTCAAGGAGAAGAGATGGCCTTGCCAACAAGGAACGGGTCCCCTTGACTGCCTTGCAGAAGACGGTTCACCCAGTCATTCAATAATTCTAAGCTGGGGACTTCCCTTGTGGTCCAGGGGCTAAGACTCTGTGCTCCCAATGTAGGGGACCCAGGGTTTGATGCCCGCTCAGAGAACTAGATCCCAGGTCCTTATCTACCAAGAAGACCTACTTAGACTAACCTTTCTCATATAAAACCACATATACTAGATCCCACATCCTGCAACTAAAGATCCCGCATGCTGCAGCTAAGACCCCAGCACAAATAAATAAATGGATATTTTAAAAAAGAGCTGTAAGTTGTTCGTGAAAAACACACACTCTTCTACTCTCCCACCTCCTAGAATATGTCTAATAACCCATGGTGATTAATCTACCCAAAAGACTCAGTCAACTCTGGCTTCTCTAGCCTCAAAGAAGTGGGGAAAAAATAATAATAAAAACAATGGTGAATCCTGGCTTTGATATTATTCTGGGCCAAACATTGCCTCAAGACTCATGGAGCAAATATCATCTATTTCTTGGTGATTCCCCTATGTGCAAGGTGCCGTGGGAGCCCAGGGCAGAGGAGGGGCAGTTCCTGGGTCACAAAGTTTCTGTTTCATAACATGTCCTGGAAAACTCTGAAGCCACATATTCCTACGTCCGTGTAATGAGGGCAGAAAAACCCTGCATCCTAGAGAACACTGGAGCCTCATCCACACACTTCTTATGTTGTAGCAGCAGCAAAGGAAGGGGACATGAGGAATCCTGGACTGGCCAGTGGGCCCCACCCCACCCCCATACCCTCTTCAGGGTCTTTTATGTTCCCAGCAGTGACTTCTAGGCACACAATGTTGTTGTTCGGTTGCTCAGTCATGGCCGACTCTCTGTGACCCCATGGACTGCAGCACGCCCTGTCCTTCACCATCTCCGGGAACTTACTCAAACTCACGTCCATTGAGTCAATGATCCCATCCAGCTGTCTCATCCTCTGCCATCCCCTTCTCCTCCCTTCAATCTTTCCCAACACTGGGGTCTTTTTTAATGATTTGATTTTTCGCATCAGGTGGCCAAAGTATTGGAGCTTCAGCTTCAACATCAGTCCTTCCAATGAATATTCAGGGTTGATTTCCTTAAGGATTGACTGGTTTGATCTCCTTGCAGTCCAAGAGCCTCTCAAGAGTCTTCTCCAACACCACAGTTCAATACCCTGAAACATAATACCCAAGAACAAAGTCAGGAAACCTAGAGGTTTCCGTTTGGAATTTTTCCAAGCTCCCTGACGCTGCTCACCCAGCTCTAGACAGCTCTGCTGGGAAATGGTCTCCCCCAGGCTAAACTGAAAAGTGTGTTTCCTGTGGTTTCCTGTCCTTCAGCCTGGTTTCCTAGGTAGCCTCACAAAGTTTCACAAAACCAATCTGTTCCTTTTCCCACATGACAGCCCCTAAGAAGCTTGACCATCCCAATTTCAGTCCTTTCCCCTCACCTCCAGCTGCCTGTCCCTGGATTAAAGTGCTTCTGCTCATCAACAGTTATTTTACCTTATTTTAAAATGGATTTGTTTTTAATTGAAGGATAATTGATTTACAATATTTTATTGGTTTCTGCCATATATCAACATGAATCAGCCATAAAATACATAAAACTATTATTTTAAATCAGCATTTTGAATCTCTTATCACCCTGTTCCCTCTTGCGAACACATCTCTATTGGCCTTTTTAGTGAAGTAAGCTTTCATATGAGACCTGAAGCTTCCAGGAGGAAGGAGAGGCAGGTGCAAAGGCCCTGAGACAGCAGCAAGCTCCTGAGGTCACAGGTCACTGCAGGAGCAGGAACCAAGCGGAGTGTAGTTAGAAATGAGGCGGGAGGTGTCCCTGAAAGCTGAGCTCGCCAGTGGCTCACATCAATTGGATAATATACTTACAAAGACTTACTTGTCTTTGCTCTCATACTAATGTGCCAGTTTTGTCCATTATTCTGATTATGGGCTTCTCCTGGTGGCTCAGCTGTAAAGAATCTGCCTGTAATGCAGGAGCCACAGGAGATGCAGTTTCGATTCCTGAGTTGGGAAGATCCCCTGGAGGAGGGCATAGCAACCCACTCCAGTATTCTTTCCTGGAGAACCCATAGACAGAGGAGCCTGGAGGGCTACAGTCCATAGGGTTGTAAAGAGTTGGACATGACTGAAGTGACTTAGCACACACTTACTAATTATGCAATTTACCTTACATGATATTAGCCAATGAAAAATGTTAGAGAACAAACTTGTTTCTATAAAGCTAAAATGAATGTTTTTTTACAGACTTGATAAAAGCAAATTGTTAAAAAATAATGATAATTAAGTCAAATTAGGTGTTGGAGGAGGCACTAGTGGGTAAAGAACCTGCCTGCCAATGTAGGAGGCATAAGAGACAAGAGTTTGATCTGTGGGTGGGCAAGATCCTCTAGAGGAGGGCACACCAACCCACTCCAGTATCCTTCCCTGGAGAAGCCCATGGACAGAGGAGCTTGGTGGGCTACAGTCCATAGTGTCTCAAAGAGTTGGACACAACTGAAGCAACTTAGTACTGGCACTCGAGAGCTTTTTAAAAGACTGGAGAAAATCATTAACTAGGAAGTTTTCAAATTCAGATTTCTCTTTAATTGCATACATTCTCTCTTTTTTTTTTTTTTAGCAAAATTATACCTGGGAATTTTGGGTTATGTAATACATGTGGTTTTATATGAGAAAGGTAAGCTAAATTTTAATCATTGGAAACAGTCTCAAAGAAAAGAATCTTGACCTTTAACAAAAGATAGCTGAATGAATGTTTATTTATATGTTTAAGGTAAAATTGCTCAATCTGCTTTGCTAAAAAAGAAAAAAGAGAGAGAGAGAGAAGAAATGAAGTGGGAGAGGTAGTGAGAGCTTAGTCTAAGTAGGTCTTACTGGTAGATAAGAACCTGGGATAAAATTGCAAGTAATGGGAGTGACACTATAGATTTATTTTTAAAGAGATCACAATGGCTGAAGGATGAGAACAGATTTGAGAAGAAGTGAGAGATGAACAGGAGACCCTGAGCAGGTGGCCACCTGGGAGCTTTGATCAGCCTGCCCTGGCGGATCGCTGTAGGTAACAGGCAATAAGAGGTGAAAACATGGACGGAATTGGGGAAATCTCGCCACCAAGGGCTAGCATTTCCTGTCATGCTCACTCTGTGTCAGGCACACTTCTGAGCATTTGATAGTTTTTAACTCATTTGGTTCTCACCACCACCCTATGAGACAAGGTTGTTGTGGGGATTAATTTTCCATTTTACAGCTAAGGAAACTGAGCTCCAGAGAAGAAATAACAAGCTCCAGGGGGACAAACTGGGGTGTTGCTGGGAGGAGATGTCTGGTTTCCCACCTGCCAACCTCTCACTCTTGTTAAGACCTCCATCTCTGGGCATGAAGCTTCCAGAATGTACTTTCCCATCTGAGCCTAGTGTAGTAGGGCTGGAGCTCAACGACACACTGTGGACTGTGACAGTGGCCGCTGCGTGCAGGGCCTCAGTGGTCCCAGCACTGACCCATCATGTCAGAGGTGAATGTGGGGGAGCCCACTGGGCAGAACCCCTTTGTGAAGGGTTTAAACTTGCCCTGCCAGGCCATGGGGAGCCACTGACAATTCTACAGCCCCCTCTAGACACTGGCGGGACCCTACTAGTGGAGACAAAGAGATGTGTGTCCTTGTTCTCTGAGGCTGGGGTGAGACAGAGTTCATTACCAGGTTCCAAATGAACATGCAAGCCCCGTGGAGAACTTGTGGGGCTAATTAGTATTACGAATGAGTTTGGAGGACAAGCTTACGTGCGTGTGTTCTTGAAACATTCCCATTGGACACATCCTTGCTTCTGAGTGTTAATTAGAGCTTCTGAACGGCAGCTTGGAGTTTAGCGGGAAATAAGTTGACCTAGGTTAATTCAGTGAACAAGAGAGACTATCCTCCCCGTTGAAGTCTCATTTGCTTCCAGGGTGGGGCAGCTGGACAAGTTCCAAGGGTAGCACCTGGGGATCTCAGAGTGCATTCTCCAGATTGAGTAATATCCTCACGGTCTCTTTCCAATTAGCAATGTGAGAGTTTCCCTCCCATCTCCCAGATCTCTTAGGTTAAATGAAGGACGAAGTGATGAAGTGAAGTTTGAAGATCAATTCTGGAATTTCTGTTCTGGCTTTGAGTAGCTCTAAGACCTCAGGGAAATTGTACAGTCTCTCTGAACCTCAGGTTCTCTGGGTGGAAAAGGGGAATGAAGTCTCATAGAGTTGGACTGAGGATCAAAGGACCAAGGACTCAGTAAGAGGAGGACCTGGGGAAAGTCTCATCTCAATGGGCCAACTCTTGGGTGTGGCTCCACTACTGTCTTCTGGACCTACCTGCTTTGGAAACTTTCTCCCTCCTAGTTCTAATCTACAGCAGAATGAGCAGGCGTGTCTCCAGTGCCCAAGGGCTGGGTCTCCACGCTGCAGGAATCAGAAGTCTTCCATCTCTCTGCCAGAGGAGGCTCTCCAAGAAGGAAGAACCAGACATTAAGAGGAGAGCCAGTGGGATACTGGTTGGATTTTGCTCTTTGATTTGGTCCAGCAAATGCATAGATGATTAATGAAACCCACCTCTGAACTGTGCCAGGATCTTCTGCAGATCATCACATTTTGTGATTCTGTAGCAGCCAGAGCTCTGCCCACATTCCCCAGGGAAATGTTACCATTTCAAGTCACCTGGCTCCTAGCAAGTTTCTACTCCCAACAGCATCTGTCACTCTATCACCTTCTTGGATGGCTGTCCTGAGACCGTTGGAACCCACTTGGTTGGTCTGCAAACAGAGCAGAGTGCCCTGGAAGAGTTTGAAGATGATGGGTGTTGGAGTCAACGACTGAGTATGCATGCACTGAAAACCACTTCCTTATATCTTCTCCGTGGGATATCCATAAAGATGAAATGAAATAATGTTTATAAAGGGCTTAGCACAGAGCTTGGCACACGGCAAAGAGCTGATAAATGTCAGAAGACAGTCAGTCAGTCAGTTCAGTCGCTCAGTCGTGTCCAACTCTTTGCGACCCCATGAATTGCAGCACGCCAGGCCTCCCTGTCCATCACCAACTCCCGGAGTTCACTCAGACTCACATCCATCGAGTCAGTGATGCCATCCAGCCATCTCATCCTCTGTCGTCCCCTTCTCCTCCTGCCCCCAATCCCTCCCAGCATCAGAGTCTTTTCCAATGGGTCAACTCTTCTCATGAGGTGGCCAAAGTATTGGAGTTTCAGCTTTAGCATCATTCCTTCCAAAGAAATCCCAGGGCTGATCTCCTTCAGAATGGACTGGTTGGATCTTCTTGCAGGATTATGTATTTATAATATGCACTCTCAGTTTATGTGTGCTTGTTATAAATACACCATGTATAATTTAGGAAAACAAATAATTTATATATTTTCAGTGGCTGCAAATAGTACTCTCAATGTCTAGTTAGTAGAAATAAATTATAGAAACATACATATATGCATTATTTCTATACATAGGCTTAGAGTGCCTGGTTACAAATGAGTTAATACTAAGCTGTATGCATGCGGTTTCTGGGATACGTCTCCTCAAGGAAAGTGTGAAAAAGAACGGATATATGTATAACTGAATCACTTTGCTATACAGCTGAAACTAATATAACATTGTGAATCAACTATGCTGTGCTGTGCTGTGCTTAGTCGCTCAGTTGTGTCCAACTCTTTGCAACCCCACGGACTGCAGCACGCCAGGCTTCCCTATCCATCACCGTCTCCCAGAGTTTGCTCAAACTCATGTCCATTGAATCGGTGATGCCATCCAACCATCTCATCCTCTGTAATCCCCTTCAACCTTTCCCAGCATCAGGGATCTTTTCCAGTGAGTTGGCTCTTGGCATCAGGTGGCCAAAGTATTAGAGCTTCAGCTTCGGCGTCAGTCCTTCTAGTGAATATTCAGAATTGATTTCCTTTAGGATTGACCGGTTTGATCTCCTAGCTGTGCAAGGGACTCTCAAGAGTCTTCTCCAGCACCACAGCTTGAAGGCATCAATTCTTCAGCACTCAGCCTTCTTTTTGATCCAGTGCTCACATCCATACATGACTACTGGAAAAAACACAGCTTAGACTATAAGGACCTTTGTAGGCAAAGCAATGTCTATTTTTTTTAATACACTGTCTAGGTTTGTCATAGCTTTTCTTCCAAGGAGCAAATGTCTTTTAATTTCACGGCTGCAGCCACCATCTGCAGTGATTTTGGAGCCCAAGAAAATAAAGTCTGTCACTGTTTCCATTGTTTTCCCATCTCTTTGCCATGAAGTGATGGGACCAGATGCCAAGATCCTTATTTTGAATGTTGAGTTTTAAGCCCTCCTCTTTCACCTTCATCAAGAAGCTCTTTAGTTCTTCTTTGCCATGAGGGTGATGTCATCTGCATATCTGCAATTATTAATTTTATTTTTATTAATTTAAAAATAAAAAATCTTAGCACAGCAAAAAATAAACCAATTTGATACATCTACCCCATCTCTACCTCAACCCTACCCCCACTTTGACTCCCATTGTCTGCTGTCAATGTATGTGTCAGGAAATGAAGGAAATTCAGCGCCCCATGGTCAGCTCATCCTAGCTGCTGGCCTCTGTGCGTCAGCAAAAAGAACCATGGACAACTATCACTGTCCACACAGAAGCCAGGTGCAGGCAACCCACGCCCCAGTCCCAGAGCTGCCCTTTCCATTCATTCAGTGCAGAGTAAATACTTGGGAAAACTTACTACGCACATCAGGTTCTATAAGCTCTGGACAAACATAGCATAGAAACAACAATGGCAACAGTTAAACAGATGTGACCCCTGCACCAATCATGAAGGAGAGTGATGCTATTCAATCAGCTATACAAATAAGTGTATATGGCCCACTGTGATAATTCTGCCAATGCTTTATAGGAAATTGCATCAGGGGTCTGAAAGACAGAGGAGGTTTCAAGTTCCTCTGGAGGCTGTTGATATTCTTGTGCCCCTGCTGGACCAGGCTGGGAACCAGGATGTCAGAGACTGACAATGGGGCCACCTGCCTATGGAGCCAGGGGAAGAACTGGAGGCTTCCAAACCAGGAGTTGGCCATCATTTTGTTGTTCAAAACAAGACAGCCTTCCCTATCACTTTCTCACTGATCTAAGATTTAGGAGATTGAAGCATCCCCCTGAATCATTAAATAATACCCATGCTCACACCAACCTCCTCCCATCCAAATATAATTTACTCATGAACACTCAGGTCATGTGGACAAATATTAATAAATTATTCCCGCACTCCTAGTTTTCCTTTCATTATGCTTTGAAAAATAAAATCAAATCCAGAATATGGAACAGCTTATTAAAAACATAAACTCACTCTTCGACTCTGCGTGTTTGAAATAAAAGGTATTTTTTTAATCAAAAGGAATTTCTAATTCACTGAGGGGCTCAGTTTGCTGAACTTAATCTGTTTGAAACACCACTTCTCTAAATGATGGGGGCTGGTGTCTGGTAGAGAATAAAGCATCCATCTCAGCTTGTCCTGCATCAGTCTTTTGAGAAGTTACAGGCACTTGGAAAGATATCAGGACTGGACAAGTCTGCTGAGGCCAGAAAAGGTGTTTGGGTTATGTTTGAAAATACAAGATTATCTAAAGGAAATTTACCCAGGTGAATGGAATGAACTGGTTTCATTCATTCAGCTATTCACACAGCAAATATTTATTGGGCATCAGCTATGTACCTGACTTTGTTTTAGGTGTGGGATGCCTAAAGGTGCCTTTCTTCTAGCTATAGAATGCTTAAAAATGACTTACATGTGGCCCTGCCCTCAAGGAAGGCTGGGACTGGTCAAGAGCAGATGGGCTGATAATCCAAGAGAACACAATGAGGAGAGCTACCGAGGAGGAATCTGCAACGTGCAGGGCAAGAGAGGAGAGCAAACAAACATCTGGTCATCCAGGAGGAACAAGACAGCACTTTAACTGAAACTAGTCACAGCTCTTTCTGTTGCAAGGGGCTTAATCCCAACTCAACTTGGCTTAAACAAAAGAGAGATTTCATTGACTGAAGTAAACAAGTTGAAATACAAATAGAGGCAGTTTCAGGTATGGATGAATCCAGGAGAGCTAACAGAAGGAAGAGTTACTTCAAAGGCCTGAGGCAGGTTTCTCTCCATCTCTCAGTTTTGTGTTGCTTACCAGGCTTCCTCCTTGGGCACATTGCCCTGAGTAACAGTAAAATGGCCTTCTGTAGCTGGGAGCCCACACACTATTCACTCAGCAGCTCCAGAGAAGAGAAGAGAAGAGCCTCTCCCCAGCTAGCCAGTGGGCTGACTCTCACTGGTGTGGCCTGAGCCTTCTGCCTCCTTGGGCTTATTCCTTCTTCCAGCAGATACAGGCAGCCTTGGGCTATCTGCCCATCCCTAGAGTCAGAGAGATGTATCCATCCGGCCTTTATAGACTGTATTCATTTCAGAACCTTCATTAAGGAACACTGGCAGGTAAAGGTCCATCAGGACCAAAACAGACAAACAAACAAAAAACAGAACTCCCTGGCCTCCGTGAACTTACAAATGAGAAGAACATATCCAGGTTCTGGATGTAAAAGCGTAAATGCTGGGGAGCAAAATGAACAAAGAAAGGGGGTGTGGGGCATGGGGAGGGGGCAGCAGTTGCTACATTAAAAAGGTTGTTTGGAGGCCACCTCCACCCCAAAATGAGACAACACTGTGCAGAAGCTGAAGTTATTAAAGACTGAGTTGAGTGGGTCTCTGGGGTCAGAGGGAATACAGCAGTGCCAAGAGCCAAGCCAAGGCCCTGGGCAGGGATGGACTTGACAACTTTGAGAGGCAGCACAGATCCCCTAGCTTGCTTGCCCCAAATGAGTGATGGGGAAGCAGGCCCGTCAGAGGAGGGCGCAGGAACTGGGAAACCTCTGTTAGGACCTTGGCTTCTGTGTCACGGGCAGTGGGGGCTGCATGGAGTGAGCTTGTGTGCCAGGTGGTGCCCCCTGACGATCAGGGCACCCTGATCAGAGGACTGAGGAGGGATCCTGGGCAAAGATGACAAGAGATGCCCTACCCAGAATCCAGGATGAAGTGTCAGTAGACGTCGAGGATAGACTGCCCCCTGAGTGGCTCGGAACAAGGACAGACATAAAAGGCATCAGCCATCGTGCAGGCAAGAATGTTCAGAGAGAGACTACGCATGAGTCAGACCGCAGGAGAGGGACCTACGGCGGCTGAGGCTGTCCTCCAGCCCTGTCACTGAGCGATGTAGACATTCAAGAGTGCTTCTGCAGAGACAGTGGAATCAATCACTCCCCCTAATCTTCCTTCCTGGGAAACTTGCAGATATTAAAATGACCACTCAAGGGGAACTTGATTTGATTTCAGGTTTAATTGAAGGGCATTGTGCAAATGCAGAGATTTAGAGAGAGGGAGGTGGGAAATGCTTCCTGGAGATGGTTTAATTTCCATATCTTTTTCAAAATACAGCAAGCTGCCTGTTAAAAATGTTAGATAAAGGATATTGCCAGCAATCGTTTCTTTTCCTTTCCACGAAAGGGCAGATGACATTTGGGATCCCCTTGGCTGCTGCTGCTAAGTCGCTTCAGTCGTGTCCGACTCTGTGCGACCCCATAGACGGCAGCCCACCAGGCTCCCCCATCCATGGGATTCTCCAGGCAAGAACACTGGAGTGGGTTGCCATTTCCTTCTCCAATGCATGAAAGTGAAAAGTGAAAGTGAAGGCACTCAGTCGTGTCCGACTCTGTGCGACCCCATAGACAGAAGCCCACCAGGCTCCCCCATCCCTGGGATTCTCCAGGCAAGAGTACTGGAGTGAGGTGCCATTGCCTTCTCCGGATCCCCTCGGCAGATGCTAATATTAGTGAACACGGGTGAAGCTGGAAAGTTGGCAAAGCACTGTCCACCGGAGCGATCATTAGCACAGCAGCTGGAATGTAATGGAAAATGTAATGGACTTGGACTCCACACCCAGTGCGGGGGCTCAGTTGTAGGAAATTAGTCCCACCTGGAAGACACTTATGCATTTCAGCAAATACAAAGGGAACCCCTTCACTGTGACGCATACTGACCCGGCTTCTCTCACGTGCCAGGATGGTCTTAGAGCCAGAAGAGATGGACCCAGACAACCATGACAAAGATGACCATCACGAGCTCATACGCTCTGTACTCGCAGAGCATTTCACAGTGTAGCAAAATGCTTTCTCCTGTACTAATTCTCTCACTCACAGCAACCCTGTGCAGTGAGAATTAAGTCAGAACTACATGACGTTAGGGTTCTGGTGACAAGGACTTGTCTTAAAATTCTGGCCACTCCCTAGTGCACCTCCTTCTACGGGCTTTCTCAGCTTCTGTTCTTGGACTAAGAGCTGGTCTATGTATATTTAATTTTCGAAATAGCCTGCAGAGTGCTGTTACTATGCCTGTCTTCAGCTTAGGACACTGAGACTTAGGATAAATAAATTGTTTCAAGGTCACTGCCCAGGCTTGACCCCAGGCAGCCTAGTTTAGGAAGCCACACCTAACCACCGGCTCTGTGCCTGGCATCTGCGGTCAAGAGTTGAGTGTGAATATGGTTTTGCATTAGTAGATTATTTTTAATCCTTGCTGCAGTCCCTGAAAATTTTTGTCAGAGTCCCATTCTCAAATGTGGAGGTGGAGACTTGGAGATACTAAGCCAACCTTGATATCAGGGCTTCCTCACTTAGAAGGTGTTAGAAGTGAGGTCTGAATCCAGCTCAGCTCCAATTCACTGAACCTGTATGCCCCCACAGGGCTTGTCTCCTGCTAAAAGTTCATCATGGGCTTCCCTGGTGGCTCAGTGGTAAAGAACCCACTTGCCAGTGCAGGAAACACAAAAGACATGGGTTCCATCCCTGGGTGGAGAAGATCCCCTGCAGGAGGGTATGGCAACCCCCTCCAGTATTCTTGCCTGGAGAATCCCATGGACAGAGGAGCCTGGTGGGCTACAGTCCATGGGGTCACAGAGTTGGACACGACTGAGGTGACTTAGCACACATCTGTTCATCATAATACATCCTGATTCAGCCTGACTCTTCTTCCCCTCTGGGAGAAACTAACGGGTACATCCCTGAAGGACCCAGTGTGGGGATCAGGGGAAATTCCAGCCCGACTCCCACTGCAGCCCTTTGACTCGCACCGGGACCCCCAGAACCTGAAAGATCCTGGGAGGACTGAGATCATGAGGACTTTTCCACCTGCCCGTGCATGACCAGTCTGACCACAGGGCCGCTAAATGGGTCTAGCATCAGTCGAGGAAACGACAGCTGACGGGCAGCGTGGAGGGAAGGAACAGCAAGTTAGGGTATAACCAACACGGCTTGAACAACCAGTCAGTTCTGTCAGGACAGGGGAATTTTACTGGGGTGAAAAGGTCACCAGACAGCAGACAGAGCTGGGGCCCCTGACTCGCACCCTGGTCATCCTACCTGTTTGGGCAAGTTACTGAAACAGCTCCCTCGACTGTGCACCCCACCAGGACGAAGGCCACGAGGCCTCAGAGAGGACAGACACAGGAAAGCCCCAGGCTCTCCGTGTGCTCTTGGTGTGTGTTCAGCAAACACTAAATACACGGGCTGTGTCTGAATGCAACCACTGAAGTTTGTTAGCTCGTGGGGGAACGCGTATGCAACCAAGCAGCCATTAACACTGGGGAGGTGAAAAAAGGAGGCAAACATATATACATACATATTTTTTCTATCCTTGACTGTCCATGTTTGCAGAAGAGCCCCCGTAAAGGCCAACTTTGCAGCGGCTTCAGCTGTCTCTGGGTCAGGCAGGTGATGTATGTTCTTGGCTTGTATCTCTTGCTTTGAATCCACAAAGAAACTCCATGGCCGGAATCCCAGAAGGCACCTGAGAATTCTCCGGGTCCCAGTGGATGGGCTGCTGCTAAGAAGGAGATCCCAAAGGGCCCGAAGCTGAGTGTTGGGAGATCGGGACCAGGGGCAGGGTGACTGAGACAGAAAACTCCCTCTTCCAATAAGTGACTGTTTGGCTTTGAAAAACCATTTTCTTTTCCTTCTGGGTTTCTCCCAGTGAAGGGAAGACATGGGTGAGATATCTGTCCACCAGAGTGATTTATGAGAAGGAAATATACTGTCTGAGCTCACAGGAGCCGACCGTGGTCTTAAACATATTGGGTTCACCATCTCGTCCGATCCTTATGATCACCTCGCGGATTGAGGGAGTGTCTGCATTTTAGCAACAAAGAAACCAGCAAGGAGGTGACACAGCAAGTCCGCTGTCACAGGGAATGAAGTGGTGGAGACCACCTGGGGGCTGATCCAAAAAGGTCCGGGGTCTGAATGCTTGACCACCTCCTGCTTCTTTAATCAGGACTGTCTCTGAGGGTCAAACCTGCGTTTCCCTGGTGGCTCAGTTGGTAAAAAATTTGCCTGAAATGCAGGAGACCTGGGTTCAATCCCTGGGTTGGGAAGATCCTCTGCAGAAGGGAACAGCTACCCACTCCAGTATTCTGGCCTGGAGAATTCTGTGGATTGTATAGCCCATGCGGTTGCAAAGAGTCGGTTACGACTGAGCGACTTTCACATGCACACACATACTAAGGGTCAACGTGGATGTGTTAGGAGTTGAGGTTTCTCAGCAAAACTTGAAGCACAGTCTCTTCAATACTAAATGCAACTTCTTATGCCTTCCAACGATGACAGGTGTCAAACTAACCTTCTGGGAACTGAATTTCTGTGTTTCCATCCAAACCAAGAGGAGTTTGGGAGGCCTGGGAGGATGCGGCACCAGGGCCCAGCTCCTGTCTTCTCTCCCTCTCAGAGAATGGCCCCCTAATTCCGGCAAATACCCAGTCAGACACCTAAGGTCTGCCCCATGCCTCCTTCGTTCCCCCCAAATCCAACAAACCCACCCCAGTGCTTTCCCACTGCACCTGGGAGGGCCCAGCTCCCTACCTCCACGCTCATGGGATTTTAGTGACGTTCCCTCAGCAACTGCCCTGCCCCTGGTTTGGCCCTGTAAACACAAGCTCTCCTGTCTCCAAGATATTCGTTCAGAAATATACCTTGGATACTACCGTGCCCTCACTAAATCCTGCCATCAGTTCCTCACACTTGCAAAGAAAGTATCCAGCTCCCCGCAGAGCTTCCAGGACTCGCCATGATGGGCCGCCCCCTCTGTCTCCAGCCCTGTCTCACCACGCATGCACCACTTGGGGCAATGCTGACCGCCTGTCTTCAATCCAAGCCCCGGGCCTTCACCTCCACCACGGTTCTTTTCCCAAAACACATTTCCTAACATTCCAGGAGTCTCAAGCAGCTTTCAAAGCAATGGATACTTTCATTTTTTAATACTTACATTGTTCACCCTCAAAGACACAGGCTTTAAGAATTCCCATTCAGTGTGCCTGCATGCGTGTCTGTGTGTGCGTGAGGCTATGGTTTCCGACCATTGTGGAGCCCCTGGGTCATGACGTGTGTAATGTATGAGGTCTGTGGCACGGGCTCTGTGCTGCCTGGTCCTGTGAGGACGAGCTGAGTCGGGGGGCAGGAGCTTGACTTTGCAGTTCACCCTCCTCCCGCAACAGGCTAGTTGTTTGGAGCAGACAGCCTTCAGATGGGGGTGTGATATTGGGGGAGGCAGGTTCTCCTGTCCATGGGTAGCTCCTAGGGAGGGATCAGCTATGAGCTGAGTGACAGGTCACACTGAAGAGGTCCTAGACAGCTGGCAGTGGAGCTCCTCCACCAGCTCAGGAGTGCTGGGTGGAACACAGAGGTAGATGTACCGTGATGAGCCCACCACTCTGAGTCGAGGGAATCTCGTCATATTTCTTGCCTGACAAGTAGGTGACTCCACGGGTTAGTGGGGCCATTTCTCAGATGGTGAAAGGACTCTCTAAGTCTTGAAAACTCTTGAAACAAAATGAGGATCTCCAGGAAAATCCAGGGAAGCTTGAAGTTCTAACCCTCAATAGTGAGTGTCTCACAGGCATTCATAGCATTACAGAAATCCAGCCCTCCCATCGAACAGACGGAAAAGCCAAAGCGCAGGAAGAAAAACGGCAGAGCTTGGTCAAGGGTACAAGTCTCTCAGCTGTCCACTGGGTGCCTTTTCGTGTCAGCCTGCTGTCTTCTTTTTCTGCCAAGAGTCACTCAAAGCGAAGATCTAGTCCTGGAAACAAGTCCAGCTCAGTCCCGTGGAGCATTTAAAAATCTTCAGGCTGTGGTCCTGAAGGACTGAACTCTCTGGTTTGGACCAGATTTCAGCTCCAACAATCACCTGCCAGCTCCTCCTTGACCTTCAGGACTCAGCTTGGAACTTCCAAGATGGTCCGAGGGTTAAGAATCTGCTGCCAATGCAGGAGACACAGGTTTGATCCTGGGTCCAGGAAGATCCTGGCTGCCATGGAGCAGCTAACCCATGCACCACAACTTTTGTGCCTGTGCCCTGGAGCCTGGCGCTGCACCTACAGAAGCCTGTGCTGTGCAACAAGAGGAGCCGCTGCAATGAGAAGCCCAACTTTTGCAACTAGAGAAAGCCTGCACACAGCAGTGAAGATCCAGCAGAGCCAAAAACAAATAAAGGGACACAAAAATACACAAACAAAAGATTGTGATCATTCCTTGGGCCCAGTTTTCTCCTGCCAGTACACAGTCCCCATGAAGGGGCAGAGGGCATGTTGGGAGACTTTCTGTTTGTTCCTAGTCTTTCTTGCTATTCCTGTTGTTCCAGGAGGTTCCAGTACCCACAAACCGTCCCCTCATGGAATCCAGAGGCCAACGGAAGGACAGCAGCCACCGAGCCATTGGGTAACTTTAAAAGGCTGACTCTTTTTATGGAGGTAATGATTTAAGAAAGGAAAATGCTGCTCCTTGGCCATAGAGATGCCTGTGACTAATTCTTTCATGACAAGTCTGAAACTGCAAGGTCAGATGGAAACTATCTCTGGCAAACCTCTGATGCCATGAGGAAGAAGAAACAAGCATTTATCCAAGACCCACTGGGCTTGACCCATGCTGTTTCACTGAATCCTCTCAAATGTTCCCATTTCATGGATGAGGAAACTGAGGCTCGGGAGGCAAATTCGTTGCTCAAGACGATATGATTGTTACCCAACAGCAGCAGGTTTAGAGGCTGGTTGCTTAATGCCTCGTGCCTGTGGGCTTTCCACCAGCAGTATCTCAGCTGGGCTGGGGGTCGGGGAACAAGGGTCTGGAGAAGAGGCCCCCATCCTGACTGTGAGGGGCAGGGCCCTGCCTGATTTCTCAGGACCGGTTTCTTGCCATGCTAGTTGTGAGGCTGGATTTCCTGGGTATTTTCAGGAAAAGTCTTGTTCCCTAAAATAGGACGTTGGGGCTTTCTGCTCAGCGTAAGGACAAGTCATTTGTTCTCTTTGGATCCTACTTTCAACATTGCAGTTGAAGATTTTTGACGATGTTCCTGGGAAGTCTCGAATCACCGTGGAGACTGTATGGGAGCTCGAGGTAGCTGAAGGGAGTGCGTCCTGGCCAGGGGTTGAGGTCCTAACTCCGCACTGGCTGGTTTACACGTGGCAATTACATGTTGGAGTTCTTATGAAGAAAGATCCACGGACATGCATGAATGAGTGTGTAAGAGAGTAAAGGCACAAGAAAACCACAAAGCCAGACAATTATGAAGCCTCTGTGGTTCCATCTCTCTCAAGTTTAATACCCCGGGGTTTTGTTGACCGATGGCAAGCTCTGCGTATGACTGCAATGTCAAAAGCAGTAACACCACTACCAGCACTTCCCACGGACTTGTCGAGCCAAAATGGACCAGCACGTACGGTTTTATTATGGGCTTCCCTGGTGGCTCAGGGGTAAAGGACACACCTGCCAATGCAGGAGGTGCAGGTTCCATCCCTGGGTTGGGAAGATCCCCTGGAGGAAGAAATGGCAACCCGCTCCAGTATCCTTGCCTGGAGAATTCCATGGACAGTGGAGCCTGGTGGGATACCAGTCCGCAGGGTTGCAAAGACTTAGCGATTGAATAGACAGCATGTTAGACAACGTGTTAGACAATATGCACACTCTTCTACGCTGCTTAGTCTTCTCTTTGGTCCTCCCCAGGGTGTGTCACAGTTTGTAAAGCACATTCATGCACAAGGTCATATTGTGGTGTGTTGTCGGTTTTACCAAGAGTGCAGTTTCAGCGTTTGGGAATCTCCATTTTAATTGCCCCACATTCTCACTGACAGCCTCACACCAGCCCCTTTGAGACTCTGAAAATTTCCATTTTCCCTTAAAAAGCCAGCTTGAGCGCCACCAGCTCTGGGAAGCCTCACACCCTCCCTTTACTGTTTGACCTTTCTTCCTCTGCGGCCCTTTGGACTCTGGCCCTGTTGCAACATGTTTCAAGTTTTGTGGCTGTTTAGCTGTTACTCATCTCCCCTCCCATCACAAAAGCAAATGGTTCAGTTAACACCTGAAGGGATAAAGAATGAGGGATGAATGCAGGAATGCATGAATGAATGGACCAATAATTAAATGCGTGAGAACCCAGTTTCTTATATTAGCCAACTTCCTCTACCTCCCTGACTCCGTAAGGAGAGTCAGTGCCACCCTCGTGCTCACCATCCAGCAGGTTTATGAGGGCCTGCTCTGTGCCTGGGACCATAGCATGTATGAGGACACAGTGGTGAGCAGGAAAGACAAGAGCCTCTGCCCTTGTAGAGTTTCTGCTTTTGATGCACACGGAGCACTTCTCCCAGGGAATGGTCTGCCCCTGCGTTGTGCGTCTTTCCAAATCTCCATGGAGACCAGGACTCCGTCTTGCTCACCTTCATACTCTTCAGCACGCAGCTCAATGCCTAGCCAAGGTTAATACCTATATATAATATATAAAATAAGGTTTCTCTGGTAGCTCATATGGTGAAGAATCTGCCTGCAGTGCAGGAGACCCGAGTTCAGTCTCTGGGTCAGCAAGATCCCATGGAGAAGGGAATGGTAACCCGCTCCAGTATCTTGCCTGGAGAATTCAGTGAAGGTTAGGTGCTCAGCAAATGTTTGATGGACGCATGTTGACACCCATTACAAACCAGGTTCTCTGCTAGACCCTATTTCTGGGTCATATCAGAACCGAGGACTAAACTGTAAACACATTTCCTAACATTCCAGGAGTCTCAAGCAGCTTTCAAAGCAATGGATACTTTCATTTTTTAATACTTACATTGTTCACCCTCAAAGACACAGGCTTTAAGAATTCCCATTCAGTGTGCCTGCATGCGTGTCTGTGTGTGCGTGAGGCTATGGTTTCCGACCATTGTGGAGCCCCTGGGTCATGACGTGTGTAATGTATGCGGTCTGTGGCACGGGCTCTGTGCTGCCTGGTCCTGTGAGGACGAGCTGAGTGGGGGGGCAGGAACTTGACTTTGCAGTTCACCCTCCTCCCGCAACAGGCTCGTTGTTTGGAGCAGACAGCCTTGAGATGGGGGTGTGATATTGGGGGAGGCAGATTCCCCTGTCCATGGGTAGCTCCTAGGGAGGGATCAGCTATGAGCTGAGTGACAGGTCACACTGAAGAGGTCCTAGACAGCTGGCAGTGGAGCTCCTCCACCAGCTCAGGAGTGCTGGGCGGAACACAGAGGTAGATGTACCGTGATGAGCCCACCACTCTGAGTCGAGGGAATCTCGTCATATTTCTTGCCTGACAAGTAGGTGACTCCATGGGTTAGTGGGGCCATTTCTCAGATGGTGAAAGGACTCTCTAAGTCTTGAAAACCCTTGAAACAAAATGAAAACAAAATGAGGATCTCCAAGAAAATCCAGGGAAGCTTGAAGTTCTCAACCTTCACTAGTGAGTGTCTCACAGGCATTCATAGCATTACAGAAACCCAGCCCTTCCATCAAACAGACGGAAAAGCCAAAGCGCAGGAAGAAAAACGGCAGAGCTTGGTCAAGGGTACAAGTCTCTCAGCTGTCCACTGGGTGCCTTTTCGTGTCAGCCTGCTGTCTTCTTTTTCTGCCAAGAGTCACTCAAAGCGAAGATCTAGTCCTGGAAACAAGGCCAGCTCAGTCCAGTGAAGCATTTAAAAATCTTCAGGCTGTGGTCCTGAAGGACTGAACTCTCTGGATTGGACCAGATTTCAGCTCCACCACTCAGCTTGTGTGACCTTGGAGAGCCCACCCACCTTCTGCACCCTTCTTCTTGTCCATAAAATGGGCTTGGTGATACCTAGCTACATTAAAGAAATGTTGCAAGAATTTCATAAAATACTCTGTGAATAATGTGCTTGGCCTAGAACCCCGCTCACTGGAAGCATTCCCAAATGACAGCTATCATGTTCTGGTTTTGGCCAGGCACTGAGAAGTTTGGGGCAGGTGAAAGATCTCTCCCTTAATGGGGCTTATGATAAAGAGCTAAGATTTAGAGTTGGGGATGGAGAGTTAAAGGCGGATGTCAGGGAGGGTGTAATTAAGTGACTATATATGAGACAGTAACACAGAGCTTATGTACGAGAAGGAGGAACTGCGTAGGATTCACTTCAGACTGACATAAATATACATTTGACATCATTTTATTTCTTATTGGAGATATCTCTTGCTTCACCCAATAGTAGATGAATTGTCATGGAATTGTCAGAGCAGTTCAGCGAGGTGGGCAAACATTCCCATTTTACACAGCAGAGGACATGGGCTCAGAGAAACCAAGGGGCCTGCCCAAAGGCACACAGTTAGACACACTCAGCTTTGCCTCTAATGAATAAAGAACTTTTATTGGTATCCTTTAGTTCTTCACATATTTTTTTCCCACTGAGATGAAATTGACCGTTTTATTTAGGGTGTGCAATTCAGTGACATTTACTTCATTCACTGCGTTCTACAGCTTTTACATTAGCTAGTTCCAAAGCATCTTCATCATCTCAAAATAAAACCTCTTTCCTATGAAGCGTTTATCCTCTGTTGCCTTCTCCCCTAGCTCCTGGCAACCATGAGTCTGTATTCTGTCGGTATGATTTATCGTTCTAGACTATTGCATATAAAGGTAATCATACTATATTTGTTCTTTTGTGATTGGTCAGCTTCAGTTAGCTAATGTTGCCCAGTTTCATCCAACTTGTAGCATGTATCAGAACTTCATTCCCCTTTATCACTGAATAATATAGTTCATTGCATTGTAGACCGCAGTTTGTTTATCCATTCATCCACTGATGGACATTGGGGTTGTTTCCACCTTTGGCTATTGTGAATTATACTGCTATAAATATTAATGTACAAGAATTTGTTCAGTTCTTTTGGATATCTATCTACGTAGAGTTTCAGAGTCACATGCTCATTCCATGTTTAATTTTTTGAGGAACCCCCAAAGCCATTTCACAGTGGCAGAATCATTTTATAGTCCCATCAGCAGTATGTGAGGATTCCGATGTTTCCACATTCATGACGATTCTGGCTCTTTTCCTTTTTTTGCAATTTTAACAGTCATCCTAGCAGATGTAAAGTGCTATCATGGGTTTTGATCTGCATTTCCCTAATGCCTAAGGGCATGGAGTACTTTTTCCTGTGCTTGTTCACCATGTGCTTACCTTCTTTGGAGAAATCTCTATTCCACTCCCATACCCATTTTCTAATTGCGTTGTTTATCTTTGTACATGTGTGTTTATTACACTGTAAAAGTCCTTTCCATATTTTGGATACTAGATTCACCAATATGTGATTTGCAAATATTTTCCCTCATTCTAGAGTTCGTATTTTTCCTCTCTTGATAATGTCCTTTTTGTTCTCTTTTGCCATGCTGTGGGATCTTAGTTCCCCGACCAGGGATCAAACCTGTGCCTTCGGGAGTGCAAGCATGGAGTCCTAACCACTGGACTGCCAGAGAAGTCCCTTGATCATGTCCTTTGATGCACAAAAGTATTTTATTGTGATGAAGTCCAATTTCCCTGTTTTCTTCTTTTTTGTCTTCAAGTGGGATTTATTTTATATCTTGTTTAAAGTTAATTTTTATTGGACTGTAGTTGCTTTACAACACTGTGTTAGTTTCTGCTGTACAGCAAAGTGAATCAGCTATACATGTACCCACCTCTTTTAAAAATACTTTTTTGGCTGCACTGCAAGGCATGTGGGATCTTAGTCCCCTCATGAGGGACTGAACCCAGTGCCCCTTGTGTTGGAAGTGCTGAGTCTTAACCACTGGACTGCCAGGGAAGTCCCTATAGCCACTCTTTCTTGGATTTTCTTCCCTCTGTTTTCTTTTATAACTCATGGTATCATTGGGCTGATATTTAAACCCGGGTCCTTCTGCAGGAAACTGAGGTCCCTTTGATCCAATTCAATGCCTCTGGAGGGGCCATGAGAAGGAATTAGTTTGGATCCAACATGAGCCTGGTCCTGAGGGAGCAGGGGGCTGCTGGTGAGAAAAGCTCTTTGAACAGACAGACAGAGGTTAAGACGGGACTCCCTGCAGAGTATCCTTCCCTCTCTGCTGGGCTTGGGAGGGGTCCCAGCTCCACAAGCTGGAGGGGGCTGTGCAGCAGGAGAACTTTGGAAGGTCCTTGCCCGGACTGGATGGCAAACCTCCAAGCGGAACCTGGGGTGGCGGGCAGTCACGCAGTCTCATGGGGGAGGCGGTGATGGCAGAGGAGAGGGGAGAAAGGACACCCGGAGGAAGAAGAGCGGAAACATCAGGTGGGGAAGGATGCGAAAACCTCAAGCACCAAGTCACCACTCCCCCTGGGAGAATCAGCAAGACAGGACGCCAGGGGCTCCAGCTCGTGGTCACCAGGGGCACCCCAAAAAGGCTTGGAGTGAGGGCTTGCCTTTGAGGTCCCTTCGGTCCAATACAGTGCCTCTGGAGGGGCCGTGAGAAGGACTTGGTTTGGACCCCACATGAGCCTGGTGCTGAGGGAGCAGGGGGCTGCCTTTTTTTAGACCCAGGTTTGTGTACAAAAGTGCCATCTGTCTCTACACATGTGATCTCATTGAAGCCTCCCACTAGCCTTGTTTTATAAGTAAGGAAACTGAGACGCTGAGAGCCAAAATAATTCTCCAAAGCTCATATTACCTCAAGACCAAGATTTGGACTGTGATATCCTGTTCCCTAGTTTGGGGCTCTTTCTGCCATAACCCAGCTGCAGACACATTCACAAAGTGACCCTAAGTAGATCCTAGAAGTTGTTTGGATGCAGGCCACTGCACACATAGGTGTGGTGTGGAGATGCTTGCTACTCAAAGTGTGGTCTGAGGTCCAGCAGTGTCTGCATGCCCTGGGAGCAGGTTAGGAATGCAGAGTCTCAGGCCCTGCCCCAGACCTGCTGACTCAGATTTCTGCATTTTAACAAGAGCCCTTGAGATACCTGTGTAACAGTTGAGAAACATTTGTTGAGGATATATCATTCAGACTTTCAAGAAGAATTTTTGCCATTAGAAATAAAAATAATAGTAAAAGTCACCATCATACTTCAGTTCTGCATCCTGAACCAACCATAAGGCCTCCCCAAACTTTTTAAACTGTCATTTAACCAGAAAAGATTAGGATCTGCTTTGCTTTTCAGGCAACGAACGGCTGAACTCAAACCCTTTGGCAAGATGAGATGTTTTGCTGTCCCTATGAGATCAATCGTCGGTTTCTGGTGGTATATTTATCTAGTTGTCCTTTCTGCCGTATGTCATGTAAAACTGCCCCTCTTCTTTCAGTTCTCTCTGGTTTATCTGAATTTCTGACTTAGCTTGACCCCAGAGCCACACTGACTCTTAGGCAACATCCCAGTGTTTCTCTTTGGAAGTCCCCTATATCCCCACAGCAACCTCGGCTCCTGCCCTTGCCCTGCAGATAAGACTGCTGGGTCCCACCTGCAATTTTCTGGGCCAACTTATGGTTGCTGGGGGATGAGTGGGTGAGAATAGGGGGAAGGGATAGTCAGGGAGTTTGGGATCAACATGTACACACTGCTACATTAAGGACCTACGGCATAGCACAGGCAGCTCTGCTCAATGTCATGCGGCAGCCTGGATGGGAGGGGAGTTTGGAGCAGAATGGATACATATATACGTATGGCTGAGTCCCTTCGCTGTTCACCTGAAACTATCACAACATTGTTAATCTGTTAAGCCCCTATACAAAATTAAAAGTTTAAAATAAATAAAATGAAATGAAATGAAAAAAAAGAGAAAGAAACAGATCCAGTATGGAGTCAGATTTGTTCTTACCTATTACACTACTTCTCCTTAGGCTGAAACTGGCTTGAGCACTTAGAAGGGTGCACAGGGCACGTCCCTCCTGATTGTGTGAAGTGTTCCATGGCAAACCTCGATTAAGCAGCCATAAAACTATTAGAAAAAAAACAAAAACAGCTGGAAGGACAGGGCAAACTCACTATTTCCATGCTAGTTAAAAGTGAGATTGCTTCCTCTTAATCCTAGAAAATATAGCATCTATCTACATGAGCGTGTGTGAGAGAGAGAACAAGAGCATGGCAGGCAAGCACCCCAAATTCTATTTGGTCTTGGAGCCTGTGCACTTCCTTTTTCTGTCGAGTCATCAGTCTGGACAAAGGACATGGGCAAACGGCTGCCCATTCAAAATGCTTCTCAAGTGGCTGATCTGGGCAGGGGTGTGGAAGACCTGACGTGATGTTCCCAGAAATGAGGACAAGGCAGGGTGTCTTCCGAGCGCGTCAGGTTCTGCCTCTTAATGACACGTTCCTTGAATTGAACTGACTGCAGAGAAGTTGAGAAACAGTCCTTCCCAACTAGGTCCCCCTGGAGATCAATCCACGCATGCACAGGTAAGCCAAGTCAAGCCTCAAGTCACTGAGTCACTATCACGCTCCAGTGAGGGGCCAGAAAAGCTTGTGTTTGGTTATGCACTTATGGATTCAATGAAAGGGTTTTATCTAATAAGCTCCTGCGTCTGTCAGAAACTGCTGGGCAATCGGGTAATTACAAAGAAGTAAACTCAGAAGCTTCACCCTCAACTCAGGAAGAGGACCCATTCCAGTGATAAATGTAACAGAATGGGCTCACTCCTAGGGCTCCTGCAGACAGGGTGTTTTGGCTGGAAGTAGGTAGGAGGCATTCAGGTAAGTTGCAAACTAATGTCTGCTGAAGTTCAGAAGTTCAGGAAAGGAAAAGGAAGAAAACAGGCACTGGCTGAATTCCATTGTGTTCCTGGCATGGAATGAAGGGTTCTCACATAGGCTGTCTGGTTGTATTTCACAAGACTCTTGAAAAGGAAGAGGTTTCCCCCCTCGTTTTGCAGATAAGGACGCAGAGAAGTGTCCTTAGAGAGGTGAAGATGACCAGTCAAGGTCAGAGAACTAGAATGTAGCTGATCAGGGTTTAAAAGGTTATTTTCCCAGCACTGTCAGAGAACACAGAATGGAAAGGGTTGTTGGGTTTGGGGAGGAGGGCTGGATAGCCCATCCTTCAGAGAGTCTGCACTTTGTCCTATAGACAAGTTCGCTGCTTGGCAGCTCAGGGTCACGGTGAGTCTGAAATAACAACGAGCAGAAGCGCAGAGCATGAAGTCTAGAGCCAGATGCCTGATGGGCACTGTCACTTCCACCTCACGCCAGCTGCGTGCTGTGGAGCCAGAGACTCAGCTTCTCTGAGCCTGATTTCCTCATCTGTAAATGAGAAATATTCACACCCATTCCCCTCTCCCTGGGCTGCTGGGAGGAATGAATGAGTGACATGTTATCCTGTGAGAAGCGGTGCCCAGAACACAGAAGCACATAATGTATGTTCACAATTCGAATGAAAATAGAGCCCCTAGCATAGTCTCTGGTACTTAAAATGTGCTTCATAAATGATCATTTTTCTAACCTCGTGTTTTATATGAAACATCTACACTGTTTGATTGATCTGTGTCACTTTAAGTTAAAAAAGGGACTATTGGTGAACTACTGATGTTCTCTGGAGGCATGGGCATAGTTTACAAATTGAGAGTAAAGCTTTTTGGACGATTCAGAAGTTAAGGACCTGGAGAACTCACTTTCTTGACTTGAGATGAGTCTTTGTCTGGCTATATGGCTGTGATGCGAGGGCCTGCACAGCGGTTCATAGATTGCTCAAGTTTGTAATGGAGGGTCTGTTTGGTGGCTGCTGTGAAGCTAGTGAAAAGCTTCTTTTTCTAGAATGCTGCTTGAAAAGTATCCCAGTTTTCCATGGCAATCTGAATGTGGATTGGGAAAGAATTTTCCAGACACAGAGTACTGCAGAAAGGAGGAGGTTTATTAAGAACAAAGAGCAGAGATAATGCAGACACTGAGAGTGCTGTGGGCCTACACCTCCTGACGGGCAGGACAGGATGCTGTTAGAACAGCAGGCCTACTCAAGGAGAGCCAAGGCTTTTCAAAAGAAAAGGAAAGATATACCCATTTAAATGCAGAGTTCCAAAGAATAGCAAGAAGAGATAAGAAAGCCTTCCTCAGTGATCAATGCAAAGAAACAGAGGAAAGCAATAGAATGAGAAAGTCTAGAGATCTCTTCAAGAAAATTAGAGATACCAAGGGAACATTTCACGCAAAGATGGGCTCAATAAAGGACAGAAATGATATGGACCTAACAGAAGCAGAAGGTATTAAGAAGAGGTGGCAATAATACACCGAAGAACTATACAAAAAAGATCTTCATCACCCAGATAATCACAATGGTGTGATCACTCACCTAGAGCCAGACATCCTGGAATGTGAACTCAAGTAGTCCTTAGGAAGCATCACTACAAACAAAGCAAGTGGAGGTGATGGAATTCCAGTTGAGCCATTTCAAATCTTAAAAGATAATGTTGTGAAAGTGCTACACTCAATATGCCAGCAAATTTGGAAAACTCAGCAGTGGCCACAGGACTGGAAAAGGTCAGTTTTCATTCCAGTCCCAAAGAAAGGCAATGGCAAAGAATGCTCAAATTACCGCACAATTGCACTCATCTCACATGCTAGTAAAGTAATGCTCAAAATTCTCCAAGCCAGGCTTCAGCAATACATGAACCGTGAACTTCCAGATGTTCAAGCTGGTTTTAGGAAATGCAGAGGAACCAGAGACCAAATTGCCAACATCTGTTGGATCATAGAAAAAGCAAAAGACTTCCAGAAAAACATGTACTTCTGCTTTATTGATTACACCAAAGCCTTTGACTGATCACAACAAACTGTAGAAAATTCTTAAAGAGATGGGAATACCAAACCACCTGACCTGCCTGAGAAAGCTGTATGCAGGTCAGGAAGCAACAGTTAGAACTGGACATGGAACAACCAACCGGTTCCAAATAAGAAAAGGGGTACTGTATATTGTCAAGGCTGTATATTGTCACCCTGCTTTTTAATTTATATGCAGAGTGCATCATGAGAAATGCTGGGCTGGATGAAGCACAATCTGGAATCAAGATTGCCGGGAGAAACATCAATAACCTCAGATATGCAGATGACACCACCCTTATGGCAGAAAGTGAAGAGGAACTAAACAGACTCTTGATGAAAGTGAAATAGAAGAGTGAAAAAGTTGGCTTAAAGCTCAACATTAGGAAAACTTAGATCATGGCATCTGGTCCTATCACTTCATGGGAAATAGATGGGGAAACAGTGGAAACAGTGGCAGACTTTATTTTGGGGGCTCCAAAATCACTGCAGATGGTGATTGCAGCCATGAAATTAAGAGACGCTTGCTCCTTGGAAGAAAAGCTATGACCAACCTAGACAACATATTTAAAAGCAGAGACATTACTTTGCCAACAAAGGTCCATCTAATCAAGGATTTTCCAGTGGTCGTGTATGGATGTGAGAGTTGGACTATATAGAAAGCTGAGCACCAAAGAATTGATGCTTTTGAACTGTGGTGTTGGAGAAGACTCTTGAGAGTCCCTTGGTCTGCAAGGAGATCCAACCAGTCCATCCTAAAGGATATCAGTCCTGAATATTCATTGGAAGGACTGATGCTAAAGCTGAAACTCCAATACTTTGGCCACCTGATACGAAGAACTGACTCATTCCCTGATGCTGGGAAAGACTGAAGGCAGGAGGAGAAGGGGATGACAGAGGATGAGATGGCTGGATGGCATCACCAACTCGATAGACATGAATTTGGGTAAACTCTGGGAGTTGGTGATGGACAAAGAGGCCTGGCGTACTGCAGTCTGTGGGGTCACAAAGAGTCAGACATGACTGAGTGACTGAGCCAGTCAATTGGCTCAACTGAACTGAGGCAATTTTTATAACCTCAAGACAAAGAAAATTTCTGCCGGAATGTTAATGTTAAGGTGCTATAGGGTTAGGGTGCTATAGGCTGAATACTGGGGTAGACATTCTTACCTAATACGGGGTCAGGAAGCTGGCTAGTGATGATGAGGGAGGCTTTTGGCAATGGTTGTAAAGGGGCTCTGTTGGTTCTGGAGGTGACCTTGGAGCAAGGCCCTGCACCTGTGACCTTGGGATAGGACTCCACACCAAAGTCACCACCAAAGCTACATGTTTCATTTGGCTTTACCACCAATCCACTGTGTCTTCCGGGAGGTGTCCTTTTCCTTTCCCTTTGCTTGTTTGATCTTCATTTAATAAATGGGAAAGTGATAGAAATTAAGAGGCCCGCCCCAAATTATTCAGACAACTAAGGATGGAATGGGAATCAGGACCATAGACTGGGGACTCCTGGCTAGATCTGGAGGTCAAGAGAATTCAGCAGCTCCTCGAGGCAGGGGTATCGCACACCCTCCCCTCCCTGGGGACCAGGTCCCCAGGCACCCCCTCCGTTCACCGTGGGTCACCTTTCCGCTCCAACTCTGCAGGGCTGCAGCCCCTCCTACCACGACCAGGGGTCTCTGCTGCTGCTGAGGTGAGAGACACCTGGAGCCTGGCCACGTGCAATCCACATCCGTAGCCTGGGCAATTCTGAAGCATAAACACCCCAGGGAGCAAAGCTTTGACCTCCTGGAAGTGGGAGCCAATGGGCGCCTTCTTCCTCCTCCCACCTCTCCCTTCCCCTGCAGTCTGTTTCCCGGTTCCTCGCAGAGACAGCTCCTGATGATTAAACAATATGGACTGCGGGCCAGCTCAGGGAGGCGTCCTCCCATGGATCTCCCCTCCTCCGATCCTCCCGCCACTCCTTCCTCCCTCCATCTTCTCTGGAATTCTCTCCAGGCAAGTAGTAATGCACAGGCTCTTGCTCAGCCCCTGCTCAGGGGGAATTCTCAGAAAAAGTAATTTCACTCTCTTTATTATTAATTAGGAAAGATAAAAGCCTGAAGAGGAGGGAGGGAGAGAGAGGGAAGAAGAAGGGGAGGGGACGGAAAGAAGAGGCAGCACTGGCTGTAGATGAAAATTAAAGAAGCCTGAAAAGCTTCTTTAGAAGCTCTTTAGAACTTGAACCATCAGTACCATGCTTCAAAGTTCAGTGCACAGGCTCTGCAGCCAGCTGCCTGGGTTACACCCCTCTTTCGTTAATTACAAGCCTGTAGTTGGGCAAGTCACTGACCCTTCTCTTTCCCTCGTCTATAAAGCCTAGATGATCATAATTCCTACATTATAGATTTTCTGTAAATATTAAATGTTCTGATATTTGCAAAACACCTAGAACAGTGTCTGGTAGAGCATAAGCACGGTGTTTATTAAACGTACAAATCAACACATGCTTCTCCCTTGAATTGGCATGTGGGACTCTAAGGCAATTTGTGAGTTTCTCTGGGCCACAGTTTCCTGAGCAGTAAAACAGAAGGCTTGAGCTAAAATCGAGTGTCTGAGCAGTTCTGACCTTGTATATTTTAAAAATAACCCAGATACTCATGCAAATCCAGCGCCCCTGTGGGGCAGGGATGGTCTTATGATCTTGCGCAGATGGTCTGGAGTTTTATATAAATTATGCCATAATTAATCCTCACAGAGTGGTTAAAAAAAAAAAATCTGCCTGCTAATGCAGGAGATGCAGGTTCATTCCCTGGGTTGGGAAGATCCCTTGGAGAAGGAAATGGCAACCCACTCAACTATTTTTGCCTGGGAAATCCCATGGACAGAGGAGCTTGGTGGGCTACAGTCCATGGTGTTGCAAAGAGTTGGACATGACTTACCAACTAAAGAACAACAACCCGTTTAAAGACCCTGTCTTCAAATACAGCCCCACAGTGAAACCCTGGAGGTTAGGACTTCAACATATGAATACTGGGGATCACCGTGGCAGGGCCAGGATTTGAACCCAGGTGGGGCAGCTCCAGAATCCACATGCTTGGGCCATGTGCTCCCACCTACAGAGAATCGCCGCATGGATCCCAGAGCCCAGAGATTCCCTAATCTGAACACACTCACACGCAAACACAATGCTCACAAGAGGTCTATGAGGTTGCAGTGAGTTCCCTGTATTTTGTAGATGAGAAAGAGAAGCCTCAGAGAGGTTAATTTAACTTGTGCGTGATTGCAGAGTGAGCTGAGAGGGAGAATGCAGACCTGGATCTGGTTAACTTGAAAGCCCTCAGTTCAGTTCAGTTCAGTCGCTCAGTTGTGTCCGACTCTTTGTGACCCCATGAATAGCAGCCCCCAAGGCCTCCCTGTCCATCACCAACTCCCAGAGTTCACTTAGACTCATGTCCATCGAATCAGTGATGCCATCCACCCATCTCATCCTTTGTCGTCCCCTTCTCCTCCTGCCCCCAATCCCTCCCAGCATCACAGTCTTTTCCAATGAATCAACTCTCACATGAGGTGGCCAAAGTACTGGAGTTTCAGCTTCAGCATCATTCCTTCCAAAGAAATCCCAGGGCTGATCTCCTTCAAAATGGACAGGTTGGATCTCCTTGCAGTCCAAGGGACTCTCAAGAGTCTTCTCCAACACCACAGTTCAAAAGCATCAATTCTTCGGTGCTCAGCTTTCTTCACAGTCCAACTCTTACATCCATACATGACCACTGGGAAAACCATAGCCTTGCCTAGATGGACCTTAGTCGGCAAAGTAATGTCTCTGCTTTTGAATATGCTATCTAGGTTGGTCATAATTTTTCTTCCAAGGAGTAAGCGTCTTTTAATTTCATGGCTGCAATCACCATCTGCAGTGATTTTGAAGCCCCCAAAAATAAAGTCTGCCACTGTTTCCACTGTTTCCCCATCTAAAGCCCTACCAGGTAATAATTGTCCTTTTTTAGAGCTGAACAACTGCAACTATAGAGATCGAAGCTCTAGTGTTCAAGATATGAAGAGGGAGCTGGTTGCATCTTGGCAATTTGTAGATGACTGACTGTGTGCTTCTGCATACCTGATGGCTTGTAAGAAAAAGGGGGACAACTGCCCAGCAGTCTGGGGGTGACTATGAGAGGAGATGGATTGATCTGTGGGCTGGAATACAAGGGTCCAGGGAATGGAGCACAGATTCTGGAGGGAAAATACCATTTGGATTAGATTTGCCTTGCTTGCTCTCTGTCTCCCAGACCCAGTATTGAATCTAGCCAGGGTGGCCACCCAGCACAGGAGTCCATGGGGCTACTTCAGCTTTTCCAATAAACTTGGATAGATGAATGCTTGGTTTGGGTTGTTTTAAAGTGTTATTTTTTTTTCTTTTGCAAGATGTTGTCTCTATGTTACTGTAAACACTTCATATTTTATTAAAGAAATGATTGCATAAAATAAATGATATGCGTTCCTTTGTCACCTTCTTAGAAGAGTAGCAATGGCAGAAACTCAGAGCCCCAAACTTTCTCTGTGGGCATGAAGGGGGACAAGGGTGAAGAGTCACTGGAGCATGGAGGAGTTGGGGGAAGGAGGAAGAGAGCGGAGCACATCATCTCTGTCCTCTGGGTCTCATCGCTACAGAAGTCCCAGCGTTTCCCTTCAGTCCAAGCTGACAGCATTTGCTGTGAGTCTATTTTGACATTGTCACACTGTCCCCAGAGAGTGGCACTGACAGGCTTTCTTTTCTTTTCGCTTTGGTATCTCAGGACCAGACTCATTGCTCATGGGTATCAGAAACATTTCATCTTGACACCAAACCCTGGCATTTACAGATTCCAGGAAACACACTTCTGCTTCTCGGGGAAGCTCAGACAGGTCCTGGAGTTGGGGCGAGCAGGACATGACAGGCCATCTGTTTGGCAGAGATTACTTTATTTAAGAGCAGTGTGGGCCCAAGCTCAAACTCAGATGTTCAGAATGATCGGTGGATGGGCTTATTATTCTATCTAGTGCATGGTTATTTGAGTGCTTTTAAAATTTGTTATTTTATTTAATTTTTGGTTGCACAGGGTCTTCATTGCAGCCAGGCTTTCTCTAGCTGGGGGCGGGGGCGGGGGCTACTCTGCGTTGAGGTGCACAGACTTCTCGCTGCAGTGGTTTCTCTCGTTGTGAAGCGCAGGCTCAGTAGTTGTGGCATGTGGCCAGACCAGGTATTGAACTCGTGTCTCCTGCATCGGCAAGCAGACTCTTATCCACTGCGCCACAAAGGAAATCCCTATTTGAGAACCTTTTAAAGCCTGTTGTATTAGGCACTGGAGAACCAGCCAGGAAAATGGATAATAGTCTCTGTTCTCATCATATAAGAGGAGACTGAGAAAATGAATCACATTTCCAACAGGGATGATGCCCTAAGAGCTGGGCTCAGGGAAGGAAAGCACATCTGAGAAGATCAGCGTGGTCTGGGGAAGACCACACTCAGTTCATATTCAGGAACACCAGTTCTGGGTCAGGGTCTAGGTGGGCAGTGGGTACAAAATAATGGAGACAGGCACGCATCCTGCCCACAAAGAGGTCATATCTGACCAGCACAAATGGGGAGATGTATAAGACGCATAGGAGACTTCTCAGGTGGCTCAGTGGTAAAGAATCTGCCTGCCAATACAAGAGATGCAAGTTCGATCCTTAGGATGGGAAGATCCCCTGGTGAAGGAAGTGGCAGCCCACTCCAGTTCTTGCCTGGGAAATCCCATGGACAGAAGAGCCTGGTGGGCTACAGCCCATGGGGTCACATGACTTAGTGGCTGAACAACAGCAACAACAATAAGATGCATAGGGCAGTGATTCAGCCACATGCTTGGGGGAGTTGGGGACTGTTTCAGGGAAGACAAAGTATGATCTGAGGCTTGAAGGCGGGGGGTCAGTGCCAGCTGGACAAGATGGCACAGAGGGAAGGAAATACACAAAGAAGTGGAGGTATGAGAGAGCATGGATTAAATAAGACGTAGTGGGAGTCTGAAACTTATGATACATAAAATACGATGAAAAGAGGAGAGAGGGAGCAGAACGAGAGGTGGAGAGGCAGCCAAAGCGGCCCCAGAAAGTCTGCACGCCGAGGAGTTGTCACCTTTATCCCATAGATGAGGGGCTCACAGAGGAACACAAGGAAGAATTCCACGGAACCCCCAGGCAGTCCTGAGATGGGGAGGGTGGTTTTCTTCCTCCCCTTCTCCACCCACTTCTTCTCCTCCTCTTTCTCCTCTCCTTCTAAAATTGACCTTTGTTGAATACGTTGTACAGTTATGAGTTTATTCCTCCGTCTTTTTTTTTTTTCCCTTGGCCACACTGCTTGGCCTGTGCAATCCTAGTTCCCTGACCAGGGCTCAAACCTTCGCCCCTGCAGTGAAAGCATGGAGTCTTAACCACTGGATGCCAGGGAGGTCCCTGTTCCTCTGTCTTAACAAGAAGAGACTCTTGCAATCAGAGACTCTCCTTGGATATTTGTCCAGAAGTTGAGGCCACTATTCAGTACATGATCCTTATGGCCAGGATGGCAGGTATGTCTGGAGAAGGGGATCTGAGCACACAAACCAGGAGGAGCCCTTACCACGAATGGGTCCAGTGGGTCCACGACTGGCTGTGTCACATGGAGGTGATCTAAAATAGCTGTGGCAGATAGAGGGCCCAAGTGGCTACCCACCTCCACCTAGGATATCTTTTTCCCCCACTGGGGTTATTACAGCCAGAAAATGTTGCTTGCAAGGAATAGAAATAATTCACAGTTTAAAAGGAGGAAAAAGGAATCCAATGGGAAAATGTGGGTTCATTCATATAACTGAAAGGAAAGCTCAGTAATATTCAGTTCAGTCACTCAGTCGTGTCCGACTCTTTGCGACCCCATGAATCGCAGCACACCAGGCCTCTCTGTCCATCACCAACTCCTGGAGTTCACTCAGACTCAGGTCCATCGAGTCAGTGATGCCATCCAGCCATCTCATCCTCTGTCATCCTCTTCTCCTCCTGCCCTCAATCCCTCCCAGCATCAAAGTCTTTTCCAATGAATCAACTCTTCGCATGAGGTGGCCAAAGTACTGGAGTTTCAGCTTTAGCATCATTCCTTCCAAAGGAATCCCAGTAATATTAAGTAATGATAATAATAAACATATATTGAGCAGATTTTATGCCAGTCACCATTCAACAGCTTTGCACGTATTATTAATTCATTTAATCTTTACAACAATGCTAAATACTAATGGACTCATGGACCCAGTGGGGGAAGGAAAGAGTGGGACAAATGGAGAAGGTAGTATTGACATATATAAATATGTAAAAATAGTGTAAAATAGATAGCTGATGAGAAGTTGCTATATAGCACAGGGAGCCCAGCCTGGCACTCTGTGATGACCTAGTAGGGTGGGATGTGATGGGTGGGATGGGGGAAGGGGGGTGAGGCTCTAGAAGGAGGGGGTATATGTAATTATGGCTGATCTGCATTGCTGTAGGCAGAAACCAACACAACATTGTAAAGCAATTTCCCTCCAGTTAAAAAAATAAATTTAAAACCACAATGCTAAATACTAAACAGGACACTAGTATGATGCTAATTTTATACATTCAGTTCAGTTCAGTCACTCAGTCGTGTCCGACTGTTTGTGACCCAATGAATTGCAGCACACCAGGCCTCCCGGTCCATCACCAACTCCCAGAGTTCACCCAAACTCACGTGCATCGAGTCGGTGATGCCATCCAGCCATCTCATCCTCCGTCGTCCCCTTCTCTTCCTGCCCCTAATCCCTCCCAGCATCACAGTCTTTTCCATTGAATCAACTCTTCACATGAGGTGGCCAAAGTATTGGAGTTTCAGCCTCAGCATCAGTCCTTCCAGTGAACACCCAGGACTAGTCTCCTTTAGGATGGACTGGTTGGGTCTCCTTGCAGTCCAAGGGACTCTCAAGAGTCTTCTACAACACCACAGTTCAAACGCATCAATTCTTCGGCGCTCAGCTTTCTTCACAGTCCAGCTCTCACATCCATACATGACCACTGGAAAAACCATAGCCTTGACTAGACAGACCTTTGTTGGCAAAGTAATGTCTCTGCTTTTGAATATGCTATCTAGGTTGGTCATAACTTTCCTTCCAAGGAGAAAGCATCTTTTAATTTCATGGCTGCAAGGAAACTGAAATTCAGAGAGGTTCAGTAGTGAACTCAAAGTCACTGGGTGAGGCAGCACCAGAGCCATGATTTGAACACACAAAATCTGGTTTCTGAGTCAGTGCTTCTTACTCCTACACTAAGAAACAGGATTCAGAAAGGTAAAAACAGAAGGGAATAAAGAATGACTGATGTCTTCAGAGAAGTGTCACATGTGACCGGCCCAGCTTGGGATGTCTGCCATCTTGTAAATGAGGAAGGGGAGGGTCCCTGGACTGAAAGTCTTCCTCGATTATGTGAAAGAAAGGAGTCATTCCTCAAAACACAGCCAACACTGGATTCCACATAAGGCTGTAATATGAAACAACAAATAAAGAAACAAATGAAAAAGAGCTCTATTACTAAAAGAAAAAACAACTATCACCAGAACCCTCTTATTTGTACATGAATAAATAAAAAAGTTTTTTAAAAAGTTGAGGCTGTCAGAGACAGACTCACAGACTTTGAGAATGAACTTACAGTTGCCAGCGGGGAACGATGGGGAAAGGGATAGATTGGGATGGTCCTGTCCACACTGCTATATTTAAAATGGACAACCGACCAGGTCCTACTGGAGAGCACAGGGAGCTCTGCTCACTGTTATGTGACAGCCTGGATGGGAGGGGCCTTTGGGGGAGAATGGATACATGTATGTGTGTGGCTGAGTGACTTTGCTGTTCACCCAAAACTATCACATCGTTAATTGGCTATGCTCCCATACAAAATTGGAGAAGGTGATGGCACCCCACTCCAGTACTCTTGCCTGGAAAATCCCATGGATGGAGAAGCCTGGTGGGCTGCAGTCCATGGGGTCGTGAAGAGTCGGATACAACTGAGGGACTTCACTTTCACTTTTCACTTTCATGCATTGGAGAAGGAAATGGCAACCCACTCCAGTGTTCTTGCCTGGAGAATCCCAGGGATGGGGGAGCCTGGTGGGCTGCCATCTATGAGGTCGCACAGAGTCGGACATGACTGAAGCGACACAGCAGCAGCAGCAGCAGCAGCTGTACAAAATAAAAAATTCAAAATAAAAGTTGAAGCTGTCAGTGTTTATTATTACTAGGCTGCTTTTGCATGTAGAAAAATATTTAAGACTGATTTTTTAAATGTGTTAATGTGAAAATAATTTAGAAATCCATTTTTTCCTTAGGCCTTTGAATTCAACTTACAAATCTCTTTAAACATAGACTATATTTTAACAGGGAGACACATAGTCTCCTGGTCAATGTTTAAAGAAACCACAATAGCTTTAAACAATGGGCCCAGATAACAAACCTCAATACATTAAATCTCTTCTGATATTTATACCGGTTTGATAAGCAAAAGCCTTCCAAGTATTCAAAACATCTAGTGAAATGATAAAATCAAAGTTAAAGACTCTTAGATTCTTCTAAAATTCCATGGACAGAGGAGCCTGGCGGGCTACAGTCCATGGGGTTGAAAAGGGTAGGACATGACTGAGTGACTAACACACACACACACATGCAGATTCTTCTAAACAATCAAACTTAGCAAATTTTCTTTTCTAAAATTTTCCAATAAAAATTTACATATCTAAATTAAACTGCTACTCACATTTTAAAGTGGCATTATCAGGCTAATCTGTCTTTAATATGAGAAAAATACTCTTATTACATCACATATTTCAGATACCGAACATCTGCTGATTTGCCCACAAGTATTATCTTTGTGACTTACTTTCCCATCACTCTATATTTCTAAACTTTCCCAGGGTGAAAAAATGTTTAGCACTAGGAGAATAAACATCACAAGCAAGCACCATCCTAAACTTAGGAATTTATCAACCAGAGATTTCTGGCTAGAATACAAGATCTGAGATGCAAGGACAATTTTTTTCTTCATGGTGTTTGGCATATTCAGTCTTTTCATGGTTACTATGGCCACAAGCAACTCTGAATCCATACTTTGCATAAGGGATTAGCTTCTGCACTCTTGCCCTTGGTCAAAATTGAGTGATCTGTCTCCTTTTAACCCTGCGGCACACACTGTTAATTGTCCCTAAATACACACTTCTCTCAGCATACATTCCCAGGATAAAGACCATATTACCAGCATCCCTTGTAGCTAGGCAGCTGAAAGTGACCTGGCCGATGAGATGTAAGAAAATATTAGTGTGGGCAAACTGTTGGAGGTGTCCTGAAAGGTAAAGGACATGCGCTTATCTCTTTCTAAATGCCTAGAATAATTAATAATCATAATAAAGATCTGATGGCTGGAGCAACAGCAGCCAACTTGGACTAGGAAGTAAACGTAGGGATGGATGGTGTACACTCTCATGGAACAGCAAGGAAGATGAAGCCTGGGCCCCTGAGGCAATAGAATGCCATATCAGCCTTTCTACCAGGACTTGTAGAAGAGAGAAATTAACTTCTGCCTGATTCAGTTCAGTTGCTCAGTCATGTCCTACTCATCGCGACTCCATGGACTGCAGCAAGCCAGACTTCCTTGTCCATCACCAACTGCTGGACATTACTCAAACTCATGTCCATTGAGTCAGTGATGCCATCCAACCATCTTATCCTCTGTTGTCCCCTTCTCCTCTTGTCTTCAGTCTTTCCAAGCATAAGGGTCTTTTCTAATGAGTCAGATCTTCAGATCAGGTGGCCAAAGTATTGGAGCTTTATCTTCAGTATCAGTCCTTCCACTGAATATTCAGGATTGATTTCCTTTAAGATTGACTGGTTTGATCTCCCTGCAGTGCAAGGGACTCACAAGAGTCTTCTCCAGTACTACAGTTCAAAAACATCAATTCTTTGGTGCTCAGCTTTGTTTATGGTCCAATTCTTACATCCAAACATAACTATTGGAAATAACATAGCTTTGACCAGATGGACCTTTGTTGGCTAAGTAATGTCTCTGCTTTTTAATATGCTGTCCATGTTGGTCATAACTTTTCTTCCAAGGAACAAGCATCTTTTAATTTCATGGCTGCAGTCACCATCTGCAGTGATTTTGGAGTCCAAGAAAATAAAGTCTGACACTGTTTCCATTGTTTCCCCATTTATTTGCCATGAGGAGATGGGACTGGATGCCATGATCTTAGTTTTCTGAATGTTGAGTTTTAAGCCAACTTTTTCACTCCCTCTTTTACTTTCATCAAGAGGCTCTTTAGTTTTTCACTTTCTGCCATAAGGGTGGTGTAATATGCATATCTGAGCTTATTGATATTTCTCCTGGCAATCTTGATTCCAGCTTGTGCTTCATTCATCCCCGCATTTCACATGATTAAGCCATTGTTATTCTGGGTTTTCTTCAGCCAAGTGTAATCCTAACTGCTATAGATACTATCATCTGATTTGTATAGATGAAATTCTGAATCTTTCCTTCATGAGTAGAGTTCCTCACCAGTCAGTCATTTTACTGCTGAATGGAATTATCTGGCTGTAGACCACAATCCGAAAGCACCCTAATGACTTAAATGATTTTACCAGATTGACACCTGGAATTAGCAGCAGATGTCACATCTCTTAAAACTGATGCCATGGCTCCCAGAACAATCTCAAGGTAGATATATCTGCCTCCAGAATCATTAAATGCAGATCATTAAGTGCAGGAAGCTAACATTAATTTATATTTTATGAGTTTGCAGTTCAAAATATGTCAACACTAAACTATTTAGTACATCAATACACACAGAGGTAACAATAGCTAACTTACTGTACACCTACTAGGTGCATGGCAAATTCAGGTTGCCCCTATCATTATCCTTATTTAGGCACAAGCAAGCTGAAGTTAAACGTTTTGCACAAGGTTATACATGTAGTTCCACTCTATAAACCACTGAACTATAGAGGTGTCATATCCTTTTGCTTTTCATACCATTCATGGGGTTCCAGCTCTATGCACTCTCTGTATTGTTCCAACTATCAAAAGAGGAGGGAAAAAGATGTTTGCAGATTTAGTCTCCAGGAAAGGTAACCTATTAAACTATAAAAAATACAAAGAAATAATTTCAGGGCCTCTTTTTTATTTCTTAATAATACATATGGATGCCATCTTCATTCTTTTTAAACATGGACCACTTACATCCTAAATTGAATATTCTAGGTTTCAACTGGGAAAAATAACTTGCTATTCTTTGAGGGGGAAAATAGGCCAACGCAAAGTTTGAACGCCACCACCATAGACATGTATTTTATTTTTTCAATTAATTTTATTGGAGCATAGTTGCTTTACAAGGTTGTGTTAGTTTCTACTGTACAGCAAAGTGAGTCAGCCATGCATATATACATACACCCCTCTTTCTGGACTTCCTTCCCATTCAGGTCACTGCCCGCCATTAAGCAGAGTTCCCTGTGCTATACAGTATGTTCTTATTAGTTATCTGTTTTATATATGTATTTTTAAAAAGGAAGAATTACAAGGCTTTCTTCCCCCAGAGAGACGCTGCTGGCCTAGCAAAACCCAGATACTGGGCAACTCTTACCCTGCATGATTTTCTATTCTCACTTATAAAACATCTGCAGGAATGTTAACAAGTACCATATGGATTAGAAAGACACTTAAATTAATAATGGCCATCATTTATTGAGTGCTTACTAAGTATCCGGCAGTGAAACGGTAATTTTTTACATATGATCTTTCTCCTTCAAAAAGCACTGAGAGGCAGGAACAATATACCTATTCTGCAGATGGAAACTAGCAGACTGAGGAAGTGTGACTCATCTGACAAGGGCTTCAGCAGAGTCTAGAGCCCCGACCCCTGCCCCTCTGTGCTGGCTGCTTCCTTCAAAAGGCAGGCCTACATGTCACCCTTCTCCATCTGTTCTTTCACTCATTTTCCCAGGGTCAAGGCTGACTTTTACATGCCATAAAACCACAATACAGAACATTTTTGATCCCTAAAGAGCCCCACAATTTCTTTTCAAGAATAAAGGTGATAACCTTGGGGTCTTAAGACAGCTTTCAAATCCAGTAATTGCATTCTGCCTGTTTTGACTTTACTCAGAAGTAAAATCATGGAAAAACATCATAGAATAAAAGATTTCTTCTTGCATGGACCCTTAGAGATCACCTAAGTGCTTTCAAAGCCAGTGCTTTCAGTCCTGGGGAAGGTTTGCCCAAAAGGCAATCCAATGGGAAGCACAAGCATAGCAATTTAAACTCCTTTGGTCAGCTCCCTCTCTTCATGTGCGTCTCTCTCTTGTTTTTATTCTTTTGGCAGTGCCAAGGGGCATATGGGGTCTTATTTCTCCATCCAGGGATTGAACCTGTGCCCCTTGCAGTGGAAGCATGGAATCTTAACTACTGGACCCGTGGGAAGACCCCTGGGGCTTCTCTTTTGAAGTATCTTTCATAGTGATAATCAGCCATTGATTGGGCCATATTCCCAGTATCCAGCCCAGGGCCCAGCGGACAGCAAACGTTCACTAAATGGATTAATGCAGATGGCAGACCCAATCTAGAACCCTTGGGTCTCCTACAGCACAGTAGGAGAGCATTGGTTAACTCAGCCTCCTGATTGTACAGATGAGAAAACTGGAATCAGAAGAAGGAAATTGGCAGCAGTCAGATGGCTACAAAGTAGCCAAGCCAGAATTTGGAACCAGGACATCTTATCAAAAAGACTGTCCATGACCCCTTCAGGATTTGTGGCTGAGTGGCTAAGTACTGTAATGCCTGCCCAGGCCCTGCAGCCATATTAGAGATGGAAGTTTAAAGGCAGGTTCCTGGACCCTACTGCAGGTTTGCTGAATTCCAAACCTCTGGGAATGGATTACAGGAGGCTATGCTTAGTAGAAGCCTCCTGAAGTTAGCCTTGTGCACACTGAAGCTTGGGAAGCAGACTCTAATTAGGACCCTAGTTATCTTTTGTTTGGTTCCAGGAGATCACTGGAGACTCAGATAACTGGGGTTCTTCTCCTGCTTGGGGCCAGACAGTAGAATCACCAACCAGGGGGGTTACCTGTAAAGAGTCGTGTTCTTGAATAAATTATTCATGCCAGAATCATTTACTGACAATAGCCATGAACTCAGGGCTCTGTCCTCATCCCTCTTTTCATTTTCCACAATGTCCCCAGGGGATCTCATCCACGCCTGGTCTCCATCACCCCCTGCTGCCTGTGAATCTGGCATCACCTGGGTTGTGCAAATCAGTCCTGAAAATGCAGCTGCCTGAGGCTGTGTGCCCTTCTAAAGCAGGCTGCAAACTCTGACACTTCTCCCATCAAGGGGCAGGTCTAGAGCCCCTCCCTAGTGTCTGGACAGGCGTGTGACTACTCTGAAATAGTGCAGGATGAATGATGCTATGCTATTTCAGAAGTTAGGTCATAAAAGGCATGCAGTTTCTACCTGTCTCTCCTGGGATGCTCCTTCTCAGAACCCAGGGGCTAAAAATGGGGCACTGTGGCAAAAGACAACAAACGAGAAAGCAAAAAATACCCCAAAATACATCTTAAATGCTAAAAGGGAACAGAAATTGGATATACCCGCTTAGAGCAACAGCTCCTAACAATATACACAACACTCCTCCAGAGAAAACCTCACAGAAATAAACAACATGCCATAAAACCTTATTATCAAGGAGTGGGTTGAAAATATGTTCCATTGATCCACTTCTGCCACGGCTCAGACTCTCACTTGATGAAGCAGCATGCCTATTTTCAGCAAAGAACACCCTGCCCACTGGTCCTGCTAGCTCTTAAACTGTGAGTGCTGCTACGCCCTACAAAATACGTAGACCCTCCAGATGCTCTACCTGTATTCCTATGGTGGCCTCTACATCCTAAAAAAATATTGTTTTAATTCCTACTAGTGCCAACATGTATGATATTCAAAACCAGCTCAATTTCCTAAAGCAGCCAACCTCCCTCTCCTTAAGGCCAGGTGGACAGATTTTATTTTTCACTCATGCAGTCAGTTGGCCTGGCCACCTTTTTTATTCCCTCCATTGGTTTGGGAAAGATTATCATACATATGAAACCTTTTACTAAATTCACGAAAAACCCTGAAGTGATAGTCAACAAAGCCTGCACTTACCAAACACTGAAGAACTGATGCTTTTGAACTGTGGTGTTGGAGAAGACTCTTGAGAGTCCCTTGGACTGCAAGGAGAGCCAACCAGTCCATCCTAAAGGAAATCAGTCCTGAGTGTTCATCGGAGGGACTGATGTTGAAGCTGAAACCCCAATACTTTGGCCACCTGATGCGAAGAACTAACTCATTGGAAAAGACCCTGAAGCTGGGAAAGATTGAAGGCAGGAGGAGAAGGGGACAACAGAGGATGAGATGGTTGGATGGCATCACCGACTCAATGGACATGAATTTGCGTAAACTCTGGGAGTTGGTGATGGACAGGAAGGTCTGGCATGCTGCAGTCCATGGGGTTGCAAAGAGTCAGACACAACTGAGAGACTGAACTGAACTGAAAACATCTCTAATAAGAAAAAGCAGCACTCCCAAATAAAATGGCCTTAAACATTATTATTGCCGCACAAAGAGTTACCTATGCATTATCCAAACAAAATATTATATGTTCATATCTGATAAGTTTACTAATGGGATGTTGTTGCTAAGTCATGTCCGACTCTTTGCGACCCCATGGACTGTAGCCCGCCAGGCTCCTCTAGTCCATGGGATTCTTCAGGCAAGAAAACTGGAGTGGGTTGCCATTTCCTTCTCCAGGGGATTTTCAACCCTTGTCTTCTGTATCGTGGGCAGATTCTTTAGCACTGACCCACCTAGGAAGTCCCAAGTCTACTAATGCATCATCTTTATTAAATCACATAAAAACACAAATACAGGCCCTCAGTGATTCACTCTCCAGCCTAAAAAAATGGTTCTGATCATGGGACATTCCATTAAAAAAAAAAACAACTGTTATTTATTTTAAAAATCATTATTGGGACTTCCCTGGCGATCCAGTGGTTAAGACTTTGAACATCAGCTGCAGGGGTATGGGTTCAATTCTTGTCTTGGGAACCAAACTCTCACATGCCACATGGCATGGGCAAAAAAAAAAAAATCATTATCTTAATCTGTACTGTGTCTTATATGTACCTGCCTCCAGTATAGTCAGGGAGCCACCGAACAGGTCACTTTCATGCTAGGAAAGCTCATTGCTGCTCATTCAAAGTGAAAGTGAAAGCGAAGTCGCTCAGTCCTGTTGGACTCTTTGCGACCCCATGGACTGTAGCCCACCAGGCTCCTCCCTCCATGGGATTCTCCAGGCAAAAGTACTGGAGTGGGTTGCCATTTCCTTCTCCAGGGGATCTTCCCAATGCAGGGATCGAATCCGGGTCTCCTGCATTCCAGGCAGATGCTTTAACCTCTGAGCCACCAGGGAAGGCCACATTTAAAAAAAAAAGGAGGAAAAACGTATAAAAATGTAAAAACCAGGCACACAAAAAAGAAAATGTCATCAGAGGCCATGGCCAGGACATGACCTCCAGTGGACCGGAAAGCTGGACCCAGGCCATCTGAGGCTCCTCACCCCTCCCCTGTAATACTGTGGGGGTCCCGGGCACAAGAACTTTGTGTCCCCCGTTTCTTCAATTATAGGAAACTGCCTTCATTCAGCCTCCAGGACCTTCCCCAAGTTCCAATGGGCAGATTCAAGCAGTTGTTAATTAGGGAAGGGAGAGAGTGGGAGAGTGGGGCAAGGGCCTGGTTCCCCATCAAAGGATGCACACGATAACGTCTTAGAGCTATTTTGCAGATACTGAAGCCCCTTCCAGGAGCCTACACGCATGTAGACTCCAGATCAGTTGGACCTTAAGGTTGATGATGTGGACTCCTGCTTACCTCACCACCAGCCCAGCAAAAGGATGTCCAAGAACTGATTATGCCTTCTCAGGACAATTAATATTAAACTTCTCACTATCTTCTCCAAGTGGGGATATGTGGTTTTCAGGGCATGAACCTGCTATATTCTCCTTTGCCTGGCAAAGCAATAAAACTGTCTTCTTCTACTTCATCCAAAACTCTGTCTCCGAGATTTGATTCTGCATCAGTGTACAGAGAAGCTGAATTTTCGGCATCGCTTGTCCTAGGGATGTACACTCTGCCCATCATCTCCACCATGGCATCTGTTTTCAAGGATGCAGGCTTGAGAGAGCACGTGTGGTTGAGACCCTCGGAATGGTGTACGTCACTGAGCTCCTTTAAGGCTGTGAACTCCTATGGAGAAGGAACCTGTAACCCACTCCAGTATTCTTGCCTGGAGAATCGAGTCGGACACAACTGAGCAACTAATTGATGATGAACTCCTAAGATTCTTGTGCGTGGGGGCAGAGATCTACTTGTTTCTCACTGCCTGAAATAAGTCCTGAGTAAGTGTCCTTCTTTGTTAAACCTGCCAACTACCAATCTGGAGTGCCTTCTTCTCTCTTTGGTCTCTCTTTGGCTCCAAGTACAGGGGTGGTTTCAGATTTCACCCCCAAAACTCCTAAAGTGGCAAACCAACAACCTGTTCGTGATCTCAGTACACCCACTTCTCAGCCTATCATGGCACTGCCCAAACATGGTGAAATAACCAACCACAGTCAGTCCCCTGAACAGTGTGGGCTCCTGGAGGACGGGAACTGTGTTGTGTCCACCTCTTCATCCCCAGCACTTTGCATCTGACGCTTAGCAGGTGCCCAGTAAATTTGCATTGGATGAACTGTGCTCCTTTTCTCTGGGGACTTTTCCATCTCATTGGAAATGTAGCTTAATATGCAAATAAACTACAAAGGCACAAAGGAATGGCAGAGTCTAAGAAAGACACAGCAGGATATCCCGAAGGGAAGGGACTAAAGCTGCAGAGGAAGTAACAATCCCCCCAGCTTCACGGAAGGGGTCAGTGAGACCGCAGGGGTCAGGCTGATGGAGAGCTTTCAAGGGCACCGATAGTCCGTATGCAGAGCCTGGTGGTGGGTTTTCTAGAAGGACTGGCATTGCGTGAGAACACAGGTATGACAGGCAAGGTGAGACCCTCTATTATATACTACTTGTGGTTTTTGTCCTCTATGTGTTCCCTTTTCATACCAGGCCTTGACTGTTTTTGACTCAAAGACTTTTGCCAAAGGGGAAATCAGAAGTAGGAATTGTTTGAAATCTTGTTTCAATCCATTTGCATAGGAAAAAGGAGACAGTGGTGTGCTTCTGAGAGCACTAGGAGAAAAAAATGACAAAAAGGATCTCTAAGGCTGGAGGTCAGCTGGAGGTGTGCAGAGGGGAACCAGCACTCAAGGGCAGGGCCTTGAAGAGGGGTGAGCAGGAAGGTTGAGCATCCCTAGTATAATGGCTTGAATAGCGTCTCCCAAATTCATGTTCCCCTGGGAACTTCTGAATGTGATCTGATTAGGAAATAAGGTCTTTGCACATGTTGTTGTTGTTCAGTCATGTCTGACTCTTTGCAACCCTACAGACTGCTGAACACCATGCTTCCCTGTCCTTCACTATCTCTCAGACTTTGCTCAAACTCATATCCATTGCATAGGTAATTAGTTAAATAAATTCAGTTCAGTTCAGTTCAGTTCAGTCTCTCAGTCATGTCCAACTCTTTGCGACCCCACGAATCGTAGCACGCCAGCCTCCCTGTCAATCACCACCTCCCGGAGTTCACTCAAACCCATGTCCATCAAGTCGGTGATGCCATCCAGCCATCTCATCCTCTGTCGTTCCCTTTTCCTCCTGCCCCCAATCCCTCCCAGCATCACAGTCTTTTCCAATGAGTCAGCTCTTCGCATGAGGTGGCCAAAGTACTGGAGTTTCAGCTTTAGCATCATTCCTTCCAAAGAACACCCAGGGCTGATCTCTTTTAGAACGGACTGGTTGGATCTCTTTGCAGTCCAAGGGACTCTCAAGAGTCTTCTCCAACACCACAGTTCAAACGCATCAGTTCTTTGGCGCTCAGCTTTCTTCACAGTCCAACTCTCACATCCATACATGACCACTGGAAAAACCATAGCCTTGCCTAGACGGACCTTTGTTGGCAAAGTAATATCTCTGCTTTTGAATATGCTATCTAGGTTGGTCATAACTTTTCTTCCCAGGAGTAAGCGTTAAATAAATTAAGAGAAGGGTATACTGGATTAGTCAGATGTGTGTGTCTGACTCTGTGACGCCATGGACTATAGTCCACCAGGCTCCTCTGCTCATGGAATTTTCCCAGGCAAGAATACTGGAGTGGGTTGCCATTTCCTTCTCCAGGGAATCTTCCCAACCCACGGACTGAACCCACATCTCTTGTATCTCCTGCACTGGCAGGTGAATCTTTACCACTGAGCCACCTGGGAAGCCCATAGTGGATTAAGGTGGGGCCTCTAAATCCTGGTGTCCCTACAAGAGGAGAAGATACATACAGACATTCACACACAGACTTAAAGAGACACACACAAAACATACCTACAGACTCATACAGACACACACAGAGACACACATAGACTCACACACAGAGAAAGAGAGAGAGACTCATACCGACTCCCCACACACAGCCATATGAAGACAGAAGCTTCCACAAGCCAAGGAAGGTCAAGGATTGCCAGAAGCCACCAGAGCCAAGAGGCAGGAGACAGATTCTCTCAGGGTTTCCAAAAGGAATCGGTCCTGCTGACACCTTGATTTCAGACTTCTGGCCTCCTGAACTGTGAGAAAATAAATTTCTGCTGTTTTTGGCCACCCAGTTTGTGGTCATTTGTACTGGCAGCCCTAGGAAACCAACACATCCAGGAAGGCTGGACCGCAGGACGGGGGGTGTTTAGGAGCCTTGGTCCCTGACGGGTCAGGCAGCTTAGAAGAGCAGGAGGCTGGGCCGATGCAGCAAGTGCAGCTCAAAAGCTGAGGTCCCTCACACCAGGCCCTGGTTAGAACTCTGGACCTTTAAACACCTCCAGAGTTGAAGAGCCCCATGACAGGTATTAGGGAACTCTTTACCAGCCCAGCAACACAGAGATCTATGTTGATTTCAAGGGTCCAAAACATGTCAGGACTTCTGGGCTGACTCGTGTTTGCTATATAGGGGTTCATAAAAAGGAAGGATGGAAGACAAGTAAGAAACATACACTGGGACCATATCAAGGAGGACCTTAGTTGCTAGGCTCAGATGTTTGGATTTACTTTCCAAGGCAATGGGAGCAATTGAAGTTTTAAGGGTTGTAAGCTTGGGACTGACTTGGGGGCGGGGTGACTATCTTGAAGGGGGACTTCAGAAAAATCACTCTGGCTGTAGCTGTATATAGGTTATCAAGTGGTTGGCTGCAAGTAACAGGAGCATGGCCTAAAGTGACTTAAACAAAATAGGTGTATTTACGCATACAAAAGAAAAGCTAGAACGTAGACTTCAGGTACAGTGTGATCTGGTCTATGGATCTATCTAGCTTCAGTTTCGTTTTCCTCAGGGGCACAAGCCCTGGAGGAGGGCATGGCAACCCACTCCAGTATACTTGCCTGGAGGATCCCATGGACAAAGGAGCCTGGTGGGCTATAGTTCAAAGCGTTGCAAAGAGTCAGACACAACTGAAGTGACTTAGCACACATACATGCACGCAGGGGCCGAAGATGTCTTCTAGAGAAACTGAGTTAAAAATACTTTCTTGGGACTTCGCTGGTGGTCCAGTGGCTAGGCCTCTGTGCTCTCAATGCGGAGGGCCTGGGTTCAATCTGTGGTCAGGGAACTAGATCCCACACGCCACAACGAAGAGTTCACATGCGGCAATTGAAGATCTCTCACACTGCAACTAAGATCCGGTACAGCCAAATAAGTAAATCATTAAAAAAAAAAACACTTTCTTGTTTAGTCCAGTTGGAATAAAGAGAAGCTTCCTAGGACATACTTTTAAGAAATTCTTCCCTGTAAGACCCAAGTATGTTTCTATCTTATTGATCCAAATAGGGGTTAAATCTACTTATTCCTGAGCCAAATTCTGCAAAGAGATTAGGGGAGTCATGACTGGACAAGACTAATCAGCTGCCTTAGCTGTTGGTTCTAATACATGTGAGTGGTTTAGGGTATGGCTATTTACTCTCGTTGACTCAAATGCCTTGAGACTTTCAGGGTTGGGACGGGACTTAAGAGTCACGGGTCCTACCTGCCCTGCAATCTCCTATACAGGTCTCCGTCCACACATTGACTCCTGAATCAATGCGGCGTTAGCAGCCTATTCAGTTGACTAGTTGACCTATAACAGAGTGAGACCTGCCAACAGATTTCTCTCCTGGAAAAACTAAAACCTGGAGTGGTCAAACAGTTGCCACAATGTGGATGGGCTGGGGTCACAAACATAAAGCTTTTGGGGGTGAATCCAGGACTTAACAGAGAAAGGCTATGGGCAGGGGAGAGAGCAGAGAGAAACAGAAGGAGAGAAACAGAGAGAGCCAGAGCAGAAACACAGGCTACCTTCCCCCTTCTAGTGCCTCACTTTCAGCATCAGTCTGTACATCCCTAACTTTTTTTTTAATACCTAAGGAAAAGTTGGGCTAGGTCCTCACAGCCCCCAAGAACCCAAAGCAAAACGCTGCCCAAAACCAAACACCAAGTACCCAGCAGCTCTGAACTCACCTCTGACAAGCAAGGCAGCTCTTTCCTTTTCTGCACAATCACCCGGATGGCATCAGAGCCCAATAGGATCTTTCCACTCTGATGTGCCAAGAAAGGGGACCGGGAGAGGATGGAATCAATTTTCTTAACCATTATTACTGAGAGCTTTGCTGTTGCTCTGAAGCCATTGTGCGGGTGGATGGGGTGATGGCGAGCTTAAATCAATGACGGGTCTCTCCCGGGAGCTCATTGTGCAGACACTACAGTCATGACTGTTACCGGCAGGCCGTGTTGGGAAACACACAGGCTCACAGACACACATTCCTGACACACAGCCCCAGATCTGGGCTCCTGGAAACTGGCCAGGGCGTCAGAAGTGCTTTTCATCAAATGTCACGACTGTAGGAAAAAAGGGAGAAGGAGAGAGCCCTTCTCAGCTAGCTACCTGGTTAAAAAAAAAAAGAAAAAGAAAACCCTTGTAAAAAGAAAGGAAATAGGGTCAGAAAAAGCCTTGGCAGGTTAACCCATCAGAGGCTGGCAAAAGATGCGTCTGAGGAGCATCTTTTTATAGCAGTAAGCTGATGATATATGCATGTTTCATCAGAGTCACTTAATAAGAAATTTCCATCTCACTGTGGAGTCATCTAAACGAACTGCCAAAAGCCCAGGGCTGTGACTGAGAGCCAATATTTGATTCTTGGCTGCAGGGCAGAACAGCTGGATGATCTTGGGCACTTACTTGCCCAATCTGATCCTCTCCCCTGCTAGGAGATAACAGGATAGTCTTAATGACTGAAGCATTTTCCATTCTGTAAAGCGCTTTTCTGTACATTATACTCCTTGATCCTTGCAGTAAACATCCCTTTATTAATTCAGCTAGAAACTCTTTATTGGGCACAGAGATGGGCGTTGCAGTCAGCCGGGAGCAGTACACATAGTATTCCCTGCCCCCCAGCAAGCTGAATCAAATCAGAAGGCCAAAGTCACCAACTATATAATCAGGAAAACCAACAGGGCACTGCAGGCAGTTGTCCCTGTAGCAAGATGATCGTCGCCGCTCTTGTATTTCCGATGACTTGGATGTGGATGGAGCTCCAAGCCATGCTCCCAGTTGCTAAGTCCCAGAGGTCCATGTGAGAAGGTTCCTGTGGCCCAAAGATGCTGCCACTGCCGAGAACAGCAGCTGATGTTGCTGTTCTAGGCAACACCTCTGCTCCCCTCATCCCGTATGCGAAAGCATTTTGGGGAATGCCAAGAGCACTCATCTCAGGAAGAGCTAAGCCCACAAGATGCTTCCTTGCGGGCCAGAAGGTTCACCTCCACCCCCGCCACACCCCACCCAGAACTGAACCAAAAGCCAATAGGTTCAAGCAAGAGGCCTCAGGTGATAAAATACCCAAAACTTTTCTTGCAAACCCTGGAGGCCAGGAAACATAGCCAGATGGCAGTGCGCTGGTGCAGTTTGGCAGGACTTCTTGAAGAACTCCTGCAGATTCGTATGTATGCTTTCTGTTTCGGATCCTCTACCTCCAGCGCCTCTCTTGCCCTTTATACGTCTTCATTCCTCTTTTCCTTCGCGTTCTAGCAGAGAATCTTCTCAGTTTCTCCCCTGCCCTGTTTAATCATTATCTTTTCTGCAGCTCAAAATATCTCTCCTCTTCTCCTTCATGTCCCAGAAGGACTTGTCCAATGCCAGCACCGCATTCCCTAGGCCAGCCGTTCCCCAGCTGTGGGCAGGGACGTGGGGCTGGAGAAGTCCACCACTGGCACAACACACTCTTACTGGGCACTTATCAATATGCTGTATAGAGTTTTTAGTATTGGGCATATATGCATTCACTTAGTCATCACAGTGACCTTGTGGGACTGATCGCATTATGCCCATTTTCACAGATGGAGAAACTGAGGCACAGAGGTGGCAAGCTTAGGGATTCCGAAACTAGCCTAATTTCACACGTCCAAGGAGTGGCACTGCAGATTGGAACCAAGAAGTCTGGTCCTACGGGCCCTACTCTGGAGCACCCACTACATCTCTTTCTGATGAAGAGCTAAGACTGTTCTTTCTCCTTCCACTGCAGAAGGCTGGCCTCTCCGACTGGGGCCGGGGGCACTGCAAGAATTGACTGACCCCCTAGGCCAAGCTGGGCCGTTTTCCTCGTAGCATTCCTCCAAAAAGTCGTGAAAGAGGAAAAGCCCCAATAAGGAGTTAAGAGCTGTAAAACTAGATTTTTTTTTTTTTTTTTTGGTCATGCCTCTTAAATCCTGTGTCCAGCACTTAGCCTGTAGGACTGGCATTCTGCTACAGAGCAAGACGCCAGCACCGCCCCACTTCCCTATAAAGGACGGAGAAGGCGATGGCACCCCACTCCAGTACTCTTGCCTGGAAAATCCCCGGGAGGAAGGGCCCAAATCCGCAAAGCTGACCCCGAAAGGGGGCCTGGTCCTGGCAGTCGGGCTGGCGCGCCCTGCTCTGGATCACGTCGCAGCCCCGGCGGGTGGGAGGGAAGAAGCCGCAGCGGGCAGCAGGGCCAGGGCGGGAGGCCGGGCCGCGGTGGCCCCTCCGGGCTCTCATCTGGGCGCCCGCCCCGGGGCCTCACCAGCCGCCCAGCCCCGCTCCCTCCACCCCCGCTCTCAGTCCCCCCGCGACTCGCGCGCCCTTAGAGGAAGTAGGTGGCTTGGCCCCACCGCCGGCAGGGGGATCGGCCCCTTCCCGCTACCGCGCACCCACGCGGGCTCTTCGGAGCACCGCCGCCTCTTCCGCGGGTTTTAGCCTGCGGGTCACCCCCCCAGGCCGCGCCTCCCCAGCCTTGCCAGCCCGCCGGCGGCGGCCGTCCCCGCAGAGCCCCGCTCTGGGCGGCGATCCATTCCCCGTGCCGCCTTCAGCGTCTCCCCCGCCGGGCCTCCGCCGACCCGGCTGCAGTCCACGTGGCTCGGCGCTCTCGGTTCGGCTCGCCGGCAGCCCGGAGCCCGGGGAAAGCTGAGCCGAGGCCGGGTGGGAGGTGGGGCGGCCGCCGGGGGAGCGCGGGGCCGCGAGGGGCGGGCTCTGGGCGGAGGAAGGGGAGGGCGGCGCGCGCGAGAGGCACCCGCTCGGCTCCGGCGCGCCCCGGCTCCCGGCTCCTGGCCCCGGCCCCTCCCCGGCCGGCCCGCCTGCCTCCCCCTCCCATTCCACCCGGGGGAAGGTGTTCCCGGACCGCCCCCCTGCTCACCCCGCCTCCCCGCTCCCCCGGCTCCAGCCTCCGCCGGCGGAGCTCCACTATGCCAGACAGTTTCGACACTTTGCAAAGACAAAGACCAGAGCGAGGAGGAAGAGGAGGACCGGGAGGAAGAGCAGGCGGAGAGAGAGGAGGCAGGGGCGATGTGAGCAGGGAACGGGCCGAGTGTTCGGGACACCCCCGTTTTTATTCTCCTCCGGATCTCCTCGTCCCGTACCCACCCGCAGCCCCAGAGCCCCGGAAACTTCCGCGTGTCTCCGGCCGCGGTGAGTGAGCGCGCGGAGCCGGGGGTGCGCGGGGGGCTCCATCCACCCGAGTTGGGGCTCAGGCAGTCTCGTGTGTGTTCTCCGAGGGGAGGGGGTGATGGTCTGGACCCGGGGACAGAGGCGATGGGGAAGGATCTGGGAGTGTGTGACAGGGGCGTGGAAGTGGACTGAGGACCCAGGCGCCGGGAGAGAAGAGGGCACACGCAGGGAGCCCCCCTCCTTAGCAGCGGCGTCGTCGGGGTCTTTGGGAGAGCAAGGAGGTCGGAGCGGGGTGTCGGGCTCAAGGGTATACAGCCGTTTCAAACAGAGCTGCTGGGAGCTCTAGGGAGCCTACGCCGGGTCTAGGGCAGCGGTCCCCGGGGTGGCCCCAGTGACATTGCACTCGGCGCGCGGAGCTGGCATCCCGCCGATTGGGGCCGCCGAAAGCGAAATGCCCCGCGGGTTCGCCTGTGGGCTAAGACCCCACGAGGAGATGGGGCCCTGCGACCCTTTAGAGCGGAATCCGGGGTGCGGGGGCGCGCGGAGGCCGCCCAGTGATCCCAGTCGAGCGTCCAAATCCGCTGCAGGAAGGCGCGGATCCGGGAGGTGGCCTTCGCCCCCGGGGACACCGCAGGCCCGCGTTGCTCCGGATACGGTGGAGAGGTTGGCAACCGGGGCAGGCCAGCTGGACGTGGCGTGTTGAACAGGGAGGGACTGAGGTGGGCGAAGGGGAGCTTGACCGGGGTGGTGCCCGCGGCAACTCGAAACTGAGTCTGCCCGGGATCCCGTTAGGCGCCGCAGCTGCCGCGAAATAATCTGACAAAAGTTAGCAACTTGTCTGCGTCTGGGGTGTGTGACCTGCGCGGGGTAGGAGTAGCTCCGCCGGGGGGCGCGGGAGCGGGCAGCAGTGCCATTGGGGCAGAGTGCCCAGATGGGGGCACAGCCTTGTTCGAAATCGGGACGGTGGCGCAACTTTGAGCTCCTTCTTTCACTAAGCGAGAGTGTGTTTGAGCTTGACCTTGCGGGAGGCAGCGCGGCTGAACTTGAGATGGGTACTGAGGCTGCTCCCTAGCGGGGCACAGTTATGCCCCAGGGTGCCTACGCTCTATCCCGTGGCCTGGTCTCCCGGGAAGGGTGTTGGGATCTTTTGGGCTCTGCTTGTCCGCCAGAGATCCAAGTCCCACCTCCCTCGTACGCGAGGATCGCGGACAGAGCCTACAGAGCGTGGAGCTCGGTGGGGGCGCTTGGCGAGCGGACGAGAGTCCGCTCGCAAGTGTGCGCGTGGCTGAGGGCTGGGCGGGTCACTGCGTCTCGCGGGCTCTGCGTGTCCCGCAGAGGGAGAAAGCCTTGACCCTGAGGGCAGTGCCTCCTGGCTACGGCCCCGCATGGGGCATCCGCCTGGATTTCACGTGCCTACCTCTTGGAACCCCTCGCCTCTCCCGGCCCATCCCCTTCCTGGATCCCACGCCACCTGGATTTGCGCCTAGATGGTTCCCCAGGGAGACAGTGAGCACCCACTCCCGCTCTGCGGCTGTGTGTGTTGGGCGAGCAGTATTCGCCAGCTCGGAAAATGAGGTCCGCTGGGGACTGGGTGGTCCAGCTGTCGCGTCCGGCACACAGTAGGTGCGAAAGGTGTGAAAAGGTCCCTTCCTGGGAAGGCGCTGGCGGAGGCCACGGTGTCTCTTCCCTCTTTCTCCCCGTTTACTATTATTGAATTCGCATCCATCTGCCCTGTCCAGAGCTTTTGACTTCTAGACGTATTTTGCGCACCTACTGTGCGCTGGGCTCAAAGATGGGCTATTCTTAGAAGATGCGAGCGCAGCCATCAGTGTGTGTGTGTGTGTGTGTGTGTGTGTGTGTGTGTGTGTGTGTGTGTGTGTCCCTGGGGAGCTGAGCGACTGCGTTCCTCAGGTTCAGAAAAGGCAAAGTGCACTGCCCCCTGCCGACCACTGTGGAAACTGCCGCTTGGCTACAGGGATGGGAAGGGGCGCTGGAGACTTGGTGCCAGGAGTCGCTCCCTGCACTTTCTAGCACCTTCCAGCACCTTCCTTACTGCCCCCAAACATGTCCTGGCCTTTTTCTGCAATCCTGCGGGTAGCTGAAGAGACTAACCCGAATCCCCCACTTTAACATGTCCTGATCTTGTGCCAAGTGGGGGTAAAATGGGGTCACGGCTATTACCTTCCAAATATGTTAGACTAAATATTATATGAATTGTGTGAATGTGTGTGTATAAGTATATATACATACATATGTTTACACACTATTTTTGTGTATATATATTCATATGTATTGACCTCAAGTCTGGACATGAAAGGAATTTCATCCTATGAAAAATTTATTTTGTGGAATAAATAACAGAATAAGTAGGGGGGGGAGCCGTCCCCTGCTTTGAAGAATCCCACGTGGGTGGGAATATGCCGTCCTGTGTTTTGCAAGGCCTGCATTTGCTCTCCAGGTCTGCCTCCCCAGGTCTGCCTCCCGGGCAAGGCTGGGGCCTGGGCCCCAGCAGCGTCTTGCCTTGATTTCCCTCCTCCATTGGTGGCGGGACCAGCACTCCCCTGGAACACTGGGCTTAGAGTAAAAAAAAGAGAAAAAAACAGAAAGTGTTGGGCAGAGGAATTTCTTTCTAGGGGGTGCACATTCTGCTCCTCCAGGCTCTTATCAGCAGTGGCCTCCTGCTCACCTCAGGACTGTTTCCACTTGGAGGCACAGGCTGGGCTCACCAGACCTAAGGTCCTGAAGTCCTAGCACCGGCCGTCTGGAGCTCTCCGTGTGCCAGTGTTGGTGGGCTGGGTCCATCTGTGGGCCTGGCAGGGAGGGTTTTGTGCAGGTGGGTGTCTGTCTCCTCTCTCCACTGCCAACCCCAGGAGCATCAGCTAGAGGCCAGCTGTCTGCAGCCCCGTGGGAGCCCCATAGAGGCCCCATAGGGGCCTCTTAATCTTCTGGTCAGTTAACCTTGCCTGAGTCTGTTGCTGACTCAGAGGATTTGTATCTGAACAGGCTTTGCCTTATAGTATCTAAACCTTAACCCTTCCCTGAAGTCCCCTCCCACATCACAAAAAACAGCCAAGAAAGCAAAAAATAAAATCCACTTAAAACCTTGCACGGCTTCCCAGCGAGTCCTCCGTGCATGTCTGCACACACCCATCATGGGCGGGTGAAAGAGCTGGAATTATTCTAGGGTAAGGCTTCCATGCACTTTTTCCAGGTCTGGAACTCTCTGGATCCTGCCGCACTGGCCCCCACCTCACCCCTGCCCTGGCCGAGCAGAGAATCTGGGTGCCCCCGCCCCGCCTTAATTTGATTCCAGGAGCCCAGCCTCGGACCCCAGCAACAGCCTGTGTTCTGGCCTCAGGGCCAGTGAGCAATGGCTTGACCACTTGGCACCCAGACAGTTTCAGGCTCAGGGTCTCAGTTTCACTGTGGGAAATGAGAGGCTCGGAGCTCTGCTGACATCACCTTGGGGCCCTTTGAGCCTTTTCCTTGTGAAGGCAGCCCCCACCCCATCATTTGCTTTTGCCTCCAGCTTCATCCTCAGTACCCTCCAGGCCTCCCTGGCATCACAGATAAGGCTCGCCCACCCCATGCCTACTGTGTGCCTCCTGCTCTTTCTCCTGGATCCTTGAGGAGCAGACTCTCATGGCAAAGTCCATCTTTTATGCCCAAGAGCCCCACAGGGTCCTGCTTGGTATCAGAAATGGGGTTTTCTTATTTCTTTAAGTTTTGTTGTTGGATTATTTTTATTTCGGTTGAACCAACATTTATTAGGAACTTATTGTGTCCCTGACACCATGCAACGTGCTGGACACGTGGTTGATCCTTGTCCCCTACATGCGGACGTGAAGGGTTGCCCTCTGGTGGGGTTTGCACTGGAGTGGAAATGTGCATGGGCTCAGGCAGGGTTTTGACCGAGAAGAAAGGATTCTTCTGCTTTGGGGGACCCACAGAAAGATTCATTGAGGAGACTACCCAGGAGTACCTTGAGGAATTCCTTTAGGCATAAGTCAGACTGCTGGAGAGCAAAGGTATTTTCTTGAATGCATAGTTACTGTTGTTCAGTCGCTAAGTCATGTCTGACTCTTTGCAGACGCATGGACTGTAGCCCGCCAGGCTCCTCTGTCCATAGGATTTCCCAGGCAAGAATACTGGAGTGGGTTGCCATTTCCTCCTCCAGGGGATCTTTCCAGCCCAGGAACTGAACCTGAGTCTGCCATGTCTCCTACTTGGCAGATAGATTCCTTACCGTTGTGCCACCTGGGAAGCCCTGATACTCTGGATAGTTGATGTGAAAGATAAATGAGAGTCTCTTAACAAATCCTGGCTTTTTTTCCTGAAAAGGTCTAGATCCAGACCTGTTGGTATAGAAGTGGGTTGTGTGCCATCGTGTCCTTTTAACCTATTCAATATTCAAGGAATACTATTTGAATATTCTTAAAGATTTTCTCCCTTCCAAAAACACCTGAGGATGTTTGGACCATTTCATCTGCTTCTATGTGTATGTATACATATATATTTTTTCTCCTCTAAGATACATAAAAGCTATCTAACTAGGCCTGATTCTGGAACCCATACAAGATTATAAAGTACAAACTAAAAATTATTTATAGTCATTCAGAGTTGAGAAGAAAACATTAGTTCCAAATTATGTGGCAGAAAAAAAAAAAAAGAAGAAGAAGTTGCAAATGACTTTTGGAAAGTCCCTGTTTGGGTGTACAAAGAAAATACATTCTCCGAATTTCACTAGATACCTTAAAAAAAATCAAACCAATATCGATATCATTGTAATAGATTGTGCTGCATTAAATATTCATCCATTTGAATCCACATGGAACCAACAGACCGGAGTGGCTAAAAATTCCCTTCATGCATATTTACTTAGCAGAAAGCTCTTGAGAAAAACCCAACTGAAAAACACAACCAAAGCAAACCTGGCTACTTCTCTGAGAGGGTGGAATGACTCCAAAAGATCGTTTCATGTTCAAAAAGCCTAAGACAACTCTGCATGAAAGATGAAAATCCTTCTAATTGGGCATTTACCTTTTCAGAAATAAAAGGCTCAGTAGAAAGAAAAGAAAATGGAAAAAAAAAAACAACCCCTCAAAAAACCTTTTTCCTTGGAAGACCAGACTGGAGCCCAAAATAAATCCCCTGAATTTGGCCAAATCATGAAGAGCTGCATTCTCCCTCCCGACCCTGGTCTAGCTCAGAGAGCTCCCAGTGTTCTGAAAGCAAATGCTCTCTGAAATGCCCACCTCTGCACACCAACATCTGCAGCTCCGACCTTGCATGGACCTCAGTCCGTCCCCTCTGTGTGCTCCACTGTGACACGGGTCCTCCCCATTTTATGGATGTAGTGACTTACTCAAGGTCACACAGTCTTGCCCTCGCCCAGATCTTCCGTGTGCCTGGACTACCCTCATGGGAAAATAGGTGACTCCTATAGGTGGGCCAAGGAATAATAAGCCCACACATCCAGCCACCTTGAATCCCCATCACATATTTTCCTCTGCTCACCCTCTGGAACCCCTACCTTCACTCTTTCCACCTTGAGCTGTACAGATGAGGAAGCTGAAGGTCAGACAGGTGACCAGGCTCGTGGAAATGACCTCCAGCCTTGGTGGTGCCACCTCCCTGCATCCCGGCCTTTGCTGTCTCCACCTCAATGCCTGCTCCCTCTCTCTGCTCGGCTAAGTCTGAGAACAATGGCAGAAAATCCCCTAAGTTGGATCTCAGCATCCTTATTAGATCTTACAGTCAACTTAAGGAACAAAACTTCGTAACAACACAATATGACACAGCGCTATATAACACAACACCACATAACAACCACAGCTGCCGTTCACAGATCATGCAAAGAGTGTATGAATGCACCGGAGCGGAAACAGACTAGGCTGAGAACCAGCTTTAGTGTTAGCAGGAAGCCAGAGAGCGCCATCCCAAGGGAAGCCTTAAGCGAGGGGTTGTCGAAGTGGGGTGTGCTGGTGAGACTCAGGTAGGCAGATGACAGTGGAACCTCCAGAAAGGAGCTCTCAACCACTAACTCAGGCATGTGGCTAGATAATTTCCCTACTGTTTAGTTATTTTGCCCATAAATAATTTTCTCCCAGGAGAGAGAGTCAGCTAGCGAGTGCATAGAGTCAAAGTCATAGAACAATAACATGAACAGAGTTTCGAAGAAAGGCGATAGGAGAGAAGATGCCTGCAGACAGTCTGGGAACAGGGAAGCTTGCCTGCACGTTTTAGAGGGTGGCCTCCTAAATGGCCTCCTGATACTTTGGCCTCCTGATGTGAAGAACCAACTCTTTGGAAAAGACCCTGATACTGGGAAAGATTAAAGGCAGGAACAGACGGGGACAACAGAGGATGAGATGGTTGGATGGCATCACTGACTGGATGGGCATGAATTTGAGCAAACTCCAGGAGACAGTGAAGGACAGGGAAGCCTGGTGTGCTGCAGTCCATGGGGTCGCAAAGAGTCAGACACGACTGCGGCTGAACGTGACATGACATGAGTGGGCTTCCCAGGTGGTGCTAGTGGTAAAGAACCGCCTGCCAATGCAGGACACAGAAGAGATGTGGGTTTGTTCCCTGGGTCAGGAAGATCCCCTGGAGAATCCCATGGACTTCGGAGCCTGGTGGGAAGAGTCGGACACGACCGAAGTCACTTAGCACACACGCAGTCTGGTTGGAGTCTCTGATCTTCCGCGTGGATCCCAGCATTGCTGACTGCAAGCTCTCCTCCTTTGGCTCGTCCACACAAACTGAATTCAGAGAGCCCACACAGTGCCCAGGGGTTGAAGAAGGACTGGGCAGGAAGGCTTGGTATAAAGTTTGTCACCAGGCATGTAGACCTAACCAGGATCCTAGACAGGTGTCTCTCGGGCAGTCTGCTGCAAGAAAAATGAACTATAAATGTTGTTGTTGTGATGCTAAAAGCGTCCCCTTTTTATATATTTATTTTTTTAATTTTTACAATGTTATGTTGGTTTCTGCCATACAACAACACAAATCAACCATAATCATACATATAGCCCCTCCCTCTTGAGCCTCCCTCCCCTGCCTGCACCCCACCCCTCTAGGTCATCACAGGGGGCCAGGCTGGGCTCTCCCCAGCTGTGCACTTTACACACGACAGTGTGTCTATGCTGATGCTACTTTCTCCACTTGTCCCACTGTCTCCGTCCCCTTGCTGTGTCCACAAGTATGTTCTCCACGTCTGCGTCTCCATTCCTGCCCTGCAAATAGGTTCATCAGCACCGTTTGCCTAGATTCCATATAGATGCCTTCACATACGGTGTTTGTTTTTCTCTTCCTGACTTACTTCACACTAATAACACCTTCGCAATGGAGAAAGTGTTTGCTGTTCTTCTTCCTTGAAAACACCGTTAATCCTACCACCTGGTGGAGAGTTTGATGAATCAAAACTGTTGCTTTGAAACGTTAGCTGCCACCAACAAGAATGTCTTAGTGGGGGGTATTCCTCGTTGTTTCTGGAGCATATTCTTGGTGAAGAAAGGAAATTAAAATGAAAAGGAGAGGTTAGAAGATAGTGAGGCTGTGCACCACCGCCCAAGGGTAATTTCAAATGAAAAACACACCTCTCAGAATGGTTTGAAAAATCGGCTCCAGCATAAGGGCCGCTTCCATTTTCTGTCTGTAATCTATGACAGGAAACAAACCGAGCTACGCAAAAATCCATCGTGAGCTATAGGATTATAGAAATTAAACTGATGTCTTCGCTGCAGAAAGTGGGGGCGGGGGCCCTTTCAGGGCCCGAGAGTGGGCTCTTGTCTAACGCTTGGAAATGAATTGTCTCAGGAGACACAGGTGCCAAGGAGACACGCAAAGCAAGAAACCTTATTGGAAAGGGGTGCCTGCGTGGAGAGCAGCAGGGTAAGGGGGCCCAGGAGAACTGCTCTGACACGAGGCTCACAGTCCGGGGTTTTATAGTCATGCGGTTAGTTTCCGGGTTGTCTTCGGCCAGTCACTCTGACGCAGAGTCCTTCCTGGTGGTGCACGCATAGCTCAGCAAACATGGATGCTGGCAAGAAGGCTTCTGGGAGATGGAAGGACACGTGGGGTCTCCTTTTGATCTTTCCCGAATTCTTCCTGTTGGTGGTGGCTTATTAGTTCCATGTTCCTTACCACGACCTCCAGTGGTAAAATAACTCACGTGAACGGTTACTATGACGCCTGGCCAAGGTGAGGGGCTTCAGTCAGTGTGTTTCCCCTAATATCTCTACAATGCCAAACGTCCAAACAAGGAGAAAAGATGTGATGGACCTGGAGGCAGTTTGGAGTATCGAAATCCCCCTGTGTCCTTGGAAACCTGCCTCTGGAATGGAGTGAAGGGGCTTCTTTTTTTCTCGGAACGTAAGTTGTGTTGTGCGTGAGTTGATTGAATGATAACAAGTTACAAAGGTTGTACCTTTAAAGAGCATGAAGTCAGGAAGAACTGTCAAATCTGAGCATTTGCAAAGATCCTTCGCAGTGCCCTTGTTCAACCTTCCTCTACTCCCAGACTTCAATTATTCATTGACTGAGTCACTCATTGATTCATTCAGTGGAAGTACTGGCTGTGCCACTGGCTTGCTGTGTGACCTTCAGTGTGTTTCATAACCTCTCTGTGCTTCCATCACCTCATCTCTAAAACTGTGGATAATAATAGCACCTAGCACCTGGCAGGTACTAGATGAGTTAATACTTGGAAGGTGTTTAGAACAGGACCCTGCCGAGTGCCTGCTGTATAAGTGCTTGCAGAGTGCACGCTGTGATCATCATCAGCTTTCAAGTTAAGCAATGCCTTGCTCAGCTTCCCCTGAATTGTTTCCTCACTTCGTCTCTACCAAGTGGTTAACAGTCCTCTGCTTGAATGTTGCCAGTGATGGCCCTCTGATTTCTGGACACCTCTGTGGATTAGAGAGCTCCTCCTCACACACAGCTTCCATCCACGGAGGACTTCCTGAAGGAGATGGTAAGATGGGGGTGGGGTGTCTCTGGAGCTGTCTGAAATTAAGGCTGGGAAAGTTCTCTGGGCTTAAGAAGCTATGGTGTGGCTCCTGGACACTAGTAGTAGAGAGAGTCCTCCTGAGGCTTCAGACATGACATTTTAGATGCTCCCTGCCCTGTATTTCACCACTGAGATTTCAGGTGGAGGCCTGACCCATATGATTCCTCATTAGCAGGCGGAGCCAGAGTGAGAAACCAGCCCTGAGTTCAAGGCTGTCACAGCTGACTTGGGCACCTCGAGGTGTCCTGGAGATGAGCTTCCAATGTGCAGAGCACGGGATGTGGCAGCGGGCACTGACCCGGGTGCCAAGGGCTCCTAGGTAACCCCACTGGGCAGGCCTTCTCCTCTAGTGATCCCCATCGTGTTTTCTCCCCAGTCTCCTAGACTTCCCTCCTGACCCCCAGTCTCCCTGAGACCTCCCTCTGAGCAAGTCCGTGTCAGTTTTTGTGAATTCTGTCCTCTCTCCTCCCTAAGTCCCGTTCCCAGGAAATACCACTTCTGGACACTCTGCACTCATTTAACCTTCTAAACAGGGCTTTTCGGTCCTTCTTGTTATCAGTATTTTGACAGTTGAGAACACCGAGGCTCGTGGAAGTGGGCCACTTAACCTCAGGCCCTCTAGGTGGGGACTGGTCCCCTGCCAGCACGGCTCCATGTGTCCCATCCACCCCCATGTGACAGCAGCTTCCTTCCACTTCCCTTCAGTTGTTCTGAGAATCAGATAGTGAGTGAAAGTCGCTCAGTCATGTCTGACTCTTTGCAACCCCATGGACTACACAGTTCATGAAATTCTCCAGGCTAGAGTACTGGCGTGGGTAGCCGTTCCCTTCTCCAGGGGATCTTCCCAACCCTGGGATCGAACCCAGGTCTCCCGCATTGCCGGCAGATTCTTTACCAGCTGAGCCACCAGGGAAGCCCAAGAATACTGGAGTGGGTAGCCTATCCCTTCTCCAGCAGATCTGCCTGACCCAGGAATTGAACTGGGGTCTCCAGTATTGCAGGCAGATTTTTTACCAGCTGAGCTACCAGGGAAATCCAGGAATCAGATAAGAGGCCGGAAAGAATGAAGCCCCTCCTTCACCAAATGATACTTCAGAGGACTATAAATAGGACACCCAGTGGTGGCACTCCGTCTCATTCGCCATGGACAGGACAGACGCTGAGTGATGCCAGCACGTCCTCCAGCCCAAGGTTTTCACGGTCAGCACTGGTTTTTTCCCTGCCTCTCTCTCACTCTCCTTTCTTTTTCTTCCTTCTTTCTTTCCCCTCATCCACTGTCTTGCCCCAAAGTACATAGTTCAGCCTCCTTCATTTGGCCGTGGTTGCCTAGAAAACAAACACGTGCCTATGTCACGATTTCTCCCAGTTCTGACAGACACAAAGCAGTGCCCACCAGGCCCCGGGGAGGCTGCCCAGCCTCCCATCTCCTTCCTCTGCAGGCAAAATCAGGGTACCCAACAAGAAAGTCCACGAGGGCACCTCCTGCCCTGGAAACCATCGGGGGCAGAGAGGTCAGTGAAGGCTGGGGTTGGGGGAGAGAACAGGTCCACTGTTTGTTAGCTGTGAGTGTGGGGCAAGTGCCTACCATGCCTGAGCCTCAGTCTCCCCATCGGTACTCTGGGGACACCACCACCCATCTTTCTGGCTGAGAGTTGAGATAAATCAGGCAGTGTGGGAAAGGCCCAGAGAACAGACGGTCTTCAGGCTGGAAGATGGGAGAGCCTGGGCATGGGGGACCCTGGAGTGGGACCCACACTTGGAGCCAAGGGCATCTCCCCAGCCATGTGATCAGTAGAAGGAGAAAGAGAGGAAAACTTCAAGGCACCCGCTTGGTGCTCCTAACCGCTCTGCCCTCTTCCAGCCGTGATCAAGGTGTCTTTTCCTGTGAGCAGAAAGAGATTTAGGCAGACCCACATTTTAGGTGAACCAGCAGACTGAGGTTTGCAGTGGGTGGGAGGCAGAGGCCTGAGCAGCTCCTGGGTAGTCCACGTGGGAGTGTTTGCGTTGCTCCAGTGTGAGAAGTGGTGACTTTATCTCTTTGAGGTTCAAGAGCTGATTGTACTCAGATGCTGAGAAATTAGAAAGCGAAAGCCACTTGGAGATTTCCAGTCTGGTTGCGAAGGTAACTGGGGGGCCATGGATGGCCACAGGGAGCATGGCAACTGGACAAACCAAGGGACCATGCTGTCCCTCCCATCCCAGACCTGTGGGATTTGAGGTGCAGGAGGACACCCTTCTGGAGCCCAGCCAGGCTGGAGGGTGAAGAGGAAGCCTGGGGCTCAAGATGGCCCTGGCTCTGAATCACATCTCTGCTGATTTCTAACTGTGTGGCTGTGGGCAGATACCTAAACTCTCTCAGAGCCTCAGTTTCCACATCCGTGAAGTGGGGATAAGACTACCACCCTCAAGAGGCTGGCTGCGCAGATGGAATGAAATCACACACGTGGAATGTGACTGTGGTTCTGGCCTTGCTGTCCAGATGCATCCCGTGGTAGCTGTTGTTATAATAATATCTCCCGTGGCAGAGCAGCCAGAACTCAGCAGTCAGGCACCGGCTTCAGAAATCCACTCCTTCTCAGGACTCCAGCATGTGGAACCCTTTCAGAGAGGGAGGGTGCATGCTGGCTTTCCCAGCCTGGTGAACATACCTGCTTCTTGCCCAAGTTCTGACTGGCTTCTTCAGCCCACACACCAAGACGGGGGAGGTGCAGCGAAACCCTGGAGAGGGCCAAGCTGCTGAACTCAGCTTCCTTTCGCTCTCAGTATTAGTTAGCTCCGTCATCTCTGGTTTGCACACTCAGAATTTCTGCCTTCACACCCCACTTTCAGTCTTGCTCTGGACATTCTAGCACTGACACCAGGCTTTTCTAGGGCATCTCACCATTTACCCTTGCTCTTCTGCGTCATCTGTTCCCATTGCAAGCTGATCTAGCCAGTCTCAGTTCTTTTTCTCGTCCTCCATGACCATTGAATGCTGGTCAGGAATTCAGATTAAGAAACCACCCAGTTAACCCGTGCCCTCTTTCATTGGGTACAGAGTGAGGTGGTTCTTACTGTCTGCCCGAGTCCTCTTCCCCACAGTGGGAGAGCCCCCAAGTGTACTGCCGTCCCCATCAGGGCAGAGCAGAGTGCTTGCACAGCACGGAAGAAGCTCAGTAAGTGCTGATTGAAGGGAGCTGTGTTAGTCCTGGTCTTAAATGGAGTCCAGCTAGGAATCAGTTTATCATTCAGGCTCCACTCTTTACTATGACCATGAGCAAGTTACTTCATCTCTGCAAGCCTCCACTTACTCACCTACACAGTGACTGCAGATAATAATACCGCACACATCACAGGACCATTATGAGGAGCCACTGAACTTTTGAGTACAAAGGGCTTAGTTTGGCAAAATCTTCACAAACAGTTAAAAACAGTACCTGCTACCATCACTACTGCTAGTTTTACCTTATAATTTTTATTAAAGCAAATTCATGTTGTTTCTTATTCTCTTGCTTTGCAGTACAGCCCTGTGAAGCATTGAGGGAGGTTCAGTTTCCATTTTACTAGTAAGTAAACTATGACTCAGAGAAAGGCTGTTTTTCTAAACTCACACAGCTAGACTTTGTGTGGCTGGCCTCCTCTGCTTGGCATACCTAGCAGCCAGCCACACTGTTTTGGAACATGATATGACCATGGGCCTCTGAGAAAAGATTCCTGTAATTTAAAAGCACAGCAGTATTTTTTTCACCTAGGCCCAGTGTTAATAATTATTCAGATTATCTTTTTCTTTTTTGACTTCGAGGAGAAAGGCTATGCTTTATTAAGCAAACTACTATACTCCAGGTGTGATGGAGAGTTTCATATCCTGTTCCCTGCCCTATCCTAAGAAGAAACAGAATTGGAGAACACACTCTCTTATAAGATTTATTGCATTCTGTTGCACAGAAGAAAGGAATTTCAGGTGGTAGATGCACTAACAGGGGCAAAGAAGGTATGATTTATGAATCCAGATTAGGAGAAGTGAGAACGCGCTAATTCGTTTGACTGGAATTTGTCCTTCGCGGCTGGAATTTGTGGGCATTTTTCTTGCCTCAGGTCTCCTGGTTTAAGTCCAGCAGTTTACCATTAAGGACCCGGTTGGTAGCTGGTTGCTGCCAGTTGGATGGAGAGAAATGAGGGGGCAAGCCCTGAGCCTGGAATCAGAAGCCTTTGGCCCATGTTCCCATAGCCTTGTTCTCAGCTGTGTGATCCATGGGCCCACCTCTCCAGGCCTCAGTTTCTTCATTTGTACCTGGGAGAGTCACATGAGCATTTCTGCACCCTTTCCAAAAATGAGGATTACATCTGATCTGTCTTCCTGTGTAGTCCCTGTGTATGAACACATTTCACCATTTTCAAGAATTGAGTTAGTGGAAGCCTTGGGAAAGCAGGAGGAATATAAGAAGATGCAGGGCAAGAGGGCATAGGGAAGAAAGTTGTGATGTGGCATTTTAGAAGAGATTTTTAGGGCTTCCCTGGCGGCTCAGTGGTAAAGAATCCGCCTGCCAACGCAGGAGACACGGGTTCAATCCCTGATCTGGGAAGATCCCACATGCCACAGAGCAACTAAGCCCGTGAGCCACAGCAGTTAAAGCCTGTGAGCCCCAGAGCCCGCGCTCTGCAACAGGAGAAGCCGCTGCCGCAAAAAGCTTGTGCGCTGCAACTCGAGAGTAGCCCCCGCCCACCAAGACTAGAGAAAAACCTGCGCACCGATGAAGACTCAGCAAAGCCAAAAATATGTACGCATACAGTTATTCAAAACAAGAGGAGGTGTTAAAGATCAGTTAAAATCAGAAATCAGGGAGAGTCAAAGTAGCTGATGAGGCTGCTGCTCCTGGGCCCAGCAGGTAAGGAAGTGGGGTCCTCTCCTTCTCTGTGTGATCAGTGCCTTGGGTCCTGGTAGAGCAGCTGAGAACCCCGGGTTCTGGAAGGTGGGTGATGCTTGGGGGGCACAGATCCAGTTTTAAAGGCCTCATGGTTGCAAGCTTGCTGGTTGGGGCTGGAAATCCAATGCAGTTGCCAAGATATTGCATATCATTCCCTGTGCTTTACAGTAGCTCCTTGTTGGTTATCTGTTTTACATGCAGAAGTGTGTATGTTTTAATTTCAAACTCCTAATTTATCTGTCCGCCCTTTCCCCTTTGGTAAATGTATATTTGTTTTCTATGTTTGTGAGTCTATTTCTGTTTTGTAAATAAGTTCATTTTTTTTAAGATTCCACATATAACTAATATCATTTGATATTTATCTCTGTCTGACTTACTTTCACTTGGTGTATGAGAATCTCTAGGTCCAGCTATGTTGATATGGCTTTATTTCATTCTTTTCTTTAGGGCTGAGTAGTATTCTGTTTTACATATATATATATACAGCTATATATTCTGTTTTATATATATATAAAACATCTTCTTTGTCTATTCATCTGTTGATGGACGGTTAGGTTGCTTCCATGTCTTGGCTGTTGTGGATAGTGATGCCCACTCACTCATTCATTCTATAGCCATTACTGAGTGCCCCCTCCCCGCAAGTGCCCCTTTTACCCATACAGTGTCCAGTGCGGGTGGGGAAATCTAGTAATAAGTAAAGTCAGTAAAATGCTGTCCTTTCCACCACCCCTAAGGGCTTCAGTCTCATGAGAACAATGGGTGATAGAATTGTGGTGATGGCTTGCACTTAGTAAATTCTTGTTAAACAATAGAATGAACCAGGGAAGATCAGCACAGGAAACCGTGGAGTCCCTGTAAGGTTCCCTAACCCATTTCAGGGTAAGGACAGCATGGTGTCAAAGCAAACATCTTGGAAGTGTGGTGCATGAACTGCTTTGCTCATTCTCTGACTCAGGAGATAGTAACTGAGTTTCTCCCGGGGGGCGGGGGGGAGAGCTGGGTGGTGGCTTGTAGAGTGGTGTCTAGGACAGTTGCCTCACTCTTGCCTCGTGGAATTACTGGGCTGTGACCGATGCTCTGCAGGAGCGCAGGGAATTCTGGGAATGTGTCATGGCAGTGCCTGGCTTTGTCTGTCCTGTCAATAGAGATGTCCCTGGGAAGTGCGCTGACACTGAGACCCGAAGGGTGAGCAGAGTGTGGGTGGGGATGGTGTGAGTCAGTAATGGGAGGGAGGAAGGTGTGAGCTGCAGTGTACAAGGACCCCTCTGGCGTTGGAGGAGGTGGCAGACACCATTTGGAGGCTGTGAGGCAGTGAGCCTCCACCTTCATTCTTCCAGAAAACTGGGGCTGAAAATAAAGTTTCATTCCCGGAATTTCCCCTAGCTGCTCTGGCCACTTTGTGTTTCTTCTGTATAAACATCCCGCCTACATCGGGACCTCCAAATAGAGTCTGTTTATCATCAACACCAGATGCCTGTAAACAAATCTGGAGTCAGTTGATCTCTAAATCCTGTTGATTTCTTGTGTAAAATAGTTCTTGAATCTTCTCCTCGTCTTGCCCACAGCCCAGCGTTATCCCTGGCCCTCATCGTCTCTTGACAATCAGGCTGAACTGGACAGCACAGACTGACTTTTCTTTCTGACATAGAAATCATGTGGTCTCACTGCCAGCGGTGTGAGGATAACTTGGTGGTTGTATCAGCTAGGTTTCTCTGCATAACAAACAGTCTCGAACCTTAGCACCTTCAACAATAAACATTTATTATTTTTCCTGATGCTGTGGGTATGTAGACTAGGTGTTTCTTTTGGACTAGTCGACTTGGCTGGTGCTCAACTGCCTGTAATAATCTCACTTGCAAGCCTGCAGGCTCAGCTGGGAGGGCTGAAGCTTCTCCCCATGTTGGTTGGTTTTCATCCTCCAGGGGCTAGCTCAGGTGTGCTCTTGTGATTGCAGAATGATTCCCAGCAGCAAGCAAGAGGAAGTCCTCCACCTAAGCATTCTTAAGCCTTTCTTTGTGTCAAGTTTGTTATCGTCGGCTTATTGTTCAAAAGCAAGCCACATGGCCAAGTTCAGACTCCAAGAGTGGAGAAACGGTTTTCACTTTGTGGTGAGAGAGGTGGCAGAGCCCCACCACAGAGGGGATGCTGCAAGGTGATGTGAGTAATAGGGGACCTTCACCGAAATCCTCTTTCGCAGTGGCTGAGATGAAGGCTTTGGAAGCAGACAGGATGGGTGTGTCCTGTCACACTCTCCTCTCTGCCGCTGACTGCTTTTGTCATGCCGGGCAGCTCCACTCATGGCAGCTCTCCAAGCTTCAGCTGCCCATCCGTGTTGTGGGAATAATCAATCTGGGCACCTTGGATTTCAAGAGAGTGTCAGCTAAGAAAACCCATGGTCTGCACATTGCAGTGCTTGGCACACAGAAAGAACTCAGCTGAGGGTCTCTGTTCCCGTTCTCAGACGAGGTCTTCGACAGCCCTTTCCTGTCCAGCCTCAGCCTGGTTTATCCTAACTTTGATCTCACAATTTTCGCCTTCACATCCTACCTATTTCTTTATCTTTGTCCTGAAACACATTTTCCCCCAAGGCTTTTCTTTTGCCAAATAGCATCTTGCTTGTACCCTGATCAAGGGGCACCTAAAAATACCATCTCCTCTTCAGATTTGTCTTTCAGACTGAGTTGGCTGTTTCTTCCCAGATATCATCCACACCCTCATATCATACTGGCCTGGACTGTCTATTTGTTTCCTCCGCCAGGCTGAGCTCCTGGAGGGGTATGAACTATACTCACCTTTCTGTCTCTGGGACTTGACTCTGAGCATGGAGCAGAATAGGGGTTTATCTACAAAATATTTGATGTATAAATCATTGGCTGGGTGAATGGGGAACTGGGTGAATGCCTTTTAATTATGTTGAGTCATCTCCAAAAGGCAGTGAGTGAAATGTCAAAGCTGACAAACTTTTATCGTCTTCACTTCCAGCTGGTACTGGTTTCAAATTCAACCTTTCTGATGTGGAAATGCCAGTAGAAGTGATTAGCATCTCCAGGGGCTGTGGTGAGCAGACACTCTGAGCTTTGTGTCCAGGACAGTCGTCTGAAGAGCAGAGATGGACACTCCCTCAGCCCACTGAGGTAATAACTGACTAACACCAGTGAGAAACTCTTTCCTGTTTCTTCTGTGGATTACATCAGGTTGTGGGGAGAAGATGGAGGTGGGGGAGATTGCCCCTGTTTCTTGATCTCTTTGCAACTTGGGTATTCCATAAAGAGGGAGGGCTTTCTCCCTCAAGGAGAAACGTGAGCCTCTTAGAGTATCAAGCAACCTCTCTGTTTTTTAGAGGTCTTTGTGCTCTCATGAAAACTGGGAGATCCTTCTATGACAAGTGCCCGTCATCCCAAAGAAGCGCTGCAATGACAGTCTGGTGCAATGACAGTCTGGTGTGTCCTGGGGTGAGCGCTCAGCCAGCAAACCCTGTGACCCACAGGACAAGTCCCCTCCTGGTCATGTTTTACAAATAAAGTTTTATTGGCACTCAGCCATGCTCATTCATCAGGGCTATCTGTGGTATGTCACACCACAGCAACCATTGCAACAGAGAAAGTGTGGCCCCAAAGGCTGAAATATTTACAGACCGGTCCTTAAGACAAAAAAAAAAAGTGTCGGTCCCGGGTCTAGAACTGAGCTGTCCACATACATCCACTCCATCTGTGGCTATTGAAATTTTAATAAATGAAAATTAAATAAAGTTAAACCCAGAGCATTCTTTTCAATTAAAAATGGGTTTTTTTTCAGTTAGTTCATTTTTGTATAATTGCAAATTTACAGGTAAGCTGCAAGAATAGTCAGAAAATCATGGGTACCCTTTACCCAGATTTCTCCAGTGTTAGCATTTTATATATTCCTGAAATCACAGCATTATTATAAACATAGTACAGCTGAGTCAGAAGCTTAGCATTGATTTGCTGCTAACATTGATTTGTATTTCACAACACTGACCTTTTTTGACACATTCAAGCCAATTATTTTCCAGAATATCCCTCAGTTTGTGTTTGTCTGATGTGTCCTTGTGATTCGATTGAGACCGTGGGCTCTTGCCAGGAATCTCGCGGAACTGATGCTGGGTCCTCAGTGCCTCCTGTTAGGAGGATGATGTTGTTCTGTCTCAGAGCTGGTGACGTTGATTTGTCACCTGGTTGAGGTGGCCTCTGCGAGGTGTCTCCATGTGAAGTTACCATTTCATTTTTGTAATTATCAAGTATCTTACCGGGAGCGTCTATAAGACTCTGTAAATATCCTTTTACTCCTTAACCTGCCACGTGAGCTTTAGCATCTGTTGATGGTTCTTGCCTGCGTCAGTTTATTATCAGCATGGTTACCAAATAGCGATTTTTCTCATCTCATTGTTTATTTTTCATTTGTTAGTTGGTTTTCCAGCATAGAAAAGAACATTCCTCCTTCCTTTCCTTCTTTATGCAGGGTGTGAACTGGCAGATTTTAACTGTACTTAATAAATTTGTTATCATTGTCATTATAAATATCATTTTGATATTTTAAAGTTGTCCCAAATGTATCCAGTGAGGGATGGCTGCGGCATCTTTTTAACATCTCTCTGTTGGTTTCTGAGCACTTTCTTACTTGTTGGTGAGACAAAATATTCTAGCCTCATTTTGTGCTTCCTCTGCCCAGCCTCAGAGTTAGCATTTTTCAAGGAATCCTGGTGCTTTTCAGTGCAGGATGTTATTTAGAAGTGCCATCTGGTGACAAGGCGTGTCCTTTATTCCTAGGGTAGCATTGCTCCCAGGCCCTCTGGGCAGATGGAGCTGGGTACTGTGAAATGTGTGTGGGGTGTGTGTGTGTGTGTGTGTGTGCATGGCTATACACACATCCATGTTCTTAGACATATGCATACATCCTCACATATACATCCACTCACATCATATACATGTGTTTCTATATGTACACATACACACCATCTAGATTATTTCTAACTCACACGTGTGGGTGTGTTCTCAGTTGCTTGGTCATGTCCAACTGTGTGACTCTATGGACTGCAGCCTGCCAGACTCCTTTGTCCATGGGATTTTCCAGGTAAGAATACTGGAGTGGGTTGCCTTGCCCTCCTTCAGGGGATCTTCCCAACCCAGGGATCAAACCTGTGTGTCCTGCTTTGGCAGATGGATTCTTTACTGCTGCACCACCTGAGAAGCCCATTTCTAACTCAACCTATCTCTGTGTTAAAACCACCTTACGTGCACACTGATGATGCCAGAATGTTCTTGATGCACATCTAAATGCTAGAGTCACCCCGCCCCTGCTGTCAGCACCACCACTCACCACATTTACTAAACTATGGATCAGATCCTGTCCAGACCTCTGCCTGGCCATTACTGCTCACAAAATCCCAGTGGCCCAAGTTCAGAGGAGGAAGCAAGATTCTGAAAATTTCCTTAACTTGTGCAAGTGATGCAGCCAGCGAATGTGGCATGCTTGCCGAGAGTGCCTGCCTGCAGGCTGACATTTGATCAGATGGCCCTGGGAGACAGAACAGTCTCAGAAGGAAGCAACAGAGCAGAAGGTGGGGGAGCGTTTGTCCCCGTGGATCAGGGGATCTCAGGCCCTCACAGCAGCAAGAAAGCCAAACGATGCTGGTGGACACTGTCTCCTTCGCTTCACACCCCAGGAGCTGTGCTTACGACTACGTCACTGATAGAGCCATGTCGCATGTAACAGGACGTGCGACGATGCACGTGGTGGAAATGTGCATCCGTGTGTGATTGCGGTGTGCCTGTGTGCTTCCTGGGGGGTGGCGTGTGGCTGCTGTCCTAGGCCTGCAGAGGCCTTGATCTGGTTGAAGGTGTGATTACAGAACTGGGCCTCTCTGGGGAGCGGGCATTTCCTCTCGCGCTGGGGTTTTCTGGGAGGGAGCTACTTAAGCACAGAGGCCTTAACGTAAATACATTTGTGTCCCCAGCTCTCAGCAGAATATATGCAGAATGTGCAGTGGATCCGTGCTAGTTTTACCTGTGCTTCAGGCAAATCAGAGCTGAGTCAGAGAGCTCTCAGATCTCTTGATGCACCAGGCCCTGTTCTAGTCAGAGACCCAGAGAGTTCACGTGCTGGCAAACGGGGGGTGGCGGGGAGAAGGCAGGAGACTGGCCTTGAGCAGGAAGAAATGGATCTGTGAGTGGCAGGGCTGGGGGCAGGCAGAGGGGGCCCCGGGAGGATCCCAGGGTAGACATGGTGGCCCAGGAAGGTGACTCTGAGTTGTTTAAGGAACTGAGTCCCACTGCAGATAAAACAGTGAAGGGGGCGGTGAGCAGGGGCTGCTGATCTAAGGACAGGTGAGGGGACTCAGTTGCTCTCCCCCGGGGGGTGTGGCCTCCCGCCACCCCCAGAGCCAGGCCCATTTCCTGCCATGAGTCCTTTCAGGCCTAAAGAGTCACGGGTGCATTCTCTCCCTCAGAACTCAAGCATTTCCTCTCCCAAAACAAATTTCATCAACCAGCCCACAGGCAAACTGCAGGCCAAGGCACTCTGCTAGATAAGAGCGTAGCCTGGCAGTCGTTAGGGGGATGGAAATGGACAGCAGGGAAAGGCTGGTGGAATTTCTGTTGCTGATAACGTTTAAGAAAGAAGCGCTTGTTACAGAAGCCAGGGCTGTGTCCCAGGAAGGCAGGAGCCCTCTCTGAGGGTCTGAGATGTTGTCAGGTGGAAAAGGATTAGCTTGCCCTGGGCGAGTCTGAGGAGGGAACCCAAGTGGAAAAACTGAAATGCACAAGTTTCTGTTCACAGAAGGTTTTTCCTTCTCACTCCCTCATTCATTCATTCATTCATTCAGCGAGCACAACTGGGTGCCTGGCACTGGGCTAAGCACTGGAGGGATAACAGAGTAAGACAAGGGCTATATCTTCAACATGTTAATAATTTGGTGGGTTTCCACTGTAGGGCACAAGGAACTCTGCTCAATGTTAGGTGGCAGCCTGGATGAGAGGGGAGTTTAGGGCAGAATGGATACCTGTGCATGTAAGGCTGAGCCCCTCTGCTGTCCACATGAAATTATCACAGCATTGTTAATCAGCTATTGTTCTTGTTTAGTCGCTAAGTCGCATCTGACTGTTTTGCGACACCGTGGATCATAGCCCGCCAGGCTCCTCTGTCTATGCTATTTCCCAAGCAAGAGTAACTGGAGTGGGTTAACATTTCCTTCTTCAGGGCATCTTCCTGACCCAGGGATCGAATCCATGTCTCCTACATTGGCGGGTGGATTCTTTACTGCTGAGCCACCAGGAAAGCCCCGCTAGTCAGCTATACGCCAATATAAAATAAAAACTAAAAAAAAATTAATTTAATGGGAGAAACAGATGAACAAATTAGTGATATGTAGACATGCAATTATGAGTTCTGTGAGGCTGGAAGCTAACAGAATTTAGGCGTTCTCTTTAAGAAAAGAATATAAGGTTAGGAATTTAAAAGACAAGCCCTAGCTTAATGGGGATCCTCTGAGGGTCCCTGGTCCTTAGGCTTCCTTGGCCTGGCCCAGGCCTCCACTGGGGGAGGTGAAAGGGCACGAGGCTTTGTTTCCTGCAGGAGGCTGGATGAACACTTGGCAGAAAGGCCTGCAGCAGGAATTCTGGTGTCATGTGATAAGGCCCCCATACGAACCTTCAAGTTGGGAACTTGCAAAGATGCAGATGTGTGAATGCAAGTTAGTAAATCATGAAAATTAGTCCATGTGTCTGACTACATTGTCATTGTCACCTAGGTGCATCTTTTACAAGCGGTTGTCTTCTGTGCACCTTACTGTGCAGCACCGTATAGAGAACAGTAGTGCGGTGCCTTTTATCTCAAGCTCAGGATGTCCAGAAGCAAGCGCAGAAGCTGCGGCAACATAGCTGTTATGTAGTTTATCTCAAGCTCAGGATGTCCAGAAGCAAGCATAGAAGCTGCGGCAATGTAGCCGTACTGTAGTTTTCAAGGTATTGTAAGATTAAAAAAAAAAAACTGCTCTTTATTTTTTCTGTTTGTTTGTATGTCTTATTTGTGTGAAAAGTTCTATAAGCCTGCTACAGTGCAGTGTTAGATAGCAGATTGTGTTATCTGGGTGCCTAAGCTAACTTAGTTGGACTTTCGACTTACAAATATGCTTTTTATTTTTTCCTTTTATTTTAATTTGAAATGTGTGTTTTTATTTATTTTTTAAAATTAATTTATTTATTTTAATTAGAGGCTAATTACTTTACAAATGTGCTCTTAAAATGGAACTTGTTCGTATGTAGGGAACTTGCTGTACAGCAGGGCAGCCTCGTCTTCTGGGTCCCTTGAGCCTCTGTGCTTGGGCTAAAGACTTTTCTTAATGCTGCCAGGATTTTCACAGATGCTCTCCTTAGAATTCTGCAGGCTGACCGTGTGGTCCCACTTCCAGGACGATGTTCTGTGGAATTGTCTGGACTTAGGGGTATAAGCGCTGGTGGGGTGAGTGTGGGCACTTACAGAGGGCTGACCAGGCTCTCCTGACAGCCCCGAGTAGTGACAACTTTACCCCCACGGCCACCTTGAAAGCCAGCTGCCCACATTCTTCCTGTTCTGTTGATGATGGAACCAAGGCCCAGGGTGGCTAAGTCACTTGCTCACAGATGCACAGTTAATGAGTGGAGGAGTTGGGCTTTCAAGGTATCTAGTCTGCGTCCAGGGCTCTGGAGGCAGGGCTTGCTCCATTGCCTCTCCTTGATTCTCACTGCCTAACTCTTTTATAGCAACATTATGGAAACATCCCGAGTGTCCAACACTGGCGAGTGGCTAAAGGACATCCATAGAATGGGATATCACATACTTGATCCTTACAGAGAGTTCTTCTTAAAAAAAATAATTTATTTATTGTTAACTGGAAGATAATTGCTGTACAGTGTTGTGTTGGTTTCTGTCACACATCGACATGAACCAGCCATAGGTATACACGTGTCCCCTCCCTCTGGAACCTCCCTCTTACCTTCCACCTCATCCCACCTGTCTAGGTCATACAGAGAATTCTTACCAGCACGTTGAAATGCTTTGATGAGGTGCAACCATGGAACACGTGAGAAATGGCACTGTTGACAGTGTTCCAGGGCCTGAACCCCCTCTCAGCCTCTGTACCCTCTCCTGGATGGTCATAATGGCTCATTGGTTCACACGTCCATCCAACAGGCTTTACCCTAGTCCATCATGTGCCTGGTGCTGGGCACGTGATGACGACGAGCTCAACCATGGACTCTGCTCTCCTGCTGCTCATTTATGTCCAGCTTCTCTTTAAACTAATTTGTATTGGAGTATAGTCGCCTACCAGTGCTGTGTTCGTCTCTGCTGTGCAGCAAAGTGAATCAGCTACACGTGTACATATATCCCCTTCCCATTTAGGTCACCACAAAGCACTGAATAGAGTTCCCTGTGCCATACAACAGGTTCTCAGTTCACTATTTTTTTTCATAGATAAGCCCATGTGTCTTACATCTCCTGTACTGGCAGGTGGGCTCTTTATCACTAACACCACCTGGGAAGCCGGTTTTATGCATAGTAGTGTATATAGGGGGCTTCCCTGGTGGCTCAGTGGTAAAGAATCCATCTGCAATGCAGGAGACCCAGGTTCAATCCCTGGGTCAGGAAGATCCCCTGGAGGAGGAAATGGCAACCTGCTCCAGAATTCTTGTTTAGAGAATCCCCTGGACAGAGGAGCCCGGCGGGCTACAGTCCATGGGGTCTCAGAGTCGGATACAACAGAAGCAACTGAACATGCACTCACACAGCGTATACGTGTCGATCCAAATCTTTCAATTTATCCCGACCCACTTTCTCCCCTTGGTGTCCATACGTTTGTTATCGTATATTAACACGTATGTGTGGAATCTGGAAAAATGGTACAGGTGACCCTATTTGCAAAGCAGAAATATTGTCCAGCTTCTGACTGCAAGGTCTGCTTGGACTTTCTCCTTCCATGTGACCCTGGACGTATTTTCCTGGGACTCTGATTGACCCCCAGCCCTCAGATCCAGCCCCCCTCTGCACCTGTTGCCTCATTTCTAAAATGGACCAAGGACCCACAGACCTCCTGGACTTCAGAGCTTAGGCTCTTCACGGTCGTCAGCAGCCACACCTCACGTCATTACCATCTTCTAGAAAAGGTCAAGCTCCTGACAGCTGCAGGGAGTGCCCTCCTCCCTGAATGTTCAAATATCCAGCCCCCATGGACAGCCAGGATGGAAGGGAGGAAGCAGGGTCCCTGGATTCCAAAGAAAAAGCTTCAGGATAGCTCTCTGATTGCCAGCCATGTGTCCTTAACCTGATGAGCTTTGTTCTCTCCATTGATGGGACCAGTCCCACCCACCAGGGGAGATAGACCCCCCCTGGCATCAGGCAGGCTGTGGCAGGTTCAAGGCCTGGAGTGGCACCTGCCAGGCAGCACCCACGTCTGTCCCTCTCCAGCTTTTGGGGATCAGATCAGACTTTTTACAGATCAGATCCCTGATCTGTAAGAAATGGGATGGTCACAGTACCCACCTACAAGGGGTTGTGAGAATTAAATGAGACAATGATGCAGAAAGCTGGGCGCGGTGCCTGGCCATAGGCGATGCTGGATGAGTTACAGCCCTGTTATAAGTGTGCTTACTTGAAGCTGTGCTGGTGGGATGTGGGTGAGCTGTGAGGGTAGCAGGGGAAGGTGTCTGGTTACAGCACAGACCCCCAGCGGTAGCTGCTGCTGTCGGGCCCAGAGGCCTTAACAACACTAGTGCCACAGGAGGGCATCCACCCAAAGCACGGACGTTTGTTGTTGTTGTTGTTGTTATTGTTCAGTCGCTCAGTTGTGTCTGACTCTTTGCGACCCCATAGACTGCAATATGCCAGGCTTCCTTGTCCTTCACCATCTCCCGGAGCTTGTTTGTCGAGTTGGTGATGCCATCCCACCATCTCATCCTCTGCCGTCCCCTTCTCTTCCTGCCTTCAATCTTTCCAATGAATCTGTTCTTCACATCAGGTGGCCAAAGTATTGGAGTTTCAGCATCAGTCCTTCCAATGAATATTCAGGACTGATATCCTTCAGGATGGACTGGTTGGATCTCCTTGCAGTCCCAGGGACTTAAGAGTCTTCTCCAACACCACAGTTCAAAAGCATCAATTCTTGAACGTTCAGCCCTCTTTATAGTCCAACTCTCACATCCATACATGACTCCTGGAAAAAAACATAGCTTTGTCAGCAAAATAACGTCCTTTTAGAAGCCAAGCCCACAGACTTGAGTTATTCTCCAAAAACAATTTCTATTCTATTCAGACCCGGCCGGCTGATAAGCATTTGGGTGTTCACCAATAACCTTTGTTCCCGAAGGGCATCGAGTTATGCCTTTCCTTCTTTCTCTGACCATTTCCCTTATGGTCTAGGGACCAAGTCCAAATTCCACCAGAGGACAGACAAGGCCACCATGACCTGGTGTTTTGCCAACATCCTCAGCCTTATCACTACTCTCTGGCCTTGTAGTTCTTATTATGATTACAAGATGCACCTCAGCAATGACCATCAGGGAACTTAGGGAAAAACAAAAACAAACAAGGTTTTTGGCTGATGAGTTCTGGAGGTAAATGGCTTGCCCAGGGCCACACAGGGAGGTGGGGGGCATGCACAGACCGGGGGTTCTGCCTTTACTGGGGCCTGGGTTGGAGGCGGGGGTGGGGGCTAGTGTTTTGCAAGGTCACTCCTCATTGGCAAATCTGAAACAAAAGAGAGGGAATTAAAGCAAGCGTAGGTTGGGAAAGCAAGGGCACTCAGCAAGGTCAGTTATCTAGATCACCCAGACTTTCTAGAAAGAGGAACTTCATGGGTGGGGCCACGTGACTCTTTAGTTGTGTATCTGTGGCAGTGTGTTTACGACATAGATGTCTAAACAATTAAAAGCTTAATGTCAGGCACTTACATTGCAATCAAAAGAGCTAATTGTCAGGCATTTACAACTACCCAGATAAAATAAAGAACCCGCCTGCCAATGCGGAAGATGCAAGAGATGCAGGTTCAGTCCCTAGGTCGGGAAAGTCCCCTGGAGAATGGAATGGCAACCCACTCCAGTATTCGCGCCTGGAAAATCCCAAAGACGGAAGAGACTGGAGGGCTACAGTCTATAGGGTCGTAAAGAGTGGGACACGACTGGGCGACTGAGCACGGTACACAGTACCACAGCTGTAGATACAGATAGAGATACAGATGCTTCCTATGTTCTCATTACCCTAAATAGCATTCATACTAAATGAAGTAGCTTTGTTGTCTCCGGGACTTGGAATATGTGATGTTTATCTGCTCTGCCCTCCACCTAGAATGCCCTTTTTTTTATCTTCCTGCTTCAGTCATCTTTCCTTCAAAACTCAATTCAAGCACCACTTCTGGGAATCTTTCCTCCCTGCGTCCTGTACATTCCCCCAAACATCCCGTGTGTGTGCCCGTGTGTGTGTGTGTCTGACTTTCATCCTGCTGACTCCACTCCTTATGGTGCCTGGCCTGTGTGTGTGTCTGTTTTCCCTGTTGGCCCAGGAGCTCAGTGAGGAACAGGAATGTGTGATTCATCCTTCGCGGGGACTTTTTGAGAAGTCAGCCGGGCCAGATGCAGCTCCGCATCTCCAGGGCCAAGCATGAGCAGCTGAAAGTGGGCACGGTTTGTCCATTTGTCTCAGCCACACAGAGTCAGCCCTGGCTGTTGGTTTCATCAACATGATGTCCAGCTCACTGACCTCTCTGCTGAGCTGGACACGGGTCTGCTCCCCACTGGGGATCATTTCTTTCTCCTTGGACACCCTCTGGGGCATCACTCAGCCTGCCACACTTGCTCCACCTCCCGCTTTTGGAGAACTGGAGATGGGGGAATCCCACGCCTAGAGGCTCTGGCTGGTTAATGTTGGGACTGTCCACCGTCTCTGTTGTTCACAGCTCAGCCTGCCTGCCTTCAGAACACCTGCTATTTATAGATCTACATGCTCAGCCTAAATTAAGCAAGCACGCCTTGCCAGGATACCACAGCACACCACAGCCCTTTCAGATTTGGATCATGAGAAAGAGGAAGAAGGACATGGGAGGGACCCAGAGCCAGCCTGTCTGAAATGCACTTGGCCAAAATATCCCATGCACTGTGCAGGGAAGAGGCACACCGCCTTGTGGCTCAATGGCCTTCTCATAAACACTTTGTCATAGGCACTAAAAATATCCCCAGTGCCAGGGGATTGGCTGTCAGAAAAGGAGAAGGACTGAAGGGAAGGTCTCTGGGACAGGGAGGTGGGTAGGTGTTTGGAATTGGTTCCCTGTACTTTGAAATCTCAGCAGGTAGACAGTCACTTAACTGAAACCTCCTTGAGGGCAGGGGCCATCTCCTTCCCCATTGAGCCCCCAGTATCCAGGTCAAGGAGGGGTTACTCGATGAGTGTTTCTGGAGTTGTCCTGGACGGCTGTCACCCTGTACAGCTGTGTAATGACCCGCCAGGTGGCAGTACCACTGACTCAGTCATCTCCATGGCAGCATATTTCTGTATAAAGTATGTTAGTGTATATCGCCGTCATCATCATCATTGTAAACAGCACTGCACGGAACGTCTAGTGGCTTTAGCATTTTATTTCTTTTGGACTGTGTCCTTGGGCTAAGTTCCCAGGACAGAGATCCTGAGAATGTTTGTTCCTGTCACGTATTATCAGTTGTGACTTTGTCGTGGAAGAAATGGAGGAAGATAGACCAGGGGACGGGAGCTGGAAAACAATTCCCACTGAACTGGGAGCGGGACCCATGCAAAGGCTGGCGGCGGCAACAGTAAGAGCTTGTGAGGGTGAGTGGGCCTGCTGCTCTCAACCGGGTCCAGTGTCCCTCCCCCCATGCACACACACAAATAGACACTCTGTCACACACTCCTCGGAGAAGCCAATGGCACCCCACTCCAGCACTCTTGCCTGGAAAATCCCATGGACGGAGGAGCCTGGTGGGCCACAGTCCATGGGGTCGCTAAGAGTCAGACACGACTGAGAGACTTCACTTTCACTTTTCACTTTCATGCACTGGAGAAGAAAATGGCAACCCACTCCAGTGTTCTTGCCTGGAGAATCCCAGGGACGGGGGAGCCTGGTGGGCTGCCGTCTGTGGGGTCTCACAGAGTCGGACACGACTGAAGCGACTTAGCAGCAGCAGCAGCACACACTCCTACACATAGGAAGAGGCATGTTGCTGTCACAGCAGCTGGAGGGGAGGGTCTTCTGATGTTCTATAAGTAGGGCCCCGGGATTCTGTGCATCCTGCAACATGGCCAGTCCTGAGCTGGGCAGGAAATGCCAAGATGCGCTCTTCAAAAACCCCAAGGGGCAGTTGGTAGCATAGCAGCTGTTCTTAAACCGTTGGTTTTGAAGGCCTCTTTACAGGGTCTTAAATGTTACTGATGGTCTCAAATAGCTTTTGTGTCTTCTGTCTTTTAAGGAGACATTCTTTACATATTTATCGCTTTATTTAAAATTGGCAATAATAGGTCTATCGCCTGATAATATAAGTATAATGAAAAACAGCTGCTTTCCCAAATGAAACAGAAATTTAGTGAGAAAAGTAGCATCGTCTTACTAATCTCCATGTCTGGCTCAGAGGAAAGCAGCTGGGCTCTCAGTCTGCTGTCGCCTCGGTCCGTGCTGGAATCCCACACTGCCTGTCTCTGGGGAACAGAGGCAACAGTCAGTTCCTGAGAGAGTGAGAATGAAAAAGCGAGTGGTGTCTTGCCGTGAAAATGGCTTTGCCCTCATGGACACCCTGGAAGGGGCTCATTGACACCCTGGCGGCCCTGGGACATGATTGACGGAGCACAAGTGCATGGTTAAGAGCTTGGCTTTTCAAGCAGACTGCTGAGAGGGGAGGGGAGGCCAGCTCCCAGGGTCGCCTGCACCCAGCTGGGCAACCTTAGGCAGGATAGGTAACTCCTGTGCCTCGCTTCCAGCCTCTGTCAAATGGTATAGTAGGACCTACTCAGGATCATTATGAGAATTAAATGATCGAATATGTATAACAGTCGAAGAACAGAGCTAGGTACTTATTAAATGCATGTATCCACATATACAGGTGTGCATACACGCTATATGTATATGCATATGTGTATACATATCATACTTTATATGAACACTATATGCGTCTAAATGTATTTGTATACATGTCATACCAGGTGCATGTATGTATACATATCATACAACATGCATATACTATGTATGTGTATACATGTATATACTGAATAAAAAACAATTTTAAGTCACCACAGCAAGTCACCCATTTCACTTCAATTCTAAGAATTTGAATCTTAAACAGAGCCATATCTATTTTTTTAATCAATTTTTATTCGAGTGTAGTGGCTTTATAAGGTTGTGTTGGTTTCTGTTGTCCAGCAAGGTGAATCAGCTATATGAGTGCATACATCCTTCCCCTTTTGGTCCCCATAGATCACTGAGGAGAGTTCCCTGAGCTGTACAACAGGCTCTCATTAGTTACCTATTTTGTACATAGCAGCGTATATCTCTCTCCCCATCTCCCGATTAATCCCCCAGCCCAGCACCGCATCGTAAGGCAGCATTTCTGACCCCGCACCCGGGTGGGGGCACTGCAGGGACCGTCACACTGTGCTCAGGGTCTGTCTCGCGGAGCATGGCCAGACGCTAGCTCAGCTGTGGGGCCACGTGTCTGTCCCCCTCATGCTCCCTGGAGCCCCGATCAAGGGCTTGGTGACAACTCCAGACCGTCCTTCTCATTTTCTCTTCCTCCCTTTGCTGGTGAAGTGACTGTCTTCATTTAGCCGCCTGACTGAGAACAGCTGGCCGCTGGGGCAGATATCAAAGTGGGGGTCCCAGGTGCCTGGCCCCAGAGAGTCCCCAGAAACCCCAGGCAGCTCCTGGGGGCTCACGGGCTGCTCTATCAGCAGCACGGCTCACAGGGGGAGTGTTTTCCTGAAATGCTTTTTGTCTGGAAGCTCTCAGTGTGAGCTTTGCCAAGGCATATGCATTCCCTTAGCCTTTGAAAATACACATCGGTTCAAAGAGGGAAAAAATATAGGTCAGCATGAATTATCCAGCCACAGCTTTCAGGCACAGGAAGAAGGTATTTGGGCGGAGGGTCTTTTAATAAAGTGCTGGTTGCTGCTCTTCCTCTTGCTTTTTTCATTAATTCTACTAACAAATATTGACTGGATGCCTCCTTGTACCAGGCAGGGTTCAGAAAGCCAGGGCTGCTTCAGTCAATCCCTTGGGAAATGTAATAATATATGACTTCTGATAAAAGACAAAGGTAAAGGATTCAAAGATTTGTAGGAAGATGGGAAGTGCTGTGAGAGAGAGAAGCAAGGGGAGGAGAGGATTTGAGGGGACCGCCGGCAGAGGTGACGGGGCGGCCATACGGAGAGCAGACAGGTCAGCAGAGACCTGGAGGCCGTGAGGATCTGACCCAGCTGGGCACCGGGGGCCACCATGGCCATGCCCTAGGTCAGGAGGAGTGTGACTGGTCGTCTGACCAGCAGTGGACTCGGGGGGCCCTGCAGAGTGAGTGAGCGGCCGGATGACCAGGGAGGAAGGGGAGGGCAGATTATAGGGATTTCACCTTGGACTTTGGGTGACACTTCTCTCCAGGGGTGACCCTTGTCTCGATGGACTTCAATGACTTCCTGAGGTTAATTCCCTCCTCCTGTAATTAGTCAGCCTCCCCTTCTCTGGGAAACCAGCCCTGAGCCCTTGACTGGGCTTGGAGTCCCTCCTCTGGACATCCGAGGTCGTCCACTTTGGCCCCTAGCCTTGCATCCTCCAGCTCAGATGGAAATTAATCCGCCTACCAGATTAAGGCCCATTAGCTGGGTGTTTCAATTTTCTGTCCACCAAGTGGGCGGCAGCTGGTCTTGGGTTTCATGACCTCCTACCCTTGTTCAGGAGCACCACCCCCAACCTCTAAGCCCATAGGGACTTTCTCAAATTTCATCTGTCCTCTAGGACCCTTTTCATCCTGTCCCCAAATGGACCTTGACCTCTCCCCTTCCACAGAACCCACTCAGATGCTCTTGTGCCCCTCCCAGGCACTCAGCACGTTCTGCCTGGCATTTGCCTGTCACATTCCCCCACAAGATGCTAAATTCCACGAGGCAGGGAATGGCAGCCTGAACTCTGTGTGTGTCATCTTCACTGTGGCTGGAGACAGCTGGAGAGGGGGACCCACCATTGCAAGGTTTGCCCCCAGAGCCTTCAACGCCTGACTGTGCGGTGCTTCTGTGCCCCCCGCGTGCACCCATCTCCCAGCTCAGTATTTGCAGCACCCATGCGTCCTTGCCTGGCCAACCCTCTGCCTGGAGTGCCCTTCCCCTATTTCTTTTATTTATTTTTTTAATATTTATTTACTTACTTATTAATATTTGGCTGTGCTGCATCCTAGTTGCAGGCTCTTTAGTTGCAGCATGCAAACACCTAATTGAGGCATGTGAGATCCAGTTCCCCGACCAAGGATCGAACTCAGGACCCCTGCACTAGGAGCCCAGAGTCTTAGCCACTGGACCACCAGGGAAGTCCTTTCTCCTATTTCTTCACCCAGCAGGTCCCTTACGAGCCCTTACTAACTCAACAGAACGGCCACCTCCTGGGGAAACGGTTCTCAGTCCTCAATGCTCACTCCCCTTTAGCGCCGGCCCTTCCCCTCTTGGTGGCTGTTTTCACCTCCCATGGAGGAGAGGAAGCTTTGATGTGTCAGAAGGATTCATGCGGCCCTGCCCTCACGGCCCTGCCCTTGGAGCCCTTGGAGGTCTGGAGCAGGGGCAGAGAGTTCTTTCTGTAAACGGCCAGAGATAGTAAACATTTTCGTTTTTGTGGACTGGATCGTCTGTGTTGTGACTTCTCAGATATGCCATGGCCACGCAGAAGTGGCCACAGGCAGTACAGAGATGAACAGGCATAGTTGTGTTCCAGTAAAACGTCATTTACCAAAACAGGCGGCCGGCCAGATTGGGCCCACGGGTGGCCATTCACGGAATCCTGGCCTTAACTCAGCCTTGGCTGCAGAGGGAAACAGCTTGACCGGCACACGCGCATCCTGTTTGCTGTTGCCATGGGCCCCCCATCGCTGGGCAGGAGCTCTTCCTGAGCACAGTGTTTGCACCCAGCGTCGCACCCTCCATGACTGGCATGTGCCTGACACAGGGCCAGCTGCCAGGACACAGGACGGGTCAGCAAGCGAGGCGATGACATTCCTGCAGGTCCTGAGCCTAGCAAGCCAGGCTGGACCCTGTCCCTTCCTTCCCAGCACCCAATGCTGGGGAGGGGCCGGTCATGGGCTCTGGGACCCCTGGGCGAGTCACTAAATCCCCTCCTCCAGGAACATCTTCGCTGCACTGGTTTTAAGCGGGTGCAGATCATTCCATCCCCTCAAGGTGGCCCTGGGAGGATTCAGCTCAGCCCTCCCGACCCCTGACAGCCTAGGAATGCCTCCCCACTGGCCGCAGCCCACAGACTTCTAAGACACCCGGCCTTAACCGCAGAGCTGTGATGGGGGCTGGGGGCACCTGGAACTTCCTGTCTGCTGTTAGTCCCTGAAAGGAGGCATTGAGGTGTGAGACCCCCCAGGAGGTAAGCGGATCGTGTCCTGCATTAGAATGTTCTGGGGTCTGAGTGGCTTGAGTCCCGACATATACTTAGGCAGGAGCACACACAGCACCTTGTGTGTTCCAAGTTCGATTCACACACTGTTTACTATTCACACACATTATTGTCATAACTGCCTGTGCTGTGGATATTATTATCCTGACGTTACACAAGGCCTTCTGCATCATAGAGGTTGAACCACACAGGAGCAGAGCTCAAATTTGCACCCAGTGTTCTGACACCGAGCTCTGGCTCGTAACCCCCAGGGCAAACTGAAATGCAAGAGAAAGCATACAGAGCTGGAGGGAAGCAGAGTGGATTGAATTCATCCTCCACCCCAGCCCCCTTTCTCGAGCTGGAACATGGTTGCACAGAAAACTGAAGTAACTTGGCCGAGATGACACAGCATTGATGACAGAGGCAATATTTGAATCTGAGGTTTGATTTCCAGTCCAGTACTTTATCCACCAAACCCAAACCTCTCCTTTGGCTTGGAACTTGTAGAAAAATACAACCCAGACTACTACCAACTCTCATCTTAGCCTTTATTAAGAAGCAACCCCTTCTCCAGGCAGTGGCAATATGGCTGTGCACCTTAGTTAACGTTGATGGGTATCTGGGCCTGGATCCAGCCAGATCTGGGCTCAAGAATCAGTATCTGATTGTTGTTGTTCAGTTACTTAGTCATGTCCGACTCTTTGTGACCCTGCATGGACTGCAGCAAGCCAGGCTCCTGTCCTTCACCATCTCCCGGAGCTTGCTCAAACTCATGTCCATCACGTTAGTGATGCCATCCAACCATCTCATTCTCTATCATTCCCTTCTCCTCCTGCCTTCAACCGTTTCCAGCATCAGGGTCTTTTCTAATGACTTGGCTCTTCGAATAAGGTGGCCAAAGTATTGGAGCTTCAGCTTCAGCATCGGTCCTTCCAATGAATATTCAGGGTTGATTTCCTTTAGGATGGACTGGTTGGATCTCCTTGCAGTCCAAGGGACTCTCAAGTGTCTTCTTCAACACCACAGTTCAAAAGCATCAATTCTTCTCCACTCAGCCTTCTTTATGGTCCAACTTTGACATCCGCACATGACTACTGGAAAAACTATAGCTTTGACTAGATGGACCTTTGTTGGGAAAGTAATATCTCTGCTTTATAATATGCTATCTAGGTTTGTCTTAACTTTTCTTCCTAGGAGCAAGCATCTTTTAATTTCATGGCTGCAGTCACCATCTGCAGTGATTTTGGAGCCCAAGAAAATAAAGTCTGTCAGTGTTTCCACTGTTTCCCCATCTATTTGCCATAAAGTGATGGGACCGGATGACATATCTTAGTTTTCTGAATATTGAGTTTTAAGCCAGCTTTTTCACTCTTGCCTTTCACCTTCATCAAGAGGCTCTTTAGTTCCTCTTCACTTTCTGCTGTAAGGGTGGTGTCATCTGAATATCCGAGGTTATTGATATTTCTCCTGTACTCTGATAGGCTGGAGCAAGTCTCTGACTCTCTGGTTTCTCATCTGGCAACTGGTGCTACAAGGCTCCAGGTGGCTGAGTTGTTCTGAGAACTAAGTGCAATGACATATGTGAATATCATGCCGTCCCGGAGTCCTTGGTCCTCAGCAGGTGTGCCCTCTGGTCCCCCGTCCTCATCTGCTCCCTGCTCTTCCCTCCCTCATCACCTCTGCACCAGGGAGCCGCGAGCACCCCTCCCACTTTGCTCTGCTGCAGAACCTCTCCCATGATTCCTCCCATGAGTGGCCGCTCTGACCTCAGCTTGGGCAGTACTGCAAACCCAGGAAACCACGCTGAGCTATTTCCACCCCAGGGGCTGTGACAGCTCCCTTTTTTGTTCCTGCCCTTTAATTGCAGGGTTTTACAGTGGTTTCTCTGTTGCCTGCAAGTCCCAGGATTCGCCCTGTTTCTCTTTGACAAAGTAATTGTATCTCAGGAACCCGCAGCAATTAGGCCCCCAGCCCCAGGGTGGAAGCCCTCTTTGTGTGGAGACAGATGTCTGGATGGAAAGGAAGACGTTAGCTTGTTGAAGCGAACTCTGTGATTAGACCAAGCCTTTCATAAAGCCTCTGCATGGATTTGCTGGCTCCGGATGCCTGGTGAGCCTTGAAGTCATCATCCACTCTTTCCAGCTTCCTTCCCCTTGATCTTGGACAATCTGCAGGAGCCCAGACCCTGGGTGCTTGCTAAGCAATGAGTGATGAAGAGGGAACAGGAGGGTGAGGGTCTCTGGTGCCCAGGGCTGGGAAGTTGTTGTGTCTGCAAAGGTGGTAGAATCTTCAGCTTAGGGACTTGTCAGAAAGCACGTTGCTCACAGCTCGGACCTGCCTTCCAAGCAAGGTAAGGCTACCTTTGGAAGGACTAAAGGAAGCTGGGGGGTCAACTTGCCTGCGGAACAGTGATGTCAGCTGGAGGCGGCAGTGCTGTCTGGTGGTTAAAGCGCTGTCCTGGGCACACTGCTGGGTTGTGTCCTGCTTCTACCACTTTCCGGCCAGGCGTTCCATCCTTGCAGGGCCCCCTTTGAGGTAGGTGCTAGTTTTAGCATCACCACCCCTTCTTTACACAGAGGGAAAAAGGCACAGAGAGGTTGAGAGACTTGCCCTGGGGTGCCCAGCAAAGATTTGGCAGCACCAGATTCAGACTTGGGGAAGTTGGCCTAGGAGTTCATTTGCTTAACCGCTAGGCTTCCCTGCCTCTCAGCATGGAGGGAGCAACAGCCGTGCACCTGCTTGGTTGTCACCATGTGCCGGGTGCAAAGGCGCGCCCGGGGCACACGAAGGACAGGGCAAACCCCCAGGAAGTGCTGCACCACACCCTCCCCAGGAAGCTGGGCGGCTCTCTTCGGTTCTGGTCCAAAGGCTGGAGGCCCCTAGAGGGGGTATGACTGAGCAGGGTGGGGGTGGGGCCCCGGCCCATCTGTTTGGAGTTAGACGGGAACGGAGCACAGTTGGCCAGAAGGCAGCCACACTGAGCCAAGAAACAGTTTGGAAACACTCTGCTCATGTCTCAGAGTTGACTCTCCTCTTGTGATTCTGTCCCGGTCTCTTTACTGCAGCGCTCCCAGACAAGAATGCTGGAGTGAGTGGCCATTTCCTTCTCCAAGGGATCTTCCCACACCCAGGGACTGAATCTGTGTCTCCTGCATTGCAGGCGGATTCTTTACCCGATGAGCCAACAGGACTGGGGACAGATCCAGGCATGCTCTTTCCTTGGCCTGGGGTGGGGGGCTTAGAAGGGCAGGAGGCAGTGTACTGGCGAACACCATGAGGCTAGAGAGTGACCTTACTCCAGGGAGGACGAAGGTGACAACAAGAGCAACAGCATTGATCATGTGCTTACAATGTACCAGCGGCTTAGCAGTTAAGCCCTAGGGTCAGCATCAGATTTGCCTCCAGCTTACAGATGGAACCTGGTCTCCCCGGGGTTAACTAGCACAACCTCCACAGCTGCTGAGTGACTCTGCTGGGAGTGGAACCCAGGCTTCTGGATGCCAGCGCTGGGCTCCTGGGCCAGCTATGGCGTGGGGTGAAGTCCTCCAGGGTTCAGAGCAGAAGCCTCAATCCCAGGTCTTGTCTCTTACCAGCTGTGTGGCCTCAGGCAAGTAGATAGACCTCTCTGAGCCTCGGAACTTCTGCTGGGGCATACGATATATGACACTGTAATATGTCCCGACAAGGACAGTGCAAGGAGCTTCACCCGTGTGGAGCCCTGATGAAGCTTTGAAAGATGAGGAAGGACTTTTCTGTGCTCCTGGGTGAAAGTGACGCTGTCCCAGGCTTTCAGTTGGGATTGGAGAGAGGTTCTGGGGGCTGGGTGGGCTCTAGGGAGCCTCAGAATCCAGGGATGGTGTGCCCAAGTCCTCCTTCCTGGAAGCCAGGTCCACCCTGGCTGGGCCTGCATTCTCGTAGACCTTTGCTGGCATCGTATATCGCATCCTGTTTTTCCTTCTCTTCTTTGGGTCTAAGCTTCTGGAAATGAAATCCCAAATCCTGGGAGATTTTCTCAGTAAATACAGCCTCGGGAGATCGCTAGGTCAGGGTCCCGGGGCCAAGCATTGGGTGGCTGGAGAAAGTTTTGAAGGTACCAGCAGTTTTTAGGGTTGGGGAGCATTGGTAGTTCTCATTCATGATCATAAAAGTAGCCACGATCAGTGAAGAGAATCCTGAAAAGAGAAGAAAATGTGGGGGAAAAAAAGAATCCCACAGAACCACCCCTCCAGGAAAGTACCTATTTTAGCATTTCAGAGAATTCTCTTTCACTGTATATGTTTCAGTTCCTCTAGTGTTAAAACTGTCATCTGATTCTAATACTGTTTCCATTGTCTTTTAACAATTTAAGAGTATAGCAAATGTTTCCTCTTGCTTTAAATTCTTCATGAGCGTTATTAAAGATGCAGAATTTTGCACAGTATAACAGATATTTGCACAGACTATGGTGCACTTAGTAATTTCCTTAAGGTGGAGCATGTTGGAGCTCTGTGGCATTTTACTGTTAAAAATAACATGATGATAGATAAAGAAGATGTGATATATATATATACATATTATATGTGGTGTATACACACACACAGTGGAATATTACTCAGCCATAAAAAATGAAATATTGCCACCTAAAGTGGGTGGACTTAGAGGGTATTATGCTAAGTGAAAAAAGTCAGACAGAAAGATAAATCTGTACGATTTCACTTAGGTGGAATCTAAAAACGTTAAACAAATGAACATAATGAAACAGAAGCAGAGATATTAAAACAGAGAACAAACTAGCAGTTGCCAAGGAGAAGGAGGGAAGGGAGAAAAGAAATAGGTGAAGGAGATTAAGAGGTTCACACTTCCAGTTGCAAAGTAAATGTCACAGGTATGAAATATTCAGTGTGGGGAATATAGACACTAACTATATAATATCTTTCTATTGTGACATATTAAAACTAGACTTATCATGGTGATCGTTTTGAAATATAAAGAAAAATGTCTCCTTGTTATGCATCAGAAACTAACATGGCATTGTAGGTCAATTACACTTGAAAAAAAAAATTGCACTTCAAACAAGAGATCAGATTTGTGGTTACCAGAGATGGGAAGGTAAGGGAGAGAGACTTGAATGAAAGGAAAAGGTAAAAACTTCCAGTTATACGATAAATTAGTCCTAGGGATGTAATGTGCAACATGATAAATATAACTTACACTCATTGTGTTCCTGGTCAATCGTGTCTGACTCTTTGCAACCCTACAGGCTGCAGCCCGCCAGGCTCCTCTGTCCATGGGAGTTCAGGGAAGAATCCTGGAGCAGGTTGCCAGTTCCTCCTCCAGGGCATCTTCCCGACCCAGGGATCAAACCCTCATCTGAAGCTCCTGCATTGCAGGCAGATTCTTCACCGCTGAGCCAGTGGGGAATCCTTAATTAACACTGCTGTGTATTATATGTAAGCATGCTGTCACTTCAGTCGTATCCGACTCTTTGTGACCCTTATAGACTGTAGCCCACCAGGCTCCTCTGTCCATGGGATTTTCTCAGACAAACATATTGGAGTGGGTTGCCATGCCCTCCTCCAGGGAATCTTCCCGACCCAGGTATCGAACCGGCCTCTCATTATGTCTCCTGCCTTAGCAGGCGGGTTCTTTACCACTAGCACCACCTGGGAAGCCCATGTATTATATACTGATATAAAAAATGTTAAGAGGCTCAATCCTAAACGTTCTCATCACAAAGTTTTATTCTTTTAATTTTGTATCTATATGAGAAGATGGATGTTCATTAAACTTATCATTTCCTGATGTATGTAAGTCAAACCATGATGTCGTACACCTTAAACTTATACAGTGCTTTTTGTCAGTTACATCTCAATGAGACTGAAAGAAAAAAAAAAAAATAACATGATGGTAAGCCTCTCCGGGTACAAAACTCTGTCCACACATCGAGTCGTTTCTGAGAGAAGATTCCTGGCCGGTGACCCCAGGGGCAGAAGCTGAGCGCTTGTTGAGGCTTTGGATGCTGCACGTGTAGGTCCTCTTGTTGGAGACTGGTGAGCAGAGCTGGCAGGAACCGTGCCTCTGCTGCGCGGGGCTCGCACTGCTGCTGAAAGAATCTGAAACCACCTGTACCCGACTCAAAGGAAAGGCACCAGCTGGACGAGACTCAGCCTCTCTTTCTGATGAATGCGAAGCAGCTCTAGGCGTCCTGATGAGCTCAGTTAAGTTTCACTTGAAGCGAGAAAGACTAGAACCCCCTGGAAGGCAGACGAGGCAGGACACTGAAGCTTTTGTGCTGCTGGCATAGGGGGCTGCCTCCAGCAAGATGGGATTCACTGTCGAATATCGCTTCCTTGGTGACTCAGATGGTAAAGAATCTGCCTGCAGTGCAGGAGACCCAGGTTCAATCCTTGGTTGGGAAGATCCCCTGGAGAAGGGAATGGCAACCCAATCCCGTATTCTTGCCTAGAGAGTTCCATGGACAGAGGAGCCTGGCGGGCTACCGTCGATGAAGTTGCAAAGAGTCAGATACCCTGAGCAACTAACACTTTCATTCACAAAACAGTGCAGCTGTGTGGGCACACACCCACTCCCTGCCTTCTCCGCCCATCCTCCGTTCGTTATTCTCTATGGATGGTCTCTGGACATCTGACCTGTTACTCATTTATTTCTCTGACGATTATCTCTTTCACCTGGAACTTAAGCTCTTTTCACCCATTTTACTCCTTGCTGTAAGGCTTTCCAGGTGACTCAGTGGTAAAGAATCTGCCTGCCAATGCAGGGTGTGGGTTCAAAGTGGGTTCAATCCCTGGATTGAGGTTCCCTGGAGAAGGAAATGGCTACCAACTCTAGTATTTTTGCCTGGGAAATCTCATGGACAGAGGAGCTTGGCAGGGTACAGTCAATGGGATAGACTGAAAAATCTTTGTCCGATTGGCAAAGAATTGAACTTGACTGAGCAACTGAACACCCACATTGCCCTACCGCCTGATCCATTACCTGCATACAACAAGTGTTCAGTAAATATGTATTGAATGATCAGGGGAAATTGGAAATTTCAGATCAAAGGTCCCTAAAACATGATTATTTATAGTAACAAGACTTGACCACATTGATTTATTGAGTTAAACGTGCCTAGCATGTAATCCCGGGCCCTTGTTGGGGATTCTTGGCTCTGTTTTCATCCCATGTATTTTCTGCCTCCTGCCCCCTTGGCATTACAACAGAAACACTTCCGCATGTTTTAAAAAATTCTTTGTGAATCAGAATTTTTCTTCCATGCATGAGAGCATTCCAGATAGACTCCCGAACACTTTGCATAGCTAGAAGCGGAACTGCTGGGGCATAGAGGATGCCTATGTGTAACTTTTGGCATAGCACCGCCAGGTCGTGTCTGAGGGCCCCTGCTGAGTCTGCCTTCCCATCCACCCACCCAACACTTGGCATCACAGTGCCTGCTAATTTTTTGCCAGGCTAATAGGTGTCAAGTGATGTCTCATTCTGCTTTTACTGGCATTTCCCTGATTGCTACCAAGGCCCCAGACCCCTGGGCCTGTCTTGCCCTCAGCCTGGCTCCTCTCCCACTCTGGGCTCACTCTCTCCTCTGTGTGTGTTTCTGGACTCAGGACAGACATCTGTCCCTTTGGCAGGCTCTGGGCCCCAGCCTCTCCTCTCTGCTCCCCAGCCACCCTTCCAGAATTGCAGGCTAAGGTTGTGTTTACAGACCCAGTTCTGGAGTCTCATATTGCTGGGTTCAAAGCCTGCTCCAGCACCTATAAATTGTGCAACCTTGACCAAGGGCCTTAACCTCTCTGAGCTTCAGAGTCCTCACTTGCAAACAAGGAAGAGTTTTCTTGAGAATTCGCTGAGATGATTTATGCAGAGTGTTTGGCATATAGTATGGGCTGAGTTCGTGATGGCTGTTGAGAATCAGAGCCCACGCCATCCTGTGTCCTGGAGAAGGAAATGGCAACCCATTCCAGTATTCTCGCCTGGAGAATCCCCATGGACAGAGAGGCCTGGCGGGCTACAGCGCATGGGGTCCCAAAGAGTCGGACACCACTGAGCACATCCTGCCTCCTCACTGTCTGTTTGCCAGACTGGCCTCCCCAGCCTGGGAGGACTTGCAGGCAGGGCCGCCTTTGCTGCCTTTTTTATATTTTCAGCTCCTGATGGGCAAATCATCAGGATTTGATGGAAGGTATTGTGTCAGCCGCTCTGGAGGAGATTGAAGCATCAGATGGTGGGTTGGTCTAGAAGCTTTTATAAAGTCCCTTCTAACCCTGAAATTCTATGATCAGGAAATTACCCAGGAAACACTTCTCCTTGTGGGGTCCTTTCTAAGGTTTCTCAGCGGGGCTTTATTACACACTGCAGGTAATTATAGGAGGCTGCAGCGGCAGCAGGGAGCTCCCTCTGGCCTGATGGCTGGTTGGTGTGTTCTGGAGGCGATCATCTTTCCACTGACCAGGGGATCGGAATCCTGGCAGAGTCAGGGCCTCCCTCTTCCATAGCACAGGGGAGACAGCCCTGGAGGTCACAGCCTCAAGCTGGTGGCCCTCCACTGTCTACCCCAGGGGATGGCAGGAGAGCACTAGTGAGGATGAAAAATATCAGGAAAGTCATCAAAAGCAGGAGCAAAGGGGACCTTCAGGACCCTTCATCCAGGAGTCCTAGTCGCCTCTGTTCACAGTGACCATATGGGTGGTACAAAGACAATAGGATGAGTACGCCCTGCGGCAAACTGGGAAACCAAGCAAGTTCTGACCAAAGGTCGTGGCTGCTGCTCACTGCAGGGGATTGTTGCTCTCAGGAATGGGAGCTCAGACTTCCATAATTTTCTCCTCTTTTGTTGAAAGAAGCTAGAGAGCCAGATTTTTATGATAAGCTTTCTGGTTTTTTAAAGTTATAGCTAATTCAGAGTTTTGTCAATGGCTGTATGGCACAGGGGCCTTCCCTGGTGGCTCAGCCATAAAGAATCTGCCTATGGTGCAAAGACACTGGAGACTTGGGTTCAGTCCCTGGATTGGGAAGATCCTCTGTGGGAAGAACTGGGAACCCACTCCAGTATTCTTGCCTAGAAAATCCCATGGACAGAGCCTGACGGGCTGCAGTCCATGGCGTCAGAAAAAAGCTGGACACAACTGAGCGACTGAGCATGTTCACACACACACGTATAGCACAGACAAAATACCTTTGTGAGGCAGAAGTTTCCACATCCTCTGATTTAGCACATTTGACAGATTGGGAAACAGGCTCAGAACCAAAGTTCCTGGGTAGATAAATCACGGTCCGACATCCCAGTGGGCTTTCCCAGTGCCTAAGTGGTAAAGAATCTGCCTGCAATACAGGAGACCTGGGTTCAGTCCCTGGGTCAGGAAGATCATCTGGAGAAGGGAATGGCAACCCACTCCAGTGTTCTTCCCTGGAGAATCCCATGGACAGAGGAGCCTGGCGGGCTCACAAAGAGTCAGACATGCTGAGCGACATGACTGAGCCCATCCCAACAGGCTCCTAACTTCACCTTGTTCCGAGGCAGGACCTGAAGCCCAGAGAAGGAAAAGCACCAGCTCTAAGTCACACAGCTGGTAATGGCAGAGTCTGGGGGTAAGACTGGGGCTTCTAGGCCTCCTCCCTGGGACTGTTCAGCTACTGGGCTGTCGTAAACAACCCTGGAATGGTTTCTATAAAAGCTGAAAAAGAATGCAGCAGACAGCAAATTCTGACCCATCACCCATCAGCAGGAAACAGCTGGTGTGCAGTGGGCAGGGTGGCCAGGGCACTTCTGCCCCCAGGGGAGCTTTTTGTGTACTTGCTGAACTAATGCTTTTAGCTCCGAGGGTGCAGAGACCAGCTCTGGCCTCGTTCTGAAGGGTCCCTCCAGCCGAATGCCTGGGTAGTCTGATTGCCCTTGAACTGGTGTCTTTAGAGTCTGCCTGTGAAATCTCAGGCGGTCTAGGGGAATGTTTCCTCTCCTTTGTGGTCAGCCACATGGCTTTGAGAAGTGAACCTGAGCTTGGAGTTGATCATGAGCGGTTCCAGTTCCCTATGTCGCAGCTGTGACCCTGGGCTGCCCGTGTTCATCACTGTTGCTCTGCTGCTGTCGCGGAGTTATTGCCAATGTAATCAAGTGGATGGTTGTAAACTGACAAAGGAAAAGCTGGAGAAATGTGAACTCTTTTCCCTTCTATTTCTTCTCACCAAAAGGTGACATCTGAGCTGGGAAAGGAAGGATGAGTAAGAGTCAGCCCAGTCAGCAAGTTCAAAGGCCCTGAGGCAGGTTGAACTTGGTGAGTTCAAGTGCAGTTGTGGAGTTAGCCGGAAGAGAACAGAGAGGGCAGGGGAGCACGTGTGAGGGCGAGGCAGACGGAGGTGGCTGGGGGCTCTAGGAGTGTGGTTCCTGGAGGGGGGCCAGCTGCCTGGCCTTTCATGGGAGGTGCTCTCCCCTGAGAAAATAGCAAGGATCTCACCCCCGAGATAGGCCCTTCTTGCAAGGCCAAGACTGTGGGTGGGGCAACAAGAGGTCCAGGAAATGAAGACAGTGGGGTCGGGGGAGGAGGCTGGATCACCCCAGAAGACATCAAGGAAGGGAGGGTGAGTGATCCAGACGGTGAGGTGTGAGGAAGATGGGCTGGATAGTGAGAGGGACTTGGATTTTGCCAACAGGATGGGCGGAGGCCAGTGTGGACGCTAGCAGTGTGGCCTCCCTTTTTATGAAACTGGCTGAGCCACAAGATGCCAGAGACAGCCCTGAGCCCTGGACTAGGAAGGCAGGGTCTCAGAGGGCAGACCCAAGTGATGTCTGGACCTGGAATGCAGGCTCTTGCACCCCCCACAACCTCATTCCTTCCAGCCTCGCACATGTGCTCAGAGGTCAGGGCCCCAGGAGGGCATCTCACTGCCCGGGGAACACAGACATCTGACAAGTCTCCAGGGACCATTTGTGCTCATGTTGTAGGCAGGCGACTTGGGTATTTACCACCCCATAGAGGGCACTCGGAGGAGGGGAGGGAGCCACCTGAAGGAGCCTGGGCATCTGTTAGAAGGGAGAAAGGGGACAAGCCGGGGCTCACTCCTCCTGGTCTCACCCACTGACTCCCCTCCCACAACGAGGAGGGCACGGCCACTCTGAGCACCATGCTCCCGGGAGATGCTGAGCCAGTGCGTAGACTCTGGTCCACTCTGGGAGAGTCTGCAAGTCCCAAATCGCAGTTGGAGGTTTCCCTGGGTGTGTGCCTTGCGGGGCGGGAGGAACTAGAGGTCAGGGGTAGGTCAGATGTTGTCATCCTCGAGATTCTGATAGGTTTGAATTGATGTCACTTTGCTGTTTGAATCATTCTAATTAGTGAAAAGTGAAAGTGTTAGTTTCAAAGATCTCCTTATACCCTGTGCTGTGCCTAAGATCCAAATTTCCTGTTAAAGAATTTTAATTGTTCATGTGAAAACCCAAACTGGTTTGGCAAAGGGTCCATTTGGTTCTCTGAATTTGAACAGGCTGAATGGTTTTGTTCTTTCCTCCCAGCTCACTTCTGACCCATTTCTGGTTTGGTTAACCTCGGGACACATGGCAGAAATGAGGCTTGGGACCTGGACTGTCCCTGAGTTGATTCACAGCTGGCCTGTGACCTGGGAAAAGCCCTTCACCTTCTGCAGCTCAATGGGCTTTCCTAAGTATGGAAACGATGATAGAGCACCATCAAGGTCTGTAGAAAGAGGAGGGGAGAGAAGTTAGGACCGTTTGGCACTGTTGGCGTCAGCTCCAGAGCCTGGCAATCTGGCTTCTGATATTGACTCTGCCGTGACTCGCTGTGTGGCCTTGGACAGGTGACTTCACCTCTCTGTGCTTGCCCAAATATGGGGTGATGAAAAGGTACCTGATACTAGGCTGTTCGGAAGATTGAATAGCTTTATCCACATAAAGTGTTTTACACAGTAAAACATCCACTAAAACGTTCTATTGTAAAAATTGCCGCACACTTAGTAGGTGCTCGTTGAAGACAGTCACTCTTCTGTGTTATTAGATGCTCCGGAACAATTCCATTCTGTTAATCTTTGCCACTCTCACAAGGACTGCAGATTCCTTGCATATCTACCTTCCCATACACCATTAATGAAAGTTCCAAGCCCAGATATCCTTGCTTTTCTGTCCCTTAGCAAGCTTTGCCTTGATGAGAATTTTCAAATTGTGTTTGTCGATCTTTTAAAACCCGAGATGAGTATTTACTGCCCAAATGTGCAAGTATATCAAAAAGATTTAATTCAGGGTGCTGGATATTAAGGCTGCAGATTTAAAGAGGGAAATGACAAGGATTTCCTTTCTTTGCCCTTTGTGTGCTTGTGGCAACAAACACTTTGGTTTATCACTTGAAATCCTGTTTGAAAAGGTCAGAGGTTATTTGTGTGAAGTACGTGAGGACTCAGAAAGGAAGAATAGGAGGTGGGCGCCCTCAGATTTCTACTCCAGCCTCTGTCCATAACCCATGATGGATTTTGCCCCGTGTCCCCGTGCTGCTTCCAGCTGGGGTAGGCGCCCCAGGCAGAGGAGGACCAGGCTCGTGGTGCTGTCAGTGATGAAGGCCAGTCGCCTGTCCCCAGCTTTCCTGCAGCCTTCGGTCCACTCTCTCGTGGTTTCTGCTGTCCCCATTTTCCAGAGGAGGGGACTGAGGCTCCCGACGCTTTCAGCTCTGGCTTCGGGTTGCCTGGCCAGCGAGCAGCAGGACCTGCCTCTTCCTTTGAGTGGCCACGAGCACCCCACCCAAAGCCTGCACTCCGCCCTGATTCCTCCCCAGAAGGAGCTCCCCACGCTTCCTGTGCCCCATCCATCTGATGTGGGATGACACGAAGGGGGGCAAATTTATGGGCCTTGTGGAAATGCTTATCAGCCTCATGTCTGCCGGGTGCCTTCACATGAAAGCCCAAGAAACTCTTTGGAAAGTGGAGCTGATGTTCCGAGGACCACTAATTGGTTAACTCACGAGCCTTAATCACTGGCTTTGAAATATTCGATGTGAAAGATGGACTTGGCCTGGGAAACCCCAGTGGGACAGGCATGCACTGGTTTTCCAAGGACAGAGCTCAACTAGAGAAGGTGACTAGGTTGGGGTCATGAAGAGTTGCTCGTCTTTGCTAATTTGCTGGGTGACAAGCCTCTGCTCCCCCCGCCCCGGGGGAGGGGAGTCGCATGATCAGGCCCTACTTCCTCGTCCTGTAAAATCACCCCTTGGCTCAAAGTGCTGGGCTTCGGGCAGAGTACACCCGGCTCGTTCCTGCCTTACAACCTTGCACGGACTCTCCCCTCCACCTGCTCTCTGCTCTCCTCACCCCTGCCTTTTCACGGCCGGCTCATTCAGGAGCTCAGCTTGGAGTTCACCCCAGGGCCCACTTCCCTGTCCCCCACTGTCACGCCATCCCCCTGACTTGGCTACCCAAGTGTTTCCTGTGCTCCACTCTGTGTGGTGACCGAGCTGCCAGAGGAGAAAGCTGTTTCCTCATTCACCGTGGGGTCACCAGCACCACTCTATTGCTCTCTATAAAGCCAGGAGTTTGGACCAGACAGTGGCCCTGGGAGCCTCCCCGCTCTGCAAAAAAAGTTCTCGGAACTTCAGAGCACTTCACATTGAGGCTTTCTCTTCCTGACGTCTGACCTGCCTCACCCAGGGAGGCCCAGGTCTCTCCCAGCAGAGCCTGAGGCCGGGATTTGGGGCATGTGGTTTACTGAGGAGGCAGTGAGGGGAGACGGACAGGGCAGGGGGAAGACAGAAGCTGGGCAGGGAGGTGTCTCGGGATGGAATCAAGCTTCAGCCTGACCCCAGGGGCACAGGGCACCCACCAAGGGCTAGTTCCATGTGGAGGCAAAGGGGGGTCACCGTTGAGCAGCTCTGATTCCCTCTGTCATAGACTGGGGGCCAGGCATGGTCTCCTCCCTGGCTGGGCAGCTCCTATCTGGCCAGGACAGTCCTTTGGAGGAAGAGGCAGCTGCCAGCAGCCAATAGACACAGCAGCCACCCAGGAAAGGCTCTCTGGGCTGGGTGCCAAGAGGAGCCACTCTCCAGGGACCCAGCCCCGTCCTCCTGCCTGACCCTCGCTGAGGAAATTCAAACCCGAGACCTGCCCCCACCGGGTGAAGTGACTCCGAGGATCACTGGGAGTCGTCTGCTACCTGCGGAAGGGCCAGCAGCTTCTAGTTACCAACGCTTGCCCCTGCAGGCACTCAGGTTTCCTGCCTGTCCTCCAGGACAGCCCCAGGGAGGAAAGAGGTACTGGTTTCTCCTTTCTTAACGTCCCTACTACATGCCAGGAATGGTTCTGGAAGCTTTAAGGGTACGATCTCAAAATCTACCTCTCCTACCAACCGCGAGAGTTGGGGCTTACAGCGCAGGTACCAACCCTGTAAATCAACTATGTGCGTGCACTAAGTCGCTTCAGTCATGTCCAGGTCTTTGCAGCCCCATGGACTGTAACGCACCAGGCTCCTCTAGTCCATGGGATTCTCCAGGCAAGAATACTGGAGTGGCTTGCCGTTTCTTTCTCCAGGGGGTCTTCCTGACCCAGGGTTCGAAATCGCATCTCTTATGCTTCCTGCGTTGGCAGGAGGATTCTTTACCACTAGGGCTTCAATGAAAAAAAGTTCTTTCATATGGTTTCCATGGAGAGTCGGAGGTAGGCTGGCCCCACCCTAGGCGGTGACTCCCTCATGCCGGCCAGGGCAACTTCCGTGCAGACACTAACCTGCACAGGTCATCCACAAGCCCGCAGGCTTATGTGTAATAATAATAACACCATAGGGTGTTGTCGTTGTTATTTAGGGAGGGCTCCCCCATGTTTAGGAAAAGCAGCTAAATAGCAATGATGCCTCCTGATTTCTCAGATTCAAGCTCTCTCTCTCTCTTCCCAAAACACCCAGCAGTCTGTTGCCGGTTAGAATGTTCCGGAATCAGACCCCGTCCCCCGCCTCCACGCGTGATCTGGGACTTGCCACCAGTTCACCCACAAGTGCCACCTGCCCGTGTCTGTCCTCTGGGTAGAGAAGGGCTTCGACCCCACAGGCTTTGCCTGACGATCCTCGGTCTCCTCCTCTGTCCCACAGGAAGCTGTAGGTTAACCCACGTGTGAAGTGTCTTAAACTCAGTGCAGGGCGCACAGCGGTCGCTGGGTCCGAGCCCGCCCTCCTGTCTTCGCTCTAGAGCAGGAAGCGGGCTTAGCGATCAGGCAGCGTGGAGCTTTCACGTTCGGTGTGGAACAGGAAGCCTGCACCCTCGGGTCCCCCGACTCCCCCCACCCCCGGGACTCTGAAGGTGACTGCTGTCCCCTCTGCCCTCCACGTCTCTGTCACTTCTCAGCGCTCAGCGTTCACTCTGTGTCTGAGCTGAGCACGAGGCAGGCTCTCTCCTTAGATCTTCACGCCCTCTCTGTAAGACTGAGTTTCGTTTTTTTTCTCTCTCTTTTGGCCATTTTTCAGATGAAGAAACAGAGGCTCAGAGAGGTTAAGGGACTCCTCCGAGATCACACAGCCGGTAAGTGGCAGAGTTGGACTTTGAACCCAGCTCTCTGACACCAGAATCTGTGCTCTTAATTGCCTTGTTTTCTGTGCCTTAAGCTGTTGGATCGTCCTCTTCCACCTGAGTGTGGGAGATCTGTGCCTTGGTGACTTTCATTTCTTCCTGTGCTTCCTGCAGCATCCAGAACAGAGTAGGCTCTCCATGCCTACAGGGCGTTTAGAAGGCAAGCCTTTCTGATCCTACTTGTTTGTACACTGTTCAGGGAATGGGGTGTGTGTCTAATCACTGAACTGTCCTGGTTAGCTACTTCCACTTTTTGCCACGTTCAAATACATCAGTATCTCCAGTATTCTTGCCTGGAGAATCCCATGGACAGAGGAGCCTAGGGAGCTACAGTTTCCATGGGGTCACAAAGGGTCAGACAGGACTGAGTGTCTAAGACACACAAGTTCATCAACGTTTCCAACAGATACAAATAAGAAATGCGTTATACCCCCTTATTGTAAAGATCAGATACCCTATGTGCGGACTGTATCCATAGACTGTTTTGAAGATGAGTGGGTCCTTTTTTGTGTGATTCCAAAAGTAGGATCCATGGTGGGACGGAGGGCAGGGCGGTGAGTGCAGGCTGGAGCCCCCTGTTCCTCCCCCCGTATCTGAATGGGCTCCCACAGGGTACTGATGCCGTCCCCCAGCCTTCCTCCTGCAGCCTCGCCTTGGCTCTGACTACACCCACTTTGCGTCGGTCCTCCTGCTTCTCACGACTCTTCTCTTCCATCTCCTCTTTCTCATCCTTGAAACCAGTCTCTGCCTTTTCAGAAGATTTCCTGGAACTCATCTTTGAGAACCCTTTGAATATGAACAAGCCCCATTTAGTAGCATGACCATATGCAAACTACCTGATTTGGTCTCCAAACTCCTCAAAGAAAAACCCTGGGGTTGGAGTGGAAGTGGGTGTGATGTTCATAGGCCACCAGTGTGGACCTTGGGTGTGGTCTACTAACGGATTTGGTTTTTGAACCCCCTTAGTGGTAATGAGGAGGCCCAGCAGCTGGGCCAGGGGTTCCCCCCCCCCAAGCCATGTGACCCAGAAAAGCTGAGTTTCAGTAGCTCGTTTCTGCCTGGGTGAGATTCCGTTTAAAGAAAACATGAAAACCACAATTGATGTGCTTGTCCGGAAGTCTGGAAAGCTGGTTCTAAGCCTGGTTCTGCCACATCACCCAGTGTGGACTTTACTAAGTCCCTCCTCTTCTTGGGGGCCTCAGTTTGTCCATCTGTACAGTGGGTTATGGACCAAGTACAGCTAAGACTGACCCCTGGCTGTGGTTTCTCAGCTGCAGCATTGGTGAGCCTTTGATGATACTCTTGCAGATTCCTGGGTTGACAGGGAAGAGCCACGGGGGCAGAGGACTGAGGGAGATGTGGCGTATGATCAAAACAATGCTGTACCCTGATCAAGACAGCCCCAGAGCCAGATGCACACGTGGGTTCGGGGATGAGCCTCCCGTGACCGACAGAGGCCATCTCCCCACTCCAGGGAGGTCAGTCAGAGGCTCAGACCAGAGCCGTGGGCCCCACAGCGGGCCAGGGGCCTCCGCACAGGCAGTGTACCTACATCGTATTCCAGCCACAGAGGGACTCAGCAGGCAGCTCTCACACCTGCAGATCACACCTCTGAGTGCTGTACAAATACACAGTGCGGTTTTGTAGTATTTTGGGGTTTGCTGCTTTTGCAAAAACCAAAGGAAGTGTAGGCTGGGCTCTGACTTCCTCTCCCTGAGGATGGCCGATCTGCTTGGGCGGGGACCAGCAGAGCTTAGCGAGGACCGGAAACCTCCAGACACAAGGTCCAGGGATCAGAGGGCACCTGCTCCCACCCCTTCACGGGTCAGGCCGACTGAGTTGTCATTGGAATCATCCCATTCGCCGTGTGAGGACACCGAGGCTGGGAAGTGACCGAGACCCCTCACTCACACTGTGCGCACACCAGAATGCACCTCTGCTCCCTGAGCTTGGACCACCTCTCACCCTGCTGTCAGTCCACATGGATAGGTTGAGGCCCCAGTGTGGTTCTCAGCGAGATCAACGCAGCAGTGAGGGACACTGGTGAAGTTCCTGCCCCCCTGGTTGGTGGGGAGACAGACAGACAAAGAAGGAACTCGGATGCAGTGGGGTGCCCTTCTGTGATTAAGGCTGTGAGGGAAAATGCAGCTGAACAAAAGGGCTAGTGACAGGAGTGATCCCTACAGCGATCCTGTCTTAGGGTGATCGGAAAAGGCCTCTCCAAGGAGAGCGGCCGGGCAGAAGCATGCTTGCAGTGAGGGAGCGAGCCCTGTGGGCTCCACCCTAAGACAGTCTAGGTGGAGGGAAGAGCATGTGCAAAGGTCCTGGGGCAGGGCATGTGCTTACTGTACCTCGCACCCTTGGCATCTGATGGTCTGGGTGTTTGCCTTCCCACCTTCCCAGCAACACAGCTCCTAATCGTCACCATTATTCCCTCCATCCATCACCTCCACGCGTCTAGGGCTGTGGCAGGGAGTAGCTGTTGCATGGTAAGAAAAATCAGACAGAACTGACTGGAGCCGAGGGAAGGTGCGACTATAACAAGAAATTGCTGGTCTCATCCCTTCATCTTCTGTGCACAGTTCACTCCTGGGTGGCTTCTCTAGTGCCTCAGTCAGTAAAGAATCCGCCTGCCATGCAGGGACAGGAGTTCAACCCCTGGGTGGGGAAGATCCCCTGGAGCAGGGCATGGCAAGCCACTCCAGTATGCTTGCCTGGAGAATCCCCATGGACAGAGGAGCCTGGTGGGCTGCAGTCCCTGAGTCTGACACCACTGAGCTACGAAGCACAGTGCACAGTGCTCTTGGGTGACACTTGAAATAGTTTCACCTTCTTGCTTTGCATTTATCCTCATAATGCATGTTTGAACCAAGACTGAGTTTTCAGCGTGCTGTGGTGCACTAGTTCAAGCTCATCTTTCCAAGCAGGGCAGGAACCTGGACCCCAAAATCACAGGAACAGAGCAAGAAAGTAGGCTGGGGCTGCACTGCTGACCTCAAGCTGAGCACAGGAGAGGAGGTTCCAGCGCACGGAGCTAGGCCCGGGGTGGGGGTGGGGGCGGGGGCCTGGCCATTAGCGGGCTGTGATCTTGAGCAGACCCTGTGCCCTCCGGGCTCCGTTTCCTGTGCATCCTTGTTGGTGCTGATGCTTGTCTAGCTCCTTCCGGAGCAGCTCACAGCCCGGGTGTGCCGGAAGGGACATGCTTTGGGAATGAGGGACACCAGCTTCTAATCTCCTTGCTGCTACCACATTTACCACCTTGGACAGATCACATCCTCTCCTAGAGCCTTCGTGTCTGCACCTGGGGGGAAGAAAAAGTGGAGAGGCCTGATCCTCCTTGTGATCCTCTGCGATCTTGAAATGCCACGAGCCTTTGCCTCCAAGGCAGGCAGCAGCCCAGCCCAGGGACAGAGCCTTCTAGCAGCGCCCCTTTGATTCTGTAGACCTGGAGCTCTCAGCGGAGAGGTGCCCAGTGAAGAGGGCACGACCTTGGCCATCCTGCCTGAGGCATTCAGATTGGAGCTTCAGATAGTCCTCACCTCCCCCTGATCTGAGACCTGGGGCTGCAGAGCCAGAAACTCATTTACCGGAGCAGAGGAATATGTCTGTTTCTTCAGGGCCCAAAAGGACTTATTAAGTCTTCCATGAACTGAATTTCATTCAGCTGGAAAAAGAATTATCAGAGAGCAGTTCCGCCTGGTTAGTTGAACGTTTCTCATAAGAAAGGGTCAAAAAGCTCCTGTACCATGAGGCTCAGCCCTCCCTGCTTCCTCCGCAGGGAGCAGGCAGCCTCGTGGTCGACCAGCAAGCCCATCCACGTCACTGGGCTAATGACCTGTCCATCTGCCCATAACAGGCCCCCATGAGGGGCCAGGGCCCAGGGCACCAGAGACACAGCCTGTGCATTCAGAGCACTTAAGGCTCAGTCTGACAGTTTTCTACATCTGGTCGAACTCTAGAGAGTCTGTGACTGAGTTCACTCTCAAGGTCACAAAAATGTGAACATTCAGAAACTTTCACTTTTTTATGTTTTCTGTTATCCACAATGTTTACTCCAAATTCATTGGCGCAACACATCCTTTGTTTACTAACTAAAGCTAATGTCTGCCTCTCCTTTAATCAGTGCAAATTTTCTTCTGGTCCATTCCATTCCATCCAGTGCATCCTAGCCTCATGTGAATTCTGGGGAAAAGGAGGGGCAAGGGCACCAGGGAAGTTCCTGGGAAAGTGGCGCTGGAGACATGGAATTCACCAGCCGGGAGGGGACAGGAAACAGCCACTCCATCAACAAGGGATTTGGGCCGATAGCAAAATACTTTAAGATATGGAAAGTAAGCTCTGGGGTTTGATTTATTCCACTTACAAGCTAATGGGTGTATGGTCTGGGGTTTGATTTATTCCACTTATGAGCTAATAGCTAACTTGTTAGTGTTTTGGGGATGTTGGCAGAACACAGAGGAGTCCTAGGTCAGAGATAAGAGACTTGTGAAGTGGGGGAGACCCTACTCCTTTCATGCCTGGAGCCTCATCTCAGAATGGGTTCTTCTGTACAGTCAAAGCTGTGGTTTCTCCAGTAGTCATGTATGGATGTGAGAGTTGGATCATAAAGAAGGTTGAGCACCAAAGAATTGGTGCTTTCAAATTGTGGTGTTGGAGAAGACTCTGAAGAGTCCCTTGGACTGCAAGGAGATCCAACCAGTCAATCCTATAGGAAATCAGTCCTGAATATTCGTTGGAAGAACTGATGCTGAAGCTGAGACTCCAGTACTTTGGCTGCCACCTGATGCGAAGAACTGACTCCTTGGAAAAGACCCCAATGCTGGGAAAGATTGAAGGCAGGACGAGGAGACGACAGAGGACGAGATGGTTGGATGGCATCATCAACTCAATGGACATGAATTTGAACAAACTGGGAGATGGTGAAGGACAGAGGAGTCTGGCATGTTGCAGTCCCTGGGGTCACGGAGAGTGGGACACAACTTAGCGACTGAACAATAACAGCAACATAACTTAGTCAATAATTTCAGAGGTTGAGTTCAGGAAACAAAAGGGAGTGAAGGTTCTTGGTACCATTTCCTAGGTCATAGCTTATCAGTAGGCACTTATTCTCTACATCTGTTATCTACCTATAAAATAGGAAGGAAATAAGCACCTAGGCATATACATTGAATCAGAAGACCATGTGCTTATTATTTGCATTAATGTGAGGAAGCAAACTCACCCTGATAATTCAGCCTTCTAGGTTTTGGATTATTTCTTTCTTAACTGAAATTGAAATTGTTTGAGTTGCAGCTCTAGTTCACAGCACACATGCAGACACTTATGTAGAATTCACCTGCCAGGATCTTCCCTGATAAAGATGCTGGTCATTCACTGGGAGAAGGGAGGACGTGAAGGTAAACAGGGTCAGGTTCCCAGAGAGCAAAAGAATAGAGCAAGAGAGAAAACAGCTAAGGCAGCGCCTCTTCAGATCTTGCCCCAGTGGATGGAAAAAAAAAAAAAAAAAAGCATCATCAATAGTCCATCTAAGAAAGAAATGGAAAATTTTATTTGAGCCAACCTGAGGATCACATGTTGGCTTAAAACTCAACATTCAAAAAACTAAGATCATGGCATCTGGTCCCATCACTTCATGGCAAATAGATAGGAAACAATGGAAATAGTGAGAGACTTTATTTTTGGGGGGCTCCAAAATTACTGCAGATGGTAACTGCAGCCATGAAATTAAAAGACGCTTGCTCCTTGGAAGAAAAGCTAGGACCAACCTAGACTACATATTGAAAAGCAGAGATATTACTTTGCCGACAAAGGTCCATCTAGTCAAAACTATGGTTTCTCCAGTAGTCATGTATGGATGTGAGAGTCGGACCATAAAGAAAGCTGAGAGCTGAAGAATTGAAGGTTTTGAACTGTGATGTTGGAGAAGACTCTTGAGAGTCCCTTGGATTGCAAGGAGATCCATCCAATCTGTCCTAAAGGAGATCAGTCCTGGGTGTTCTTTGGAAGGACTGATGTTGAAGCTGAAACTTCAATACTTTGGCCACCTGATGTGAAGAACTGACTCTTCTTCAACACAACTGAAGCGACTTAGCACGGCAGGAGGATCATAACCCAGGAGACAGTCTTTCAGAAAACTCGGAGGACTATTCCTCATGTTAGAAGTCAGAGCACAGTTATACACATTTTAGAGACAAAAAGTTCTACGTCAGATGACATGTTATGGACAGTTTACACAATCCAGATCTACACATCCAAAGCAAGCGATGGGTTATGGGTCTTCGTGAACCCTCACAAGATTAAGAAGAAAGGTTATCTCCTGAGGAATCTGGTGGCCCTTGATGAGATGAAGGAGAAATCTTCTAAGGAAGTGAAAGAAGGTGAAAGTGTTGTCGCTCAGTTGTGTGTGACTCTTTTCAACCCCATGGACTGTAGCCTGCCAGACTCTATCCATGGGATTCTCCAGGCAAGAATCCTGGAGTGGGTTGCCGTTTGCTTCTCCAGAGGATCTTCCCGCCCCAGGGGTTGAACTCAGGTCTCCTGCACGGCAGGCAGATTCTTCACCCCCTGAGCCATCAGGACCTCCCATCTTTTAAGCAGATCTGGTCAATACAGATGCGAACACACACACTAAAATGAGTGTTAGTTAGGCTTCCCTGGTGGCTCAGATGGTGAAGAATCTGCCTGCAATGCGGGAGACCTGGGTTCAATCCCCGGGTTAGGAAGATGGTCTGGTTAATAGGGACACACAATCCACACTATAATGGAAGGAGCAGGCCCACATGGACAAAGATAACCTTTGTGTTTAAATTTTTCTCCAGAGGAAAATTTTCTTGTCTTGCCGTAAAACAGGCTTGATTTCGTTATCCATCACTCTTAGCCTGTATTGTATATCTGGGGAGGGCTGTAGTTACCCCAGTGTCCCTCCCACAAACTCCACTGGTCCCTGTGTCAGCTCAGGATACTCAAACACAAGGATGTGCATTGCCCCATGGCTGGGTGAGGTCTCCCAGCTGGCAGAATAGAAGCGCTGGGACTCTCGGATGGAGACCCTGCCTGGTGTCAGGTACGCTCCACCAGACCCCAAGACAGGCCTGGACCCGCCACCCAGCCAGCCTCTGAGACCTCAGGGCAGCAGCCAACCTCTTTAAAGCCTGCTTCTCACCATGGCATTTCAGGAAAAGATGAAAGGAAGTCTGTGCTTTAAAGCAAATTAGGCAGAACGAGAGGGTTTCAAAGTGCCACGCTCCCCAAGTGGGAGGCTCTTTGATGGGCAACCGGGGACAGACCCTGCAGTCTCCCGCCCTCAGCCTGGGGAGCTGGAGCAGAACGGCTTTGTCCCCAAGCACCTGTGGCCACAAGGGGAGTGTTCACCATCCGGGAGGGGGTGGTCAGCGTAGCTCACTCTTTCCTGCCTTTCTGCTTGACTTGCCTCCCCCACTGCAGAGGACGGGTAGTAGCTGTGAGCACTTTGTAGGGAGGAGTGGGAATGGGAGTAGGGCTGAGTGGGTGTGTGACCTTCCAGGCAGCATGGATGCACCCACGGTAGGGGTGTTGGGCTCCAGCTAGCACTCCAGTTGTGAGAGCAGCTCAGGCTGGGGGGTAGACGCTTAGGTGCAGAGCTCAGGCTCTTGAATCCTAGATCACCTTTTAGCGTCCCTCTTTCCACATGTACAGCCTTGGGCCAAATGGCTTAACCTCCCTGAGCCTCCATTTTCCTTATCTGTAAAATGGGCATATTAATAGGTTCAGTAAGTTCACAGGAAGAAAGCTAGCTCTTCGACCAATCCTGAGAGGTACACTCAGCACACAGTCAGGGCACAAGGTACGTCTGCTCTTAACAGGCTCTGTACAGAGGAGGAGTCAGATAGGCTACTGGCCCCTGTGGAGGTCACAGCTCGTCTCTGTCTCATTTCCAGGCTTGGGTTTTTACGGTTCCGATTCTGCACACAAAGGATCACTGTAGTCAGGGTGGCTCGTCACATAGCTAATCATGCTTTGGAACTTCAGCCCTCTGTCCTCTTTCTGCTTCTCTCACAGGAAACAGAAATTGGCCTGAGTTCTCTGTCTCCATCCCCTGCTTGCCCAATGGCTGACCATGATCGTGTGCTTTAACTGCTTGAGCCCCTTTGGTCAAATAAGGCCTTGGACAATGAGCACTTACTATCAGTAGATGGCATTCATTAATTACAGACAGTGAGATACAAGGCCAAGGGGCCAAAACTCCAGCAGCGGGAGAGGGCCACCTGGCTGTGGGCGTCCTTCACATCTCCCAAGGGGGATTAAGATGCAGGGCAGGGCCTCCCACAGGCACGGCAGCCTCAGGAAGGCTCTGACCCTCGGTTGCATCTCAGGCTCATCCCTGGCCAGGTGCCCTTGAACAAGAGCCCTCAGCCTTGACCTTGACAGAGGCAGCATCACCCCCTCACGGCCTGGGAGAGGCGCCCAGCTTGGTGCCTGACGCACAGCTGTGGATGTTAGAGACAGGTCCCCTGCCCCTTCCCTGACACACACACCAGCACTGGTTTCTCTGGGACTCACCAGCTGTGGGAGCAAATGGGGAATACTCACTTGGGGATCCCCCTCTCCCGTGGCTCCAAGCCTCCCTGCTGCTCCCGGCTCCGAGGACTCCTGCCACGCCCTCCACGTGCGCAGGTCGTTCCTGGTCTCTCTGCTCTTGCCCGGCTCGCTGGGCCTCTGCTGCCCACAAGCTGCCTGATCTCAGCCACCCCGGGAGCTCGCTGCAGCCCCTGACACCATCCTTGCGCATCTGCTCAGACAGCTTTGCTCTCAGTCCTCCCCGTGGACAACTGCACAGCCCTACATCAAGGGGGCAAGGTGTCCCTCCTTCCCAAGTTCAGGACTTGGGAGGGGGCCCCACATGGGTGACTTGGGCCCAAAGCGCTGCGGGGTTGAATACACAGAGCAGCCCCTCCTCTCTTCCCAAACGGGGCTTGGCCAGGGGTGGGGAGCTGGGCCAGTTCTATCCCAGTCACCCCACTGGACACCATGACAGTCCTCCGACCCTTGACTTCCAGGGATGGTTTGTGCCAGACATGTGCTTTTCTGGGGCTCCTGCCCACCCCAGAACACAGGTGGGTGCTGGACCCCTTGCCTCTTTGGCCGCTGGGTTTATCCTGCAATCTGAACCCCCATTCTGGGCGTCACCAGAGATCAATCCCCTCAACCCCCTTCAGGAGCTGATTGGATGCCCCTTGTTAATCATTAGAATTCAGATCTCCCCTTGAAGTCAGGGGGCCTGGGAGGAAGTCAGGGAACCCCCAGCTCTTTAGAACCAAGGGCAGACCCCCAAGATGAGGGTGTGGTGGGGGCTTCACCCTTCAGAATCGCCTTTCCTTTGTCGTGACTTCTCTGCCACCCAAATCAGGGAAACCCCTCTTTCTTCTGGGACCTGGTGTCTGCCTGGAGGTGCCTACACAGGGCAACTCCTGAGATTCCTGACCACGTTACACACTTTGGATATTGTGTGCATGTCTTTGGACTCTGATTTGAGCATCCCTCAGTCTACACACATAAGGAGATTTGTGGATTTAAATTCCCTTTTGTGCAGCTCAAAGCATGAAAATTGATCTAGCTCCTTCTCATATGACCCTAATCCTGGTTAATCGTGTTTCTCACGGGTGCTTCTCCAAACTGCCTGCTCTGAAGTCCAGCTGGTGCGTCCAGGACCCTCTGCTTTGTCCTCCAGCTCCCCAACACAGGAGCAAGCAAGAGGTACTAGGGTGAAGAGAATTCACAAGTCCTAGAGAGGATTCCCTCAACCTGCCGCACTTCTTGGGTGTGCAGGAAATGGGCAAAGTCATTGCAGGAAGGAATGGAGAAAAGTGAAGTCCCCCAAAACGGGCTTCCCAACGCACCAAGATGGAGGCAGGGCTGCTCTCCAGACTCCAGGGGGTGCGGTGTGCACACCGTCCAGTCCAGGCTCCACGTGCTGGTTGTGTGGATGCCTTCTGCTGCTCACAGACCATCGCTGGCTCCCCACTGCCTTCATCCCAAAGTCTGCATTCCTACAGACTTCCATCACTGGGCCCCCGCCTACCACAGTCACTCCTAAGGGTACCCCGTTTTCCAGAACTGTGCCCCCCATCACCACCAACTCACTGTTTGGAAACCACCTGATTTCCGCCACTTCTCCGATCGCCTCCATCAGCCCCAGGGCCCCTGCTGTGTTCAAGGTCCAGCTCCATGCCCACCTCATCCACAGAAGCTGTGTCCCTCCTCCCTTCGGTTGTTACCAACCTGCTGCTTCCAAATCCCTGGGGACCTTGGGATTTTCTCCTTCGTGATGCTGGCCCCTCATGGGCTGCTGCCCAGGCGGGCTTCACTATCTAGCAGTGAAGACAGGTGGTGGTGCTCCGTGAGGTGTTACAGGTGTCCTCACGTGCCCAGGTGAGAAGCCAGGAGGGTGGCATTGAAGAGCTCCTCCATGGTCATGTGACCGCAGCTCTGCCCTGTACCAAGGAGGTGATGATAATACTACCTTCCGCAGACGACTTGTGACTGTCTCGCTCACACCTGGGCTGGTTCCTAAGAAGCCACATGTCTTTGAAGGGTGTCCACCCTGGAGAGCCTCTAGGTGCCTTGCCAGGTGTCCAGCAAAGAAAGTGTCAGATACTGACACAGCTGGATGGGTGGGTTGTGTGAATAGACGGGGAGATAGGATGAAAGTCACTCCCCGTGGCCACCAGAGCTGGTTAGGGATGTTCTATGAGCCTTGTTGTTGTTCAGTCGCTCAGTCGTGTCCGACTCTTTGTGACCCCATGGACTGCAGCACGCTACGCTTCCTTGTCCTCCCCCATCTCCCAGAGCTTGCCCAAACTCCTGCCCATTGAGTCAGTGATGCCATCCAGCCATCTCATCCTCTGTCACCCCTTCTCCTCCTGCCTTCAATCTTTGCCAGCATGGGGTCTCTTCCGACGAGTCGGCTTTTTGCATCAGGTGGCAAAAGTACTGGACCGTCAGCTTCAGCACCAGTCCTTCCAATGAGTATTCAGGGTTGATTTCCTTTAGGATGGACTGGTTTGATCTCCTTCAGTCTAAGGGACTGAGTCTTCTCTAACACCACAGCTCAAAAGCCTTGGTCCACAGGAAAAACAATGAAGATTCTGTCTGATACCTGGATAGTTAAGTCCAGCAGAAGTCAGAGAGTTGACGAGTGGGAGACAGCCGGTGAATCGTTCACAGACAGGGCCTCAGGAGTGGGTGGGGTCAAATCCCAGGCACCACCCGGAGCAGTCAAGGGCTAAAGGGGCCTGGGCCTGTGACTCACCTGTTATCCAGCAGGAGGCAGCGTTGGGAGGAAGCTGGTGGGTGTTACCCCGGGAGCCTGGAGGCAGGGCTTGTTAGGGTGCCCCCTGGTGGAACCTGGAATCTGGTGAGCCTGGAGCCTGCATGGCACCCACAGGGACGCCCATCCCAGTGCTGTCCCTGCCCCGGGCTGTCTCATTGGCCGGAGGAGGGCAGGGAGGCTTCTTGATGGGTGAGTCCCGGGCAGCGTTGGGAGCAGCGTTGGGAGGATTCCAGAAAGAGCCTGAGCCAACTTCCTGAAAAGCCCTCCGAGCTGCCGTGGCTGTTCTTGAAGCAGCTGTTTCTCTGGGGAGAGAAAGGGTAGGGGCGGGGCTCCATGGGGGGCGGGGCTCCCTGCGGACCACACCTCCAGGGGATGATCTTTGCAGGATGTACAGGGTCCATCCAGAGTGGGCCATCCAGGGCAGGTGAATGCCAGCGTGATTCTCAAGGGCGTGGGTGTGGCCTCTGGGGATGAAAACCCATGGGGTGTTTCTCATCCTGGGGCTGAAGAGGACTGAGACCCGCAAACAGAGCCATCGCATGAAGAGGGCCATTGACAGGAGCCAGAGGCCGCCAGGTCTTGGCTGCCCCACGGGGGTCGGGAGGGGCCAGAGCCGTAAGCGTCTGGCCTCAGCCCCCATCCTCCTTTCAGTCTCCTGTCTGTGCCCGCACGGCCCAGAGCCAACCAGCATAGGAACTCACGGGTGGGGCCCCAGGGCAGCCCTGGGCACAGAGCAGAGTGCCAGGAGTGGAGGTAAGGAAAGCCAAGGTACCCAGCTCACCACCCGAGCCCCTGGGAGGCCGGGCCACACAGCTTTGACCCTTCCAGAAACCCAGGACCGGCCGGGCAGGGGCGGTGCTGCGCGTGGGAGGTGCCCTGCGGGTGCCCCAACCCAGAAGACTTTGGCAAGTCGGGACCCTCCAGAGCCTGACCTCCCCTCTGCTGCAAAGCCTGCAGAGACTTCCCCTGGCCCCTGGTATGTGGCTCCAGCCCTTGCCTGACCCACCCCCACCCCTACCCCATCTTGCATCTTCCTCTCTGGGTTTCTGCTCAGCTTGACCGTTTCTCTCAGTTCCTGCCAACCCACCTGCTTTCCTGACAGGCCTTTGCACCTGCAGCTTCCTTTGCCCGGAGGCCCCTGTCCTCTCTGCCCAGTTACTGGCCCATCCTGTGGTCCTCTGGCCGTTATCACTTTCTTAGGGGACCCCCGACTCATCCCTGGCTCTCTCTTCGATCACACGAAGCAAAGGGTAACAGATGGTTCTCCAGAGGAAAAAATCCAATACAATAGATGTGTGTGTATATTGAGAGATTCAATTTTAGGAATTGGCTCATGCCATGTGGGTGGGCGGTGGCGGGGGGCATGGGGTTCCCTGGTGGCTCAGTGGTAAAGAACCTGCCTGCCAAAGCAGGAGATGTGGGTTTGATCCATGGGTTGGGAAGATGCCCTGGAGAGGGAAATAGCAACCCACTCCAGTATTCTTGCTGGGAAATCCCATGGATAGTGGTGCCTGGCGGGTTATAATCCATGGGGTCGCAAAGAGTCAGACGTGATTTAGCGACTGAAAAACAACAACATGCAACGCGGGGCTGGCAGATTCAAAATCTGCGTGGCAGACCTACAGCCTGGAGACTTAGGCAGGAGTTGATGATGTAGTTGTGGCTGATGTTGCAGCCGTAAGTGTGAACTCTATATGGCCAGCTGGCAGGCTGGCAAGTCAGGCAGGATTTCTGTGTTACTTATCACAGCCTGTTTGCTCTCCCTGAGACCATCTCTCAGGCCTCACCTCACTCAAGCTGGGTTGCTCTTGGATGATGTTTTCTGGAGCGATCTGGGTCTGGCTGCAGCCAAGGCTGGTCCTTCTTGAGCCAGGGGAGAGAGAGACATACACAGAGCTAGTCTAGGTCCAGGCTGGGCCACATGAGCCTGGCTGCCAACTTTGTGTGTGACTCAGAGGGTGGGGCTGGCTGGGAGATGCTGACCAGGGAGGAAGCAAAAGCTGGGAGAGGAGAGGTCACATCTGCCCTCTGCCAGGCCCCGAACTGGCTGCACGCAGATCCTCATGTCGCCGCTGTGGCGTGGTCACTGTCGGTCTCCCTCAGCTCGGACGTTACGAGGGGCTCAGGGCGGGGCCCCCACCTGCTGCACTCCCCCTCTTCCAGTACCCCAGCTCCTTGGGATTCTGTCCCTTGACAGCTGTGGGCCTCTGTTCCCACCTCTGAAAGATGGAGCTGGTACCCAGCCCTAGAGCTGTGACTGTCCAGTACTGTGGGTAAACAGGGTCTGCAAAGGGACAGCCTCCATGAGCAGGCGATGTGCCCTGATGACGGATTAATCAGTGCCTGATGCGGCCCCCTCAGCCCCTGCCGGCTCCTTTTCCTGTCCATCCCAGCCCGTGACGCTCTCCACCCTCCTGCCTCCGGCAGGTGTGGAAACAGCCACGCCAGGGCAGCTGCGTGAACAGAGCGGGTTCCTTCTAAGGATCCAGGCAGTCTTAGAGTCAGGCGCCTGCTCCCCTCTCGGCTCTGGACTTTGCCATGTGTTGTTGGACGCATCGCTTCCCCTTTCTGAGCTCAGTCTCGGCGTCTGTTCAGTGAAGTGGGCAGAAAGGAGAGGGCTGGGTGGGGGTGTTAGATGGTGTTCCTTGCGGGAAACCAGAAGCCGCTGGAGGATGTCAGAAGTCAAGCCCAGCATTCAGGGAGTGCTCACTGTGTGCTGGGCGCAGACCCCTGAGCTCTGCCTGCACTGATTGGAGCCTTTCTCAGCCCAGCCCCATGAGGCGTGTGTGAAGTGTAACGCAAAATGGAAGTCGCTCAGTCGTGTCCGACTGTGACCCCGTGGTCACATGGACCCTGTAACCCGCCAGGCTCCTCTGTCCATGGGATTCTCCAGGCCAGAATACTGGAGTGGGTAGCCTTTCCCTTTTCCAAGGGATCTTCTTAACCCAGGGATCGAACCCAGGTCTCCCACATTGCAGGCGGACTCTACCAGCTGAGCCACAAGGGAAGCCCGTGAGGTGGGCACCGCCTTATCCCCAGGTGATGATGAAGCTTCACTGAGGCAGAAGCTTCAGAAGGATTTGGTTCAGAGGATCTGGGGCTTAGACAGTCATTGGAAAGGTGATGGGAGCCGTGCCCTCAGGTATATCAGTCCTGATGCTGAAGGCTGGAGCCCAGAGGCCAGGAAGCCACAAGAAGCCATCACAGGGATTCCCTGGTGCTCCTGTGGTTAAGAATCCACCTGCCAGTGAAGGGAATATGGGTTCGATCCCTGCTCCAGGAGGATCCCACATACCAAGGGGCAGCTAAGTCCATGCACCAGAACTCCTGAGCCCGCTCCCTAGGGCCCCTGCTCTGCAACAAGAGAAGGCACACAAGGGGAAATGTGTGCACCATGACAAAATGTAACCCCTGCTCGCCACAACTAGAGAAAGCCGGAGCACAGCAATGAAGACCCAGCACGGCCAAAAATCAGATAAAATTTTAAAAGTAACTCTCAAAAAAAAAAAAAAAAAAAGATGCCAGCTCAGAGTGTGGAGATGCCCTGCAAACTGGAAGGTGGAGGGAGACAGAGGGGTTGGTCCACAGAGCAGCCTCCACCCCCACAGGAAGGAGGACAAGCCTACCTCCATGCTGATTATCCATTATTGCAGAGCCCCCTGGTCAGGGGAAGCTGGGAAGTGTCATCTCTAACCTTCCAGCCCCTACAATGCAGAGGAGAGAGCAGAGACAGAATCCCCAGCCCAGAAGATGCTAGCCGGCAGGGACCGTGCAAGCAGGAAGAATCAGGATGCCCTAAAAGCCCTCACGTTGCACAGAGGTTAACGCTCCAACAGTTAACCCTTTGAAGAGAGAAGGGCCCCGTGAATGACCACAGATACCCATTACACTCTAGCCCATGCATCGCTCTGGGACCCTCCTCCCTGCAGATCCTCAGAGGTCCTGGCCAGCAGAGCAGGAAGAAGTGAAGGGCTGGTTGTCCCATCCCTCAACACATGGAAGCAGCTAATGAAGCGAGTCGGAATCATCATTTTCCTCATTCCCCTAGTTTGTCCTTTCATGCCTGATTTCACTCAGTCTTTTAAATAACCCCGCCAGTAAGGCAAGCCAGGGAATCTGTTGGGCTTTTTACAGATAAGAAACCTGAAACTCAGGGAGGGAAGAGAACTGACATTTATAAGGAGCCTGCTCTGTGCCCTCAAACCAAGCTGCTCGCTTTTGTGCAAACCCCTTTATCCCACGGCAGCCCTGCCTTCAGGCGTTACAAGCCTCGCTGTGGGCTTCCCCGGTAGCTCAGGGGTAAAGAATCTGCCTGCAGTGCAGGAGATGCGGGTTCGATCCCTGTGTGAGGAAATTGCCCTGGAGGAGGACATGGCAGCCCACTCCAGTGTTCTTGCCTAGAGAATTCCGTGGACTGAGGAGCCTGGCGGGCTACAGCCCATGGGGTCACAAAGAGTCAGACATAACTGAAATCAGTGAGCACGCACACAGTCCCACTTTGTGGATTCAGAAACCAAGTGTCTGAGAGCTGCAGTGCCTTACCCCTGAGAACAGAACTGGGGATAGGAAGAGTTAGGATTGAACCCAGGTATGTCTGGGCCATTTTTTTATTCCAACAACCCACTGGCCGTGATCCACTGGGACAGAACCAGAACAGATGGATTCCAAGTGTCCTGTGGCCAGCGGCTCCAGAAGACAAGCAGAGAGAAGCAGCTCAGTGTTGAGCACTCTCAAGAGGTGAGGAGTGACCACCAGTAATAATGAAACGAGATGAAAATGGGGTGCAGGACTCCCAGGTCAGCTGAAATGAAGGGGCCTAGAAGCAAAGCAACAGAAACCTCAGGAAGAGGGCCATTATTCTGGACCTTTTTTATTCCTTTCGAGGCATTTGGCAGAATTTAAGTTGCATGGGACTAGAGCCTAAGGAAACAAGCTGAACACAGCAGCTGAGAGATTGAAAAGCTAGACTGAGCTTTTGACAGTCTCACAGTATAGGGGAGAAAGAAACTGGAAGTGAGAGAGTGCATGGAGGAGGCATGCCTCCAAACTCATAGCCCTCCCAGCTTTCCTTTAAGAAGGACTATGTGGCTCAGTGCAGGAGACTCTGGTTGCATCCCTGGTCCTGGAAGATCCCACAGGCTGTAGAGCAACTAAGCCCATGTGTTCAGTCACTCAGCCATGTCTGACTCTTCATGATCCCGTAGACTTAGCCCACCAGACTCCTCTGTCCATGGAATTTTTCAGGCACGGATCCTGGAGTAGGTTTCCATTTCCTACACCAGGGGATCTTCCTGACCCAGGGGTTCCACCTGGGTCTCCTGCACTGGCAGATGGATTCTTCACCACTGAGCCACCAATAAAGTGGCTCAATAGTCCAGTAAAGGTGGAAGCAATTCAAATATCCACGCATGGAAGTCAGTCGCTAAGTTGTGTCTGACTTTGGGACCCCGTGGACTGTAGCCCACTAGGCTCCTCTGTCCTTAGGGATTTCCCAGGTGAGAATACTGATGTGGGTTGCCGTTTCCTTCTCCGTGGGAGAAGCCCCCGTGCCACAACTACTGAGCCTGTGCTCTGGAGCCTGGGAGCTGCAACACTGAAGCCCACAGCAGGCGTGGCCGCTGCAGTGAGAAGGCCGTGCAGCACAGCTAGAGAGTAGCCCCCACTCGCCACAGCTAGAGAAAGAAAGAGAGACTGAAGTCGCTCAGTCGTGTCTCTCTTTGCGACCCCATGGACTGTAGCCCACCAGGCTCCTCCATCCATGGGATTTTCTAGGCAAGAGTACTGGAGTGGGGTGCCGTTGCCTTCTCCAAGGGATCTTCCCGACCCAGGGATCAAACCTGGGTTTCCCGAACTGCAGGCAGACTCACCGTCTGAGCCGCCAGGGGAGCCCACAGCTAGAGGAGAGCCTATCAAAGCAAAGCATAGACCTAGCAGGGCCAAAAATAAAGGAATAAAATATTTTTCTTAAAAGAAGAAAGGCTATTCCTTATAAGTAAGGGCAAGCCAGGAATAACTAGTCGTCATGAAGACTGTGCGGCCTGGTTGTCTGGTCACCAGCTGGGACAGGGGGCATGTGTCTGTGCTCTGCCTGCCTCCAGGGGCAAACAGACTCCTTCCTGTCTAAGGCCCGCCTTGTCCTCAGCTGCTACACTTCCGGCCCGCGCTCTGTCCACTGTTAACCAGGCATGCTAGGAGACAGAACCAAATGACCAAAGAGAGAGAAGGAGAGAAAACAGACAACAGAAATAGACCCTCATCTCCTCCAGATGTCACCAGGGCAAGACATGGTTTTAAAATAACCGTGATGGATCATTTCAGGCAGACAGGCAACAAGGTGCAGATTTTCACCTGAAAACTGGATCTTATTTAAAATATTACTCAGGTGGCAATTCTAAAACTGAAAAAATTACAGTAACTGAAATAAATGTAGTATATAATTTAAATGGAGTGGACACAGTGGAAGAGAGGATGGACAAGGTAGTATCCATCTCAGGAAGTCAGAAACATGACAGATTTGAAACCAACAGAAATTACAAGAAAAGAAATGAGGGCCGTGAGGGCAGGTCCTGATGAAGTAGAACAGTTAGCTGTGTTTAGGAGGACAGCCCAGCAGGAGGTAGGAGCCTGGAGCAAAGTGCCGGCTTTGCTGGCATCTCGCTGTATGACCTTGGACAAGTCACATGCCTTCTCTGAACCTCGGTTTCTCATTTCAGGGAAACATGTCTGATGTTGTGTCTAAGTTGTGTCTGACTTTGGGACCCTGTGGCTCCTTTGGCTTATTTCACCCAGTTGACTTGAGGATCCCATGGAGGACACTCCTTATCAGAAGTGTGAATATTACCAGCAACCTAGTGTTCACCCGGTCACTTCACCAGCCAACATAGGGCAGGAGGCTATGCAGAGAGCTAGTATGACATCCCAGCCTTGTGAGAGCTACCAGTCACTCAGTCGCATCTGACTCAGTCACTCAGTCGCATCTGACTCTTTGTGACCCCGTGGACTGAAGCCCACCAGGCTCCTTGGCTCATGGGATTCTCCAGACAAGAATACTAGAGTGGGTTGCCATGCCCTCCTCCAGGGGATCTTCCCAAGCGGGAAGTTTAGCAGGCATTAACCAAACATTCACAAACCCAATCTGTCCATTCATTTGGTTTGCCAAGTACTGGAAGCAGTTCTTCTCTTAGTGGCTGGTAATCACCACTATCTCCCTATTGTTCGGGGTGGAGGAGGGGAGGGTAGCTTCATTAGGGACCCTCCTTCAGGGAATCCTTTCTGAGTTCCTGAAGGGGCACTGACTTGTGTCAACTTTGAGGGGTGATCCTGTAGGACCGTGACACGCACCTCCTCTGTGCGTCCCCCAGTGAAGTTCATCAGTCATGTCCAACTCTTCACGACCGTATAGACTGTAGCCCACCAGGCTCCTCTGTCCTCGGGATTCTCTAGCCAAGAATACTGGAGAGGGTTGCATTTCCTTCTCCAGGGGATCTTCCCAACCCGGGGATCGAATCTGGGCCTCCCGCATGGCAGGCAGACGCTTTACCCTCTGAGCCACCGTTCCAAATTATCCATCTTTTCTGTGCACCTCCTCCGTGCGTCCCCCAGAACTCCTGTCCGTGGCTGAGACATGGCTGCCTCTCTGCAGACAGCACTGGGAGCTGGGTCCGCCTCCCCTTCCTTCTCCTCGTCCTTGTTAGGGGAGGCGTAGCCAGCCTTCCTTGCTGTGCACTTGGCTCTGGGAGATCTTTGGCCCGTGGCGCCTTGGCCTCGGTCCCATCTCAGGGGCCCTGGCTGGCGTTCCCCGTGTGTTGCAGGCTGCCTCACTTAATAGAGAACAGAAAGTCACGCATTCTTTGTTTCTTCACTGGGGCAGGGGAGAAGGTGGGGGGGAGGGCTGTTCCTACTTTTCCACGGCAGTTTTGTTCCAGGGCTTTTGAGGGTACCAGCCTGGAAGGGTCTGCTGGTAGGTGGGTTTAGAACCAGCACCCTGGCCTCGGAGATGCAGCTACCAGGATGTACCAGATGAATGGATGGGCGAAGGGTGTCACGGTCCCCCCTGCCTCTGCAGCTGGGCCTTGCCCTCTGTCCCAACACTCATTGCCCCCTCCCTCCACCATCAGGGTAGAATGTTAATACCTCTCTTGGAGCTGGGACATTGTAAGGGACCTAGCTTCTCATTCACAGTTGTATTTGATCAACATGGTTCAGTAATTATCTGTTTCAGTGAAATGATGCCCTTGGCATCAGGATACAGAGTTCATAAGAGCATCATGGGCTCTGCTCATTACAAAGACAAATGTAATGAGACCTTGTGAGTCAGACCCTCCAGTGAGTCTCCATGTTGCTCAGAGACACTCAGTCTTGATCCTGGCTTCTGAATCCTGCACACCCTCCGCCCCACCCACATGCATGCCCCTCTCGGATCCCAGGACACCAGCATCCTCTCTTCCAAAGGTGCTGGGGCCTTGCAGGTGCCTGGGAAGTTCCCACTAAGAAATTTTCATGATGGATCCCTGCCACCCAGCCCAAAGCCTGGCACAGCACAGGGCCCTGGCAAATACGCATTGAGTGAATCAGTTGAATGGATAGATCGTACCTTGGTTGATAGCCTCAAGAAGTGGGCAGAATCTGTGTTGTCAGCTCCATTTTCCAGTTGAAGGGGTGGTTCAGAGAGGGTCAGGCACTTGTTCACAGTCACACAGCAAATGGGGTTGAGCAGCCTGGTGAGAATCGCTGTCTTCAGGCTCAGCCTGTGCTTTTTGGCCCAGCTCTCCCCTCTGACTCAGTGGCTCTTTCCCTTCATCTACGTCTGTGTCCCTTTACACCCTGTGGGTTCCCGATGTCAGGGCCAGGACAATGAGTGGGACTGAGTGTCCATCCTCACGAGCGCCCAGCTCAGGGAGGAGACAGACAAGCACACAGCACAGGCAGAGAGGAGCCGGGATGCAGCGGAAGCCAGGAGAGGCCCCCGCTCAGGCCAGGCGTGGGCAGACCTCCCTCCCAGAGTCAAGGGAGCCAAGCAGGGTGGGGTGGATTTTCTGGATGGTGGGGACGGCCAGGCTGGGTGCCCAGAGGCCAGAACAACTGTGACCTGTGGATCAGTCATGTTGCTTCAAGTTACAAGCAGTCTGCTTTACACAATAAAGGGGATTTATTCTCTGATGTCACTGAAAAGTCAAGGCCCAGGGAGGGTGGCAGCCATGATCAAGTAGGGACTTAACACCGATCGCCTCTTCCAGTGAGGGAGCTAAGTGTCTGGTACAACTCCAGACCTCACATCCAAGCAGCAAACTGGCCAAAGCCAAAGAACGTCTCTTTCCCCCCTCCTCTGCAAAAGTCAGGAGTTTCGCTCCAGATGAATTAGGCTGAGTGCCCATCCCTAGACCAATTACTGCAATAGGAGGGGTGGGAACCCTCTGCCTGCCAAGTTAAATCAGAGTCCGCCCTTGAGGATAAGCAGGTTAATCTGACTCAGATGACAGAGCTGGTTGCTGGACGGAGGAGCAGGGGATGGCTGGAAGGGACGGCTTTGCACACCGTTAGGTTCTCCATACAAGTCACGCTGTGACGACAAGTACAAAGTGGAGCAGAAGGCAAATGGGGAGACCTTGCCCCCTGGGCTGAGGGCTCGAGGAAGCAGTACAACACGTCTTGTCCCCTGGCTATCTCCAGGACAGCGGTGTGGATTTAATCTGATTTTTGAACTGCCCCAGATTATTTCTTCCAGATTCTTTCTACCAGAAAGTAATCAATCTTCCTTTCACTGTCTCTTCCCTGGGGGTGGGGCCAGGGGAGGGGCCCGGAAATCCAGCTGGTTGACAGCCTACACGTTGGGATGGCAAACGTAATTGATCAGATGGATAGAGACAGGGGCATATGCTCAGCAAGGACCAAGGGGAGTCAGGTTCAAGTGCAGAGGTGTGACCACAGCTGTGCTGTGCAGGAACCCAAAAGCCAGGGAGGTGTGGGGACTTGTGTTACGAATCTCTGAGGCGTCCCGGTGTGCTTTCTCTGAATAAATGGCTCCCAGCTTTCTCTGTATCCCTCCAAGTATGGTCATCTGGGGCCCAATTAACGGACAGGGTGTCCATCCAAGGCACACTCCTTCCCTGTTCTTGGTACCCCAGCCCCTCCAGGTGCATGGACTCAGAAGGTCTGGGATCCAGACTCAGATCTCACCTCTTCCTCTCCCCATGACCTTGGGCAAAGCCACTTAATCTCTTTGAATCTCAGTTTCTTCTTTGGATAACTTGGGAGACCCCTATCTGGGTGACAATATACTTTGTTAGTTGAGGAATTAGATATGCATAAATGCACCATCCTTTCTGGCTCTTAGTGGCTCATCCAAGAATATCCATTCATACACAGAAAATGGCAAAGGAAAGTTTGTGTGTGTGTGTGTGCAGTCATGTCTGACTCCTTGTGACCCTGTGGACTGTAGCCTGCCAGGCTGCTCTTGTCCATGGAATTTTCCAGGCAAGAATACTGGAGTGGGTTGCCATTTCCTTCTCCAGACAATCTTCCCAACCCAGGGATCGAGCTTGAATCTCTTGTGTCTTATCTTCATGGCCCATCCCATAAGTGGAGGTATTATTGTCCCATTTTACAGAAGGGAAAACTGAGGGTCAGGAAGGTTGAATAAATTGTCCCAAACCATTCAGCTGGTAAACCAGTACTTGAACCTGGGCCAGGTAGAAGTCTGGGCTACCTTCTAAGAGTAGCATTTTGGTTGTTGTTGAACTTCAGAATCCAAGAGGGAGTGAAGGAGAGAGAAAGTAGCTTGTGCTCAGCAAGCTCTGTGTGCCCAGCACCGTACGTGCATTATTAACTCATTTCACAAACTTTGGTCGAGTGCTTCAATGTACTAGGTTCTGGCTGCAGGGAAGATGTGGGGGGACACCTTCCGTGTCTCTTGGCAACCTTGCACAATAGGCATTAACATCCCACTGTACACATGCACGCACTGAAGCTCAAAAGGTTAAAAAATTGTCACCTGCCATATCGGTGGTGTCGCAACAGAGCAGAAATGGAGGAAGTGGAGAGAGAGAAAAGAAGGGAATAGACATTCATCCTGTTTTCTTCCTCTTTCTCTGTGTAGATGACAGACAGCCCCCAGTGCCTTCATCAAGCCAGCTGCTTCCCCACCACATCTCTGGTGACAGCATGGGCAAGACCCAGTTCTAATTAAGGACTGTCACGCACCATCCTTTCCAGAGGGCGGTGGCAGAAACAGCTTCCCTCTGTCCCGCACCGCGGCCTTTCCTACGACGTCTTCACCTCCAAGGGACCCTGGACTGTCACAAGGATTAATTACCCCGCCACCCCCTTGGATGGGAAAGGAAATCACAGTTATTAAGTTTTGATTAAAGCTTCATCAAGAGACGTTATCGGCTGTTTGAAGATTGCTGATGAAACAGGCCACTTTATTTCCTGAAAAAACAAATTGCATGCCAGCAGAGCCAACCCACCACGAGTGGTCCACTTAGCCTCTGAGTATTGCGGGTGATGTCCGGCACAGCCTGGTGGCCCTCAGCCTGCAGACGTGGCCGTCAGGAGGCTCTAAATCTCCCTGGCCGTCCCTGTCTTGTCCTGCCCTGCGACTGAGCCTCCATCTCTGGGCTCTTTCTTGGGAGTTCTTCCCCAGTTAGGCCTGGTCTCCTCCAGCCCATCCCTGCCCCGCCCCCTCAGGAAGGCAGAAAAGGCGACCATGAGGAAAAGAACTCTCAAGGTGCTCACGCTCCTCCTCCTGTTCATCTTCCTCACCTCCTTCTTCCTGAACTACTCTCACACCATGCTGGCCACCACCTGGTTCCCCAAGCAGATGGTCCACGAGCTCTCGGAGAACTTCAAGAAGCTCATGAAGTATTCCAACAGGCCCTGTACCTGTGCTCGCTGCATCGGGCAACGCAGGGTCTCCTCCTGGTTCGACGAGCGGTTCAACCGGTCCATGCAGCCCCTGCTGACGGCCAAGAACGCGCTCCTGGAGGAAGACACCTACAACTGGTGGCTGGTGAGAACCGGGGCTGTGGGTGGGTCTCGTGGGAGGCAGGGTGGGGGCTCCTGACGGCCAAACGCTCAGTCCCTGGCGTGCACTTGGGGCCCTGCCAGGCGCTTGGTGAGATTCGGAATATTAGTCATTCATTCATTCAGCATCTATGCATTGAGAATCCACTCTATATAAATCAGAGCCGAGGGTTCTGTAGGCGTTTCTGGTGTCTGCCGGAAACAGGTGACGTAGAAGGTGGCTTGAAGCTATAGACGTGCGTTCCATCTTGTTTCTGGAGGCAGAGTCTGGGATCAAGGTTGAGATCAGCAGGGTTGGTTCTTCTAGAGGCTCTGAGACACTCCATCTCACACCTCTCTCCCTGCTTCTGAGGGTCGCTGATCGCTGCAAATTCCTTGGCTTGTACACACATCCCTCCGGTCTCTGCCTCCGTCTTCACACAGACCCCTTCTCTGTGTCTTAAGCACCTATCTTCCTTCTTCTGTAAGGACATCTGTCACTGAGTTTAGGGCCCACTCTGTATTCAAGAGGACCTCATCTTGAATTCTAAACTACATCTGCAAAGATTGTTTTCCCAAATAAAGTCCCATTTACAGGTTCCAGGGGTCAGGACTTGGACATATCTTTTTAGAGGCCACTATTTAACTATTACTGAGAAGCAAAAAAGACAGAATCCTCCTCTCATGCAGTTATATTCTGGCAGAGAACGATGATAAAAAACAAACAAACAAGATAGGCTCAGATAAAAGTGCTCGGAGGAAGAACAAAGGGGTTTGTGATAGGGAAGAGCTTGGGGCAGAAGCCTCTATAAATGGGGTTAATGGGAAGACCTCTGAGGAGCCAGGACTTGAGTGGAGACTGAAGGCAGAGAGGAAGCAGGCTGTGGAAGGATCAGGAGAAAGTGCGGTAGGTCCCAGGGACAGCAGGTGCAAGAGCCCTGGGGCCGCATCAGCTTGGTGTCTTGGGGGGTGGGGGAGGTGAGTAGAGGAGCTCTGTGTGGCCGTGAGTGGGGGTTGCTGCCTCTAGAGGAGGTCTGGGAGCGGGCAAGACCCAAAGCGAAGAGTGTGGCATTTGTGTCTAAATGCAGCAGAAAACGTCAAGAGTTTTAATCGGGAGAGGTCCGTGGTCTGACCCAGTTGTTTGAAAAGTCACCCTGGTTGTCAAATGCAAAATGGATTGAAGGAGAGTGAAAAGTACCCAGTCATTCAAGATGTGTTGAGCATCTAGTAGATGCCAATATATTTAGATGGAAAAAAAGAGCTTTCCCTTTCTAGGGATGGTGGGAGAGAAGGGAAAATGGACAGTCACAAGACTGAGTGATGGGTGGTAGGCACCCAGGGTCCCTGGCTTTTGCTCTTAATTTCCTATATTATATCAAGAATGATTCTGAGGAACTTCATCTTGCTGAGTTTCAGATTGAAGTCATAATAGTCTCCTCACTACGTTTCTCTACAACACTGCAAACATTAGCTTTTAACATTTTTAGTTATTTGCGCTGCTTTAATGGGCAAGGGGTAATGAATTCGCATTTTTTTCAGCATGTACGAAGGCTGAATATTTTCTCACATGGCTGTTTAACATTTTATCTGTTTTTTTAAATCCCTACCCCAGTGCTTGTCTGCAGTCCTTCTTTGCTGGAGTTTAGCCCCTGGTAGGGACTTTGCAGGGGAGGAGGGGAAGCGAGAAGGGGCCTCACCAATAGAAATCAACAGAAAGGAGCAGGCCTTTCCAGCTTCTGGGCTCCTTGACAACACAGAGACCACATGTTTTGAATAAAGAGTCGGGACACCACATCTGACAAGCACTTCTGTCCCTCCAGGCAGAGACACAGAATACTGGAATCAAAACCATCCTGAGAGCTCCCGGGAGGCACCATAGAACTGCCTAAAGGCCCCCAGGCATCCAGGCCTAATCCAGATCTAGGATGCTGAACACAGAGCCCGGCCTTCCAAATGTGACGAGCCTGGCAGGAAATGCCCTGCAGGCTGGGGTCTGGCAGGGGGCCACGGAAGGTGCTGGACGCGTCAGTCAGAGGGGCTGGGCCTAGACTGCTCCTCCCCTCTGGTCTGCTGCCTCTTCTCCTGTCTCCAGGTCAAGGTGAAGGACTTGACTGAGGTCACCCGGCCGTCAGTACAAAGCCAGGCCTGGGGCTGTGCCGTCTGCCCCCAGGCACCGTTGTTTTCTGCCTTCTTGCCCACTGCGGCCTCTCCAGACCCACATGGGAGCGAGGGCAGGGAGGCTGGACCAGGGATGGAGGCTTTAGGGGCTGGAAGCTGACAGCCCAGGTGCCTTGGGGATCACAAAATCCCCCACGTCCTTCATATCAAGGTCACGCTGGCTGTCTCAGTTTCTGCCTCCAGGCTCTGCCCTAAGACACGAGCCCTACCAGCAGCGGGCAGGCACTGGTTGAGCCCTGACTGCAGACGGGGAAATACGCTACAGTCCTTGGAAACTAGTCAGGAGAAGGGAAGGAGGCGACTTTGAACCTCTGCCCCACTCTCTCCTGTGTGCTTGTCAGCAGCCCTCTGGGACTTTGCATTGTCATTTCCAGAAGACAGAGAAATCAGGAGGTCCTTTCCCAGGGAGGACGGATGCAGAAGGGTGTGACCGGCCTCAGCTCCCCAGGCCAGTGAGGGGACGCTTTAGGGTGCTCATCCCCAGAAACAGCTAGATCCCCCGCTGCCCCCGGTTCTACCCGCTCTGCCCTCCCCCACTGGCCTGAATTTTTCCATCTCTGGACCTCAGTTTTCTCTCCTGCCAATGAAGGTCGGGAACAGAGCCAAGATTCCTGGAGTGTGAGCTGGGGCCCGGGGGCGTGATTCCTGGTGATACGGGGGCAGGGCCTTTAACACCATCCCGTCAGGCATGGGTTGGAGGAAGTCATCCCTGCTTTAATTCTCTTTCCATCTTTGAAGTTGCAAGGGTTACATGTGCCTCCTTGTTTCGTGATGCAGCCTTTTAACACCTGCCCGTCTCAGTTCTATTAATAGTGAAGACAGGGTGGCTTGCCTGGGCAAGCAACAGGATGGAGCTGGAAGTGAATAAGGTGATTTTGTTTTCATCATATTGGATAATTACTTTTTTAGTTCTGCCAAGTAACTCTTGGCTTTCACGTGTGGCAGAGATATGAGATTGCCTTTTAAAATAAACTTACTCTTTAAAAGCAGTCAATCCTAAAGGAAATCAACCCTGATCATTCCTTGGAAGGACCGATGCTAAAACTCCAATACTTTGGCCATCTGATGAGAAGAGCCAGCTTATTGAAAAAGACCCTGATGCTGGGAAAGATTGAGGGCAGGAGGAGAAGGGGACAATAGAGGACAAGATAGTTGGATGGCATCACTGACTTCATAGACATGAGTTTGAGCAAGCTCTGGGAGATGGTGAAGGACAGGGAAGCCTGGCATGCTGCAGTCCTTGGGGTCACAAACATTTGGACACGACTGAGTAACTGAACAACAGCTTTTAAAAATGAATCAAGGAGTGAGTCACTAATAGGTGAATGGGACAACGAAAGGCTGTCCTCCCAACACGGGTGCCAGCTCTGAGCCTTCAAACTCTGGGTCCCTTGAGACAAAGCAGGCATGTGTGTCACGTAGGAGGCGCTCAGTAACTAACTACTGAGCGCTGGATTAAAGAATGCCACGTGGCTCCTTAACCCAGCATGCAGCGTCATGCTCCCCGAGGACTCTCTCTGGTCTTGGGTGCATCCTCATGATGTCCGGGCCCTTCCTTATGGGGAGCTTGGCTGTGGTCTTCAATCCCAGGGGTTGTCAGAGTGTGGTCCCCACTTTACAAGCAGCAGCATCGCCTGAGAGCCTGTAAGAAGTGCCGAATCTGGTGCCCAGATCTTGCATGTTAGCGAGATCCCCAGGTGACCGTGTATTCAGGAGCCTGGAGCTGCCCCAGGAGGTCCCATAGGAGCAAGTGTTTAATCTGGATGTGCTTTTTGTCTTGTTGTGATAGAATAGGCATCACATGGGCTCCCCAGATGGGCAGTGGTAAAGAATCCACCTGCCAATGGAGGAGACTCAAGAGACTTGGCTTTGATCCCTGGGTCAGGAAGATCCCTTGGAAGAAGGCATGGCAACCTACTCCAGTATTCTTGCCTAGAGAATCTCATGGACAGAGGTGCCTGGTGGGCTACTGTCTGTGGGATCACAAAGAGTCGGACACAACTGAGTGACTAAACCATCACCACGTACACACCGTGTTTATCATCCTAACTCTTTATAAGTGTGCAATTCAGTGACAGTAAATGCATTCATGATGTTGGGTGACCATCACCACTACCCATACCTGGCACTTTCATCACCCCAGCGAAACCCCATGCCGTCCCTCTCATCCCCCAGGCAACCACCATTCTACTTTCTGTCTTGATGCATCTGGTGACTTCATCTCCTGTAAGTGGAATCATACAAATATGTCCTGTGTCTGGCAAGTAAGTCAGTGAAATAACACTTAGCATATGTGCTTTAAAATTCACCCCTTGGTACTGGATATCGAATGTCCCTTTTCTTTCTTTTTCTCTTTAATGACTGAGTGATGTCCCATTGCACGGATGCTTCACATTTCACGTATTCATTTGTCTGTCAGTGGACCCTGGGGTTGTCTCCGCCTTCTGTCTATTGTGAGCAATGCCGCTCTGAACACAAGTGACCTCGTTCAGGACCCCGATTTCAGGTTTCTTTCTCCTTTTCTTGGTTGCGGCTTGTGGGACCTTAAATTCCCTGACCAGGGATTGCACCTGGACCCTCAGCAGTGCAAGCGCCGAGTCCTTACCACTGAATCACCAGGGAGGTCCCTGATCAGCTCTTTTTAGTACTTAGCGATGGAATCGCTGAGAAACTGCCAAGCAGTTTGCCACTGTGGCTACACTGTTTTACATTCCCCCCAGCAAGGCACGAGGGCTCCGGATCCTCCAGGTCCTCACCAGCATTTGTTAGTTTCCCTTTTTCTTTTCATGATTACCATCCTATGTGATGTTTACAGTAGGCCAGTGCCCATGGTCCTGACGTCATTGCCCACAGCTCCGCACGCATGTGCCGTGTCTTAGGCTAGAGGAGATGCTAGGTGGCCTTACCACAGCACCATCCAGGTCTCCCGCTGTGCCTCCTGTTGTGGATGCTGGCTCCTCCCGTCCCAGGTGGTGACCAGGTGCCCGGGGACCTCCCCGCACAATTCCCCGGTCCCTGATTTCCTAGACAGTGGCCAGAGCAAAAGCTAACCTCACCTTTCTCTCCAGCAACCCCTCCTCTGTCTTTGAGGCTGGTGAGACAGGTGGGACTCACCCCACAGCCACCTCCCCCAACCCAGCCCTAGGGACTGGGCTTTCCATAGGTCAAGGTTCCAGGGCTCTGAGACAGGGGTGGTGTTGGGGGAGAGACGTTAAGGTGGGCTTATAAAAGCCTGGCTTCAAATTCCCCTTTGGATTCGGGACACGTGCTCAACGGACTCAGACCCTCCTTCCTTGTGCTGAATTGACAGCACCATGACCTGGTGACGCGGGAGATGCGATGCTACTTAGGAGACCGCTCCAGGTTTCACTCTGAGTCGGGGAGTGGTCTGTGCCAGCGTGTGGTCACCGTGCAGTGTGGCCAAGCTCCCCCAGAGGTGGTGGGCGGACGTGGGTGGGCAGAGGGGGCCTCACGACGGGTGCCCACTCGCCCCATGTTCGTCCCTGAGAGCCCCGCCCCCAGTGCTAGTGCTCAGCTGTTTCTGACCCCGTGGGCTGTAGCCCGCCAGGCTCCTCTGTCCGTGGGATTCTCCCGGCAAGAAGGCTGGAGTGGGTTGCCATTTCCTCCTGCAGGGGATCTTCCTGGGTCAGGGATCTAACCCGTGTATCCTGCATTGGCAGGCAGATTATTAAAAGTCTGGGAAACTCCTTAACCCTGGGCCAACCAGGTGGCTGGTCACCCTCAGGATAAACCCAATGTTTGCCCACCCTCAGGATAAACCCAGTGTTTGCCCGCGCCTGGGGGTCAGGGAGTTCCCAGGGTAGTTGACCTTGGGTGTGGACATGAAAATAATTTGTTAAGCAGACAATAGCTCCTTGATGCATCCGGCGAAGCACTGATTCTTAGGTCTGGACAGACCCCAGTGGTCCTGGGCTGAGGCTGCCGAGTGGTAGGATGGGGAGCAGAGCCGAGGCAGAGGAGGCAGGCGCGAAGGGTCACCTGACCTTTCTTCCATGTGCCTCACTCATACCACCTGGTCTCAAGAGGCCGGAGCTGCACCACATTCATGACAGTGAAAGTGTCAGTCGCTCAGTTGTGTCCGCTCTTTGTGACTCTATGGACTGTAGCCTCTGTCCTTGGGATTCTCCAGGCAAGACTGCTGGAGTGGGTTGCCATGCCCTTCTGCAGGGGATCTTCCCAACCCAAGGACTGAACCTGGGTCTCCTGCATTCAGGCACATTCTTCACCCACCAAGCATAGCAGGTGCTCAGGAAGCATTTGTAGACTGAATGAGTGATCTCTGGCCTTCCCGTCTCCCCGAGTGGCTCCTGTCGGGGAGGTGGAGCTCTGTCTCCAGGTGCCTCGGGAGGAGCCAGGTCACCAGCCCCGAGGAGCTCGGGGTCCAGCCTGGCTGACTTGCGTCCCGCGTTCTCTGCCCACAGAAGCTCCAGCGGGAGAAGCAGCCTAATAACCTGAACGACACCATCAAGGAGCTGTTCCAGGTGGTGCCCGGGGACGTGGACCCCCTGCTGGAGAAGGGCTCCGTGGGCTGCCGGCGCTGCGCCGTCGTGGGCAACTCGGGCAACCTGAGGGAGTCCTGGTACGGGCCTCAGATAGACAGTCACGACTTTGTGCTCAGGTGAGAGCGGCCCCTCGCGCCCTGGCCCACCCCGCCGCCCCTACCTGGGCCCCTGGAGCTGCAGCAGGCGTCATGGCTCAGGGTCAGAGGTCAGGACTCCAGTCAGGGAGTCCAGACTTCCCCAGGGCCTCAGTTTCCCCATGTGCGTTGCAGGATGGGGATGAATCAGCAAGGCCTCTCTGAACCCAGAGAGAAGCACCCAGTGGGCAGGAACTCGGCCTGGAGCAGCCTGGCTGGAGGCCTAGACTAACAAGATTCTTGTTTCAGCTTTGCAGTCCGTCCCTGCTTGGCCATTTAGGCCATAATATAACCTATGCTTCTAATGCAAACATAGGTTTCCCTGTCTCCAAGTGAAATGAATGTTCCAGGAAGATGCCAACCTCTCTCCTGGGTTTCTCGTCACCCCAACACCAGGCACCAGACCCGGGGCACCAGTGCCCAGCGTGAGAAACTCAGGCAGCCATCCTCAGACCCCTTCTAGAACTGTCCCCCATGTCTGTGGACTCTGACTTTATGTTTTTAGACCACTCACCTGGCCTCGGGGATCCTCAGTGTACTGGTGTCCAGTGGGAATCTCTATGGTGAGGGGAAGAGAGTCAGATTTAGGGTTGACAGGCCCTGAGTTCAAGGCCGCCACTGGGTAGCTCTTGTGTTCTGGGATAAATTCTTTATGCTCAGATTAGTTTGGCCATAAAAGTAGGACCATAAAATACACATTCCAGTTATCGTTAAAGGTCAGTGAGGTACATCACTGCACCGGGACAGAGTCAGCTGTTGGTGACGGGGATGGTTAGGCTCACCTGAGATCATACGTGAGAAAAAAGTAGCTAAAGCATCTGACCTATGCCCTCCCTGTGCCCATTCTACAGATGAGGAAGTTGGGACACAGCACAGCCTCTCTGAGCTAAAGCTGACCCTCCAAGTCATCTTTGATGGTGACATGATGCCTGTCATCTCTCCCCCACCCCCAGGATGAACAAGGCCCCCACTGCAGGGTTTGAGGCCGACGTCGGGAGGAAGACCACCCACCACCTCGTGTACCCTGAGAGCTTCAGGGAGCTGGCAGAGAATGTCAGCATGGTCCTGGTCCCCTTCAAGACTGTCGATCTGGAGTGGGTAATCAGTGCCACCACCACGGGCACCATCTCCCAGTAAGTCCCCTTGAGGCGTCTGCATGGCTGGGGGGGGGGGGTCACTGCCGGGGCGGTCACTGCTCCTCCTTGCTGAGTGAGGGCCTCTGAGCCCCCTGCCGTGGTGGGGGCTCCACCCGCTACAGCCACACTCATGCTGTCCTGCTGGCGCACCTCGCCTCCCCAGACAGCCTCTCCTAGACAGCAGAGCCCCGCTCCCAGGCTGCCTCCAGCTCTTCCTGGTACCCCTCCTCCCATCACCCCGATGCCCCCGAGCTCTGGCCTTCCTCCCGCTCGTGACTCCCCACGCCACAACACAGTAGACCTCCCGGGTCTGCTTCCCCAAAGGGAAAAGTGAAAGTGTTAGTTGCTCAGTCGTGTCCAACTCTTGGCGACCCCGTGGTCTGTAACCCGCCAGGCTCCTCTGTCCAGGGGATTCTCCAGGCAAGAAGACGGGAGTGGGTTGCCCTTGCTTCCCCAAACGCCCTGCGAGTCCCCCAGGAGGTGGACCCTGCTGAACTTTCTCATCTCTGTGCTGCTCTCCTATTATGACAGCACCCCCTCCACCCGCCTCTCACACTGTCCAAGCGGCTGCTAGGCAGACTGGGTGAGGAGCATGTAGGCTCTGGTGTGAGTCACCGGTCCTGCCTGGACCATCGGCGAGTTAGTTCACATCTGATTTGTTCCGGCCGCTTGGCACGCGTCTCGCTGAGCTCACACTAGTCCTCATGACCTCTGTCCTCCAGGGAGACCTGGAGGCTTGGCCAGGCTCGCACTTGGTCCCATTCCTGCCTGAAAGAAAAGGGCCTTAGTGCCGAGATGGCTGAGAGCCTCCTTGTCTGAGGCCTGGTTAGGAAACCCGAGGGATTCGGGGTGCAGGGCAGTGAGGGAAGCAGGCTTGGACAGAGGGGCTGTATCAGCTAGGGCTCAGCTTGGCGTCTGCAGAAGGGTCTCAAGTTAGCCACGATCGCCCTCTGGTGTCCATAATGGGCTACTGCAGGAGGTGGAGCCCCTTGGTGGAAGAGTTCTTCTCCCGGTGGCCCGCCCGCCTCTCCCCGTGGTCCCCCCGCCTCTCCCCGTGGTCCCCCCGCCTCTCCCGGTGGCCCGCCCGCCTCTCCCCGTGGCCCGCCTGCATCTCCAGCCCTCTCCTCCCCAGCCGATGCCCAGGCAGCCGACCCTCTCCCCATGCTAACCACCTGCCTTTTCCTCCTGCAGTACCTACGTTCCTGTCCCCGCCAAGATCAAAGTGAAAAAGAATAAGGTGAGTCAAGGCACAGGTGCCTTGCCCTCTAGCTCAGTCTCGCTTTCAAGGCTCCGCCTGATGACAGAGAGAGCCATCTCCCCACTCTGCCCGCATCTGGCTGCAGAGAGCCCCTGGGCCCCCAGGGTTGGCGGCAGTGGGTGGGCCCCCACTTAGAGAGCAGAGAGACGAGCCCTGGAAAGTTTCCCTTAAACCTGTACCCTGGACCAGCCCTTGTCACCAGTGCAGGTCCTCGGGCTGCCCCAGATCCGCTGAATCAGAAGCTCTGGGTTTTTACAAGCCCCCCAAGGATGCTGACGCTGTTTGAGAGCCACTGCCCCTATGGTGTGAGCATCTCAAAGCCAGTCCTTACCTCCTGTCTCTGTATCGCTATGTTCCCCAGTAGGCCCTGGTGTGGGGTTAGGTAAGACGTGGGCAAAGGGCAGAGGGATGGTGGAAGTGAAGTGTTGCGTGGAGATGAAGAGATCAGGTTCAGAGAGGCCAGGCAACTTGCCCAGAGACACACAGCTTGTTCACTGATGCTGTGTGCCGATGTCCTCCCGGGGGTGGCTGTGTGACGTTGAGCACGTTACTTAGTGTCTCTGAGCCTCGATTTCCCCACCTGTGACACCAGGAGAGGGACAGCTGGCATGTGAGGTCATTCTAGGAGCTGAAGGTCATTCAGGCCCATGCCAGGCCAGACAGGTGGCTTGGTGTCTTCCTGCAGGGTGCCAGCAGTGTCCTTGTCCCCGGCCCATGCTGCTCCCTTGGAACCTTCTCCTGCAGCCTCATGTCCTGCTCCTGGCCTCCTGACTGCTGTTCAGATGCCGCCTTCTCACCCATGCCTTCCTCACCTTTCTCTGCTTTCTTTCTCTCTGTGGCCTCATCCTCTATTCCAGCATCCTCTGTGCATCCGTGATTTAGGTTCAGTTCAGCTCAGTCACTCAGTCGTGTCTGACTCTGCGACCCCCATGGACTGTAGCACTCCAGGCTTCCCTGTCCATCACCAACTCCCCAAGCTTGCTCAAACTCATGTCTATTGAGTTGGTGATGCCATCCAACCATCTCATCTTCCGTCATCCCCTTCTCCTCCTGCCTTCAGTCTTTCCCAGCATCCAGGTCTTTTCCAGTGAGTCAGTGCTTTGCATCAGGTGGCCAAAGTATTAGAGCTTCAGCTTCAGTAGCATTCCTTCCAATGAATATTCAGGACTGATTCCCTCTAGGATGGACTGGTTTGATCTCTTTGCCGTCCAAAGGACTCTCAAGAGTCTTCTCCAACACAGTTCGAGTTCAAAAGCATCAATTCTTCGGCGCTTAGCTTTCTTTATGGTCCAACTCTTACATCCCTACGTGACTAATGGAAAAAACATAGCTTTGACTATACGGACCTTTGTTGGCAAAGCAATGTCTCTGTTTTATAAAATGTGGTCTAGGTTTGTCATAGCTTTTCTTCCAAGGAGCAAGTATCTTTTAATTTCATGCCTGCAGTCACCGTCTGCAGTGACTTTAGAAGCCCTCAAAAATAAAGCCTGTAATTGTTTCCATTGTTTCCCTATCTTTTTGCCATGAAGTGATGGGACCGGATGCCATGATCTTGGTTTTTTGAATGTTGAGTTTTAAGGCAGCTTTTTCACGCTCCTCTTTCACCTCCATCAAGAGGCTGTTTAGTTCTTGTTCACTTTCTAGCATAAGGGTGGTGTCTTCTTCGTATCTGAGGTCATTGACATTTTCCCCTGCAGTCTTGATTCAGGCTTGTGCTTCCTCCAGCCCAGCCTTTCATGATTTAGGTTAGGGTCCATACTGTCCACTAGATTGTACCCCTCCCAACCCCCCTGTAGGGATATGAGCTCCGGGCACTGCTGTCCCCCGTGAACACAGCAGCGTGCGCCACCTGACGCGTGCCTGGGGTCCTCCCCCAGCCCCTCACCCTGGGCCACATCCTTCCCTCCGCAGATCCTGATTTACCACCCGGCCTTCATCAAGTACGTCTTCGACAGCTGGCTGCAGGGCCACGGGCGGTACCCGTCCACCGGCATCCTGTCGGTGATCTTCTCACTGCACGTCTGTGATGAGGTAGGACGCACCCCATCCCCCGCTGCCTCAGGTTCCCCAGGGGGCTGCGAGAGCGCCTGCGGTCAGGGCCTCCATCCCCACCCCCAGGCCTTTTCTGGGAGCTCAGGTCCTGTCCCCACGGTGGGGCTTGCAGTCTCCTCCATAGGACCTTCCAGGAAGGAGCCGTGTTCTCCTGGTGTGGGAGCTTCCCTGGGCAGGGCCAGGCCCATCAGGTAGCTCAGACCTGGGGGCCGAATAAGGGAGCAGATTGTAATGGGGGAGCTGTCTGGGGCTTCGGTTTCCATCTCGTTTGCTCATTAGAATCATCTGTGCAGCTAGATTCTAGCCCCCAGGCCACAGCCCACTTCCACTGGAACTGCTGGCTGGGGACCAGGGACCCAAGGGATCCCCCAGCACCCAGGAGTTCCTCTGCTCACCAAGATTGAGAACCAGGGATTTTGCCAAGTATGCCTTTCCCCATCCGGAGAAGGCAGTGGCACCCCACTCCAGTGTTCTTGCCTGGAGAATCCCAGGGACAGGGGAGCCTGGTGGGCTGCCATCTATGGGGTCGCACAGAGTCGGACATGACTGACGTGACTTAGCAGCAGCAGCAGTAGCAGCCTTTCCCCATCATGGACTCGCCTAGCTGTCCACCAGGCTGTGCCCATGTTTCCATCGGCGATCTGGGGTGCTCACTGCCTGTGGGCAGTGAAACAGGAGGGGACCACAGTCCCCCCAACTTCCTCCCTGGCCCGGGTTTAGGCAGGCCCCCCCAGTGTCCCTGCTTGTCACCTGCGGTCCGTCCTTGCCCCTGCACGGCTCAGAGCTGGAAATCGCAGGTAGGAGCTGTGCTCTGTCACCGTCTCCTGCATCCTTCACAGAAACCCGGGGTCCCTGCCAGAAACCATATCTGCCTCTCGACTCCCCCTGCAGCCCCCACCTCCTGTCTGCTGGTCGCAGAGCACATGGGCTTCTGCCTCAGGAGTGCCCTTCCCTCCTGCCCTGGGGTGGCCAGGGCCGTGCTGGCGTTTCCTGAAAAGTCTGCAGTCAGCACAGAGCTGTCTCCTGGTCTGCAGGCCCCCACCCCTGGAATCTGTCTGCCACGCTGCATCCCACATGGCTGTTCCTCCCCCTGAAAGCCTCTTCCCCAGTCCCTTGGGCTTCCCAGGTGATGCTAATGCTAAAGAACCCCCCTGCCAGTGAAGGAGAGGGAAGAGACATGGGTTCGATCCCTGGGTTGGGATCCCTGGAGGAGGGCATGGCAACCCACTCCAGGATTCTTGCCTGGACAGTCCTATTGACAAAGAAGCCTGGTGGGCTAGGAGCCGTAGGATCACAAAGAGTCGGACGTGACTAAAGCGAAAGCATGCCAGACCCTTCCTGGTCATCTTCTACTCATTTTCCAAGACCCAGTTCGAAGGTCACCTTGTCGGACAAGCTCTCTGCCTGCTCCAGTCGCCGCGCCCTCCTCGGTGCGGGGAGGCAGGGGAGGGGGCGGTGGGGAAGCCCTGGCATCAGCCCCTCTTGAGGGCTCAGTTGGTGGCTGTCATAAGTTAGCAGCTCAAGGGTTCTGTTACACCTTTTTGTCATCACCTCCTCTCGAATATGGGCAGGACTGTGATTTGTTTCTAAAAGATAGGGTATGAAAAAGTACTTAATATTTGACCCTTTACAGGATAAGTTTGCTGATTTTCGAACAGAACAAAAGCAAAAAAATAACCATCTATTAAACTTCCTACCTTATTTGATCATGAAATATATTATTTTGTGTTAACACTTGTTTCTCCAAGAAGCACATTAATTAAAAATACGTTTATGGAGAGTTTTGAGGGAAGAAAAGTTAGGATTTACATTGCATAATGTATAAGTAAAATTTTCTCATATATTTTGTGTTTTACCCTAGTTTAAATTTATTAAATGGTGATATGATCATAGAAGCTAGAGAAAGAGAAAACATCCTGGAATCATATAACCAAAAATACATATTTTCGTCTAAGTAGACAATTTTTTTTTTCCTCTAAAACAGTACTCATGCTGGCAAGGGCATGTTGATAAAGATATGATTATATATTGATTAAAAAAAAGAAGCAGCAGCAGCTCCGAGGACTGAGACCTAACTCCCTCATCCCTAATTTCTCCAGCATCCCCCTGAACTCTGACAGGTTTAATGCACACAACACAAAATAAAGGCTCAGTAAATGCTTGTCGCATGTAAGAAGCCTACCCCCCCACCCACCCACCAGACAGTGAGGACCTCTGGACCAGGTGAACACCAGCCCAGGGGAAGAAAAGGATAGGTACCTTTTCTTGGTAGACCACACCCACCTCTCCACGGTCGTCGCTCTTGGCCCCATTTCCCAGATGAGGAAAGTGAGGCTCAAAGAAGTGGTTTGGCATTCACTGGTTATACCAGCTGGAGGCAGAACTGAGGCCTAGGGTGGACTGCTGGACTTTGAAGTTCTGCTCTTCAATCCTTGGAGAAGAGGTTGTACCTCCCTGGAGGTAGACCCAGCAGGCACAGACAAGCAATAGGCTTCCATTATTATGCCTTCTGGCCTTGGACTTGCCTTTGACTCAACTTGCCTTTGCTACCTCGAGCTCCCGGGAGTTCCCGGCTCCTGGAGGCTCCTGGAGGCTCCTGGAGGCTCCTGGAGGCTGTTTCCCCCACTGACCGGCTCTCGCCTTTGCTTTGCCTCCGGCAGGTGGACTTGTACGGCTTCGGGGCGGACAGCAAAGGGAACTGGCACCACTACTGGGAGAATAACCCGTCGGCGGGGGCTTTCCGAAAGACTGGGGTGCACGATGGGGACTTCGAGTCCAACGTGACGGCCACCTTGGCGTCCATCAACAAAATCCGGATCTTCAAGGGAAGATGACGCTGCGAAGGGCTGAGGACAGGTGTGCCTCGTGCGACTTCACATCCAGCCCCAGCTTCTCACTGGAGCTGTTCTTCTCCAGGAACTTTGAGGGCCAGCCTCAGGGGTGTGCCCAGGTGCCCCTCACAGCCTCTTGCACCCCAACATTGGGCAGCATCTACTCAGCAAGGTCGCCGACCCCTGCCAGGGCTGCAGAGCAAGTCTCAGAACCAGTCTCGGGAGGGGAGAAACCGCTCCCCCACCCATCCCCAGTGTTCTTCTGGGCTGGGGGAGGCGGGAAGACTCTGGAGAGGCCCCATCCAAGGAGTCCCATGTTCTAGAGGAGAGGATGGTCTCCCGGGGGGAAGCACAGAGACTATGCTGCCGAGGGGTCGGGGGCCAACACTCTGATTCTTGCTGGGAAGTTTCTGGGTGAAGATGACCTCCAGGAGAGCCACCCCACCTCCCCTTTCTGCCCAAAGATCACTGAACCGTGGCCAGGAGGGGTCCCCGCCCTGAAGGTCTTCAGAGACTCTAAATGCCCAGGAGATGTCTTTTTCCCAAGCTGACGTTTCCTCGAGTAACTGATCTCTGTGGTTATCATGACGGCTGAGCACTGGTCTACGTGCTTCCATGTGCCTTGGTACTGGGGGGACAAATGCATACATTGACTGAAATGTGGCAAAAGCCCCAACTTGGGGAAGGAGAGACCCCAGCAGCGCACTCCCCTTGGTCGGTAGCTGGGGAGAGTGTTCTAGTTTCCGGAGCCAGTGTTTGAGCTGCAAGAACGCTCAGTTGGAACTAGGCTCCATCCAGAGGCCCGTCAGCCATGGATCATACATTCTTGTTTTCACAGACTATTGGATTTGGTGCCCATAACCTTCCAGAGCTTTGTGGCGGAGAGGGGGCATCAGCCAGCAGTTGCCCCCAGGGTCAGATCCCCCCGGCCACCTGTGTGAGGACATGCTAGAAACGTGACCGTCAGAGGGGAGAAGTCATACCTCATCCTTCACGTCCCAGCTGCTCTTTCTTCCTCGTCAGCCTTCCTAATTATTTATTGTTTTGTCTTTTAAATTCAACTGACATCGTCTGCACTTTGTGACTCGGTTACACTCGCTTCGGCAGGCAACTGAGGTGTGGGCGCTCAGAGCCAGTTTTGTAGAAGTCTTCAAACGTGGGGTACTGGGGTGTTTAGGGCTTGAGGGCTTGCTGGTGGGCAGACCCTGGGGTGTCGGGTTGGTAGGTTTGCCGGATGCTGTGTAACTCCTTCTCTTCCAGCCCCACTTTCGTCTTCCTCACTGTGGGCTTAGATTCAGTCTCAGGCTAAGAATCTCCAAATCAAGCGGCACTGCCTTGGGGCTAGGTGGGAATAGACTCAGTCCCAGGTGGCGCTTGTGGTAAAGAACCCGCCTGCAAATGAAGGAGACGTAAGAGATGCGGGTTTGATCCCCGGGTTGGGAAGATTCCCCTGGAGGAGGAAATGGCAACCCGCTCCAGTCTTCTTGCCTAGAGAATCCCCATGGACAGAGGGGCCTGGCGGGCTACAGTCCATAGGGTTGCAAAGAGTCGGACGTGACTGAAGCGACTTAGCATGCACGCACTGACATTTAATCAAAAAAAGAGAAATTTCTTGCTGTCGAGGGCATTCCCTGAAGGGCCACGGGTGCCTTGAGAAGGTGTGACCGTGGGCTGGAGGAGGATGAAGGATGCCACTCTCAGAGGCCTGGGGTCCCGCCCCACCGCACCCCACAGCCCTCTGGCAAGCCCTGCTCTCCGCCTCCTCGTCTCCCTCTGCCAACAGGGAGGGTCCACAGCGGGTATCGGTCATTTACAAGTGTCCCTAGAAGTCACACACCCTGCTGGTTCTTCCCCTAAAGGTTTGCCTGGGGACAGGGTCCAGTTTTTCTTTGATTCTCAAAGATTCAGAATCCAGAAAGTCTTTTTTCAAAAAAAAGGAAAAAAAACAAACAAACAAACGAGCAAACAACAAAAAAAAAACTGTTCCAGCATTAAAATCCTCCAAACCTGAAGATCCTTTTGACTGACAAATGCTTGTCAATTGCTGTGAGGTCACGATTCCCAGCATAAATCCTGAGCTAGAGGTCATGGCAGTCCTTGACGTGAGGAAGTCTGCTGGGTGTGTGGGTTGGCTGAATCGCTGTCGCCTGGCCTCCACCCAGTCTCTCCCTGCCACCAGGCTGTTCATTGTGACATGCCTTTCAGTCCTCAGGTCCCCTTTTGCAGATGAGCAAAGCAAGGCCAGAGAAGGGAAGGGACCGCACAAGTGAACCGACTGTGAAATAGATCTCGAGCTAAAAGAGGGTGTTACTGGGTCCCTATTAGGCCACCGAGAGGTGGGCTTCCCCAGCCCCTCTGAGAACCGTGGTCAGTGTAAGCTTCTGACTACAAGCCTCTCACCACCCGACTTCGTTCTCAGGCCGCCACGGGAGCCCGAGGCAAGCTGTGACCTCTGCCTTCTCACGCCCTTCTTCCAGTGGAGGAGATAGCTTCGCATTTTTCCCACAGCTGGGGCAGACACAGCTTTGTGTCTGTCTCCTGGGCTTACCAACAGCCACCTAAGCGAATCCAGCCGGCCACTGTGGCCAGGATTAACACACCATCGCCTTAAACCAGCGGGGCCCATACCTGGGGTAAGAGTGGCCAAGACCTGGACAAGAATGTTTCCACGGGGGGTTGGCCACCAGCCGGAGGGTGAGAAGCACCCACAAGGGGAGGCTCTCCTTGGGGCCCAGCATACCAGCCCAGGGCTCTGCCCATTCCGCAGACAGAGCTCCCTGGAGACTAGCCCTGGGCAAGCGTTAGAGGCATTCCTGCTGTAGCAATCAGTGCTGAGCCTGAAGCTAAAGAAACCGGGCTAATGAGGGAGAAAGATGTCAACAACACCCTAGCCTTCTGGCTCCCCCAGGGAATCAGGAAGCTGCTCTCTGGTGCTGGAGCAAAATCTACGCCTGTAGCCACATCTCCTGGAGCCCCCGGCCTCACCCACGCGAAGGAGAAGAAAGGAGGGCGAGAGGGTAGTGATCTGGGGCAGAGACGAAAGTTCTTGAATGGATGCATTTGGAAACCCCAGCTTCATCAGGTATTGTCCAGAAAATCACCTAGGCTGGGATTAGTGGGAGAAGCGAGATCTAAAGAAATAGGACATAAAAGGGAGAAGCCAGGCAACGAGGGGTGGGCAGGTGATTGCTATGGTGGGTGGGAGTCGGGGGCAGGTTCACAGGAGACCGCCCCCCCAAGGCTCGGCTGTGGCCAGAAGGGCCAGGGAAAGGGCAAACCTACCTCGATGCAAACTGGGCCTCTGGGTCCAGGGTGGAATGGAGTCACAGAGGACGCTGAGCACTGTGATGTTCGCTTCAGCTGTTCCCTTCAAGGCAGCCTGAACCCAGAGAAAAAGTGGAAGACTGAGAACAGCTCGCCCTCCCTCACATGGTTGTGGTCGGAAGCGATTTCTCCAGGGAAGCCAGAGATGGCTGGGGCTCCGGCCACGCACCATCAGGACCCGCAACTGTTCTCACCCCTCCAAAACGCTGGGGGCTGTCAACACGTCCATCAGGGACATCTGGTTTGTGGCAGGGTTGGCCACAGGCCATCGGCTGGTCATCCTCTTGTGGGGTCTGGGCTAATGTGTTTTGAGCCCCCCGGGGGGCCGTGGGTGGGTACATGACACCTGTGCACAGAAGAGGGTGAGGAACAGCTACCAGGCAAGGTGGCATCACACAGTCTGTCCTTACCCAAAGCAACGCGTTTCCTCCAAGCCTGCCTCCAGCCTCCTGTTTCCCTCCCAGCCCATCAGAGATCTGTACTTATGTTGAACTTGACCCTCTTGCTCAGCTTCTGATCTGCCGTCCTCTCCCCCCGCCCAATATCCTGGTCCAGACACTAGCTTTAACCCGGGTCTGTGTCAGGAGCCCCCACTGGGCCCCGGTAGCATGGACGTGGTGCACCATCGCACTAGCACTTAACCCAGTTCGTGTCAAAGCCAAAGTTCCCCGAGCACTTTTCCCCTCTTTGCAGTCCTGTTGGGTTGGTTGGTGGTGTTTTAAAGTCCGCTTTCTTCGTCCGCCCCTCCTTGCCTGGCTCCAGTGCTTTGCAGCTGAGTGTTCATCTGCATGCTTTTTTTGAATGGAGTTGGCAAGAGTCTGCTTTCCACAGCCTCCGCTCTATTTTTTATTTTTAATTTATTGTTGAATATTTCCAATGATCCAAATCAAAATGAATAAAAGAGAGCTATTTTATCGTTCAGGTGTGTCCGTCGTTTTTCTGTAAGGGCCGTGTCTTGGTGCAGCCTCTCAAAGTCTCCATGCAAGAGATGCTTTGAGTCTTAAAAGACACCTCCGGGGTTAGTGTCCACCCTGACCAGGTACCCAGAGGCTCAGGACATGAAGAGCTAGCCTCTGCTCAGATGCAGCTGTGCCTTCTCCCTGCTGTGTGACTAACGCCAGTCACCCAAGCCCTCTGAACCTCAGCTGTCTCATCTATCCAATGTGCACCACCGCAGGAGCCGTCAGACGGGGTGTGAGGTCTAGAACAAACGCATCCTAGGAGGGCGGAGGAGATACATGCCCGCTCAGTGCACTGAGCGTTTGCTGAATGAAGTAGCCTGATGTGGGCAGAGTTAGTGTCCCTCCTTCCCTTAGAGATGGGCACATCCATGTATGGGTACAAGTGCGATCCAGAGTCGGCACAAATCTCCCAGGTTTTAGAATAATTCCAGCAATCCAATCACTGGACTACAGAATGGAAAGTTGGTGTCAATAATACTACCTCCCAGTTGGTACAGCACTTTACAGTTTGCACACTCCCTCCCTAGGGGTGATCTTGAACTTTCTCAACAACCCTGCAGGGCTGGTGAATGGCAGCAGGCAGTTGCGGGCAGAGGTGATGTTTAAGCCAAGACTTCCTTCCCTCTCCAGATCTGGGGCTCCCTGTTCTCTTCAGTGACACCTCCCCAGTCTCTTGACAAGTTTGTGGTGACCTGAAGGCAGCTCAGGAGGCAGGACGGTGCAGAGATTAGCACAGGCGCTCCGGAGTCAGGCTGCTCAGGGTACTGCGTATTAGCTATGTGAACTTGAGCACGTCGCTTAACCTCTCTGTGTGTATTTCCTTATGAATAAAGTTGGGACGGGGCTTCCCAGGTGGTGCTACTCGTAAAGAATCTGCCAATTCCAGGAAACTCGGGTTTGATCCCTAGATTGGGAAGATCCCCCAGTGGAGGAAATGGTCACCCACTCCAGTATTCTTGCCTGGGAAATTCCATGGACAGAGGAACCTGGCAGGCTACAGGCTCCATGTGACCAGGGGGTCACAAAGAGTCGGACAAGACTTAGAGACCAAACAAAGTTGGAGTGTTGAAGTACCATCCATGTAAACATGTGAGTGAAAGTGATAGTCACTCAGGCGTGTCCGACTGTTTACAACCCTACAGACTGTGGCCCACCAGGGTCCTCTGTCCATGGGATTCTCCAGGCAAGAATACTGGAGTGGGTTGCCATTCCCTTCTTAAAGGGATCTTCCAGACCCAGGGATGGAACCCAGGTCTCCCCCATGGCAGACAGATTCTTTACCATCTGAGCCACCCAGGAAGCTGTAAACATGCATTGAGAGTTAAATGAATTATACCATATCTGGGCCCTGATCTTATCATTTGTTGACTGAAAATATTACTGACCTTCCATCAGAGACCTATCTTCCCCTAGGTTTGTTCCTGGTTGGAGAACTGCAAGGACAGAGGACCCTGGTGGGGTTCATGGGGTTGCAAAGAGGCGGACAAGACTGAGCTACTAACACGCCCACAACCATTCTATCACAATAGAGCTGTAATGTGGGCATGCGGCCACAAGGTGGCGACACACGAAGTCAGGCCCCACCGGATGAGCTCAGCCAGGTGGGAACTCACCCTCCCTTGTCCTAGGCGGGAGCTGCCAGCAGGGGACAGAATCAGCCATGATCCTCCATAGGTGGTCCCGAGAATGCAAAGGCATTTCTTTGGGACCCTTCAGGCACCCGCTGGGTACAAGCCAAAGCCAGCTTGCTCTGCACCACTGACCCTTCCCACAAAAGCTGGTCCCCCAGGATTTGGCTATGGGCCCACTGACGAAATACTCCCAGCAGCATCCCGGAGGCTGCTCCAAGCACACGCATGACTGTTTCACAAAGGATTAACGGAATAAGAAAAGAAGAACAAAAATTTCTCATTTTCAGCAACATGGATGGACTTGGAAGGCATGATGCTATGCAAAATAAGTCAGACAGAGAAAGACAAATACTGTATGGCCTCACTTACAGTGGAACCTACAAAATACAATCAGCTAGGGAATATAACAAAAAAGAAACAAGTGGCTATGTGCAGGGAAGTCGGGTGGGGGGTGCAATATAGAAGTGGAGAAGTGGGAGGTGCAAATGCGGGGTGAAGAAGACAGGCTCAGGGATGTATTGCTCACCATGAGGAATATACATGCTGCTGCTGCTGCTAAGTCGCTTCAGTCGTGTCCGACTCTGTGCGACATCATAGACAGCAGCCCACCAGGCTCCCCCATCCCTGGGATTCTCCAGGAAAGAACACTGGAGTGGGTTGCCATTTCCTTCTCCAAGTGAAAAGTGAAAGTGAAGTCGCTCAGTCATGTCCGACTCTTCATGACCCCATGGACTGCAGTCCACCAGGCTCCTCCATCCATGGGATTTTCCAGGCAAGAATACTGGAGTGATACTATCTTGTAATAACTGTAAATGGAAAGTACCTCTAAAAATTGCATAAAAGTTATCTTAACATTTAAAAAACAATGAAAAAGTTTGAAAGTAGGAAAAAAACAAGCCAACCAAAAAAGAAGGTGGGCTTCTAATTTCTTTTTACTTTCTATCGTAAGGATCTGCACATATACACAAGGATTGACAGGAGAGAGTGTATGAGCATCAGTGTTTCCTACATACCGCACCCCCCCTCGTTTTTTCTTTCTCTTCCTTATTCATTGTCACTGTTCATGGCCCCCTGTGTTTAGGGATTCACCTCAGGCGTTGCTCTGTCCTTGTGCATGAGCGAGTGGGTTTCTTGGAACGTGCCTGTCACATCCGTCTGCCGTGTCACTCACCAAGCGGAGGTGTCCCTGGCCCTCTGGCGCCCCATCCTCCAATTGCCTTTGGAAGATGTTTTGTTTACACCAGCACTCACTAAAGTCAAGTCACCAAAGTCTATCCCTTCCTAAGTCAGGACATTGTGTGAGGTACAGGAAGCTGTGCTCTAGGGGCTTGAGAAGAAAGCCCTGCACTGGTCCGTGGGTCCTTCTGAGTCCACTGGGGAAGGGCTGGCCTCTCCTTCTGCTTTGTTCTGACTCAGCACCCACGGAACACGGCCGGGGCTCAGGCACTGGCAGCCCTCCCTCAACAGCATCCGTCCATGGGACAAGGATGATGGTGCATTTTCCCCTCTCACCCTCTCCCTTTAACACGCACCACTGGGCCTCTCCAAGCTCTGGAGCCCCGGAGAACAATGATGATCCTTCCGCGTGTCAGAGTCACGACCCTTTGGTCATCTTCAACTGAAACATCAGGTCCTCATTGGAGTCGGCAAATTCCAGGTAACCTGTTTCTCGGAGACTCTGGGCACCTTGCCACACTTTTATTTGTGGGCACAGGGGAGGATTCAGAGATTGGCTATGCTCAATTCCAGTCCCCCTGGTATGACCTGAATTATCTTCCCCCCAAATCCTCATGTTGAAACCTTCACCCCAATGTGATGGTATTCAGAAACAAAGCCTCTGGGAGGTGATTTGGTTCATATGAGGTCATGAGGGTGGGGCCACACAGTGGGATTAGTGCCTTTATAAGAAGAGACATGCCTTCAAAGGTGTCTCAGTGGTGAAGAATCTGCCTGCCAATGCAGGACATGCGGGTTCAATCCGTGGATCTGGAATATACTCTGGATAAAGAAATGGCAACCCACTTCAGTATTCTTGCCTGGAAAATTTCATGGACAGAAAAGCCCGGCAGGCTACAGTCCATGGGGTTGCAGAGTCGAACATGACTTAGCGACTGAATAACAGCGACAACAACAAAGAAGAGACAGAGAGAGAAGGCAGCCCAGCAAAATCACATCTGCGCTGCATCCGGGAAGCTTGTCCCTCCCTCAGTCCCTCCCACATCTCCAGACCTCCGCAGGGCTCACTGCACCGGCTCTCATGGCTGCTGCAGGCGGGATGCTGCAGTCAGGGGTGGAAAAGTCAGTTCGACTGGATGAAACAAATAAGGGAATTGCATGTTTTGCTCCAATTCAAAGCCACACGCTCCAGTTCAGCTTGACTCGAAGTACAGTGAGCAAAGGATTGTTACTGGCTCCTTAAGCAATCTCTCCATGAACCCAGAGGCCAGGACTGAAAGGTGGGCCTGAAGCACTAAGATCTCAGCCACTTGGAATCAGAGACCTGGGCCTTGTCAGGCTCTGGACTGTGAAGGCCAGGGATCTGGGCAGAAGCCTGCAAGCCAAGGGAGCAGGTTGCTAAGAAACACACACATCGATTTGCTGTCTGCCGCGAATGGGGGAGCATCAGCAGCAGGATGGTGGGTACCAGTGACAGGAAAGGGGAAGGCGCCATCTGGCACCCACGGCCCAGGTGGCACCCGCAGCAAAGGAAAGTTAGGGGAGCGGGGGTGCGTGAAGTCCAGAACCATCTACGAAGCCAACAGAGATGTGGCCCTCACCCTGGAAGCTGCTGCTGGGAGCTGGACGGGAGCTGCCACAGGCTGGGGGGATGGTGGGGTCCTCAGGAGCCCCCAGGCACTTCCCACAAGTCAGGGAACAAGCCAGCTTCTTTGTAGGGCTGGCGGTCCACCTGGGTGCCACACGCCTGGAAAGTGGAAGACCACAGCAGGGGGTCCTGATAACCATCAATACAGAGCATCCTTTCTCCAGTCCTGGAGAAGCGGTGCTTCAGTTCAGTTCAGTCGCTCAGTCGTGTCCGACTCTTTGCGACCCCGTGAATTGCAGCACACCAGGCCTCCCTGTCCATCACCAACTCCCGGAGTTCACTCAAACTCACATCCATTGAGTCAGTGATGTCATCCAGCCATCTCATCCTCTGTTGTCCCCTTCTCCTCCTGCCCCCAACCCCCTTCCAGCATCAAAGTCTTTTCCAATGAGTCAACTCTTCGCATGAGATGGCCAAAGTACTGGAGTTTCAGCTTTAGCATCATTCCTTCCAAAGAAATCCCAGGGTTGATTTCTGGTTGGATCTCCTTGCAGTCCAAGGGACTCTCAAGAGTCTTCTCCAACACTACAGTTCAAAAGCATCAATTCTTCGGCGCTCAGCCTTCTTCACAGTCCAACTCTCACATCCACACGTGACCACAGGAAAAACCATAGCCTTGACTAGACGGACCTTAGTTGGCAAAGTAATGTCTCTGCTTTTGAATATGCTGTCTAGGTTGGTCATAACTTTTCTTCCAAGGAGTAAGTGTCTTTTAATTTCATGGCTGCAATCACCATCTGCAGTGATTTTGGAGCCCCCAAAAATAAAGTCTGACACTGTTTCCACTGTTTCCCCATCTATTTCCCATAAAGTGATAGGACCAGATGCCATGATCTTCGTTTTCTGAATGTTGAGCTTTAAGCCAACTTTTTCACTCTCCTCTTTCACTTTCCTCAAGAGGCTGTTTAGTTCCTCTTCACTTTCTGCCAAAAGGGTGGTGTCATCTGCATATCTGAGGTTATTGATATTTCTCCTGGCAATCTTGATTCCAGCTTGTGTTTCTTCCAGTCCAGCGTTTCTCATGATGTACTGGTGCCTACGTATAACCTGTTACTGCAGAAACTCGAGAGCCCTGAGGGTGCCTTCCGCCCCACCATGATGTCCACAGGTCCTGGCTGTCAAAGACCTGGATTCAGACAGGGACTTTTCTGCAAAGTGGGAACCGTGATTCCTGATGTTAGGTATGTGTGTGTTAGTCACGCAGTTGTGGCGGACTCTGCAGCCACATGGACCATAGCCCGCCAGGTTCCTCTGTCCATGGGATTCTCCAGGCAAGAATACTGGAGTGGGTTGCCATGCTCTCCTCCAGGGGCTCTTCCCGACTCAGGAATCAGACCCACATCTCTGATGTCTCCTGCATCGGTGGGCAGATTCTTTATCAACAGCATCACCTGGGAAGCCCAATGTTATATATATATCTATATATACATGTCATTTGATAAATATGTACCAAGAGCCACTGGGGGCTGGGGATGGGCAAGACAGTTTCTCTGACATCAGAAGGTCACAGTCTTATGCCAGGGCGACAGCAACACCAGAAAACATGGGAGCTTCTTAATGATGATCATAACTCCCTTTCACATGCTGTCAACATGGGTTAAGGGCTTTGCCTATGTTAGTCTCATTTAATCCGGCAGCAATCCTGCCAAGAGGCACTGTTTCTGGAAGAAGAGAATTTAACAAGGAAACTGAGATTCCAGGAGATGAAGTCGCCTGCCAGTGAAGGAGCGGGGGGAGCCAGGACTCCAAAAGCAAGGTGCTGAGATCCCCACCAGAGTGTGTGGACAGGGAACTGTCTGCTCTGCTCCAAAATGAAGTAATTTGGAGATGCGCCCCCCAACAGACTGGTTTGCCCTGACCTGGGAGCTGCCTGCATTCCACGGAGACCTTGGTCAAGAGCTGGACCCGAACACTGAGAGACACTGGCCACCAGAGGGCGCAGTGGAATCGCCTTCGGCCAGATCGTCAACACAGAGAGTGTCTGAAAATGGTATGAGAAAACACACACCCAGGTCAGAATTTAAAATGACTTGGCATTGATTAGTTGGGACAAATTCTGGACAAAAGATACAAAGACACTAAAAAAAAAAAAAAAAAACAATTACCACTTTTGAAGAGCCAGGGGCAAAAGCAAGTGGCTATGCATGCCACCACCCCACCCCCCGCCACCCACCTCTCGCCGCCCCCCGCCAACACACACACACCACCTCCTAAGGGGTGGGCAAACCACCTCTCCAGCCTGACCCCAGGACACACCCCTACCCTCACCCCATCTTAGGAACCAGCTCAACCCTCCTCAGGGAGTGGGCCAGCAAGCAAGGGAAACTGTTGATTGTTCTTGCTTCCCTCCCTGCTTCGGTAGTGGCCCCAATGTAGCTTTGCCTGGAAAAAAAAGACTTGGCATTGAGAATTATCAAGTCCACACCCTCCAGATAAGGACATTGAGATCTCTGTCACTTGGCCAAGAGAATTGGGTCAAGAGGAAAAGGCTGGACGCAGCTGGAAAAGGTCAAAACCCCAGCAAGTGTGGACTGGCTAAAAAGCTTTAAATGATGTCACATTGTCACACAGCTTAGCTCTCCCCATGGCCTGCTGGACCTCTGGACCTCAGATTTCACTAGCTTAAGACTCCCGCCCTTTCTGTGACTCATGAGCCTCGTAACTTATGGGATAAACCTGATTTCTTAGAGCCTCAGCTTCTCAATCTGTAGGATGGGTACTAGAAGACAAAGTCTACAGAAAGCCAAGAGGGCAGCCCCACATTTCCTGAGTCCTGTCTCTGCTCCAGGCGTTCATTGTGCTTTTTCTCATTCAGTTCTCACAAGAGCCCCCACGGATGAGATAGTGCTACCACTTCCAGGGAAGACTTGAGGCTCAGAGACTGTTAGTTACTTGCCTGTGGTCACAAACTCCATGACGGGCTAGACGGTTCAAGATCAGACGTGACTGCATCAGTCAGCATGCAACAGGCTGGTGCTACAGTAACAAATAAGCCCACAGACCCCAGTGACTTAGGGCAAAGCGGCAGAGGCTTATTTCTTGCTGCGTCAAAGGCTGGTGGGTTTGGCCGTCCATTCAGGCTCCCCTACTGTCTTCGTCTTGTGACTGTGCTGACCTCAACTTCAATCCACGGTCTTCAAGGTCACTGGCAAAGGGACGAGGGGGTGGAAATGACTCACTAGTTCTTAACTCGGAGTCCACACCCATCACTTCCACTCACAGTCTGGTGGCCAACGTGATCTACCCATGTGAACTGCCGGGGAGGCTGGGAATGTGGGGGACCATCTGGGATAGCAGAGGAGCAGTATGTCCACCCATGTCTTCCTCGACGTCATGGACATCAGGGAGGTGACTGGTGAGAGGGCCCCAGAGTCCTGAGCGTGCCTGGGTGGAGCGCTCCCTTCTGCAGGCTCAGCAAAATGCAGACAGGCCAGCCCAGAACCTAGGGACGGGCCCCAGAGACAGGGGGTAGTGGAATCAAGACTGTTCAGCCCAGTCTTCATCCATGCCTTCTGTTATCGCAACGGCTGGTGTGCAGACTAGGAGCTTGGTGTGTCCGGTTGGCTGTTACTGTTACCTTTGTCTGGCTCCTTCTGCGCAAGATGGCCCGTCCCAGTGTAGACACCCCAGCGATGGCATGAGCAGCTGTCTCCTGGGGGAAGGGAGCTCTTCCTGGCAGCTGCCTCAGCAAGTCCACAGAACTACTCCAGGAGATGCTAAGAGTAATTTGGGCATCAGGGAAAGCACACTGGGAAGAGAGGGTGGGTTTTGCCAGTGAAGCCAGGCCACTCCCATTCTTGCAGGCAACATGGCAGTAGCGGCTACATACTGGGTCCCGCGTCCCTGTTACCAGGTCTGTACACTGGGGGACCTGGGCAAAATCGATGTGTCTCAAGCTTTGACACCGAAGGATGCCACTCGCCCGAAGTCACAAACAAAAGTTCCCTAAGCCCAGGAACACAGTCTGTTTCTTCTCTTTGGAATTCCAAACTACAAGCACAGTACCAGGTACAGAGAAGACTCTTAAAACTTGTGTTGGTTGACTATGTGGGCCTTTGGGAATTCATTCTATTTATACAGAATGAAAGGGGCTTCCCCGGTGGTCCAGTGGTTGAGACTCCACCTGTGAATGCGGGGGACACAGGTTCGACCCCTGGTCCGGGAAGAGCCCAAGGGCTGCAACCACTGCACCCATGCTCCCTACAGCTCGTGCTCTGCAACAAGAGAAGCCACTGCGGACGCGAATAGACGCCCCACAGAGAAGATCGCCCCCGCTTGCCGCAGCTAGACAAAGCCCACGAGCAGCAACGAAGACCCCGTTCCACCAAAAATAAATATTACTTACTTAATTAAAAGAATAGAAGGAAAGTTAATATGCATTAGCTATTTCCCCGGGTGGCTCAGATGCTAAAGAGTCTGCCTGCAATGCAGGAGACCTGGGTTCAATCCCTGGGCTGGGAAGATCCACTGGAAAAGGAAATGGCAACCCACTGCAGTACTCTTGCCTGGAAAACCCCATGGACGGAGGAGCCTGGCAGGCTACGGTCCATGGGGTTGCAAAGGGTCAGACACAACTGAGCAACTTCACTTTAACAGATAGTAAGTATCTCTCAAACTCCAGTCTGTTTGCAGTTTGCAAGATGTAACTTACCTGCTATGCAGTTCTGGGAGATAGGTACCCTTCCTGGCATGTACGTTTTAAAGATAAACAACTCTGAGACGTAAACCGGCTTGCCCAGGTACACGCAGCTCCCCAGCAGTGGAGCCTGAATGCAAAGCAGGTGGTCAGGCTCTGAGCCTGTGCTTGGAACCCCTAAGCTCCTCGCAGCGTCTCCCGAAATAGCTACACCCTCGAGACCCTCTATACCGTGGGGGTATAGAGAGAACAAACTCGTGGAGCTGACTCATACCGGGAATGAAACGAGTCATCACTGAGACTTATCTGTGCTCCATCTCCCACCAAAGCTGTGGGGACAAGGGATTCACAGTTTTGCTCTAAAGCAGGCATGCTAAGCTTCCCTGGTGATTCAGATGGTAAAGCGTCTGCCTGCAATGCGGGAGACCCAGGTTTGATCCCTGGGTCGGGAAGATCCCTTGGAGAAGGAAATGGCAACCCACTCCAGTACTCTTGCCTGGAAACTTTCATGGATGGGGGAGCCTGCTGGGTTACAGTCCACGGGGTTGCAAAGAGTCGGACACAACTGAGCGACTTCACTCGCTCACTCACTCACTCAAGCATGTTAGAGGTGAACCTGGTGGGCTGATTCATCCCAGAAGGGCCAGCCCCGTTCAGGGAATGCCTGGGGCTGCCAGAAGGTTAATTTTCACCTTGGTCCAGATTGCTGACCAGACTGAGCTGGAGGGGTGCAGCAGGACTGGAGCCGCTCCAAAAAGAGAAGATGGTCACACCCAGCTGGGTCCTGAGGGCATCATAGGAGCCTTCCAAAAAGAGGAAGCAGGGGGAGACCCGACGCTCTTCGCGCGGCAGCTGTGGCCCACCCCGTTCCTCTCTGATCCCGTCTTGGCCCTTTGCAGGGTCCATATCCCCCACTTCGCCTTCAAATATCTGGGCTTTTTGAGAAGACTTCTTTGGTCTTCTTCCTACAAACCACAGGCATGCCGCTCCTCGCTGATGGTGCCACCGCTCTCTTTTCTTTCTCCTCCCCCAGACCCACATACCCACCTGTCTTCTGCATATTTTCTCTGCTGTGGCCCTTCAACTTCCACAGACCCAAACCAAATCCTTCATTTTCCTTCCTTGCTTCTGCTCTTGGGACTCCGTTGGCCTCTCTTGTCTGCAAAACAGACGTGCAAGGCAGCTTCCCTGGGGTTCCCCGTCTCTCACCCACCACAGCCACCCTATGTCCCCACACCCTGTCCATTCTGCCTCTGTAACATGGGTACTTTAATTACAAAAAAATTTTTTTTAATTTAATTATTTTTTTATTGGCGGCACTGGGTCTTTGTTACTGTGTGCGGGCTTTCTCTGATTGCAGTGAGCAGGGGCTACTCACTGGTTGCAGTGAGCAGGGGCTACTCACTGGTTGCATTGTATCAGCTTCTCATTAGTGGTAATCGCACACCAAGGCAAAAGCATCAAATGCCACTGGATGGTATAATTTAAAACGGTTACTTACGTATAATCTGGATTTCACCGAAGTTAAAAAATTAAATACAGAAATCATTTAATATAGTTATCAATAATTGTTTTCCTATATTTTCTCATTTGATAAGTCCTAGGAAGAGGGCAGAATATGAGTTAATAACCCCTTTTGATGGATGTGGAACAGGGTGTGGGTATACAAGTTTGCTCGGCATCTAAGAGGGTCTTGGCAGCAGGAGGAAGATCAGAGCAGGATTCCCTGATTGTCTGTCTGGCTTTCCGGGAGCCTCTGGGGCCTTGTGGGAACTTACCAGGTGGCGCTAGTGATAAAGAAGCCACCTGCCAATGCAGGAGACATGGGTTCGATCCCTGGGTTGGAAAGATCCCCTGGAGGAGGAGAGGGCACCATGCTCCAGTATCCTTGCCTGGAAAATTCCACAGGCAGAGGAGCCCAGCGGGATGCAGTCCACGGGGTTGCAAAGAGTCGGACACGGCTGAGCAACTGAGCACACACACACAGTAGGGGCTTGTGTCTGCAGAGCTGGGCCCATGGCCAGAGATTAGGGAGACAGGATCTCCCTCTGGGTGGAGCCTCTGGGCAGCCCTCCAGCCCCGTGTCCTCAGAGTGTAAGGGATTCCTCTAGAAGCCCTGAAGGAAGGCGGCCAGGTCACACACTCTCCACAACCAGGCCTCTGTGATGGGGGACGGGAAGGAGCAGGGAGGGCTCGTCAGGACCAGGAACAATGAGAGAGAAAACTGGCCTTGCAGGGTTTCGTTTGAATTTCCTAAAGAAATTGGAGCCCAGTGGATTGTTCCAGAAATAGAGCTGTGACTCCAGGCATGTCCTGGAAATGCGACTTCTTGTCCCCACACGTGGCTTCCCCTTACCAGCTGAACTTTCCGAATCAAGGTGGAAAACGCACAGCGCAGCCTCTCCAGGTCATCGCTGAGTCAACTGTGGAATTTTCTCTGTCCTGACGCACGTAGGCACAGCTGAGAGCGGGAAGCTTAGAAAGAGCCGGGATGCTCAGGCGATGCCTCTGGTCAGATTCATACTCCTGGGGCTCTGAGTCCCTGGGAAACCAGGTCGCCCCATGACCCAGGCCCAGTCCCAGCCCCGCCCCCGATCTCCAGCTCTGCAGCCTCCTGGCAGGGCTGCCATGCATTGCCTCTGGGCCGCTGGAAAATCATGAGCTGGCCTCTCAGCTTTGTCTGGAGCATCCATCGCCCCCTGCCTCCTGGCATCCACATCTCATGTCTCACCAGCCTTCCAGAGCCCCCAGGATGACCTCTACTCTCAGAGGAGCATGCTTACTCCACAGCAAATTGCTTCTTTGCCTTCCTGTCCACCTCGCCTCCTGGGCAGCTCTTGGTCAGGGGCAGGCAGCGGGCTCCTCGTGTTCTCACTGTGCCTGGCAGGTGCTTGGTCAGTGCTGGCTGAATGGAAGAATGCTGGTGGGACAGGTGGGCAGTGAAATGCCAGAGATGAAGCAGAAGGTGGAGGATGCGTGAGAAGTGAGAATGTAGGAGAGCCCTCCCTGAATCATTCCCGACCCACTGGAGAACCCATAGGATCCCCCTGTCTCTTCCTTGACCCTGGTCCTCTTGGCTATAAAGTAAAAGGCCTTGGGGGTCTGGATCCCAGAAGTTCTCCCCTAATCTGACCCTCGATGAGATTCAGAGCCCACGGCATACTGAGGGATGCACGGGGCTGTCCCAAGGCCAAAGACTCAGGTTGGCAGAGTTGTGGATCAAGACACACCACCTGGAAGGATCCACCTGGGATGGAGAGGGGATGGACAGAACAGGGGGACACTTTGTGCTAAGATCAGGGGCCCCCAGGAATATTGTGCAGTATTCCAGATCCTGGAATAGTGTCTAAATTGTCACCAAATCGTGTCTGACTCTCTGTGATCCTGTGGACTACAACACACCAGGCTTCCTGGTCCTTCACCATCTCCCAGAGTTTGCACAAACTCATGTCCATTGAGTCAGTGATGCCATCCAACCATCTCATCCTCTGTCCCTCCCTTCTCCTTTGGCCTTCAGTCTTTCCCAGCATCAGGGTCTTATCCAATAAGATTCTTTTTGCTTATACGTTCACGTCCACAATCACACGTCACAATCCTTGCATAGAGCCAGGAGGAGAGGCCACCAGCTCCACATTTAGGGACATGCAGTGACTCACTGAGGCCCCACAGCACATCGCTTTCCTTCTTTAGGCTTGGACGTCTCTGTTCATGTGCACAATGCATCCAAGTGAAGGCATTCATTAAGGACCAGGACCCAGGACCCTCTGTGTAAGTGACCTGTCCTGACAGCTTCAGTGCAACCCAGTGATGGCTGAGTGGGGATGGAAAACAGGGACTGACCTGGCACCAAGCCTGCTCCCTCCCGCCCTCCTGCCCTCCCTGCCCAAGCAAGCTCTCAACTGGAAAGTCTTCCTACCGTGAATTCAGCCAGAGTTCCTGTGAGACCCATGCTCCTTGTCCACCTCTCCAGCCTCTGCCACTTGCATCAGTGCTTCTGCCCTTTTTTCTGCCGCCTGCCCTCCTGTGCCCACATCTCACCCCACCCCACGCCCACTCCCCGCCCCACAGCTCCTATGTCTGCTTCTCCTCCAAGCCCACACCCTGGATATCCCCTCCTCTGGGGTCCTTTCCTGTAAGACTAACTCCTTCCCAGTCCTCATGTTTATTTTCCAGCCAGAGCTGGTGTTTTCTGTCCTCTGCCCCCCAGGGATAACAACGGGACCCTAATTAGCACGCAGGGCAGCTTGCTAACACAGTGTGTTTCCACGCCGCTTCTCACCTCGCTCACCACACTGTTCACAGGAGCTTTAGCTTTCTAGGGGCTTCCCTGACAGCTCAGTTGGTAAAGAATCCGCCTGCAATGCAGGAGACACCAGTTCGATTCTTGGGTCAGGAAGATCCGCTGGAGAAGGGATAGGCTGCCCACTCCAGTATTCTTGCCTAGAGAATTCCATGGACTGTGTATTCCATGGGGTCACGAAGAGTCAGACAGGACTGACTTTCACTTTCACTTTTTAGCTTTCTGTACTGTCCCATACTTAGTTGATTCTATAATAAATATAACAATAGCCAATGTTTATTGCGTGCAGACTATGGACTAGATTCTATATGGGTGTTCTTCGTGGATAAATTCATTGAACATTCATATCTACAGGCAGGGTTGCCGCTGGAAAGTTACTCGTAGAGGCAGTCTTGACTCTTCCTGCAGCAATGCCATCTGCAATGTAGACAACATCATTATCATTGTCACCACTGTCTTTGTCATCATCATTAGCCCCATTTTATAAATGAAAAACGAGAGACACAGAGGGCTTCAGTAACTTGCCTAAAGTCACAGAGCTAATAAATGACAGAGCCAGGATTTGAATTGGCCCTTTGACTCCAAGTTCAATTAATGACTCTTAATTATGACATTCTGCTGTTTTCTGCTATGTTGGGCTGCCAACATTTGAGTTTGGGGTGTTGAAGAACTAATGGGTTAGATGTCTTTAGGAAGAGCAAGAATGATGCTTTTGAACTGTGGTGTTGGAGAAGACTCTTGAGAGTCCCTTGGACTGCAAGGAGATCAAATCAGTCAATCCTAAAGGAAATCAGTCCTGAATATTCATTGGAAGGCCTGGTGCTGAAGCTGAAACTCCAATTCTTGGGCCACCCGATGTGAAGAGCTGACTCATTGGAAAAGACCTTCACGCTGGGAAAGACTGAGGGCAGGAGGAGAAGGGGATGACAGAGGATGGGATGGTGGATGGCATCTTTGACTCAATGCACATGAGTTTGAACAAACTCTGGGAGTTGGTGATGGACAGGAAAACTTGTTGTGCTGTGGTCCATGGGACTGCAGTCAGACTTGACTTAGTGACTAGAAGACAACAAATAACAATAAGATGTTTCAGGTACAGTGTTAACCAAAGCCAATGGATGTAAATCAAGATGGTGCCCCTTCCAGACCCGTAGAGTCTATGATGAATTGATATTGCTCTGGTTCTCTGACTCCCATCCTTCCCCCAACCTGCCCACAGGACTGAAGTGCCTCCTGCTGATGTAGCAAAGATCTGACCCTGCCGCGTAGGGCAAATTTCTTAATCTCGCCGAGCCTCGATGTCTTCATATGTAACATGTGGAAAAGAATTGTGTCTTCCTCATAATTTGCTCAGGAATGGAAAGACATGTGGTCTAACTAAGAATTGCCTAATATGGTGCCACGAACATTGTGAGAGCTCCAGAAATGGTGAAAGAAGTCTAACGTGTGTTGATAAATACGGTGAACTGTAGAGTGTAGACACTGTTCCTTTGTCAGCTCTGCTTGTGGCCCAGAGGGCTGACCCCTGCAAACTACACTTCCAGGCTCACTTGCCAGTAACTTCCAGCTGGGGTCAGCCAGCAGGAGGCACTGGTAGGGGATGGAGGAGGGGAAGAAGGAGGAAGCTATCCTGTTTGTCCCTCTGCTTCCAGCAGCATCTTTGCAGAGGCAAAATGCCCTCTCTGGTCTCAGCCCCAGCAAGGAAGTCCCTGCCAGGGTGCCAGCTCCAGGGGGCAGCATCAACCCCTGGGCCCTGGGAATAGCCCCTCCTTTTTATGCCTCAGCCCCAGGAAAGAATGCTTCCTCCTATTGCCAACCTCCAGGAGGCCTCAAAGGCCCCTGTGAGTAGAGTTCGCCAGAATTAAGAAATAAAAATACAGCAAGCCCAGTTAAAAATGTGCATTTCAGATAAACAATACATCTTTTTTTTTTTTAGTATACGTAAGTTTTCCTTAATATCACATGAAACATACTTATATGGAAAAAAAAAATCTTGTTTACCTAAAATTTAAATGTAACTGGCTGTCATGTGTTTTATCTGGCAGCCTTGTATGTGAGGCCTCTCAAATCTTCCTACACTGTTTTACCTAGCAGTATGCATTAAATGTCCTCTACTAAACTTCCTGGTAAGGGCTCTTTCATTGCTATATCCTGCTTGATTTGAATGCTGAATCCTGCATGACCCAGGGGCACATTTCTGGAATTCTGAAGTTGCTGCCTTACCCTAGCCTTCCATTCCTCTTCCAGCTCCCCAGGAGTTCAAAGAAGACTGAATTCAAAACTAACATTAATTCAGCATCTCTAGATGCCAAGCACTCAGAAACTTGGCAGAGATAAAAACACTTTGCTATCTTAATTGCTCACATCAGAACACATCCCATATGTGTTGTTTACGAAAACACCTTAACAAGCCACTCAGGGTGGAATCAGAGACCCCAAGGGCAGAGACTAGGACAATAAAAGCCTTGGCTAATGGGATGTTTGGGCTTCCCAGGTGACTCAGTGGTAAAGAATTGGCCTGCTGTGCAGGAGATGTAAGAGACACGGGTTTGCTCCCTGGGTTGAAAAGATTGTCTGGAGTAGGAAATGGCAACCCACTCCAGTATTCTTGCCTGGGAAGCCCCATGGACAGAGGATCTTGGTGGGCTACAGTCCATGGGGTCGCAAAGAGGCAGAAACAACTGAGCATGCACACAATAGGATGCTTAGGAAAAGCCTTAAGCATCTGGGAGATCTGGGAAGGGAGATCTGCTCTATTACTGAAGCGCAAAGCACCCCCAAACCTGATGAGGGAAAACCACAGTTTTATTACGCTCATGAATTCTGTGGGTCAGAAAGTGGGGTGGAGCACAGAAAAGTGGCTGAAGACTCGGCTGAATGGGCTGTCTCAACATCAGGTAGCTGAGAACATCAAAAGGCACCTCTGCTCCCCGACTTGGGACCGGTGCAGCCTCAGCTGGGGCTGGCGACCAGAGCCAGCGTCACAGCGTCTCCATGTGGGCGGGGCTTCTGTACACTATGGTGGCCCCAGGGGAGCTGGATCTCTTACATATCAGTGCAAGTTGCTAAAAGCAGGCGTCCAAGGGGACAAGGCAGAAGCTGCATCGCCTATAAGGTCCTGGACTCAGAAGTCACGAAGATGACTTCCCTCTTGTATCAGGATGAAGCAGTTACAGACAGACCTGCTCAGAGTCAAGAGGGCATGGAGAGAGACTTCACCTCTCGACCGGAGGATGGTGAGTCACAGAGTTGAAGGGAGTGCAAAAGATGGTGTTGCAATGCTTTGGGGATAAAAGCACAATCTGCCCCAAGGACAGAGAAGAGAGGAGGAAGAGGGAAAAGGCAACCAGGAAAGGGCTGGGCAGTGAGAATAGCGTAGGGAAAGCACCTGGGCGGAGCCGCAGGGGGGCCCCAAAAGTAAAAATGGGTCGTTGACTTCATTTGGTTGCTGCATGCATTGCACTGGGATGAATGTCGTCCTCTGTCCCCCTCTAACTTTAGTCAAGTATCCTGTACCCACAAATACCCTGGGCTGGTGTGTGTGTGTGTGTGTGTGTGTGTGTGTGTGTGTGTGTGTGTGCACACAAGAGATGGGGTTCCATGCTTGACTTATCAAACTGAATACGAGGAAATGAAGATACTCAGACTTAAATAGGCCAGTGGAAAGGGGAGCAAAATGCCAAAACTCTGAATCCTTGAGCCCAAGTCCATGAGAATTTGCAAAAGCTTGAGGTGGGCATTGGATTTCCATAGAGTGTTTAGAAAGCAGAGTCAGGGCAGCTTGACAACTCATAATATCCGACAACTCAACATAAATACAACTCATGTATTTATTTATCCAAAAAAAAGCTTAGTTTGTGCACCTACATTGTGTCAGAGACCCTGTGCTCAGAGCTGAGACAACAGGAACCAGGACAGCCGGTGACCCTGTGCTCCTGGAGCTGACATTTGAGTAAGATGGGCAATCAGCAAGGAAGCAGATACAAAAATGTCAGGGTTGACCAACAACCCCAAATCTCAGCAGCTTAGAACAATGGGACTTTCTTTCTTACTCATGGAGAAATCTGGAGTGGGTGTTTATCAGGGCTCCTCCGATTAGCAGGTGAAGTCTTCACTAGCATGTGGCCCCTATATCCCCATCTGCCAGGACCTCCTAGTCCTCACTGGATGCTCTGTACTTGGCCTTACAGCCGGGGACAGAGAGAGCAGCGAGGATCATGCAGGAGGTTTGTATAACCGAGTGATGTAACCGAGGGCATCACTCCCACACACGTGCCACTGGCGGCAAAGACGGTCACGTGACCATGCCTCACTGCAAGGAAGGCGGGCGGTGTGGTCCAGCTCGGTGCCCAGGAGGAGGAGGAACATGACACGTGTGATGAAGGAAAGAAGCATGGTGCTCAGACGGGGAGGAAGTGCGGGACACGACTCTGATCTGCCCTAAGAGATGGGATCTGGGCTAAGTGCCAAAGGCTAGAGACAGTGGCTCACTTAGCTGGGGAAGACTGTGCTGGAGAGTCAGGGAAGACAGACAAATCCCAGAAGTGGGTTTGATGTATTTAAGGAAACGGAAGCGGGCTGGTGGGGATGATTTGGGTCAAGAGGAGAGAGGTGGGCAGGGGTTGGACAACATGGTTCCTGGAGATTTGGGGAGAGAGCTTGATCTTAATCTAAGTGCTTCTGGAAGCTTCTGGAGCATGTCAGGTAGGGGATGCCAGAACCCGAGTTGTTCTTCAGACATCTTATCCTCATTCCAAAGTCCAAGGAGAACTTTTCGGGTATCTGAGTGATCTGAACTGAAGTTCGCCATTTCCAGTCTTCACAACAGCTTTGGGGAGGGGATGGCACTGGTGTTTCATTAACAGAGAGTCAGAGGCAGGAGTAATTTGTCCAGTTATTCTTGACCTTGGCATGGCCAAGTCTGGTTCCAAAGTGAAGGCTGAGACAGGAGCCCTTGCTGAAAATAGAAGCTGGAGCTGCATTGGCATCCAAGGGTGAGAATGTGCCCAGAGGCGGTGATGCCTGGCAGCATGAGTGTCACCCCCCAGAGCAAGCTGCACCTTGTCACCCTGAGGGAGGGCTCCTCCTGGCCCTGGCACACAATCCCTTAAGCAAGAAAATTCTGGGATCCCTCTGTGTGTGGGTCAGTGGGAAGCCTGATGTCCTTAGGACAATGTGATTATTGCAAAGAGAGTGCAAACCCACTGTTGATATTTGTTGCTGTTTTGGTTACTAAGTCAAGTCTGACTCTGCAACCCTGAGGACTGTAGGCTCCTCTGTCCATGGGATTTCCCAGGCAATGATACTGGAGTGGGTTGCTATTTCCTTCTCCAGGGAATCTTCCAGACCCAGGGATCGAACCCATGTTTCCTACATTGACAGGCAGGTTCTTTACCACTGAACCACTACGGAAGCCCACTGTTCACCCCCCCCACCCCCAGTAACAGCCCCCTCCCCAATGAGGTCCAGATGCTGGCAACCAGAATCTGGGAACACATTACCTTATGTGAGAGGCTTCAGGTGGTCACAAGGGTCCTGAGAAGAAGGAGGTAGGAGGGACGGAGTCCCAGATGGAGATGTGGGCAGCAGGGTGATGCGAGCTCTGATTCGAGAAATGTTGGGCAGTCTCAAGCTGATGATTCTTGCCTTGAGCCTCCAGAAGAAACGCAGTCCCATTTTGGACATCTGAGCCCCCAGAACTGTAATATAACCAAGTCCCGTTGCTTTAAGCTCCGGTTAATTCGATTGCCTTGTGTTCAGTCAAGTCTGACTCTTTGCAACCCCATGGACTATAGCCTGGCAGGCTTCTCTATCCTTGGGATTCTCCAGGCAAGAATACTGGAGTGGGTTGCCATTTCCTCCTCCAGGGGACCTTCCCGACTCAGAGATCGAACCCGCCTCTCTTGCATCTCCTGCCCTGGCAGGCAGGTTCCTCACCACTGCACCACCTGGGAAGCTTACGCGCCTGTTTGTGGCAATTTTTCACAGCAGTCACAGTAAACTCATACACCCGTCAGCTAAGACAGAGCCCTGGGGACTTTAGAAGATTCCAGAACTTCGTTCCAGTTTCCGTTGTTTTGCTTTTCTTGACGGTCATTTCCCTTCCCACTTCACTGTTTCTCTGCAGGTATTATTCATGAAAACTTTGAAGACCTGTGAGTTTACCAGAGAATGTGGGATTCCCTGGTGGCTCGGGTGGTAAAGAATCTGCCTGCAATGCAGGACACCTGGATTTGATCCCTGGGTCAGAAAGATCCCCTGGAGGAGGGCATGGCAACCCACTCCAGTATTCTTGCCTGGAGAATCCCATGGACAGAGGAGTCTGCAGGGCTATAGTCCATGGGGTCGCAAAGAGTCAGGCATGACTGAGCAACTAAGCATAGCAGGTTGAATGTTTGTGTCTTTAACTTGGAGCCAGTGTGAGGGCCAGGTCAGAGATGGCAGTTGAGGCCCCAGGACCAGCGGGAGGAGAGACAGCCAGGGAGGCTGAGCAGCTGGCAGGCCTGGAAAGCAGGGCTTGGTTAATCAGTAAGGCTCTTGTTTGTCTGCCTCGGCCTTTTGATGACTTAGCACCCTTGGCCGATGTATGAGGGTTGGCAATATCAGCATTTAATAAAATGTAATGAGTAACCCAGGTCCCGAGGCTTCCATATCTGCCTTTTTTAAACACAGGTCACTGGGCCCAGTCTCCCTGGGGACTTTGTTCATTATTCAGTTGGTAAGTTGTGTCCAGGCTGTGGGCAAACCGACATGGTTGAGAACATGTGGCTTCCTGTGGGGCTGAGCTCCTGGGACCTGAGCTGGTCTCAGGTTCTGGGTCCAGCTTTTCTTACCTGCCCCTGCGAGGGACATGCCTTTGTGCATTCAACCAGTGCTTGCTGTTGCGGCTCAGTCGCTCAGTCGTGTCCGACTCTTTGCGACCCCATGGACTGCAGCTCGCCAGGCCTCCCTGTCCACCACCAACTCCCGGAGTTCACTCAAACTCATGTCCATTGAGTCGGTGATGCCATCCAACCACCTCATCCTCTGTCGTCCCCTTCTCCTCCTGCCTCCAATCTTTTCCAGCATCAGGGACTTTTCACTTGAGTCAGCTCTTCGCACCAGGTGGCCAAAGTATTGGAGTTTCCGCCTCAGCATCAGTCCTTCCAATGAACACTTAGGGTTACTTCCTTTAGGACTGACCGGTCATTAACCATGAGCTCTACTGCCTGTGCTGAGGAGTATGCGACAGGATAGAAGGCCAAGAGATGAGGGCATTTGGGGCACCTAATAAGTGCCTCAGTCCCTGGATATCACCCAAGGTGGCTTGAGTTTGCCGTCAGGGCCTCTCAGAGAGGCACGTCCCACTGGTGAGGGGCGTTGTCCAGGCAGACGTGGCCGAGGAAGTGCCCACTCCAGTGGTGCTGGGCTTGGGCTCTGTGCGCCTGGCATCAGGCGGCCCGAGGCGAGAGCCAGGTTTGAGCGTGCCGGTGGTGTGTCCTCAAGCCTGTGACTCAGTGTCTCCCAGCCTCAGCCTCCTTGGGTGTAAAATGAGGAGAGTGAGTCATGCCCGCGTTAGGAGGACTCAGGGAGGTGATGGACAGAATGCTGTGCCCTGGATGGCTGGCATATATATAGTAGGTGCTTAGCAGAGGTGGAGTCTCTTCTCTCCTATCAACTCCACAGACCTCACCCCACACTCTCAGAGCCCCCCCCAAAATGGAAAACCTCATTCTGTATGGCAGGGAGCTCCTCATGGCTGGAAGCGTTTCACACATGAAATATTAAGAAAAGACTGAGGGAATTCCCTGGAGGTCCAGTGGTTAGAACTTGGTGCTTTCATTGTCGTGGCCCCAGGTTCAGGCCCTGGTGAGGAAACTATGATCTTGCAAGCTATGCAGCACAGCCAAAAAAAAAAAAAAGAATTACTATTTCATTTAACTCTTAAATATATTTTCCTCTGAGAGGCCACCTGTTGAAAAGACTTTCTCCTTATTACTCTGCATCTCAACATTTAACCCAACGTTCAATCATTTTGTTTTTTGTTGGAGACATTTGTTCATTTATTCAACATGTGTTATTAGGTAACTTCCTATTTGCCAGGACTGAAGATCACATAGTAAGAAAAAGTTTCCTAAAAATAAAAATTCTTTGCCATCACAAAACTTACAGGTGGGACAGAAAGATATTACATTACTGTACAAATTGTTCTTGGTTTTCCCCCATCAAACCGTGAGCCCATGAAGATCAGGATTCAGTGGGTCCTCCCAGGACAGACAGAGTACAGAAGCTCACGAGATCCTAAAAGCCAGTTGTTAAAGATGCAGGAATCTTGCCAACCAGTTAAGCCATCAGTAGCTTGAAACGGTTGATGGTGGGCGTGTTTACAGCACAGCATTTGGGAAAAGCTACATATCAGGGCCTTTCTCGTCTTTTGCAAAGTGTGGTTTATCAGCACGGCCTCTTGCCCTCTGTACCAGGGGGCCCGGACACAGTGAGAACTCATGAAGTACTTACTCTAATTGATGAACACTCAAAATCCATTTCTTTGAAACAGGCATGGTCTTGTGCCCATTTTTCAGATGAGGAAACTGAGCTTGAAGAGGTTCAGTAATTTGCTCAAGGTCATACAACCTGTGAGTGGAGAAGCTGGACTTCAGACTCAGGTCTCGGGCTCCCATTCTGAGCAGTCAGGTCTTCCGGGAAAAGAGGACCATCTGCCCTGCAGGAAGGAGGAGGGGGAGGGCCTGGGGCTCGGACATGGGGCTGCCTGATGAGATGGGCAAGGAGTCTGAGATGCCACACTGGGAGGTCAGAGTTGGGTTTCTGAAACTGGAGGCAGACACTGCTTTTGCCTGCTGTTGATCAGTTTTGTTTCTAAAAATATAAATGTCCACCTAAGGTGCCTGGAGTCCTTCCCAGGCAGGCACATGTGAAGCGGACGGAGGTGAGGTCAGCTGATACATCCTGGGGCTGGTTGGTTAAACATGGGTTTGCAAGTGGAGCTCACAGACAGACCTGCCTCTTTTTATAAAAAGAGGTGGCTCCTGAAGGCTCTTTGTCCCTGGGTTGCCCAGATCTCACAGTCTCTGTGAACTTGCGGGCTCCATGGAGGCTCGCCTGCTGTGGACTGAGCATCTTGGTAACACCTGTGCTTATTAGTACCGACCACAGAGTCAGCACTTGGTAAACATGATGAATGAAGAAGACAGTGTATCTCTGATGTGGATTAAAGAACTAACACCTGTGTTTATTCTGATTTAAAAGTAGCTGAAACTTAATATAACATCAATTTGGAAGAGAAAAATAATTATAAAAAAGAAAGTAAAAGCTATACCTACTAGTTACAGAGATAACCTCGCTCAGCATTCTGGGGTATCCTTTTAAAAATGTGTGCGCGTGTGTGTGTGCCCACCCTGATTGAATCAGACAATATGTATTAAGTTTGTATTTTCTCATTATCACATAATCCTTCATCAGAAAAAGTTTCTCGTGCTATCAAAGTCCTATAAAACTTTCATTTTATTGTCTACCTAGCTAACTATCATTCAGAATTACCAAAATATTACTGATCCCCTAATCTGAATTTTGCATTGTTCCTTTTTAATTCTTATATCTAACCTGGCAATGAGAATGGTTCTACATAAATTACGATTCATATGTCTATTTTGTCTTCTTTCCCTTTTGAAAGCGTCCCTAGAAATGGAATTAGTGGGCCAGAGAGTAAGAAGTTTTCAAAATAATTGTTGTTATTGTTTAGTCCCCAAGTCATGTCCAGCTCTTTGTGACCCCGTGGACTGTAGCCCTCTAGACTCCTCTCTGTCCATGGGATTCTCCAGGCAAGAACACTGGAGTGGGTAGCCATTCCCTTCTCCAGGGGATCTTCCCAACCCAACAATCAAATCCGAGTCTCCTGCTTGGCAGGAGGATTCTTTACTACTGAGAAACCTGGGAAAGTCCTTTCAAATTATTATAAGCCTATACTGATTTCTAGCAAATCTGTTTCAGGACCTGTGAAAGCGTGAGTGTTGGCCTTTTTAACGTCATGAGTGTGACAGGTAACCGATGTATGCTTCTTTGATTGCTGGTAAGGGGAGCTGAGTTTTCCGTCTACCCACTGCCCACATTTCCGCTGGCCCTGCTCTTTAGAGCTCATGGGGTCTGTGGGCGCAGACCTCTAGCGGGCCTCAGGAGAGCGTCCTGACGACCCAGGGCCTGGGTGCAGCGCCCTCAGCCCCTGTGCTGCCCGCCCCGACGCAGGCCGCCTAGAGCAGCAGAGCCAGACTCCGCCCCGCACAGTGGGCAGCGTGGATTCCAGGAGGAGACTGGCACAGCGCAACGATTTCTGGGAAAAGCCACAGCCCACCTGGCCGGAGCCCGAGGCCGACTTGGCACCTGCACACCTCAGCTTCTCAGTGGGAGGCCAGGACTGGGGCCCCCAGGGCAGAGGCAGGGGTGCAGCCTGGCTGAGCTCTCCGAACCGCCTCCCAGCTCGCTTGGCTCGCAGCAAGGTCCATCTACCGCTCCAGCTGTTTTCCTTCGTGCCGCCGGCTTCCTCCTCGCGGAAGGAGGCAAAGAGAAGGTGAAAAGTAAAGAGGAAAGAGAGATTCCAGCCTCTGGGGTCTGATTGAGGAAGGAACTGAGGTCCTTTGAGATTTTTCCTTAGAATCCACACTAACACGGTCAGCTGCGGTGTCCGGGGGTCACAGCAGTGAAGATGTCCAGCATCTTTTAATTCAAGGGAGCAGCTAAGAGCTGGGGCTCTGGAGCCAGACTGCCTGGGTTCCAACCCCCTCCTGCCACTTAGTATCCACGTGACAGTCACGTCGCTTCTCAGCCTCCCAGGGCTAAAAGACACAACAGATGCAGTGAGCCAAGCACAGGGGAAGGTACAGGGAGCCTTCCCCACGTATTAGCCATTCCTTTTCTGATGTTTCCTTATTGCTGCTGTAATAAGAAGTCAGTGCCTTAAAATGACACAAGCTTAGGATCTTACACAAGCTTTGGAGAAGGAAATGGCACCCCACTCCGGAACTCTTCCCTGGAAAAATCTCATGGATGGTGGAGCCTGATAGGCTATAGTCCGTGGGATTGCAAAGAGTCAGACACAGCTGAGCGACTTCACTTCACTTGAGGATCTTACAGTTTATGAACTTGAGGGCTCCATGGAGGCTCGCCCGTTGTGGACCAAGCATCTTGGTAACGCCTGCGATTATTAGTACTGATCACAAAGTCACCACTTGGTAAGCATGGTGAATGAAGAAGACAGTGTATCCCTAAGTGCGACATGACCTAAAATCAAGGTGTCAGCAGGGCTGTGTTCTTCTGGAGGTTCCTGGGGGGGTAGTTTTGTTTCTGTTTCTTTTCCAACTTCTGGAGTCAAGCTGCATTCCTTGGCTTTTGGCCTCTTCCTCCTTTGTAAAGAATTTAATTTTTATTTTATATTGAAGTAACTGATGCTGAAGCTGAAACTCAAATACTTTGGTCACCTGATACGAAGAACTGACTCACTGGAAAAGACCCTGATGCTAGGAAGGAGAAGGGGATGACAGAGGATGAGATGGTTGGATGGCATCACTGACTCAACATTCATGAGTTTGAGTAAACTCTGGGAGTTGGTGATGGACAGGGAGGCTTGGCATGCTGCAGTCCATGGGGTTGCAAAGAGTCAGACACAGCTGAACGATTGAACTGAACTGAAGAGTTGATTTACAATGTTGTGATGATTTCACTTGTATAGCAGAGTGATTCAGTTATCCATATACATATAATCCATTTTTTTTCAGATTCTTTCCCCATATTTGTTGCTGTTTTTCAGCCTCTAAGTTATGTTTGACTTTTTGTGACTCTGTGCATGCCAGGCTCTCCTGTCCTCCATTATCTCCCAGAGTCTGCTCAAATCCACATCCATTGAGTTGATGATGCTATCTAACCATCTCATTCTCTGAGAAGGTTCTCCTACTGCCCTCAATCTTTCTCAGCATCAGTGGCTTTTTCAATTAGTTGGCTCTTCACATCAGGTGGCCAAAGTCCTGGAGGAGCTTCAGCTTCAGCTTCATCATCAGTCCTTCCAATGAATCAGTTCAGTTCAGTCGCTCAGTCGTGTCCGACTCTTTGTGACCCCATGAATTGCAGCACACCAGGCATCCATGTCCATCACTAACTCCCGGAGTTCACTCAAACTCACATCCATCGAGTCGGTGATGCCATCCAGCCATCTCATCCTCTGTCGTCCCCTTCTCCTCCTGCCCCCAATCCCTCCCAGCATCAGAGTCTTTTCCAATGAGTCAACTCTTTGCATGAGGTGGCCAAAGTATTGGAGTTTCAGGTTTAGCATCATTCCTTCCAAAGAACACCCAGGACTGATCTCCTTCAGAATGGATTGGTTAGATCTCCTTGCAGTCCAAGGAACTCTCAAGAGTCTTCTCCGACACCACAGTTCAAAAGCATCAATTCTTTGGCACTCAGCTTTCTCCACAGTCCAACTCTCACATCCATGCATGACTACTGGAAAAACCATAGCCTTGACTAGACGGACCTTAGTCAGCAAAGTAATGTCTCTGCTTTTGAATATGCTCTCTAGGTTGGTAATAACTTTTCTTCCAAAGAGTAAGCATCTTTTAATTTCATGGCTGCAATCACCATCTGCAATGATTTTTGGAGCCCCCCAAAATAAAGTCTGCCACTGTTTCCACTGTTTCCCCATCTATTTCCCATTAAGTGATGGGACCAGATGCCATGTTCTTCATTTTCTGAATGTTGAGCTTTAGGCCAACTTTTTCAGTCTCCTCTTTCACTTTCATCAAGAGGCTTTTTAGCTCCTCTTCACTTTCTGTCATAAGGGTGGTGTCATCTGCATATCTGAGGTTACTGATATTTCTCCCGGCACTCTTGATTCCAGCTTGTGTTTCTTCCAGCCCAGTGTTTCTCATTTCTCTGCATAGAAGTTAAATAAGCAGGGTGACAATATACAGCCTTGACGTACTCCTTTTCCTATTTGGAACCACTCTGTTGTTGGATTGTCCAATTCTAACTGTTGCTTCCTGACCTGCATATAGGTTTCTCAAGAGGCAGCTCAGGTGGTGTGGTATTCCCATCTCTCTCAGAATTGCCCACAGTTTATTGTGATCCACACAGTCAAAGGCTTTGGCATAGTCAATAAAGCAGAAATAGATGTTTTTCTGGAACGCTCTTTCTTTTTCAATGATTCAGCGGATATTGACAATTTGATCTCTGGTTCCTCTGCCTTTTCTAAAACCACCTTGAACATCTGGAAGGTCACGGTTCACGTATTGCTAAAGCCTGGCTTGGGGAATTTTGAGCATCACTTTACCAGCGTGTGAGATGAATGCAATTGCGCGGTAGTTTATGTATTCTTTGGCATCGCCTTTCTTTGGGATTGGAATGAAAACTGACCTTTTCCAGTCCTGTGGCCACTGCTGAGTTTTCCAAATTTGCTGGCATATTGAGTGCCACACTTTCACAGCATCATCTGTCAGGATTTGAAATAGCTCTACTGGAATTCCATCACCTCCACTAGCTTTGTTTGTAATGATGCTTTCTAAGGCCCACTTGACTTCACATTCCAGGATGTCTGGCTCTAGGTGAGTGATCACACCATTGTGATGATCTTGGTCGTGAAGATCTGTTTTGTACAGTTCTTCTGTGTATTCTTGCCACCTCTTCTTAATATCTTCTGCTTCTGTTAGGTCCATACCATTTTTGTCCTTTATCGAGCCCATCTTTGCATGAAATATTCCCTTGGTATCTCTAATTTTCTTGAAGAGATCTCTAGTCTTTCCCATTCTGTTGTTTTCCTCTATTTCTTTACATTGATCACTGAGGAAGGCTTTCTTATCTCTTCTTGCTACTCTTTAGAACTCTGCATTCAGAAGCTTATATCTTTCCTTTTCTCCTTTGCTTTTCGCCTCTCTTCTTTTCACAGCTATTTGTAAGGCCTCCCCAGACAGCCATTTTGCTTTTTTTGCATTTCTTTTCCGTGGGGATCGTCTTGATCCCTGTCTCCTGTACAGTGTCACGAACCTCAGTCCATAGTTCATCAGGCACTCTATCTATCAGATCTAGGCCCTTAAATCTATCTCCCACTTCCACTGTATAATCATAAGGGATTTGATTTAGGTCATACCTGAATGGTCTAGTGGTTTTCCCTACTTTCTTCAATTTAAGTCTGAATTTGGCAATAAGGAGTTCATGATCTGAGCCACAGTCAGCTCCTGGTCTTGTTTTTGCTGACTGTATAGAGCTTTTCCATCTTTGGCTGCAAAGAATATAATCAATCTGATTTTGGTGTTGACCATCTGGTGATGTCCATGTGTAGAGTATTCTCTTGTGTTGTTGGCAGAGGGTGTTTGCTATGACCAGTGCGTTCTCTTGGCAAAACTCTATTAGCCTTTGTCCTGCTTCATTCCATATTCCAAGGCCAAATTTGCCTGTTACTCCAGGTGTTTCTTGACTTCCTATTTTTGCATTCCAGTCCCCTAGAATGAAAAGGACATCTTTTTTGGGTGTTAGTTCTAAAAGGTCTTGTAGGTCTTCACAGAACCATTCAACTTCAGCTTCTTCAGCATTACTGGTTGGGGCATAGACTTGGACTACTGTGATATTGAATGGTTTGCCTTGGAAATGAACAGAGATCATTCTGTCATTTTTGAGATTGCATCCAAATACTGCATTTTGGACTCTTTTGTTGACCATGATGGCTAGTCCATTTTTTCTAAGGGATTCCTGCCCGCAGTGGTAGATATAATGGTCATCTGAGTTAAATTCACCCATTCCAGTCCATTTTAGTTCGCTGATTCCTAGAGTGTCGACGTTCACTCTTGCCATCTCGTTTGACCACTCCACTTTGCCTTGATTCATGGACCTAACATTCCAGGTTCCTATGCAATATTGCTCTTTACAGCATCAGACCTTGCTTTTATTACCAGTTACAGCCACAACTGGGTATTGTTTTTGCTTTGGTTCCATCCCTTCATTCTTTCTAGAGTTATTTCTCCACTGATCTCCAGTAGCATATTGGGCACCTACTGACCTGGGGAGTTCCTCTTTCAATATCCTATCATTTTGCCTTTTCATACTGTTCCAATGAATATTCAGGCTTGATTTCCTTTAGGATTGACTGGTTTGATCTCCTTGCAGTCCAAGGGACTCTCAAGAGTCTTCTTTAGCACCACAATCTGAAAGCACCAATTCTTTAGCCCTCAGTCTTCTTTACGGTCCAATGCTCACATCTGTACATGAGTTTTGGAAAAACCTACCATATAGGTCATTATAGAATATTGAGTAGAGTTCCCTGTGTTTTACAATAGGTCCTTATTGATTATCTGTTTTATCTGATATACACTAGTGTGTATGTATTAATCCCAAACTTCTAAGTTATCCCTTCCCCCACCTCCTCCCTCCATTTTTCAAAGGCAGCAATCACTTCACTGTGACAGCTGCTTCTATTATCACATCTCCTTTTCTGACTCTTGTGGCTTCTTCCATCTCCACAAGATGCCTTGTGGTTACTTTGGTCCCACCTGAATAGCCCAGGGAGAGGGATAAAGATGTTTGGAATTAATGTATACACACTATGGTATATAAAATAAAATAAATAGTCTCTCTGTCTAAAAATCCTTCACTTTATCACAGTTGCAAAGTTCCCTTTGCCATGTATAGTGAAATATTTACAAGTCCCAGGGATAAGGACCCAAACATCGTTAGGGGCCATTAGTCTGTCTATCACAGAGTTATATTTTCACACATATTTATTGAGTATCTATTTGTTGCCAAATATAGTATCTTATTGGAGAAGGCAATGGCACCCCACTCCAGTACTCTTGCCTGGAAAATCCCATGGGTGGAGGAGCCTGGTAGGCTGCAGTCCATGGGATAGCGAAAAGTCAGACATGACTGAGCGACTTCACTTTCACTTTTCACTTTCATGCATTGGAGAAGGAAATGGCAACCCACTCCAGTGTTCTTGCCTGGAGAATCCCAGGGACGGGGGAGCCTGGTGGGCTGCCGTCTATGGGGTCACACAGATTCGAACATGACTGAAGCAACTTAACAGCAGCAGCAGCAGCAGCATATTATCTTATTCTAAACTGAACAAGATTTAGGTCTGTCTTCTCAAGAAATTCACAGCCTAGTACAAATGACACTCAAGTAAACAAATCAGCAAATTAGAGAGTTTCAGATGTAAAGGTGTAATTCTATACAGGGAGTGGTGGGACAAACGAGATGAAAAAGAATCCTGAGAAATTCCAAGAAGAGGAAGCAGGAAAAGCAAACGCAGAAAGATGCCAGTTAGAGGCCATGTCAACGGTTGAGTGTCATCCTCGCTTAGAGCAGGTGGCTACTCACAAGTAATATGTGCTGGTTGAGTCAGGGGCTGACACAACTTTGAGACACGAGCCTAGAGAGGCAAGAAGAAACCAGATCATAGAGGGCATTATACGGCACAATGAAGAGCCCGGACTTTATTAAGTAGCCAATAGAATGGAAGAGAAAGATTGAGGCACTGTGTGGCATGGGTAGGTTTCTAGCTTACATCAATAAGATGTGATGTGGGTCATAGAGCATGATATGGCATGGTGGTGGTGGTGTACTCACCACGTCATGTCCAACTCTTGTGACCTTGTGCACTGTAGCCTGCCAAGTTCCTCTGTCCTTGGGATTTTCCAGGCAAGAATATTGGAGTGGGGTTGCTGTTTCCTTCTCCAGGGAATCTTCCCAGCCCAAGAATCAAACCCAGGTCTGCTGCATTGCAGGCAGACTCTTTACCATCTGAGCCGCTGGGGAAGCCTGATGCGGCATGAGCAGAAACCAGCTCATCTACTGCCATCCTTCTATCCATGTATACAGTCAACTGTCTTCCCTTCTTTAATCCATCCACCCCTTCTTTAATTCATTCATTCATTCATACATACATACATACATATCTATATACAACTAATTTCTCTATCCACTCTTAAATTTTCATCCATACATACAGCTATTCATCCCTCCATCCAGCCATTGAATTGTGTATCTATTCATTCTTTTATGCTTCACCCATTCATCAACCTATCCAGCCATTCATCTATCCACCCTCCCATCCATCCTCCCATCCATCCATCAGTTTGTCTACTAATCTATCTAATAAACATTTAGTTACTACTTATTTCCCTGCTTGGCACTGCAGTCAGAGTGCAGAGACACAGAAGACATAATCTATGTCTCAAGTAGCTCAATTTCTAGAAGAACTGATAGATGAATAAAACCTCATTACAATTAAGTGTGATAAATATCAAGATAACGAAAGCTGTCAGGAGTTGGGGAAGCAGATGTGGCCAAGGAAGCCAGTTTTGAAGGACACTTAAAAACAACCAGAGTGTGAGATTAGGGAAGGCTTCCTGGAAGAGGTTAACACCTAAATCAAGGATTTAAAGTTGAGTAGGAGTCAATGAAGCAAACCAGAAGAAGGGTAGGAAAAGTGTTTCAGGTAAAGAGGACATTAAAAGCGTGAACAAGCATGGTAGGTTCTGCAGCTCCTTAAGGGATTCATAGCACAACCCCAAACTAAGCAAGTAGCCGGAAGTATTGTCCCAGGGCCCAGCAGAATGCCAGGTCCGTGAGAGCAGGGGCTTTGCCTCGTTCTGACACATAGTAAGGGCTCAGCGAATATTTGTTGAATGAATAAATGACAAAAAGGAAGTCTGTGCCCTTATGTATGTTTCTAACATTCCTTTTTTCCACTGCATGGTTATTATGTGATTAGTGATGTTTTCAATATTAAATTTGATATAACTTGCATTCTATTTCAGAACTATAATTCTTGCATCTGTTTTGAATCACTTGGCCGTTTAAATGAACTTGAGGTTCATCATTGGTCTGTTTATGGAGCTTCTCCCTGTCAGTGTCCTGTGCTTATCACCCGGGGGACAGGAATTTATATCAACCAGTTTTTCTCTTATTTCCTTCTCCCCCCCCCCCAAGAAGAGTTCATGCATACTCTAGTTTCTAATTTCTTGCTTCACTGCAAATATCTGTCTGTAGCCTTTATATACAGAAGTCAGTGTGGCTGGATTTTACACTGGATTTGAACTCCACTTCCTTCCTTCAAAATTTCATTGCCATTGTTTCTGGCAGTTGAGACTGCTGGAAAAAAAATCAGAAGTCAGCCTAGCTTTAGCCCCTCTCATACCTTTTTCTACCTGAATGTCTTTGAGGTCCTTTCCTTAGAATTAAAGTTCAGTAACTATATCTTGACATTGATTATTTTCTGGCATTTTTTTTCTGAGACTATACCCATTGAATCTGCATATTTATTTTAAGCAAGTTTCAATCTAGTATATACATGAATGATTTCCCCCATCTTCCTGTTTTCTTTCTCAGAAACCCTAATTATGAATAAGTTAGATATTTTCTGTTTGTCTTCCTTGTTTATCTTTCCTCTATTTTTACCTTATTTTTCACATTCCTGGAACAAGGAAAAGATAGGATCAGAAAAGAAAGAAAGGAGAGCTGATTACATATGACTTTGTCAAAGTTTTGGCTTCTTCTATGTAGCTCAGATGGTAAAGAAGCCTCCTGCAATGCAGGAGACCCTGGTTCAATCCCTGGGGTGGGACGATCCCCTGGAGGAGGGCTTGGCAACCCACTCCAGTATTCTTGCCTGGAGAATCCCACGGACAGAGGAGCCCGGAAGGCTGCAGTCCGTGGGGTCGTGAAGAGTTGGACACGACAGAGATGAAGCACAAGCGCGTGCATGAGAGATGGAAAGTCGTTAGGTCAAGAAATCACTGTTTTTATTATTATTTTTGCCTTTGATGTTGTTGTTAGCAAGATGGCTGCTGAGCCATGGATCACTCCAAGCTGACTGCTGACCACCAGTGGGTGAAATGTGACCCTTTCTCTGGGCCAACAGGAACCCACCCAATGGTATGATTTCTGTGAATTTATTGTTACACATATTGCTCCACCCACAAGAACCAGGTTGAGCTGCCCCCTTGAGTCACCCTCTTGCTCCCAGGCCCCAAATAAGCTGTGGAACTCTATGCAAGGTACATTGGCACACTGCTGAAGTGCAGCCAGCCAGGGAGTGCCAACCAAGCACCTGGTGGATGCTAGCACCCTGTGTGGTCCCTCCACCCATGATCACACTGAATGATTCCAGCAAACTCCATGAGGGTTCCCACTGTTATCATCTGGCTTAAAGGAGAGGGCATTGCATGAGAGCAGAGGACAGCAACTGAGAGCCTCTTCTGCAGAGAGATAAGTGCCTGAGGAATCAGGGAAATGACTACAGAAGGGAACAAGGATATACTAGCTGCCAGTTTTGAAAAACCAGAGAAGAAAACACAGATGGGTCTTTCTGCAAACATCAGGGCAGAGGGTGTGTGCATGTGTGCCAAGGCACTTCAGTCATGTCCAACTCTTTGCTACCCCATGGCCTGTCATCCACAAGGCTCCTCTGTCCTTTGGGATTCTCCAGGCAAGAATACTGGAGGAGGTTGGCATGCCCTTCTCCAGGAGATCTTCCCAACCCAGGGATTGAACCCATGTCTCTTATGTCTCCTGCATTGGCAAGCGGGTTCTTCACCACTAGCCCCACCTGGAGGGCATGGCACACCAGAGATCTGGAATTGGGGTGAGTGCTGGGGACAAGACCTTGACCTTTCATGTGTCCCTAGTGTAAGATCCATGAGAAGCAAAGAATGATAAAAATGCCAGGGGAGCCAGCAGGAGATGCCAAGTCTTAGGTTGAGTTTCCCAAGAATTAGACTGTCACAGGGATTTGCACGTCGGTGGTTTGTTGGGGAAATGCTCTCAGGAAACACGGGGGTGGGAGACTGAAGCAGGGGAGGGAGGCACAACAGTGCCCCCGCATCCGTGAGGGGGTCATGGCTGTAGACCCCTGGGGCTCGCTCCTGGGGGGTTCTCTGGGAGACGGCAGAGAGCCTGACTCCACACTGAGTCCCCAGGGGGAGAGAGCTGGCTGAGTGCGTCCCAATCAATTACATAGGATCTTACCCTGACCCCAGGCCAACATGTCCATTTCTGATCATCTTGGGGGCTGCAGGAAGAGACACACTGGTCTGATAGGCTCAGGGTCCCTCCCTCTCCATCCATTGAGGATTTTCTGGAACGAATGTCCATTTTCAGCTCAACCAAAGGGAACCATAAAACCAGCTGCCACCTCCACCACGCCCCACCCACGCAATTGAAACTGGGCAAAACTGTGTTTCCTGCTTTTTCATGTGGTTATAGAGATTTCTCTTCCCTTTTACGACTCTGGAAATCATACTTTCACATTAAGGTTAAAAAAATACAAAAATGTGGAAGAAAGAAATTACAGCCCAACTGCCATCATTTGGTGATAAACATTTTTGTTAACGTTTCTGTAATTTACCTTTCAGATTATTTTTATGATATATGTATTTTTTGGTAATTGAACTTAGATATTTACAGTTGTCTATCCTCTCTTTCAACCTAACATATCCTGAGCTTTTATTTGGTGTTGAATAAATATTTGCAACCTCTCCTTTTATGGCTGCCTATCATTTCAACCTGTGGTTTAGCTGTGTCTTGCCTGTTCAGCACCGTAAGAGCTGGGCATTAAGACTACATCAGATGTTTGCATTATATTATAACAAGCACTCTGTGACTAACATGGGACCCGGGGCTAGTTTTTCATCTCAGATTATTTCCTTAGGAGTCTACCCCTCATGTGAACTCTCAAGATAGGAGAATATTGTGATGCAGTGCCAATGAACCTGCAAGAAGGCAGAGAGGGGAGGAAGCCAGAAATGCATGGCAAAGTCTCCCGGAAAACCACCCAAGAACAAGGGGATGTTACATCAACCCATTTTATTCATTTTTAAAATTAATTAATATTGTTAGGGACAGAATAAACTGAGAGAAAGGAAAAAAAAATGTTTGTGCTTATTGACAATTTCTTTCACATATTCTCTTATGAATAATGGAAAAGTAGATTAGAGATGACTTCTGACTGCTGAAATCCATCATTTTGGTAATAGAACTCAATTTTTAAATGAAAAGTATTTAATGAAGGAATTGAAAATGACTTTCCATCTGAATGGTAGCCCAAACAGAGTAGACTTGGTTAGACTTTAAGTTAAAACTGTCATAAGAGTCTAAGAAGGGTGTAACATAGTGGTAAATGGGTCAATTCCCCAGGAAGAGACAGCAACTATAAATATTTATGCACCAAACATATGAGCTCCTAAATACATAAAGCAAACCCTGACAGAATTGAAGGGAGGAAGAGACAGCAACATAAAAATAATAGGAGACTTCAAAGAAGGCTGCATGGAAGGATTAACATCTGAGCTGAGACTCGAAACATCTTCTCCAAGCTAAAGCAGGAAAGTAGGAATTATATAATATAATATAATATAATATAATATATATATATATGTATATATACCAAGCCCTGTTCCAAATTCTACCTGCAAAAAGTCATTAAATCACCCACTGTGCCTCAGAAGGAAGTATTTAATTTCCTTATCAGACCAATGAGGAAGCAGAGGCCCAGGGAAGTGAAGTTGCACACCCAAGGCCACCCTGCAAGGAGGTGGAAGAACTGGGATTATGACTCCAATAGAGCTCAGCCCATAACCACTGCTCTCAACCACCTGCCTGAGCCTGGCGTGGCTGGCAGAGGGGAGGGATGGAGGCCTAAACACCGCAGTGTGGGTGGGAAGGTAGACGTGTTCCATGTGGCTGGAGGTAGGGGTGCAAAGAGGTTGATGGAGGGAAAAGGCAGGGCCAGAGCAGGAAGGGCCTTGCTAACCATGCTGAAGAGCTGGGCCCTGGACTTCCCTGGTGGTGCAATGGCTAAGACTCTGTACCACCAGTGCAGAGGGCTCGGGTTTGATCCCTGGTCAGGAAACTAGATCCCACATGGTGCAACTAAGACCTAGCACAGCAAATGAATCACTAAGTAAAGTTTAAAAAAAAAAAAATGTAAGGGGATTCCCCAGTGGAAGTCCACCTTGCCATGCAGAGGACTCAGGTTCAATCTGTGGTCTGGAAAGATCCCACATGCCATGGGGCAGCTAATGGGCTTAGCCCATGCAGTCTAGAGTGTGTGTTCCACAACAAGAGAAGCCACTGCAGGGAGAAGCCTGCACACTGCAACTAGTAAATAGCCCCGACACAGCTAGAGAAAGCGTGTGCATGGCCACAAAGACTCAGCACAGCCAGAAAGAAATAAAATTTTTTTTAAAGAGAGATTTGGGCCTTTAGGCTGGGGTCCATGGGGAGCCTTCAAGCCTTACCTTCTGGATGGATCCCTCCTGCTTCAGAGGGAAACACTGGAGGCCAAGGGAGAAGGATGCAGGTAAGAAATGAAGGTCATGGGGAAAGAGAGGGGACTTGACTTCTAGAGATAGTCCCCCAAATTCAAGAAACGGACACTCACCGAGCCCACTCTACAGGCCCAGTGCTGGGCACTGCAGAGTCAATACTGCAAGGTCCATCTGCTGAAATCTGCTCCTGTCCACCCTTGAAGGTTTTATTACCCCACTCCTTGGCTGAAGGGAGCCAGACTGGGAGAGGTTTCGCAAAGATCAAGCTTCAGGTCACATTGGAACTTGAACTCAGACACGTGTTCTTTCCTCTGGACCCTCCTAAGAGTTTTCGGTGAATGGGAAGTGCTGGAGATGTAAAGGATTGCCACTGCCCCATTGAAGGCAGGAGGAGAAGGGGATGACAGAGGATGAGATGGTTGGATGGCATCACCGACTTGATGGACATGAGTTTGAGCAAGCTCCTAGAGTTGGTGATAGACAGGGAGGTCTGGTGTGCTGCAGTCCATGGGGTCACAAAGAGTCAGACATGACTGAGCAACTGAACTGAATTGAACTGGCTGAATTCAGGAGAGGCGGCCAGAGACAGGAAAGCTTGATTCTGTACATGTCTGCTGATTACTCATTGTGCACCAGGTCCATGGTTTGTGCCGGATGCTGGGGGCTGGAAGAGGAAGGGAAATCTCCCTCTGACCTCTGGGAACCAGACACCTAATCAGAGATACAACATTCAACAGGTAACCAAAGACAAGAGTTGAGAGACTCAGCTTCTTAGCACCAGAAATCCTTCCTGGAAACAGGAGCTCAGAGCCGGAGGGAGGGGTCTTTGTACAGATATTGTATATCACACACACACACACACACACACACACCTGCAAGCACTGCTTTGCTCTCTTCAAATCTCAAAGTCACAAGTGGGGTGGCCCCCATCACCCATGAGCTACCAGAACTCAGACAGCTGGAGTCAACCCTCCCAGCCTGCAGGGGGAATTTTTTCCATAACCAAATTGCCCAACTCATCTTTATCTTGTGGTTTTTCGCCAATGTTTTCTGATGGGCAGCTCAAGTAACTTGAAAACTCTGCTTTGTTACATCTAGCATCGGATTCTTCCCTTTGGCCCTGGAGACAAGTCCCAACAAATCCTCATCTGCACATGTCTTATCAGCTGTTATGAGTCACAGCCATCAACCAGAATGTGAAATAAATAAATGGCCAAAGAAACATCCACAGGAGTGTAAACAACACTGCGCGTGGCAGAGAACATGTTCAGCTTGTGCATGGGGTGGAGCCCCGGAGAGCCGGGCTTGGTGCTGGAAGCATGAGCCGTGTGGAATGTCAGGGAGCTCACAGAACCAGAGAGAAGGCTGGAGGCCCAGAACCGGGAAAGGGCAGAAACCGGGAGCAACAGGGTCTCGGCATCCTTGTCTCTTGAAGGTTGCTATTCGTTTTCTATGGCTGTGGTAACCAAGCACCACAATCTCAGTTATCTTTAGGCTGCACAGATTGATGGTCTTGCAGCGCTGCAGCTCGGAAGTCTAAGATCAAGGTGCCGGCGGGGTTGTGTTTCTTCTGGAGGCTCCACAGGACAATCTGACCCTCGCCTTTTCCAGCTCCGAGGAGCCGCCCACATTCCTTGGCTCCTGGCCCTGAATCGCATCACCTTTTCTTTCTCCACCTCCGTGGTCATATCACCTCCTATCTCTGACTCTGATCCTCCTCCTCTCCCTCTCTCTTAAAAACCCTTGGGATTCTATCAGTCCATTTCAAGACCCTTAGCTTAATCACATATAGTTCAGTCGCTCAGTCGTGTCTGACTCTCTGCAACCCCATGGACTGCAGCACACCAGGCCTCCCTGTCCATCACCAACCCCCGGAGTTCACTCACACTCATGTCCATTGAGTCGGTGATGCTATCCAACCATCTCATCCTCTGTCGTCCCCTTCTCCTCCTGCCCTCAATCTTTCCCAGCATCAGAGTCTGTTACAATGAGTCAGTTCTTCACATTAGGTGGCCAAAGTATTGGAGTTTCAGCTTCAGCATCCGTCCTTCCAATGAACACCCAGGACTGATCTCTTTTAGGATGGACTGGTTGGATCTCCTTGCAGTCCAAGGGACTCTCAAGAGTCTTCTCCAACACCACAGTTCAAAAGCATCAATTCTTTGCTGCTCAGCTTTCTTCACAGTCCAACTCTCACATCCATACATGACCACTGGAAAAACCATAGCCTTGAATAGACGGACCTTTGTCGACAAAGTAATGTCTCTGTTTTTTAATATGCTGTCTGAAGTCCTTTTTCTTTTATTATTATTATTATTTTTTTTTTTTTTTTTGGACTGTGTAGGTCTTCATTGCTGCGTGCAGGGACTGCTCTCTCGTTGCGGTGCACAGGCTTCTCTTGCTATGGAGAGCACAGGCTCAGTAGTTGAGACACATGGGTTTCGCTGCCTTACAGCATCTGGACTCTCTTTCCAGACCAAGGATCAGACCTGTGTCCCCTGCATTGGCAGGCAGATTCTTAACCACTGGACTACCAAGGAAGTCCTGCAAAGTCCCCTTGGCCATGTGAAATAATATCTCTGGGCAGAAGGAATATGGACATATTTGGGAGCAGGTGGTGAGGCTGAGTGTGGAGAGGGACTCCAGGAGCAACACCAGATATTTCAGTCACACTGCGATCATGGGCTCCAGGCCAAGGGCTGTGTGGCATATTCTGTAGGAATGAAGGATCATCCTTAAACACCCTGCAGGCTCTTTGTTGTTGTGCCCATTTTGCACCCAGGAAGCAAGGAAAATGAGTCTCAAAGAGCTTGAAATATGTGGTCTAAGAATATCCACTTAGTGGATGGTCAAGTATAGAAACTCAGCTTTGAAAGACTTTAAGCTCCATGCAGTAACTGACTCAAATGTTAGACTGCTTCTTTTTTTTTTTTTTTTTTTTTTCTGTTTTGTTTTCCATGAAATTCAAGGCTGGGTGGGTAAAGAAAGGAATCTGATAAATTTTCTCAGGTCTGGAACTTTTCCCAGAGCCCTGGGGGCAGAGAAGCAAACTGTACAAACACACCCTCTCAGCCAGAAAGTTCTTTTCCACAGCCATCCCGGCCGGCTCAGTTCCTGTTTGTACCACTGGGAAGGGCCCGCCTGTAGGTCAGAGGGGAGCGAGGAACAGGCTCCCAAGGACTTCACTCCTGTGCAGCCTGGAGCCAGGCATGCAGGAGAGGTCAAGCAAGTTGCCTGAGGTCACACAGCGCAGAAGTAGAGGTCTGGGATCCAAAGTTCAGTCTGTCAGACACAGACCCTCTATGAACAGTCCCCTGAAGGGACTTCAAGAACAGAAGCAGCCTTGGAATCAAGAATCATATTAGTTAGTTAGTTCAGTCGCTCGTTTGTGTCCAACTGTTTGTGACTCCATAGACTGCAGCATGACAGACTTCCCTGTCCATCACCAACTCCCAGAGCTTGCTCAAACTCATGTCTATTGAGTCAGTGATGCCATCCAACCATCTCATCCTCTGTCGTCCCCTTCTTCTGCCCTCTATCTTTCCCAGCATGAAGGTCTTATCCAGTGAATCGGCTCTTCATATTAGGTGGCCAAAATATCGGAGCTTCACCTTCAGCGTCAGTCCTTCCAAAGAATATTCAGGACTGATTTCCGGTTGGATCTCCTTGCTATCCAACGGACTCTCAGGAGTCTTTGCCAACACCACTTTTCAAAGGCATCAGTTCTTCGGCGCTCAGCTTTCTTTATAGTTCAACTCTCACATCCATACATGACTACTGGAAAAACCATAGCTTTGACTAGACAGACATTTGTTGGCAAATTAAGTCTCTGCTTTTTAATATGATGTCTAGCTTGGTTAGCTTTTCTTCCAAGGAGCAAATTCACGGTTGCAGTCACCATCTGTAGTGATTTTAGAGCCCAAGAAAAATAGTCTCTCACTGTTTCTAATGTTTCCCCATCTATTTGCCATGAAGTGATGGGACTGGATGCCACAATCTTAGTTTTTTGAATGTTGAGTTTTAAGCCAGCTTTTTCACTTTCATTTTCATCAAGAGGCTCTTTAGTTCTTCTTTGCTTTCTGCCATAAGGGTGGTGTCATCTGCATATCTGAGGTGATTGATATTTCTCCCGGCAATCTTGATTCCAGCTTGTGCTTCATCCAGCCCAGCATTTCACATGATGTACTCTGGAAAGGAAAAGTAAAGGAAAGTGAAGTCTCTCAGTAGTGTCCGACTCTTTGCGACCCCACGGAGCCTACCAGGCTCCGCAGTCCATGGGATTTTCCAGGCAAGAATACTGGAGTGGGCTGCCATTCCCTTCTCTAGGGGACCTTCCCAACCCAGGGATCGAACCTGGGTCTCCTGCATTGCAGACAGATGCTTTGCCATCTGAGCCAATAGGGAAGCCCTGATGTACTCTGCATATAAGTTAAATAAGCACAGTGACAATATACAAGTCTTGACATACTCCTTTCCGAATTTGGAACCAGTCTTTTGTTCCATGTCTGGTTCTAACTGTTGCTTCTTGACCTGCATATAGATTTCTCAGGAGGCAAGTAAGGTGGTCTGGTATTCCTATCTCTTTAAGAATTTTCCACAGCTTGTTGTGATCCACACAGTCAAATGCTATAGCGTAGTCAATGAAGCAGGCATAGATGTTTTTTTCTGGAATTTTCTTGCTTTTTCTATGCTCCAATGGATATTGGTGATTTGAACTTTGGTTCCTCTGCCTTTCCTAAATTCCACTTGAACATCTAGAAGTTCTTGGTTCATGTACTGTTGAAGCCTGGCTTGGATAATTTTGAGCATTACTTTGCTAGCATGTGAGATGAGTGCAATTGTGTGGTAGTTTGTGCATTCTTTGGCATTGCCTTTTTTTTTAAGTTAGAAAAAAACTGACTTTTTCCAGTCCTGTGGCCACTGCTGAGTTTTCCAAATTTGCCAGCATATTGAGTGCAACACTTTCACAGCATCATCTTTTAGGATTTGAAATAACTCAGCTGGAATTCCATCACCTCCGCTAGCTTTGTCCGTAGTGTTGCTTCCTAAGGCCCACTTGACTGTGCACTCGAGAATGTCTGGCTCTAGGTGAGTGATCACGTCATTGTGCTTATCTGAGTCATGAAGATCTTTTCTACACAGTTCTTGTGTGTATTCTTGCCACCTCTGCATAATATCTTCTGCTTATCTTAGGTCCATACCATTTCTATCCTTTATTGTGCCTGTCTTTGCATGAAATATTCCCTTGGTATCTCTAATTTTCTTGAAGAGATCTCTAGTCTTTCCCATTCTATTATTTCCCTCTATTTCTTTACATTGATCACTGAGGAAGGCTTTCTTATCTCTCCTTGCTATTCTTTGGAAGTCTGCATTCAGAAGGATATATCTTTCCTTTTCTCCTTTGACTTCCAAGGGTCATGAGCCAAAGACTATTCCTCAGGGGCTGGAAGAAGACACCCTCATTATACCCTAGACCCAAAAAAGGTTTGTCCTTCTCTCTGGCTTTTGCTGGCCTGAAGTTTCAAAGAGAAGCTTCATGCACAGAATTACCAGCTCTGGGGGACCCAGCAAGCTGCCCCAGGAGACCTCAGCTTGTGAGCAAAACAAGGGTCTATGTAACGTATTGTTTTATTATTTTGTTCCCAAACCAACAAAGTAACACTCGGTGGGTAGCCCCGGCTTGCTCCTTTTTAAGATGAGAGCTTTAGAACTGGGAGAATTTCAAGGAGTGTGAATGCTGGGCTCACACAGCTCGAACACCTGGAGACACGTCCAGGAATGGGGGCTTGGCCTCTGCTACTAAGTTGTTATGTGACTTTGGGCAAATCAAGTTCCCTTGCTGAATCTAGTTGCCTTGTCTGCTGGGGAGAAGGGACTGAAGGGGGCTCCTACAGGAGAGATCCTCTCAGAGTCCTGGTCCAAAGAGGGCTGTGCCTCTGAAAAGGTTAACCTGCCAGTTCCTGTGACCCTTTGTGTCTTAGAAGAAAGAGGTTCATTGCATCTCCTTCCAAGGAGGGTTCTGATCTGGGAAGGTGGCTGGAGTCTGTCCTCCGAGGGACAGATCGCTGGTGGACAGCCGTCCTGGAGCAGGCCCTCCTCTGACCATCTTCCTATGGGTACCATGGCAGCTCCCCATCAGGGCCGTTCTCCTGCCCCTGCCAACCTCATTCAGTGCCCAGGTCACCTCGGCCACATTGTTCTCCTTTCTGTTTCTCAAACCAGACAAATCTTATCTCACCTCCTTTCCCAGGTGATAGAAAGTTCCAGAGCCCATGCCCTGGCCTGGTCTGCAGCTTGGTCAGCGACTTCCTGGGCCTGGGTCTGTCCCTAGGGGTCTCAGTTCTCTCCTCTGTCCCCAGGGGCCCTGAGGGCAGCTGTGGCTAAGACCCCTCTATTCTCAAGTTGAGGACCCCTGGACCCAAGGGGAGGAGGCAAGAGAGAACGCTATGACTCTCACCAAGCTCATGGGGGCAGACAGAACTTCTGCTTGGCACCTGCCCAGGCTGTGTGAGGTAGCACGGTCATGCTCACGGGGCAGAGGAGAGTGGGGAGAGCCACAGGTGTCTAGGAGTCACAGCGCTCATCCTTGAAGACCGCCTGCCCTGCCCCAAGGAGATGCATGAAGCAAGGAACTGAGGCTTCCAATATCCATGCTTCCCTTCTTTGGAGGTATAGACGACCTGGGCAGGATACCCAGCTGAAGTATTTACTTCCCAGAGTCCTTTGCAACTGAGCCATGGGAGTAAGTTCTGGTTCATAGGACAGGAAAGCAAAGCTTATGTGTAACCCTTTATTTCTTCCTGCTGATGGAATGCAATGAGAATGGGGCTGGTGGAACAGGAGCTGCCATCTTGGAACATGAGATGGAAGCTTGACCTTGAGAATGACAGAACAATGAGACAGAAGAAGACTGAGCTCTGATTACTGTTGCCATACAAGCCCTGGACCACCTATTCAAACTTTTATGGGAAAGATAATTAGATTTAAATTTCTGCATTAAGTTGTTATTACTTTGGGGCTATGTGTTACAGCAGCCAAATTGATATATTAACAAATGTAATTGCTATGTTCTGCTGTCCCTTCCTCTTCGCTAAGTAATTTTTTGAAGTGTTTTGTAGTCCTGGTTGGACACCGTGAGACTTCTTCCTAGGGCCAAGAAGGGCTTTGAACCCCCATTCTACACTGCAAGAACTCGATGCTCAGAGACATTACTGACTTGCCCCAGGTCACACAGGTGGTTAGCAACAAAACCAGAACAAGACTTCAGGCTTCTTTACACTATACTGATTGCATTTATCCTATCATCATTTGGCTTACAGAAAGTGCAACCAGCCAAACATTAGATAGGAGAAGTGAACCTGTAGTCCAAACCCATTGGCTTGGTAACGTCGTGGGACAGCTGTGCATCCCCGGATTTGAACAAAGGCTCAAGAGACCCCTGAGGCTGTGCGGTCTGGTGCCTTTTCTGACCCATTGTCTTCACAGATTACCTTCTTAAGACCATTACACATCCTCAACCACCCAGAAAGAACAGGGAGGGGGTTGAGCATATGTGTCTATGCCACATCTCATGAACTCTCCTTGGCAGGAAAGCTCTGACCTCCCTAGACAGCATATTCAAAAGCAGAGACATTACTTTGCCAACAAAGGTCCATCAACTCAAGGCTACGGTTTTTCCAGTGGTCATGTATGGATGTAAGAGTTGGACTTTAAAGAAAGCTGAGCACCGGAGAATCGATGCTTTTGAACTGTGGTGTTGGAGAAGACTTGAGAGTCCCTTGGACTGCAAGGAGATCCAACCAGTCCATCCTGAGGGGGATCAGTCCTGAGTGTTCATTGGAAGAACTGATGCTGAAGCTGAAACTCCAATACTTTAGCCACCTGATGTGAAGAACTGACTCACTGGAAAAGACCCTGATGCTGGGAAAGATTGAAGGCAGGAAGAGAAGGGGATGACAAAGGATGAGATGGTTGGATGGCATCACCGACTCAATGGACATGAATTTGAACAAACTCTGGGAGATGGTGATGGATAGGGAGGCCTGGTATGCTGTAGTCCATGGGGTTGCAGAGAGTCAGACATGACTGAGCGACTGAACTGAACTGAATATCACATGAGAATAAGCAGGGAGAAGTCCATAGACACTGACCAGTGAGCCAAGTACCTTACAGAGGTTATTTTGCTGATTTTATTTCATTTACTCTCTTGCAGACTTCCTTTGTATAGGTTCCATTCTAGCCTCTGTCTGCAACAAGGAAAAGAAATTATAAGAAGTGATATGACAGGACCCCCAGCCATGAGTGAAGGTAGGGTTCCAATATAAGAACTCTTCCTGTTGACTTTAGACATTATGTTCTTTCTACTCCAAAGTATGGCCAGCCCCTTTTATTGCCTAAAATTTTATTCCTAGGTGATTTCCCTGATGGCTCTATGCTATGTTTAGTTGCATCCGACTCTTTGCAACCCCATGGACTGCAGCCTGCCAGACTCCTCTATTCATGGGTTTTTCCAGGCAAGAATACTGAAGCAGGTTGCCATTTTCTTCTCCAGGACATCTTTCCGACCCAGGGATCAAAACTGTGTCTCTTGAGTCTTCTGTATTGGCACAGATTCGTTATCATTGCCCTCATGGCTCAGTGATAAAGAACCCACCTGCTGATGCAGGAGACACGTGTTCGATTCCTGATCTGGGAAGATTCCAGTTGCCACAGAGCAATAAGCATGTGCACCACATATACTGAGCCCGTGCTCTAGATCCTGGAGCTGCAACTGCTGAAGCCCGCCTGCCCAAGAGCCCGAGCTCCGCAACACAGAAGCCAGCACAATGAGAAGCCTGCACACTGCGAAGCCCGCTCACTACAGCTAGAGAGTAACCCTGCACTCTGTAACTAGAGAAAAGCCGTGTAGCAACAAAGACCCAGCACAGCCAAAATAAATTGAATTACAAAATTTTAATTCCTACAGACTTCAATGATTAATTTTACCTTTTATTTTGCAACTGAATTATACTGTATCTTAGAGTGAAATTTATTTGCTATGATTCCACTTTGAGATGACTGAGTCAAACAGGCTCCCTTGGAATGTCAGGAGGGGAAAAGCTCCTAAAGAGCATGTTTTTTCAGTCTGTTTTTCTCAATGTTGTCTTTTCCAGAAAGAGAGAGAAAGGGAAAGAAATAAGAGGAGAGAGAGCAAGCTAGAGGCTCTCATGGGAATGTGACGGCTTAAGAGAAAGGGACCTGTCCAGGATAAACAAGTCAGCATTTATAGAGGAAGGGATTTCTTCCATTGGTTGAGGATAGGCTGCCCACTTACTTGGCCGTTTGCTTCTCCCAGATGAATCCTCAACTCCACCTAAACGCTCTCCTCTCCGGCTCCTAACACTCCTCACTGGGCCCCTGTTGCCTGCACTATGGGTTTTCACAGCATCCCCAAGCTGTTTGTCAGAGGGTGGGGCTCACTGCTGAGAAACACCCCACACAGCCCTGGGGAGCGACCATCTTCAGGTCAAGGTCAGGGTCATGTCCATTCCTCTTTGTACCCTCAAAGCCATGCTCACTTCTAGACCAATGGCGTAAGCGCTATATATGAGCATATCTGAGTATCAGGAGCCCCAGGTAGATAACCTTGACTTCCTTTCTAAAGGCAACCTTGGCGAGCCTCATCTGTCCTTTAAGAAAGTAGACCAGATTCTCTAGGAGTCACAACCTAGACCAGGGGACTTCCCTGGTGGCCCAGTGGCTCAGACTCCACACCCGCGAAGCAGGGGGCCTACGTTCAATCCCTGGTTGGGGAGCTAGATCCTGCATGCCGCAGCAAAGATCTGGCAAAGCCAAATAAATAAATAAAATCAACATAAAAAAAAAACATGAAAACTGACACCAGGAAGTAGAAGTTTCATGAAGTCAGATTATAACACCATATAAGAAAGAACGTGCAATACACTCCAAAGATGAAAAGAAAGATAGTGAGCTCGCTGTCACCAGAAATGTTCAAGCAAATACTGGTAGAGCACTATTTCCATAAAGATTATGTAGATATTCCTTCAATAAATAGTCACTGCCACCAAGCACTGGCTAAACAGGAGTGTGGACTTTGGATTAAGATGGGGAGGGTTCCGGAGGCATGGCTGTCATTGTCTCCTGCTGTTATATTTGGCACATCATCTTTCAAGACCTCTCTTGCTTCATCTATAAAAGGAAGAAGGGTGGGGAGGTTTACAAAGAATAGGAACTAGTCATCCCACTGTGGCAGTCTGCAGAAATATGAAAGCGGCATGGTGAGGGTATTTATACCAGATATCTATTACAGCAAGGTTTATGTTATTTGAAAAACAACTAGAGGGGTTCCCTGGTGGCTCAGTGGTAAAGAATCTGCCCATCAATGCAGGAGACACAGGTTTGAGCCCAGATCTGGGAAGATCCCACATGCCTCGAAGCAAGTAAGCCCGTTCACGGCAACTATTGAGCCTTTGTTCTAGAGCCGGTGCTCCAAAACAAGAGAAGCCACCACAATAAGAAGCCCCCACACCACACCTAGAAAGTGGCCCCCAACTAGAGAAAAGCCTGAACAGCATCCAAGACCCAGCACAGCCAAAAGTCAGTCAATAAATAAAATTTTTTTTCTTTTCAAGTTATTTTGAAATTAAGAGAATAAAAAACAGCTAGAAACCTTCTCAGTATATCAACAGGAAAATTGTTAAATAAATTATGATATAGCCATACTACAATTTAATAGCCTAGTATGAAAAAAATTATGCTAGAGTTCTGTGTGCCCTGGCCTGGAAACTTGACCTTAATATAATTGTTAAGCAATCACTATGTATGGCGTGCATAAGCATACATCTTTGCTGTGATAGTGAACTTGTAGGAAGATGTGATTGCTAGTACCACTCGTGTCAAGATGTGGAAAGGTAAGACAAATTATTAGTTATAGTTAGATCTAGGTCCATACAATAGAAAACTGAAAAAAAAAAAAAAAAAGGAAAACAAACAAAAACCCATCAGCTTAAGTAAATAGGTTTCATTGCTCTTCCAAAAAGAAGTTCAGAAATATATGGTCCAGAACTAACGTGGCAGTAGGTGAGTGGTCATCAATTCAGGCATCACCTTTCATTTCATCTTTCGCTTCAGCATCCTCGGGGGCCTCTACCCCCAAGACCATCTGTGGTCCAAGATGGCAGCTGATGCTGATGGCCCCCCGCTCTTTTAGGAATCTATCTCAGAAGTCCCACCAACCACACCTAATTGCAAAGGAGGCTGGGAAATGAAGTTTTTTAGCTGGCTATAATAACTGTATGGTATTTTATTTCGTTGAGCCCCAATAATATAAAGCTTTATTGCTAAGAAATGGAGAATGGATATTGCATAAGCCAACTCATGGTCCCCGCCACAAGAGGATTATTCACTTTTTCTCTGAAGTAGACTTTTGTATTCTCTGGCTAAATATAATGAGAATTCACTGCTTTACAATTTAAAAGAATCCAAGTAGGAAAGATTTTTAAAGGAGAGAGGAGCTAACTTATCTTAGCATATACCATGAGCCCGCCAAGCATTTCGTGTCACCCCATTTCATCTTCAGTCATCCCAAAGGGGACAGGAGGGCTCCTCCTCCTCTTTTGCAAGAGGAGGAGTCCAGGATGGAGAGAGGTGACACAAATTTCCAAAAGTGTCCCTGTCACCGAGTGGCAGAGCCAAGGCGGGAGTACAGGGGTGTGTGATTCCCAGTTCTGTGCTGCATAACCTAAGACCACTTTCAGGAGGAGGGGAAAAAAACCAACACAACTCACGCATGATTCTAGAACCCTAGATTTGAGAGGGGCTGTATTCCCTAATCAAATCATTAGGCGAAGAAGAAGACAGTGAGTTCTGACCTTTCTTTAACTTCCAGACCTTTGATGGGCGTTATCTAGTGACCAAGGCTTACTTTACCAACCTCTAGGACACATTCAATTCCTGGCAACGTAAATCTTTCTTTTCTTCTTTTTTGTTCCTTTTGTTAATTTTTCACAGAAACATCTAGACAAACACACAGAGGTGAAAAATAAAGAGCACCTTTTCATTTTTTTCCTGTTTCCTAACACATCTAATTTCTTAAGAGTGAGAAGGACAAGACCAGAGCCTTACATAAATACTGGGCTCCTCTCGGATTTTTATTGACGTGAATTTATGAGGGAATCATGGAGGTGAATCTACAGAATAATATTATTCCAGCCAAGATGCTGTCTGCTGCCTGCTGGGTGGGAAAACACAAACACCGGGGGGTATTTTCCTTGAAGCACTTTCAGTTTTAGACAGGACAGAAACAAGCACAAAAGAAGACATTGTATTCCTCCATCCTGCCCTAACAGGGGTTCAAAGCTTGGACTCTTGATCCCACCAGAGGTAGAGTTTTGTCCCTGAAATAAAAGCTTTTCCCAGAGAAAAATGAACTGTCCTCCATGGAGAGTCTTTTTCATGGTGGGTTCTGGTTTTCTCCCTATAAATTCCAGGAAGGGACTAGCCCTGCCCTCTGGAAGCACAGAGAATGAGCTGGAGCTTTCTTTTCTGGAAGGTCTGTTGAATACTGGTACATGCCTGGCGTTTCTGCCAAAGTGCGTCTACACTTGCCTGGGGATGTGGTGGAGAGTCAGCCGGACCTGGGGAGGAACCCCAGCTTTAGTCCTCACTTGCGCTGGAGACTCAGGCTGATCCCTCAGCTCTTCTGACTCAATTTCCTCACCTGTAAATTCACGATAATGGAGTTGAAAGTGCGTTAGTCGTTCAGTCCCATCCGGTTCTTTACGACACCATGATTATAGTCCACCAGACTCCTCTGCCCTTGGGATTCTCCAGGCAAGAATACTCAAGAGTTGCCAATACTACTGAGTTGCCAATGCCCTTCTCCAGGGGATCTTCCCAACCGAGGGATAGAACTCTTGTCATCTGCACTGTAGGCAGATGCCCTACTGTCTGAGCCACTGGGGAAGTCTGATAATATAAGATGGGTCTTTGCTTTTCCTCTCCCTGTCCTTCAACAGCTGGGGAAGTTATCCTTCTCATCTCTGGGCTAATCTCACATTGCCAGAAAAATTCAGAAAAAAAAAAAATCCAACAAAGATTGTTCTATGTGTACCATGTAAGACTGTACCCTTAACCACTGAAAAATTCTTTGAAACCTGGCTCAAAGACTGAGAGGCAGCAAGTGAGAACATGTGATAAAGTGAAAGTGAAAGTGAAGTCGCTCAGTCATGTCCAACTCTTTGCGACCCCGCGGACTGTAGCCTACTAGGCTCCTCTGATAAAACACACCTAAACCCCAAAGTCCAGGTTCAAATCCAACTCCATCACCTACTTGTTATGTGACTTATAGAAGATGACCTGACCTTTCTGTGCCATAATCCCTTCATCTATAAATGGGAATAATGATAGTGATGATCTTATCAATGAATTAATTCATGCAAAGTGCTTAGAACAGCCTAGTAATATAGGCTCAATAGACATTGACAATTGACTATTATTATTACTATTCCTGGGGCTTCCCAGGAGGCTCATTGGTAAAGAACCTGCCTACCAGTGCAGGAGACACAGGTTCTATCCTTGGGCCAAGATGATCCTCTGGAAAAGGAAATAGCATGGCAACTCATTGGAAAAGGCATGGCAACTCACTCCAGTGTTCTTGCCTGGAAAATTCCATGGACAGCAGAGCCTGGGGGCTACAGTCCATGGGGTCACAAAAGAGTCAGACACAACTGAGCAACTAAACAGCAGTAACAACAAATTATTATTCCTAGAGCTTTTCTGGGAAGCTTAGGGCCTCACCTCATCACATTCCCCCAAGATGGTAGCCACATCTAGGAAACAGAGTTGCTTTTTTCTGTGGCCGAAGCCCAGAGAGGCCACTCCTACTGCTCCACCCCCTACCCCGCCCAGCCGCCCAGAGTTCTAAGCTCCTTGCTCCCTGGTCCCTGTCCCCTGCCGCTGTGGAGCTCAGAAGATGGAATTCTAATGAACCAAAGGTAAATCAGGAAACAATTCTTTTGAGACCAGCAAGTGCTGCCAGAATCCAGCCTTCATCTCCCGGCTGTGCTTATGGTGCTACCTTAGTTAGTTAGTTAGTTAGTTCAGTCGCTCAGCCATGTCCAGCTCTTTATGACCCCATGAATTGCAGCACGCCAGGCCTCCCTGTCCATCACCAACTCCCAGAGTTCACCACGTCCATCGAGTCGGTGATGCCATCCAGCCATCTCATCCTCTGTCATCCCCTTCTCCTCCTCCCCCCAATCCCTCCCAGCATCAGAGTCTTTTCCAATGAGTCAACTCTTTGCATGAGGTGGCCAAAGTACTGGAGTTTCAGCTTTAGCATCATTCCTTCCAAAGAAATCCCAGGGCTGATCTCCTTCAGAATGGACTGGTTGGATCTCCTTGCAGTCCAAGGGACTCTCAAGAGTCTTCTCCAGCACCACAGTTCAAAAGCATCAATTCTTCAGTGCTCAGCTTTCTCCACAGTCCAACTCTCACATCCATACATGACCACTGGAAAAACCATAGCCTTGACTAGACAGACCTTTGTTGGCAAAGTAATGTCACTGCTTTTGAATATGCTATCTAGGTTGGTCATAACTTTCCTTCCAAGGAGCTACCTTAGACTCACACAAAACATCCATTAGAGGAGGCAACCAACCACTTTCTCAGTGGGAAAGATGTTATCCAGCTGGATCCGAGGTCCCTCAGGATGCATGGACTTGGTGAATATATCCAGCATCCAGCAGTTCCAGGCCAGGCACTGCTTTCATTCAAGCAGATCTGATTTATTGAGCTTCTCCTATATACCAGGTCTTATATTAGCTTCTTTATATATTCAATCCTTTCGACAGCCTGGGCTGAGTGTTCCAGTCATGGGGCACATGCAGCCCTTGAGTAGCATGCCGGTGAAGCTGGCAGATTCTGGAGTTGTTCTGCTTGGCTGAATTATGACTCCACCTCTAACTGATTTGGTGACCAGGGCAAGCAACTCCCTCTCTTCAGTTTCATCTTTCTCACTGGTGAAATGGAAGTCATACTGATGCTTGGGAATGTGAAATTGGAAAGTCTACATGGAATGCTTGGTATATACAGTGTATTCAATAGCATCAATGAATGCCAGCTCCCAGAAGCCAGGGTGGCCTGGGCCCTGGGGATAGCGGTGATAGAGACAAGGTGCCCAGCTCTGAGCTGAGTGTGATCTGGAGAAAGACGGAAAGTGAGGCTGGACCATTGGGCATCTTGGCCTTCTTTCAATGGAGGAGGCTGCAGAGGCCTCAAAAGGCTCGTTGACTTGCCCAAGACCCCCCACAATACCAAGCAGAGGTCCAAGGATTCTGTCTGGTGTGCTATATGCTGACCTGATCTGGTCTCCCCATCACACATATTCTCCACCCTTTAACCCCATCCCTCACCCCAGAAGGGTTATCACGCTTGCAGAATCCCCTTGAGGAGACCCTGGCTGGTTGATCTGTTTCCCCAGGTACCATCTTTGGGTTTGGATGAGACCTCAGGGCCAGCTCAAGGACAGGCACGGCCTTGGCCCTGGTGGATCACTCTTTATCCGGAGGCCTTTTGCTTTGCGTGCTCCATTGTTGGCTGGGATTGAGGCTGGGGAAGAGACTGATAGGAGTCAGCTCTGTGGCCCTGGGTGGAAGTGAAAGGTATGTAGGGGAAGAGTTTCCAGTGGCTGCTTTGCCTGGGCCACAGCGACCCCTCCCCCCACCCTTCACAAGGATCTGTGGCCCCTGAGTTACCCAGGGAGGCTTGACGCCTGGGTTTTAGATAGAAACCAAGAAAGGAGGTGGGATGGGGCTGACATTGCAGTTCCTACACACTCCTTTGGAGTTCACTAGTCAGCGAGTACAGCAGCTCTTCCTTGGAAATGTCCTTGCATCTGGCCTCCCTCTGCCCTCGGGTCCTCTGCAGCTTTGGGCTTTGGGGACTCGCCCCTCCTCCCTCTCCCTGCACTGCATTCATCCAGGCTGGGCCAGGGGGTGGAGCATTTCCAAGAAGGAGTTAATTCCAGCACCAGCACTCTTAATTTCTAGGAGTGAAGCCTTGGTCCGGTTACCTAATTGCTCTGCTTTAGTGATCTATAAAATGGAAGTCTCACCCCGAAACATGCTTCTGAGGGTGAAGAAACATGAACAGCTGGAATCTATCCCCAAGCAGTCGCCTAAGGGCTTCCACAGAAGGAGCTCATTTCATCCAGACCACACACTCCAGGGTCTGTGTGTTGCCACCTCGTTTTATGGACGCGAAGCCCTGGGGAAACTGGGAGAATTTCAGTATCCATGGAGTGGAAATAAATAAAAAATGAAGGAGCTGGGAGCTCAAAGGGGCAGTCCGGGTGCTGAGTCTGGGTCCTAACTGGACATGAGAGGCAGGAGAACAGCTAGATCTGGTTTCATATTCAACCACTGCAGCTAGAAGGACACTAAGATCTTGATGCCACAAGCTTGGCCTCTGTACACTGGTACTGAGTCAAATCTCGGAGACAGAGTTTTGGGTGAAACAGAAAAGAATTTATTGCTTTGAAGCAAAAGGGGACACAGTGAGCTCCTGTCCTGAAAAACTGTGTGTCCTAACTTAGGAGGATTTGGTGAGGAGTTTTATAGTGATAGCTCAAGGGTGGGAGGAGAAGGCAATGGCAACCCACTCCAGTACTCTTGCCTGGAAAATCCCATGGACGGAGGAGCCTGGGAGGCTGCAGTCCATGGGGTCGTGAAGAGTCGGACTTGACTGAGTGACTTCACTTTCACTTTTCACTTTCATGCATTGGAAAGGAAATGGCAAACCACTCCAGTGTTCTTGCTTGGAAAGTCCCAGGGATGGGGGAGCCTGGTGGGCTGCCGTCTATGCAGTTGCACAGAACTGGACACGACTGAAGACCACATGACCTCCTCTTGAGAAATCTGTATGCAGGTCAGGAAGCAACAGTTAGAACTGGACATGGAACAACAGACTGGTTCCAAATAGGAAAAGGAGTACATCAAGGCTGTATATTGTCACCCTGCTTATTTAACTTCTATGCAGAGTACATCATGAGAAACACTGGACTGGAAGAAACACAAGCTGGAATCAAGATTGCTGGGAGAAATATCAATAACCTCAGATATGCAGATGACACCACCCTTATGGCAGAAAGTGAAGAGGAGCTAAAAAGCCTCTTGATGAAAGTCAAAGAGGAGAGCGAAAAATTTGGCTTAAAGCTCAACATTCAGAAAATGAAGATCATGGCATCTGGTCCCATCACTTCATGGGAAATAGATGGGGAAACAGTGGAAACAGTGGCAGACTTTATTTTTGGGGGCTCCAAAATCACTGCAGATGGTGATTGCAGCCATGAAATTAAAAGACACTTACTTCTTGGAAGAAAAGTTATGACCAACCTAGATAGCATATTCAAAAGCAGAGACATTATTCTGCCGACTAAGGTCCGTCTAGTCAAGGCTATGGTTTTTCCTGTGGTCACGTATGGATGTGAGAGTTGGATTGTGAAGAAGGCTGAGCACTGAAGAACTGATGCTTTTGAACTGTGGTGTTGGAGAAGACTCTTGAGAGTCCCTTGGACTGCAAGGAGATCCAACCTGAAGATCAGCCCTGGGCTTTCTTTGGAAGGAATGATGCTAAAGCTGAAACTCCAGTACTTTGGCCACCTCATGCAAAGAGTTGACTCATTGGAAAAGACTCTGATGCTGGGAGGGATTGAGGGCAGGAGGAGAAGGGGATGACAGAGGATGAGATGGCTGGATGACATCACTGACTCGATGGACGTGAGTCTGAGTGAACTCCGGGAGTTGGTGATGGACAGGGAGGCCTGGCGTGCTGCGATTCATGAGGTTGCAAAGAGTCGGACACAACTGAGCGACTGAACTGAACTGAACTGAACTAAACTGAAGCAATTTAGCAGCAGTAGCAACAGCAAGGGTGGGATTGTTGATGAGATTAGAGTGTGTGCAGGGCCTGCGCTCTTTTAATCCGGCCTCAGGTAATCTCTCTCTTTTCAGACAGTTTTTATTTAATATTAGCTTTTAGTTTTGGCTGCTCAGGGTCTTCACTGCTTGCTGTGTGCCTTTTCTAGTAGCAGCGAGTGAGGACGTCCTTCCAGCTGCAGTGAAGCTGCTTCTCGCCGCTGCGGCCTCTCTTTTTGCTGAGCACAGGCTCTAGGGCACGTGGGCTTCAGTTGCTGCGGCATGTGGGCTTACTGGGATCTTTCTGGACCAAGGATCAAATCAGAATCTCCTGCATTGGCAGGTGGACTCAACCATCTGGGAAGTGCCCCTCAGATGGTCTCTTGATGAACCTCTCTGGTTCCTTTAAACTGACCTCATGTGGTCTTCTCTGGAGTGAAGAATGCTGACGTCTTCCGTCTGCTGGGTTTTATTTGTGTAGAAGAATTCAAAGATATAATGTGTGTCCCTGAGGGGCAACCAGAACTCTGCCTCACGGTTGCGCTACTGTTTCTAGGCTGCCCCTCCCCTCCACATCCCCTCTCTTCACCCACCAGCAACTGTTGGAACCTGCTCCTTGGAACTCAAGGTCATGGAGTCTGAACAGAAAACCTCCCTTGCCTAGGAGCCCCACCGGGTTTCAATTTCTGTACTCTAAGCTCCCCATTCTGGCCAAAAAACAGAGCCTTGAAGGGTTTCAAGATAAGTGGTGACACAATCCATGAAGTATGGCCAAGGATGCCCAACTCAGGGGGTGGGAAGCTGGTGTGAGAATTCATGCCAAACCCCCAGAATGGCGCCCCGGCCTCGGTCAGGGCTTCCTAGAGGTCAGGCCTCCCTCCGTGGGCACACTGTCTTCTCAAGTCCACTAACGAAGGGGAAAGGCCCCCCTTCCTCTTAGGACCCCCAGGTGTTCTCAGCCTGGGGAGAGATGAGCAATGCTCTGGAAATCTCAAAGCTCAGGGAGGTGCCTGCCCCAGGCCGGAGCCTGTGGGAAGAGTTGGAGAACAGAAACAGCCTGGGGAAACAAATACACAAACAAACCTGCAAACAAGGCCTGCATTTGTTACCAAGGAGAAAGGGCCCATTCAGCTCTGGGCCCTGGGCGCCCCGTGCTTCCTCCAGGCCAGAGCTCCGGGCAGTGCTCACAGTGGCCCTGGGGCCTGGCTTCCCAAAAGCCACCTGTGACCCCCGGCTGCAGCACGCGGTGGGCTCTGCTGGTGAGGCCTGACACATCCTGGAGTTTAGGGGGATGGAAGCAGCTGCCTTCTCCCCCAGACACTCCTGGGTGGACTCGGCTGGGAGGCTGAGGGACCACGGTCCAGCTGCATGGGCCAGGGTGGAGTCTCGCTTTCACTTCCCCTTTTCTCTGCTCTGCTCTTTCATCATCTCCGAAGCTCCAGGGGCAAACAGGAAGCTCTGGGGCAAACGGTAGAATTATTCCAGCCATCTTAGGACAGGGGAAAAGGAACATGATATTTATCGAGCACCTACTATGTGCCAGGCACTCGGCTAAGTCATCATCTACTAGTCTTGGCAGAAAAGGAGCTGGAGCTCAGAGGACTGAAGAGGACTGTCTGACAACCTGCTCTCTTTCCACATAATCCACCCCACAGGGCTGTGATGGTGAGAACCAGGATGAAGAGGAAAGGCTGGAATGAGTGAGTTAGTAGCCAGCACACAGTAGGTGTTCAATACATGCGTGCTGAGCCCCATCGCTAGTCCCTATGGCATGAGCCAAAGACTTGTATACAGTGAAAGGAAAGAATGGCTGCTTTAATTAGTTCATTTCTTTCATTCAACAAATACTTACTGAGCACCTGCTGTGTGCCAGAAACTGTGTAATGATTGGAATACATCAGGGCAGAGACAGAAATGTGAAAATGTCCCTGGCCGCCTACTGTTTAGACGCTGTGTAATGTCAGGGAGGGGTGCTCTTGACGCGCATTTATCCAACACAAATGTGCGGAGGGCCTGCTAGGGCACCAGGCTCTGGTCTCTGCGCCGTGTCCTTCCACCAAATGTTGTCAGGCTAGAAAGCAATGGTGCCTTGGGCCACATGATGACTTCAGGAGGACTTGAGAAAAAGCGTCTTGTCCTCCGATACCTGTCAGAAAACCTGGCATAGTGTGTACTCAGTCATGTCCAACTCTTTGCGACCCCACGGACTATGTAGCCCGCTAGGCTCCTCTGTCCACAGGATTCTCCAAGCAAGAACCCTGGAGGGGGTAGCCATTCCCTTCTCCCAGGGGATCTTCTCAACCCAGGGGTTGAATCCATCTCCTGCATTGCAAGTGGACCCTTTACCATCTGAACTACTAGAAAGTGAAAGTGAACTCGCTCAGTTGTGTCTGACTCTTTGCGACCCCCTGGACTGTAGCCTACCAGGCTCCTCTGTCCATGGGATTTTCCAGGCAATAGTACTGGAGTGGATTGCCATTTCCTTCTCCAGGGGATCTTCCCGACCCAGGGATCGAACCCAGGTCTCCCGCATTGTAGACAGACGCTTTACCATCTGAGCCACCAGGGAAGTCCTTTGAACCACTAAAGAAGCCCTGAAATTGCCCTAATCAACACGCAAGTCATTAGTAACAGTAATGTGAACAGTGCCCCCTAGAGGCGTGCAGTAAGTGGACAAGTAGGTCTGTACCCAGTGGGGCTGCTGGGTAGCCATCCGAGAGATGCTCTGACCCTAAGGAGGTCCCTCTAGAGCTCCTCCTCCGCAACCAATGGAATAGCTCTGCCGCTGCCAAGGTAGAGCTGGCAATGAGAGCCAATACCATGCCAGCAAAAATAGGAATTAACATTAACGAAAATTAGAGCTAGCATTTACTAAAGACTCAGTAATATTCCAGAAACTGTGCTAAGCATTCCTAATTTCATTCGGTCCTCCCAGCATTCTGAAAGTCAGAGTCATGGGCTGCATTTTGTCCCTCCCAGATTCGTGTGTTGAAGTCTCAACCTCCAGAACCTCAGAATGTGACAATACTTGGCTATAGGACCTTTAACGGGCGATTAAACTGAAAAGAGGCCATTAGGGTGGATTCACATCTCATATGACTGAAGTCCTTGTGAGAAGGGGAGATTAGGACCCGGACAGGCACAGAGGGAAAACCACAGAGACACTAGGGGAAGACAGCACCTATGAGCTAAAGAGAGAGGGCTCAGGAGAGTACCCGGTCAACACCTTGATTTTAGACTTACAGCCTCCAAAGTCATAAGAAAATCAGTTCAGTCAGTCCAGTTCAGTCACTCAGTCGTGTCCAACTCTTTGCGACCCCATGAGCTGCAGCACACCAGGCCTTCCTGTCCATCTCCAACTCCTGGAGTTTACCCAAACTCATGTCCATTGAGTCGGTGATGCCATCCAACCATCTCATCCTCTGTCATCCCCTTCTCCTCCTGCCTTCAATCTCTCCCGGCATCAGGGTCTTTTCCAGTGAGTTGGTTCTTCGCCTCAGGTGGCCAAAGTATTGGAGTTTCAGCTTCAGCATCAGTCCTTCCAGTAAATATTCAGGACTGATTTCCTTTAGGTTTGACTGGTTGGACCTCCTTGCAGTCCAAGGGACTCTCAAGAGTCTCCTCCAACACTACAGTTCAAAAGCATCAATTCTTCAGCTCTCAGCTTTCTTTATACTCCAACTCTCACATCCATACATGATTAATGGAAAAACCATAGCCTTGAGTAGGCGAACCTTAGTTGGCAAAGAAATGTCTCTGCTTTTTAATATGCTGTCTAGGTTGGTCATAACTTTCCTTCCAAGGAGTAAGCGTCTTTTAATTTCACGGCTGCTATGGTACTTTGTTACGGCATTCCTAAAAGGCTCATATGGGTAGACACTACTTTTCTCATCTTACCAATACACAAGCTGAGTCTCAGAGAGGTTTCATAACCTGTCCAAGATCACACAGTGAAGAGGGAGAAATGGGGTTGGAACTCTTTTCTGTCTGATTCCAAGCGCATGTGCTTAGCCACTGTACTGGGCAGATTTTTCTTCTTTGATTCTTTTTTGGGCCTTGCAAAGATGCATTTTTAAACTTCATCTCTGCAAGTTGAACGTGTCAGGGGAGGGTGGTGGCACCAAGCCCACCCCATGCTCATGTGCTCTTACCCTGGGCAGAGCCTGCAAAACCTGCCCAGTGGGCTCTCTGCTCCTCTGGGCCCTGCCCCTGCAGCTGCAGCAAGCTAAAGGAATTGTCTATGCATGCTATTTTGTTCTCCACAAGTCTTGGTCTTTGGAGGCAGTGACCTTTGGAGAAAGAAAGAAAAATGCAAAGTATTCCAAAAACAGCGAGTTATCTGAAAAGTCAACTCTAGACCAGGGGACAGCAAGGTTTATGTGTGAAGAGTCAAATAGTAAATATTTCAGACTTTGCCTGTGGCATCGTCTCCATGGCAACTACTCAACTTTGCCTCAGTAACTTGAAGCTAGAACATAGACAGTATGTAAATGAAGGAGCATGGTTGTGTTCCAATAAAACTTTATTTATAGATACTAAAATTTGAATTCTGCATCATTTTCCCCTGTCCTGAAAAAGTTATTCTTTTTTTCTGCCTAAAAATGTAAACGCCATCCTTAGCTGGTGGGCCGGATATCGACTGTGGGTGGTAGTTTGCAAGCCTTTGGGACAGATAATTGTATTGAACATTTTGGGGAAGCCATGTTAGGCTGCTATAGCTAGGAGGGCCTGGGGCCTAAGGCAGTGCTCTTCTGATTTATTAATGGGGACGCTGAGGCTCAGCGAGTGAAGTAACTTCAGGACCCTGAGTTCCTGGGGCAGGTGGCTCCATCACCAGGCTCCAGGCCTAAGCTCTCTGCCCTCCCTGAGGACATCCCCATGAGAGAAACAGTGTTTCTTTCCAAAAGATGCTCCAGCCCCAGGGTCTGCTCTCTCAGGTTGGCAAATTTTCAAGACCAATTGAAAACGCTGTGAGTTAGAACAGAACGATGTTTAGAACTGTGGGAGGCATGCAGTGATGGTTGTGAGCTGGTTCGTGAAGGTAACACCTTGCTCACCCTAGATAAACTCTCAGCCCGTGCTGAGGGCTCTGCACAGCGCTCTGTGGGTATCACTGCATTATCTCTATGAATCTTCAGCTCAGGAGGGGAGTGCTATTATTGAGTCCATTTTACAGATAAGGTGATCAAAACTCAGAGAGATTGATTCACATCACCAAAGACACACAGCTAGCAAGTGGCAACCTCAGGCCTCCAACTCAGGCCTGAGTGGCTTTATCACTAGGTGGTCAGTGGTGACGTGAGAAGTGGCTCCCTGCCCTTGTTGACTGCTCCCCCACCCACAAGGACTTGGTAAGACAGCCACCCTGACTGTGGGGCTGACACAGGGGAGTGCATTTCTGGTGTATTCACAGGAATATTTCTTGGAGATGGTGGATACAGAGAGCCCTGTCACCAAAATGCTCCTTGAGGCAAGAGAAAGCCTTATTTTTCTGTCACCAGAAACTCAGGTGACATCCTCACCACCCTCCTTCTCTGTTTTGTCCAGATCACTTTAAAATTGGTTCTGACAAACAGTTATATCATAAAAGACAGGCATACAAGGATGTCTGCTGCTGGGTTGTATAGTCAGTGGTAACATGAAACTAATCAAGAGGTCAAAATAAGAGCTCAATTTAATATATGATGGTCTATCAAAATAAAAGAACATCGCACAGCTGTTAAAATGACATTAAGCAATATTTTTATTTATTGCCCTGGAGTGATGATTACTGTAGATTACAAGATAAAACTGATTACAAAATCATGTGTATGGAACGGTCTCTTTTCAGTGAAAAAAGTATGTATGTGAGCTATAAGTGCCTGGAAAAATATCTGCAATTTTATACAGCAAAATATGAATATTGTTAGCTCAAGTTTGTTTAGTAACTCTTTATTCATTCACCCAACTAACATTTATTCAGTACCTACGATCACTGGCAAGCACTTGAGTGTGGATCATTTTTTTAAAAAAGTATTTCAAAGTCAAGTTTAAAGCAGGAAAAGGGAGCATTACATTCATACATGTCACTTAATAGTCAAATTAACCCTGTAAGGAAAAAAAAATTGTGCATGTGTGTTTATGTGTGTGTGTGTGTGCGAGCACAGAAAACCAGTCTAGGGAGAGAGTACCTGGCTTGAGCTCACACACTAAGAGGTGAACAGGGTCCTTTGAACAGGGTCCTGGCAGTTCTAGAACCCAGAGGATTCCCACTGTTCCAGTCCAAGCCAAGGAGCACTAAGTGAGAAGACGGGCAGCCCTGAGCTTCTCTGTCTAGGACTCTGCGTCCATCAGGACCCGCCTGGCATTGCCTGCTTCTTTCCAGCTCATCAAGTCCCTATGGACCAAACTCCTAGAAGAGCTTCCAGTTTCCCTGTGGCGACCAGCCGGCTTCAGAGTGTCGGTGACTATCTCCAGGCCAAACAAGGGATCAGGGTGAGGTGGGGAGAAGCAGATGGAGACACCTAGAGTACAAGATAAACCAGAAGACCTCTCACCAGTACTGCCCCCCCCCCCACACCTTCTTCCCCAGCTCAATGCCAGGTAGCAGTTATGCTCACCTGGCATTGAGCTGAGCTTAAGATGACTTCCCTGAGACCTGGGCTGCACTACCCAGATACTTGAACTTAGTGGATCATGCTCTCCTTTCCTAACAGCCCTCCTAGGTGGTATTCTTTCTCTAAAGCCCCTGGGTGAGAGCCTGGCCCATAGTGAGCTCCAAATGCATGGCCCTTATGATGGGCAGCCTCCCAACCTCATCCTCCCCTCTGGCCTGGGGCACTGCTTTATATGCTTAGTCATTGTTTTACTGTCAAGGCACTCCCATTCATTCATTGAATAGATGGTTTTCAAGCACCAAATAGCAACCCACTCCATTGTTCTTGCCTGGAGAATCCTGTGGACAGAGGATCCTGGTGGCTACAGTCCTTGGGGTCGCAAAGAGTCAGACACTACTTACTATTAGTAAGCAGTACCACGTTCCTGGGGCTCTTTCAGGCACTGTGAGTCCAATGAACAAAACAGTCTCAAACTTCACTCCTCTCATGGAACTTAGGTTTCAATTGGAGGAGATAGTTTTTCAGCAAAATAAAATAAAATAAAATAAATTCGTAGCTGACCCAGAGCTGAATATTATACTGTGATCAGTGTAACAGAAAATTAGGAAAGAAGAACAGGGCACAAGGAATGTGGGTGGTTTACAGTTTTAAAGAACTGGTTCCTTGAAGTAAGCAGAATTTTTATTGCTACCCAATAAAGCTGTGTTTACACGTTCTTCCGAGTTAATCATATGTCTGCTTTTTACAAACACAGTCATCTCCTGCCTGCTCCCCTCCAGGATCTCAGTCCCTCTCTAAAAGCTAGTGTTGGGGGAGCCCATGGAAGAGGCTGGGTGGAGACACCTTCCCTGGCGCCATGTCTAGTTAAAATACTGTGACTTGGTGTGTTTGGCATCCTGGGTGGGTTGGGATGCTGCCAAAGCAGCTTTGAAGAGTTAAACCATAAGCACAAGGTCCTGAGGCCACTGAGAGGCAGGGTTGTGTTGAAACTCTGGTTTGTTGGAAGGTAAACCCCTTGTCCCTGAGTTTCCTGTCCAGCTGTCCCCTAGGAGGGCCCCTACCGCATGGTGAGTGGGTTCCCTCCCTCCCCAGTGGGCTCCCTCCCACAGGCCCAGCTCTCCCCCAGGGTGTCTCTGCCTCTAATAACACCCTGTGCAGATGTGGCTGCCACCTGAGAGTCTTGACTTTGCTGTGTCCCCTGCTTTGGCTCAATGCCCATCTGATAAGCTGGTTTTGCAGCCAGACTCTGTAACTGTTTCTATGCCCTTTCTTCTCGGCATCACCCTTGGAGCTTAAGTCATCTCACACCTGGCTCTAGCAGTCTTCCACCTGGGATCTGGAACCTAAGCTCACTCCCTGAAGTCCCTCCCCGGGCCTTGACCGGAACCATCCCCTAAAGCTCCCAGTAGTTGTGGCTCCTGGGCTCTACAGCACAGGCTCAATAGTTGTGGTGCGTGGTGTTAATTGCTCCAAGGCGTGTGAGATCTTCCCAGATCAGGGATTGAACCTGTGTCTCCTGCATTGACAGGTGGATTCTTCACCACTGAGCCACTAGGGAAACCCCTTGTTCTCATAGCATTTAAGCTTCAGAATCCAGACTCCAAAGTGCCTCCCAACTCTGCTGACTTCTAACCATAGGAAACTGGGTAAGGAACAAAACCTTTCTGTTTGTTAGTCTTAGAACTGGGGTAACGAGAGTCCCTCTTAGGGAGGTGGGTGGATTAAGTGAGGTAATGGGGTAGCACTTAGAGCTGGGCCTGCTGGATAAGCTACGATTAAAGCCTAAAGTGGGAACGGAACTGGCAGACTGTCAGGATATGCATATTCTCTTGTCCTGGTTCTGCCACTTGCTGCTGTGTGACCTTGGGCAAGTCTCTTGGCCTCTCTGAATTTAAAGATGCAAAGTTCTTCAGAAAAGAGGTGAAATTATCCTGACCAAGTCACCCCCCCACCTCCACACACACACACCAAGCTCTCCAACAGAACTATAATGCATGAAGTATTCTAGTAACCATGTTTTTTTCCCCCCAATTTGTTTATTTTTAATTGAAGGAAAATTGCTTCATGGTATTTTGTGGGCCTCTACCATACATCGACATGAGTCAGCCATAGGTATACATGTGTCCCCTCCCTCTTGAACCTCACTTCCACCTCCCACCCCTTCCCACCCCTCTAGGTTGTTGCAGAGCCCCCATTTCAGTTCCCTGAGTCGTACAGCAAATTCCCATTGGTAATCGGTTTTACACATGGTAGTGTATAGGCTTCCATGTTCTAGCAACCATGTTTTAACAAGTGAAAAGAAGCAAATTAAATTAACTCAAAATTAAAATTTTTATTTAACCCAATAGCCTCAACATGATTTCAACATGTAGTTAACACAAAAAAATATTGAGATTTTTTATATTTTGTTTTGCCTTCTGAGTCTTTGAAATCTGGTGTGTATTTCACACTGCGTAGAATTCATCTCTATTCGGAAGCTAAATTTTCATCTCAAGTACTTGATCTGTATTTAGATTTCATAAAATCTGCAGTCGGAAGAAGTAGGTTCACATACTTAACTCATTCCAAACACACTTCAAACTTTTCCACTATCTGCATTGGGTATATTGGCTTTTAAATGTTCGTTTTAACAAATTAAAATGAAATCCAGTGAAAAACTCAATTCTTCGGTTTCTCTGGTCACACAAGTGCTCCAAAACCACATGAAAACTATCATATGGGCAGTGCAGTCCCAGGACCTCACTCATTCGTTCACTCATTCATTCATCCGTTCACTCATTCATTCATTCGTTCACCATCCCTTCTCTGGGCAGACCCCTACCCCTGTCAGCCAGAGCAGCAACCCCAAGAAGGAGCAGAGAGGGAAACATGGTCCTGTCCTAGGGCAATGTCATGGTGTCTCGTTTCTCCCCCACCAGCTACTTCCCTTCCTTGTACCTCAGTCTCCCTGTCTATAAAATAGGCACAAGGAAGTTGCCTGTCAATAGTCCCCAAAGGGACCCCAACTCCCCACTCAGCGTGACCGCCCTGGGGAATGCTCATAGTCTTTCGGTCTGACTGAGCTGGCTTTGAATCTCAGCTCCTGCACAAGTCACCTCCCTCTTCGAGCTTCAGTTTCCCCCTGCTGGCCTGGCAGGACTACAGACAGGACAGACCTAGCGGTCCCTCCTAGGAAAGGAGAAGGAAACTAGAGGGAGCCGCAGCGGAGGCAAGTCCTGACTGGTGGAGCAGGTGCAGTGGCGGGCCACGTGTTCCCGCTCAGGGAAGGGGCGGCCCCTCCCTCCCGGCCCTGGCCCTGGAGCCCCAACCTCCACGGCCCGGCCCTCTCTGGGAACCACGCCCTCACTGCGGCCCCGCCCTCCCCGATGACCACGCCCTCCTGGGGCGCCGCCCCACATCTGGCGGAGGAAGCCTGGCTCACGGGGCGGGGCGCTGAGTCACCTCTCGGCCTTGAGGGATTCTTGGGAGGGGCGTGAAGCTCAGCACGTCCCATCCCGGACTGAGGCGGGCAGGATGGAGGGGAAGGTGGTGGCGGTTTCCCGCAGCAGTTCCCCGCCGCTGCGGGGCAGCTCCAACAGGAGAAGACCCCGATGTAGGAGCTCCAGCTAAGGGCCCTCTTGGGGTTCAGGCGCCCAGACCCTGCCCAGGCCTTCTGGAGCCCACGGCTCCACGTGGGAGAGAGACCTGTAATTTTATCCCGAGGCAGGGGGAGCTTTGGTGCCAGGCCGGGCCATCCAGCCGCAGCGACTCTGGGCTCAGTCCTTTATCTGTGAAATACAAGTTAGTACACCTGCAAAATGGCCATAGATAAGGTTGTTCTGCCCTGTCCTATGGGCTGCTAAAAACAAGTGGAGCTCAGAGGGTGCAAAGGCCTCCCTGAATTCTGATGGAGAGGCTGGTGGGGCTGGGGGTGCTGTGGGAGAGCCTCAGGAGGGAAGGGACCCAGGTTCTTGTTGGGCAGCTCTGCCCGGCTTGGTCTTTTGGAAGATTCTGGGGGAACTGGGAGGGTCTTACCTATCCCCCACCTCTCCTAGTTTGCCTCTCTGTTGAATGGGCATAGTCCATCTTCTTCCTACTGCTAAGTGTGTCCTCAAGATGAAATGATGTGGAGGGTGGGAGGTGGAAGGGGGCTTCCTGACTGCCCAGGAACCTCACTGGCTCTTTTTTCACTTGGCAAAATGCTTGTCACTGTTAGAGCCACCTCGTTTATTTGGGTTTTGTGTGTCTCCCCCTCTAGACTCTGCTCTGTGTGGGCTGGAGACTTCCTGGCTTTGCTTCCCATTATGTCCCCAGTTCTTAATTAGCCCTCAGAAATGTTTGTTAAATGACTGAAAGGCAGTGAGTGACAGAGGGCGTGCTGAGCGTAGGTGCCTGGTTGGGTCACAGTGAGAGCAGGAGGAGGTTCTGAACTTCATTGATTTATTCCCTGGTTCTGGTGCCAAAAACTCAGCCTCTGTGCACCAGGGTCAAATCAAATCTTGGAGACAGGGTTTGGGGTGAAGTAGGAAAGAAAAGCTTTATTGCTGTCCCAGACAAACGGGGACTCAGTGGGCTTATGCCCTGAAAAACTATGATTCCCAACCCAGGGGGATTTGGTAAGGAGTTTTACAGCAATGGTCCAAACGTGGAGTGCTGATAAGAACCAGTGTGTCTGGGAGGCCTAGAGTCCTTCACTCCTGATGAGCTTCTTAAGGTTATCAAACTGTGACCTTCTCTCTGGAACATCTTCCATTTGGTGAGGGTTTGAGTGCTGCAGAAGAGCTCAAAGATACTGTTATGTTTCTCCCAAACTGTGGTGCTGGAGAAGACTCTTGAGATTCCCTGGGACTGCAAGGAGATCAAACCAGTCCATCCTAAAGGAAATCAAGCCTGAATATTCATTAGGACTGATGCTGAAGCTGAAGCTCCAATACTTGGGCCTCTTGTTTGGAAAAGACCCTGATGCTGGGAAAGATTGAGGGCAGGAGGAGAAGGGGGCAAAGAGGATGAGATGGTTGGATGGCATCGTTGATTCAATGGACATGAGTTTGAGCAAACTCCAGGAGATGGTGAAGGACAGGGAAGCCTGGCGTGCTGCAGTTCATGAGGTTGTAAAGAGTCAGACACAACTGAGCCACTGAACAACAATCTCTTGAGGGGGAACCCGGACCCTGCCCCAAGTCTGCACTATTGTTTCTAGACTGTTCCTCCCCTTTCTCTGCCTCTTCTCCCATCCCTGGTTAGCAACTGTTTGAAAGGCTCTGTGCCCAAGAGCCCCACAGGGTCCAGCTAGGTTTCAGCAGAAAGAGAGCTCCCACCTTGTGCCCCGAGTTCTGCCTCCATCATTTCACTTAACCCTCCCAAAGTCCCTCTGACTTAGGTGTTCCTGGTCCCATTTCAAGGTGGAGGAAATCAAGACTCAGCTGGGCATAGTAACTTGCTCACAGTCACACAGCCTGTTGGTGTCAATGCCGGCTTCAGACTCTGGTCTGGCCTGATGGGGCTGGGCTTGCCCACTGCAGCACAGAGCCAGCCACTGGTGTGCGAGGTCCTGAGGTCTCCACTAGGAACCAACTTCTGCAGCAGCCACACAGGCAGCTGGAAACCAGGACCAGGTCCAGGACTGAGCTGGAGAAAGGCACTGCCCTGGGGGACATATCTGAACCAGGATAGACTCTGTTTTCACTGGGCATTTTATTTATTTTTGGCTGTATGGCACAGCACACAGGATCTTAATTCCCTGACCAGGGCTCAAAGCTGAGCCCCCTGAAATGTATACGCAAAGACTTAACCACTGGATTGCTAGGCAAGTCCCTTCGCTGGACATTTTAAACTTTTCAGGTCCTTTCTCTCTTCCCGCCCACCTCTCCCAGAACCACTGCCGTTTCCTGCCCCTCCCTCTCCTACCTGTGTCCCCAACCTGTGATTTTAAAGTTATCAAGGGCCTCAACCTAGTTGTTGCTGGGAAAGCACTGACTAACAAAACAATGAAATGCTTTTAAAAACATTTCAGAGCGCAACAGCCGGCATGGGGAGAGAAGGCAGGAACCCAAATAACTATAATTTAGGGCAGAGAGTGATAAGGTCCTGGAGTCAATAGACCTGCTTCTCAATCAAGGTCTTGGTCCTTGGCTGCTCCAGTTTACTGGGAAAGAGACAAACAGATAATTAAAGTGACAGCCTGGGAGGTGGAGATAAGGCTGTGATACAGCCCAGTGCAAAGGACTGTGGGAGCTGAGAAGAAACCAAAAACTTTCTCCAGAGCCCATGAGAAGGAGAGCTTCCAGGAGGAGGGGACTTGTGAACCAAGGTGAGAAATGCAGTGAAAGTGAAAAGTCTCTCAGTTGTGTCCGACTCTCTGTGACACCATGGACTGACTATACAGTCTATGGAATTCTCCAGGGCAGAATACTGGAGTGGGTAGCCTTTCCCTTCTCCAGGGGATCTTCCCAACCCAGGGATCAAACCCAGGTATCCACATTGCAAGCAGATTCTTTACCAGCTGAGCCACAAGGGAAGCCCAAGAATACTGGAGTGGGTAGCCTGAGAAATGGAGTATTCCTGCCATATCTGTAAGCAAGGATGGCACAGTCATCAGTGATTTCAGTCCTACAAAGGCAACTTTCTGAGTCCTAAAGGGCAACGAGGAAGGAAAACAATACCTGCAATCAGGCGGTCAGTAGGCTGCAGCCACTCCCCTCTGTGAGCACTGGGGAAAATCGCAGGATGCTGACCCCAGATAGCTGAGACGCTATGAAAGGAATGGTTTCAGTTGAGCCCAGACTCTTGCATCTTCCCATATGCAGAAAAGCACTAAATTCCTTCACTTGTGATATCTGATATTCTTTAACTCACAGAAATACCTTTTGATGTTCGGACTACCTGCCTTTTGTTGCAGACTTCAGTATAACCTGACTCCTCTCCCCACTCCCCACCTCCTCAGAGCAGTTCTCTCAGGATTACTTGAGATACTGTGTCTGGACTTGAAGTCCTAAAAATTCCCACTGAATAAAAAATAGCTCTTAACTTTTAGGTTGTGACTATTTTTTTATATCGACAGGGCTTTGCAGAAAATGCTGAAACTGGGAGAGCCTGGGAGGCAGGAGGCGTGTTCCAGGCTCAGGGTGCAGCAGGGCAAAGATGCAGAAGCATGGAGTGGACGGATGTGGTCCAGGAACCATCGAAACACCAAGCCTGTGACATGGGGCTGTCTGGACTCAGTCAGGGCTGCTCTACACTGTCTGGGTGACATGAACACGCTACTCTGCCTCTCTGGGTGTTTGGAAAGCTCAGGAGAACACTACCTGTGCTCAAGGCTGCTGCTGGAGTCCAGGTGGGGGGGGCGCACACCCTGCAGGTCTGCTGTGCCCGGTGCTACACTGCTCTTAGAGGGCCTGCCTTTCCCGGGGACTCGCCATCTCCTTGCACAAGAGAAAGCTCCACTACCAGGGTGTCCCAAGCTGATGGGACACCAGCAGGGACACTCTGGAGTCGTCAGAACTTCCCAGAACCTGCAGACTCCTTCACGTTCTAAGGAATGATGGCAGCTACCATTTATGGAGCACTTATGTACGCTGGGCATTTCCCAAAAACTCTACAAATAGAGGTTGTCATGCCCACTTTATAGTCGAGAAAACTGAGGCCCAGAGATAAGCTATGTCCCCTGGGTTGCACAGCTAGTGAGAGACAGAGTTAGGATTCAGACTCAGACCTAGACCTAGGTACAGGGCACTCATGAAATGTTTGAGGGCAGACTGGCAGCATGTAAATGAGGAGTAGAGGTTACAGAATCTGAGCCTTAGACCCTACGGGTGGGGGAACAGGAAACCAGGGAGTCTCAATCACTCTCTGTCAAGTTTCCACTGCTGATCCTTGATTACTTCCAGCAACAGGGAGCTCAGTCACGGAACCCAAGTTCTGGGCTTGGTGAGGGAATTCAAGGACCTTGAGGAATGTCCCTCTCTGGCCTCGGTCTCTCTGAAATAGTGTGGTGTTGATCAGCTCAGTTATCAAGCCTTGCCCCATTGGAATCCAGGTAAACCTGAGCAAACATTCTATTGTAAGCAAGAGACCTATGGCCAAGGTAAGCAAGTCAGGAGCTTGGCAGTCCCAGGAAGAGGGAGAAAGTTCCTTCTTTTTGTTTTGATGGGGTGGGGCAGGGAGGGAGCCAAGGGCTGCTCTCTGCTCAGTGCCTGTGCCATCAGGGCATGGGTAGAAGGGCTTGGGGCTGGGGGATTATTCAGGGAAGGAGGACCCTGACTTTGCCCGGCATGGAGGCTTCTCAAAGCCCCCCACTCCCCTGCTGCCACCGCAGACAAGGACAAGGGTGAGTCGTTCAGTCATGTCTGACTCTTTGTGACCCCATGGACTGCAGCCCACCAGGATCCTCTGTCCATGGGATTCCCCAGGCGAAGAATACTGGAGTAGGTTGCCATGCCTTCCTCTAGGGCATCTTCCCAACCCAGGGATCGGACCCAGGTCTCCTACATTGCAGGTAGATTCGTTACTGACTGAGCCTCCAGGGAAGCCCCTGTGGGGAGGGCTCTCATTTCCACACCTCTCCTTCCTCACCTGCTGCCCCTCTCATTGTCCCCACTTTCCACTCTGGCAGAGCTGCAGGGATGACCCGGCCTTCCTGCCACACATGGTGTTTCATGTTCTTCCCCGAGCTGTCCTGGCTGCCAAGCACACACCTCTCCCCTTCTGCCACCTCCTCCCGGAAGGACTGAGGGCCTCCTCTGAGCCTCTGCTTTCACCCTGTGCCATCTTTGACTGAAGTGGGGTGTATATGTGATGTCATCCTCCATCGACTTCCCTTCTTCCAGGGGCTTGGGGTCTGGGCACCCTGGTCCCCTCTGAAATGTCCAGTCCCCTAGGCTGGCATTCAGGGAACCCTTGCCTCATGGAACCCTGGACACACAGAGTAGGGAGGCTTCAGGACTCCCCAGGTGAGTCTTCACCCTTTACCCTGTGGGCCGAAACACATCCCCCAAATCTATACTGTGCAGGATCTCACAGGAAGAGAAGCAGCAGGGGGAAAACACCACCCAGACTTCGTCCGGTTCCTTGGACTTTAGGCTGTGGTGTTGCTCCATCGTTCTTTTAGGTCTTGAGTCAGCCCCACAGTTACAACGCGGAGTATGACATTTCAGGAAGAATCGCTGCACAGAAAGCATCCTGTGGAAATGAGATGACTCCTCCGTCGACATGCATTGCAGCCGGGCAAGGCCACGTGACTCAGCTGTGGTGTGTGGTTTGTGAGCAGAAGTGGAATGTGCAGTTTCCAGGGTGAGTCTTGAAGGGACGTTCCGCTCGCTCCCCTCTCTTGTTCCTGCTTTGCCTCCACACGGCGGTGGTGGTTCTCCGCAGGCCCCATTGCACACCCCCCCGGGAGCACTGTTCTCACCGCATCCCATCTGAGTGGCCCGGGAGTTGGGCAATCAGAAAGCGGATGGTAAATTATCCCAGCCCTGGGAATTGAAGCAACACCAGGGGCATCAGAGCAGCGAAGGGAAAGAGCTGAGTCCCCTCCGATCTCAATGTGGAATAGGCATTTCAGCCATGGGCCGCCCAAGCCTACATTGTTGCCAGAGACGGATACATTTCTTTCTTGTTCTGGTCATGATTAAGTCTGGTCTCCACTGGAGCAGCCAACCCTATAGTTCAACAGATGGATGACATAACTTTCCATGATCAAGAGTCATAGCAGAGCATCCATCCCTCAGACACTATGGGCTACTCTGGTCAAGACAAAGCCCTTCTTTAAACAGACATGATTTTGAAACAGATCCCACCTGCAGGGTCCTGTCTACTGCACCCTGCTGTGCCAAGTGTGTGTGTGTGTGTGTGTGTGCTCAATTGTGTCCGACTCTTGAGCCTGCCAAGCTCCTCTGTCCGTGGAATTTTCCAGGCAAGAATACTGCAGTGGCATTTCCTACTCCAGGAGATCTTCCCAGTGTCATTGACAATAAAACGTCGTGTGTGATAACATCCATGTGGCTCTGGACTGTAAGCCCCAGAAGGGAAAAGATGATGGCAAAAATCAGACTATTTTCTCCACTTCTGTATACTTGGACTTCATCACAGCCATAGTACATGGTGGACTCGGCAGATGCTGGTTCAGTGGAGGAATATGGAGGACCATGGCCACGTGCTTGATGTGACGAGCATCGCCCGGCAACAGCCAGGCACTCAAGTTCCTTTGTGGTCTGGCTCCATTTAACTTCCCTACTTTCTTCCTCCACAACCTCTTCTTCTCTATGAGGACCATCACCTGGGAACTTGGTAGAAATGCACCTTTGTAAGTTGCACTCCAGAGACTCTAGGGTGGACTGCAGTGATCTGTGTATGTTTTAATAGACTTTACTGTTTACAGCAGTTTTCAGTTTACAGCAAAATTCAGTGGAAAATATAGCCATATCCCATATACTCCTCCTTCTATATATTCATCGCCTCCCTCATTATCAAATCTCCCACCAGAGTGGTGCATTTGTTACAGCTGATGAACCTGCACTGACATCAGAATCACCCAAAGCCCATAGTTTACATTAGGGCTCCCTCTTGGTACAAATGTATGTGATGTGTATCCATCAGTATAGTATCAGGGTAGCTTCCACTGCCCTGAATATCCTCTGTGCTCTATCTGTTCATCCCCCTTCCTCCCTAGCACCTGGAAACCCCTGATCTTTTTACTGTTTCCATAGTTTTGCCTTTTCTGGAATGTCAGATAGTTGAAATAACACAGTATGTAAACTTTTCAGTTTGACATTTTTCACTTGGTAATGCATAGTCATTACTGACTGTGTGGATCACAACAAACTGGAAAATTCTAAAAGAGATGGGAATACCAGACCACTTTATCTGCCTCCTGAGAAATCTGTATGCAGGTGAAGAAGTAACACTTGGAACCGAACATGGAACAATGCACCGGTTCCAAATCGGGAAAGGAGTCCGTTAAGGCTGTATATTGTCACCCTGCTTATTTAACTTATATGCAGAGTATATCATGCAAAATGCGGGGCTGGATGAAGCACAAGCTGGAATCAAGACTGCTAGGAGAAATATCAATAACCACAGATATGCAGATGACACCACCCTTATGGCAGAAAGTGAAGAAGAATTAAACAGCCCCTTGATGAAAGTGAAAAAGGAGAGTGAAAAAGTTGGCTTAAAGCTCAACATTCAGAAAATTAAGATCATGGCATCTGGTCCCATCACTTCATGGCAAATAGGGGAAACAATGGAAATAGTGAGAGACTTTATTCTGGGGGGCTCCAAAATCACTGCAGATGATGACTGCAGCAATGAAATTAAAAGACGCTTGCTCCTTGGAAGAAAAGCTAGGACAAACCTAGAATGCATATTAAAAAGCAGAGACATTACCTTGCCAACAAAGGTCCATCTAGTCAAAGCTATGGTTTTTCCAATAGTCATTTATGGATGTGAGAGTTGGACCATAAAGAAACCTGAGCACCGAAGAATTGATGCTTTTGAACTGTGGTGTTGGAGAAGACTCTTGAGAGTCCCTTGGACTGCAAGGAGATCCAACCAGTCCATTCTAAAGGAAATCAGTCCTGAATATTCATTGGAAGGACTGATGCTGAAGCTGAAACTCCAATACTTTGGACACCAACTAACTCATTGAAAAGGCCCTGATGCTGGGAAAGATTGAAGGAAGGAGAAGGGGACAGTAGAGGATGAGATAGTTGGATGGGATCACTGACTCAATGGACATAAGTTTGAGCAAGCTCCGGGAGTTGGTGATGGACAAGGAAGCCTGGCGTGCTGCAGTCCATGGGGTCACAAAGAGTCGGACACAACTGAGCGACTGAACTGAACTGAGTGAATTCACAATCAAGTTTCCTCCGTGTCTTTTCACAACTTGATCATTTATTTCTTTTTAGGACTGAATAGTTTTCCACTGTTTGAATGGACCACAGTTTATCCACTCACCTACTGAAGGTACGTTGTCTCAGTTGTGTGATGTGTGTTTTAACACACCATTCAGGTGATTCCCCAGCGGCGCAGTGTTAAAGAATATGCCTGCCAATGCAGGAGACGTGGGTTCGATCCCTGAGTCAAGAAGATCCCCTCGAGGAGGAAATGGCAACCCACTCCAGTATTCTTGCCTGGAAAATCCCATAGACAGAAAAGCCTGGTGGGCTACAGCCCATAGGGTCAAAAAGGAATCAGATATGACTTAGTGACAACCAGGTGATTCTGATGTCAACTAGTATCTGCAAAGCATTTATCATTTTTTCCCCAGTTCTGCCTATAACAGTCTCGCTCATATTTGAAGTCACTGAAGACGCATCCCCCAGAGTGTATCCCCAGTTCCCACAGTCTGAAGCAGTAGCCCTATGGGGATTTCCACCGGGATGCTTGTCCACTCTGGCTGAAGCTGCCACTCTCCGGCTGGTCTGTGAGCTCCTGCAGACTGGACTTTCTTTAACTTTTCTTTAACTTCCCAGCTCCTCGCTCCAGGAGTATGCTGTAAAGAAACGGTGTCAGCTTGAATAATGCAACAGGCAGCCATCTAGTAAGCTCCTAGATACAGACTAACAAGGCAGCAAGCCTCGTGGGAGAGTGACTTTTATCACATCCCCAGGAGCGGCATCTTACGAGCACATGTCTCTGCAGACCAAAACGCGTTTCTGAAAAAAGCACTGATAAAATTATCTCTAAGAGTGAAGCAAAGAAAAAAATTAACATAAATTAAGCAGCATCCATCTGCCAGTACTGTTTTTGCTTTTTCTGTCTTTTTATTTCTCCATGCCCAGGTGATGGATATTGTGGAATCACGTGAGCTGGAGATAGCAATGCTCAGAGATATTTAGCAACTTGCTCTAAGATCACACAGACAGTGCTTTAATATTGGTCTAGGGACCTGTGACTGGAATGCTCTTCCCTTACACTAATCCACTTAAAGGAAGGAGCCAGTGAAAGAAAGAAAGCGTCAGTCGCTCAGTCATGTCCGACTCTTGGACAACTCTGTGGACTGTAGCCCGCCAGGCTCCTCCCTCCCTGGGATTCTCCAGGCAAGAATACTGGAGTGGGTTTCCCTTTCTGCCTCCAGGGGATCTTCCTGACCCAGGGATCGAACCTGGGTCTCCTGCATTGCAGGCAGATTCTTTACCGTCTGAGCTGGAATATAGTTCTTCCATCTATCTTTGCACCATTTTCAAAAAAGAAATGCCTCCTCTTCAGGGGGTGGGGAGCACCATATCTCTGCATCAGCCAGCCAGAGGCACTGTGTGTGGCCACTGCAGGGACAAGCTGCAACGTTTGCCATTCCACAGGCTGTTTACTGGCTCAGGCCTTATCGGGTTAGATTTCGACTCAGTTTATAAGTAGAAGTCATAAAACAAGCAAACTGTAATGGGCAGGCTGCTACCTACTTGGCAGAAATCAACTCCAGTAACGTTATGAACAGCTGAAGACAGGCAGCCTGGAGGACACAGACCCAGGTGATGCATGCTTCTTGTTCTGCTTTTTAAAAAAATATTTACTTATTGGCTGTTCTGGGTCTTCGTTGCTGCATGCAGGCTTTCTGTAGTTACAGTGATCCAGCGCTACTCTCTAGTTGCAGAGCGCAGGCTCAGGAGTTGTGGTGCACGGGCTTAGTTGCCCTGCAGCATGTGGGGTCTTCCTGGACTAGGGATCGAGCCTGTGCCCCCTGCATTCTTAACCACTGGACCGCCAGGGAAGCCCTGGGTCTTCATTTCTCCCATAAACACCCCATGTGCGTGCGTCATGCAGGGCAGGCGTGTGATCTGAGTTAGGGAAGATCACACACACTCCAGGTGATTCTGAGGCCCACCAGTATTTGCAAAGCATTTATCTACACTATAGTTTAACAGTTTTGAAACCATAGTCATTCTGTGACTGTTCCCTATGCCTGGATAGCTTAGGGCAGATGAACCTCAGCCATCAAGTCTGGTGTTTAAAAACACTGCCAGCGCACCTGAGTTGGAATTCCAGGGGCCCTTTCACCTTCCTAAACTACAGTTTCCTCATTTCTGACGACAGTCGCCATGGGGACAGGGCCTTCACTCATGCTGCTTCCAGATTCTCTCAGCAAAACAGATTCCCAAGGCTCATGGGAGAATGGCTGCATGAGGGTGGAGCCAGGAGGTAAGCGCGCCCCTCCTGACTTGGGACAACCGCTCCTTGCTCCTTCTCTTCTGGGGTGTCTCCCAGCTTGGAAAGGCATTGGTGGGGGCCAGGGGTGCGGCGCTTGGTGTCATTTGCTCCACCCAGACTCAAAAACTCGAATTATGATAACGGAAGGCCGTGAACCTCTGTGTGCTGCTGCCAGGTCAGTTCCTTATTTGAAAGTCTTGTGCTGTGTTCTAGAGCACTGGTCCCCAACATTTTTGGCACCAGGGCCTGGTCTGGTGGAAGACAGTTTTTCCACAGACCAGGGTCAGGAAAGGAGTAGTTTCAGGATGATTCATGTGTATTGCATTTATTGTGCACTTTTGTATTATTATTATATCAGCTGTACCTCAGATCCTCAGGCATTAGAGCTCAGAGGTTGGGGACCCCTGTTTTATAGGATACATAAAGGAAAGCAACCCTGAATTTTCACTGGAAGGACTGATGCTAAAGATGAAACTCCAACACTTTGGCCACCTGATGTGAAGAACTGACTCATTGGGAAAGACCCTGATGCTGGGAAAGATTGAAGGCAGGAGGAGAAGGGGATGACAGAGGATGAGTTGGTTGGATGGCATCACTGACTCAATGGACATGAGTTTGAGTAAGCTCTGGGAGTTGGTGATGGACAGGGAGGCCTGGAGTGCTGCAGTCCATGGGATCGCAAAGAGTCAGGCACAACCAAGCAGTTGAAATGACTGAACTAGCCCCCATCCAAAGCCTCTCCTGAGTCCCCCACCTCTGAGGGAGGTGACACTTTGAGGGCATGTACTTGTAAAATTGCGTTCAGGTTCCAGCTCTGCCTCTTATAGTCTGTGTGTCCTTGGACAAAGCTTTTGCTACCTCTGAGTCTCCCCTCCTTCTCTACAAAAGCAGAAGAACTCACTGGCTCCAAGAATCCACGGAATGCACGCAGCCCACCAACTATAGAGCAGGGTGGGGTAGTGCTCACCAAGTGTGGCCCCACTCCTGCTAAGGCAGAGAGGCTAAGTGCTTTGTCTCTGGAATTGCCTGATGGTAAGTCATAACTCCAATGCCCGCATCCCCACCTGCCTTGTATTACACCAGCCTCTTCCTTCTGGAAACTTCTGTCTCCCAGGGAGAACAGCAGCTCCAGGTGGCTGAAATATGAGTGGAATGAAGTCCCTGAAAAAAGGTACAAAAGAAGAGCCAGGGGAGATCCCAGGAGGTGACGATCCCAGTTTGGAGAAAGGTCCACGCTTCCAGGAGGAGGCAGCACGAGGTTGGGTCTTGAAGGATGAGGGGGCTGGAGGAGAGGATGTGCTGTGCCCTGGTGTATTGAGGCTGCTAGTGCTTTGGCATCTGGATAGCTCTGCGGTGGGTTTTGGGGATGCTGACAAGGCAGGACATGGCCACCATCGATGGCTTTGGAAAGGCTCCCCTGTGAACCAAAAATACAAGCTCCTCTTGGGATCTATCCACACATTCCTCCTCCCTCCTCGTCCCGAATTCTCCACCTCCTACCCTCTATTGTCTTGCTTTCTTGAATTGACAGAGGAACCAGCATTTGTGGGGCCCCTCTTGGCTAGGTGCGTGGATAGGTCTCAAGTACATATACACAAAACTCTGAGATGTAAAGGTCAGACTAGAAAAGAGAGTCGGTTGAAGTCACATGGATTGAAGGGGAGAGTCAGATCCCAGCACCTTTCTCTCTGATTCCCGTCTTGTATCTTTCCAATAAAACATGCAGCCTTGAAGGCGAAAAGAAGCCTTCATGCTAGAGAAAAACAAAGCCTCTGGAAGGGATGGCCAAACCCTAATAACTGCCCAGGGGATGATTAACTGCCTGATGGCAATCATCTACTGAATCTTTATTGTATACGTCTCTAAAGGCTTTTGATATTTCAGCTTAATTCTCACCGCTGCTGGCCAGGCAGAGAGGCAGTATTATTACAACAGGCATCTATTTCACACCAGGAAATTGACATGTAGAGTTAAGTGGCTTGTCCAAGAGCACATGACTCATAGGACTTAGAGGTGGGATTTGAATCTAGGCATCCAGGATCCAGCTCACTGCCCTAACTATAGTGATGTGTACACTGCACAGGGGCGGAAGTGGAGGCTGAAGTCCAGCTTGAATTCTGCTCTCTGGACTGTGCCTGCTGGCTGGGGGCTGCAAGGAGGAAGGGGGCCCTCCTTGTAACTTACACCTGAGTACCTCCAAACCAGCCTGTCCTCCTGGGAAGTGTAGTGGCTGACCACATCACAGGCTTTGTTGGTTATTTTTATGACCTTCTCAAGGGCATCCGAGAGCACAGATGAGAGCAAAGTGCGTGGAGGCCGGGAGAGGCATTTAAACACCACCCGGCTCAGACCTTCCTGCTCCAGCAGAGGGAAGTGAGCCCTCGAGCAGTTTTTCCTGGGTGGCTTGGCAGACCTCTCTGGGCTGCGGGTCCACACCGTTGACCCCGAGGTCCCTCTTCCAGGAACCAGTCCAGCCGAAATGCTCATCAGCCTTGGCCAAGGTCTCTGTGGGAGCCTTGTGTTTAAGAAAGTTGGAAACTGCCCCAAAAACACCATAAAGAGATGGGTCAGATCAATGGCAGTATGTTCGAATTTGGAGTGTCAAACAGATTTCGAACTGAAGAGCAGATTTGCTTCTAGTTAAAAGTGAAAGTGGCACAAGATTGACCTGAGATGTGGGATATTTAGTGCACCATGAGCCCATTCGGGGAAATAATACTTCAGTGTAGGTGTATGGGCTTAATCATTATGTTGAAGGCAGCAGAGAGCGGGGCTTATGTCCAAGCATTCTAGAACAAGACCAGCTGATGAATGTGGGTGAGGATGGGTGAATATCTTGACTTCCTATGCCTCAGGGTTAAGAGCCCAGACCTGGAGCCAGGGGTCCTGATTCTGCCACTTCCTTCCTGTGTAACCTGGACTGAGTGACTCACTTGCACCGTGCCTCAGTTTCCCCATGTAGAAATGGGCATTCAGGTAGCACCATCCTCATGGAGTTGTTGTGAGGATTAAGTGCAACCATTTGATGCTGTCAGGCCTGGAGCAAAGTAGGCCCCAGGAGTCTTAAGCTGAGACCTAGAAGAAAATACAGGAGAAACGTATGCAGCCATCACTGGGCATTGGTTATCTCAGATGAACGTTTATGCTTGAACACACACTTTTTTTTTTTTTTTTTGAAAAAATAATGAATTATACTTGCAGTCGGGAAAAGAAATCATTGTGATTCCAAAAGAAGATGCTTGCAAATAGCCCTCGAGGAGAAGAAAACTCACCCTTCTCCTGTCTCCTCTGGATCCACTGCCCCAGATTGCCAGTCTCCCCGCCCTCAGTGCCTCCAGTTCCCTGGGCTCCTCACTGCCACTGTCCTCACCCCTCAGGGGTGGTCTTCTTACAGGGCAGGTCCCCCACATCCCTGGAGCTCCCTCAGGACAAGATGCCATCTAACTGCTGGCCCTGCTCTCCAGGTCTGGTCCAGGGCCCACATGCACTAGGTGCCTGTTGAGAATCTACTGAGTCCTGGATCTTGAAAGCACTACCCAAGGGGCTTATCAGAAGAAGTGCCTTCTCCAGCCTGACAGTAAACACGCTCCCTTCTGACCCCATAGGAATGCTCTTGGCTCTCGTTCCCAAGACAGGCCCTAAAAATGAACACTGTGTGTTAATTACACAACAAAGCAGTGTGTTCTGGACTCAGCCTCCTGGCGGCTGACCCTCTGGGCTGCCATGCGGTCAGCCAACTGCTGCAGAGCCTGTCCCCTGGGAAGGGACCTCCAGCCCTCCCAGCCCCGGGCAGCAGCCTTCTCCGAGGCCTTGGGAGCAGACGCCGACCATGGAAACGAAGGGCCAACTTTGCACATTAAATAAGAGGAGCTGTCATTGCCAGGCACGTGTGCATGTGTGCATGAGTGAGTACATTCGTGTGCATGCATGTCCACACGCCAGACCAAACCAAACCAAACCAAACCAAAATATGGTAAAAGAAGGAGAGAAAGGGAACATTTCCCTTTCCTAGGTAAATTCTGTGTTCAGCTTTTTCCCTCATTCATCTTAGAGCGATACCAAGAATTATTCCTCTTTTATAACAAACCATCAGAACAGTGTTAAAGACAGCTGACCCTTGGCCTGGGGGCACCCCAGCGGGTAGGGAGCGGAGGTCTGGAGAGCCAGCGTCCCACCCCCTGGGACGGCCAGAGCCCTACTGCAGCTACCCCTGTCCTACAGGGAATGAGGTCAGTGGTGCCAGTTTCTCTCTTTTCAAGGAAACATCTGGACAGTTGGATTTTTCATTTGAATTGTTTTGATTTTTTAAACTGCTCTGGGGGGTGGGGCACAAGCAAGAACGGAGCAGAAGAGTGTTTGTGGGCCACATGAAGACCTTGAGATGGCAATTCCTGAAGCTCCTCCCCATTTTACAGATGAATAAACCAAATGACCACATCTTGCCCAAAGTCCCTAGGAGTGAGTGAGCGATCCAGGAATGAGGCTTCCAGTTTCTCAGCCCAGACTCTTCCCTCTGTCCTGCTCTTGAGGCCAAGGGTGTGCATGCCTGGGAGTGGGGTCTCTCTGGAGAAGAACCAGATAGTCTTGCCTTCCCTCCATCCCCCAGTCCTACCTCTTTGAAGGAACCCATTGTGACCGCTGGTGGCTAATGCTTCCAGCAACAGGAGAGAGCCCAGAGATAAGGGGTACAGTCTGCTACAGAGATACCAGGGTCAAGGGAGATGGAGGCGTCTCTGGAATTACAGGGCAAAGGCGGGGCAGGGGAGGACTGAGCTGGAAGGCCAGCAGCACTCTGGGTATCAGTGCACTCAGGTGGAGAGTCAGGCAACACACAGGGCTGGGTACAAAGTCAAGTTAATGTAAGTCCCAAGGTCCAAGCAGGTGCTTCTTAGTGCAAGAATTCTGGGTGGCCAGACATGACCTCTTGCAAGAGAAAATAGAGTCTGGTGCAGTTTTAGGAAACAGATCAGCACTTTGTGGAGGGTCAGCTCAATGAGGAATTCCATGTCTTACGTGGAGTCAGTGTGACCAGGACCAGAGTTACTGCCAAGGACAGGACGTGCTCAGAAAAGACAGCTCAGAGCGTTTGAAGTCAGCTCCGCAAATGTGCAGGGGAGGGGAGAAGGGACCTTGAACAAGGAGACTTTGGGCCGAGGTGGAAAGACTGACCCACTTGACCCAGGGGACAAGGCATCTGGTCCTGTCCCCACATCATTCAGCTGTATGACTTTGGGAAAGTCATGGAACCCCTCTGAACCTGGTTTTCACAACCACAACAGGGAAAGTAGCATCTTGCAGGCTGGTGGCAAGAGTAACGGGGGAAAGTTGTTTTTGTTGTTTAGTTCTTGCATCATGTCTGGCTCTTTTGTGACCCCATGGACTATAGCTTGCCAGGCTTCTCTGTCCATGGGTTTCCCAGGCAAGAATACTGGAATGGATTGCCATTTCCTCCCTCAGGGGATCTTCCCAACCCAAGGATCAGATCCGTGTCTCCTGCAAAGGCAGACAGATTATTTACCACTGAGCCTCCAGGGAAGCCCTAACCGAGGAGAGTAAGCGCACAATACACCCTGGGTGGTCCCAGCTTCTCCACGTCCTGATTGCCTGGCGTCTCCTTCTGGGACATCGTTTTCCCTGCCTGGATTCATGTTTGTGTTTGAGTAATGTTTCCCAAACGGCAGTCTTTGGCATATTACATTTGTGATTTTTACCATCACCCAAGCACATTTGGTGAAATTTATTACTTCACATTAAAAAAAAAAATTAATGGATCCCTTATATAAACTGAAACATAAAAATTTAAAGGAAAACATTGCATCAGTATTCTAAGTGGAGAAGCTGTTTCACTGGTCGTAAATCGAAATCATTGGTAAAAATAAACACCATCAAAAGCAAACGAGGTATTAAATTCGAGCTAGACCCAGCTCCCGGGGAAGGTTCTGGGCACACTGCATTTCCCCTTATTATGAGCAGAGAACGGTGTTAGAGAAATGTCGGGGCCACCGTCTGCAAACTGAGCCTTGCTTCCTGGTGTAACCGGGAGGGTTTAAGGAATTCACCTGGGGATCAGTTTTGTGCTCTGTGGTTTGATTTACAGCCTTGAAACTGTGCCTCAGAAAATGTTGTGGGGGAGCCTCCAGCTCTGTCTCCATGAACAGAGGCTCATAGGCTGAGCAGAGGCTGGTCCCTGGCAAGTCTGTCCTGGGGACAGAAAGTGATATTGTCTGGAGGAAGCCGTGCTGAGTAGGAGGGACCGTAGAGTCCTCATCACTTGGAGAGGGGTCCTGGGAGGGGGCCTTTGATGACAGCTTATGGCATGACGCACAGGGACGCTGGTCATGTGAAGAGTGTATTCCTTGTATTCAGTGTAAGAGTGTATTTACTGGAAAAGAAACCAGCAACCTTAATAATGATAGAAACCACAACCCATGAGACAGCCATCCAAGGCTTCCACTGGAGGCGAAGATGAAATAAAGATACAAGATCCACTGAATCCCCTTCCCCCATCTTCAGGCTTGTGAGAAGCCTCCCAGGTAAGAGTTTGAGTAACTTTCATTTTTGCTCATCAGTAGAACTGAGATCATAAAATCTTTAACCTTGATCAGGTGTTTACCATGTACCAGGCACTGTGCTAACCATGCAGTAGGTGTTATCTCATTGATCCTTCACAACTGGTAATTATTGCTGTCATTATTTTATGTCTGAGCAAAGCAAGATGCAGACATGAGCGTGATGTGGCAGCCAGGGTCACCGTCTCTAGGAGGCGGGGCTTGGTTCAAACTCCAACTCCTGGGGGTCCCACCACAGGCTGGAACTGGTGTGGACTGGCTCTTGTGACCCAAAGACATAGACGGAGGCTTAAGGCTGGACATTTTCCAGGGGGCAGCCCAGGGTTCAAAATCTAACAGAGCTTCCGGGTGTCAGAATGAACCCACTCCGTGAAGCACAGAGGCTGGCTGCCCACGGGGGCTGGACCATGCCCATCACGGGTGCTGGGACAGACACTCAGCCTGGGGATAGTGTACTGAGGACCCCACCTTCGAACGCATATCCACAGGACACTCGCCACACATCATCTCCTGGGGTGCTGGCAAAGCAGTGAGTGGTCCTCTAGATTCTGATTTTACAGACTTTGCAACAGATCCCAAGAGACATGGAGTCTGGCCAGAGTCATCCAGCCATTGAGAAGCTGAGCGAGAGTTGAATCCAAACTTCCCAGGGAATAGACCTTGATTCTACACATTTTGTGACCCTAGACTAGTCCTGGCACCCACCGTCCTCTTTCAACCAGTCTCCTCCGATGGCCCATCTTTGCTTCAAACTTTACTCCTTTCAATTCTAACCATCATGCAGCAGCCAAGGAAGCTTTTTAAAAAGTAAATCTACTACTTAATTCCCAATCCTCTGCTGGCCTTACATCAACTTAGAATAAAGTCCAAACTCCCTTTCTGGACCTACGAGTCCTTTCAAGGCCCTGCCTGTCATGAGCTGAATTGTGTCCCCTCCCCTCAAATCCATATATTGAAATTCTAACTCCCAGGATCTCAGAATGCGACTGTATTTGGAGACAGGGTCTTTAAAAAGGTGACCACATGGACTATAGCCCTCCAGGCTCCTCTGTCCATGGGATTTCCCAGGCATGAATACTGGAGTGCATTGCCGTTTCCTTCTCCAGGGGATCGTCCTGATCCAGGGATTCAACCTGCATCTCCTACGTCTTCTGCATTGACAGGTGGATTCTTTACCACTGAACCACCTGGGAAGCCCTTTAAAAAGGCAGAGTAAAAATCAGGTCACTGTGAGGAGGCCCTAATATGGCATGTGTCCTTATAAGAATAGGAGATGAAGACACAGACACGTACACACACATATAGAGGAAAGTTTGTAAAGACACAGAGAGGAGGAAAATGACCATCTGCAAGCCCGGAAGAGAGGCCTCAGAAGGAATCAACCAGGTTGGCACAGTGATCTCAGACTTTTAGTGGCCAAAGGCAGTACATTTCTGTTGTTTAAGCCACCCAGTCTGGGGCATTTCATTAAGACAGCCCCAGAATAACACACCTTCCTGTGACTCTCCCCTTTGCTCTCTGCATCCAACACTGGCCTCCAAATTCTTCCGGGCTTTTTCGTAGTGAACACTCATGCCTCAGGGTCTTTGCACATGCTCAACCACAGTCTACATTTCTCCCAACCTATCCACAGAAACATTAATCTGGAAGCAGAATGTGGGATACATGGAAAGAGAAAGGTAAATGGATTTAACAAATCTAGCACCCAGTCTGTGCAGAAGGACATCGCAACCCACTCCAGTATTCTTGCCTGGGAAATCCCATGGACAGAGGAGTCTGGTGGGCTACAGTCCATGGGGTCACAAGAGTTGGATACAACTTAGTGACTTCACCACCACCACCGGGTGCCCAGTCTGTACCTGGCACAGGCCAGCTCAGAGTTGCAGAGATGAAATACGAAGATTCCTCACCCACTGAGGAGGGAACTGGAGTCCAGGGAGAAAACAGAATGTTTTAGATAATAAGAGTGGTGGGGTAGAGAATTTGCAGAAGAATGAAGAAGTGATGGGGCCCAAGGTATCCTCCTAACCTTGGGGAGTTCTATAGACTGAATGTTTGTGTCCCCCTAGAATTCATGTGGAAGTTCTACTCCCGAAGTGGTGATGATTGAAAAAGGGGCTTTTAGAAGTTGGTTAAGGTTAATGAGGGCTTCGCTGGTGGCTCAGAGACTAAAGAATCTGCTTGCAACTTGGGAGACCTGGGTTCAATCCCTGGGTTGGGAAGATCCCCTGGAGAAGGGAATGGCTACACACTCCAGTATTCTTGCCTGGAAAACCCCATAGACAGAGGAGCCTGGCGGGCCATAATCCATGGTGTCACAGAGTCAGACATGACTGAGCATGCGCATCCCTCCAGTTTCAGCTTCTTGTCTTAGCTGGTCCTCCAAGCTTTCCAGTTTCTTTGGCAACCCCCAGGTCCATCCAATGCCCCATGCTTTCTCTGTTGCCTGCACAGCCACTGGCATGTGGTCTGCCCCTTCACACGCATGGCTCCCGTGTATGTTCTGAAGTTCATGGGGATTTCTCACTCCTCACTTGTGAGGTCTTGAGGATGGGCTTCTTATGATGAATTAACACCCTTATGAAAAGTAGAAGAGAAAGAGCTCTCACCATGTTGTGCAGACACAGCAGGAAATTGGCAATATGCACACCAGGAAGAGAGCTCTCAGCAGGAACAGCATCTGCCTTGACCTTGGACTTCCCAGCCTGCAGAAGTGTGAGAAATCAATTCTTCTTTGCTTAAGCCACCTGGTCTATGGCCTTTCGTTACAGCAGCTTGAGCACATGAAGACAGGAAGGATGAGGCCAAGACGGGGTGTCAAGAGACTGAGTCTTTCTCTCTCTCCCGTTAGTGTAACCCTAGGTAAGGGATTCCCTTCTGTGGGCCTCAGTTTCCCCATCTGTAAAAGAGAAGTCCTAGCCCTGAAAACCTCTACAGTAAAGAGTTTCTGCCCTGATCATGGGGAATGTCTGCCTCTGTGCTGACCAGCACTGAGGGCCCAGAAATGGAGGCTTGGAGCTGCCCAGAAGCAGGGAGGTGAGGAGGGGGAGGGGAAGGCATCCTCAGGCAGGGACCACACTCAGCAGTTTTCAGGGGTGCCTGGGATCAGAGCTCGGCCTGGGTCCTGCGGGCTCTGGGAAGCCCAGCACATACCTGTCCCTTCCCTGGTTAAATATTTGCTGGCTTTAGTCTCATCTCAGAGGAGTTCAACCAGTCAGCCCAGCCAGTGAGTTTGTATGTGTCCTTGCGCACATGTGGGCTTAGTGCTGAGGCAGCACTTTTGCTATCCAGTTTTTTATTTAACTAGGAAAAAAAAAAAAAAACCAGATACTTGCTCCCCACTCCCAACTCATACCTCCCACTCTACTGCCCAGCTGACCTTGGGTCCACTCAAGACCAACCAGTACCTGACAAGCCACCCAAGTAGGGTTCAGAGCCATAGGGTTCATGCTCAGAGTGTGGGCCTGAATTCTTGCTCTGCCGCTGGGGCTGTGTGTCTTTGACAATTCCTTTAACCTCAGGAATAGTCTCCACCCCTGCAAAATGAACTCATAAAGCCCCCTTAGGTCTTAACCCTTGCCCTGGCACCCTTTGTTTTGCTCTCCAAACTTGGTGCCCTTCTATTGGACATCTCTCCCTATCTCGGCTCTTGTGTTTCTGCCTCCCCACCTCTCCCCTTCCTTGCAGAGGCAGTGGCGTTTGATGGCAGGAGCCTCGCTCATGAGTGGGCAGCCTTGCAGGTGGGTTCAGATCTCATCTGCATCTCTTGCCTTAAGGGAAAGTTACTAGACCTCTCTCAACCTTGATGTCCCCTCTGTGTGATGGGGGGAGAGAATCAGGTCTTTAACCCTTGTTGAGAGGATTAAAGAAGGTGATGCTGCCACATTGATGTAAGAACCTCAATAAAGATCACTATGATTATTCCGGAGATTATCCCAAGCCTGTCTGCCCTGCTCATTAATTTCCCTGCCTTCACCCTTTCCTTTCCACACCCTGCGGGGGTGGGTAAGATGCCTCCTCTTTATTCTGTGCCATGCTGACCTCTAAAGGCATAGCCCTTAATGGACTTAATCACCATTTGTGCTTGTGACGATGGTGAGTACTTCCAGGGCAGTACCAGCTCTCATTTATCTTCTAACCCTCAGGTCCACAGCACTTGAGCAGCACCAGGTTTTTGGGTGGAGGAATAAATGGGCGAATGAGTAAATGAACGGCCAATGACCTTTCCAGACCCATGGGAAAATGCTCTTTGTCTCCAGTAATCAATAGTGATCTGTGTCCCACTTTTTCAGTTAAGCCCTACAAAACGATCGCCAGGCTCAGAGGCATGACATGGTGATCGATGGACTGGACAGGGCGGGGGGGGGGGGGGGCAGAGAGGTCATGTGGAACAGCTCTTGTTCCCAGCAGGCCTCCTACGGTGGGCAAAGGAGTAGCACACGGATCTACGCCCTTTCATTCAAATCATCCCGCTGGTGGGCTTGCCGGGCTCCCAGCCCCGGCTGGTACAGTCCTCAGAGAGATTCCTTACATTTCATCTGAGGGCCACCCTAGATGAGTCAGTTCAGTCGTTCAGTCGTGTCTGACTCTTTGAGACCCCACGGACTGCAGGATTCCAGGCCTCCCTGTCCATCACCAACTCCCGGAGCTTACTCAAACTCATGTCCATCGAGTCGGTGATGCCATCTAACCACCTCATCCTCTGTCGTCCCCTTCTCCTCCTGCCTTCAACTCAGCTTTCAGGGTCTTTTCCAATGAATCTGTAGGATCCATAAGATCTGAAGTTCAGCTCCATGAAGGAGGACCCTCCCTCTGCCATGCCCAGACCTTGATGATGCTGCCACCAGTCCACTTTGAAACTTGGCCCCATGAGGGGCCCACACCCTGTATTACCACTGAGACAGACCAGCATTTTCTTGAGAATCTTAATAAAAGACCAAGAGAGGACCCAGAGAGACCGTATCTCATTTTCCTTGGCTCCTTGCTTGCATTTCATTTTTTATTATTCTTGTAACTACTTCTGAAGATTCAGTGCTGTTTGCATTTTACTTTTATTTTTGCTTTTTTATTTGCTGGCCCACTGGAAAGTAAGATGCAGATGTCATGACCACTTACCCCTGAATATTTCAACAAATATGTTCTAAAACGAAAGGCCTTTTTCTCACCTAACCACACTCCAACACCTCACCTGAGATCATTGATGAGAAATTTCTAATATCATCTAATACCCAACCCATAGTTAAAAATACAGAATTGTCTCCCAGATCACTTTTGCAATTTTTTTTTTTCCAAATCAGAGTCCAATCAAGATCCATACAGTGCACTGTGTATGATGTATTTTGAGTTTCTTTTCACCTAGAGTTGTGCCTCCTGCTTACACCTTTTTTGTTCTTTATTTATTCCCTGACTTTGGCTGCTAGGCTGGAATAGGCCAGACATCATGAAAGATGCCCCACACCCTGGGGCTGTTCACTGTCCCCTCGTCCACCTATAGTTGGTTCCCAGCTGGGCCTGGACGTGACTGTCTTCAGAACTGACGGTGTTAGTAAAGGGACTCTTGGTGACCTTCTCAGCGACAGAGAGGTGATACGTGCAGTGGGGATGCAGGGGAGCCTGAGCAGAAGATGGACTCTGGGGACGAGGACTTCTGTCACACAGAGGGAGCCCAGAGGACCTGGGCAGGTGAGGACCTCGGATGATTCCTGACCCTCCCCCTCGGTGTCACCTGCCCCTGCCCCCTTCAGCCTACTGTACTGTTCCATCCTGCCCGCCTCTGCTAGCATCTCATAGCAGGCCCAGGGAGAGCTCTGGGCACCGGCTCACTTTTCCTCTACCTCTGCCCTGTTTCAATTTAATTTTTAGATTGATGAAAATGTTAAAATTCACATATAAAAGTAAAGACATAAGGCAGTAGCATAAATATCAGTAAGCGTTATTGTACTTTACTGAGTTGAGCAGGAGCTTTAAGCATGACCTCGAAAAGCTGACCCCATGCAGAGAGAAAGGAACAGATTTGACCAAATCAATCAGCTGTAAATAAAAATGCCAAACAAATTCTGGAGAAAATAAGATGAACCATGATGGTTGACTTCGGACACTTAATATCTTCCATATGCAAGCTGTAATCTATAGGGTTTGCGTAAATAGTAGGCTTTTTGGTTCGCTATCGGGGTGTAACAAATTACTGCAAACTAGCGGCTTGAAATAACCATTCGATTTGTCTGCTGTTGATCCTTCGATGGGTTTGGCAGGGCTGACTGCTCTCCCCGCTGTGTGTCTGCTCACCATTGAGGAGAGGCCGGAATGGGCCGCAGGACCCACTTCCAAGGTGGCCACTCACCTGGCTGGCTGTCAGAAGCCAAGCCAGAGCTAGGCTGGAGCCTTGGTTTTCTTCCTCGGGGCTTGTCCATGTGGCTAGACTGGGCCGCTGACAAAACGGTGGTGTCATGGTGGCTGGACTTGTTGCCTGGCAGCTGACTTCAAAGAGAGCCAAAGCTGGAGAGCCTCGGGTCTCTGAAGGCTGAGCCTTGAAGCTGATTCAGTGTTACTTCTGCCTCATTCTATCAGTTGAAGCAGGTCATCTGAGCACCCCAAGTTTAAGGGGGGAAGGGAACAAAGACACAAAGACCAGAAGACATGGTTCATTGGAAACACCAAAGTAACCTTCTGCCTCAATGAAAAATTAAACAAAATCCCAACAGAAAAACAGACAATGAATGAGAACAAATAATTCATTTAAGAGGCACAGACTGCCAACAGATATAGAAACATATATTCAACTCAGCATAATGGAAGAAATACACATTTAAATTTCACCTAATTTTTTCCTCACCCAAGAATGGAAGAGCATATTGCCAAGACTCATAGACCATTGTCGGAGTAAAAAATTTCTGTGGATTTCCCAGAGGAGAATTTTGATAAGATGGAATCAAAATCTCCAAAAATAATAAATCTTTTGATTCAGCATTTCCACATTTAGGATTTTCCAGTACTTTTTGGTAAGGAAATACTCAGAAAAGCGTGCAGTGTTTTTTTCCATAGTAAAAGATTGAAAGGATGTTGACTACCCTTTAATTGAGGACTAAAATTGTTGCATTGGTTTGGTAGAACACAATGCAGTAAATATCTTAATGAACCTGGTGGTTAGGCTGCTGACTTGGCGTCAGAAAATATTTGCCAACCCTTCCTACCTCATGTTGTCCAGATCTGATATTTCAGACATTCATCTACTCATTCATTCCACAAAAATATTGAATGGACCTGGGGAGCAGTGGTTATGCAAGATACAGTCTCTGCCCTAAAAGCGTTTTCATGGTCTTTGGAGAAAATAGACATATTAATTGTTAAGTACTGGGTTGGCCAAAAAGTTAGTTTGGGTTTTTCCATCAGATGTTACGGAAAGACCCAAATGACCTTCTGGCCAACCAATATAACACAGTGTGTATAGTATAACAAATAGTCATGTCCGACTCTTTGTGACGCTATGGACTGCAGCACACCAGGCTTCCCGGTCCTTCGCTATCTCCAAGAGTTTACTCAGTTCAGTTCAGTTCAGTTCAGTTCAGTCACTCAGTTGTGTCCGACTCTTTGCGACCCCAAGTTCATGTCTATTGAGTAGGTGAAGCTATCTTACCATTTCATCCTCTAAATTATTATGTACCTGTAAAATAGAAGTCTAAAACTCTGAATAAAGACTGATCTAGATACATGATATTACTACCAGAAGTAAAAAGCTTTTATTTTGCTTTGTTTTATTTCTTCTAGTTGATCAACTTGTACAGCATGTTCCCACTTATGTAAAACATATAAAAGGGAACTTTCTAAAATTATAAGAAACCACTTTGGGGACTGGGACATCTGGGAAGTGGTTTTGGGAGGGGGAAAAAGACTCACTTTTCATTTTACACCCTTGGGTGGTGTTACGGACTGAATGTGTCCTGCAAATTCATTTCCTAACCCCAAGCGTGATGGTTTTAGAAGGTAGGGCCTTTAGGAGGTAACTGGGTCATGAGGTTGGGGACCTGGTGAATGAGATTAGCACCCTTACGGGACAGACCCCAGAGGGCTTCTTCACCCTCTCCCACCACATGAAGACACAGTGAGAAGTCAGCCAGCGACAAGCCAGGAAATGAGCTTTCCCCTATTAGGGCCTTGATCTTGGCGTTCACAGCATCCAGACCTGTAAGAAATTGGCGATTGTTGTTTAAGCCTCCCAGTCTATCATATTTTTGTTACAGTAGCTTGAACTAACTAAAACAGGCACTATAGGGTCTTTTATTTATTTATTTTTTGATCCAATGTGTGTATTTTATAAAAATATTGTAATAAAATATTTAAAGTGTACCAAAGACTGTTCTCATTATAGTATTTTCCTAGCATTCTTTAAATTTGTGCATGGATTGATTCACGTGTTCACTGATTCCTTCAATAATTTGGTGGCAGTCACATCCCAGGTACAAAGGATGCACCACTCAGAGACTAGGGGAGACCCCATGGGAACAGGTGCCAGGCAGGGTCACATCAGTGCTGCAGGACAGATCCAGAGACAGTGACCTCATCAGTCAGCCAAGGGCGTGTTGTAGGGGTCACAGAGCAGGCAAGCATGGGGTGGAGGCTTTAAAGAGGAGGGGACATCTGAGTTGGGCTCTGAAGTGTGCATGCGCTTGGCCAGGTGAGGAAGGCTGGGCAGGAACCTCTGCATCTGACAGCACAGACAATTGATGTTTCCACCTCAACTGACCTATTTAGCAAGAGTGAGAAATTCGCAAGCCAAAAGGAAGAACGGAGAGGCATCCAGACTGGGGTGAACATGAGGCATTTTATAGCTTATCACAGAAGGAACCACACCTCTTTCTTTTTTTTTTTAACAGCGAGAATAAGAAGCTTCTCTCACCATCCCCAGTCACTATGGTAACCAAAGACCCTTCTGCTCAGAGTGATGTCTCTGTGTCTTCTCCCATGATAGCACGTGAGGCTCATAATGCTGTGACGTCCAAGCAGGGCTCCGGTCAGGACAATCCACGCCCTTCCTTAGATGCTGAAATGCATGTCAGTGACACAGCACCAGGCAGCCGAGAGGTCTAGGATGGCTCCTCACACTTCTGCCCATCAGGGTCCCCGCTAGTAAATAGATGGAACCACAGTTTGGTTTCCGGAGGTGTGACCTTGAGCAAGCCACTTTCTCTCTCTGAAGAACAAATATCCTGGACCAGCCAGCTCTCAGGATTGGTCCAGAGATTCATGTGACACTCTCCCCCATCAAGTGCCACCCATATAAAACTCAACATCGTTTTGTGTCTCAGAGCCTCAGCTGTATCAGTTATACCTCTGGGCAAATGTTCTCTGCTAGGGGACCAGCTGGCGAGAGCCATTTCAGACTACGCTCCAATTGCTCTGTTCTCTCTGGCACTTTTCTGCCTTGCCTCCTCTTCTCGGTCCCCATGGCCACAGTCTCAGTTCACTTTCCATGGTCTCTTTACAAGGATCACCAGCTGTCTCCTTGCTCTGTGCTTCTACTGCACAAGATACCAAACTCTTTTTTTAAAGAGTTTTTTCCTTTGATGTGGACCATTTTTTAAAGAACTCTTTATTAAATTTGTTACAATATTGCTTTTTTTAATGTTTTGGGTTTTTGGCTGCAAGGTACGTGGGATCTTAGCTTCCCGACCAGGGATCGAACCCATACTCCCCGAACTGGAAGGCAAAGTGTTAACCTCTGGATCACCAGGGAATCGCCATGCTCTTTTGAAAGCACAAATCTATGTCTTCTCCTGATTACAGTTCCTCGGTGGTTCCCAACTGCCCAAAGGGCAATCAAAACTCCTTATGAGGGACTTCTCTGGCTGCCTAGTGGCTAAGACTCTGCTTCCAATGCCAGGGCACAGATTTGGTCCCTGCTTGGGAACTAAGATCTTGCATGCTGCATGGTGCAGCCAGGAAAAAAAAAAAAAAAAACATTATGAGAATCCACAAGGCCCTTCCTGACCAGCCCCCATCTACCCAATCAAACCCAGTTCTAGATTTTCCAACCCACATGCTGTATGCCCAATAAATCTGTTACTAGTCAATCTTAAAGCACACTGTACTTTCTCGTGCATCCATGCCTTTGTGGTTCCCACTGTCTAGAACGACCACGCCTTCTAATTCATCTTTTAGTCTAAAACGGTTCTCTAAAGCAAAGGGTCTCTTTCCCGACCCTCCTAACAACGGCCTGCCCTGTGCTCTGGTAACTTTGGGGGCTATTTCAGTCATCCTCTGCTTGGTTTTCTCTGTGCCCAACACCTCATTGACCTGGAGTAACCTGAGGGGCTTGGCTCAGGGGACATGCTCAACCAGTGAGAGATGGATGGTTCTGGGCTGGCCTTTTGCTCACAGCTCAGACATGGGGATCCTGCCTGGGAGCTTGCAAAGCCCGTGGAAGTGGCCACCATCACCTTCCTCCCTGGGAGTCATATTTCCTCCCAAGGCTGTTTCTAGACATGCAGAACACTTGGGGTTTACCTTCTTTTGGTTATTAGAATAGAGGTTATTTTTTCTGAATTAAAGTGCTTCCCCCTTCCGTGAACAAGCTTACCCTTCAATTAATCTCATGGGACTTCTGTGGGCAAATGGGCCTTAGGACACATCTGGTGAGTGAAGTCCTGTGTTTTGTCTGTGGATGAGGAAGAGGTGGATCACACAGCGGGTAGGGAAGCCTTCCCAGCACGCCTTGCTCTCCAGAGTGGCCTGACTCACTCCCTCCAGTACTTGGGGCCTCAGACTCTGCAGAAAGCAGCCTTGTGTTCACAGGGTCCTTCTCAGATCCCTAAATACTGCCCCCTCTGAGATGAAGCTGTTAATATAATTCTTGCTTTTACAGGTGGAGAAACAGAAGCTCAGAGAATGGCAGGCTCCCAAAGTGAGCCTCACAAGGAGACTCAAACTGAGCTCTTCTGTCTCCCTGTCAGACCCCTTCGGAGAAAGCAATGGCACCCCACTCCAGTACTCTTGCCTGGAAAACCCCATGGATGGAGGAACCTGGTAGGCTATAGTCCACGGGGTTGCTAAGAGTCGGACACGACTGAGCGACTTCCCTTTCACTTTTCACATGCATGCATTGGAGAAGGAAATGGCAACCCACTCCAGTATTCTTGCCTGGAGAATCCCAGGGACAGAGGAGCCTGGTGGGCTGCCATCTATGGGGTCGCACAGAGATGGACACGACTGAAGCGACTTAACAGCAGCAGCAGCAGCCGGACCGCTTGCCCTTTAAAGGACAAAGATAGGCAACCCGTATCCTGAAGTGCAAAAACCCTTAATTATTTCTGAAGCCTTTTAAGGGCAAAGAAACATTGATATTGCTGGAATCTTAAAGGCCAGGAGAAAGTGCAGTGTGGAGGCCAGGGAGAAATTACTGGAGGAGCATCAAGTAACTTCCCTTGTAAGGCATCGAAGCGGTGTTTACATGCCTCAGATTCCACCACGACCTTCTGCCTCGGGGCTTCTTCCTCCTGATCTGTTTATTTCTATCAGAAACTAGCGACTCCATGGGTTTCCCTGGTGGCTCAGTGGTAAAGAATCCACCTGCCAATGCAGGAGACCTGGGTTTGATCCCTGTGTCAGAGAGATCACTTGGAGAAAGAAATGGCAACCTTCTCCAGTACTCTTGCCTGGGAAATCCCATGGACAGAGGAGACTGACAGGTTACAGTCCATGAAGTGCGGAAGAGTTGGACATGACTTAGCGACTACATAACAACAACGCCTCCATGCCCCCTTTAAATGTAAATATTCTGTCTACCTTGAAATCAGAATCATAGCGTAATCTCCTTGTATGTATGATTTTTTTAGCTTTTTATTTTAGGCTGGAATAGAGTTGATTATTCGGAGAAGGTGTTGGCACCCCACTCCAGTACTCTTGCCTGGAGAATCCCATGGACGGAGGATCCTGGTAGGCTGCAGTCCATGGGGTCGTAAGGGTCGGACACGACTGAGCGACTTCACTTTCACTTTTCACTTTCCTGCATTGGAGAAGGAAATGGCAGCCCACTCCAGTGTTCTTGCCTGGAGAATCCCAGGGATGGGGGAGCCTGGTGGGCTGCCATCTATGGGGTCACACAGAGTCAGACACGACTGAAGTGACTTAGCAGCAGCAGAGTTGCTTAACAATGCTGTGATAGTCTCAGGTGTTCTGTTTTTAAGAAAATATACATGATGCTCTAACTTTAATACAAAGGAGGAATAAGAGCAAAATGTTCTGCGATACAGTGATAACGCATTTTGATATGTAAAGGCTCAGGCAGGACCATACCGGAAAACATAATGAAGCAATCGGCTCGCCTGCATCTATGCATAAAAAAATGATTTCCCAGGAGGAGCTAGTGGTAAAGAAGTTGTCTGCCAGTGCAGGAGACACAAGACACAGGTTCAGTCCCTGGGTTGGGAAGATCCCCTGGAACAGGAAATGGCAACGCACTCTGGTATTCTTGCCTGGAGAATTACATGGACAGAGGAGCCTGGCAGGCTACAGTCACTGGGATCGCAGATAGTCAGACACAACTGAGTGACTACGCCCAGTAGCACATAAATAAAAATCACTGTGAATAATTACAGGCACAGATCAACCTGGGTGTGTTCTGTAGGTGATGTGCAGCACTTATAGGAATGATGTGATTTTTTAAAACAGTGAACAACTCTTGAAAAGAAGCCAGAATCAACAAAGTGCAAGTTTCCCTCAATTTACATGGTAGCTGCAGTCCAGAAAATTCAGGGAATATTAACTCCATGCATAAACCCCTTCAAGTGTCTATGCAAAAGGGAAGTAGGTTCTGGATGCCCAAATAATACATTAACAAATAAAATCTAGCAGCACATTAAAAGCACATTGTGATGTGGAAAAATGTATCTAAATATTTTAGCAAGTGTTGAATATTATAAAATCTCTTAATATAATGTATTATATTAATTGATCTAGGAGAAAACATTGTAAGATTATTTCTAGGGAAACAGAAAATCCATGACAGATTCAATAATAATCTGGAATTTTTAAAAAGTAATAATATAGTAATGGACGGATATTTCTTTAACATGCACCATATGTCACTCTACTCAAAAGGAAACACAGATTCAGTCCTATTAAAGCAAGAGAAACAAGGACCTTCATGATCATCAATTTTGTTTAATGTCTTCATGGTTTTCCCAGTGGTCATGTACAGATGTGAGAGCTGGACCATAAAGAAGGTTGAACACTGAAGAATTGATGCTTTTGAACTGTGGTGTTGGAGAAGACTCTTGAGAGTCCCTTGGACAGCAAGGAAATGAAACCAGTTATCCCTAAAGGAAACCAACCCTGCATATTCATTGGAAGGACTGTTACTGAAAATGAAGCTTCAATATTTGGGCTACCTGATGCAAAGGGCCAATTCACTGGAAAAGACCCTGATGCTGAGAAAGACTGAGGGCAAGAGGAGAAGTGGATGACAGAGGATGGGATGGTTGGATGGCATCACTGACACAATGGACATGAGTCTGAGCAAACTCCAGAAGATAATGGAAGACAGGGAAGCTTGGTGTGCTGCAGCTCACGGGGTTGCAGAGTTGGACACAACTTAGCAACTGAACAGTAGCAATGGAGGTACAAGGCAATTAATTACTCGGTGAACATTTCTAAAGGAAATGTAGAAAGAGAGACTTGGGGAAGGAAAACCTGACCCAACAACTCTGAAGAAACTATGATTGTATATCTGGAAAACAAAGACATTCAGATGAACCAGTACTGCAAACATTATGAGGGCCCAGTAAAGCAATCTCACGAGAAACCTGTGTGGAGGTCAGGAAGCAACAGTGAGAACTGGACATGGAGCAACAGACTGGTTCCAAATTGGGAAAGGAGTACGTCAAGGCTGTATGTTGTCGCCCTGCTTATTTAACTTATATGCAGAGTACATGATGCCGGGCTGGATGAAGAACAAGCTGGAATCAAGATTGCAGGGAGAAATATTAATAATCTCAGATATACAGATGACAGCACCCTTATGGCAGAAATCGAAGAAGAACTAAAAAGACTCTTGATGAAGGTGAAAGAGGAGAGTGAAAAAGCTGGCTTAAAACTTAACATTCATGTCATCTGGTCCCATCATTTCATGATAAATAGATGGGGAAACAATGGAAACAGTGATAGACTTTATTTTCTTGGGCTCCAAAATGACTGCAGATGGTGACTGCAGCCATGAAATTAAAACACACTTGATCCTTGGAAGAAGAGCTATGACCAACCTAGACAGCATATTAAAAAGCAGAGACATTACTTTCCCAACAAAGATCCACCTAGTCAAAGCTATGGTTTTTCCAGTAGTTATGTATGGATGTGAGAGTGGACCATAAAGAAAGCTGAGCACCAAAGAATGGATGCTTTTGAACTGTGGTGTTGGAAAAGATTCTTGAGAGTCCCTTGGACTGCAAGGCGATCCAGCCAGTAAATCCTAAAGGAAATTAGTCCTGAATATTCATTGGAAGGACTGATGCTGAAGCTGAAACCCCAATACTTTGGCCACCTGATGTGAAGAACTGACTTAGAAAAGAAGTGACTTAGAAAAGACACTGATGCTGGGAAAGATTGAAGGCAGGAGGAGAAGGGGATGACAGAGGATGAGATGGTTGGATGGCATCACCAACTCAATGGACATGAGTTTGGGCAAGCTCCGGAAGTTGGTGATGGACACGGAGGCCTGGCGTGCTGCAGTCCATGGGGTCGCAAAGAGTCGGACACGACTGAGTGACTGAACTGAATTGAGTAAAGCAGTCAGATAAAAAATAATATAAAAGTGAACAATTTTTATACAGACCTATAAACAGTGAGTCGGTATACCTTTTAGAAAACCTTAATCTCTTAGCTCCACACCTCCCTCCTCTACTCTGGTGTGAACTCTGGGAGCTAGAAGACACTTTCCAGCCTCTCTTAGCAGCCTTGTTCCTATTAGTTTTTCTCAGTGGGAGGCATTCGCAAGAGGCTGGAGTTGCAGGGAGTGGGAGAGGCAGCTGAGAACTCCAGAAACCCCAGTGGGCGGCCCCTCATTGGAGGTTCAGCATGGGCAGTACAAGAGGCAGGGCAGGCTCTGAGCTCCAGGCTACCGCGTTAGCAGCTTCCTGATCTCAAGGTAAAATCCCTTCTTCTCTTGCTCCTCGACACTTCCAGTAAGGCTGAAACTAATTCCCATATGATATTCTCTTGAACTAAAATACCTAACAGGATTTCTTGTTCCTGACTGACTAATCCTGACTCATAAAATAGATATAGTAGAGGGAAAAAAAAAAGTAAATGAGCAATCACAATAAAAAGATAATATGTCTAGTAATAAACTGGAAATAAGAAATAAGCAAGACCTATTAGGTAAAAAGTATAAAACTCTATGGAAAGGCATAAAGGTAGATGTGAAAAACAAAAAGCCATGCTCTGTCTGGTCAGGTAGATTCCCTTTCATAAGGTGGTGATTCTCTCTAGGTTGACTTCTAACGTTAATGCAGTGTCAATAAGAATTCTAAATTTTTGTTTTAGTTTGAGAAGTAGACTAGCTGATTCTAAAAGGTGATATTGCAAACAAGGAAAACTCATTTAAAAATAAGAGCAATGAAAGAGGTCTAATTTTATCAGATATTAAAATATGTTAGGAAGCTCAATAATAAATTAATTTAACTATTGTTAATTAAATTAGTGCAGTGCTGATACGTAGTCAAATTGAACAGGTGAGAAAGTTGATAAATAAAACCAAATATGTTCTGTAACTTCGTATAAGATACAGTAAATGTGGCACCTTAAATCAGCAGAGAAAAATAGTGTAAAGGGTAGTGAGACAACTGTGCATCTTTTATACACACCTTACTTCATGTACTACCATAAATAAACTCCAAATGGATAAAATACTTACATGTAAAAATTTAAACCATAATAGCACCACAAGAAAATATGGAGTAAGCAGGCTTATTTAACTATGGTTCAAAATCCAATGTTCAAAAAATAATTGATTGATAAATGTTACTATATAAAAGTTTTTAAAATTTCTACACAACAAAACAAAAACTCTTAGCAAAATCAAAAGACCAAAATAGAAAAAAAAAAAAAAAGTAAAAACCAAACAGGGCAAAATATTTGCAACTCATGTCAATGTCATAGACTAAGCTTTTAATTTATCAAAAAAATAAAGAGCTCTCAGAAATAAACAACAAAAATTAAAAAAAAAAAAAACCACCCAAATGGGCAAGGGGCTTTTAAAAATATAAAAAAGATGTACAGCTTGACATAAAATAAGAGATAATTATATTAAAACAATACTGAGACACGATTTTTCACCAGATTTATTTAAAAATTTAAATATTAATAATACGTTCTGTTGGTGATGGACAGGGAGGCCTAGCGTGCTGCAGTTCATGGGGTTGCTAAGAGTCTGACATGACTGAGCGACCGAACTGAACTGAACTGAATAAATTCTGTTGGTGAGATTGGGTGGCAACTGGTACTTTGCTGGTGAGTATATAAATTGTTTTCAAACTTTATGAAGGACAATTTGACAATACCAGCAAAATTATAAAAGTTTATACCCATTGGACCAGCAATTCCTACTCAGTTTCTATGTGACATGTATTACTACAGCATTATTTGTAGGAAAAAAAAATGCTGGAAATGTACTTGATGTCTATCAAGAGAAGACAAATAATCTAGTTATCCATTCAACAGAATTTATGCAATGTCATGTCAAAGCCATGGTTTTTCCAGTAGTCATGTATGGATGTGAGTTGGACCATAAAGAACACCGAAGATTTGATGCTTTTGAACTGTGGTGTTGGAGAAGACTCTTGAGAGTCCCTTGGATAGCAAGGAGATCCAAACAGTCCTGAATATTCATTGGAAGCACTGATGCTGAAGATCCAATACTTTGGCCACTTGATGTGAAGAGCCAACTCATCAGAAAAGACCCCAATGCTAGTAATCTGTGAAGGCAGGAGGAGAAGGGGATGACAGAGGACAAGATGATTGAATGGCATCAGCGACTCAATGGACGTGAGTTTGAGCAAGCTCTGGGATATGGTGAAGGACGGGGAAGCCTGGCATGCTATATAGTCCATGGGGTTGCAAAGAGTTGGACACAACTGAGCGACTGAACAGCAAATGCAATGTCAGAAAAAAAAAAAGAGGGGGAACTTTTTTATGTTTTATGAGGAAAGAGCTTCAGGATATATTGTTACTTGAAATAAAGCTTCCCAGGTGGAACTAGTTATAGTGGTAAAGAACTTGCCTGCCAATGCAGGTGACTCAAGAGACAAGGGTTTGATCCCTGGGTTGGGAAGATCCCCTGGAGTAGGAAATGACACCCCCCCACCTCCAGTATTCTTGCCTGGAAAATTCCATGGGCAGAGGAGCCTGGGGGGCTACAGTCCATGGGGCCACAAAAGGTTAGGTACAAGTGAGTAGGTGAGCATATACTTACACACTTTCTAGGATGATATACAAGTATGCTAACTTTTGCCTAGCAGAAGTGTGCTGATAAACATATATGTTCAGACATGTGAGTGTTCTCTCTACAAAGCTAGACAAGACATGCACAAATGTGACAAAAGTGGTTATTACAGTGGGGGGAGGGAACAGTTGGGACAGGAGAAGGAATAGGAAATTTTCATTTGTACCTTTTTATGTTGCTTATTTTGTTAAGCTATTAAAATGTATTCTCCGTTCAAAGTTACTACATATGAAAACATTTGCAAAATTAGCACAAAGGCGATACAAAGAAGAAGGGGTGCAGGTGACAGGGACCAGAGGCTCCCCCCATAAGCCTGCTCTGACCCGCCAGGTTCTCGGCCCACTGGTCAGGAGTGGGTGGAGAGAACACAGGCTTTAACACTCCCAGTCCTGCTGAAATAAGCAACCCCCATCATCCAGGCAGACCTGAGTCAGCATCCGGCCCTGCCTCTGCAAGCAGAGAAATGACTTTCTATAGGTGAGTCCGTGGAGAACGTGTGTCTGGCTCAGACTGAATTGTCTGGGACCAAACACGGGCGTTTCCCAACCCCCGGAAGAACCACCCAGCTGTCTGTTGAAAGCCAATATTACGTCCCAGAGTCAAAGCCAAGCAGAGGCTTAGGGGGTTGCCTGGGGAACTCTGCAAGGCCTGAAGAAATGAGAGCTTCTGTAATGGTCTATTTGAAGGGGCCACTCCTTTTCCCCATGGGAACACAGTATGGCTGAACAGAAGATTCCAGCTCTGCCACTTAATTCAGTACACTTCTGGCAAATTACTGAAACTCTCAGAAACTCAATTTCCTAATCTGTAAAATGGGTATACTCTTGCCTCACTGCAGAGCTGTTGGAGGGATCAGAAACAATGTATGCAATGTACTTGGTCTTCTGTGCTCAATTCTGAATAACTTAACACACGATTGAGTGTTAATGTATCTTTCACTTCCAGTTCTACCTGGAAGGTCTCCTTCACCAAGGCAAGGTCTCTGAACTACTATTAATACCTAGCTATTACCTAACTTCATGACGTTTAACTAGATGTTAGGAAGAGACTAACCCAGGGATGGCAAATATCTAGACCATGTGTCTATGGTCACACTTCTGCCCTATGCAGCCATTTCTCCAGGCAGCCATTTCTCATCCACCACCATGCAGGAGAGATGAAATATATTTATCCATTCTAGACAGGACTCCAAAGTCCTGTTACAGTCTTGCTAGCTCTGTTTCTCAGGCAGCCATTTCTCGTCCACCACCATGCAGAAGAAATGAAATATATTTATCCATTCTAGACAAGACTCCAAAGTCCTGTTACAATCTTGCTAGCTCTATTTCTCAGAATCTATAAGAAGTTAAAATATAAAATTTAAACATGTAATTAAAAAAATCAAAAGATATTGCCACTTCCATATTATCAGTACTCGACATTTAATTCACCTTGAAACGCTTCTCTGTGGTGTGATGTGGGCCAGAACAGGGAGTAGAGCTTTCCTGATAGGTGCTGCTGCACCTGGGATGTCCGTGTCACCTGGCGTGAGTTCTGCCCTCACCAGACTCACCTGAAGTCAGGGGGTCACATAGGACAAGCACACATCCTCCTCCATTTGTGCCCTTGAAATAAATTCTGTGTCCTCTAGGGCCCCACTGTTGTGGCTCTTGGGGTAAGGGAAGGTAAGAGAATATTTACTAAGTACATACTGCTTGCTGGAAAAATGTATTTCATATATTAGCAACCTTTGAGGGCAGGTATTAGTATCCCCATTGTACAAGTGACAAAATTAAGGTTTAACAGCGAAAATGTTTTCCCCAAGTTTCCTGAGCAGGTAAACCAAGAGAATGCATTGCCTGCCCGATTACAATCTCTGGTGGCTCAGACGATAAAGAATCCGCCTGCGATGCAGGAGAGCTGGATTGAATCCCTGGATCGGGAAGATCCCCTGAAGAAGGGAATGGCAACCCACTCCAGTATTCTTGCCTGGAGGATTCCATGGACAGAGGAGCCTGGTGGGCTACAGTCCATGGGGTCACAAAGAATCTGACACAACTAAGTGACTAACACTTTCACTTTCTTTAAATAACAGCCTGGAGACAGAACAAAGCCCTCCAAACTAAACCTGGCTGAGCCAGATTTCTCTTTGTCCCTATAACTTGAAGTGTTGGACAATTTGGGGGCACAGAGTAGAAAACATTTTTTAATTTGGATGCACAGAGTCTTGCGGTTAGCTCTTGTGTTGTTCTGATTGCTGCAGCGTGGTGCAGCAGTCAGCCCAGCTCTCCTTAGGCCCACCCACCTTTCTAGAGAACTCTGAGCTGGCAAAGGCTGGAAAGTCAAGGGCGTTCCCAAGTGTCTTCTTCCTGGCAGCCTTCTGTGCGCTCTGATGAAGGCTCTGCCAGGAGTTCTGGGCTGTCCCGTTGTCAAGGCCAGGCTGACTCACGGTTATCTGTGACAGAAAGGAAAGCGTCATCATTATCATCATCATCACCATCTGACAAAAGCTGATTCTAGTCCCGTGTCCATGCTGGGGCCTGGGTGCTCAGGGTGGGATCTCTATTGGAGCACCCCACTGCCAGGGCTTCACAGTGAGCTGTGTGCTACGTATTTATACGATGCAGCTCACTTTAATCTGCCCACCAATCTGATGTGGCAGAAGTAATTACTAACCCTGAACTGAAACCCTAAAAGGCAGAGTAACTTGTACAAGGTGATTCTTTAGAAAATACATTTAAATATATAGCCTGAGATTTTGGCTAATTCTCCACGTGGCCTCTCTGATAAATAGATTTCTCTACTGAGACTTGAAATAGTTTTGTTCGATTCTGAGTAATAGGGGGGAAAAAACACCCAAATAACAGAAGTTTAAGCAATATAGAAATTTACTATCTCATGTCCAAGGTGTCCAGAGGAGCTGTTCGGAGCTGGTATGGTGCCCCATGGTATCAATATCCCAGGCTCCTTCTCTTTATTGTTCTATGCTACATTTCATTCCTAAGGTGTCTTCATGGCCCAGCATGGCTGCTGGGGCTCCAGCTATTGCATTTCATCCAGTGGCACTAGTGATAAAGAATCCACTAGTGGAGACATAAGAGATAAGATTTCAATCCCTGGGTTGGAAAGTTCCCCTGGATGAGAAAATGGCAACCCACCCAAGTATTCTTGCCTGGGAAATTCCATGGATAAAGGAGCCTGGGAGGCTATAATCCATAGGGAAGCAAAGAGTCAGATACAACTGAGCTTGCGCGCGCGCGCACACACACACACACACTAACACACACATCATTAAGGAGGAAGAGAATTAATTTGTACATGCTTTCTTCCTTAAACATATTTCTTCAAGCTCAGCTACTTGTACTTGAAACTTAATATTGCCCCAAACTTAGTCTATACAAGGGGAACTGGGAGATATCAGATTTATTCTGGCTGGTTTTGTGTTAGAATCTGGTGTTCCATCAAGGAGGATGAGGAGGAGAATGGATAGGACTCATTCTTTCTGGAGTGATTTGAGACTAAAACAAGCAAAAGAAACGAGGGCTGGGAATTAATTTATTCACTGTCCATTCATTCATTCTTCAAATAAATGTGTACAAATATATACAGAAGGTTTACTTTCTGCTCATTTGGTTTTGCATCCAGGGGATTCAGAGTGACTAAGACAGACAGGGTCCCTGCATCTGTAGGTTCACAGTCCAGTTGGGTGCCCTAGCTCTGACTTTTGATCGGGTTTTATGGCTTTAATCAACCACACCCTTTATCAGATCCTCACTCAATCCTCATCTGTAGAATTCTTGAATCCAGCAGCTCATACACACCTGCCAGTTAGACTATTCTCTGCTGAGATGTGGCGGAGACGTGGGGAAAGGTAGGAGCACAGAGAACCGGGTTTCCATTGTTTCCTCTCGGGGATAACAAGCACTCACTGCAAGGTCATTCTTTAAGTTGGATTCCTCAGGAGGAGCACCCAGCAGGGTCCTGGTGGGGCAGCGACTTTTCTTCTGTTTATACGTCTGTCTGCCGCTCTGCTGATGTGACAGGTGAGAGAAGATTCCCTGGAAGGAGGTCCTTTTGGAGCTTGAGAATTCCCAGAGAATGTGGGGTAGCAGGGTTTGAAGAGCTGTTGAGGGGGGCTTGGGGGACACCGACCGTCAGCCCCTCCCACTGCCTCCTGGCGCTGCCTTACTCTGGGTCTGCTGCAATCCCAGGTTAGGAGATCTCTGTGGCCCTGGCACCCACCGTGGTGATTCTCTGTAACGGGCAGTGCATGGCCCAAGCACATGGGTTCTGGAACTGCCTGCCTGGGTTCAAATCCTGGCCCTGCCACTGTGGCCCCCAGTATATGGTGAAGTCCTAACTTCCAGGGCTTCAGCATGGGACGATATTTGAAGCCAGGGTCTTTAAAGAGGTTGTTGTTGTTTAGTTGCTAAGTCTTTTGCGACCCCATGGACTGTAGCTCGCCGGGCTCCTCTGTCCATGGGATTTCCCAGGCAAGAATACTGGAGTGGTTTCCCACTTCTTTCTCCAGGGGATCTTCCCAGACCAAGGATCGAACCCGGGTCTCCAGCTAGGCAGGCAAGATTCTTTACCGCTGAGCCACCAGGGAAGCCCCCTTTAAAGAGATAATTAAGGTAAAATGAAGTCATTACAATGGGTCCCAATTCAATACCATGGGTATTCCTACAAGAAGAGGAGACTAGAACAGGGAGATACAGAGGGAAGACCACATGAGGAGACAGGAAGACAGCAATCTGTAAGCCAAGGAGAGAAGCCTTGAGAAATCAGTCCTGCCACACCCTGATCTTCAACTTTTAACCTGCAGGACTGCCAAAGCACATTTCTTCTGTTGAGGCCACCCAGTCTGTGCTTCTCTGCCATGGCAGCCCTAGAAAACGAATACAAATCGTGGGACGTCTTTTCACACCCATTCTGTGCCCGTTTTCCTCATTTATAAAACTGAGATGATAACAGGATCTCCCTCATAAGACTGTTCTGAGGCTTCAACTAGCAACAATACTCAGAACGGGACCTGACACAGAATGATCTAGGCTTCCCTGGTGGCTCAGGCGGTAGAGCGTCTGTCTGCAACGCCAGAGACCTGGGTCGGGAAGATCCCCTGGAGAAGGAAATGGCAACCCACTCCAGTATTCATGCAGTATTCACGCCTGGAAAATCCCATGAGAAGCCTGGTGGGCTACAGTCCATGGGGTCGCAAAGAGTCAGACACGACTGAGCGACTTCACTTCACTTCACTTCAAGTGAACTATAATTATGAAGACGATTTCTCTCCACCTGCCCCACCAGATTTCAAAGACAGAGTTTCCCTGTCCATTTCGCAATGGCTAGCGCTCAGTGGAATACAGAATGCTCTGCTTAGAAGGGAATATTGCTGGGCAAAGGGGTGAGTGAAGATATGCTGTTTTAAATGCTTCTGGGAAGAAGTCAGAAGTTGTTTTCAAGGGATAGCTCTCTAATATCTAGACGGAAGTGCTGAAAAACAAAGTGAGTGCCCAAGTGTGAAAATGAGGGATTTCTGGAAGGAAGAAGGGAAGGAGAGTGAGAGTCTCAGTCACTTCCGCTTGGCAGGTGACCTGGGCCAGAGGCGTAGCTGCCTCTGCTGAGGCTGATGCAGCCTGCGTGCGGAACGTGGCTGACGAGCAGGACAGGACTGAGCCTGCGAGCAGGGTAGGGTGTCAGAGAACCAGGTGAGACACCCTTCCAGCACCTGCCCTGGGCCAGACGCAAGGGATTCGCCGCCCCAAATGCCCCGCCCACATACCTCTTTCTCCGTCTCTTTTGCCTACTGAGTTTTGACTCATCCCACAGACCCTCCGCATTTTCTGATCACTGATTTCCCTGCTCTCCTACCTATAACTCCAAAGCCACGTCTTTCCCTCCTCCAGGGAATCTTCCCAACCCAGGGATCAAACCCAGGTCTCCCACATCACAGTCAGATTCTTTACCAGCTGAGCCACAAGGGAAGCCCAAGAATACTGGAGTGGGTAGCCTATCTCTTCTCCAGAGGATCTTCCCTACGCAGGAATCGAACCGGGGTCTCCCGCATTGCAGGCGGATTCTTTACCAACGGGGCTATCAGGGAAGCCGAACCTAAGAAAGCAATGCGGAAATCTTGGACCCCTACAGAGAGCAATTCTGGCTCTTAAATATCTATGATTCTGCCCAGAGTGGGAGGCTGTAGTTGGCAAAGATTTCCTGGAGATGATGAAGTTTAAATCTAATTACATCAGAGATCAAAGTCAGCCTGTCATCCGGCTGTGTTTGCATCCACCCTGTCAATGTTTATTAAATGTCCTCTGTGAAGAAGGAAATGGCAACCCACTCCAGTGTTCTTGCCTGGAGAATCCCAGGGACAGGGGAGCCTGATGGGCTGCCGTCTATGGGGTCGCACAGAGTCGGATGCGACTGAAGCGACTTAGCAGCAGCAGCAACAGAAGCAGTGTGCCAGCCAGGCTCTGCATGTTGGGGAGACATAGGTAACTGAGAGGATTCTCTCAAAGAACTAGCACTGCAAATAAGAAAACAGCCCTGCAAACAAAAAATAAGTCTTCGTTGTGATCTTACCAGCCCAGAACCCCTCTTCAGCGGCACCACGAGGGGACATGACAATGGAGACCTCACCCTAGAGAGCATCCTGAAAGGTCTGAGAAGGGGAACCCTTGGGTGTGTCTCAGAGAACAAAGTAACCGCAAATACCTGCGCAGGCCAGGTAGAGGCCATTTGTATGAACACTTCCTCTTTGTAAATTTTCATTGCCCCCTCTGCTTTCTTCTATGCTCTTCCGCACTGGTGATTGGAAATAATTAAAACTGCCTCTGAAAAGGACAGAGGACTTCACCTGTTTCGGGCAGAGGAGAGAAAGCAGCCTCTCAGGGAATCATCGAGATCAGTGGAGCACTTCCTATTGTGATGGAAATACTTGCTGGCTGGGGCAGTAGCCACTGGTCATGTGGGGCTATTATAAGGCCTTGAAAACGTGGCTAATCTTTCATTTCCCTGGAATTAATTCTGAAATACCCACACATGGCCACTGGCTATTGAATTAGAAAGCGCAGGGCTGGGCGTCAAGGAGGCTGCCTCGTCAGTCAGATGAGCGTCCGCCTGTGGCCTCAGGCACACTCTCTCCAGGAGCGCTTGTCTCCTGCAGGGATGCGGAGGCCCCCTGCAGGGGTGGTGTCCACATCCCCGGCCACACGCTCGGATGCAGAGGAAAGGTCCATTTTCCTTATTTCCTTGAAGTCAGATCAAATGCGACTGGCAGCTCCCTTTTTACCAGCCCTGGGGGATGTCCAGTCTCAGTCCTAGCAGGCACCCAGTGTCCACATGCCATCATCACGCCAAGGTTCCAGGGTTGGGTTATGGAGCAGCTAGGCACCTGGGTAACAGAAGCTTCCTTCAGGGCCAGGCTGCTGCCTGGACACCTGGACCCTCTGGAGAGGGCAGGCTGAGGATCTTCCACCCTCCCCCCTCCTTAAGACACGGGGTCCAGTGTGCTGGCTACTAACAGAACACTAGCCCCTGGCCCCACCCAGGCAAAGAGCTCTCTCCGTTCCGCCTTCTAGCTTCTCTCCTCCCCTTCTGGTGTTCTTGGCACAAAATTTTACTTGCTCAGGCTTTACCAAAACAAAAGCCAGTAGGGGCTGTGTCTTGCTTTAAGCCCAGGAACCTTAATGCTGGGTTGAGAAGGCTCAACACAATCAGTTTTTTCCTCTAGAAACTTACTATTTAACATTGCAGGAAATTACGCATGCGCGCTCAGTCGCTAAATTGTGTCTGACCCTTTGTGGCCCCAAGGACTGTAGCCCACCAGGCTCCTCTGCCCATGGGATTTTCCAGGCAAGCATACAGGAGTGGGTTGCCATTCCCTTCTCCAGGGGATCTTCCAGACCCAAGGGTCGAACCTGCTTCTCCTTCATTGGCAGGCAGATTCTTTACGGCTGAGCCACCAGGGAAGCCCTGTGATAATTATATTTCCTTGTAAAACTGTAATGCCCCACATGGAGAAAAAGAGTAAGAGGCCAGGAGAAGACATTCACAGCAAAGGGAACGGTATGTTCCAAGGGCCAGAGGCCATTAAGCTCCGTGGCAACCAGGTTCCTAGTAGGGCAGCCTCAGACTAGCTCATTTTAATGGTGGCCGTTCCCCGAGTGTCTGCTATGAGATTCTTTCCACCAGGTCTCATGACGTAGATGTTGTCATGCCCGTTTCAAAGATGAGGACACTGAGATTCCAAGAGGTCAGATGATTTGGCTAAGTTATCCCAGGATTTAAACCCAGGTCTCATGGGCTGGATGCTTCAGTTCCTACAGCCAGCCTGGGAACAGATTATGTACACGAGGAGCAAGGAGCAATTTGCCTTGGGAGTGGGGTGACCCAGAGGTGCGAGGGCCAGCCCCCAGCCAGGAGATGTGTCAAGAGAGACGGCCTAAAATCTGAATCATCCAGTTGACGCCAGAAACCACTGGCCCGGCGGTGAGCCTGCCCACCTTCCCCAGCTTCTATTAATAATCGGCCAGAGGGAGCTGCCCACGGTTACTCACTTAATGATTAAACACATCATCACTCCTTCCCAGAGTGCGGCCCTGGCGGGGCGGGCAGGCATGACATCACCAGCCATGCCCTCTCTCCCCTTGAGAAGAGGTGGCATGGGCTGGGATTGTGGGAAGCCTGGATTCAAAGACGGGCTTCCCTGATGGCTCAGCTGGTTGAGAATCTGCCTGCAATGCAGGAGACCAGGGTTTGATCCCTGGGTCAGAAGGCTTCCCTGCAGAAGGGAATGGTTACCCACTCCACTACTCTTGCCTGGAGAATTCCATGGACAGAGGAGCCTGGCAGGCTCTAGTCTGGGACTCAGGACAAGATGCATTCTCTCTGGTTGTCAGGTCCTCTAACTACTGAGAGAAAGTACCAAGCACCTCTTCCCATCAACATTATATTAATATAAAAGAGTGTTTATAGGGCCCCTAGCATTAGAAGGCCCTTGATGGTTTGGATAAAGAATGTGGGTTTGGGAGCCCTCCAGACATAGTGGTTAGGGACAGATTTGGGATCCAGACGTCCTGGGTTTGATTCCAGCTCTACTAGCTAGGCCATCCTGAGCAAATTACTTAATTTTTTTTTCTGTCTTAGTATTTCCATTTATGAAGTAGACGTGACAAAAATGGTGCCCTGAGTCTTGGAGATGTGTTGAAGATTATGAATACTCCACGTAAATGGTTTATCACAATCCCCAGGGCCTGTGTGCTGAATACATATTAGCTGTTATCGTTAGCCAGGAATCTTTGGACCAGGATTTTTCTGAGCCTCAACTTCCCCATCTGCAAAATAGAGACATACACCTTCTTTGAGGTTAGACTGCTGTGTGTGATGATGTGTGTAGGACTCTGGTGTAGAATTGACATTTAGTCATTGAAAGCCTCTTTCCCTTCTAAGAGCCCTCAGGTTAGATAGTCTGAGTTTCCACCGGGTATGAAGCAGTCTCTCCATCAGCATGGATGTAGGTGTGCAACAAACAGCCATGGTAACACCATGGAAGAAGGACGAGGTTCTCCAAGAAAATTCTCAGACTGAGGTATAATATTTCCCAGGTGTTCTTTGGTCCTGGAGAAGCCCTTGAGAGCCCCTTGGACTGCAAGAAGATCAAGCTAATCAATCCTAAAGGAAATCAACTCTAAATGTTCATTGGAAGGACTCATGCTAAAGCTCCAATACTTTGGCCACTTGATGCAAAGAGCTGACTCATTGGAAAAGACCCTGATTCTGGGAGAGACTGAAGGCCAAAGCAGAAGAGGGTGGCAGAGGATAAGATGATTCGGTAGCATCACTGACTCAATGGACATAATTTGAGTAAAAGTCTGGGAGATAGCAGAAAACAGAGGAGCCTGGCGTGCTTCAGTCCATGGGGTTGCAAAGAGTCAGACATGACTTAGTGACTGATCAACAAAGGCGCTATTTAACAGTGATGGTCATTCCACATACTGAGCAGAGCTGCTGAGAGTGCCAGGCCTTCCAGAGACATCAGGTTGTTGGGAATCAGCCAGACTACTTAATCTTCCTGGCTGTGGGTCCTTGGACAGGTTACCACCCCTCTCTGAGCCTCACTTTCCTTGAGTGTAAAATGGGGATTGTAATACTTGCTTTGCAGTAAAAAAACAGAAATAAAATAGTTGGGTTTTTCTGTAACATTTCACTGAAAAACCCAAATGAGTTTTTGGCCAGCTCAATGCTGTTGCTGCTGCTGCTGCTGCTAAGTCACTTCAGTCGTGTCCGACTCTGTGCGACCCCATAGATGGCAGCCCACCAGGCTCCCCTGTCCCTGGGATTCTCCAGGCAAGAACATGGAGTGGGTTGCCATTTCCTTCTCCAATGCATGAAAGTGAAAAGTGAAAGTGAAGTCACTCAGTCGTGTCTGACTCTTCGAGACCCCATGGACTGCAGTCTACCAGGCTCCTCTGCCTATGGGATTTTCCAGGCAAGAGTACTGGAGTGGGGTGCCATTGCCTTTACATAATGTCTAATGCAGTACCTGGCATATAATAGGTGTTCAATAGGTAGTCTCTGAAAAAAACAAATTCAAATTCTCTTCCTCTTAAATTACTCTCTCATTTGCTAAGCGCTGGTCTGTCGAGGAGCATGAGGCTCATAGATGGGGTACCAGTCCGGTTCCCATAGCTCCCCATTAGCGGAGCCAAGGACCTTGCCTAAAGTCATTATACAGAGTTTGGCTTCAAGCCTGGGAGCTGAAAGAGGGCTCTGGACATGAGGTAAGAGAGAGGGGAGGTGAGATGGGATTTTTATTTCTTAGAGATGAACACAGAGGTGGGACAGACAAACTCTTGAGATGACATGTCTTAATAATAGGACCTCTCACTTCTAATCCTGGGAGGCCAAGTATAAACACATAAAATAAATGACATCATTCGGCCTCATCACCAAACAAAGACTGCAAATGCGTTGAGACAACAATGAGGTGCCAGTGTGTGCCTATCAGATGGGCAGGCAGTCCTGGGCCAAGGATGTGCCCACACACAACTGGCAGGACCCAATCCTCACACTGCCTGTTGAAAGGTGGCTTAGTGCACTGAACAAAGTCCTTTAAAAAAATTATATGTGTATATATGGCTTCCCAGCTGGTGGAGTTAGAATTCACCTGCCAATACAGGAGATGCTGGAGACATGGGTTTGGTCCCTGGGAAGATTCCCTGGAGTAGGAAGCCGTGACCCACTCCAGTATTCTTGCCTAGAAAATTCCATGGACAGTGGAGCCTGATGGGCTACAGTCCATGGGGTCACAAAGAGTTGGACACAACTGAGTGACTGAGTACACACATGTATGTATATATGTACCTATATATGCTGGTCCAAAGGTTTTGCTCTGTAGCATTATACAAAGATGGGTTTGGGGAAGCATATACAAGGATAGTCAACCCAGTAGAAAACTGGAAACACCCAGAATGTCCATCAATGTAGAACATGTTATATGAAGCATGGTCCCTCCATGTTATAGAAAAAATACTATGTGTCACTAGGAAGGCTCTCATAGCCTTGTGGATGGTGGTGGTTGGTAGTAGTGGATGGACTGTCCACGGTGTGGGTCATACTCTTGGAAGCTCATTTTATAATTATTCTAATATACTGTACACTTAGGTTTGTTTGGGCGTCTCTCCTGGCATTAACGGTAAAGAATCTGCCTGCTAATGCAGGAGATGCAAGAGATGTGGGTTTGATCCCTGGGTCAGGAAGATCACCTGGAGTAGGAAATAGCAGCCCACTTCAGTATTCTTGCCTAGAAAATGCCATGGACAGAGGAGCCTGGTGAGTCACAATCCATGGGGACACAAAGAGTTGGACGTGACTGAGCGTGCACACGCTAGCATACACACACACACACACACACACACACACACACTTGATCCATTTTCGGTTTTATGATGTTATACTTTGTAAAAAGAAAAATTTTTTAATGTGTGGTTAGATTTTTTTAAAATGCAAAGACTCTTTGCGGCCCCATAGACTGCAGCACGCCAGGCTTCCCTATTCATCACTAACTCCTGGAGCTTACTCAAACTCATGTCCATCGCGTCGGTGATGCCATCCAACCATCTCATCCTCTATTGTCCCCTTCTCCCTATGATAGCATTTTAAAATGCTGTCATTGAAATATCCATTTGCAGTTAAATATTATCATACCAGGCTTCCCAGGTGGTGCTAGTAGTAAAGAACCTGCCTGCCAATGCAGGAGACACAGGAGATGCGGGTCAATCCCTGGGTCGGGAAGATCCCCTGGAGGAGGGCATGGCAACCCACTCCAGTATTCCTGCCTGGAGAAGCCCATGGACAGAGGAGCCTGGCAGGATACAATCCATAGGGTTGCAGAGTCAGACATGACTGAAGTGACTTAGCACGCACACACATTATCATACAATTGTAAATATTTATTTACCCACACATACTCATAGTAAAATGGAAGGACATCCACTAAAATATTAATAGGGATTGTTTCTGCATGGTGGTTTGCTTTTTTTTAATTTTCTAAACTTGTTTTGTTGGTTGCATGTGTGTGTGTATGCATTTAGAGTTTCTTTGAATTTTCTAGTAGTTTTACATGGGATATTTGTTTCTGAAACACCTTTTGTCTCAGAGAGTAACACCCATTCTATAGCACTCCCCGGGTTTTAACAGGCTCAGAATTAAGCCACGGTCCACTGCCACTGGTGCTCAGGTGCCCAAGGTTGAGTCAGCATCTACCTGGACAAACATGCATTTGGACTTGATATAAACGAGGGCTCGTTTGTCTGCTGTGGGCAGACTGAGCAACTCGAGCTCCACCCTGCTGCACCCCAGGCGGCTCTGGGGCTCTGTCCCTTGCTTCCCTGGGAGGCTGGAGGTACTCGGCAGCCACTTTTTCTCCTCTCCAGACACTTCCTGGCTGTCTTCCTTCTTGGAGACAATCTATTCAGGTCACCAGCTCCCTGTCCAGCAATCATGCAGCCTGCAGGTCACCAGGGCCACCTTCCCAGGCCAGGGCCACGAGTTAGATGGCTTTGTGGTATCAGTTTGGAACTCAGCTTCCTCATCTGTGAAATGGGGCTAAAAGCACCCACACTCCCCACAGAACAGGTGCTCTTCCCTCTGATAAGCCTGCGCTCTGCACTTGGAGGAAGAATGTGTGTGCTAAGCCCCTCAGTCATCCGTGACTCTATGACCTTATGGAGCACAGCCAGCCAGGCTCCTCTGTCCATGGGATTCTCCAGGCAAGAATACCGGAGTGGGTTGCCAGGCCCTCCTCCAGGGGATCCTCCTGACTCAGGGATAGAACCCATGTCTCTTCTGTCTCCTGCATTGACAGGCGGGTTCTTTACCACTAGTGCCACCTGGGAAGCCCTGTAGAAAGAATACAAGGTACAAACCTGTCCACCTGCTCAGGTGAACCTGGTTGGGTTTTCTTTAAGTAAAGGCTTGTTGGTTTTCCCACTATATCCCTTTGCCTTTTGCTTAGGAATGGGGCAGCTGTGCCTTGTCTGCCCTGTACCGTGAAAATAACCTGACTCAGCCTACTCCAGCCCACTCTCCCTGGTACAAGCCTACATCTGCCGTCTGGTTCCTTGCAGCTCACAAGGGGAATGCCTACACCGTATTCCTCCAGGCCCATTGCAGAGCACCCTCCTCTTGCACATGACCCTGGTGGTGGGCAAAGGCACATGTTGCTTGAATGCTTGTGGGGGAGGGGCAAATTTCAGTCCCTGTCCAGAAAGAACGAGGCACAACGCCTGCAGAATCAGGGCTGTGCTGAGCTGTGCTTTGAGAGGCTCCCAGCAAAGGAGTGAACCTAAAACTCCTTCAGGTTTTCCAGAAAGCATTGTAAGGGGTGAAAATAAAGCAATGAACACTCCTTCCTAATGGCAATAACACTGAGCCAAACAGGATAATTTGCCACTAGGTCCAGCAATGGTGGGGGGCTGGCTGAGATTTAATTTAACACAAGGAATGCAAAGTCATGTGACATTTCTTCTCTAATCTGTCTGGGAAGTAAATTGCATGGTTGCCACCAAAAAAAAATCCTTTTGCATTTGTTGAACCTGGTCCCAGGTGGCGGTGGTGAGGGGGAGTGGTCAGCAAGGAGCCCCCAGGAGGCCCTGCAACTCCTGCTATAACTTCTCCATCAACTAAGACAATCCTAAGGATCATCCAGGATGCCATCGAGCACCTGCAGAGATAAGTTGTCTGAAGCCTCAGAGGCAAGAAGAGCACATTAAAGTTTAGGAAATGTCAAAGAACCATCCTATCTCCTAAACCTGGATGATGAATGATCATGTTACTGAACTGAGGTTTGCTCCTGGCTCAAGAATCCAATACTGACAGATAAATGTTGAGTAAAAAGAAAAGATAGCTTGACTGAAAACCTGGCAATCCTGGGGAGAAGGTGGACACATGTCCCCCGCAAATCAACTCCCTACTTTCCATGTTTTGTTCAGAGATTATACAAGGGAAAGAAGGAAAGGGTTACATGCCAAGGAAAGGGTTGTGGGGTGTGTGATCAGCTCGTGGACATTCTTCTGATTGGTTGGTGGTGAGGTAACCGAGAGTCAACATCATCAGCCTTCCAGTTCTGACCTGTTTGGGGTCTACGTGCTTGCGGTCACTTAACGTGTGCTTAGTCGCTCTTTGCAATCCCATGGACTGTAGCCTTCCAGGCTCCTTTGTCCATGGGGATTCTCCAGGCAAGAATACTGGAGTGGGTTGCCAAGTTCTCCTCCAGGGGATCTTCCTGACCCAGGAACTGAGCCAGGGTCTCCTGCATTGCCTGTGGATTCTTTACCAGCTGAGCTACCAGGGAAGCCTTAGTATAATTAACTTATTCCACCTCTTGGGAGTTTTAGTATCTGTAAAACAGCTCAAAGAATATGGCTCAGAGTATTATCTGTGGTCCTTGAGGAGGAACTGAAGGTCCTTGACTTTGTTTAATGGATACACTATTATTTGGTCTTGTTTGATCACTTTCCTTTGCTTTTGCATTTTCTCACTTCTCTGATTAAGTTTAGTCTTTGGCTAAAGTTTTTCTACAGTCAAGAGGCAGGTGGATGACATGGGTGGTGGGGGGTGGGTGTCTGTGCTGGGAAGGCCCATAGGGTCCAGCTCTGTTATAATAGTTTTAAGCCAACTGTCTGTACATAAGTGCAAATCATCTTCCTTCTTTTCCTTCCTCTTTTCTTCCATTCAATGAGCAAATATTATTTAAAGATTTTCCTGTCCTGTGCAAGACGGTATAGTCCCAACTCAGAGAAGTTGTTGCCCCTTTTTGTAGGAAGCTCTGTCCTCAGAGGTACAAGCAAAACCCAGAGGATAAAGGAGCCAGAATGGGCAGGGCAGGCAGGCAGGTTAGGCTGGAAAGTGCAGCTGGAGGTGGTGGTAGAGACAGTCAAGCCAGGAACGTGGGTGGAGCATGAAGGGCCAGCGATTTCAGAATGAGTGATTGCCAAATGTACATGTGGGCTCCTCAAAGCTCCCATGACCTCTCAGGGAAAATGGGGAAAGTTTCCCAGGGCTCGGTCCTCTTCAGACTTTAGGAGTTCTCTAACTAAGTAACCTAAAATTAACTGACAGCCTTCGACTTAACATGCAAACAGCCCACCTGAGAACAAAGTCAACATGGAGTAAACTGATCTGGAAGATACTAAGAGCTGGAGAGGCAGAGATCTGATAACATCAGGCCCTGGATCCAGCCATTCCTGAAGCTAACCCTCCTCTGAATATTACTGCTATGTGAGCCTGTAAGTATGCCCCACCCCTTTGTTGCTTAAGCCATTTGAAATTATGTTTATGCTACATATCCACTAAATATTTCTAACTAATAACAAGGAAGGGAAACACACAAAGCTCTGGGGGCAGGAGGTGGTGAGGACATGCTTATCCATGCCTAGTCTAATGGCTGCCAGTTTCAAACATCCCTTTTTCAGGAGGGCTTTTCTAGAACCTCAAGAGTAGGTGAGATTTTGGGTCACGTAGTCTTCTAAGACCCTGGTCCTTAACAACACTTCTAACAACTCCAATTATATAGTCATGCCATTTTCATCTGTTTATCGCTAGCATCTCACATAGTGCCCGATGGATTTTAAATGCTCAATAACTATGTACTGGATTCTTTAAACAGGTGAATCTGGTTGGAGAGGAGCATGAGAGGTTTACTGGAAGAGTTGATGTTTATCATAGCCTTGCTGGAGGGTGACCTGGTCAGGATGGACTGTGCTGGGCTGCAGTGACAACCCCCTTCAGGATGCTACTGGTATGCGGCAACAAGGTCTATTTTTTCCCCTTGTCACATGATGATTTTGGTCAGCTGGGTACTGTGCTCTGAGTTCCCTCCTTCTGGGTTCTGCTGGACAGACCCTCCACCACCCGGAATGGTCCGTGTGGCCAGAGTTGAGAGTGATGGGGATAGGAGATGAATCACAGGCCAGCTGTTAAAGTCCCCATCCGGAAGTGACACAAATCACTTCCCCTCCCATTCATTGACAGGGCAAGTCATACCCATGTGCCTGATTTCAGGGGCAGGACATGGAAGCGCTGACATGGGGGTGAACGACCTGATGATATCTCAGCTCTCAGTATCTCCCAGTGCTCAGTTCTGCCCCATGCTATCTTTGTTCTTGGGCAGGTCCTTTCAGGATTAAATCCATGTTTTCCCCAGATGAGTGACAACTTCAGAGAAGGGAATGTGGGAGGGCTTTCTAGAAGGAGAAGACAGCTTGGACAAAGGTTCAGAGGTGCCGACGTGAGGGTCTGCTCGAGAGAAAGTGGTGAGTAGCCCAGTGGTTGAAGGAGGGAGAAAAATGCCTGGACATGTTAGGGGGCATCTCCATTGCCACACTGGGGAGGAGTGGTGAACTTGGCAGGCAGCAAAAGCAATAAAAGGTTTAATTAGGCAAGACCTATGATTTAGGTTATTCAAGATGTCAGCCAAGCAAGAGATGACGGAAGTGGGCTGGCTGGTGGAAAGCCTGGAAAGAACTATCGCGGGAGCATCAGAGAGCAGCTTCATCAGGGTGGCCCTGAGCAGGCCAGTAAGTAGGTCTCTCTGCAAATGCACGAAAAATATTTGGTAAACACATATTAACAAAACCCTGGGTTGAATCCCGTCATCACTCCTTCTCCAAATTAATTTCTAGCCCAGAATCTCAGAATGTGATCTCATTTGGAAATACAGATACAGATGATTACATTTGCAGATGTAATCAGTGAGGTTCAGAAGGGGTCATACTGGATTAGGGTGGGCCCTTCAGCGCATATGACTGGTGTCCCCATGTCACAAGGAGAGATACAGAGACAGAGAGAGACACAAGGAAAGAAGGCCCCGCGATGGCAGAGGCAGAGATCAGAGTGACGCAGCCCCAGGCCAGGGAGCACCAAGGCTTGCCTGCAAGCACCAGGAGCTGGGAGAGGAGGGAGGGGGAGGATTCCACCCTGGAGGTGTCAGAAGGAGGCTGACCCCACTGACTCCCTGATGGTGGACCTCCAGCCTCTGAAACCGGGATAAAATTCATTTCTGTTATTTTAAGCCACTCTTTTGGTGGTAAGCTGTTACAGCACTCCTGACAAATCATTACAAACCAGGAGCAAAGAGAAACTGGTTATTATGAGCCTAAAGTTATATATACCTCTTCATGTCTATTAAAAATGGAAGATTTACTATGTACCCTGAACCAAAAGTGAACATCCAACCGCCTGTGAAATTGTTTTCCTTTTGCAGATTTTCCCCATTGCTCACAGCTGGACATTACACATCAAGGATGTTCTCAGAGGACTGGGAAAATGTTCAGAGGTCCACAGATATGATCCTTCTACTTGGGCTCCCGAAACAAGCAGAAAGATCCCTTCCCCTCCCCATGAAATCCAAGCAGGGCTGCAGAAAGAAGGGAGAGTTCAGGAAGAAACACTTGCCTTTGCTCACTTATTTGACCACTGTTTACTGGCTTTCTGAATGAATTGGGTACTTTGAAAGATGCCAGGAGAGATGGGATGAGATGATGATAGTGGTGATGATGATGGCTAACATTCTATCAAGGACTTTGTACATGCCAGGCATTGTTCTAGGATGTTTCACAGGTTCTTATCTGACTTTCCTAGTGGCTCAGATGGTAAAGCATCTGCCTACAATGCAGGAGACCTGGGTTCGATCCCTAGGTTAGGAAGATCCCCTGAAGAAGGAAATAGCAACCCACTCCAGTGTTCTTGCCTGAAGAATCCCAGGGACGGGGGAGCCTGGTGGGCTGCCATCTGTGGGGTCGCACAGAGCTGGACACGACTGAAGCGACTTAGCAGCAGCAGCAGCAGCCAGTATTGTTGCCTTGAAAATCCCATGGATGGAGGAACCTGGTAGGCTATAGTCCATGGGGTCACAAAGAGTTGGACACGACTGAGCAACTTCACTTTCTTTTCTTTACGTGTATTAACTGGTATTTCTTATAACAACCCTAGAAGGTAGCTCTGTTATTATGTACAGCTTCCCGATGAGGAGGCCGAGGCAGCAAATTACAGAACATGCTAGGGCCAGAAAAACGGGTGAGAGCAGAGATGAGATACAAATGATCTGCAGAGATGAAAGTCCTAGTTGCCTAGGAGGGGGGGAGGGGGAGGGGGAGAGGGGAGGGGAGAGGGGGAGAGGGGAGGGGGGAGGGGGAGAGCGGAGGGGGGAGGGGGAGAGCGGAGGGGGGAGGGGGAGAGCGGAGGGGGGAGGGGGAGAGCGGAAGGGGGAGGGGGTCGAGGAAGTGGTGTGTGGGTGCAAAGAAGGTTATTGTTTTCCTTAAAGAGCTTTGTAGATTTATTAAGCCAGGACTGACTCCTGAGGAACTTGATAATCGCTAAAAAGTTAAAGGAAGGGGAGATATCTCGAGGAAGTGGAGGCTATGTGGATGGGCATCTATTTAGAGAAGTTTGGGGAGGAAGAGGCGACAGTAACTGGAGGGGAACTTGGGGTAAGAGGCGATTCTTAGGATGGGTCATTGATTGCTGTGAGTGTGTACTTGTAGATTAGACTGATTCACAAAAGAGGAAGATATGGAGGGGAGCCCTATCCTAGAACGAAGGAATGCTAGCTTTTCAGGGACTCTTTTTCATATTAAAAAACATGGAACCGCATCAGGGGACTCATACACTGTGGCCAGAAGGTCCAGCGGCTCCTCTCACCCATGTTCTCCACATTCATGATGAATGTCGAGACAGGTGGGGTAACTGCCCAAGGGACCACAGCACCCGTGTGGTGAAATCAAGCATTCTTCCCATGAACTCTAGCTTTAGGTCTCTCTCAGCCCCAAGTACCCATGAACTCCAAGGAAGAAGCTTGGGAATGGATGATGCCTCTGGTCCTTCTAGTGAGAATAGTCTATGAAAAAAAAATTTTCCGTGCTGCTAACTAGAAATTTCCAGGGACGTTAGTCCAGAAAATCCAATCTGATTCGATGATGGATCTGCACCACGTGTGCGTTCACTAAGCAAATCTAATTCTGTTGCTGACCAGCGAGAAAGAGAAATCATTTAAACAGTTCAATACAATTGCACCCACGTTTGGCTCTGAGAGCTTCTGCTGTCTCAGCTGACCTGCACTGGGGGACCAGTGGTGCAGAAGCTCTCAGTGCCCTGGGGCCACTTCACAGAGGGAGCACCTTCTACCTGGGTGCCCATCCAGGGTTGCCCCCAAGTCCTTCCTTCCTACAAGTGGATGCGGGTAAAACGGCTTCATCTGGGCACTCAGCGCATTGCGGAAACAGCAGAGTATTGCAGCACTGAAGGAAAACTGGCTGTGTTGGACCCATGAGACGGATCTAAACGACACCTCCTTCAGAACTTTTCCGAGCTGCTTTGGATTCTGCAATGATCTTCTTTCACCCTGGTTGGAGAATGCCACTGGCCTCAGAAAATGCTACCCACCGCCCCGCCCCTCCCCCAACCCCAGCCCCGACTCCGGTACAATTCTTCTTTTCTCCTCTTTGTCTCTGGTATCTTGTCTCCCTGATCCGCCCACTTGCTCTCTGCTCATTGTTTTCCAGAAGGCTTGGGTTCCTAAGCACAAGCCTCCTCTACCATTGGATAGAGCCCGCTGCAGGTCTGGACTGCCCTGAGTGCTCCACCCCCCAAGTCTTCCTCAAAGAGGTGGAAGTGGCTTCTCCTGGCAAAGTGCCCTTCTCCAGTCCGCACGCCAGGGCTCCCATTTGTTACTGAGGAAGTCGTGGCCTACTCCACTTTTGAACTTGAGCCTCTATATCTTTTGCCAGGTAATAAACAGAGCAGCTCAATGTTGAGAGTCGAAATAGGGGAGGTAAGGGGAAATGGGGAAAAGGGGAAATAGGGGAGGTAAGGGGAAATAGATGTGTGTGAGTGGAGTAAAAGAAAGCTGGCCTAATTTTGTTCATTACCATGCCCCCAGTGTATACAACAGAGGTTGAGCAGGTGCTCAATCCAGTTACCCAAGAAATGAGCCCAGCTTAACCTTCTCTTTGGGTGAATGGGGGAACTGAATCTTCAGGCTCCTCAGCTTTGCAGTCCTTTTCCCCAGCAGCTGAGCGCAGAACTTGGCTCAAAGTAGTGGCTCAATAAATATTTGTGGAATGACAGAATAGGTAAATACCAGGGCCCCTGGAGGCCAGTGGGCTGCACAGAGGAGAACCAGGGCCCTGTCTTGAGCAAAATCTGGGCTGGTGGAGGGAAGAGGTTTACCACCATCAGGCAGAGGGCTGGAAGAGGAGGGCAGATGCAAGCAAACACAAGTCTGGGCAAGGGCCCTGGGGACAACAGTAGGGTCTTCCTTCACCCATAAAATAATATTCTCCCGGTACAGTGAGGCTCACCCGGGTTGCACATTAGAACCATCTGGGAAGCTCTTAAAAGACGCTTGGGCTGCATTCCCTCAGATTCTGATCAAACCGTCCTGGGATGGAGCCCTGGCCCATACCTTCTAAAAAATAAAAAGTTCCGCGGGGGATATTGATAAGCAGAGCTAGCTGGGAACAGGTAGACAAGGCGGCTAAGCCCGGAAAGAGTGCTCAGTACAAGTTCTGGGAACCAGGCGAGGAAGGAGCGAGAACCTTCCTCTCCTGCCAGGGTTCTGGGGGTGGGGAGAAGGACGCAGGGTGGGAAAGGGCAGGTGGGCTTAGAACTAGGGAACTGGGGTTGCGTGAAGGTGCCCAAGCAAGATGGACGTGATTAAGCGAGAGTCTGTGTTTCAACGGAAAGCAGATGCATCAAGGAAGGGTCATGGGGTGAGAACTGCAGGGAGCGGGTCTCCAGGAAGCAAAGGAGGCAGCTACTCCGGACTTGGGATCTAAGACCCGGAGGAAGTGGGGGAGTCGCTCCTAACGGAGGTGCAGGCATGGCGCAAGGGGACTAGGAAGAAGAAACTCTGAGATGGAGATGGGGGCCACTCGGTCACACAGAGACAGACGGAAGTCCACACGCACACGCGCGAGCGCGCCCAAGCACACGCACCCGCGCCCAAATGGATCCCCGGTGCACACACGCTAGCTGCACACACCCAGGCCCCGGCCTTCCGGACTGGGAAAGGGACAGCGCTGCGGAACGGCTGCCGGGACCAGGAGGGCCGCTCCCCGCCTCGCCTCCACGCGGGCTTGCGCAACAGGCGGCGGCTCGGGCTGGCGCCCCCCGCGCGCTGCCCCAGCAGGGCCAGGCGCGCCCAAAGGAGCGGGAGGAGCGCCCGGGAGGAGGGAGCGGCGAGGGGTGTGTCCCCGCGGCGAGGGGGCCTGGGGGACGGGGGCGGGGCGAGGCGCCGGGGGCGGGGCCGCGGCGCCTATAAAATCGCTTTCCTCCCGGGCATAAACAAACCTCGCCTGGCTCCCAGCTCCGGCTCTGGAGCGCACTCCTCTCTTCGCCGCTCTCCTCGCTCCCTCTGGGCGCCTCCAGCCTAGCTCCGGGTCCTTTTCGCTTTTCTTCCTCGTCCTTAGGTAAGCCCGACGCCCTCTTCCCGCCAGGAGGGGAGGGATCGGTCGCCTGTGGGTGCTCCTGCCTCTGCTGGACCGCCCTTTGTGGCCAGCCCTCCCCTACTCCCGGAGCTGCAAGCGCTCGGTCTCCCAGTGGCCCCAGGGCGAGCGCCAGGAGGGGCTTTGGGGGCGCGAGCACTGATGGAGTGGGGGTGTTTGATTCGGCCGCAAGAGGGAAAAAAAGGTCCGGGTTCACCTTTCCCCTAGCTGAGGAAGTGGGATCCTGAGGATCGGGGTAGAGGGTGGAGAGCCCCAACACCTTGATCGCTGCTTCCCAAGGCCCTCCCGGCTCACACGGGCGCTCCGGGCCGGAGCGCGCGCTGGACGTGGGAGGAGGCGAGACCAGGAGTGTGTGTGTTTGAGGGTGGAGGTGGGGTGTGTCCCTGGAGTGGGGTGTCTGGGGAAGGAAGGATTGAGTGCGCCTGTAGAAAGGAGATGGCTAGGGGTGAGCGGCGCTAAGGACGAGGCTCGAGAAGGGGACGTGGGTGTGTCTGCTTCCCAGACTCTGCCCCCAACCAGTGTGTGTCTGAGGGGCGGGGGCCCATTCAGCCTGGAAGTCGAGGTGGAGCACGCTTGTGTGTGTGCGCGCGCGCGGGCGCGCTCGCGCGCGTGTGTGTGTGTTGGGGAAGGGTCCTAGTGTTTCAGCGCGTGCGACACGCGCGGGAGCGAGGGTTGGCGGGCGTCGCTGGGCAGGGTGCGCCCCCCGAGGTGGCCCAGGGTGGGCGCTGTGGCGGCGCGCAAGCGGTGGCCTGGACCACAGGGGTCGTGTGGCATCTGGCCGCTCTGCGCTGGCTGGGGCTTCGAGTGGCGTCATTTTCGCCTCCGCCCACTCTCCCCAGCTTCCCTTCTCTCTCCTGCCCTCCGGGGGGAGGAGAACAGCTGGATTTGCTCGGCCCTTCCAGGGAGATCCGCCGCGGTCTCGATTCAGCAGGGGGCAGGGCGTGTGCACCGAGGGGGCTCCGGGGGAAAAGCGCTGTCACCGCTTGGGTCACATTAGTGGCTGAAGCTGGGATTTAGTGGCTATTTGCCTTACTCCGCCCCACCTCCCCCACTCGCCCGTCTGTCGCCTCTGCTGTGAGACATCCCTCTAGGTCTGGGGCAGCACCGACTTGTGGCTTGGACGGGGGAGGTGCCCGGCAGCTGGTGAGGGAGGCAAACCTAGTTGGGGAGGGCGCCATTGTCTTGTGCCCAGACCATCTCTTCTTCCCAAATGTCCTGGGCACTTGAGTTTGTTTGGTTCCTTTGAGTTACTGGGAAAGATGAAAGATTCAGAGAGAGTTCAGCCAGTGGCCAGGCAGGAGGGCTTTAGCCATCAGCCATACTTCACCTCCTAAAGAAACAGAGTGTGTTCTTGCCATGAAAAATGCAGTCCCAAGGCAGACCTTCCAGCCCAGCTTCCTCCTGGATAGAAATGCTGGAATCTTGACTGAGTTTCACAAAGGTGAACTGAAATAAGCAAGGTACAGAGAGTGCAACCCCCCACACCTGGCTTAAGGGGTTCCCCAGCCAGGGCAGAAATGCAGACAAGGGTGCAGACCCCAGCCCTCTGTGGTGGTAACTGTTGGGGTAGGCCAGGGTGGGGGGTCAGGGGAGGAGGGGGGCACAGGGGTGGTCACGAAGTGATAGGATACCTTTAAAGGGACAGTGCTCTGGAGTCAGGAGCGAAGCCAAATATCCCCAGACCCGGGACTTAGTAGCTTTGTGGCACCTTGTCTCTCATCATTGTCACTCTTCTCAGAGCGAGAAGGAAGGCGTTCCCTGCCTCGCTTTGGCACCTGGCACCTGGCCCAGGGCCAGGCCCTTGGGAGGAGATCAAATACACACACTGAATCGACTGAATGGCCCCATTCCTCTGTGGTCCCTCAGGCAGTTAAATTTTTGGTGATAGCATGTGACTACGCTTTCCAAGGAGACCTTGGAGGATCTTTTGGGGTCTCTTTTCCTGAGAAGCAAATCCAGGCTTGCTATCTGTTGGTTTAATAATTTGGAGAAATTAAAAATTCACACAAGTTCCTGGTCCAACTTCTGCCCAGTTTACAGATGGAAACTGAGACCCAAAGGCAGGGAATGACTCGCCGAGAAGGAGCCAAACCTGGAAGTCAGCCTGAGTTTCCTGGCTGTGATGGAAGGTGGTGAACAGGGGTCTCAAGTCTTGAGAGATGTATTTTCTGCTGTCAGAAAATGAGTTGGATCCTCACTGTGTTTCTGGCAGGGAAACTTTCCAGACAGAATGTGGGTGATTGATGGGTCAATTGATTTTCAGTCTGAATCAGGAGTTCTTGAAACAGGAGCAGAATCAGCGTAGTGAGAAAGGGCTGCAGCTCTGCTGAGTGGTGGTGGCCCAGATTTGGGCTGTCCAGGTTGGACCCCAGATGTGAACAAAGCCCTCCCCGCCCTGCCCCCTAGACACACACGTCCCCTGCCCTCAGCGCACTAAAATCTCCTAAGCGGCCTCAGCACGGATGGGGAAGAAAGATCTCATTGTGTTTTTCTGATGGCCTGAAGCTGCAGTTCTTCCAGGATCCAGAGAATCCTATCCAAAGCGTGACTCAAAAGGCCCTGTGCTTCAGAAGGGAAGCCAGGATGATGACTCAGCATCTAAGATTCTAGCAGGGAGGGGCCCTGACTCAGGCAGAGGGGGCTGGGAAGGGACAGGACCTTTCTCTCTCTCCGAATCAGCAGGTATATCCCACAGCCCCTCTCATCCTCATGAGAGCTCTGCCTGTGCTGTCTTGGCTCCATTGAATGGATGGGAAAACCACAGCCAAGAATGTTTAAGGGACTTGCTTGTGGGCTATGTGACTGGAAGTGGGAGGTGCAGGCTGAGAACCCAGAGTGTCAGACCTGAAAGTCTTTGTTCTTTTTTCATGATGGCATGTTGGGGTGACTGCAAAAAGGCAAGAGTGAAAAGAGCAGAGAGGCCAGCCAGAGCTCTGGCCTCAGATTCCCCCCCACCGCTGAAAAATGGGAATAACAGGTACTGTCTCTCTGGGACGTGTAAATGTTAATTGAGTTAATCTACGGCAAGAGTTGAGGACGGTACTTGCCCATGAGGCCACAATGAGGGAACTTGTGGTCAATCATTTCCACAAATGGCATTCTCAAGGCATCGCCTGGGGAAGGCCTGCAAATGCTGGATTCATGTTTTGCTTCTTGAAGTTTTTACAGAAAGCTAAGCTTGTGCAGATTGCATAAAAATATAATGGAACTTTGTCTGAAATGCAGATTTCCAGGCCTGGTTGGTCTGGGATGGGCGAGGGATCTGCATTGTTTCAGCCCTTTCTGGGCTGAATTGGGCTAGAGTGTACTGCCAGAGAGGAGGATATTTGCTCCAGAATGATGGCTGAGGGAGAGCAAAAGAAAGAGAGCCACATTTCTCCTATCTCCAGGGTCTGGAGTAAGTAGCTTTTATTCGGTTAAACTGCCTTGTGATTTCAAGGCATCTCCTTGTTCCTTTGAGACAGGAGCCATCCTTGCTATTTCTCAGATCAGAAGACTGAGGCTTGAGCAGGTCCCTTGCTTGTCCAGAATCAAGTGATGGGGCTCCATTACCCGTGGGCCACCATGGACCATTCCCTGAAGCGTTATCCTTCAAGGCTGCCCAGGCCCTCCTCGATCCGTCTTTGGAACCTGGACTTGGTTTCTTGGCTTCATTTCAGGCAGCCTTTCCTGACTCCCTGATCTCAGTCTGGGCCCAGCCCTGCCCTTTCTTTCTCTTTAAATTTGGAGACAGACACAGGCAGGTTGGGGGTCTCTGCTGCGGAGTTGGCGGAGGTCAATTACCTGGACACTCACTTGACCCCTGCTGTGCCAGTCCAGGCTTGTTGGAGCGGGGTGTGCGGGAGGAGTGGGGGGCCCTGATCACGAGTGTGCAGACACCAGTGCTCCAGGGCAGACGCCCTATGAGACGAGACCTGGCAACCCTGGCACTCTGACTTGGCGCTGCCGAATAGACCCGATTACAGAGTGTGGATCCACACACAGCTCTCTCTTCCACCCAGTCCTGATCTTCATACCGTATATTTACCGAAGACCTGCCCACCCGGGCTCCATCTCCAGGCATTTCCATTCCGGTAGAGGCATTCCTCCAACTGAGATGGTAGGAAGTGGGACTGCTTAGCGGTCTGGGGGATTCATCTTTTGTTTTATAGATTTTTTTTTCCTCCTTAAACCTGTGGAAAGCCCTGTACATATAAACGATATGCCCGTGTACTGCTCTGCTTAAAGAGGTGGATGGGGACCTTTTTTAGGAAGAACAGGGCTCCATTCTGTCCCCCCATCTTTACCCCTAACTCCACCTATTGGCTTTAAGGTTCTGGGCAGCCCTCTCTGAATGTGAGTGTGAGAGTCATTCTGAAGAGGTAGGTAATTCTGAGGACTCTCTTAACTGGGAACCCTCCCCTCCTCCCCTCTTCTGGTTAGTCATTGAACTTGCCTGCTTTCTCCAGAAAGTCCTCCCTGACTTCCCCCTCCAGGCAGGCCGACTGGGTGGGGTACCCTTCTTGGATCATTCTGGGTTGTGTCTGCTTAATTACCCTTTTCCTGTAAACCTGAGAGTGCACTTAGTAGGCAATCAGTTAATATTGGTTCAAGTAGTAGTAGTATAGTTGCTCAGTAGCATCTGACTTTGTGACCCCATGGACTGCAGCCCACCAGGCTCCTCTGTCCTTGGAATTCTCCAGGCAAGAATACTGGAGTGGGTGGCCACTCCCTTCTCTGGGGAATCTTCCCGACCCAGAGATTGAACTCAGGTCTCCTGCATTGCAGGCAGATTCTATACAGTCTGAGCCACCAGGGAAGCAATGTTGGTCCAAAGGATACCTCCATTTACTAAGGAAATAACAGTGGGCCCTCTTGTGTAGGAAAGGTCATCCAGAGGGTAAGAGCAGCAAGACCAATTCGGGGAAAGATTCTTTCAGTGTGGCGATTGTCCCGTCTCGGGGACAAAGGGCTGTGTAGGAGGAATCTGCCTCCACGTCCCATGCTATCACTGGCTCTCTCTGTGTGCTTTCTATACATTATCTCACAGACCTTCCCACGCTGCTTGTGTTTGTCTTGCAGATTCACAGAAAAAGCCTCTCACCCACCCAGCATCCTCCTTTAGACTTCCGTTATCCTGCGCGTCCCCGCAGACGGTCTGGTCTTCTCTCTGCCAGACAGGTGGCTGGGCTCCCAGACCTGCACGGAGAACCGACAGGAAGGTCCTGGGTCATGCTGTGGAGAAGCGGGTGGGGTGAAGACGACGTACAGGCCCCTCCCTCTTCCTGCTATTGTGTCCCAGACTTTCTTGCTAGTTCTGTGCTCTGGCCCAAGACAGAGAAGTTGCCTTTGGTCTCCAGCCTGGTACCCAGGAAATGGATGCAGCTGGGGGGTGCCTTCTCTTTAGTGATTTCTTTTTTATTCTTTCAATATCAGACAGCCTGTTGGATGCTGCTGAGGTTCAGCCTCCAAGCAGAAGCACCCGGGGCCTCCTGAAGGAATTCTGATTGTCTGATCGTCTTTTTTCATTTTATTGACTTTTGAAAGCCCTGTTTTCTACCTCCCTTCCCCTCACCTGGGGAACTTTCTAGAAGGTCCAGTGAGTCCTGTCATATTGTTTACTGGGTTGATGGCATAAGAAAAACGTTGAGAAGCCATCAGCTTCTTCACCCTCCTTGAAGGCTTGGGTTTCAGAAGGTCCAGAAAACATGGACTGCCTGGTAGCTTGATTTCAGAATCTCTTTGGCAAAGAAAGGACCAAAGGACATGTCCATAGCAAGGTGCGGGGAGGCAAGGTGCGCCCCAAGGCTACTTTTCTGGAGGTTAATGCAGACGGGGCACTATTCTCTCAAACCTTCTGGAGTTGCCTGTACTCGGAGAGGATGTTATGGCGAACATCAGCAGCATCCATTGATCCCCTGCCTGCCTTTTAAATTCTGTCCTATAAAGAGCTCAGTGTGCTGGAAAAAAAACACTGCTTTCACGTGGCTTGGAAACCGGGCGTGTTCTGGACGGGACAAAATCTGGGCCAGTGGCTGACAGTCACAATCGATGCAAGCTTATCAACAGTCGTTCCTGGTTCCCCTCTCTCTCTGCTTCACTGGAGGACTCCGGGAGGCTGTGGTCTGCCTGCCCCTGCCCTGCCCACCTGCACCCACTGCGAAGGATGGAGTCTAGGCCTTTAGGAAGTCACATAGGCCTTGGCGTTTGAGCCTCAGATTACCCATTCGTAAGCCGAGGTGATCCAATCCACATTCTCCCAGGGACCTCCTCCTGGAACAAATAGAATAATGCAGTGAACCTTTTTTTTCAAGTATTGAATATGGCGGATCCCTTCTGCATGTTGTGACGGGAGAAGGTCTAAGATGTGGACTTTGTCCGCAGCCTGGGCCTCTGGTGGTGACTCAAGGGGGCTGTGCATGGTGGGAGAGAAGCACATGACTCTGCCAGCTGATCCACACAGGAGAAGTCTCCCGGGAGCACGGGGCCCATCCTTAGAGCCTCCTGCCTGGGGCTGGGCACTCGGATGTGTGTCTGTTTAGAGCAAGCTGGGTTCATGGTCAACTGTCCCCTTTAACGTTGTTTTTTTTAAACTGTGCCGTCTTGATGCTTGGTGACTTGAGGTCCATTTCTTAATCTCTCTGTGCCTCCATTTCCCCATCGTATGGTGACATGATGGGGTCCACCTTCTAGGGCTACTGGAAAGCTCACAGGGGAGATGGAGTCTGGAGCCTAGGAGGCACCGTGAAGTTCTTGTCGCTGTCACTGTCTGTGTCTGTGGAGGGTGAGGCTGGGGGCTCCCCAAGCACACTCTGGGTGTTTCTGTGCTAGACGCCCCCCGCCCCCGCCTCAGAGGGGCTTTAGGAGCCCAGCAGAATTTGCCAAAGAGGAAGGGCAGATGCCCCCTCCAGGTGGCTTGTTGGAGGAATGCCAGAGCTGGTGGAGGACTCCAGTCTTAGGGACGAGGAGGAGGTCCAGGCTGGGAGAAGAGCGTCCTCCAGGTTCCCAGGGCAGATGGCCTGAGCAGAGCCATGCTGCAAGAGGCCCTCACAGCACCCCAGGGGCACCTCCCTTTCGTCTTCATGCAGCACCTTCCTGCCTGGGCTCCCATCCGTCCGGGGTCTTGGGGACTATGTGATGTGCACAGAGGGCTTCTCAGGTGGCTGAGCAGTAAAGAGTCTACCTGCCAACGCAGGAGACACAGGTTCGATTCCTGGGTCAGGAAGATCCTCTGGGGAAGGAAATGGCAACCTGCTCCGGTATTCTTGCCTGAAGAATTCCATGGACAGAGGAGCCTGGCAGGTCACAAGAGCTGGACACGACTTAGCAACTAAACGAGAACAACGGTGTCTGTAGAACACTTGCCACATATTTTGTAGATGGGAAGCCGAGGCCCAGGGAGGGGATGAATGGCTTGGGAACAGTCATGTGGCTGGGAGGGGCAGGGTTCCCACGCCCCAGCTCCTAAACAGCGTTCCCGCTGCTCCATCAGGGCTTGTGAGAATCCCAGGCACTGTGTATCCCCTCGCTCTCAGGGTGACCGACTAACAGCTCTCACGTGGCCTCATAGCCTGAGATGCCTTCGCCCGCTGCCTTCCCAGTCCCCGAGGTCACCTTCTTCGCTCCTCCGAGCAAATCTCAGTCTTGGCTTTGCTGGAACCCATGGAGTCCAGCTCATTGCTGACTGGCTTCTGGGTCCGTTGAACTGGAAAGGTATTTGCCTGCCCCCCCAACCCGCGCCTGCCCCTTGGGCCTTTGTTACTCATTGACCCGAGTGGTGGCACATTGGGTCTGATTGCTGGAAACCCATGTGACACCTGCTGAACCTTTTTCTGTGTCCCCTCCTTGCTGGGCCACTCGGGGATTAAAAATGTTTAAAATACAGACCATGTCCCCACAGATCGCCTTGGGTCTCTGAGGCAACCAGGGAAGTGCACTGATTAATGAAGCAGCTGTTTGCCCGATTCTGTGTGCCATGGTTGCATTGAAGGCCCCCCACTACTCGCCGGGAGCAGGAGTTGTTATGCCCATTTTACAGATGAGCAGACTGAGGCTCAGAGGTTAGATCGCAGAACTAATCAATGGTAATGTTCAGGTATGACCCTCAGATCTCCCCCCACCTCCCCACTAACTCCTGGCTGCCTTTCACTTCTGCAATATTGATTTTCTCAGAATTCCTCTGGGCAGGCAGGTGGGAAAGGAAGAAGTGGTATAAATCACTCTGGCAGCTGGCGTTGTGACCTGGAGCCCTGCTGTGTGCACTGAGTGGGGTTTTGGCAGGAGACCTGTCCCGACTTCATTTCCTGTGTGGAGTGGCTTCCCTCTGTGCTGAGACAGAGTCCACCCTACAGGATGGCGTAGGGGGCTGGGAGTCAGGCACCCAGGCTTCCACCACCATGCCCGGTGCAGCCTGGCCCCCTGCAGGACTGCCACCTGCAACCCTCCGCCCCCTGCAGGGTTGCCTTGGCCCTCTGCAGCCCTACATCCTGTGCTGGGACTTTGCAGGAGGCGGTGGAGAAGGGCAGGCTTGGCATCCGGCGCTTGGTCTCAAACTCAGGGAGAGAGCTTGTTGAGCCCAGTGGGGCTGCAGGTTGGCTGCGGGGGGTGACCCCAGGTGTGGGCACCCTCTGAGTGGAGCCTGAAGGGGACAGGGCAGGGGGCACCAGCCCTGGCACCCAAACCAGGTCACCTCCTGTCTATGCCTGACTTGTTACATAGTCAGATCTCATCACAGAGCTGTGATAGGTCCTTTCTCGATTCACTCAGTGTCTGGCACATACAATTGCTGTGCAGGAAAACTACCTCCGAGTAAACCTTCCTACAGCACATGCTTCCTGGAGCTCAGAAGGGCTCTGAGGGCTGGTCTTGCCTCGTGGGGGGCAGACGATAGGGAGGGGGAACACGAGGTGTCCCTGGCTTTATCTAAAACATGTCAGCTTTCTTCTTAAAAACAGCTTTATATATTGAACTTCCTTATAAGGTTTCCTTTAGACCCACAGCATCTAAGACAAAAGTTTGCAAAGTTTATTGATGGATGCAACAGAGACGGGGTTAAGGGGCCTCAAGGGGCCTAAGTCTGCCGAATTGGAGGGGTGGGGCCCGGGGCTCAAGGTGCACCTTCTACAGCCCATTTGGGTGGTCTTGGAAATCGCAGGCGGTGACCTGGCTGGAGGTCCTGGCTGAGCTCGCCTGTCGGGACGTGTCCCTTACAGTTATGAGCCACAGGCTGCCCCAGGCCTGCGGGAACCGCGCCTCCTACCCACGCCCATTCCCCGGGGACGAGGAGAACCTGGAGTGTCCTCTGCTTTATCTGGTCGCCCTGCAGACTTCAGAGCCCTGGGGTTCTCACTGGCTGCTTCTTGGTCTGGGCCCAGGGCGTTTCAGCCGCTTCACTCCTGGGGCCAGATAATTCTGTTGTGGGTGCCCTGTGCCCCCATGGTGTGGTCAGCAGCCGCCCCGGTCTGCATGAGCTGGATGCTAGCAGCATCTCCCAGTGGTGCCGATCAAGAATGTCTCCGGACCTCGCCAGATGAGGGGACCGAAGCACCCTCGTCTGCAGAAACACTGTGATAGTCCTCTGTGAGCTCCCCTCTGAGTCTCCCCAGGACCCTGAGCACACAAGCGGTGGGGCTCCCTGAGGCCTCCTCCAGCTTCCAAAAAGGAGCTGTTCTCAAATGCTGATTTTTAAGGGGAATTCACTGGTTTTCAAGCCACTGTCTCCTGAGGTCTGGGAAGCTGAGTTGTAGGAGGAAAAGAAGGTGTGGGGTAAAGGGATTTCTCCAGGAGCATGTTTGAGAAGCCAGGAAGGCTGGACCTGAACTCTTCCTGGTTCTGAGGGAGGGTGAGAGGCCAGGTGAAGGCTGATCCTCCAGTGGGATCACACTGGAGTCAAGCCAGCCAAGGAGACCTGACCACACTGGGCTGAGCTGCAGCCTGAAATACACATGGACCTGTTTTCAAGGCATTTCACTCGTGTGGTTTACTAAACCACGTAAGAGTGAATGTAAACGCAAATGTGGGCCTCTCAGGTGGCGCAGTGGTAAAGAATCAGCCTGCCACCGCAGGAGATGCACGAGATGCAGGTTCGATCCCTGGGTTGGGAAGATCCCCCTGGAGGAGGAAGGGGCACCCTGCTCCTGTATTCTTGCCTGGAGAATTCCAGGGACAGGAGAACCTGGCAGGCGACAGTCCTTGGGATTGCAGAGTCGGACGCAACTGAGTGATGAGTTGCTGTGAAGCTGCATAAAGGCTGTGCTTCTGTCTGCTTATTCTGTCTGTTGTGATGCTAGGAGCTGCAGGGAGAGAAGGGAATGAGCCAGGTAGGCTACCTACCTGTCCTGGGGAGCTTGCAGGTGGGGACGGAGGCCCAGGAATAGCCAGAGACCCTGACTTCACCTCTGGGTTCTGAAGGAGCCCCTGTGACAAGCTCTTAGCGTTGCCAGAGCTGTGAGCCTCTGGAAGGCTCCCTGGCCTGTGTAGGCGAGGTGTCTCACGGCCAGGGTCTCGGGACCGTGAACACGCTGAGTTAGCAAGGCCGGCAGACCTTGGCTTTTCATGCCTCCTGCCTCCGAGCTGGCAGCTGCCCAGGAATGCTCGCGAATATAAAACCGACTTTGTTTTCGGAATGTTCTGGAGCCTAGACTCCAGAGGCTGCATAAAGGCATTCTTGTGGGGCTGGTTATCTACTGGGGGCCCAGACCAGAGCGTCCCAGGGGATCTGCCCACGGAGTACCATGTGCTGGCGTGGGGGAGGTGGCGTGTGGGGTGGCCCCGCTCTGTCACCCGCTGACCCCTGAGAGGTGTTTTACAAAGAGGGTTCCTCTAGGTGCAGGGACCTGGGTCCTCAGAGGAGCTGAAATTGAGAAGTTCAGAGACCTGTGCTCTCTGGCTGGCTGTTACATCTGTGGAGCCATGGAGAGTTTGGGGCGAGGTCCCCGCCCTGAAAAGTAGCAGGTTTTCACCCAGTTCCCGATTTAGAAGGTCTGGTTCTGTGACCTGGTGGGGGTCCCTGGTCTCCCATCACTTACTCCTTCACTCCCATCTCTTCAGCTCTGCCCGCAGCACCTACCCCTCCTTCTGGGTTCATTGCAGTTCACCCCAGTACTGGGCTGGGGGAGCTTCAGTCTCTCCGCCTGACTGTTCACCCCTAAGAAGAAATACTGATGCCTCCAGGTCCCTGATTGAGCCCCCCAGGAGGGAGTGTGCTCAAGACCTGTCATCCCCCAAGCCTCGGTCCCCAGGGCGGTCGGTTGCGGTGGCATTTCCACCGCTGGAACTCCGCTCCGTCTTGCTCCAGTGGTTCTCCTGCAGCTGCCCTGGCATCAGAGCCCAGGGGCCCCTTCTGGCCCACCCTGATCTCTGCCCCCACCCCTGCCCCCCCACCCCTGCTTTCCTGCCCCCACTCTGGCTCATCAAGTGCTTTGTGCCTTGAAGATCTTTTTTCTTTCAAAGTCTTCCCAAATGCTCAGTCCTGTCATCTTGGCTTGAGATAGTCCCTTCTCCTCCCTACTTGCCCCACCCCACCCCAGCAGGGAGCAGAGTACCCTGCCCAGAGATGAACATGGGGCTGTCTCTGTGGCCGTCCCTCTGTTGGGGACATCCCACTGGTGTGGGGATGAAGGAGAAGGGAGCTAGCACCATGGTTCCCGTGGCCGGCCTCCCGGACCTTCTGTCCCCTTCTGCTTGTCAAGCTGGGGCTCTCTGATTTCGGGATGTGGCAGTGACGTGGGTCTCCTTCTAAAGTACAGAGAGAAACATCTGTCCTTGTTGTGGTGGGTGGGCCTGGCCTGGGTGTCAGGGCCTGGTTTTGAGTGCCAGGGTGGTTTAGTGGCTAAGTTGTGTCTACCTCTCGTGACTGCATGGACTGTAGCCTTGTCAGGCTCCTCTGTCCGTGGGATTCTCCAGGCAAGAATACTGGAGTGGGTTGCCATTTCCTCCTCCAGGGGATCTTCCTGACCCAGGGATTGAACTCGAGTCTTCCACATTGCAGGCAGAGTCTTTACTGACTGATGAGTTGTCCAAAAGCCTCAGTTTCCTGTCCCAGGAAACAGACTTCCCTCCATCCCCAGGGGCAAGACTGGGGCCGGGGTGGTGGGCGGAAGGTAGAAACTGCTGGTCTGGGGAGTGAAGGCTTCCTCCCTGGCCTCAGTTTTGCTTCTGTCTGGAAACACCTCTCAGTCGGAATTGCTGACCCCCTGGCCTCTGTCTCTGTGCAGGTGCGTGACAACAAGGACATGTCTCGGGAGCTGCAGGACGTGGACCTCGCCGAGGTGAAGCCTTTGGTGGAGAAAGGGGAGGTGAGTGGACAAGCCCTGGATACGCCCCCTCCCATCCCCACTCGCATATGGACATACATGTGTGCACAGTAGGAACACGCATCCATGCACACACGTGTGCACACACACGCACACACACGCACATGTCCACTGCTTTGTGGTTTCCACAGGTCACCTTGTCCAGTACAAAAGGCCAGGAGGTTCTAGTTCAGGCCCCAGCTTGGCTGGCAAGGGCTAAGGCACCTCGCCCACCTCTGGCCTTTCTGCCCTCACTACTCTCATTTGTAACGAGAGGGGCACTGGACCAGAGTTCCTCCAAGCACCTCTGCCTCTGACATCCTGCAGTTCTAAAGCTGCCCCTGAAGCCCGTTGCCCAGCGGCTCTGCCCCAGCTTAGTGGCTAAGGGACCAGACTGCCTAGGTTCAGGCCCTGCCTGCCACACTCTGCTGCTCCGTGACCACTGGTGAATCCTTCAACCTCTTCATGCTCCAGGTCTCCAACTTTAAAAACCAGTGACCCTAGGACTAGTGTCATGGCACCGGGGTGAGGATGGAGTAGGCTAACTCGCGTGGAGCGGTTAGAGCCTCGTCCACCTGGAAGGGGGCCAGCTATGCTCGTGTTCTTGTGTTGCTACAATTATCACCCTCTTTTTTGGCCAAAACTTTCAAGTCAACAAGACCTCCTTGTTGGAAGCAGACTCCCCTGCCGTATAGCCTAGCCTGGCATGATCTGTCCTGGACTGGCTGTGGATGGATGTGAAAAACCTTTTCGTTTGCACGGTTGACACTGTATTTTACAACCACGTTCACATCCCAGTTCTCACTGAGTTTTGTGGCTGCTTATGCTGAGACACCTTTTGTAAAATGTAAAGCTTGGGTTCAAAAGTGGGGTTACTTTGAGGTCAACTAAATGCTTTCCAAAGTAATAATTAACATACATGAGCCTTGCCCTGCATGCTGGTTTCTGGACTAATCATACTTCATAGGTTATTTCCTGCTAAATTAAAGGATAGGGCTGTGGCTGATTAGACACTAGGTTCTGTGATTGTTCCCATTTTACAGAAGAGGAAGCTGAGTTTCCGGGAGGTTAATTTGTCCTTCTCTGTTGGTCACATGGTTACAAAGTGTGGGGCATGGAGCCAAACTCAGGCCAGCTACCACTGGTAAATGGACTGATTCATTTAATTCCTTTATGACTGCACGTGGCTGCTCTGTCTTAGGTCCACTATTTTGCAGACTTTTCTTTTGTTAGCTTTTTATTTTGTATTAGGGTATAGCTGATTAACAGTGTTGTGATAGTTTCAGGTCAACAGTGGAGGAACTCAGTCACACATTTCCATGTATCTATTCGCCCCCAAACTCCCCTCCAGTCCAGGCTGCCATATGACACTGAGCAGAGTTGCATGTATCATACAGGCCTTGTCGGTTATCCATTTTAAATACAGCAGTGTGTGCAGGTCATGGACTTTTCTTAATAAAGGGGAGACGCATCTTTCTATTTTCCATTATATAGTCATGGAAACTCATCTTGATGGGAAGAGAATTTCCCAAGGTTCTTTGGATAGGATTAGAAGCCAGACCAGCGGAAGCTGCAGAATCCTCGATATCATTCCCACGTGAGGGGTCTGCAGATGTCTTCTGTAAAGGATGAGTTGGAAGGTGTCTTAGGCTTTGAGGACCCATGGTCTCTGTTGTAACTACTCAGTTTTACAGTTACAGCCTGGAAGCCGCCCTAGGCAGTATGGAAGCCAATGGGCTTACTGTGTTCTAATAAAACTTTATTTACAAAAAGAAGGTGGAGGAAGGTAGAGGCCCATGGGTGGCCAACTCCAATACTTTTCACTATATATGCTTCAAATCCATTTCCTCTTCTGTCTGCATCTTTGACACAGTCTTGGGAAAAGAGAAAAACACAAAGAAACAGGAAAACTCCCAGGTGATGCAAATACATATTAGCATCTTTAAAAGATAATTTTGTTTGTTTATTTGATTTTTGGCTCTGCTGGTTCATTGTTGCTACCTGGGCTTTCCTCTGGCTGCGGTGTGGGCTTCTCACTGCAGTGGGTTGTCTCATTGCAGAGCAGGGGCTCTCGGGCACACAGTTTCAGTAGCTGTGGCTCCCAGGCTCTAAACCACGGGCTCAGTAGTTGGGGTGACGGGCTTAGCAGCTCTGAGGCATGTGGGGCCCTCCAGGACCAGGGATCTAACCTGTGTCACCTGCATGGGCAGGTGGATTCTTTACCCCTGAGCCATCAGGGGAGCCCCAGATTAACATATTCTTATCCCTCCCCTTTTGAAAAACCACAGGCAATAGTATACCACATTTGCCTTGTTTATTTAATCACCTGTGTTGAAGACCTCTCCAACACCAGTCCGTAGGGCTCTTGCTTCTGTCTTTCTAGCATCACAGTCCTCCACCACGTTTGTTTGACCAGGGGCCTGTATGTGGACCCCTGGGGCCACGTTACTGTTCCCAGCAGAGCTGCAGGTATTCATAGACTCTTTGGATCCTGCATGTCCGTCATTTCATACACGTGTAGGTCTTAGATAAATTCCCCAAGTGGCATCGCTGAGTCCAAGGGTACATGCATGTTTACACACGGCATTTATACATTTTTAGGCAGCCTAGTGCTACCCTTGGAAAATTTTATTTCTGAAATAAATATCTAGGAAGTTATTAACTCCAAGGTACATGTCAGTCTGTCTCTAAGTAGATACTGGCCTTTTCTTTCCAGGTTTGAATGGAAGTAAGCCCTTCATTTCCTTAGACTGACTCAGCAAAGTGTTTTTAATTAGGTTTGCTGTTGGGAAGTTCTTCCTGATGTCCATCCTCAATCTGAATGACCTCTGCACTCGTGTTAACATTGTGAAGGTTAGGGTTGTACGAAGCAGCTTTTCTACTCCTGTCAATACACACACACACACACACAAAGTATGTTGGCCGCCATTTGCTTCCACTTGAATTTATCACACTCCCTTCTGTTCTTAACCCTGGCCCCAGGAGATTTGAAGCTATTGATATATATATATATTTTTTTTTTTTTTAATAGGAAGAAAATTGCTTTAGAATGTTGTGTTGGCTTTTGCCATACAACAATGCAAATCAGCCATAATCGTACATATATCATCTCCTTCTTGAGTCTCATGCCCACTCCCTATCCCGCCCCTTACTTTAATCTCCTTCAGCAGTTGGGTGTTACAATTTTAACTCCCAACCCCTGGCTGTTCCAACAGATCCCCTTGCCCTTTCCAGCACCTCTTTCTCCTTCTGCTCTGCTGAGCTGTCTTCTTTCATGGTGGGTGGTGGTGGATCCAGCGGGGCTCAGCTTTTGAACTGCATCCTGAGCTGGGAGGAAGGGTGCCGGTGTTGGCTGAGGGTGGTTCCAGCCCCAACTTTGACCTGTACTTTCACTGCTACCTGGGGGATGAGAGCCCTTTTCCCATCTTCCTGGGCCAGGCCTGCCACTAACTCTGGTGAAAGGTGGAATTTGAGCTGGACAGTCAGGATTGTTGGATGTTGGGGAATACTCTGCTCTCCTCTCATGAGAGATAGATTTTAATCCAGATGGTGGGCTGCCATGGAAGAAATGTAAGGACAGTGACACGATCAAGTTCGAGCTTTAAAAGTGTAGCACATGCGTGGAGACCGAGACCAGTTTATAGGCAGTTGTGGTTAGCTTAAACCTTCAGATCTTTTTCACCAAGGTGCTAGTCAAAGAGGAATCCATCAGCTGTGTCTGCTTTTTAGTTGGACTGCTATTCTTTGAGATAAACAGTCTCTCTGGAAAGAAATAGGCTCCACAGAGGACCTAGGGTCGGGATGATAGACTCAGGGCATGGGGAGGTCTGTGTGTTCGGACATTACTTCTCTGCCCTGGGAAAGTGATGAAACTGACCAACTCTCTTGTCTCTCCACAGACCATCACCGGCCTCCTGCAGGAGTTTGATGTTCAGGCAAGTAGATGTGGCTTCCCTTCCCCCTCGCCTCTTCTGTCTTCTCCTTTTCCCTTTCTTCCATGGGTTAGATTCGTGTTCAGACGTTAGGGCAAAGGGGAGAGATGGAAGCCGATTTCCTGCACTCAGTTCCTTCTCCCCAGAGAGAAGTGGGTTTGAGTTCTGACCAAGGAAGCAAGAACCAGTTAGCCTCTGTGAAAGCTGGACAGAGATCCAGCAGCCCCTTTGACCTTGCAGAGATGGGCAGAGCTGGGAGGCATGTGCAGAGGAAATGGCGAGACGTTGGGTAGGCTTGGACCCTGTGATGCGAGGGGATGGGGGAAGCATGATGTTCTTGGCTCCCCTTGGGAAAGTGAAACCAGCTTCTCTGTGGTCTTCCGGCTCCCTCTTTGCTCCGGGTTGGCATGGGAGCAAGATGGGGGTGGTGCCTCTGGAGGTTTGTCCAGGAACAAGCTTCCAGGAGAGGGGGTTGACCTCTTTTGGCTGAGGGGTAGGTCAGAACCTCAGGGACTGTGAGTCTTGGACTCCTTATTCCAAAGCTGCGTGGGCCCCCACACTGTACCGGGCCCTGGGGGCAGGGCCAGAAGCCTGAGCACATCCAGGTCACATGGGCTTCCCGGAGAAGACAGGGCCTCATACAGGCTGGGCACAGGCTGGCACGCTCACCTGGCCCTCTGCTTGCACATCACACGGGTACCCCGGCTTCTTGCCCATCCTGAGTCCTGCGACTCTATCATACCATTCACCTCCTTCCCCACAAAGAGCTTACTGGTCCTCCTGAATCTCGTATTTCAGTGATTGGCCTGCCATCCATCAGAGGCTGTGAATCTTGGCGTTGTCTTTGGAAGGAAGTGGAGAGAGGAAGTGGGGTTGGAAACACTGGCTGGTGTGAAGTCAGGGAGGCGAATGCAAAGAGTACAGGCGAGGTGCGTGGGCCTCAGTGTGTTTACAGGTCATCCTGGCTGTTCCTGCAGCCCACCCTGACCTCGGGCCCCAGGAACCCCTGGGGTACCGGAGGTGTTGGTTTCTGTTCAGCCATTTGTCCTCTGAGGCCAACACATCCCACTGTGTTATATTGCCTGTTCAGAACACACCGATTGCACTATCATCGTCACCAGGCCCTGGACACCCAGGCAGACGTGTGGCCCCGGATCTCCGCAGGCACACCCCACTGAACCCCAATAGCATTAGGCAGCCGGGGTCACTGTCTTCATTCTTAAAGTTTACGAAGCTGAGGCTCAGAGGTTAGGTGTGCCTGGCCCGTGGTTGCACAGCCAGCACTGTGCTCTTTGCAATTTGACCGTGAAACCTGTTTTCACAGCCTCCGGGTAGCGTCTGTGTCAGGGCCATGAGCAGGAGGCCTGAGCAATGGTTAGCAGCCACCATGTGCCATTTACTTCAGAGGGGCACTGGCTTGGCTTGAAGGTGGCTCTGTGAGCTGGCAGGGAAGCTCCCTGCATGAGGGAGGTCCTTCCAGCCTGGGGCCCTCGAGCCTCTCTCGCTGTCAGTGGGTGTCTGGGGCAGGCCAGAGGGACAGCTTGGGCCAGGACAGGTCATTTCCACCCTAGGAATTTGTGGTTAAAAGCAGCTGAGTCTGGAGATACCCTCGCATCCTTCAGGAGCACCTCCCTGACTCATCAGCCTGGTTTACAGCATCGCTGCTGTCCCAGCCTCCCGGTACCTCTGCAGTGGATGTGCCCAGACCAGGGCTGGCATCTCCCCATTTTATGAATGAAGAAACTAAGCTACCCAGACAGTGAGACTTGCCACAGTCAGGTTGCAACTGAGACATCGTGGCACCCTGAACAAAAGCATCTTTCCCCCCACCCTTTCTGAGTCAGGTCAACCGGATTTAATTCTAGCTGACCTTTCCAAGGTATGTGCCCTCGAGCAAATTACTCAGAACTTCTGAGCCTGTTACCCGCCGTCTGTAACACAACTGTAAGAATGGATGCTTTTGAGTCCTAACTGTGTGCCAAGCACTGTTCTAAGCACCCTGCCCTTATTTAATCAAATACGTTCACTTACTCTTCATAAGAGCCCTGGTGGGGGCAGGGGGGTTCTGCTATCATCTTATTACAGATGAGCAGTGCCTCCAAGTCACACAGCCAGGGGCCCCCCACCGGATTTCATGTTCCCCTCTCTCCTGGATGTAACTCAGACTCAAGTGCTGTTCAGGGCTGTGTTTACTGCTCAGGAAGCAGAGGCCATGCTCTCTGCAAGAATGCAGGTTACAGGCACGCATGGATGTGTGGAGGTGACCATTAGACTCCGGGGTCTGGGGACCTCCTGCGCCACCAGCTCCCTCCAGCACAGGTACCTGGGGAATGGGAGGAAATGTGATAGACTTCCAGGCACACTTTCTCCTCTGGGGTCATTGCGAGTGGGAACATCAGCGGGATGGTCTTGGCTGAATCTGCAGCCCCTCTAGAGCTGGAAGCTGGGCCACCTGGTGGGCTCAGCCCACCTTTTGTGCAGAGGAACCTAGAGAAGGCCATGGGATGAGTGGGGCTGCTCCTTAGGGTCTGAGACTTGAGCCAGGAGTGGAGGCTATGAGTAACTCAGGCCCTGGGACAAAGGCTAGTCACCCACCCCCACCATCACCCACTGTGTCTGGTTCTTTTGTCCCGCTGTGACACAGACTATCAGCTCCCTGCCCTTCGAGGCCATCAGAGGGTGGGGGCCCTGAACCCCTCACTTCACTGGCTGCTTTAGCACCCAGTACACAGCCCTTGGTCCTCAAGGAGCGTGTGGTCTCATGGGACATGGCCTCCGGTTATGCTCTTTATAGCACTGGTTTAAGAGGAGAATCAGGGCTGGTCACTTGCCTGAGGTCCCCCTGCAGTGAGAGGAAGGTGGCACCAGACCCCGGGCCTTCTGTCTCCCAGCTTTGAGAGCCTCCTGTTCTGCATCGCCTGATGCTGCTGGCTTAGCGATGCTTCCTGTGAGCCAGGCCCTCTACTAAAGGCTCCCCAGCCAGTATCTCACTTAACACCTCAACAATAGCATAAGCAGAAGTGCCATTATCCCCATCGCTCAGATGGGGAAACTGAGGCTGGAGGGTGGGACTGGGCATCACTCCCAAATCTGTCTAAGCAGAGAGGGAGCTTGTGCTCTTACTGTGTGGTCCACAGGCCGAGGTCTCTGTCTGCCCCACCCTCAGGTCAGAGCTCTGTCCACTGGTCTCTGTGTCGGGACACTGGGCACGTGGGGGCACCAGGGACAGTGCAAGGTAGATAGACTGTCTCCAGGCATCCCGGGTTTAGCTCATCCAGACCCTCCTTCTACAGCTGGAGAAACTGAAGGACAGAGAGAGGGGAATCGCTTGTGCAATGCTGTGCGGTGGGGGAGCTAACAGGGATGACATCGGATCCTCGTCTGGCCATTTCCCACCATCGTGAAAATAGGGTCCCAGGGTGGAAAGGCTGGAAAGACGCAACAGCTACGGCAGCCGTGGCCCTGGCTGTCTGGTGGGCTCCGAGGGCCGTGGGGCTGGGGCGGCAGTCCCAGGATCTGGCTGATCATTCGGGGCTGGGCTGGGCTTGGCGGGGCCCTGGGCAGGGAGATGAATCTACTTTCTCTGTCACTGAAATGGCAGCTCTTGTCCCTGTCCCCGCCTTCCGCAGGAAGCAGCCATCAGGTCTGTGGTTTTGTCTTTCTGCAGCCCTGTGATGTCCGTCTCCCCCAGGGTCAAGGCCATAGAGTCACCAGACTCGGCGTATTCGAGAGCCAGGTTTGCCCTTTCCTGGCTGCCTGGCCCAGAGAAAGATGCATCACCTCCCTCAGGCCTCAGTTTCCCCATCTGCCACATGGGGACCAAGACTCCAGCTTGTGTAGAGGGAACCTGGTGTGATGTTTCCTAGTCAGTGCTGGCCCAATAACACACCCGGTTTTTCCAACTGTTTCTTTGTGTTGAAATACATATGTAACGTAGGGGTTCTCCGATGGCTTAGCTGCAAAGACTCCTCCTATAATACAGGAGATGTGTGGTTGGGACGATCCCCTGGAGGAGGAAATGGCAACCCACTCCAGTATTCTTGGGCTTCCCTGGTGGCTTAGCTGGTAAAGAATCTGCCTGCAATGCAGGAAACCTGGGTTTGATCCCTGGATTGAGAAGATCCCCTGGAGAAGGGAAAGGCTACCCACTCCAGTATTGTGGCCTGGAGAATTCCATGGATTGTATAGTCCTTGGGGTCACAAAGAGTCAGACACGACTGAGTGACTTTCACTTTCTTTCCCTCTCCATTTTGCTTTCGCTCAAGATATTGAATATAGTTCCCTATATGGTATACGGTAGGACCTTGCTGTTTATCCATTATACGGTATACGGTAGGACCTTGATGTTTATCCATTATATACACAACTGTATACGTCTACTCACCCCAAACTCCCAATCCATCCCTCACCCCACCTCCTACCCCTTGGCAACCCCCAGAACTCTTCCGATTTTTTTTCTTAAATATTTATTTGTTTAAGATGCAGTAGACGTTGGTTCGATCCCTGGGTAGGGAAGATCCCCTGGAGGAGGAAATGGCAACCCACCCAGTATTCGTGCCTGAAAAATCCCATGGACTTCGGCTATGCTGGGTCTTAGCTGCAGCACGCAAACTCTTACTTGTGACATGGGGTCTAGTTCCCTGACTCAGGTATCAAACTCAGGCCCCCTGTATTGGGAGCGTGGAGTGTGGAGTCTTAGCCCCTGAACCACCAGGGGAGTCCTCAGAACTCTTTCCATCTTGCAAAACTGTAACTCTGTCCCCGTGAAATACTAATTCCCCATCCCCCTCCCTGCATCCTCTGACAGCCAGCATTCTGCTTCCTGTTTCTAGGAGTTCAACTACTCTCAGTACCCCATGTAAGTGGCATCACTCAGGGTTTGTCCTTTGTGATGAGCTTGTTTCACTTGATGTAACGTCCATTCTGTAGCCAGTGCCAGCACACCATCCCTTTCTAAGCCTGAGTCCTACTGCTCTGTTTTATGTCTAGGCTGCATCTTGCTTATCCTTTTATCCACTGGTGGCCATTTGGGTTGCTTCCTCCGTCCTTTGGGTGTTGTGATTAGTGCTGCTGTGAACATGGGTGTCCAGCATCCGTTCATGACTCTGCTTTCAGTCCTTTTGCGTACGTACCCAAAAGTGAAATTATTGGGTCCTCTGGTTATCGTTTTTGTTGTTCATTCGCTAAGTGGTGTCTGACTCATTGCGACCCCATGGACTGCAGCACACCAGGCTTCCCTGTCCTTCACTATCTCCTGGAGTTCGCTCAAACTCAGCTCCATTGAGTCAATGATGCCATCCAACCGTCTCATCCTCTGTCGACACCTTCCCCTCCTGCCCTCAGTCTTTTCCCAGCATCGGGGTCTTTTGCAGTGAGTTGGCTCTTCGCATCAGATGGTCAAAATACTGGAGCTTCAGCTTCAGCATCAGTCTTTCCAATGAATATTTAGGGTTGATTTCCTTTAGGAGGGACTGGTTTGACCTCTTTGTGGGCCATAGATTTCTAAAATTTTAGTCATGGAGGAACCTCGAAGACGTAGTTTACCTGTTCCCTGTGAAGATAATTCGTCACTTTTGTGTCACTCGAGACCGTTTGCAGAGCTCTGCCACTTGCTCCCGTCCCTGGCACAGGTGGGAGGCAGAGTGGAGAACAAGGGTAGGTGCCCACCCGTCTGCACCCACCCATCTGCACCCACCCGTCTGCACCAGTGGACCTGAGGGTGGCTAGGCCGGGGTCGGGGTGGGGTTCTACATCCTCTGGACATCAGCAGAGTGAGGACCTGAAGACCACAGAGGACGAAAGCCTGGGCAAGGGGCCCAGGAGGCAGGATGAGGGTCACCAGCCTGGGCCGAGCCCTCCCACTGGATCCCAGAGCTCTCCTGGGAGCTGGAGGCATTTTTCCAACTGTGCTTGCCTTTGTCCCTTTCACAAATGCCTGCTTTGTGCCTGGCATCTTGTTTGGCACTGGGGATACAGGGGCGAGTGTGTCAGGCAGTGACCCCATTTCCAGGGAAGTCAGTTCTAAAGGAGTATATTGCTCAGCACCGCTCTGAGTGAGCTGCCCGTTTGGCGTTCCTGCTGCTCACAACGAACCCCGTCTGCTTCTGACAGATGGACAGCTTGAGTGCACAGAGGTTCAGTCACTTCCCTGAGGTCACGGGGCAGGGGGATTGGGGATAAAGCTGAGACTGCAGCCACTCCTCCTGAGTCCTTAGAAGCCAAGGTGGGGTGGAGTGGGGCACCCACAATATCTGAGCTAAATCCAAGTACCAAGTGATGCTTTGTCAAGGTTGCTTCCGAAAAGATCTTTGGATGAAACTATATTCATTTGGATTTGGCCGCAGCATCCGGTTGACTCACAATGTTTATGAAGGTTTCCCGCAGATTTCCAGCAGTCTCTAAAACCGTGGGTGTGAGTCACTTCTGAAGGGCATCCTTCAGAAGACGCATCGTACTGTAAAGGCTGATGTTCTCTGGGTCCTGACGGGTTACAGCTCACTGCGCCAGGAGCAGAGACTGACAGCAGCTTGCTCAAGGGTAGCTGATGGGCGTCCCAGCCCAGGGACTCGCCTGCACACCCTGACCTCAGCTTCACACGGGGACTCCTGCGTGCGGTGGGCTTCAGCTTCTCTGATGAGCCAGGCCAGGCCCAGGCCTTCCCAGGCTCTTTTGTTGGAATCTTTTGGGACTTGCACCCTCACGCCTGCCTGACAGATGAGGAAACCGAGGCTTTCCCATGGCCAAGAGCTGTGAAGGGGCCCCATTGAACCCAACTCTGCCCCAGATCAACTCTGTCAACCAGGACATGTACTGCAGGACTAACCCCTAGAATGGCCAATCTACGTTTCATGGATTAGGTGTCAGTACACCTTTGCAATTTTTTATCAGAAAAGACCTGTCCAGGTAGCTAATCCAAACAGTGCTCCTGTGGGTTTATGTTTAAACCCTGGACGGGGTCCTGATGTAAGGACTGGACCATCAACGTGCCTTAACAGCAGTCCACTTTTACGTGTTCATTTAGTTGGTCCTTAAGGCTCATGGAATGCAGTCCCTTCTGGGCAGTTCTTGGGGGCTGAGTTAAAGGAGGCTGCTCTTCTTCACTGTGAGTGTCCCAAAGCAGCCAGTGTTATTTTTCAAGAATATTTGGTGCTTCAGCGTTTTAACTAAATGGGGGCAGACTCGTTTCCTTTCCCAAAGTGGTCAAGAACTTTGTGTGTATGTGTGTGCACAAATCAAAATACATGCAGTTAGCCCAGAGGTCCTCAGTGAGAAATAGCCTCACGGCTGCTGTCTCAGGAGACAGCTTAGCCTCCAGAGCAGATGGCGTCTGGGCCTTATCTCATGCTGGCTGATGTCACCTTAAATGGGCAGTTTGTTCTGTCCAGGGTGCTGTTTTAGGGCAGGTCGATGGGTGCCCGGCCAGGCATGTGATGTTCTGCCAGCAGTTCTTGAGATTTGATGCCCTCAGAGCATGGAGCTGGGTGGGCTGCTGGCCTGGGGTGCTGGGGCTGCAGGAAGGAAGTGGTTTGATCTGGCTCGGGAGAGAAGGTTCTGGCATCAGCCTAAGCAGTAGTGTTTGCAAATTTGATGAGTAGGGAAAGTGGAAGTATTTTGAGTTCTGGTTTATTTTCTTTGGCTAGAATTCTAGAATCCGGGACTATCAGAGCTGGCAGATTCTTAATGGTCCAGACCTGCCCCTTCTGCTGCAGGTGGGGAAGCTTTGTGGAAAGCCCCTGATGGGGGGTATTGGTGTGTCCTCCCTTTGTCTCAGGGCTTTCTTGCTAAGGTGGGAAGTGACCTTTCCTTTGCAGGTAAGAGACCAGCGTTGGAGATGTTAAGAAACTGGTCAGAGGGTACTACTGCGATAGTCTTAAAGGTGGTCCCTCTGTCTATTCGGGTGCTGTAAGAGCTGACGTCTCGAGCACTAGCTGTATGTCACACACTGTGCTGACCTCTTTTCCTGCATCATCTCAACCCTCAAAACAGTCCTTTACAAGAGGTATTGTTGGCATCATCATTGAAAGGACAGGGTCAGAGAGGGTGTAAGGGATTTGCCTAGGGTCACACAATGATAAGCTAGATGGCAAAGCCTGACTCAGTCCCTCGAGCTGGTGGGGGCAGGCAGATCTCAGCTCACTGCTCGTAGCTCCCCACGCCCAGGGGCTGGGTCACTTCCTTTGGCCCCTCTTGGTGGATTTGCCCTTTCTAATTCCTTCTACCTGGATCTTTAGTTATTTGGATGGTTTGATTTGATGTGGTTTCCATGGGAATCTGTGTTTGTGTGCTCACCAGGGATCTCCGGGCAATGAGCTGATGTTACCCGCAGGGCCTGGGGGTGGAGGGGATGGAGGAGGCTGGGCAGGAGGGGTGGGGGCTGGAGGGTCTCCTGGGGTCTCGCTCCTGCTCTGGAGCTCCCGGTCTGGTGGAGCTGGGCCTGCGGAGGGGTGGGGGGTGTCTGATTCCCACCTGTAGGGACGTTGATTTCCGCCCCCCCATCTCTTGGAAGCAGATCAACTCACAGGGAAAATGGAAACGGTGACCTTTTATGAATGTCTTTCTTTGCACACAATTGCTTCTTGTTTTCCTGCCCCCTGACTGAAGGTGGGCAGAACTCAGAGGCTTGGAAATCCTCAACCCACCGTTTCCCGTCCCTGCCTGCCCCTAGCCTCACTTCCGAGGAAGCCGCTGAGACAGTGTGACAGATGGCGGTGGCACACATCTGGGTCAGCGCCAAGTGAGGCTTAACCTCTCTGCCCTCCTCCCGGGTTTCCTGGAAACACTGTCCTGGTGGAGGGGTGGGGAACGCTTCACCTGCCAGCAGCCCCGTGGTGGGGCTCCGATCGGCTCGCCAGGTCTGTCCAGCCCAGGCCATCAGACTGACATTGTGTACACGCCCATCTCCTGGTCCTGAGGAATAAATAGGTGTCCTGGACAGGGCGGGTGCGGGTCAGCTCTGCCTCTGGTAGCCCTGTGTCTTCAGCCCATTGTCTGACCTCCCAGGGGCTCCGTCTTCTCATCTGTAACAATGGGGGCAGAAGCACTGTCCCCAAGGGGTCATGACAGTCGCACTCTGTCACTGCTTCAGGCTCAGCACGCACGCCTCCTATTTTTTTTTTTAAAGATGCACTGGGATCTTTTTTTTTCTTTTAGTGACTACATAAGCTATTTTTTTTTTATTAATTTATGTTTCTAACTTCTGAATATTGGGGAGAATAGGAGAGCAACAGAGCAGTAAATCAATTTTAAAAAATCTGCTGTGATGCTGTTAACTGAAGACAGGTTTGGCATCCTGGGTTCGGCTGCTTGCCATTCAAAAGCCAATCCTTGAGAGACAAGGGTTGGTTGAAAAGGAAAGGTTACTTTATTCAGGAGTCCAGCAATCTGGAGAGAAGGCACACTCATGTCCAAGAACTAACTCCAAGGATTCTGTTTGACTATGTTTTCGAAAAGAGATGTGTTAGAATCTTTTTTGTTTTACGTATCATCTGGCTGGATGGCATCACCAACTCGATGGACATGAGTTTGAGCACATTCCAGGAATTGGTGATGGACAGGGAAGCCTGGCATGCTGCAGTCCATGGGGTCGCAAAGAGTCAGACATGACTGAGCGGCTGAACTGAACTGATCCTACGTTTTTGGTTGCACTAGGGCTTCCTTGCTGCACGCAGGCTCTCTCCAGTTGAGGCAGGCAGGGGCTGCTCCTCCTTGTAGGCTTCTGTAGTTTTGGCACACGGGCTTCTCTGCCCCCTGGCACGTGAGATCCTCTGGGACTAGGGGTCAAACGCTCGTCCCTTGCTTTGGCAGGCAGATTCTTATCCACTGGACCATGAGGGAAGTCCCTTCCTGTGCTCCATGGATGGCCCTTCTTCCCCGCTTCCTCTTTCTGTAATCCAAGAGAGGCTGTCCTCCTTGGAGACTCCAGCTGAATTCCCAGGCCGTCGCCCTTTCACCCACTGCAGATCATTTCCTGACTGTAACTTCTTGACTGCTTCTTGATGTGATGACAACATTGAAGAAAGCTGAGAAATGGAGGGGGCATGACCTCTGTGAGATCTCCTTCTCTTCTAGATGTCCCAGTGGGCCAGAGATCAAGACTTAGAAGCCCAGGGGTCTGTTCAGAATCTTCACTCAGTGGCCTGCAGCTGTGTACCTTTGGGTGCTAGGCTTCAGCCCCCGGGACTGGCTTTTGTCTTCTGTGAAATGGCTGTCCTAGGAGCACAGGATCCAGACCTGGCTTTTTAGAGCTTTCCCAGAAGTGGATGGGGTCCTTCTGTGCAAATACGATTGCGTTCCTTCCGCAATGCACCCCTCCCCTGTCAGTCTTCATAACTCACGTGCTCCTTACCCAGTGGGCAGGGCAAGATCAGTGGCTCAGCCAGGCCCACCCGTCCCCACCGTGCGCCCAGGCAGGGGACCGGGAAGAAGAGGGGAGGGTACCTTATTTCACAAAAAGATGGTGGTGGGGCCAGCCCTTGGCATTTTCTCCTGAGCCTCTGTTCTCATGATCTGGCTTTCTTGCCTCAACAAGCCTTGACTTAATGCTGCATCTTATGAGCCCCAAACCAGCTTTCTTTGCCTGTTGTTCCCAAGGGTGCCCTCCATCCGCAGGCTGTCCCTTGACCGAGGCTTGCTAGACTGAGGGGAGGGGCAGCTTAGCGCGCCAGCTGACTTAGAGCCTGGGTAAGTGTGTCATCCTCTTTGAGTCCAGCGCATTCAGTGTCTCCCCAGGGCCTGCTGAGCAGGCGGATTATGGAGGGAGGTGGCGGCAGCAGATCTCAGAGCTCTCCTAGATCATCCAGCCAGTTGATTTAAACCCTGGGAGCTGGTCTTTGTAGCTTGACAGTAATTGTCTCTGGGGAGGCAACTGGAACAGCCAGTCTGCAGGGAGACATTGCAATGTGCAGTGCCTACCACGCTTTTAGTCTCAGGAGCATCTCCATAAGCAGATGGGTTTGTTACTGACTTCAGTTTATGGCCGAGGGAAGGAATTCTCAGAGAAGTCTGGTAACTTGGCCAGGGTCACAGGGTGAGTGTAGCATTGGCATTAATGTCATCCAGCACACAGTGCCCTAAACAGGGTAAGGTTTGATATTTGTGCTGACCCAGAGGACTAGTATAGCAGACTACAAATGTCACCCTTCTTCCAGCTTCCTGCTCTGTCATCCTGAGCATGGTGCTTTTGTCCTTAAGCTCATAAGATGGCTGCTGAATCCCCAAGCATCACATCTGTGTTCCAAGTAGTAGGCAGGTAGACAGGTGAAAGGAAAAACTCAAAAGGCCAAGTCTGACTCTTTAAAAAAAGTTTCTCCTCAAAGCCCCAGAAACTTCTGCTGACATCTCGTTAGCCAGAACTGAATCTTCTGTCCACCCTTGGCTACGGTTCAGTTCAGTTTAGTTGCTCAGTCATGCCCAGTTCTTTGGGACCCCATCGACTGCAGCACATCAGGCTTCCCTGTCCTTCACTATCTCCTGGAGTTTGCTCAAACTCATGTCCATTGAGTCAGTGATTCCGTCTCACCATCTTATCCTCTGTCACCCTCTTCTCCTCCTGCCCTTTCCAAGCATCAGTCTTTCCCAGCATCAGGGTCTTTTCCAGTGAGTCAACTGTTTGTGTCAGGTGGTCAAAGTATTGGAGCTTCAGATTCAGCATCAGTCCTTCCAATGAATACTCAGGGTTAATTTCCTTTAGAATTGACTCCTTTGCGTAAATCTCTAAGCACCTCCTCCAGGCCAGACCCTGTGCAGGGCAGAGTCACCCTTTCTCCGTGGAAATCTGCAGGCCATTTGGGGAGGTGGCTAAGAAGCAGATTTGTGCCACTGGAGAAGCTGCGACAAGGAAGAGGACGTTAACTCCTCTGCCCTGAGTCCTGTCCGGGACAGCCCCCTCTCACCTGGCGCTGTTTCCTTGTTTAAGGTTATCTCCTCTGCTGGGCGGCTCCCTCCTGTCTATAAGATGGATCTCCAGGGTCTCAGAGGGCTTGGGAAAAGGCCGAGCTTGGGTTTGAACCCTGATGCCCCAAAGCCAGTGGGGACACTGCCCGGCCTGGCCTATTTTTAGAGGGCACCATGTGGGTCAGCTGAAGAGACAATGGAGAATGCAGCCCCCACAATGAACCATTGTTCCCACGGTGGCTTTAGAGCCAGGGCTGGGCCCGGCAGATGACCTGTGGCCCCCACTGGGGGCCGGACCATACTGCATCCTCTGTGGATTTTTCCAGCTCTTGTAATGCAAGCACTTAGAGGAAGAGAGGGCTGGGGGGCATAAGGCTGGGACCCCTGTGCTGAGGGCAGGCCTGGGCACTAGGAGGGAGCCTGATACACGCAGTATCATCCCCTGTAAAGCACTCACCCTCCCCAGGAGGCTCTATTATTATTCCTATTTCATAGAAGCAGGGTAAAGCCCAGGAGATGCTTCAGGTATCTTCAAAGAGGAAGCCTTGTGAGACCTTGCATCACTCAGCCAGGGATGGATGGAGAAGGGAGAGAGTTTTTGTTAGAAGCACAGATAATGAGCTTTTCCGCTCTCAAGGTGGAACCTGAGAATTTGGGTGTATTTCTTTATTTTTGAGTCAAGGTCTTCAGATTGGCGACCACTGACCACAAGGGATGGGAGGGGTGGGTTTCTGTGGTCACCCCTCATCCATCTCTGCTTCTGCGAGTGATTTCTGTGATGAGAGAGCTCTGCCACTCAAAGCCCAGGACCAAATGAGAAGCTTCTGCAAACCGCAATGGCACATGCTGGGTGTCTGTAGGCAGTAATTACAGCCACACCGTGGCTTCGGGTCCCACGTGACAGGCCGGTCTGCCTATTCTCTCCCCAGGAGCAGGACATCGAGACTTTGCATGGCTCCATTCACGTCACGCTGTGTGGGACCCCCAAGGGGAACCGGCCCGTCATCCTGACCTACCACGACATTGGGATGAACCGTAAGTTCCGAGGAGTTCTGGGTGAGCCAGCTCCCACCAGGGCTGGGGGACACGGTCAGCTAGGAAGGGTGGGTGTGGGGGCGTCCAGCTCTTTCTCTTTTGCTGGGACTTCCTGGAGCTGTTCTGGGAAGAACTCTCACTACGGGTAGTGCTAGTGACAAAGAACCCACCTGCCAATGCAGGAGACCTCGTGAGATGCAGGTTCCGTCCGTGGGTTGGGAAGATTCCCTGGAGCAGGAAGTAGCAACCCTGTCCAGTATTCTTGCCTGGAGAATCCCATGGACAGAGGAGCCTGAGGACTATAGTCCATGGGGTCGCAAAGAGTTGGACACGACTGAAGCAATTTAGCATGCAGGGGACTTCCTGGAGATGTTCTGGGAAGAATTCTTGCTACAGACTGGACAAGCCTGGAGTGTGCTGCCCAGGGGCCTGGAGAGCCTGGGAACTCAGGAACCCTCTGCATCAGTCTGTGTGACAGGGACTGCTTTTAACGAAAGCAAGCTGTAGACTTTAATATTTTCACAGGATTGTGTAACCACCAACACCGTTTTAGAGCAGTTTTGAAAAGTGAAGTGAAAGTGTTAGTTGCTCAGTCATGTCTGACTCTTTGTGACCCCCTAGACTATACCCTCTGTCCATGGAATTCTTCAAGTGAGAATATTGGAGTAGGTAACTATTCTTTTCTCCAGGGGATCTTCCTGACTCAGGGATTGAACCTGGGACTCCTGCATTGCAAGCAAGTTCTTTACTGTCTGAGCCCCCAGGGAAGCCTGTCGTTTTATCTGTCACCCTCCCAATCTCCCATACCCTCCAACCCCTGGCCACCACTAGTCTACCTTCTATCTCTAAGATCTGCTTACTTTGGACATTTTTTAAATCAGTGGAATCACACAAAATGTGGTCTTCCTATCTGGCTTTTTTTTTTTTTAATTTGTCCACATTGTACCATGTATTAGTACTGTTCTCTGAATGAGACCACGAGGTGTGGACCCATTACGGATTGCTTATCTGTTCTGAGCTGTTGGGCATTTGCCCTGCTCCCACCTTTTGACTATTCTGCATGCTGCTGCTGTGAATGTTTAGACTGTGGATTCTTATGATTACCAGGAAGTGCTACCAAAGGTGGGCTTTTTACTGATGGAGGGGGCCCGGAATAAGATCAGCTTAATATTACAGTTACAGAAAGCAGAAATGGTACTGTGACGATTAGGGAGGAAAGTATAGGCCTTTCTAGTCTACTGTGTGTTGCAAGCTAGGTGTTTGCTCAATTCTTGATCAGCAGACTGCCTGACTGACATTTTTTTCCCGCTATAGCTTCTTAATACCTTGAGGCTAGGAATGATGTCGGTCACCGAAAACTGTTTTCCTTCTTCACTCTCATTCCTCTTTTATCAATCTCTTCTTTTCCAACATGTCTTCTGCATAGCCATAACCATCTGTACCAGATCCCAAGCTAGGTCCTTTTTTAAAAATTTTTATTTATTGGCTCTGCTGGGTCTTCGTTGCTCTGTGCAGGCTTTCTGTAGTTGCAGAGAGCGGGGCTACTCTTCACTGTGGTGTGCGGGCTTCTAGCCTTTTATCTGCAGAGGACAGTGGGAAAGAAAAGGTGACCATTCTTGAAAGTTCCTTCCGTCTGCCATGTAGGCGTGAAACAGAACAGACACAGACTTCATTCTCTCCTAACTTCTTCCTCTGCTCTCTCACCTGCCTCTTCTCCAGACAAAACCTGCTACAACCCTCTCTTCAACTCCGAGGACATGCAAGAGATCACCCAGCACTTTGCCGTCTGCCATGTGGACGCCCCCGGCCAGCAGGACGGCGCTGCGTCCTTCCCCACGGGGTAAGAGCAGGGAGCCTTGGGCCCCGGGAGGGGGGCAGGAAAGCCGAGCAGGGTGGAAACAGGCGGTGGGGGGAGGCCTTAGGTTTTAACTTTATTCTTTTTTATTATGATAACATGTATATAACTTACATTTACTGTGTTTAACCATTTTTCAGTGTATTGACATTAAGTACATTCACACTGTGGTACAGCCATCACCACCATCATCTCCAGGACTTTTTTATGAGCCTAAACTGAAGCCCCACAAGCATCATACACTAACTCCCATCCCCCACCGCTCTGGACACCCTGTCCCCGGCCTCACAGCAGCCCGTTTACGCTGACTTTTTAGTAGGTGTTTGTGACTGAGACAGGACTGAAGTGGGAGAGGTTCTTGACAAGATGAAACGGTTAGCAGAGAGAACTAGAAAGTTGGGCAGAAAAAGGGAGATCATTGTTGGAAGTAATATTGATGAAGTACATCCTGTGACCAGGCTTAATCATCTTTATTTGCAAATGTTATTTGCATTTAATCCTTATATAACTGGTGCTGCTAGCTCCATTCTCTAGATGGAGAAACTGAGGCATGGAGGAGTTGACTGCCTTGCTCAAGGCTGTGCGACTGTTTTAACTGGAGGAGGAGGGTGATCGGATTTGAGCCCAGTCTGCTGAATCTAAGGCTCATCCCCTCTTGGGAACATCAGACTACCTTATTCGTGGGTGTCTACAATTCCTGCTCCCCCGCGGTGTATGACTGGCACAGCCTTTCAGTTCTGGCTATGAAACTGAGGCCAGGCTTAATGAATGTACTGGACAGTCAGGGTCACACAGGAGAGGCGGAATCCTGCCACGGTGTGATCGAACCAAGGTGGGAACAGGTTCTTGGGTTTAAAGTCTCCCAGAAAAGGCCTTCTTGGTCTCCACAAAGAGATCTCGTTTTTTTGGTTACTGTTCTGAATTATCCTTTTCTTTCTTTCTTTTTGTTTTTTTTAACTGAAAAAAAAAAAAATTCGTTGGAGTATAGTTGATTTGCAGGACGTCCCAGGTGGCACAGTGTTAAAGAATCCACCTGCCAATGCAAGAGATGCTAGAGACGCAGCTTCAATCCCTAGTTTGGCAAGATCCCCTAGAGAAGGAAGTGGCAACCCACTCCAGTATTCTTGCCTTGGAAATCCCATGGACATAGGAGCTTGGTGGGCTATAGTCCATGGGGTCTCAAAGAGTCAGAAATGATTGAGCACAGATGATTTATAGTATTGTGTTGGGGCTTCCCTGGTGGCGTAGATGGTAAAGATTCTGTCTGTATTGCAGGAGACCCGGGTTCGATTCCTGGGTTGGAAAGATCCCCTGGAGAAGGGAATGGCTACCAACTCCAGTGTTCTTGCCTGGAGAATCCCATGGCAAGAGGAGCCTGGTGGGCTACAGTCCATGTAGCCGCAGAGAGTCAGACACGACTGAGTGACTTAGTGTCTGGTGTACAGCACAGTGATTCAGTTATACATCTACATATATTCATCGTATTTCAGATTATTCTATTTTATTTTAAACTATTTATTTTGTAGCGGGGTATAGCTGATTAACAATGTCGTGATAGTTTCAGGTGGACAGTGAAGAGACTTAGCCATACATATACATGTATCCACCGATTTATCCTAAATCATTACTCTTTCTCAGAGAGGAAGGGCAGGGACACCCAGAGATATAACATACACGTTATAAACTTAGTAAAGCAGCAGATGAAGACAAAGGTCTGTCAGCATATCTTTGCTTGGCCAGATTGAAAGAGTTAGGGTGACCCAGTGGCTCTTAGCTCCTGATGGGGACATTTTAAAAATATTCTGAAACCCTGACTCCACTCCCAGGAATTTTTATTCAGTTGACCTAGAGTTTAAGGTTCCGGGTCTTTGTTCCCCAAAGTCACCATGCGATTCCAGCCTTTGGCTTGTTGGAGGGTGGGATAGGTCTGGCTCCTGTCTGCCTCCTGTGGTTGGGGGTCTCCTCGGGCCTCCAGAGTACACGCCCTTCATCCCAACGCTGAGTTGGCAAAGCAGGGATGGGGGGTGGGGGTGCCTGGCTGGTCCTCCTGCCTCTGGAGTCAGCTTCCTGCATGTGGGGGCCTCCTGAGTAAGTGTGGGCATGGAGCTCTGGGGAGGCAGAGCCAGCCTAGAAATGGGAGATGATTGGGAAGGAGAACTGCGTTCAGCGTGACGTGGTGGATAGGGTTGCTGTTGGTTGAGAGGAAGGAGCCAGGCGGGGAAGTGGCTCCGTGTGGGACTGGGGGTTGGACCACTCGTGTCGCCGTTGGAAAGGCGGGCACAGTGGGAGCAAGAGATCCCTTCCAGGCCCTGCTGAGGAGCTGGTGATGGGAGCCTCTGTTGCTTCCTGCATCCAGCAGAGGGGACGCCCTCGCCCTGAAGTCAGACCCAGGCGGCCGGCAGACTCCCTGCTGTTGTTGTTGCTCAGTCCTCAGTTGCGTCTGACTCTTTGGGCCTCCGAGGACTGCAGCACGCCAGGCTTCCCTGTCCTCCACTGTCTCCCGGAGTTTGCGCAAACTCATGTCCATCGAGTCGGCCGTCCAGCCATCTCGCCCTCTGTCGCCCCCTTCTCCTCCTGCCCTCAGTTTTCCCCAGCCTCAGGGTCTTTTCCAGTGAGTCGGCTCTTTGTGTCAGGTGGAGCAGGCTCCCTAACCGCCCCAGTGTGAGCCCTCACACCATCACCCTCCAGCGCCCCTGCTGTCGTGGGCCAGTTTGGAACAGAGGGGAGCTCCTCCAGCCCTCTGTCGGCAAAGTTTGTGGTCCCAGAGGATGTGTGAATTGAGGCGTCTCGTGCCTTGAACTCCCCAGGCCTCCTTTCCTGATGCTGAATTAGCCCACTGTGTCCACCCCATCAGGGTAGTATGCGTTCTCCACCTTGTGTCCTGGGCACCTCTTGGGGGGAGAAGTTAAGAGGGGGTTTCCGTAAGATCAGGAACACTTCCCGGCAGGGCTGCCAGGGAACCTCCTTTGAAACCCTTTGAGCTCCAAGTCCCTGTTCATCTATGAAACCAAGTCACTTTTCTCTTAGCTTCAGTGATATTGATCATCTTTATACAAAGGAAATCATAGCAACCTTAGCGATTTGTTGTAAAGATTAAATGAGCCTATGTGCTGTGCTCAGTCGTTCAGTCGTGTCTGACTCTTTGTGACCCCGTAGACTGTAGCCCACCAGGCTCCTCTGCCCATGGAATTTTCCAGGCAAGAATACTGGAGCAGGTTGCCCTTTTCCTACTCCAGGGGGTCTTCCTGACTCAGGGACCAAACCTGCATCTCTTACGTCTCCTGCATTGGCAGGCGGAATTCTTTAGCACCGCGCCACCTGGGAAGCCAAATGAGTTTACAATGCTCATCTAATGCTCGATGTGGGACCTGGGACATAGGAAGCAGTTTGTAAGGGGCCACTTTACAAAGCAGAGGGTTTGGGGGGATTAGGATGGAGAGCACCCTTGCTCAGAGGAACAGGCTGATGCACTGTGGGGGTACCTGGAATAGGGGCCACGGAGGGACTAGACTGAGGAGTCTGGGTGCACAAGGCAGGTTGTCACACCGTCCCTGCCGTTCAAGCGTGTTCCAGTTTGCACTGTTTATTTCTGCCGGGGTCCGAGCTCTCGCTAACCGCCTCTGTGTGCCTTCTCCCAAGGTACATGTATCCCTCCATGGACCAGTTGGCTGAAATGCTCCCGGGAGTCCTGCAGCAGTTTGGGTAAGAGCTTGCAGAGAAAGGTGACCTCGAGCTTCTGTCTCTCCTGGGGCCTTGATCTGGCCCCACCACTGAACTCTAGGTGAATGTTTAAAGATAGGGAAGAAACCAGCTTGTCACACTCTGCAGACAGTATCTTTCTCACAGTCTCTTTACTCCGATGTGCTTCTTGCAAGTCAGGCTCTTCTCCCTGAGGAATCCACCCCATGATGGCAGCCACTCAACCCACCCTTTCCTTACCTCTCTTCTCTTATTGCTTTTTCTTTCCCATGGAATGTTCTGGAATGTGTTGCAGGCCCTTATTTCTTCAGTGCTCATTTCCTTCTTCCTTGAGCCTTTCATGTGATGATAACACCTCAGAGTTCTTGCCCAGTTCACTTGCCTTCCAAATTTTAGAACCCAAAATTCAGCTGAAGGGTGGGGAGAGGCAGTCCAGGGACTCGGCCTTCCCGTAAATGACCATCAGGCGCTGTCCGAGCCTGGCCGCGGTCAGGAGCAGAGTGAAGGGAGGGGAGGAGTCTTCCCGAGGTTGTGGTCTTCTGTGAGGCCACAGAGTGCATGGCATTGCAGGCCCTCCAGGGCACGTAAGGCGGCGTGGTGCCAGCCACCCTCAGGAATGCCCAGGACAAACGCTGGGAGAGATGGGGCTCCTCAGGGCAGGGGGTGAGGACAGCACGGCCTCACATCGCTCCCCTGCCTGGGATGTGAATTTTTATTTCTGCTTCTAGGCTGAAGAGCATCATTGGAATGGGAACTGGAGCAGGTGCCTACATCCTCACTCGCTTTGCTGTGAGTTTTCTTGTTTTAACTTTTTATTTTGTATTGGAGTATAGTGTGTTAGTTGCTCAGTCGTGCCCGACTTTTCGCAATATCATGGACTATAGCCCCTGCCAGGCTCCTCTGTCCAGGGATTTTCCAGGCAAGAGTATTGGAGTGGGTAGCCATCCCCTTCTCCAGGGGAACTTCCCACATTGCAGGCAGATTCTTTACCATCTGAGCCACTCGGGAAGCCCCTGTTGGAGTATAGCTGATTAACAATGTTGTAATAGTTTCAGGTGAACAGCCGAAGCGACTCAGCCATACACACACAGGTATCCATTCTCCCCCAAACTCCCCTCCCATCCAGGCTGCTATATAATGTTGAGCAGAGTTCCATGTGCTGTGCAGTAGGTCCTTGTTGGTTAACAAGAAACATTTTTTAAAAATATGTTTTAAATAAAATTAATTCAAGATTAAGGCAGAAAATTGGAAAAACCACAAATAAAGAAAAAAATCACAAAGGGGAAAAAGAAATGAACCATAATTCCATTTCCCAAGGGAGAACCACAGTTCACATGGGGCTGTGTGGTCCAGAGTTCTGTATGCCCGTGGCATGTGAGGGCTGTGCCCCTAGGTACACAGCAGTGGCCCTTTCACCTTCACTGAAGTGCCTCACTAGACAGATGCTTTATCATCGTCCTGACTGTGACCAGGGCCTCACATCACTGAGTGTTGTGTTGTGGCCCTTCTTTGTGACAGCTGCACAGGTTTTATAGTCAGGAAAGTCTTGGACCCTGACTGATGCTTAACTAATCAGAGATGCGCGTGTTGGCATGATGAACATCACTGACATTACTCGGGGTCCACATTGGGGCTCTCAGGTCCTTTGTATCCTGACCAGACATTGTATTCAACCATATGTAATCTGATGGCCTATTATTTGCTGGACTTTCTAGAGGTTAGGAATGGTAGCATGAATACAAAATGGTCTGGCTGTCTAGGCTCTGAGCCCACAAAATACAGGCTCAACTCTATCTTAGATTTCTATCTCTGAGAAGTAAGGGGATTCTTACTGATTCCTGAAGAGCTGAGTACCTTGTCTGATTTATGACATCCGTGGTGTGATGCGCCCATTTCACAGCTGGGGAAGCTGAGGGGCAGCGGGGTGAAGTGACTTGTCCCAGGCAGGTCTGCCAAGTCTGTGTGCTTCGACTCCTACAGTTTCCTCTTTGCACTCTCTCAGAAGTCCCATGTAGTGTCTGCTATGCTGGAACCTCAGTTTTGGAAGTTGGGGGGCACATCCAGAGCATCAGCCTGCTCTGGGGGTCCACACGGACCCTCTTGGACTATTCTCTGTCTTTAGTTTGATTTTAAAGTTCACAGTCTCTCCTGTGGCTGGGTTGTCTCTCTCACCTTGTGCCTTGAATTGCAGCTCAACAACCCCGAGATGGTGGAGGGCCTTGTGCTCATCAACGTGAACCCGTGTGCGGAAGGCTGGATGGACTGGGCCGCCTCCAAGGTGAGCCTGGGGGCCTGGGTCAGCCAGGGGTATCCCAGCCTGCAGAGGGGCAGGTGTGCCCAACTCTGCCTGGAGGGCAGACTGCAGGGAACCTCTCCTTGCACCCCCCTCCACCATCCCCAGCAAAGAAGGCTGCTTTCCTCTGCTTGGCTTTGAATAGTGAACATGATCTCAGCCATGTGCCATTCGGATTTCAACAAGACACTACTGTCCAAGTCAATAATACCAGTGGGATGTGGGTCTCCAGCCAGCTTTGATAAGGAGAGCCTGGGTTAAGATGTATCTACTGGGGACGTAGCATATGTTGGGTTTATAGTAAGATGCTGAGCCTAGAGACAAACAAAACAAAAGACAAATGTCTGCCACCCCAGTCACCCACATATGATTAATTAAAATATATATATATTTGATGCCACTTAGTTTTACGCCAATAATAATTAGCTAACATGTGTTGAGTGTTTATCAGGTTCTCTTTCTATGCTCTGTGGCTATATCTGCATGACCTCATTCAATCCTCAGTCATCCCAGGAGTGGGGATTGTTGTGACCGTCTTATGGAGGAGGAAACTGAGGGTTGCAGGGTTAGGATGTTGCCCAGGGTTGCACAGAGCCGGGCAGTGAGAGAACTGGGGCCGAAGAGGACCCCTTGGACTCTGGGGTCCTCAGATCACCCCTGAGCTGGGCTCACCGCGGGCCCCGCCTCCATCAGCAGGTGCCAGGTGCCCACCTGGAGCCAAGCTCCACAGGGCAGGAAACGCAGAGAGAACAGGCACATCCCTGCCCAGGCAAGGGCCCTTGCTGTCTCGGGAAGCTCAGCTCTGGCTGGTTCCTTGTTTATCTTTTAAAAATGATCATTGTTTTGTTTTTTTTTTTCATAAAGGCCCTAGTATTTGCCAAGGAGAAGGGGAAACTCTTCCAATGGAAACAGGACAAAGACTTTCAAGCCGGGGTTATCCTGGCTTCTCATTTGGAAAGTGTGTTTTTGCCAAGCTTGGGGTGGCTGTCGGGGACAGGGAGTGTGAAGAGGTCATGCCCCTCCACAACCTCCCACCCCACCCTGGCCACTCTGATATTTCATTTCTTCCTGGAACATTCTGCCAGGACACGGGAGGCCTTTCCTCCCGCTGGCATGATATTCAAGAGCGGAACACACTCCCTGTTTTTTATTTTGTTTTCCAGCAAAGGGAGTGACATTGCAGTGGGCCGGTTTGGCTTCTTGGTAGCTGTCCTGTGCCAGACGTGGGGCTGGGCCGTTGACCATTGGCTGATGTGGGCCTGAGCGCTTTTTGTGGGTTTTACTGTTTGCGCTGTATCTTTCCTTCTCAGCTGCAGCCCTGGTAGAAGAAGACCTTTCTCCTGGGGGTCTAGTGTGTGTCAGACACTGGGGTCAGATCCTGGGACATGTGTAGTTGCCTCGTGTAACCCTCGCCTTGGCCTCATGACTCTGAGCTTCCCGGTACCCTGGTTATGGACCTCTGAGGTCCAGCGGCTCTGTGATGCGACCCCCAAACCCAGGGTCACACAGCTAGGAGAACACCCAGGTCTAGAGCTTCTCTCCCCTACCAGTCCCTGCCTGACACTGAAGTTGGTCAACACACATTTATGGAGCTCCTACTGTATACTTAGCATTTATACCTAGCTGTATATACAGCTCCATAAATGCTGTATACCCAGCATTTATGGAGCGCCTATTGTATACTTAGCACTTACGGAGTTCTTGCTGTATGCCTAGCATTTGTAGAACTCTAGCTTTGTCAGTGGGAGCAGGTAAAGAAGAGAAGGTCAGAATATTCAGAGAGGAAACTAGCTTGAGAGGGAAAAATCTGGAGGATGACACAGAAAGGATAGTTGGGCATAAACGGATCCTGTCGTATAGACCAGCAACTCAGTGTGTGTTTGGAAGCAACAGAGAACACCCTACTCTGCACCCCCCGCCACCTCTTGCTGAGGACTTGGTGAGTTGTGGCCTGGTGAATGCTGGGAACTTGTGAGATCTTTGTTCAGACACATTTTCTGCACATCTCCTGTGCCCCGGGCTCTGAGAGTAAGGAACGGATGGAGGGCCAGGCCACGTCTGCCAGGGCTCCCGGCCCCGTAGGTAACTGGAGACGGGAGACCACCTTCCATCACGGGGGTGACCCCAGATTTGGATGCGGGGGAGCCCAGGCCGCTGCTCCGCCCCAGGGCAGTGGGGTTTGCTGACCCTGTCTGGCTGCTGCGACAAATGCCTGCGATCTAATCCCGCCCGCTTCTGTCCTCCCAGATCTCCGGATGGACCCAAGCCCTTCCAGACATGGTGGTGTCGCACCTCTTCGGGAAGGTGAGTGTGGCCTTCTGTTGTTCAGTCATGTGCTGCCCTGCGCAGAGGGCGCGGAGCGAGGGGACGACCCCCCGACCCTCCCCAAACAGCGAGTCGTGACTCATCCACAGTCGTCAGGTCATTCCTTCTCTCTCGCTCTCCCTTCAACAGAAGTGTTTTTAAACAGCTTTATTGAAGTACAGCACATATTGAAACTATAAAATGTGACAGATTTTGGCATTCGTATACACCGGTAAAAACCATCACTGAAGCCCAGGTGACTAACAACACAGCTTCCCCCCAGGACCTCCCCGGGGCCACCTTCTCTTGGTTTTCCTCTGACCCTCTTTGGGTCGCTGCAGACTCGCCAGAATTCCCTAGTTTTATGTAAACAGCATCACACTGTATGGGCTCCTTAATTTTTCAATCTGGCTCCTTCCAGTCCACTTAATTATTTTGCGATCCATCTGTGTTGATGGGCATATTGAGAGTTCATCCCTTTGTTGTGCTGAGTGGTGTTCTGTGGTGTGGATGGACCAGAGGTTGCGTCTCCATTCACCAACTGATGGACGTTGGGTTCTTTTTAGTTCTGGGCTATGACAAAGCCAACAGCAAGCACATCTACGGACTGTGTTAGCCTCAGTCGTAAGGGACTCTGTGATTCGTGAGAGAAAGACGTTTTATTCCCAGTTATGGATATATATATATATATACGTTCCCCCCCAGTGGTGGAGGAGGAAACTGAGACCAGAGAGGTTGAGTGACCTGTGTGAGGTCTCACAGCCAGCGAGAGAGGCTGAAATTGGAGCCCATGAGTCTGGCTCCAACGTGGGTTCCCGTAACCAATGCAGGATGCTGGCCACCTGTGCCTCCGCTGGTACCTGGCTCTCAGATGGGCTGTTGTGCACTGAGGCTGGTCTGAGCCAAGCCCCTGGTGACACGGGAGTGGTGCATGGTTCTGCCTTGTCCCCTGGCCAGCGTAGCCTCTGCCTCTGGCCTTGTTCCTCCTGCTGAGGGAGAGGGCCGGATGTGGGTCTGAAGTGCCCCTCGTTGCCTGTCCAGCCTGGAGTGATGTGCTCTGTCCCCTGTATGTGGCCTGCACACCACTGCCTGCTCCGCGGCTGGAGAGCGTGACCTTATGACACCCGGGGAAGCAGATGTTTGCTGGGCTGCTGCAGTGTGCGTTGTGTTGGTCCTTGTGTTCGTTGGTGTGGCTGCTGTAGCAAAGCACCGCAAGCTGGATATCTTAAAACAACAGACATATATTCTCTCTCACTTCTGAGGCCAGGAGTCTGAAATCAAGTATCAGCTGGGCCTCAGTCCTCCAATGGGACTAGGGGAAGGTCCTTCCTTGCTTCTTCCGGCTTCCGGTAGCTTCAGCATTCCTTGGCGGGTAGTCCCTCACTCCAGTCTCTGCCTCCATCTCTGCACAGCTTTCTCTGTATCTGTTTCAAATCTCCCTCTTTCTCTTACAAGGACGCTGGTTCTAAATCTCTGGATTTAGAACCTACCGGGATAATGCAAGATGACCTCATCTCTGGATCCTTAACTTAATTACATTTGCAAAAACCTTTTTTTCCAAATAAGTTAACTTCACAAGGTCCAGGAATGTGATGTGAACACATCACTGGGACAACCTTTCAGACTGCCAAAGTCCTGTTTTTTTATATTTCAGTTTCCATTACATTTCTCCACCCTGAGTGTATAATGTGCACCTTATAGGAATATAGGAAAGATCAGAGCCACTGTCTGTATTTTCTTGGAAGGGGGGTGTCAAGTATAGAGTGAGAACTTTGCCTGACTGTACCTGAAATTACTTGGGGTGTCTGTTGGTGCCCCCAACTTACTGCAGTTGTTTTGATCTGTAACCCCAGCACAGTTCCTCAGAGTGTGACTTTCCTGATTTCTTTCTGGGAAAAGAGCTAGTTGGTCCCTGTTGCTTCAGTAATCGTGGACTGTCTTGACACAGCCTTGGGCTGACGCTGGCCCCTCTTTGCTCCCTCCCACTCTTGATCTGGTTGTCGTCAATTACATTAGGCCCTTTCATGAAATTGCAGCATCCTCTATTGTACAAATGAGAAACAGAACAAGCTCATAACTTGTTTGTCTCAAATCACATTCAGAAAGGAACCAGGGAGAGAGAAGGCTGAGGCCGGCCTTCTGCAAAGGTCTGGTTGGCCCTTTTGGGAATCAAGATTGAGCTTCTTTCTGGCAACTTCCCATTGCATGGGTTAGTTTTGTTTTGCAAACATGAGAAACTTCTTTTCATCTATTTCCATTAAAAAGAAACTAATAGTAATTGCTAAAGTCACATCAGTGTTTACGATGGGCTTCCTAGACAGCCCAACCTTTATTAAATCCTACAATTTGCTGAAGTAGGTGATGTCACTCCCACTCTTTTTTTTTAATTATTAAAGGAAACTGAGGCTCAGAGAGGTAAAACACTTGTACAATAAAAGGACAGTGATGGAGCCAAGTTCAGACCCAGAAGGACTGAGTTCAGATCAGAACTCCCAAAATCTGAGCCCAGAAAGGCATGCTTGCCCCTCCAGCTTTGTGATCACTCTCCTCGCAGTTGATATTCAGACATCAGTCTGCTTCTGGGTACAGCTTCTACTTTCACAAAGCTTCCCTCAGGCCCATAGCAGGCCTATGGATTAGGCATTGCCATCTTCACTTTGTACCTGAAAAAGATGAAGAATGGCGAGGGTAGTGACCAGCCAGCGCCATAGTTTCCACAAACGACATTCTCCTCTCTCTGCGCAGGAGGAAATGCAGAATAACGTGGAGGTAGTCCACACCTACCGCCACCACATCGTGAACGACATGAACCCAGGCAACTTGCACCTGTTCATCAACGCCTACAACAGGTACCCGGTGCTGTTCGGCCACACGATGGCCGCTTTTGTAGGTCCAGAACTAAGATGGGGCAAGGGAGCGGGGAGCAGAAAGTTAATACCAGCCCTGGAGCATATAGATGAACAGGACCAGGGTTCCCAGTAAGGGCTCCGGGAAGTCAGGTGCCTCCCGGAGTTTTGAGTATTGATCCTTTGCAAGGGGGCTTCCCAGGTGGCACATTGGTAAAGAATCCACCTTGCCAGTGCAGGAGACACAGAAGACGCAGGTTCGATCCCTGGGTTGGGACGATCCCCTGGAGTAGGAAATGGCAGCCCACTCCAATATTCTTGCCTGGAGAATCCCATGGACAATGGAGCCCGGCCGGCTACAGTCCATGGGGTTGCAAAGAGCAGACATGACTTAGTGAGCACATGTGTACTTTGCAAGGAGCTTAACTCCACTCCAGATCACCAGGGGTACAAGCACGAGTGACATGCAGTCACATGGCAAACGATTTGCACGTGGATTTATGTATGTGCCTGTGCTGAGGCTGACCCTAAGAAGGACCAGAGGTGAGGAGAGCTGAGAGGGACATGGAGAAGAATCCAGAAAGGCTACTGGGAGGTGAGGGACTCATTTCAAGGGTAAGGAGCAACTGAGCCTAGCTTTTGGCAAGGGTGCAGCCCTCTCAAGCATGCCTGGGTGACAGTCTGGGGCTCAGCTAGGGAAGGGGACAGCTTGGGGCCACTGATGTTGGCCAAAGGTTCTAGAATCCCCAAGGAACTCAGTCTGCCACTCCACAGAGGGGTCAGGGATGAGCCTCCTGGGCTCTGTGTCTCCTCACATGTTAATAACTCAACTTTACAAAGGGCATTTGTGTCCCTTCCCATCTACCTTCCTCCCAGCCTCTCAGTGATGAGGGCCAGGTAATACTCGCAGCGAGTAGCTGAAGACACGGAGGCTGAGCACCCATTCATTCAGCAGACACTAGCGAGGACTGCGGTGGGCAGGCTTTTGACTGGGCGGTGGGCACTGAGGAGACCAGCAGCAGCTCCCGCAGCCCCACACGCTGCAGGAAAGAACTGATGCCTCCTAAACTCCATGATGAGGGTGCCCTCACCGTCATCTCCTGCTGGGGAAGCGAAGGCCCAGAGAGGTTCAGCACCCTGCCCGAGGCCACACAGCTAGCAAGCAGAGGAGCCTGATTTGAATCCAGCCAGACCAGCTCCGGGCTGAGTGCTGGGAAAGGGTATCTCATGCTGGGAGGTGCCAGGCAGGGAGAGGCTGGTGGCCATCTGTACAGTGAGAAACCATAGGAGCATTAGGAGGGAGTGAAAGGGTCAGGTCTGAGTTCTAAAGAGATGGTTTGGTTACTATGTAGAGGACTCCGAGTTAGGCGTGAGAGTAAGACTCAGACTAAAAGAAAAGCCTGGACAGCATTTGGCAGGTGAAGGCTGTGGCTTGGGGAACAGGTGGGAATGAGGAAGCCTCCACAGAAGGATGTGATTTGTGCATAAAAGGAAAAAAAAAACCCAGAGGACAATAAGGTGGAGTCCACAGGAAATGTATGCGTCCTGCTGCCCCTGAAGCCAGTTCTGTGGACCCAGAGGGGCTGGGGTGGGACCCCACACAGCTTGGGATGTGGGTGGCTGTTTGCCAGAGGGGCCAGTGCAGGACTCCGGGGGTTGCCTGGGTGGAAGGGGGCTTCATCCAGCGGAGGGTACGCTGTTATAACAGTGCATCTGTTTGTTGTCTGCAGCCGGCGGGACCTGGAGATCGAGCGGCCGATGCCTGGAGCCCACACGGTCACCCTGCAGTGAGTTGCCTTTTCCCTCTGCGCTGTCTCTTTAGCTTTGCTGGCCGGTGCCGGCAGCATCTTAGCCCTGAGCTTGGCAGGACTGCCTGCGTGGTGCTAGGACAGCCCAGTTGGCAAGACCTGGGTGGATTCTAGCCAGGGACTGGGTATGACCCAGCCTCACTCATCTGTTTGTGCAGGAGTTTGGCTTGTAGGGCGTCCCCGAGACCTAGGGTTGGGGGGACCTCAGATCTCAAACAAGGCATGCTAATAACCACACCCGACAGAATTTATGAAACACCTACTCTACGCCCAACCGTTTGAGGCTTTGCTTCACAGAGTCTGGAGACAAATAAGGCACAGGACCCAGTTTGAAGTGCTTTATAAAACTAGAAGGAAAAGACAGTCCTGGGTATGACCAACTGGATTCCACCAGTAATGACTATGTCTTATTATAGTTCCTTACATGAACCATATTATTTGACACCTGAATTTGGCACATGCAATTTCCTTAATTAGGTGCGTCCTTTTTATCTCTGTTTTTGATGACTGGCAAAATCCTACTCATCCTTCCTTGAGGAGTACTTAAAAATAAAATATCAGGGCATAGAAATTCTCTGGCTGAAATTCATACTAGGGTGTAAATGACTACTTACCCATTTTATCCTAAGAATAAAGCAGAGGGTGGAGAAAGAAGGCAGCAAAAGAGAGAAGAGTACGGGGAAAACAAAATAATTTCTTTCTTTTTTTCTTTTTCTTTTTTTTTTTTAAGAATTCTGGTCCCAGCCTGGCAGGTCTGGGAGCATGAGAATCTTTAAATGAACCTTGTGTTAACTCCCCGTCTCTCCCTGCCCCCAGGTGTCCTGCTCTGTTGGTGGTTGGGGACAGTTCTCCTGCTGTGGATGCTGTGGTACGTAGAAATCACCAGTAGCTTCTGTGCTTAAATCTATGGTCCAGATCTGGTTGACTTTGTATGAAGTCTCTCTGCCCGCCCTCTGCCCTTCCTCTGCTCCCATCAGAGCAAGTGACATCTTCTGGATGCCATATTGGACTTTGGGCAGAGGGCTCAGCCACCAGCTTCCTTCCCTGGTGACTTGGCAGTGGGCCTTCTAACTCATCTCCCAGGCCCCTTCACCTGCCGAGCTGCCTCCCACTGGCTTGTTTATATGGGCATGCTGCCACTTGAACTCCTGGCCAGGAGACTCTCTGCCCATTTGGGAGTCAGGTGGCACTTTCAGACCTGGTTGGAGCCTTATCATCTGACAGGGCAGAGAGGGACCTGGGGAGCAGAGCTTAGGAAGGGCTCAGTTCACCCCTTAATTCCCATCTGTGATGTTGTAAAGGTAAAACAAGGATTCTATCTTTCCAATGTCACTACAGCTGGGGACATGGGAGACTTAGGGGCTATTGGGAAAAGTCTAGAATTGTGATGTGCTTTGAGAGGTGAGCTAGTCCAGGGTCTGCAAATGTTCATTTAGTAAAGACCTGGGGCATCCAAATGAACCATGCAATCTAGTCCACTGGAAATGACAACCCACTCCAGTATTCTTGCCTGGAGAATTCCATGAACAGAGGAGCCTGGAGGGCTATAGTCCATGGGGTCAAAAAGGGTCAGACACGATGAGCAACTAACATTTAACCTTAAGTCCACTGGACATAATCGTAGGATGTATCAGTAAAGATACATTGCTTACATTAAGAGAGGTGATAATTCTACTTTAGGCACCCTGGACATCACAAGTGAGGATTTTTCCCACTTCTGGATGCACTTTTAAGAGGGTCACTGAGAAACTGCAGAAAGAAACCAGTTTGGTGGATGTGGTTTCATGTGAAGAATAGTTGTCAGGACTGGGGATGTTGACTCTGAAGAATCATTGGCAGCAGCTGGTTAAAGAAGCCCGTTCATTTAGTGACTGTTTCTGTAGCACCTTCTACAGTTTAGCTAATCTTCATCACAACCCTTTGAAAAAGATACTCTCTTTATTTTATTGATGAGGAAACTGAGGCTCAGACAGGTTAAGTAGCTTGTCCAAGAGCACACAGCTCATGGTAGCAGGGCTAGAATTTAAAGCCATCTGTTTAATACCACAGCTTGTGTTCTTTCTTCCATACCAGTAGGAATATTGGAATTTCTGATGATGGTAGCAGAGTGGCAAGGAGGGGGTAAAGTTTATGACTTTGGCTTCAGGTAGGAAATTAGAAATTTCTTCTCCTTCTTCCCATCCAGGTGGAGTGCAACTCGAAACTAGACCCAACGAAGACCACTCTCCTCAAGGTACAGGGAAAACAATGGGGGATTGCACTTATTCTTTCTTAGAAACACCAAAAATTTTCTGCAGAATTGAGTTGTGCCTGATTATAGTGTAACTGGTGGTCAGAAACCACAGAAATGATGACTGTCTGTTCAGCAACACCGACTGAGTGCTGGCTGGTAACCCAAGACTGCAAAGTTGAAGAGATCTATGTATGGGAGTCCAGGAGCTTACGGGCAGCTGGCCAAGGTGCTCTGGAGAGGGATGGACAGGAGTTGTGAGGGCAGGGCCTGATTCTAGACAGACTCTGCCCACTGCACCACCCTGCCCTGCTTCATGGGCCCCTGGAGCTCAGTTCCCTTGTCTTGTCACTACATCCTCATTAGGCTGAGGGCCTCCCCGGGTTAGCTGACTTTGACCTTGAGCCTGGACTGCAGGCTGGCCACAACCTCACTCACTCTCACTGGAAGAGAACTTCCAGCTCTGTTTCCCCATCCTCATCCCATCCGCATTTTCCTCCCCAAGTGCTCCAGAGCCCTAGGCTTTGAATAAATCTTCACACGTGCCTGAAATGGCTTTAAGCAGCGATGACTTTGGATGTGGCGATTTAATAGGACCTTCAGAAGCGACAGCATTTACTGAGGATGACCAACCAGGAGCCTCATCAGACTGGAAGGCTTGAATGTTGCATTTTCCTTCCGAGGGGTCTTTAAAGACCTCATGTGTATGGGGTCTTGTGCAGTGAACGCTTTCTGGTCAGACAGACCCCGCTCAGGACTTTACAAGTTCCTCCAATTCTCTCTGGCCCAGTTTCTGCCTCTAAAGTGGGACAGCCATCCCTTCCAGGGTTCTTGAGGGGCAGAGCGAAACCGCCTACAGGGCCTACCACAGCGCCTGGCCTGTCATAAGCTGCAAGTGATGGTGCCGAGAAGGCAGAGTTCAGCGCCGACATGGTTAGTGATCAGAGCAGCCTAGCCGAGTGAGGCGGGGGTTTCCCCACCCACAACCTGCCCAGGTCCCCTCACAGGGCAGGACCCAGGGTAGGGCAGCAGGCAGAGTGGATGCCCACTTGCAGCCAGTCCACAGCGTCGGCATGCCCTCCACCTAGGCCTTGCACTGACCGGTTTCCCTGTCTCCCCTAGATGGCAGATTGCGGTGGCCTCCCGCAGATCTCCCAGGTGAGTCACACCTGTCCCCACTCCCCACGTGGAGGGCAGGGGTCTCTGGGACCTGTTACCCCCTTTACCCTCACTGCCTGCTCCCCCTTGACCCCGCACTGTGACGTCTGATGACACGTTGTAGACCTGTTACCATTTGTAAAAGTGCTTGCACGTCAGGACGTATCGGATCCTCCTGCAGGAGCCTCTGTGGAGCAGATGGCACTGGGTTCAAGGCAGGGAGGGATTTGCTGGGCAGACATAGCTTGGCAGTCATGGACCAGAATCTAGGTGTGCCTGACCCCAAAGACCAAAGGCCGTAGCCATCGGCTGCTGGAGCCCAAGGCCAGAGCAAGAAGCACAGAGAGGAGATGGGCCAAAGTGTGTGTGTGTGTGCCTATGTGTGTGCGCACATGTGTATGTGTGTGTGTGTTCATCCACACGTGTATATGCATGTGTGTGTCTGTGGGCACCCACATGTATATATGTATGTGTGTGCATATGTATGTGTGTACACGCACATGTGTATATGTGTGTGTGCATGCACGTGCGTAAATGTATGTGCCTGTGGGTGCATGCATGTGTGTGCATGCGTGCACATGTGTATGTGTGTGCACACTCGTGTATATGTATGTGTGTCTTTGTGTGCATGTGTGTGTCTATGTGTGCATGCAGCAGTAATCGGGCACAAGTGGCCTTGTGTGGCTCTCTTAGCCTCCCTCTCCAGTGTCCCTCTCTGTTTCTACTGGCAAAGAACAAAGTATTGTCACGTTCGTATCTGCTGTTGGGTTTTGCCTATTTAATAGCTGGGAGTAGCCAGAGAAGGATGGGATGGTTCAGTTTCAGAGGGAACAGATGGGTTCCCAGTAGAGCCTGCTTAGATGTAAATAAGAGTTAATAGTTGCACACTATTTTATGATGGGCTATTTATCCACGCAGCCTGCACAACACCCTGCTGAGACAGTGCAACTTAAATTGGCTGAAGAGAAGGGGCACCATTATTCTTTCCTCTCTCCCTCCTTTATTCCTTTCTCTATTTGAAATGAGAAGACTCTAACCCTAGCCATAATTAAAGCAGGTTTTATTTTATTTTATTTTGGTGTGAGATCTTAGTTCGCCAACCAGGGATCAAACCTGTGGCCCCTGCAGTGAAAGCGCAGAGTCCTAACCACTGAACCGTCAGAGAAGTTCCAAAACACATTTTAAATGTCATGGCAGGAGCTGAACTAGCCCAGCCCCTCAGGAGAGCAGCCCAACAAGAACCAATGGCTCTGTAATCCTGCCTTCTCCTGCCCTTGCAAGTTGGGTGTGTTTACAAAGGGCACTCCCATCCTTCATTCCATTCAATCCCTGCAATAAGCTTTAGAGAGAGGAAGAGCGTGCCTTCTACTGCAGCCACAGAAGGGGAATTGAGGCTATCAGACGGCAGAGATTGCCTATGGGCATGCAGGGGAGCTGAGTTTGGGCCGAGATCTCGTTTCCAAGCCCATCCTCCTGTTTTGTCTGCCATGTTGAACACAGATGCCCTTGGCTTCCTGCAGCTCCAACTGGCAACTCTCGTTTTTATCTTATCATCCCGCGACTCCTAGAGGGCACTTTTAGCACAGATTCTTCTTTAAATATCACCTGGCTCTTTGAGAACAGTGGCAGGAGTTGGTGGAGGTGGGCAAGGCCACTCTGATGATGGCTCACCAGTGAAGTGAAAGGGTGTGAGAATAGACCCAGGACATTACATTTGAGAGCTGGAATTAATTAGCCTTCAAATATGACCTTTGCCCAAACATCACCTCCTGGTTTAGTTAAACTTTGAGAGTAATTGGTCAAACTGGGTATGTTTGCAGCAGTCCCAACTCATTTTATTTAAAGTAGCCCAGTTGATTAAGAGATTTGTCTATTCATCCATCCTTCTATCCATCCATCCGTCCTCTCATCTTATCCTTCTTCCTTTCCATTTTTCCTTTCCTTTCATCCTTGCATCCTTCCTTCTTTAAGACCATCCATCCTTCTCTTATTCATCTATCCATCTTCCCTCCTTCTTTCCATCCACATTTTTTCATTTTCACCTATCCATGTATCCACCATCCTTTCATCCAGCCAGCCACCAGCCTGCCTGCTACTGGGGTGAGAGTAAGCTGCTATGGGATTTGGAAAATCCTGGATTAATGTGCAGGCCCACTAATTAACCAGAAGACCTTGGATGGATTGTTTATCTCTCCAAATCTATTCAGCTATGGAATGTATATGAAGATGGTACTAACCTCATAAAGTCATTGTTCTGGACACATCAGTTTATCCAATGATATATTCTTCACAGAAATCCTCAGTTGCAGGTGTAGCACTCTGCCCATATTATATAGGTGAGAAAGCTGGCTCAGACCAGTCATGTAACTTGACTAAGTTCCTCCAGCTATGTAGTGAATTTGAACGTTCTTCCTGGCCAAAGCTAAGTTTGTTCTCCATAATCATCCCGTTCTTTGCTTTCCTTTTGTATTTTTGTCCTGTCAACACGTGGTGTTTCCGTCTTTTGCCAAGCTCTTTAATGAAGGTGACCATAGGCCTGGGTCCTGATGGCCCCGAGTGATCCGGACCTCCGGTTCTGACTGCACTTTCGCTCTTTTCTCTTGCAGCCGGCCAAGCTGGCCGAGGCCTTCAAGTACTTCGTGCAGGGCATGGGATACAGTGAGTATGGCCTTTCCCAGCAGGGGGTGGGCCGAGGGGCAGCGGTGGGAACTGGAAACGGATTGGGCCGAGGATACTGTGTCACCGTGGGCAGCTTTAGCTTTTCGCATGCCGGGCACGTCCGGGAAGAAGTATTTAGGGGCGTGGAGGGTGGGCCGCAGTGCAGAGCTTCCAGTGTCTCCTCATACCCTAGTGGCTCATTCTCCCTCCGTTGGTGAACAGAAGCTGTTTCACACCAGGGAATGTTTTAAGGTGTGGATGAGGACTAGCCCTCTGAGGACCAAGAAGACAACAGCCCATGAAACCATGAAAATCTTTTTTAATTTTGATTACATGCTTCCCTAAGGGACTTGTGAGGATGGTAATGCTGGTCATGGTGGTGGTGGTGCTGGTGACGTGAGGATGGATGGTGGTGACGGTAATGGTGGTGGTGGTGGTGGTGGGCGTGATGGTGGTGACGGCAATGGTGCTGGAAGTGATGGTGGTGGTGGTGGTGTGAGGATGGCGCCGGGTGAGAGAGTGGTGATGGTGGTGGTGGTGATGGTGGTGTGAGGATGGTGCCGGGTGAGAGAGTGGTGATGGTGGTGGTGGTGATGGTGGTGTGAGGATGGTGCCGGGTGAGAGAGTGGTGATGGTGGTGATGGTGATGGTGGTGTGAGGATGGTGCCGGGTGAGAGAGTGGTGATGGTGGTGATGGTGATGGTGGTGTGAGGATGGTTCCGGGTGAGAGAGTGGTGATGGTGGTGGTGGTGCTGAAGAATCATTAAGTCCTTTTTTTTTTTTTTCTCATTTAACGATCACAGTAATCCTAGGAGATACTCTTATCCTCATTTTACAAATGATGAAACTGAGGCTTTGAGAAATTAAGCAAGAAGCAGAGTGGGGATCTGTGACAGTTCTTCGAAAACTGCAAAGCTCTGAGCAAATGGGTGATAAAGTCACTTATAATCAAGGCAGAGCCTGTCTGCTAAATCATTAGATTTGAGAATTTAAGGATAAAGAGCAGCATAACTAAAGAGCCTGCAGCCTCTTTGCGTTATGGTTCCAGTTTATTCTCAGACGCACACAGCCCCTTTTCAGCAATGCAGTCCCATGACTGGGACAGACAACCCTAAGTTCAACCACACTCCTGGGAGCATCCACCGTTGGTACATGTTGGTGTGTCAGCCACAGTTTCAGCCCCGATGTGGTTGGCTTTGCTCTCTCTCTCTGCTGCCTGGATTTCTAATTCGAGTGCTCTTCTTAATTAAGAAGTCTGAATGTCTAGTCACTTCCTTTTTCTTCCCTTTATTTTCCTGAGGCTTAAACTGTTTGCTCATTTAAAATAGTAATGTTATGTTTGGTCTACTGACCGCAGTCTTCAGATTGGCTTCAGCCACATTTAGTTTCTAGCACAGCTGAGAGCAGGCAAGCCTGATTTTCATGCTCCAGGCAGGAACCATGTCCCAAATAGACCTCTTCCAACAGAAAACATCTGCCTGTGGGTCTCTGCCCCTCTGGGAAAGTGTGCAGCAAAGGCAGTAACTTGAGAAGGGCTTTGTTTTCCTTGCAGGCATAAACTGCAACTCAGTTGTCTTGAACCTGCCATGGGTTTGGATTTCTGCTTTGAAAGTACATTCTGGAGAGAAAAGAAGTGGGAGGCTGGCCTTGTTTGCCCCCCACCCGCTATGTCGGCTTCTATTTCCAGAAAGCAGCCTGCAGATCATAGGGAAAGACAACAGAAAGAGTTAGAGGCATCCACCAAAGACGAGGGAAGGAATCGTTTATTTCCCGAGTGCCCGCTCACAGCCGCGGGCTAGTGTGCCAAGCCCTTAGCATCCATGACTCCATGCTAGGGTCACCAGAGGCCTGCAGGCTCAGTAAGACCCCAGATGTGGGATCAAGGAACAGGGTGGGGGGGGCTCAGAGACAGTATGTGAGCAACAGGTGTGGGATTGATCCTGATTTTTTCCTGGATTCAGGAGCTGGCTCTTTAAGAAGATTCAGTACGCAAGGATAAATTCTGTTTGTCAGTGTCTGTGGCAAAGAGCCAACAGAGCCAATTGAGCCAGTAACATTGCCCACTGAGCCAATAACATAACCCCTCCATGCATTTGTACTTATCACTGCCTCAGTGTGTGGCGTCTTTTATTCAACGTGATCTTGACAAAGAGGCTTCAGTCGGCTGATGGAGTAGTTTCCTAGGGTGGCCATAACAAATCTCCGTTGCTTACAACGGCGGAAATGTATTCTCTCACAGTATTACAGTTTTAGAGGCTAGAAGTCCAAAACTGAGATGCAGGCAGGGTCATGCTCCCTGTAAGGATTCTCCGAGGAATCAATCCCTCGTCCCAGCTTCTGGTGGTTGCCAGCAGCCCTTAGCTGGTGGCTGCACCACTCTGACCTCTGCCCTGTTCTCACTCAGCTGCTCCCCGCGTGTGCATCTGTCTCCTTTTAGCAGGAAACCAGCCATCGCATTAGCGCTCACCCTAACCAGGATGAATTCATCTAGACAGATCTGCAAAGACCCGATTTCCAAATAAGGTTATAGTCAGAGATTCTGGTGCTCGTGAACTTGGGAGGGTGCTCTTCAACCCAGCACAGGTGGGGTTCTTCATCCCATCTTCTCAGCCACCTGCCATGTTTAAGGGCATTTTAAGTCCTTCGGAATGCATGGTGCCATTAAGAGTTCCTGGAAGCTCACAGGTTGCCCACAGGAAGAGGTGACAGCTGACCGCTCCGTGTGGCCTCAGTTTCCAGCCTGTGGCGGGCAGGGATTAGCCGGGCCAACTATGAACATCCTCCTGACTCTAGAGACTGTTGACATCACAGGGTGGTGGGCACGCACTCGGGCGTGATACCCGGGGGTCCGTGGTAGTATTCTGGGGCCGGGGTCTCAGAGAGGGACACTTTTCGAGTCCCACAGCTGGTAAGCGAGTGGCAGAAAGCTGCGATCAAGACTCAGCTGGTGGGTCCGTGCCAGAGTGGGACCCATCAGTCCTCATCCAGCCTGAGCCTTGCTCTTCACCTCTGCGAGTAGGCACGGAAATGATAGGGGGCCCAGCGGCTGGATGCCTTAAAGACGAACAGGAGCAAAGTTTCCACGGGTAGGCGGGGCACGCGGCAGGCTGCGTTGCTGAGGTGCGAGCGCCTCCGGCCTTCGCCCACCCCCTCACTGGGCTCTCTCCTCTCTCTCCAGTGCCCTCTGCCAGCATGACCCGCTTGATGAGGTCTCGCACAGCGTCAGGCTCCAGTGTCACGTCCCTGGAGGGCGCCCGCAGCCGCTCGCACACCAGCGAGGGCGCCCGCAGCCGCTCGCACACCAGCGAGGGCACGCGGCTGGACATCATCCCCAACTCTGGCGGCCCCGGGAGCAGTGCTGGGCCCAACTCCACGGAGGTGTCCTGCTAGGCGGCCTCGGGGCCAGCCGGCCGCCCCTGGACTCTGGGACCGATCGCTGTAGCTGCCCCTCCTCTGGCCCCCCTCCCCACCCCTGCCTGCCAACCGCACGTTAACTCGTAACTCGGTATTAATCCAAAGCTTATTTTGTACAAGTGAGCTCTGGTGACGACACGGTGAGATTGGGTGTTCGTGGGGTCGCCCTTTCTGGTGAGGGTAGGGCGGGGTGGACCAAAGGGAAAGATGCACCTCAGTGCCCCCCTCCCCCAAACGAGGGGCTGAGAGGCCACCCTCCTACCCTCCTTCGGAGACGCCAAACTGCCAGAAACCAGCGCAGAGTAAACACTCGATCTATCCAAGGCTAGCCTGGCCAGAGCATCCTGGCGCAAAGGGACACCTTGTTGGAAGCCCAGCCCGCCTACTTCCTGTTTCCTCTCCAACTAAAGAAAAAACAGACCCAGATTCTGGAAACCAAGCCCTTTCTGATTGGGGAGGGGGAGAGCAGGGAGTGGTGGGGAGCTCTTTTTTTTAAAAAAAAAAAAGCCAAACAGGAAGCAGGGAGAGAGGTGGAATTGACATGGAGGCTCCGAAGTATTTGGAAAAAGCAAATTTCCATAGTTAACTTGAAGAAATAGATTTTTTTTTACACGTTTGTGCATATATACACTTTTTATGGTTGACGCCTACAAGCCTGTTTTCCTGGCATTTTTTAATGGACAACACAAGTAGGGGACAAAACCTTCCAGTTTTTCAAAGAAACGGTCTTGGCAGGCATTTGGTATTTGTGTGTTTAAAGCTTTGAATCAGCTGCCTGCCTCCCCCTCCATCGCCCCTACTTCCTACCCCTAATACGTGAACGAGTGGTTATTTCATTCATGGGGAAGAGTGTGTAGATTTGTAGTTGTTTTCTCTGAAATGGAGAGAAAGATTGCAAACAGCTGGGCCTGGCTGTGATGTGTCTCCAGGCAGCAGCACTGGGGCAGGGGCGTTGGGGTGGGGTGGCATTTTTGGTGATTAGACGTAAGGAATTCCTTGTGGTTGTGATGGAATCCAGTGCAGTTGTGATTTCAGCCGATCCCATCTGGTTCCCTGGAATCATGTGTGATTAAGTTAAATCCTGCTTCCAGTCTTTGACAATGTGGGGGTGAATCTGAACTTGACTGCCAAAGGTTTCTGACCTGGTGACCTTCCAGAATCTTCAGCTGGAGGGTGTGATTCACATGGGGAGTGGTGGCCCAAAAGATGTACGAAGTCTGAAATGTGTGTTCCATGGGATTTCCTTCTCTCTCCCGCCTTCCTCTCTTCCCTGCCCCTCTAACTTCTCCCTGAGCAGGGTGGCACCACTGACATTTCTGGGCAATGTCAACATAGCTGTCGAGTTCCTGTACTACTTACTGCCTTTCAATCTCATTTTGGCTAACCATGGATCTTCGTATAGCAAGTTTTGATCAGGATGAATGGAAGAGCGTGCATCAGCCACCTGGGCCTGGTGGTTACTGGGAGGAAGTAGTCAAGCCTTCCAGGCAGCTTGGGGGATTATGACTCAGTTTACCTGTCACCTACCACCTGGGAGGCAGAAATGGCTGAATCAGAACAAGAAGCTGTTATGTACAAGTCTTTCCAGAAGAGTTTCTTAATGAGATATTTGTATTTATTTCCAGACCAATAAATTTGTAACTTTGCAGTGGCTTGTGTCTTTTTCCCCTACCTGAGAGATCATGCATTGAGGTGGGTCTTTCCTTACCTGGGGCTTCCTGCCCACATGCCCCTCACCTTTGGAATTCTTCAGAGCATCACTGTCCAGTAAAAATACAATGCGAACCACTGATGTAACTTCAAATCTTCAAGTAGTCACATTAAAAAAGGTAGAAAGAGACAAGTGAAATGAATTTTAATAATACATGTAAGCCAGGATATCCAAAATCTTAACATTTTAACATGGAATCAATATAACAATTAACGAGCTGCCTTGCATTCTTTTCTTCCTACTGAGAAATCCAGGCTATATTTTCACATCACATTCATTCATGTCTGTGCTCAGTTGTGCTCAACTCTTTGAGACCCCATGGACTGTAGCCCACCAGGCTCCTCTGTCCATGGGATTTCCCAGGCAAGAATACTAGAGTGGGGTGCTATTTCCTCCTCCAGGGGATCTTCCCCACCCAGGGATCAAACCCATGTCTCCTGTAGCTCCTGCTTTGGCAGGTGGATTCTTTACCGCTGAGCCCCCTGGGAAACTCATTTTACATCACAGTACATCTCAGTTCAGACCAGCCCCATTTCAGGCACTTTAGTAGCCAAATAACACAGTGACAAAGGAATCAAGCTTTTCAACCTATAATTAAGAAGGAAACATATTTTTTTTTTACATTTTATTTTTATTATAGGAAAGTGTGTGAAAAGACCACCAGTGATAAACTTATAATGCTGTTTGCGCTTGTATTTGAAAATGTTAACAGGTTTCACTACAATCTTCTATTTTTATTTAAGATTAGTTTAAAATTTATACCACAGAGGATTTCCCTGGTGGTCCAGTGGTCAATACTCTGCACTTCCAAGGCAGGGGGCATGAGTTCAGTCCCTGATCAGGGAACTAAGATCCCACAAGCTGTGCGGTGTGGCCAAAAAGTAAAAATTCTTTAACAAACAGTTGCAAAGATAGTACAGAGAGTTTGCATATACTCCACCCCAAGGTCCCCCTATGATTATTAACGTCGCTTGTCACTACGGTTCATTGGTCACAACTAACACGTTATCACTGATCTATTAACTAAACTCCATACTTTCTTGGGACTTCACCATTTTCCCCATTGTCGGTTTTCATCCTGCCTCCCTTGTTCCCTCTGGTCTGTAAGAACTTCCCAGACTTTCCTTGCTTTTGATGGCCTTGGTGGTTTTGAGAGGCTGCACAACGACCCTGGACTGAGGTTTGTGTGCCTGATGTTCTCACGGTTCACTTGGGGTTCTGAGTTTTGGGGAATGAAGAACGCAGACACTCAGTGGCATCCTCGTCGCCTTGTGCTGTCAGTATGACGGGTCAACGTGATTTAACAGGGATGAGGTTGACCTTGATCACCTGGCCAAGGTCATGTTTGTTAGGTGTCTCCGATATCGAATCACTTTCTCTGCTTTTCCATACTTGTTCTTTTGAAGCAAGTCACTAAATGCAGCCCACACTGAACACCCTCCTCCCTTTTAAATAGCGAGCATGCTGTTTGTTTACCTATACTGGCTCTTCTGCACATGCCTTGAAGAGTTTCTTAGCGTTTGTAATAAGCTGTCAACACTTTTGCAGTCTCCATCATCATGGAGCAAGTGATGGGGCAGAGAAGGCGGGGAGGGTGACCGTGTGTGCTGCACGTCAGAGAGGGAGGCAGGAAGAGCTTTAATGCATACAATAAATCCAGCGAATGGCATTGCAGGAGACACTGCTTACACTTTGCAGTGTAATTCTCCCAATGTTCCAACTGTGACAACATCATGCGTTTCTTTATTGATAAACGAAATAGCAATGTGGAGGCAGGTCTCAATATAATTTCAAGGTAGTAATGAGCATAATAACATCTTAAGAAAATGGCCACAGTTGTGATAAGAAAAATACATGTGATTTCAACTGGCAGTGTTAGGGTTTGTGGACCACATTTAAGTAGGAAGAAATGCTAAATTGCTATTAGAGATGAGATGGTTAGATAGCATCGCCAACTCAGTGGACATGAACTTGAGCAAACCCCAGGAGAGAGTGAGGGACAGGGAAGCCTGTCGTGCTGCAGTCACTGGAGTTGCAAAGAGCTGGACACAACTGAATACCTGAACAATGACAATGACAAAAGCAAAGATGCATTTCCCCCTCATCTGAGCACACGACCCCTGGATTTAATCCACGGATCCCTGGCCCAGGGACCTCTAGCTTCAGGGCCCTGCTTTAGACACAGGGGGAGAAGCATGCAGGCTCATTCTTTTTCTACATTCACAGTAAATGTCTTTTCTGTGTCGGGGCCTGTGTGAGAGACAGGAACAAAGGAAACGCAGGCACAGAAGGGTCAGCAGGAAATCACCATCGCAGTGGGCGCATACATGGCACACAGCCCCCTAGACCGCCCATGATCAGCTCCCGGGAGCTCAGGCTTCCATCGAGAGCAGTGAACTCTTGCAGGTGTTTGCGTGTATCGGATGCTATTTAGAGATGATTTGCCAGCTGGGGACCTATTTATGTTCTCCTAGCTGCTTGTTTTGGTTTTGATTCCTGGACCCTTGGGTTTCAGCAGCAGCTGGAAGACCAAGTGTACACCAAGACCAACCACGTGCAGGCTCTGTAGGGGACAACAGAGGCCTCCATCTGCCCCTTCCTCCTTCCCCTTCTCAGACACAACCTCACTACAGGTCATTGGCTGGGTCCCTGCCCTACTGTGCTCAGTCGTGTCCAACTCTGCGACCCCATGGACTGCAGTCCACCAGGCTCCTCTGTCCATAAGATTCTCCAGGTCAGAATACTGGAGTGGGTTGCCATTTCCTCCTCCAAGGCATCTTCCCAACCCAGGGATGGAACCCATGTCTCTTGCATCTCCTTCATTGGCAGGCGTATTCTTTACTATTAGTGCCACTTGGGAAGCCCTAGATGTAGCCTAAATCCATCTTGGACTTCTCGGGCTACATGAAAACTCTTAAACTGTGTCCCACATGGAATCCAAGGGCAGAAGGGGGAAGTTTGGCTTTCTGAGTTGAAGATGGGATTGGTGAGGAGATGAGCCTCCTGCTTTCTAATATCAGATTTCCCTGTGTCTCTAAAGCATAAAACTATGGTCTTAACCCAAAAGCTACTTGACCTTCTGGTTCTGGGACCCAGAACCAATCAAGTCTTTGTGTCTCTTAATGAGAAGAATGGGATCAGCCTGATTCAGATGTCTATTCACTGTCCAATCAACTATTAACATAATAGCATCTCGAGATAATTGCCACTACTGTGATAAGAAAAATCCAGATGACTTCAACTGGTGATGTTAGGGTCTGTGGTCCACTTTTGCTATGCTATGTTCCGTTGTGTCTGACTCTTTATGATCCCAAGGACTATAGCCACCCAGGCTCCTCTGCATGGGATTCTCCAGGCAAGAACACTGGAGTGGGTTGCCATTTCCTTCTCCAGGGCATCTTCCCCACCCAGGGATTGAACCTGTGTTCCTTGTGTCTCCTGCATTCACAGGTGGATTCTTTACCACTAGTGCCAACTGGGAGGCCCACCTTTGGGTCGGAGGAAATACTATGTTCACACACAGCTGCTGACACAACCTCACTACAGGTCATTGGCTGGGTCCCTGCCCTACTGTGCTCAGTCGTGTCCAACTCTGTAACCCCATGGACTGTAGACAACCAGGCTCCTCTGTCCATAAGATTCTCCAGGCCAGAATACTGGAGTGGGTTGCCATTTCCTCCTCCAGGGCATTTTCCTGGCGCAGGGATAGAACTGGGTCACTGCTCTGTTGCGGTTAGAGGTTAGTTCATGCTACTCTGGCCCCTACCCCACGTACACACGGCAGGGATTCCTAGTAATAGATGTGGTTGTAGCAGGTGAATTGCTATGTCTTTTGAAATTAAATCCATTGACTGGCAAACTCACTGTTGACGAAAAGGCCCTTCCTCATTCCTGCTCTGAAAAATTTCCTGAATGTCCCGCCCTCTGCAGAAAGCACCGACCATGTGACTTCATGATAAGGACAGCCTGCAGAGATGGTATCACTAATAACAGTCATATTTAGCATATTTTATGGTTTCTTTCCCCCTTTTATCTTTTATCTGTGAGGCTGAGTTATCCTTACTTCACAGATAAAAAGCTCACAGAGATGAAATGGCTTCTGCAGCCATTTCTAAAATGGACTATATCACTCTCGCCTTTGAAAACAGTTGGCTGAGCACATAACTCACACAACCACCTGTTGGCATCTTCAGATTATAGAACATGGATTAGTTCCTGGGGCTAACAACATGGAGGACCTTATCGCTTTTATTGCCTGCAGGGACGTTTGTCCACCTGTTAATTAGTCCCACCCAGGCAGTGAACTGCTTCTACGGTTTTATCTGGTTCTTAATTCTGTCTCCTTTTCTGGCAGGGTGATATGTTTCTCATTGCTATCAATAAGCCAGCCTTTAGCAGCTTCCTCTTCCTCTTTATGCAAACTTCCTTACACTTCATTTCACTCCCCTGGTTCCCAAGGCACCCGGCAATAGATCTCTAGAAAAGTCATGTCCGACTCTTTGTGACAGTCCCATGGACTGTAGCCCACCAGGCTCCTCTGTCCATGAAATTTTCCAGGCAAGAATACTGGAGTGTGTTGCCATTTCCTTCTCCAGGGGATCTTCCCGAACCAGGGATCGAATCTGGGTCTCCCGCATTGCAGGCAAATGCTTTACCATCTGAGCCACCAGGGAAGCCCAGTAGATCTCTATCCATCCATCAACCCCTGCTCCCCAAGCCCTGATATGTACTAGGCTTAGAAGATGCAGTCACGGTCCCAGACCTCCAGGTACCCACAGGATACATGCATGCTAAGTGGCTTCAGTTGTGTCCAACTCTTTGGGACCCCATGGACTGGAGCCCTCCAGGCTCCTCTGTCCATGGGATTCTCCAGGCAAGAATACTAAAGTGGGGTGCCATTCCCTTCTCCAGGGGATCTTCCAGACCCAGGGATCAAATCTGAGTTTCCTGCAGCTCCTGCACTGTAGGCAGATTGTTTACCACTGAGTCACTGGGGAAGCCCACCCACAGGGTACTTGGGAATATAAAAAGACATTGAATAAATGAGTAAGTGAATGAATGCCAAATGTTCATTTTATATTTACATGAGATGTTTTCCAATCTCAACACATTTGTCCCCCTGGTCTTTTCTGTATATCAGAATTCCCATTTTTCAGTGCATTTTCAAACTTTTAGCCATTTTTATTGCCATGTATAAAATATCTGGGAGCCTAATGTCCACCATCTGCACATTTACTGAAAGTGTTCAGTGTTCCATCATTGCCTCATAATAACTGAAAATACAGGAAAACTCACCCAGTCCAGTAAGTCACTTTGCTGATGATTTATTGCTTCAAGGCAAAAAGCTATAAATAGGGAATTAGAGCAATGAAAACTCTTCACATTAGATAAACATGTTCTGTGTGACATAGATCAAGAGAAGAATGAGGAATGCTGAAAAACATGACAGATTGCCCAAGTGCTATTTTCCCTGTATGGGGAAATTCTAAGACATTTCTTCATATGTATTTTTTAGTCACTTACAAAAATGGCAGTGTGTGTGTGGGTGTTAGTCACTCAGTCATGTCTGACTCTTTGTGACCCCATGGACTGTAGCCCACCAGGCTCCTCTGTCCATGGGATTCTCCAGACAAGAATACTGGAGTGGGTTGCCATTCCCTTCTTTGGGAGATCTTCCTGACCCAGGGATCGAAACCGGGTTTTCTGCATTGCAGGCAGATTCTTTAACGTCTGAGCCACCAGGGGGCCTGAAAATGGCAGTCGGAATCCTTAAATATTAAGTCATAGTTTGAAAACAGATATACACACACGCATGCACACACACATATGCACATACACACACATGCAGAAATACACAGCAGGCCATTCTGACCATTCAGGACTCCCAGCTGGGCAGAGTTATTACTTCAGTTACTTTGGGTCAAGATAAGTCTTTAAAAATCAGTGACCTAATTTAATGTAATAGTCACAGGTTGCATTACTTCCCCGCAATTTGTAGGAATACACAGTATTTAAATGTTAATGAGAGCCTAGATAATCATATCGTTTGAATCTGCTTTCTTTGATCACTCTCTGAATCGTTTTCAAAGTTAATGTTGCGGCTGTGCCAGTAAGCCTTTGTCTGATGCCTTTTGGTTTGCACGGGTGTGGGGGCGGAGGGCAGGCTAACTGGGCTTAGCATCAGGAGAGATGGCTCAGGTGTGAGACTAACCTCGGTTTGCAACCTTGGTTGGCAGTTCACTGGCTGTGAAGACAATGAGCAAATACTTTCTAAGGGCCTCAGCTCCATCTCTAAAATGGGAAGTGATGATAATGCCGCAGCTCTTAGACTTGCTCTGAGGATTAAATTAGGCACGCAGTAAAGCACCTAGCCTAAAGCCTGGTAAGTGCTCACCAAATGCTTATGCTAAAGGTTAGCACGCATTAGTGGCATGGTAAATTCAGGTCTCCTTTTTCTTGCTCATCTATGCATGCAACACATAGTCACTCTAAGCACTTACGTGAATTTCTCCACCAAAGGTTGACTATTCTTTCGTTTACCTTTCCCTTATCCCAGGACATGGGGTTACAAGGGACTGAAGTGGACACTCCAACAGGCCTCATTCAGGCTCTGCCTGGAGGCCTCCCCAAAATCAACTTCTTGTTGCTGTCCAGTCGCTCGGTCATGTCTGACTCTTTGCATCTCTGACCCCAAGGACTGCAGCACGCCAGGCTTCCCTGTCCTTCACCATCTCCCAGAGCAAGCCCAGAGTGGAATAAGCAGAGATCTGGGTTTCAACTTTTGAGGGCTGATTCCCAGCCTCTTTGAGTCCCAGACTTTCCATTTATAAAATGGGGAAGAGATGCTTGCTTAAAATTGCTGCCATGATTAGTAAGATAATTCAAAAGTTAGCAGACAGCTTGGCACCAAGTAAGCATTCAATAAAGAGGTGTTTTTTCATCATGACTGGTAACTTTTATTGGAGCAGGTCGCACCACGGCTCTGTCTCCTTCCCCGTGACTTCAAAGCGTGAAACTGAGACTTCCTCTCCAGGGCCTGCACAGGACAGATTCATTTCTCAAAGCAGGGCATTCTGGCCACCCCATCTCACCCATCCTGGGGATGAAAGCCCCAAGTCCCTCATCCAGGCTTCCTATGATCTTGGAAGCCACGTTCACTTTCCTGAATTGGGAAGCAAATTCAGTTAAGAACCTAGTTCTTGGGTGTCTGCTGAATTTCAAAAGGGGTCAGCCCTCACCTGGTCCTTGGAAGCTGTGGGTGGCAAGTGATTTCACTCTACAAAAATCCAACATGATCCACGTGGACCTACAGGAAAGATTATTCATGGAGTAAATTCTCTTCCCTGGTGGTTCAGTGGTAAAGAATCTGCCTGCCAATGCAGGAACCGTGGGTTCGATCCCTGGGTTGGGAAGATACCCTGGAGAAGGAAATGGCAATCCACTCCACTATTCTTGCCTGGAAAATCCCACGGACAGAGGAGCCTGGTGGGCTACAGCCCATGGGGGTTGAAAAAGAGTCAGACACGACTGAACACCTGAACAACAACAAAATTCTCTTCACGAAAGAACTCGGGCTTTTTTTTCTTTCAACAAACACGTGCCTTTCTTTTGATATTAAATGTCTCTTTTTCTATGGCATTTCAGATTTGGCTGATAAAAATTAGACTGTCATGTATCTTTGGAAGAAAGAGATCTTCTGAATGCATGTAGGGACACGTACAAAATTTCCTTTATTCATCAAATACACATTGAGCACCACTGTATGCCTTGCACCAGGCATTCAGGAGGTCACAGTAAGGAGGACACATTTTCAATCCCTTTCCCCTCTTTAGGAATCCCTCTGCTCGCCACTCAGAACTCCCTCATGAAAAAGGCACCATCCTCCAGTCTGCAGCATCAGGTAACAAAATCATCTTTAAATACATGGTGAGAGCTGGTTCTGATTTGAAGGAGGGAATGATCTGGATGGGAGTCATGGATTTCGGTTTATCCTAGATTTTGTCTGATGCTCAGACATCTAAATAATCTGAAAGTCAGATACACTCTTCTCTCGGGAAAGAAGCTGGAGAAACAGTAATAAAAACCAAAAGTGACAGTGAGGAGTCGCTTATCCTGACATGTTTTCCTGCTCTGATGCACAGGGAAGCTCTAGAAGTTGAGGGAAGATACGGGTTAGAGAGTCAATCCAACTTGGATTTGCATCCTGACTAGCCCACTGACCAGCTGGGTGACTTCGGCCAAGCTCCCTTACCTTACTGAGCTTCCATTTCACATTTGTAAGAACAGAAATAATAACAGACACTTTTCAACACGACCTCCCAGTTTCCATGAGCTAGTGTAACGGTGCACATGAAGCGCTGAGAACAACGTCTGACATGTAGAAGGTGCTAAATAAAACAAAAGTAGCAGTAAATATTTATACTTTACTAATAAAATAAATAATAGCCTCATTTCCATTAATAACGACTTTCTCTTCCTTTTAGCATCAAACCCTTTTGGCTTTTCATCCCTGTTAAATATCCTTCTGTTTTGAAACAATCACTAAACTTCTGTCTTTGTACCAGAACTGAGCTTTATGGATCAGTCTGCGAAATGGGTCACCGAGGCAGAAAGACACATGCCCTGGGCCCAGGGACTCTTGCCACTCCAAGGTGACACAGACTGGACCCACTTCTTGGTTTGTGAACCCGCTTCTTGTTTTGACTCACACTCAACCTGGACCCAAGGCTCCCTCAGTGCAGAAGGCTATCACAGGACACCACTCTGAGGGTGTCCTCAAGTCCCACGAGCCCCCAGCACGCAGATGGTCAGGTGTGAGGAGGAGGCTGGCTGACTGCCCAGTGTCCTGCCTTGTCCGGGAGCAGCAGATTCGGTGCAGGGCTCAATCGCTCCTTCTGAAAATAGACTGACCATACTCTGACCCTGGTGTATTGACCAGGGACTTCTCCCAGGAACAAGAGGAAGTTTATCGGCTTGCATTTCTCCCTGGGATGAACCCAAGGCACACCCTTCACAGTGCAGGGGTGAAGAGAAACTTAACTGAAATGGGTGAACAGAAACTTAACTACAACAATGCCCAGATTCATGGACACAACTGTCCGTCCAAAAACCGAAACCAAACAACCATTCACCTCATTTAGCAAATATTCGGTGACCATGGTAGGCACAGGTCTTTAGAATGAGACAGAGCTTTGGTGTGCAGTGGTCAAAACTGCTAATTAGGGTCCTCCTTGGCAGGGCCTGAAGAATAGACTGGTCCACTGTCCTAAATCCCCTCTATCCTCCTGAATGGGCCCAGAGAGTTTGGTGGTTTGGTATCTAAAGAAGGAATTAATGATACTGAAGATCTAGCTGATTCTGTTCCTTGGGACTTGGGCGAGATCCAGCAGGACTTCCAGGGACTCAGACAGGCCGGATCGGGCTCGGGTATTGTCCAGAGCCGGGCACTTTCTTTGGAGTGTATGTGGACCACTGCCAAGGAGAAGACCCACTGTCTGGGCCTGAGCGTGCCGTGATGGGTGCTTTGGGTGGGCAGAGACAGGACAAGGGGTCACGGGCCTGGGCCTGGATTTGGGTCATTGGAAACGAGTGGAAAGTGGACAAAAGAAGGCTCAGTGGGGGCCTCAGAAGGCTGGCTGCTTTATAAGCTCTGGGTCAGCCTCGAGCCCAGGTTCTGTGGCTGCTTAATTGGCAATCTCTGAGAAGTCAGGGTAGGAGTCCAAGTCGGCAAAAATATCATTGGGATTCTGACAGCTCAGATTGCAGAAGCAAGCGTTAATCCACAGGGCCTGGCGGGAGAAGTCAGGCCCATCGGGACACTGGAAGGAGATGCTGATGGTCTTGGACTTGTAGGGGATACAGCACCGGCTGTCGGTGCAGACCCCACAGTACTTGGGCCGGTAGGCGCGTGTGCTGGTGCAGCCGGCCAGCGTGAAGTTCACGGGCGCTTCTGGCTGGTACACGGCCAGACACTTCTTCCCTTCCTGCGGGAAAGGAGGTTTCAGTTGAGATGCTCAGAGGATCAACATTTTCAGCTCCAAGCCCCCAGTTCTTCCCTTTTCACTCGCCATGCACCCCACCTTACTTTTGGATCTGCAGCATCTTCAAACTAGGAAGGATCACCCCAAAGACAAAGAGACCCAGCTGCATTATGCAAGAGGAAACCGAGCGCACAAAGGGACTGCCTTGCCGCAGTGCAGCTCTCTCAACCTGCAATTTCCCTTCTTTCCTGCCTTCTGCTTTGCCAACGCCCAGGTCAGTTTCTCCAACACAGGATGACTCTGTGGGCTCCTTCAGCCTGCCAAGTGCCCCCTGATGGTTAGGGGCAGAGCCATCATGGCCTCCAAGACTGGACTCTTAATCCTAAACTCCTCCTCCTCTGCCTCCCATAGACTCTCACACACACTTTTCACGCAACGTATTCAATTGGACTGGCATTATTTAAAGTGAGCTCTGTGGGGCTACGGGCCACTCAAGGGCGAGGCTCTTTCTGCATCCCTACAGTCTAGCTTTCCGCCTGGTACATGGCTCTGGTTTAGTTGCTAAGTTGATTCCGATTCTTTTGATACCCCCATGGGATGTAGCCCACCGGGCTCCTCTGTGCATGCAATGTCTCAAGCAAGAATACTGCAGTGGGTCTCTATTTCCTTCTCCAGGAGATCATTCCAACCCAGGGATCAAACCCATGTCTCCTGCATTGGCAGGTGAGTTCTTTACCACTGAGCCACCAGGGAAGCCCCAGTAGGCACATACTAAACTCATTGAATGAATGGCTGTTCTGGTCAACTATGTACCAGCACCCTGCCTGAAATGAGGGTAGAATAGATCCAGGCAATGTGTGGGCCTGAAGCTTATACAGTCTGAGAGCTATCTTCAGTGAAAGTCACTCAGTCGTGTCCAACCATTTTTGACCACATGGACTATACAGTCCATGGGATTCTCCAGGCCAGAATACTGGAGTGGGTAGCCTATCCCTTCTCCAGCGGATCTTCCTGACCTGAGACGCCTGCCCCACCCCGGGAGGCAGACCCACCTTGATGTGTGGCCGGAGGTCCACGTCACACGGCCGCAGGTTGCAGAGGCGGCTTTCCTGCTCAGGCCAGCACCGGGCATTGACGTTGGAGATGCGGGTGGAGACCCCCAGGCCACAGCTGGTGGAACAGGGGCTCCAGGGGCTGGTGTACGCAATGCAGTTCTTGTGCCACGGCTCTATCTCACTCGTGCTCCCTGCGGATGGGGACCGGGTGCCCAGTGATTTCCCAGTCTCCATCAGCCCCCCAATCCCTGCCGTCACAACCCTAAGGGCTGGGGTCCCTGAACCTCAGCGAGTGGGCAGTCCCTCCACTTGGAGGTCAAGTTGGCTTCTAACTAGCACGGATCCCCAGGGAGACGAGAACTTGTCATGAGTTCCTCATACTTCTCCAGAGGGAGGACCATCTTTAGAGACAGGTGACCTGAGTCCAATCCCTGCTCGACCACCTACAGGCTGTGTGATTCTAGACAACTTACTCTGGGCTTCAGGCTCTTTTCTGGAACAATAACATCTGCCCTGCGGGGCTGGTATGGCAATAAAAGGGTCCAGATATTGACCGAGTACACATCAGGCATCTGCAAGGTGCTGGGGATAAAAGGGTAAAAGATACCGGTCCTGCCCGTGCAGAGATGACATTATCTGGGGACGCTCAGGGGAAGTGCCTGCCCCAGTACTAGAACTTCATCTGAGCGATGCTCAGGGCATCGTGGCTAAGGGGACATGCAGGCTTCAGGGGCAAACTGTCTGAGTTCAGCTCTTAGCACAGCCCCTTAGCATCTGGATAGCTTCCAATAAACTGGCTCCCACCTCCGAGCCCCAGGCTCCCCACCTGTAAGTGGGGTTGACAACAGCACCTCCCTGCCTCCTGTCCCTGGCTGTGGATAGAAAATACAGGTTCAGGCATGTGACAGGGCTCAACAGCTGTCCCTGTCCTTAGTAAGCCCTCAGGAAGTGGGAACTAAACCCCAACCCTTGGCTGGTTCTTTCAGTGGATGTATCCTGGCAAGCAGAACACGGGCGAGTGGTTGTAAGTGTCTAAGAAATGGAAAGGGGAGTGAGCTGAGAGGTGGAGACAGGTGAAGAGCCAGGGAGACCAAGGAGTGATCTCACAGAGGGATGGAGCAAGATACACAAGACAATGACTGGGAAGAGGAAGCAGGTCCTTCCTGGTAACACACAAACCCAGAAGTCAGGGAGGGGAACCTGCAGAGAGAGACAGCAGGTGCGCAGGGGAGATGGATCAAGGAATGCAGGAATGAATGAGAGAGAGAAGAGGATGCTGGGAGACGGGAGACAGCAGAGGCCTTTGAGGACAGACGGAAGCGAGGAGGGCGGGCTGGGAGGGAGGCGGCGGTGGGGAAGGATTTGCCGAGGAGGATGAAAGGCTTTGGTTTCTAGGTCACCCACTCGGCAGGCGCTCTGCTTGCGCTCGGTCAGAAGGAGGTCACTGGGCCACACACACTGACGCGGTGGGCAAGCCGCCGCCGCCCCCGGCCCCTCCCCGCGGCTGTTCTAGGAGGCCCGCTGGGGACCTACCGAGCTCCCCATCCCCTCCTCCTCCGCGGGCTGGAGCAGCCCTCCCCGCGCTCCGCGCCCGCGCCCCGCACCCACCGGAGGTGCCCGTGTGGCGCGGCGCTGTCTTGCGGGGCCTCCTGGCGTCGTCTTCACACACCCACTGCTCGCAGCAGCGCCCGGGCAAGCTCACCCGGCGGGGCCGGCGGCACCAGAGGCGCGGGGGGCGCGCGCGGAGGCACAGCGGCGTGCAGCCCACTGCGCCGCCCACGCACGTGCAGTTGTACTTGCAGTTGGGCTGGAAGGACTGGCCGTTGTTGTAGCGCACGCCGTCCAGCACGCAGCCCACGCCGACCACCTCTGCGGACACAGGCGCCGAGGGTCAGGCCTGCCGAGGGGCTGGGCGGGCCCCGCAGGGCAGCCCCCTACCACTGCCTCACGCCCCCCGCACCCCACCTCCCGGGGTTCCCATCATGGAGAAGGGCTGGGCCCGCTGCTCTGGCCCGTTTGGTGGGACCTGAGCGGAGGGTGTGGCAGCCCATTTAACCCGCGCAGAAACACCCGGTGCCCGTCTGGAGGGCTGGACGAAGCGGTGGGAGGCTACAGCCTGGCCAGGACTGGGACCTTGGGCAGCTAGCCCAGTGTCCTGTCCCAGCAAGTGGCACAAAGCCTGGTCCTGACAGTTATCCGGCTCAAGGGACACAGTTTGTGAGAGGAGGCAGAGGCGATGGGAAACTCATCAGAACACTTTGGAAGAGACTGGGTTCATTCAGTGCCTATTTGTGGAGTGTGGTAGGTGCTGGGGATTTAGTAGTGAAGGAAGGAGACAAAAGCCTCGCCCTCAATGAACTTGTGCTTGTGTGCTTAGTCACTCAGTCGGATCCAACTCTTTGGGACCCCATGGACTGCAGCCCAGGCTCCTCTGTCCATGGGGATTCTCCAGGCAAGAACACTGGAGTGGGTTGCCATGCCCTTCTCCAGGGAATCTTCCCAATCCAGGGAACGCAGGTCTCCCGCATTAATGGCAACCCACTCCAGTATTCCTGCCTGGAAAATCCCATGGACAAAGGAGCCTGGTAGGCTACAGTCCATGGGATCGCAAAGAGTTGACACTGAGCGACTTCACTTTGACTTTTCTTTCACACTCCTGCATGCATTGCGGGCAGATTCTTTAGTGTCTGAACCACCAGAGAAGAAATGGACCATCCAGAGCATTGATGGGGACATGAAAGCAGGGAGCTGGGAGAGGGAGGGGGAAGGTTGCAGATGTAAACAAGGCAGGTAGCCAGGGCCTCACAGAGGTGATGATGATTCAGCAAAGATGGGAAGGAGGCGGGGAGCTGAGCTGCCCAGGTGCTGGGAGAGAAGCCTTCTAGGCAGGGAAGGGAGTGCAGGCAATGGGAAGGCCTGAGGTGGGAAAGGGCAGGGGAGGGAGGGAGAAGGGCTGAAGGCAAGAGAGAGAGGGCTTCCCTGCAGGCTCAGAGGAAAACGCAAACTCTTAGAGCCTGGAACTCCGGTTGATACACAGTATGTGCTCAGTGAGTAATGCTGACTCGCTGATATGAATTATGCTTCACAAAAACCTTGACGGTGCTGAGTTAAGGACAGACCGACGGGGTTCCTGACGAGTCAGAAGGTCATGCTGGGGAATCCAGGTAGAAGGCGGTGGTGCTTGGACCAGAGATGGGCAGCCAGGAGGAGAAGGGCCCCGCTTCTGGGTCTGTTTGGAGGGACTCGCTGGCAGGTGGGATGTGAGGATGAGAGGAGAATCAGGAAGGACTCCTAGTTCTATGTCCTGAGGCCTGGAAGGAGAGGGATGCTCTGTCCTCAGAAGAGCAATGTTGGGGTGGGTGGCCTCAAGCTCTTCCCTAGGCTCGAGATGCCTTGTTGACTTCAGAGTGGAGCCGGTTCTGCAAGCTTGGAGCTCCAAGAAAGATGTGGGGATACTGGGCTCCGACCAGCATCCCAGCCTTGCATGTCAGTCCCATTCTGAGGACAGTGTCTAGAAGTGCAGACAGAGAGCCCAGGGCAGCCAGGGTACTCACCCCAGGAGGGCTGTCTGCCAGTAGTCCTGGCGTATCTCCTGGATTCACCTGAAGCCGAACCATCACCACCACCATCATCTCTGTATCTCACAGGAGGGAAGGTGCTTGGTCACCTGACCTGCGTTGTGTTAGGCTTCCTTGCATTGCTGACTTCATCCCAGAAGGAAAAGGGACCATGTCATCACCTGCATTTTCACCTGCTGCAAACTTGCATCTCAGTGAGGTTGAGTCACACACCTAAAGTGACAGCGCTCAGCTCAGCGGAGCAGAGGGGACAGGATTGCAGCCTGTGGGGATGCTGGGGTGACTGCTGGCTTTCCTGGGGTGACTGATCTGGGGAGGAGGGACCGACAGGAAGGGCGCTAACACTGCCCGTCCGATCTGGAGCCAGGCACCATCTGATAAGTAATCTCAAGCAGTCTCGCGGTGACTGTTCTAGAAGAGCTTTGTTTTCTTTCTTTGGCAGAGAGGGGAGCTGGGTGGGTGAGGGGAACAGTGATTCATCTTCTCAAGGCCCCCCAGCTGGTGTCTGAAGAAGCTGCACCCCCCCAAGCTCTGACTCCACTGTCCATTTCCTTCCATCGGATACCAACAAAAGAGGGGAAATAGGAAAGCAAAACAGTGAGTGAATCACCTAGTGAATCACTCATCGTTTGTTCTGAGTCAGCCTGGCCTCACCCTCTCACTCCAGGGAGAGAGCGCGCTCGTGTGTGTGGGTGGATGGGAGATGGAGTGCTGAAGCCAGTCTCAGCCCCTGGGTGTGGGAACTTTGGGTGGCGAGGGCACTGCTGGGTGCTGGGAGCCTTAGCACAGTGGCTCTCATTGCCAGCGACACAATGGCACTACCCAGGGGAGCTCTTTAAAATCATGATGCCCACACCATGCCCCAGTACCTGGGGGTGGACCTGGGCTTGGGTATTTTTGCTTTTTATTTTTTGACCTTGTTAGCTCCGCACGTGAATCCAGTTTGCAGCCAAGATTGGGACCATTTGCCTCCAGAAGTTGTTCACAGTCTTCTGGGAGGTTTGGGAGGTGGGGGCAAAGATGGATGGTGGGTGGCTGTGATGGCCCCACCAGCGGACTCTGGCACCCCTTCCTTATTCTATTTCTTTATAGCTGATTGAAGGACGAGCTTCTGATCGGATGGGGAAGCTGGCCGAGCCTCCTTCACCATTCAGACTCTCGGGTCCATTCAAGCATGACCTGGTGGGCTTTCCTCTTATTGAGGGACTTCTGGGAATTCAAGTCGCCTTGCTGTGCCATCCAGACCTTTACTCTTCTCGCTGCACCCCTGGTCAGCTTCCTGGGAGCAAGGACAGTGGGCCATGCCTTGTTGTAACCCCACTGATGTGCCATCACTAACCTATGTTCATTATGAGTGAATGAATCAGTGGGTAAAGGGATGGATATCAGGTGGGCTTAGCCCTCCTCTGTATTGGGCTTCTCCCATGTATCAGGCACTTGACATCCAAACCACCCAAAAAAGGTAGGCATTATTCATTGAATTTTCCTTGATGAGGAAACTGACATTTAAAAAGGTTAAGCAGTTTCCCTAAACCCATTGTGTTAGTTGATTATGTTGCTGAGGTTTGAACTTAGGCTGTCTAGCTTCAAACACAATGCATGGGTTTTCTGTTCCTTTACTCATCAGATGGGAGAATCAGAGCTTGAAACTAGCCCTGCCCCCCAAACTCTGAGGATAACCCTGGACAAAGCTAAGGGAACATTTACAAAGGAAATCTGAAGGAATATTAAAGAGCAACTGATCACATTTTAGGCTCTTGTGAAATTCTTTGTTTAGCCTCAACCGTCATACAGAGTTGATTCGATCAAGCTCCTTCACTTAAGTTATGTGCCCATGGTCACGTAGCCAGCAAGTGGCAGAGCCAGGATTCAAAAACCCAAGTTTGTCTGCCTGTAAATTTCATGATCCTTCCAGCAAACCACACTGCCCTCAATCCTGACCCAGTTGCATTGAATGCAGACTCATGTTTGCACAACCAAAATACCCAAACAGTTTAATTCAGAGGTCACTCTCTGCCCACAGATGTATTTAGCTTGGGCCACAGAGTGTTTTTTTAAAAATGTTTTGAATGCGTTGCCAGAATTACAAATCATACATGAACCTGGATTTTGTTTTCTGGATTCTCTTGAAAGGTAAGTAGACTAGACCAGATCAGGCTCCCTCTTCTGCCTGACCTCAGTGGCTAAAGTTTACGTTCATTAGTTTGCCATAGTCCCCACCATCCCCTCTTTGAGTCATTTACGGCAGTGTTGCAACTTGTTTTTTATTGCCTTGTCCTGGCCTAATTACAAGCACATCTCTAAGGACAGATTTAGCCTGTCCTGGGGAATGTCTGTTGGTTGTTGGCCATTTGCTAACAGATTTTTCTATGTAAATAACTTCTTCTTTCTTTTTCCCCTCTGGCCCCCAAGATCTCCTTCTCTATCGTTTTCAGACCCTGGACTCTCTTCTTTATTGCATTAGGGTTCCATGAATTTAGACACTACGGCAGTATTTCTGAGAAGATGTTCCATAGAACATGGGGGAATTGTGTGTGTGTGTGTGTGTGTCTGTGTCTGTGTCTGTGTGTGTATGGTGTGCAGGTGGGTGATTGGGTAAAAATCTGCCTGGAAAAAAGTATTCACTGTGTCTTCCTATGATTGCTCTGTTTTTGGAATTTCACAATGGATGTGGACATTTAACACTTCTGAAGAAGTCTGTTCCCCTTGTTGAACCTTATTTATTCCAATGTCTGTAGACCTCTGTGACTGGAGAACCCTAGGCCCATGTCATATTTATTCCAGTATCCTGAAATCCACTGTCTTCTTTCCAATTGCAAGGAAAGAAGCTACATGGAGACTCATGATAAGGGGGAACCAAGAGGCTATGTTGAGTAAAGAGGTGACATATAAAGAGGTAGGGAATGGAGTAGAAAGAGGTGATTTTCCAGGTCCTGGGCGGTAGAGACAGGCAGGAGAGGCACTTGTGGGTCTGAAGAGTCTATGGGTCCATGGCAGAATGCCTATAAAATTGTGGTGCCTGGCATGTGGTGAGGTGTCAGTGCAACTTTAGAGACTCATATAGTCACAGTGAGTTGCCTTGAAGGACAGCTGTAAAAGGGGAAAGAAAGGAAACAGTCTCGTAGAAGTGGAGGGGACTCTGGTGTAGGAGGGCTCAGCCTGGTATCCTCACCTGGGTGCGGGGAGAGAGTATGTGAGCGACTGTATACTTTGGCCATCAGTCTCAGAGCCGAGTATGAGAGTCACCCAGGGAGCTCGTTGAAAGTTGTCGATTCCACCCCCACTGCCAAAGAACTGGAGTGAGTGGGGTGGGCCTCAGAAAAACATTTTTAACCAACATGTCAGATGATTCTCTGCGGAAGGAATCTGCAACTTCTCTTTGAACACACTAGTTTGTGGGGCTAATAACAAGTCTCCGTAAAGGGGGGAAACATGGAAAGATGGGAGAATCAGTGATGGTTACTTGGAACGCAAGATGACTTGATATGAAGGTTGAAGCAGGAATTAATGGCAAAAGAGTAGAAAGTGCTCATAGATTAACCATAAATCCATAAGTATCTTGACTTGAAATTATATGTATAACCCTCATCAATGACACTTCAGGAAATATAATGAGTTAGCTGAAGATAAGAGAGTCTGCTGTGTGTGAACATGTAGGGTCATAGGCATGAGGAAAGCTTGATTCAGCCTTAAGGGAAGGAGTTCTTGAGTTTATGAGGCTTTGTGTAACTTTTCAGAAGTTAAGCTGCTGCCATGATGCCTGTTTGGGCTTCCCTGGTGGCTCAGATGGTAAAGAATCTACCTGAATGCAGGAGACCCAGGTCCAATCCCTGGGTTAGGAAGATCCCGTGGAGAAGGGAATGGCTACCCACTCCAGTATTCTGGCCTGGAAAATTCCATGGACTGTATAGTCCACGGGGTCCCAAAGAGTTGGACATGATTGAGCAACTTTCACATCACTTCATGATGCCAATTTACCTCTTTTCATCTTACTGGTCATGTATATTGAATAAATGCTCATATGATTCAAGGTCGTATGATTCAAGGCCAGCCCAGATAGAACCAGGAGACCAGAAAGCCTCAGAAAGGAGGTCTCTGGGAACAACAAAGGAAATGAGGTAACCCTTTGAAGAGCAAACAAATAACAAAAAGCAGCAGCCTCTCCCCCAGTATGGGGCTATTATAAAGACCAAGAGTAAAGAAAGAACAAAAGCCAGTAGAAACTCCAGGAGAAACAAACAACTTCATAATAAAGGAAATTCGATCAAGTTTACTACCTCATGCTTCAGCAAAAACCATTTACATTGTCCTAATATTGTACACAGTGGTCAAATAGTGGTTTATAATAAAAAATGTGACAATGGTTTTGGAAGCTGGGGGGGCAGTGTCAGGCAGTATTAAGGAGCTAAGTCATCGGCTATCACATAGGATCGTGCACATTTATAGATTGTGCACAGTTGGTATTTTAAGCTGATCAAGATATAACAGAAGAGATGCATTGAATAGTTGCAATTTCCAGAAGAAAGTTAAAAGTGACTGCAGTGAGCTAGAGAAACGTGGGTAGGTGGAAGGAAGAGATGGTTTCAAGCCGCTGCTTTTTGTTCTTTCAAGGTTACTGAATTTTTTAATACCAGATTATGTTCATTAACAATGTTACTAAAATATCTGGAGCTCCGCAGGGTCCTGGTGCCCCTGGGAGGTCACAGGCAGCCTGCAAAGTGTTCTACGTTGGGGAGAACAAAACCAGGCTTAGGTCTCTCCGGGTGGATCCTTCTTCCCTGGACTCATCCACGGATATAGGCCAGAGGGGACAAGGTCCAGGTGCAGGAGGAATGCCGCATCCCTCCCTGCTCAGCCTCTGGCCCGTCATCATGGACTGGGGCGGAGGGGGAGCGGGATTGGGTACCTCCTGCAGAACCGAGCCTGGCCAGAGGAAGGGCTATGGGTGGCAGGCGGGGTGCTGTGGGCCAGAGCTGGGGGTCTGGGGCTGGCCGATGGCGTGGGGGGGGTCTCACTTACGTGCACATACTCCTACTGCGTACCTCGGGTGGTCCCCACTGTAGTCGCAGTAGAGGCCCCGGTGGGGGTCGCAGACCGCAGCCTCTGTGCAGTTGTCCCCCAGCTGCTGGGCACACGCCTTACAGCACTCGCAGCCGTCCGTGACGAGGCTGACGCCCAGCGGGCAGCGGGGCGGGGCCGCCGGGCATTCGCACGGCCACTTGCAGAACTGGGGCCGTGAGGAGGTGTCCTCCCGCGGGGCCGGGGTGGGGCCCGCGGCTGTGGGAGCTGGAGGGAGGGCCTGCGGGGGGAGGGAAGACGTGAAGCAGGCTGCCCGGAAGAGGGCTCCCAGGCCAAAGGCTGGCGGCCGCCTGCCCATCTTCACGGGGTTCCAGAGGTTTACATCACATTCCATTTCTCGGCCCTGCTTTCGGTCGCCAGACACCGCCTGTCTCCTCACTAGCATGGAGGAGCTGGCATTAGCAGACGTGAAGCCAGCTGCCCGAATTCCCCTGCTTGGGCGTGCTGGGTCAGCCTCCGTGTCAGCTCTCTGAGCCCATGGGTGTCTCCTTCCGCTCTGATCATCCCGCAACCTGGGAAGTCAGTGAGTCGGCCTCCTTTGCAGATGAGAGAGCTGTGGCTTTGAGGAAATGCCTTCTGATGAGCCGCGCTGTGGGCGCAGCCCCAAAACCTCTCTCTTTACCCCATCGCCCTTTTCTCTATGTCCTAAGGATCCACCCTCTCTGTGCTAAGGGTCCTTAAGAGGTGACTCATATATATGTATTTTAATTAAAGTATAGTTGATTCACACTGTTGGATTAGTTTCACGTGTATTCAGTTATACATATTAACTACTCATTATGCATATGTGTATACTGTGTACACATTCAGTTACACACAGTGATTCATATTAATGCATTGGTAGGCTGGTTGGTCGGTTGGTTGGTTGATCAGTGGCTAAATGTCTGACTCTTTGCCACCACTTGGACCGTAGCCCTCCAGGCTCCTCTGTCCACAGGATTTCCCAGGTAAGAATACTGGAGTGGGGTGTCTTTTTCCTTCTCCAGGGGATCTTCCTGACCCAAGATCACACCTGTGTCTCCTCCATTGGCAGGCAGTCTTCACTGCTGAACCCTCAGGAAAGCCCTTTGTACATAGTCTGTATGTGTTAATCCCAAACGCCTAATTTATCCCCCCCCCCCTTTCCCTTTGGTAACGGTGAATTTGTTTTCTATGCCTGTGGGTCTATTGCTGCTTTGTTAATGAGTTCATTTGTATCTTCTTGACAGCTTCCACATATAGACAATGTGCATATGTACAGCCAGGATTCGGCCAGCCGGCCTGTCATCCTATTATCATTGTTATTAATTACTTTCCCCTCTGAGCACCAGGAAGGGGCTGCAGGGGGCATTGGTGGCAGCAGGTGTCCAGCCTCATGGCTCCTGTTGCTGGCTCGCTGTGCCCCCGCGGGGAGAGGACTGATCCTGTATCCAGCACCAGCCCTGCAGAGAGGGGTCTGATTTTGTGCTGAGCGTGGTGGACACCCACTCCACTTCCCTTCACCCGTGCTCCTTCCCAGAGCCCCATTCCCATCCACAGGCAATGTATTCGTCTATATCCTGGCAGATATGATGGACAAGACAGCAAGTGCGTGGGGAATGGGAGATAAGCCCCAAAGAGCATTTCTGTGCTTCAGATGAGACTGATGGAAAGGGAGGCGGCTCTGGGGCCAGTATTACCAGCTTCAAACTGCTTGTATCTCAGAGATCCAGTCATCTGCCTAGCCCCTCCATCCTGGCCCCTCACTCTTTACCCTGGAGGAAACCTCGGCCCAGAGAGGAGAATTGCCTGAGGATGGAGAGTGAGGACTGTAGGCAGCTCCCAGCCATTTCCCCACCCCCAAGCGTGTGGTCCCTGCTGGAGAGGCTCCTGTCTGGGGCTTCTCAGCAGTGACTCCTGAATTCTGAGGTTAGCAGAGGTGGGGGGCCCCACAGACCATCCCCTCCATCCTGAACCGGAGGAACCCTGCTCTGTGGGTTTATAGATCTGCATTTCATTCTTTGAACAAAACAGATGCTGAGCTATTTAGACAGATTCTTTTCCCTCTTCCTGGAGAAGAAAAGAAAGAAAAAGAAAGTGAAGTCACTCAGTCGTGTTCAACTCTTTGTGACCCCGTGGACTGTAGCCTGCCAGGATTCTCCATCCTTGGGATTTTCCAGGCAAGAGCACTGGAGTGGGTTGCCGTTTCCTTCTCCTGGAGAGGAAACCGAGACCCAAAGAGGCAGAGGGTGTCCAAAGTGACATGCCCACATCACGGCCTAGAAACCAGTGACCCTCCCAGCTTTCATCTCTGCACCCTGGACCTCTGCCCTCTCTTTCAGTCACTCAGTGAACATCTGCTGAGCTAGTTCACCATCTCGCTTCTGTTTAAAGCATTTGAAGAGGAAGTTAAGCATCTCCTGTGTGTACAGGACCATGGCTCATGGGAGAGACAGACGATAGAGGTGATTTATTATGACGTGAGGCTGCGTGGAGAGCGGGGGCACCAGGGCAGCCCCGGGAGCTCTCTGACCACCAGCGCAGGAAGCTCTCTGCTGAGGTGAGTGGTCCGCATCCCTGCGCCCTTGGCTGTAAGAACCAGAGGCCAGAAGAGGTGGTGCAGATTGAAGGGCTGGATTAGTTGGGCTCTGGGTTCCAGGTTTGGCACAAGACAAGTGCTGTAAATGTTGATCTCCAAAAGGGCCTTTGAAAGTCAAAAGCACAAACCTCGATTTGAGGTTTTTGTCACCTCTATGCTTGGATTCAAGTGCTGGCGGGGGGACAGATTGCTCTGAGGTTGGCAGTGCTGGTCCGTTTTCATCTGGAAGTCATTTAGTTTGCTTACACTTGTTTGCTTTTCCTCAAAAAACACATGGCAGAAAAACATCAAACCCATAAATCAATGAAACCACACACACACAGGCACGCACTCACACCCCTCCTCTTTCTGACTCCATGGAGAGAGACCTGTCCTAGTCAGACTGTGACACTGGAGGCCCGGAGATTTATGAGACCCCCCGGGCCATCTCTGACAGCTCCTAGACCCTAGAGACCTATTCTCGGCACAGCAGACAAGAAAAAAAAAGCCCTCTCTTCCAGGAAGGCTTCCATGCCTTTTCCAGGTTGCTTTAGAAGTAGTGCTTCCTTCACAGAAATGTGAGCCTGTAAAGGGTAGTGTCTGCGCCTTACTCCTCTCTGTGGGCCTGAAACATGGTGCACGACCCATAGCAGGGCTGTGGAGGTGTCACCTGGTGGGATGGGGGATTGTTGACTCCAAAGGACTTTGGTACCAGTTCCTTGACTTTTCAGGACCTACCATCTTGGGGCCTTTTCTTTTCCAAGTTCGAGGGTCAAGAAGACAGCATGGGATCCAAAACAGTCAGAAGAGGGTTCCCTCTGTGTAGTTTTGACCTTCCTGTAGTTCTGACCTTCCTGAGCCTCAACATCCTTGTCTGTGAAATGGCCACAATAATGCCCCCTTGGGGGAGTTGTCGGGAGGGTGGGGGCATTGTGTACACAGAAGCACTGTGTGTGCAGACACTCAAAAGCAAGACTTTTGCGCTTGCACTGCCATGCTTGTGCGCACCTCCCTCACCCACAGGGCCCATTGCAGGGCCTGGGGGTCTGGACCCTTTGAGCTGAGCTGGGGTGGGTTCCACAGGGTCACCACCCACCCTGCTGTCTCCATACCAAGTTACAGCTCCCCAGAAGGAAGCCTGCTTTGCAGTTACCGGCCGGGAGCCCCAAGGCACAGAGCTTCTCAAGGGAAGCCCCAGTGGAAACCCCTCTTTGGAGAAGTGAAGCAGATGAGGGCAGCCTTGGGACGCTGGAGGGAAAGCGGCGGGATCCTCTGAGCCAAGCCCTTGCAGTTGGCGCCATCTAGTGGTAGGAAAGCTCCCAGCTCTAGGAGGTCTTTGATGAGAGCTGTGGGTGGGACGCCTTTTAAATGCAGGGCCTGAGGTCTCCTGGGATAGGTGCATGACCCTCTGAATCCCGACTGCCTTATCTAGCACCCACATCCCAGGGAAAGTGAGTGCGCGTGCACACACACACACACACACACGCACAAACATCAACCATCTTGAGTGCCCAAGATGGCATTGCACGTCCGCCTGCCCTTGGCTTCGGCACAGGGACCATTGTAAGCTCACTGCTGTGTGGGGCTTATGTCATTTTTTCTAACAGCAGAAGCTAAGGGTGAAAAAAGGGAAGGATAACAACCAAACAGCGAGGAGAGTATCTATCGTCCGGGGAGGCCAAAGAGAGTCAAGAACAGCCTGGGCTACTTCCAAACTGCAGCTGTTCAAATGAAAGTCTCTTTTACGACGTGCTTCTGAAGGCAGACTCCCCGAGGATGCCACTGTGTTTATGGGGAAGACAGGGGGTGGGGTTGTGCCCTTATGCTTCTTGGGTCAGGCACCCAGGGCTCAGGCCCTGCCTGGTTCTGTCCGCTCAGCCGCCGCCTCCATCAGCAGTGACCTCAGGGCAGCGTCTCTAACAGTCACTTCCTATGTGGCTCCCAAGTGTTGCCACCTGTCAGAACTACCCAAGAGCTTTAGTAAACACTGGTGCCTGGCCACCGTCCCCAGGCAGCCAGACTGAGGCAGCCCGGGCAGGATCCGGGACCTTGAATGTGGCTGAGGGTGAGAACCACTGACCTCAGGACCTTGTAAGATATAGGTGCCTGGAGTCCACTTGGAATCCTCAGGTTCAACTCTTCTCTGCTGGGCCCGGAATCCGTTATTCATCCTGCATCCCTGGTGATTCTTGTGGGAATGGGAACCGTGTCTTAGGGAATTGGGCCAGAGGAGTGTAAGGGGCGGGGAGGTTCTAGGCCATTTTCCTTTCTTAATGTGTGGCTTTTCTAGAACTGCACTTACATGCCTAACCCACTGGCAGCTTGATCAGCCTGGACATGAAACAGCCCAGGCCGACCCGCGGAACACACGCCATTCTGTGATTTCGTGGGGTGACACTGGGCTCCGTAAGTGGGCCTCGTGTAGTTAACTGAAAATGGGTTACTTTGCTTTTCATGTTTTGTGAGAAAGACTCAAAAGCAACAACAACAACAAATAAATTAAAAAAAAAAGACTGGCTCCCCATGGTAAGACCCCTAAGTGTCTGCTGGGGACTGAATGTTATGTCGCCCACAGATGTCCAACTCTTTGCAACCCCATGGACTGTAGGCAACCAGGTTCTTCAGTCCATGGGATTCTCCAGGCAAGAATACTGGAGTGGGTTGCCATTGCCTCCTCCAGAGGGTCTTCCTGACCCAGGGACTGAACCTGCACCTTCTGCATTGGCAGGCACATTCTTTACCATTTGAGCCACCAGGTGGAGCCTCTGGCGGTGATTGGGTCATGTGGGTGGACCCCTCATGGGTCAGTGCCCTTATGAAAGGGACCCCAGAGAGCTCCCTCATCCCTTCCACCATCTGAGGACACAGCAAGAAGATGCCAGCTATGGAAAAGGGGCCTCACTGGAACGTGGCCATGCCGGCCTTGACCGTGGATTTCGAGCCTCCAGAGCTGTGGGCGATGAGTCTGTAAGCGCCCAGTGTGTGTGGTGTTTCCCTACAGTAACCCACATGGACCGAGACCGTGCCCGACACTGCACCCTCTGGACAAGGAGGGCACTCGGCGGGCAGGTTCAAAGCAATCCATTCAGTCATAGTTACTGGACAAACTTCAGCAGATTAAGTTTAAGAAGGGAAAAACTAGAAGAATGTTCGATCGAAGACCCCACAGGAAACCCTGCGTGTATAATTTGGGGGTGATGTTTAGAAGTGGGCAGTGACTGAATTTTCTGATGTTCTCCAACTCCCTGAAAATAGATCCAGGAACGTGTAAATCCATCCTTTGACTTTTACCAACAGTTTCACTTCATGTTTACACAAATGGGTGGTGGTGGGTATGGTAGCAGAGAGTAGGAGGCTGGCGGTGGTGGGGTGCCACCCAGGAGACCTTAATCATCCCGGTAGATGAGGGAGCTGAACCCCACCATCCTTGGAAGGTGTGTGCAGTTCGTCGATGAGTGGGGCCCTGGGACCAGGAGGTAAGGGCAGGGCATCTGCAGTGAGCAGAACCCATTTCCCAAGGCTGTGTGACCTGGGTCTGGACTCGCCCTCTCTGAGCGTCTGTGTGCTCGTGTGTAAAAGCAGTAATGATAACAATATCCTCCAGCAGCCCTAATGAGCTGTTATAGCCTTACCCCGATTTCACAGATGAGGAAACTGAGGCTCAGGGTGTTGAAGTAACTTGCTCAGGGTTTTGAAGCTGGGAAAGTGTCCCCAGAATGTCCCTCCAGGGGACTTGTCACTAGGCTGCCCTACTCCCTCATTCATTCACATTTGTATTCATTCATTCATTCCTCCATCCTCCCATCACACACATGCACCAAGCACCTCCTGCATGGCTGGGCTGGTACTCATATGGACACAGCGTGGTCCTTACCCCAAGGCAGTCACAGTACAGACACATTTATAAGATTGCAACGTAGGGTGGTGACAGTTGCAATGCACTTGAGCCAAAGTTGCCAGGGGGTCCCCTAAAGAGGATATGGGAGACTCTTGTGGAGTTTTCAGGGACAGGATGCTGTTTCTCAACGCCCGAGTGCCCAGCACTGCTCCTGGCACGCCCCGGGCAAGCGCTCCATGAACAGAATAGTCCAGAGCTTAGCTTGCTCAAGTGTGGGCGGCCATACCCAAATGCTCCACCAGGGAGCAGGGTTGAGACAGGAATGGCCTGAGCCGGCCCCAGCTGAGCCCTGCGGGCTTTAAGGAAACGGTTCCCTATTTGGAAGCAGTTTCTGCTCATTCCTTCACTGATAAGAGAGGGCTGGGGGCAGTGGGAGGATGTGGACACAGGCCAGAGCCCAGAGCTGGGGGCACCCTGTGGCCTGCCCTTCCCTTATATCTTATATCCTTTGATGTAAGTAACAGGCAGCTACCACGTGGGTTGGTGGACACATTTTCTGAGCTCCTCCTCCTCAGCGTGTACCCCCAGGCATCTATACCCGGGGCCCGGGTAGGGATGCCCTGCAGTGGAGCCTCTGTCTTGGGCAGCTCTTAGCTCAGCCCCTGCAGGACACCTGGCCTGAGTGTTCAGAGGACCCAGCCCTGCTGAGTCTTCCATGCTCACTCCCACACCAACGGCAGGATCTCCAGGGACCTGGAGACCCAGGCACTGACTCAGCGCTGGCCGGGCTGCCTGTCATGGCTGATGGAAGGTTTGTTGAGATTTTCTGCTAATTGGTTTTTATCAACATGCAGTCTTGTGAGCTTCTGGTTGGGAAAGTAGCCTTTATATGGAGAAGATAGAAGCAGCAAGAAGCCAGAGTTCTTTCCAAACGATAAACTCTCCGGCATTCTTTCATTTATCAAATGTATGTAAAGCATCTGCGGAGTTCTCAGTACAAAGCCAGAGGGAGTGGCCAGCCTCCCAGGGGGCCAGGAGCATGAAGAAGGCAACTGCCTTACAAAGCAAAGGACCAGACACCAGCCCCCTGGGACATCCCCCCACACAGCACTTTTGTAAGCAAGTAGAATGGATTCTGGAGACAGCAATGGCACCCCACTCCAGTACTCCTGACTGGAAAATCCCATGGACAGAGGAGCCTAGAAGGCTGCAGTCCATGGGATCGCTGAGGGTCGGACACGACTGAGTGACTTCACTTTCACTTTTCACTTTCATGCATTGAAGAAGGAAATGGCAACCCACTCCAGTGTTCTTGCCTGGAGAATCCCAGGGATGGGGGAGCCTGGTGGGCTGCCGTCTATGGGGTCACACAGAGTTGGACATGACTGAAGTGACTTAGCAGCAGTAGCAGAATGGATTCTACACTTTTAAAAAGTTGTAAAAAACAAAAAAGAATATTCCACGGAGAGCCTATAGTCCACAAAGCTTAGAATATTTACTATCTGGTCTTTTTAGGGAATGCTCACTTCCCTGGTGGTCCAGTGGTTGAGAATCTGGCTTGCCAATACATGGGACACCAGTTCAATTCTTGGTCCGGGAAGATCCCACATGCTGCGGGACAACTAAACCCCGTGCGTCACAACTACTGAAGCCCACGTGCCCTGGGGCCTATGCCCTGCAACAAGAGAAGCCAGCACAGCCCACGGACGGCCGCAGAGAGTAGCCCCTGCTCACCCCACAGAGAAAGCCAGCACGCAGCAACCAAGACCCCGTGCAGCCAATAAACTGATAAACAAAAAAGGAAGTGGTCACTAACTTCTGTTATACAGGGGCAGAGCTATAAGTAAGCTAAAACCCTAGCAAGTGACGAGCATTTCTATCAGGATTACGTATAATCAGACATTAGAAGTGTTCATTCTTTGCCAGAGGTGTGTTCAAACATTTACACATTTGGGAGAATAATATAATGAATCTCACATACCTACCTCTGCTTCAGTAATTATCAACCCTCTGTCAATCTTGTTTCCTGTTACTCCTACCTACACACATACTTTCTCATTCTTGAGGATTTCAAGGCAAATCTCAGACCTCATGATTTTACCCGAAATTCCTCAGATGGTGTCTCTATGGCGAGTTTTAAAAAATACCAGTTTTCATACCAATACTAATTTTCTCTGTAGTGAATACTTAGTCCACAATCAAACTTCACTGTCTCAAAGCTGTAAAAACACTCGGATGGTTTCTTTGAATCAAGAGCAAAATGAAGTCTACACGGTCTGCATTTTGCCTTTCGTGCCTCTTGTATGAGTTTCTGCTCTAAGTCTTCTAATCCTCGTGGCAACCCTGAGATAGGCTGTTTGTATAGTCACCTCCCCCAGTTTACAGATGAGTAAACTGAGCCACAGAAAGGTCAGATCATTTGCCCAAGGCCACACACAAGTGGCAGAGTTGGGATTTGAGCCCAGTATCAGTCTCTTAAGGCATCACACTCAGGAGCCCCACTGTGGGTTTTCTCAGCAAAGTCTAGGAGGGGCTACAAGAGCTGGATGAGGAGGAAAGGGGTGGAGCTGTGGAAGCAGGGAGGACTTCCTGGAGGAGGAACCATTTGCTCTGCTTCTTTAAAGAATGACTGAGAATAGACCAGAAAGGCAGAGAGAGGGTCCAAGCCAAGGAATGGCAAGAGCAGGGAGTGAGCAGGAGCTGCAGGGTGGCATGGTGCAGGAATGACCAGAGGTCACTGTTGCTGGGGCTTAGGGTCCAAGGACACAGAGAAGGCAGACAGGGGCTACAGCAAGAGGACCTGAGGGGTGTGTGAACCTGCTGGGGGAAGATGGGTATTTTTCCTGAGTCAGTCAATCCATCCCCAATGCCACGGGACAACCGTGCGAGGGCCATTGGTGGTCCCCGTTTGATGGACGGGGAAACTGATGTCCACCGAGCTTAGAGACAGCCAGAAAATGACACACTCAGCTCTGACTGTGGGTCTCGTCCTCCTATGAGCTCCAAGGGACCCATTCTCGCCCAATTTCCCGTGCATTCATCTCACTGGGAAGAACGGAGAACGGTCATCCCAGGCCTGGCTGTGATGGTAGCCATGGGCCAGCCAGGGAAGGGTCCAGCCCTGGAGCAATAGCCAGGACAGACACGGGCGGGAGAAGTTGCCTGCATTGAGTTCAGGCCTGTTCTGCTTAATATAAGGGAGGAGGCACCAGTTGTCCAGTAGAACAGAGGTGACCATCTTCAGCTCCTACGACCAGATCTGCAGTGGGGATCCCTGGGTTCCAGCCCCCGGATCTGCAGTGAGGATTGCTGGGTTCCGGTCCCCAGATCTGGAGTGGGGGTCCCTGGGTTCCAGCCCCCAGATCTGGAGTGGGGGTCCCTGGGTTCCAGCCCCCAGATCTGGAGTGGGAGTTCCTGGGTTCCAGCCCTCAGATCAGCAGTGGGGGTCCCTGGGTTCCAGCCCCCAGATCTGGAGTGGGGGTCCCTGGGTTCCAGCCCCCATGCTGAGACTGGCCCCAGGCGAGCCACTTGCTCCCCGACAAGGCAGGCTGGGGTGAGGCAACCCTTTGGCGCCATCCGGCTCTGATGTCGCCGGCTCGCTAAGCTGGCCTCAGATAAGGTATCCCCTCCCTCCACGGATGGAGCCTGAGCCCACCCCCTTCCTCCTTCTGGATGGGGCCCTGACTCAGGCAGGGAGCACAGGACATGGGCAAGGGGCTGGCCCACAGGACCCCCTGGGGAGGAGTGAACCCCCCACCCAGCCCTGTGTGGGGAGCTCAGGTGTGTTCTTGAAGCCTGGATCTCAGGGACGTCATTAAACTGTGCCTCAGTTTCCAGCTCAGTAAAGCAGGGATGATACAGGATCCCGCCAGTGACTCCGATGCTGTGGTCCTCAGCTCACTGTGAGGGCCCCCCGAGGGCTGGCGCTTTGATCCTTTAGGAGCTGAAGTTTGCCTGTGTCAGGACACGGCTACTTGACGTATGGGGCCAGAAACAGGTGGTGCACGCATGTGTGCGTTTGTGTGTGTCTGTGTGTGTTGGGGGAGGCAGATTTGAACACCAAGGGCAGCAGTAGGAAGGACAGATAGATGACTACTGCCGCCCCCCCACCCCCACCCCCCACCATCCACGCAGCACCCACCCACCAGCTTCTGCGGTCCAGGAGCTCAGAAAAGCTGAGAAGGCCACATTTGCAACCCCAAAGTACCCCCATCATCACTCTCTCATCGTGACCCCAAGCTCCTTTCCGACACACACTCATCACCCGGCCTGCGGTCTGCCTCTGTCCCTAGGGCTCCGTGAGTGGGACTCTTGGGTCCCTTGTGCGGATGAGAAACTGAGGCCTGGCAGGGAGCAGCGAGCTGGGCCTCAGCCCCAGGCTGTGCACTGCCACCGCCCCTGGGCCCCCACTGCATCCTGCTGAGGGCGCGGGCAGAGCGGCTTTCTTGACTCCACTTTCAGGGAAAGAGATAGAGGCTCAGAGACCAAACCACGAGCCTGGACTAGAGCGGAGTCTTCTGACTCCTCGTTCTGGGCTCAGGAAGCAAGCCTGTGGCTGCAGCTCACCCGGTCAGTCCTCTCAGCAACCAGCTCCAGGCCTCTTTGTCAGAGTCCCTCCTTCCCCCTCCCAGCACAAAACCTCCACTTAGAAAGGCCGGTACGGCTCCGCTCTCCCCTCCATCCTACCCAGTCACCCAGGTTGGCCTCTGGTTCTGTTTACTAATTCATCCATGCACTGGGCACCTATTCCGAGTGTTACAGTGACAGCAAGCTGAGTAGAGACAGTGCCAGGTCCCGAAGGGAGAAAGCAGCAGCACAGCCGGGGGCAGGCACAGTGCATGCCAAGGCCCTGGGGTTGGTCTTGCAGGAGGAGAGGGTGTTGGAAGGCAGCTCATGGGAGAGGCGGGGCCGGCTGAGCGCTCCAGCAGAGTGGTGCGCTTCTTTCCCCCGAGTGAGAACAAGGACTGTGGGGCCCACGGGGGGATGCCAGCTGCTCCAGCTGGCGGGGGAGGCCGAAGGAAGCTTCTCAGAGGGGTACCGGTTAGGAAGACATTGTTCCACGAACTGAGAAGGTGGGGAGGGCATTTCAGGCAGAAGGGACAGCAGGGGCAAGTACACAGAGGTGGAACACTCGAGTGTTTGGGAGAATGGCCCCTGAAGTTGGAAAGAAGGTGAAGGAGGGCGGTCCCAAAGGGCGAGGCTGGAAACCACGCTTAGGCTGGTCTCGGAGGAGGCTGCTCCAGGCTCTGTACTCAGCACGACCCATTCAGAGGTGGGTGTCCTGGGATTATGGATGAGGAAACTGAGGCTCAGAACGCTCAAGGTGATCTCCTGTCTGAATTCAAACTCTGTGGTTGACTCCACCTCATTCCAAGAGCGGAATCCGTTCTCTTCCCGCCAAGCTTTGTGTGTGGGCTTGCACTTGTGGTCCAGCAGGAATCCTGTGAGGTGTTAGGACAGGGGGCTCAGCCGAAAGAGGGTCTGGCTTCTCCTGGCAGCAGGGAGGAGTGGGGAGCTGGATGCACTGGGTGGGGAGGTTAGGGTGGAAAACGGCCCCAGGTTTCTGATGGGGGGCAGAGGGAGGTATTACTCACAGAGATGGGGACGCAGGTGGTACCAGGCTCTTCAACAGTATTTACAAGGATGCTTCTCAAGCTTGCAAGACCTCAAGGATCGAGTGTGGTGAAAAGCGTTAAGACTCTGGAGTCCTGGGCACCTGCACAGCCCACTCAGCAGTGCCGGGGGAGCTGGCATTGGTCTTTGCTGCAGCATCTGGGACCAGGCCTGACCAGGTACCACTGAGATGGTGGGACCCTGGGAGATTCAGCTGGTGGTATGTTTTCCAGTTTTATGAAACCAGAGGGTACACTCTGAGGGTCGAAAAAGGAGATGCGGGCCAAAGAGAGAATATCTGGAGACACCTTGAAGGGAAGAAATACATCTAGAGGGACATCCCAGAACCTCTGCTTTTGGGGTGCCAGGCCAGCAGTGCTCCTAGTGGAGGGGCAGTGGCATGAGTCCCCCCTAAGAATCACAGCAATGAACCCCACTCCTGGCCCCCGGGTGAATGAGTGTGGCCCTAGGATGGGGTCGTGGCTCCAGCTGGAAGCAAGTTTGGGGTCAAGTCCAACCTCTTCATTTTCAGTATTATCAAATGTCTAAAGTGACAGCGATGACTGGATGACTGACTCCCTGGACAAGTCCATCCTTCTACTCCAAGAGCAGGATCCAAATTCCAGCGCTCTCAGGATGCTCCCTCCCCACTCAGACCAGCTCCTCCCTTCCCCCCACCCAGCTCTGGGCAAGATCAGGGCACATGGCCTTTCTCTGCACCCTGAGACTCAACACAGATTCTGGGATGGGGAGAGGGAGGGAGAGCCCCTCCCTTCCTGTCCTTCAGGCCCAGAATCTCTTTCCCTCTCTCCCCGCTCTCATCCCCACCAAGGCTGAGCAGAGTCATGGTCCATGCCCCAAGCCTGGACTTGCCTCCTGATTAGGGGGACAGGATGAGCAGATTTTATCATCTCCCCTGGAATGCCCATCACTCACGCCTGAGAGGCCCTGTTCCTTCTCTGCTTCTGTCTCTCTTCCCCTACCCCTGCCCCCCAGGATGGAAGGAGGAGGAGGGGAGCTGGCAGATTATCAGGAAGTCAAGGCTGGAGGAGAGACCAGAGTCTCTCAATTCAATGGTTTTAGAAACGATGTGTGCATAAGAATTATCAAGGTTGTTAATTCATGTACGCTGGTGAGGGTGGGGAGGTCTCCCCAGGGATTCAGGCTCAGGGCCCCAGAACTGATTCTCTCTCTCTCTCTCTCGCAGTCCTCTAAGCTTCCCTATCAGATTTTCAACATACTCCTCTGAGCTAAAAGTCTGTCTGAAACACATGAGCCATCCTTGACGGTAGGGACTGAGCTGACAGACTATGATCACTTCTCTAGAAACAGGATGGGGCAGGGCAGAGAGCAGGCCTGTTAGCATCCATGGAACAAGTGAATGGACGAGCTAAGGAAATCTCAGTCATTGTCAACCTGACTCAGGGTTGGAAGATGCAAATCTCGTATTATCATCCTCTTAATCACTGCCATCATGTTACCATTGCCATCAGCAGCAGCACCATCAGCATCACGGTCATCATTACCACCATCAGCAGCACCATCACCATCAGCATCACCATCATTACCACCATCAGCAGCAGCACCATCACCATCATCATTACCACCACCAGCAGCACCATCACCATCAGCATCACCATCATTACCACCATCAGCAGCAGCACCATCACCATCATCATTACCACTATCACCAGCAGCACCATCATCATTACCACCATCAGCAGCACCATCAGCATCATCACTATCTGTATTTCCCTCTCCTATCTGATAACCCAGAAATCTTCCTTGACTCCCTCTACATGTGCTGAGAAGCTGTCCAGAACTTGGAAACCCTGAGATCTTCTGAAGATCAGCTCAGCAGTGAACCCAGCACCGTCCACCGACTGCTCTGCCCCTCTTCTTGCCCACCCGGTACTGAGCCTGGGGCCTTGATAAACCTCCGATCACTCGTTCGGATCTGCACACTTGTCTGCAGCCGGTGCTCCCACTTAAGACGGGATGCCCCTCCCCTGCTGTTTGGAAGGAGGGTGAGTTCCCGCTCCCCCTTGGCTGTGCTGGGTCTTCGTGTGCTTTACCTCTCTTTCACTCTTTAGTCGTGCCAAGAGGATTAGTACCCAAGAAGCAAGTACTAACGTTATGCCTTTTTTATAGATGAAGAAACTAGCCCAGAGAGGCTAGGTTACTTGTCTGAGGGTGTACAGCTTGGAAGGAGAGGAGCTCAGTATTTCCCCCTCCCCACTATAACCTTTCTATGTACCCTTGTGTTTTTTCAGGCCAACACAGTCTGGTCAAACATAATATGAGTTCCAGATGGAATTGTATATTTTCCAGCAATCATACCAAAAAGCAAAGGTGAAATTTATTTTAATAATATACTTCATTTGGCCTGATATAGTAACAGTACTATCATTATTGTCAATATAATTATCAGTATTTTCAACACGGTGTCAATAGGAAAAATCACCATGAGAATTTTGCAGTCTTACATTCACACTGTGGATTTTACTCTTACAGCTCAGTTGGGGTCGGCCACATGGGGGCTCAAGGACCTCATGTGGGAAGTGGCTACTGGTTGGACGATGTAGTGAGCCTGGTCTAGACTGTCATGAGCCCGCCTTGTAGGTGTGTGGTTTTCAAGTGAGCTGATGTATGTAGATGCTTGGGATTGGGTGCCTAGAACACAGTGAGCTCTGGGTCAGGGTTAGCTCTCATCATCATTCATGTTTCTGAGACATGGGAGGTGTTGAATGACTGACCGACGCACTGAAGCCCCGCCCCAAACATCCGCAGTTGCAGGGTTCTCTTGCGGGCCTTGTTAGCCTGCTTTACTTCCCGGGTTGCAGTTGGCATCCTTCCCGGCTCCTCCCGGGATCCCACCCTGGGCCACGGCTGGCTCACCTCCCCGCCCCCACATGTAACCTACGAGGTGTGTAGCAGCCCCTCCCCGCATTCAGAGAGATGGGAGGAATTCCAGGGTTTCTGTTTGTACAAAGACAGCCTCCTGGCGTTTGGCTGCTTTGCTGGCACAGGGCAAGGGCCTTTCCTGAAACCTGGGGAGGGGAGGGGAGTCTGCAGACGGCCTAGGGGTGCTGCTCAGCTCGAGGTCAGGATCTGGTGTCTCACAGAGCACTGTTCTCATGCCCAGTCCAGAGGGCGAGCCCTGGCCAAGGGCCATGCCCAGGTGGGAAGGGTCTGTCCCAGCCACGCTCTTGCAAGCATCCTGGGCCAGCGGTGAGCAGGAGGGGCTCAGAGCCAAGAGCACAGCGTCCAGATTGCCGGAAGGGGCTCTGGGCAGGGAGCTGGCGGCTGTGGGGCCTGGGGTAGGATCTGAAATGCTAGCTCAGGTCCCTGCTATAGACAGGGGGTATAAAGAAGGCATCTCGATGCTCCTGCAATCTTTTAGAAGGAAATGTGCCACTTATCGGGAGCCACATTGTCCTATAGTCGATTCCAGAGGCTGAGGGTGGGTTTGCATTTCACACCCAGCTCAAGCATCCTGACGCCATGGGGATCTATACCTTCAGACAAGCCACGGTCACTTATACACATACACACACATGCACTTGTACCCCTGTGCACACCCACACACATTTCTGTGGGAGAAGAGATGTGAGTCTCAGCCTTACACAGACTATCAGAGACCTCACATGTGCCCCAGAATTTATTAGCACAGCATTTGTGTTCAATCCCTGGGTCGGGAAGATCTCCTGGAGAAGGAAATGGCAACCCACTCCAGTCTTCTTGCCTGGAAAATCCCATGGACGGAGGAACCTGGTAGGCTACAGGTTCCATGGGGTCTCAAAGTGTCGGACATGACTGAGCAACTTCACTTTCATTGTGCCACTGAGACACTTCCCTCGATCAGCTCTGTGTTCACTCCTTGGCCCCAGGGAGCTTGCAGGGGGCTCAGGTTGTCAGCCGCAATTAACAAGAGAAGACGGGGATGTCCAAGTGGTTAAGGGACCAGCCAGTGGAGGGCCTGTACCCAGCCTTGCTCTCCTGGACGGCATCACCCCTGTCGCCTCTCGTTCCCATGGAGAGGCTGTTCCCTGCCTCTTCAGCCGAGTAGGCTCAGTAGGGGTGCAGACCCTGTGCTTCTCATGTCTGCACGAGGACACGGGCCAGGGAGGCAGGAGGCTGCACAGCTGAGAGCTGACCTAGGCTCAAATGTCAGTCCCACTGACTGCTAGCTGTGTGACCTTGGGCAAGTTACTGAACCTCTCTGAGCTTGAGTGTTTTTTTAATATAAATTTATTTTTTATTGGAGGTTAATTACTTTACCATATTGTATTGAGCTTGAGTTTTTAATCTACAAAGAAGGATGATTACATCTGCTTAACAGTGTTGCTATGAGCATTCAGGAGATGCTTAATAAAGACTCATAAGAGAGTAGACTGGAAGTGTATAGACTACCACACAAAACAGATAGCCAGTGGGGATTTGCTGTATGACTCAGGGAACTCAAACTGGGGCTCTGTGACAACCTAGAGGGGTGGGATGGGGTGGGAGGTGGGAGGGAGGTTCAGGAGGGAGGGGAGACATGTATACTGATGACTGATTCATGTTGATGTACGGCAGAAACCAGTACATTATTGTAAAGCAATTATCCTCAAGTTAAAGATAATTAAATTTTAAAAAATATCATTTAAATGAACTGAGGAAGGTCTTATGTATATTAATAGATAGCATTTGGTGCAGCAATGCCCCCCACCCCCAACAATGTAGGCCCTTTCTCTTAGCACATGGGAAGTCCTCAATACATGTAGAAGGGGGGGGAAAAAAAAGCAAAGAGATGGAGAAACAAGGCCTGCCTGTAGTTCACCTTTATCATATGTTACATTCCCGAATACACTTGGCTGTGTTTCTGAGCTCTCCGCCCTGTCCAGCTCCTGGATTTATCTCTTCCTGCGCTGGCTTCTTCCTCCTTCAATTACAGAACTTTGATAATGTTTTACTCTCTGATGCGAAGCTTTCTTGGCAGTTCTCACCGACTTTTTTCTTCTATATAAACATTTATCATCATTTATTTTATTTTTTTTTCTTTAAACACCCCCAGGACCCTGAGTGGACTCACAGTGCCCTTATATGTGAGCTTGGGGAGGATGAGCATGGCTGGAACCTGTCTCTAAAGCAAAGTGCAGGTTGACAGTATGTGTCTCCCAGCCCTTGCTGGGGGCATTAAGGCTCTGGGGAGCTCCTGAATCATGCAGCAGTGTTAGGGGATTACCATAGCTCCCCAGAGAAGGTCCCGGTCAGGGGGAGAGGAGAGGTACCCCGTCTCCTCTCGGAAGCCCTCCCTCCGTCCTGCTGCTGGATTCCCAGCTCCTATGCTGCACGTCCCCTCAGCTGAGCCTGTGGACCTGTAGCCCCTCTTTCCTAGGGGAGAAAGTACTTCCCTTCTGAGGAGGTGCTCGGTGTTCCCACGTACTTGGACACCCCTCTCCGCCAACATCTCTCTCTCCTCCTCCTCACTCAGACCTTACTACCATACCCCTCTCACCTCTTCTCCATCCACCCCCTGTCCTCCCAGACACAGCAGCCGTGAAATAAAGGTGCCTGTGGCACCTCCTGGTTGCTCGGGTCTGCAGGAAAGAGTGGCATTTGGCAAAAAAAGATCTAAGTTTGAACGCTTCCGCTTACTGATAGTGAGACCCTGGGCAAGTCCCCAGCTTGGCCTATTTCTTTCATTCGTAAAATGGAATTAATGTCCTTTTTATTTGGTTCAGCACCAATTACTAGGCAAGAGCCACACAAGGCAGGGAGGATTCAACAGCGAGTCACCAGCTCTACCTGCCCGCATCATGCACTCTACCGTGCTTGGAGGAACACCCATCTCCTAGCGCCTATGAGCAACTGGCCTATGGTCAGCTCTGAACCTCAGATCTCGTTGAATCAGAACCTGTGTCTTTGAGCCCATGGGCAAGTAGCTTACCCCCTCCAGCCTCAGTTCCCTCATCTGGAAATGGGGCACATCAAATCCCAAGAAAGCTGTCTGTGGGAGTGGGTAATGAACTCCCTCCCACCGCCCTCCGCCAGCCTCTTGGCCTCACTCCTGGCAGCAGGCCCTGGCCCGGGGCCATGGGCTCTTGGATTCAGAAGCTCTTTGCAGCTGCCCACCTCCTGCCCGCCCTGTGCCTGCTCCCCGCCCCGAGCCCGCTGCCTGGCTCCGTGCTGCCACGTGTCTCGCTCCCTGGCTTCTCGGAGGTGCAGACCTTCCTCCCTTCCCCTCGGTGTGCCCCAGGATGGAGGTGGGAGACAGAGAACCCTCTGGGTCCTCCTGAACCAGCGGGTATCTTCTATAGGACCCAAACGTGCATGCTTCATAAACTGTAGAGAGCTGTGCAAGCCCAAGGCAGTTGTGGTTGGAGAATCATCACGAGTCCTGTGGCACATGTGAGCCCTTTTGTTGAAAGCTAGCCTTTTCCTCCCAACTTTCCTTGGTCCTTTCCACCCCATCTTGTAGTATCTCCAACACTTGGAGACTCATTTTCCAAACCCAAAGGCTAGAAGTCTAACAACAATCTTCCTCACTTTACGCTGCTCAGAGAGAGTGAGTGACTAGCCCAAGGCCACACAGCGAGTCTGGGCAGACCTCCGCTTGGAGTCCAGGCTCCCTGACTCCCATTTCCTCCGAGTAGCCCCTTTCTACTGCATTTCAGGTGGGAAATAAAGGGCATAGAAGTCCTGTTTGGTTTGTTTCCCAAGGTGCTGGCCGCGATTCCCCTCCTGCCAGGACCAGCTGTCCCCAGCAGCCTGACTCCTCACCCTGGGGCTCGCCCTGGCTCCTCAGTGGACACTTCCCTGCCTGCCCCCCAACATTTCAGCCCTTCTCATCCTGCCCACCCACACAGCAGGGCCGATGGGGACGGTGCCCCTCGGGACAGGACTCACCGTGGCCAAGGTGCTGCCCGCTGCAGCTGCTGCTGCCACTGCCACCAGCGTCCAGGGCAGTAACCACCTCATGCCTGGAGGTCGGTGGCCAAGGCATCTACGGAGTAGCCCAGAGGATTCGGCCACTTCTCGGGGGAGTTGGACCGAGACTGACCTGGCCCATCAGAAGTGCCAGATATGCCTCTTCCCGCAGCCCTCAGGGGGTTTTATTAAAGTAAGATTTGACGTCAGGGTTAAGGACAAACCCTGCATTTTCCTCTGAAAAACTTTTCCTGTCTCTCTCTCTCTATTTTTTTTTTCTTTCTTCCCTCTGTCCCCACCTCCAATCCAAGCTTGGCCAGCCTCCCCGGCTCTGACAGCTCTTAAAGGGAAAGTTACAGGGCTGTGATTTCACACCGGGGGTGGTAAAACCTCACAGAAGGAGCCGGGGTCATCCTCCCTGGGCATTTCTCTAAGGTGGGGAGGGGGAGCCAGTGGAGGGTGCTGGGTGGAGGCAGAGATCCAGTTTCAGGGCCTGGCGCTGGCAGGGGCTTTGAAAGCATTCCCAGTGGAGAAAATCAACTCCCTCCCATTCCCTCCGGCTGCTTCTGCTTCTGGTTTGCATTTGTCGTCTTTCACTCCTCTCTCTTTCTGGCTGCAAGAAAGGAGGATGGCTTTAGTCCACTGATCTCGAAATGGTAGGAATTCACCAATGAGCTCAGAACTGGAGCCCGTCATACCATCATTACCCCCTCTACAAATTAAAGCCCTGGTTTCAATTTGTGGGCATTCCCTCCCCTGCTCTTAGCCTGAAGTCTTGCGTACTGGCGGGCTACAGTTCGTGGGGTCGCAAAGGGCCAGACATGACTGAGTGACTAACACACACACACCCTTGGGTACTGGGGCTGTCTCTCTGCATCTGGGTGCTTGTTGTCCCTGGTGGGTTCGGGGTGCCTGGCCGTTATGCTCTGTAGCACACTTGCCACACCGGTAAGGGCGTCTCCTTTGGAGCCTGGTCTGCCCTCGTCCAGCCCCTTCACCCCCACGTGGACCTTAGCCACAGACTTCTGTTGGTTGGTTACTGACCACCCTTCTCAGAGCCACCAGAGCGAACCTTGGCCAATAGAACTACCGTGATGGCATTCTCCCGGTGCCAGCCTCCCTAAGCCTGCCCATTGACTTAGCATGGAATTCCCAGTCCTGGCGTGGCCTCTGGGCCAGCTGCCTCCCCGATCTCTTTGTTTCTCTTGCCTCTCTCCCTCCTCTGCTCTGCACTCAGCCTCGGTGGGCCCCATGCTGCTCGTCTCATTCCCCAGCAAACTCCCATCCCTGCACCTCAGTGGAAGCCCTCTCCCCTGCGGTTTCCATAACACTCACGCCATGTCTTCCCTTTCCCTGTAACTTGAACAAGGGGATGCTGAACCACGTGTGGCTGCTTGGAAGTGGTGGCAGGTTTGTGTCTGTGGAGGGGGTTTATGACCATAGACATGACCCCATAAGAGGTGGCTCTGATGATTTCTCCATTCATTGACCTAAGGGTGGGCCTCTTATCCAATTCTGGCCAATGAAACAGAAAGAGAAATTTGTGGGGTACTCCTAGAAAGGATTTCATTACTCAGGAGGTGGAACAAACTTCTCTACCCATTGTTTTTTCCCTTGAGTTCAAAGGTGATGGCTGGAGTTGCAGCAACCATTGTGAGCATACAAGGCACCAGCTGGAGGATGGAAAGCTAGCTTGCTGAGGACGGTAGAAGAGAAGGAGGGAGAGAGCCTGGGTCCTAAGGTGCTACCGAGTCAAAGCTGGGCCTTCAGACTTCCCATGTATGGATTAGAGATTAAGAGAAATTTGTTCCTTGAGCCAGATACATCCTAATTAACATATGGGATTCATAGAAATCATGTATATAAAGTGAAGATATTTGTCACAGAGAAACTATCCAGCAAATGTCAGTTCTCATTTTGTTCTCATGAACATACCTGATGCTCTTAGAAACGAATTCTCTGAGGCAAGCGCTGCACAAAAGTGTGATTAAAGGAGTCGCCACAAGGTGGATGGTATTACCGTTCTATGTTATGAGGAAGGGGAACTGGGAACTCCGAGACATTGGGCCCTAAATTAGTGGCAGGTGGGAGGGTGGAGCCAAAGTCTTTGAACCCTGACAACAACTGGACACTTCCAAGCGGGCTTGACCTGCCAAAGTCCCTCAGTGTTCTGTACTAAGAGTGAAGCTGAACCCAGAGAATGCCAGAGTTGCTTTCAGGAAACCTGACTGCAACAAGCATTTGCAACAGATAGACCAACTCACAGGGCTTCCCTGGCTGCTCAGATGGTAAAGTGTCCGCCTGCAATGCAGGGGACTCAGGTTCGACCCCTGGGTTGGGAAGATCCCCTGGAGAAGGAAATGGCAACCCCCTCCAGTATTCTTGCCTGGAGAATCCCATGGACAGAGGAGCCTGGCGGGTTACACTTCATGGGGTTTCGAAAAGTCGAACACAACTGAGCGACTAACTTTCACCCCAAATCATGATCAAAATACCAGCCCCTTGTGCCTGCTGGTGAAGCCAGGATGGTTCAGTTGGCCCCACTGGCAGCTGCCATTCTTCACTGCCAAGGAAACCTGGAGTGAAGTGACACGGTGTCCCAGGCAGGGCAGCAGGTTAGGACGAGAAACACCTGGGGCACCACCATAGCTCTGCAGATAGCTGGTGAGCCTTGGACAGCCAGCAGGCTCTCTGTGCCTCAGTTTGCCTGCTTGAAGGAATAGGACCATATTAGTGCCTACCCTGTGTGATCACTAGGAGGCCAGAAGCAGACAACTCAGTGCATCCCAGCATTTGTGGATGGAGGAGCCGGGATGGGCCACAGCCCAGGCTGGTCTGATTGAGTGGTGGCCTGTGTCCATTCTGTGTCAGGGGTTAGGCATCTTGGGAGACCTCAAGATGCAGCCCAGGGTCAGGGTGTCTGGGGTCGGTCAGCCTTGGTGAGTGGGGGTCCAGGGTCAGGCATTTCCTGCTTGTGAGTTGGGAAATCTCTAAGTGACTAGCGAGTGGTGCCAGAAATAGTAGCTGCATTTATGGAGCTTCTGTCGTGTTCCTGCAGACCTTTGCCATCTCATCGAATGCTTGTCTCAGGATGCTTATGCCCATACTACAGATGAGAAAACGGAGGCACAGAAAGACAAGATTGCTCCAGTCATTAGGCTTCTGCATGGCAAATTGTCATCAGAACTTAGACCCATGTGCTGTGCTTAGTTGCTCAGCTGTGTCTGACTCTTTGTGACCCCATGGACTGTAGCCCGCCAGGCTCCTCTGTCCATGGGGATTCTCCAGGCAAGAATACTGGAGTGAGTTGCCATGCCCTCCTTCAGGGGATCTTCCCAACCCAGGGGTCGAACCCAGGTCTCCCACATTACAGGCAGATTCTTTACTGTCTGAGCTCCCAAGGAAGCCCAGACCTGTGTGGCCCCAAACAATTTTATTTTCAATAGACCAAGTTGCTTCATAGGGGGAAACAAATAAGTGAATAAATGCAGGACAGAATGCAGTAGATGGACAGATGAATGGGCAGGGGGGTGGGTGACTGAATGTGTGGGAAGATGATTCTACTGTTTGGAATAGTGCGTTTACCAGGTCTCCCCAGGATGGGCTCCACATCTGCAGCCTTCCACAGCTTCCTTCTCTGCCCACTCCGCCTGACTCCAGCTTCATCACCCGCTGGCTTCCTCCATTGCCCTGGCCCAGGCTTGTTTGTTTA